>NC_089250.1:177853475-179068466 GCF_963930625.1 Muntiacus reevesi
CATGTGATTAGAGAATTTGAAGCTTCAGTCTCACCCTTTATGACTTGAGCCACTGAGCAACCAAATAGTAAATAGGAGGCAGTTTTCTTTGTGAAAGCATATCAGCTGGTAACCAAGGAGGGAGTGACAAAATGAGAAGGTCAGCATGTCACCGTCCCCTGTGGGTCTTGACACTGATCATCGTTTCTTTTTTATCTGTGAACCTTGAAAATTTTTAATTTAATTTGAAAATGGATTCACAGGTGAATCTTCAGTTGATTATGCATATATTCAAGTTCTGATCGGGGTTCTAGGCAGGGCTTTAAAATGGTGGAATTAATGATTGCGTGGCACACCTCACTTACTCTGAGTCATTACTGGGAAATCATGTTCCCCAGATTACCTGTCTGTAAAACAGATGATACGCACCTACCTCTTCGAGTCTCTCAAGTTTCCTAACTTATTAAATCAAGTGCTGGATAGATGTCTATTAAAATGGTTTGGGAACTAAAATAAAAACTTATACTGGCTGTACCTTTGAGATGCTCTGTGTTTTTGCATTGGAGTCTTGGGGAGGCGTACGAAGCACCCCAAACCTCTCATTATCCTTGTTCCCAGTTTGTAATCAGCCAGGCAGCCTCGATGTGCGGAGGATACACTCCTGTCATTATTGATATTTTCCCTTAGGCAGTGATCGGTTTGACTTACATGTTTCTGAATGCTGCAGCCTGAGAATGTCGAAGGAAAGCTGTCTGTCTTCACAGTTGCTTAACTTGCAGCCAGGAACCTTGCAGGGGCCCGGGTTGCAGCCTGACCGTGGGGGCCACGGGGCTTTCCTTGTAGTTCCTCACATCTAGAGTTTGCTTCCTCTCTGTGGTTTGTGCAAACCCAGCTCACCTTGCAGCCCACGGGAGGCTGGTTTGTTTTCTTCTTTTTATGCAAGTTCTTCTTTTTTGTATGGAAGTTTTCTTTGTTGATATACAGAGCTTTTTTTCTCTCTTTTTAAATCACAGTACTTTGGGTCAGTCAGAAGAAAAATGCAGTCAATGAAGTAGTTTTTAGAAGTGGTAAAACTGTAAAAATTTCTGCTCGAGGGTATCTAGAAAATTTTTTAGGTTAGTGATTTAGAATCCTCTCAGTGGGCCTGACTGACACTGAGGTGAAGTAGGCTTGTGTACATTGAAGAAATCTGAGTCCAGCAGAGCAGAGGCCCCTGCAGTGTCTTTTTAAAAAAATTTTATTTACTTTTAATTGGAGGATAATTGCTTTACAATCTTGTGTTGGTTTCTGCCACGTGTCGGCATGAATCAGCCCTAGGTTTGTGTGTGTCCCCTCCGTCTTGAGCCTCCCTCCCACCTCCCACCCCATCCCACCCGTCTAGGTCGTCACAGAGCCCAGGGAGGATTTGAGCGCTCTCCCTACAGTGTCAGAACAGAAATAAATACGTTTTCATGGACGGGCAAAACTCAGCATTACTATTTATTTTTAACACAGGTATGACTTCTCATGTCTACCTGATGACTCAGAGGAGATAGTTTTATGAATCAGATCATTGAGCTGGCCCTCAGGCAGTTTTGATCAAATGTTATGATAGGTGGTAATGATAAAAAGGATGAAAAGAGGGGGAAAAGTTGTTTACTGTTCACTCTGTGGAGTTGGGAGGGGAGCCCCAAAATTGTGAACTGCCCCGATTACAGTGCGAGGCTTCCGTCTGAAGCACTTAGGCTAGGCTGTCTTTGAATGTTATAAACAACGAGACAGAATGATGTGATGTTGAGGGAATCGGGGCGGAGGAGAGGGCTTGAGTCCAGCGCCCTGGGCTGAGTCTGGCCTGGCCACCCTCTCACCCTTGCTCTCGGGCGCGTCGGCGTCCTTGTTCCTGACATGGAGCTGGTGTCCTGATGATCGAGTGAAAATAGTGCTTATCGTTTGTGAAATCTCAGATGTGACCAATTATGACAGTCCCTTAATTCTCTGCCGTTAAGAAAGAAGAAACGCTGCCAATGAAAACCGCTTCCTCTCAAGTGTAAAATACCCCTAACATGTGGCGTGGTGGGCAAGCCGCGTCTTAAAGATGAGTGAGATACAGCGTATATGAAAGTGCTTTGCCACGTAAGCCTCAGGAGTGGTCTTTGACCTTATCGTACGAACGAGTCAGGGCAGTGAAACGGTTCTGAGAACCAACACCAGTGGGCGGCACAGGCCAGGCTGCGTCTTGGTTCCTAGGAGGTCGGCCCTCCGTCTCGGGCTTCTCGCTTAGCTTAGTTTCCCAGATGGATGTCAGTGTTCCTAGTTGGTGAATTCTGCGGTCTTCCTTGTTCATGTGTAGATTTCCTTCTGTGTGCAGTTTTGTTGGTCTAGAACTTGCAGCTTCTAGACAACCCTTGGTTGCTGCTGCTGCTAAGTCGCTTCAGCCGTGTCCGACTCTGTGTAACCCCACAGATGGCAGCCCACCAGGCTCCCCCATCCCTGGGATTCTCCAGGCAAGAACACTGGAGTGGGTTGCCATTTCCTTCTCCAATGCATGAAAGTGACAAGTGAAAGGGAAGTCACTCAGTCGTGTCCGACTCTTAGCGACCCTATGGACTGCAGCCTACCAGGCTCCTCCGTCCATGGGATTTTCCAGGCAAGAGTACTGGAGTGGGGTGCCAGTGCCTTCTCCAACACTTGGTTAACCGTGTTGTTTTTAGGAAGGAAGGCTGCAACGGAGTCCAAACCCCCTTGCAACACAGCAGGTTTCACAGCGCTCTCTCTCAGATAGACCTTTTGTTGTTGGAAGGGAATTTAGTCCTGCATCGACGTGCAGGCCTCGTTACTCTTCAGTGAAGTCATGTTATGTTCGAGAATGCGTTTCACTCACAGAGGAGTGTGCTCGATGTTTGTGTTCTTCTCCCGTGCTGCTGTCTCATTTAAGGAGATACTTCACTTGTCTCCAGACTTCCTCCTCAGTGCCTTTGAACACATAATTAGCTGCAGGTGGAAAAGTTTGTTTCTGACTTTCCCGTGGCAATCATTTCACAGTATATACGTATATCAGATTATCATGTTGTACACCTTAAACTTACACCGTGCTATATGTTATATCTCAAAGTGGGAGAAAAAGAAAGAGAAGTATATTTCTTTGTAAAACACCAGTAGGTGAGACTGAACAATTTGCTGTAACAAAAACACAAAGGTTCAGAGTAAGCCTGCCTGAATAAGATGATGTCTAGATAACTGAGTCTTTGCTGAAAGTGAACTGTCAGAGTCTTTGTGCTCCTGACAGGGGTTGCAGGCTTCTTATCAGTGGCTCACATGGAGTGTCTATTGCAGATTCTTTTTGAAACAGCCCTTTAAAGATGTGGAAGTTATTCTGAGCTGTCCCCTCACCCCCAAGCAAAAACCGGTCACAGGCTGTAGTCACAGGTGTGTCGTTTCCAGTTTCTCTATCATGACCGGGGCTCCCTAGAGAAGTGGCTGATTCTAAAGCCAGAATAGGGATACTATAAGGGGAACCTGGAGCCTCCTGTAGCTCCAGAGTGTGGAAGTGTTGGAGGAAAAATAAAAAGAGGGGGGCATGTCCGAAGGACCCAGGCGTTAGCTTGAAAGAGCTCCCTGCGGGACCAAAGCTGACACAATCTGAGCTGCAGAGTCATGAGAATAATGGAGTATCGCCCAAAGTATAGAATAGAGTAAATATCTGTGAGTTCATAACTTTATCAATGACTGAAAATGCAGGAAAAGAGGGACAGCTCTCCCTTACAGAGGAGTCCCAAGTAATACATGTTGAAGAACAAAGGCAAATAGAAAAATCACCAGTAGAGCATCACAGTGCATATGTTTCCAGAGACCCAGTGTGTGGGCGGAGCCTCAGAGCACGTCCCCTTGGTTATCAGTGACTGTAGTCATTTTAACCTACCCCTGCACATCAGTAACACTGCTCCCTCCAAGAAGTACAGCTAAATTCCCCTCCCCGGGCGTGTGCCTTGGACTCTGTGACCAGCTTCTGAAGAGAGGAGTGTGCAAAGGGAAAAGGAGACTGTTAACTTTCCTGGTCTTCCTGGCGGAGACCACCTGGGCCCTGGGACCCAGCTTCACGTAGTCAGTAGTGAGTTATGCCAACATCACGTGTCCCAGACACGATGTCACGCGAAGGATGTTTCACCCGGCCGTATTCTAGATTCTTCCCACATACTTGTAACCTCAGCCCAGTTCTGAGAAAACATCAGGCAACCCCAGTTGAGGGATAGTCTGCAAAGTCACTGACCAATACTCTTCAGAAGCGTCACAGTTGTGAAGCGTGGACAGAGACATCAGAGGTTGGATGAGATTAGGGCCATGATGAGTAAATGGAACATCGGTGGCCCTGGTTGAATCCTGGCAAAGAAAAGGGGCGTTGATGGAAAAGCTGGTAAAGTCCAGGTACAGTTGGGGGTTCAGCTGATGGTGTCATACGCGTGTTGGTGTCTTAGCTCTGATAAACGTGCCGCGTAAGATGCTCAGGCTGGTGGAAGCTGGGGGAAGAGTGTACGTGTACACTCTGCCTTGTCTCTGCAACTCTGCTGTAAATCTAAAATCGTTTCGAAATCAGAAGTTTAAAAAGAAAAAAAGACTCAACTTCTTATTCTAGGTTGGTCATCAGCTGTATCTTGAGCATTTGAGAATTATTTTATTAACTCTTGGTCCCACTTATATATGGCAGAAAATATATTGATTTGCTTATTAAAGTCGATTTTGGAATGCCTGTGTTAACATTGTTTATTTCTCTTTCCAGGGGAGGCAGCTGCTGCAGAGGTTTCCACGTCTTTTGTGATGCTCTCTGTGGGCAGTTTAGTGACACTAATAGTGTTGATTGCAGCCTGTGTTTCCTGCTGTAAGGACCCAGAAATAGACTTTAAGGTGAGCCCAGGTGGGAGGACCGCGTGACGTCCTCCTCTGATGCGCTTACCAACAGAATGGCTGGGCACCATGGTCCCTGGGCAACGGGGGCGGCAGTTTTTTTTTTTTCCCCCCTGAAGGGGCCAGATAGTAGCCATTAAAGTGAAATGAAGAGCTGTTGTAAATGGTAAGTGCTGTGGGCCACGCGGTCTCTGCCAAGGCTGCCTAGCCTCACCTCTGTCGTCGTGGCCACGTGAGCCCCAGACAGCATGGAAGCGCATGGCCACCACTGTGTGTCAGTGATGCTTCGTGTACACGGCGCAGTAGGCCATCTGCAGTTGGGCCCCCGGCCGCGGTTGCCAGCTTGGCCTCGGAGCCTCATGGACAGGAACCACTTGCCTGTCTTAATGGAGGTTTTGCTGAGTGAGGAATTGGGAACGGTGATTCAGTTTGCTTGCTGTAAAGCCTGTAGGGAGAAGCAGGCTGGTTTTGATTCTTTTTCTAAACTTGGGAGTGCTGGTGAATTTGTGGTTGTTGAGTGACAGAAGCCAGGGGATCCCCCAATGCCTCTTGTTTGTCAGGAGCAGCTTCTGGTAATAACGCTGGCCCGGGTGGGAGGTGAGGGGTGGGGGTGTGTGTGTGATAACATAGAGGGGCTGGTAATAACGCTGGCCTGGGCGGGAGGTGAGGGGTGGGGGTGTGTGTGTGATAACATAGAGGGGCTGTAATAAAGCTGGCCCGGGCGGGAGGCGAGGGGTGGGGGGTGTGCGATAACATAGAGGGGCTGGCCTGGTAGCTTCTGGGCGGAGTCTGCTGGAGACCAGCTGGGGTATCCGCTCTAGAACTTGCAGCTGGCATGCTTTAGGGCTCAGTGAAGACTTTTTTAAAAGGAGTCTATGAAACAAGGGGGGGAAAGAGGGGTGTGTGTGCAGAGACAATGGTCCTGCAGGTAGAGCCTTAGGGCCTAATGACAGTCGTGGGGCTGTCCCACGAGCCCTGAGGACTGAGGTTCAAGTTGGGGGGAGCCTTTTCTGTGGACACGTGGCCTCATTTCTCCAACCTCACACCTGCTTCCGTTGTGTGTCCCCTCTGCCTTGGGTCTGGTGGCAGCTCTGAGAACGGAAGACCTGCTGTCCCTTTGGCTGGACGCCAGTGTTAACACATGTTAGGGGGAGAGGGGGGCTGAAGGGGGCTGGAGGAAGACTCCCTAGCACGGATCATTGTCTCTAGAAGACTCCCCACCCAGAGGACATGAGCCCTGAGGCCCTGGAATCGGTGCAGACCCTTCTGGGGGGCCCTGGTGACTGCACCGCCTGGGGGCGCAGTGGCGGGCAGACTCACTCAGTCTCGCTGACGGGCCGTGCAGACACCTGGCCCTTTGGGGACAGACGTAAAGGCCGATCAGTGTTTCTGAAACCAGTCTTATCTCACGTCACGAGACCCCACTCTTGCCTTGACGCTCAGTGTGGGCCCAGGGCGTCCATGACGACGCAGACCCAGGGAGTGTGTGTGTTTATCAGGCCTCCCCAGGTGCCTGCTGCGGCGGCTCAGGGCCCACACTGCTCAGAAGAGCCTCGCCAGCTTCAGACTGTGTGACGGAAGGAGGGAGTCTCCATCCAGCACCCGTGGTTTTCCTTTGGCCTTAGAGGGGTGGCGTTCCAGGACTGAATGGCCCCTAGGAAGTCATTTCCTGACCAGGAGGCTCAGCCTGGTCAAGTCAGTGGCCTGCGGGAGCGCGTCGAGGCAGTGGAGGGCGTAACTAAGAGTGACCCCGTCTCCCCCACGGCCCCATCGTTGTCGCTGTTATGCTGTTACCTCTCTCGGTCTTTAGAATTCCTACTGCCTAATAGGATATCACGCGCTGCCCAGGTTAGGAGTGACGGATGGAGTCTTTTTTAAATGAGAACCTTGAGGAATGTCCGAAGGGGAAACCAGACGGAGCTCTTCTGTTTCGGGGTGACCTCACAGATTGTAGTGTCCTCCCCCCCCCGCCAGCAGATAGCGATAGTGTCCTGATGCGTTTGGCAACACCTGTGACGTGTATGAGAATATTAAATGCTACCTCAGCAACATCCATCCTTACATCCGGCAGCTTCTCCCGTGCACGGGGTGGGGTCGAGGGAGGTGGTAGAAAAGAGTTTGGTCACATAGAAGGCTGGAAAACAGTCCCGTCCGGCTTCTGTCATGGCGCCTGGTGGGGTAATGCTCATTAGTCATCTGAGTGACCTTGATAGTCGTCTGTATTTAATAGTGTATTAAATTAACACAGGCACCAAGACAGGCCCAGCTCGCTGAATGAAGATAGCAGGAGTCAGGATAGCTCTGCTGGACAGGGACACTTAAAAGGGTTCTGCAGCCCGGTTGGTGCAGCCTCCGTTTTAAAGTTGCCCTCTTTAGAAAGCCAAATGTTCTTAGAATGTTTATTGCACTTATGTGCTGCAGAGTTTAATACTGACCTTCATGGTTCAGATCCTGATGGTTTTTCTACCTCCTTTAGTATGTTTATGCATTGTTACTCTTGCCAGAGAAATAGGACTCACTTAAAAATATCTTTTCTGAGTCTTTTAACTGTCTTTATTTTGATTGAAATCACAAGACACCAGAAATACATATACAATTGAAAAATAAATGTTTTAATTCAGTATGCAAAGAGATCTGTGAAAGTGAATAATAATAGTAAAAAGAATGCCTTAAACTGGCCCAGGTTCAATCCCTGGGTTGGGAAGATCCCTTGGAGAAGAATGTGGCAAACCTACTCCAGTGTTCTTGTTCAGGATATTCCACGAACAGAGAAGCCTGGCTAGCCCCAGTCCATGGGGTTATAAAGAGTTGGACATGGCTGGTGACTAACACTTTCACTTTCATAGTAACTTAAAAATAAAATTTTGAGCCTGTAAATTTTAAGTTCTAGGTGTCATTTTAGAAAACTTTGTGATCAACTTCAAGTTGATCGGTTTAAAAAGTTACATACGATAATTGATTTTCAGATCTTATTCTGTTTAGAGTCACAGAACACAATTACATATGTTTTTTACTTGAAGACAATATGTATTGGGAAAAAAATTATGGCAGGTTGTTCCCAATGAGTGAATAAATGTTCATGTCTTACATGTTAGCAGATGTTTTTGACATTTGCTCTCTAGCTGATTTATATTAGATGCAGCATCGCTCTTCCTTCATTTTAGGAATTTGAAGATAATTTCGACGATGAGATCGATTTTACACCACCAGCAGAAGACACTCCCTCTGTCCAGTCTCCAGCAGAAGTTTTCACACTTTCAGTACCAACGGTCTCACTACCAGCTCCATCACAGTTCCAGCCTTCTGTAGGTAAGGCCTTCCATCCTGATGTCATGTTTCCATGAATAACTTCTGAGCCCCGAGACAGGAAGCCTTGCTACTAATCATAAAATGATTGGACTGCGTGTCTCCTCCACTTGCTTATTTCTCTGCCTTCTGCTCTCTGGTGAAGCTCCACTCTGGCGGTCAGACTTAAGTTCATTGATGTTTCCATTTGTTTCTTTCTTCCTCCTCCTCAGACTGGATAATCTCATTTGACCAGCCTTCAAGTTTACTGATTATCCAAAATCTGTTGTTGAACCCTTCTTGTGATTTTCTTTTTTTCCAGTTCTTGCACTTTCAGCTCTAAAACTCTGTTTGGCTCCTTTTAATCATTTCTCTCACTTTATTGATCTTCTTTGAGTTTCCTGTGGTTCTTTGCCTGTGGTTTCCTTTAGCCCTTTCAGTGTGTTTAAGACGCGTGATTTAAGCTCTTGTCCAGTAAGGCCAGTGTCTGTTTTCTCAGGGACACTTTCATTTAAATTTCCTTTGTACCAGTTCATGTACCATTATTTATTGTTCTCTACTTGTTTTGCAATTTTCTGTTGCAAACTGGATATTTTGAATAACATGATATGCAAAAAAAAAAAAGGGAACAAGGAACAGATGCCGTCTAGGTCCTGACAGCCTGACTCTGTGCCAGGGCAGGTGCCCAGCTTGGCCGCTGACAGCTCTGCCTTAGCCTTCAGTCCCTCAGAGGTGATGCCTCTGTTCTTGGGTCTCTTCTGAGCGGATGTCCTTCCCTGAGGATGCACATGGTTCCTAGGTTACCCCATATGTGTAATAATAGCTTTTTAAAAAGAGCTCCTTTCCCCCCACCCCAGATTTCACTGAGCTTTTCTGCTGAAGCTTCAACCTGTTTATTATTGCCTCAGTTGTTGATTTCTGCCCCGGGTGGCAGCGCCTTGTCCACTTGGCTTTTGTTGTTTTGAGGCACATGAAGCCTCCACGTCCTGATAGAGCCCAGTTCAGTGGAAGAAGGGGCACCCCTGCAGCAGGCCTTCCCTTCCGGGAAGCCCCGGTCAGGTCAAGAGAGACAGTTCCTGGGGAAGGAGGCCACTCTGGTCCCTCTGGGACCAGCACCCACTCTGGCACATGGGTTGTTTTTAAGATGTGCTGTGAGGGAGGTGGGATGTGGGTGAATGAAAGGCCACAAAGAAATTCTCCCTTTTTCAGTGGCCTTTCTCCTAGTTCCCTTTGATTGCTCTAAACCTTCACCGTCTTCCAGAGTTCTGATGAGGTTGAGTTTGTGACAAGACTTTCAGTGTTTCCAGAGAGGAATAGTCTAGAGATCCCTACTCCCCACCCCACCCCCAACACCCATAAAAGTAAAGACAGCAAAGGCCAGTGAGTGGTGGTGACTGGCAGTTACAGTAGGGCTGTTGATCAGAGTGTTTGGTGCTGGAGCTCAGAGTCAGGGCAGGATACTCCTTCACAAATACTGTCAGTTTTAAAACTTTCTTTTTTTATAATTTTGTTTATTGATGTTTTGGCTCTGAGGGCCTTTGTTGCTGGGCGTGGGCTTTTCTCTCGTTGCCGCAAGCAAGACCTGCTCTCTGGTTGCAGCGCTGGGGCTTCTCGTTGCAGCGGCGTCTCTTGTTGCAGAGCACAGGCTCTGGGGTGTGCGGGCTTCAGCAGCTCTGCTGGGAGGGCTCAGCAGTTGCTGCTCCAGGGCTCTGGAGCACAGGCTTGATAGTTGTGGCTCATGGACTTAGTTGCTCCGCAGCATTGTGGGATCTTTCCAGATCGGGGATTGAACCTGTGCCTCCTGCATTGGCAGGCAGACTCGTTACCGCTGAGCCATCAGAGAAGCCCTTAAGTATTTATTTCTATCTTTATTGTCACAAACATTAAGTTTATATTAGCATTTGTACTTTATAGGTTATATACTGATAATGTCTTTTCATAAATACTTACCTTTACTTCTTAAATGTTCTTTTTCCTACAGAAGGTTTGAAGCCCCAAGTGGCCCGCCACAGTCTGAACTACATACAGGAAATTGGGAATGGCTGGTTTGGAAAGGTAAAGTCTGCTCACTTTCATTTTTTCCCTCCTGTTACACTGTTAGAATGCAAAGGTGCTTAAGTCTTACTGTGCATGACACTGCACATCTCTCTACACACTGTGGCACCGATTGAATTTCTCCATGGGCCCCTGAAACCATGTGGGAGCGTGAGCATCAGTGTTTCTGGGTGTGTGAGTTTCCCCAAGAAGGCCTTTTATTTCTTTATCAGAGCCTTTTCTAATTGTTGGCATAAGAGCGGTGAGACTGGAAAAGAGATGGGAATTTTAGAAGCTTTTCATCCTCCTCCAATTATTTGTTTCTCCTCCTTTCCCCACTTCCCCTTATGACACTTAAAGCACATTTTAATAGGTAGATAGCATGGTTATAATGAAAACCGTTGTGAAGAACTGTTCCGTTTCTCATCTTTGGTTTTAGGTGCTCCTTGGAGAGATCTACACAGGCACTAGCGTAGCAAGAGTAATCGTGAAGGAGTTAAAAGCAAGCGCAAGCCCAAAGGAACAAGACACTTTTTTGAAAAATGGAGAACCATACTAGTAAGTAAACCATAGCATATGTTTTTTAAATGTAGTCTGTTGAAGATCAGGTGTTTAAAACGAGTTTGAGATTTCTGGTTGTAAAATACACAGTTTAAATAAAATCCAAAGTCTCACAGCACAAGACCCAATATGTCCAGGTTTCAATCGAAATCACTCATCTTTCCAAGAACCAAGAGAACTCAGCACAAGTAAGAAAAGGCAGCAGATGGTGGGAATGTAAATTAGTGCAGTCACTATGGAAAACAGTATGGAGATTCCTCAAAAACTAAAAATAGAGCTACCATATGATCCAGCAATCTCACTCCTGGGCATATATCTGGACAAAGCTGTAATTCAAAAAGGTACATGCACCCCAATATGTTCATAGCAGCACTGTTTGCAACAGCCAAGACACAGAAACAATCTGAGTGTTCATAGATGAATGGATAAATGGATAAAGAAGGAGTATGTACAGTATATACAGTGAATACTACGCAGCCATAAACAAGAGTGAAATATTGCCATTTGCAGCAAGTCAGACAGAGAAGGACAAATACCACATGATCTCACTTACATATGGAATTTAAACTATGATAGAAATGAATGTATCTACAGAACACAAGGAGACTCTCAGACATAGAGAATAGACGTGTGGTTGCCACGTGGGAGGGGGGCTGAGGGAAGGCTGGGTTGGGAGCTTGGGATTAGCAGATGCACGCTCTTGTATAGAGAACAGATATGCATCCAGGTCGCGCTGTTACAGCACAGGGACCTATGTTCAATATCCTGAGATAAATTATAGTGGAAAAGAATATGAAAAAGCATGTATATCTGTAAGACGGAATCATTTTGACATATAGCAGAAATTAACACAACATCGAAAATCAGCTATACTTTAATAAAATAAGTACACAGAAGACAACAAATGAGAGAGATGTTTGGATTATCTGACAAAGAGTTTAAAACAGCCATTGTAAAAATGCTTCAGTGAACAATTAAATTATAGTGCCCTTGAAACAAATGAAAACTCGCAAAGCCTCAGCAAAGATATGGAGGACATCAAGAAGACCTGAATGGACACTTTAGAACTGAAAAAAATAGTAATCAAAATAAAATCTGAATAGATGAGTTCAGCAGCGGAATGGAGAGGACAAAGAAGGAGCATCAGTGAAGCTGAAGATAAATATCACTCAGTTCATGCAGCAAAAAGAAAATAAGCTTAAAAAATGAAGAGTGCCCCAAGGACTTGGGGGACTTGAACAAAAGATCAGGATGTCCCAGATTGAAAGGAGATAGAAGGTGGCTAGAAAATATGTTTGAAGAACTATTCACTGAAAATTATTCCACATTTTGCAAAGACAAACCTACAGATTCAAGACATGGAGAAAATCTCAAGCAAGATCAACCCAAAGAAATGTGTGCCAACACACATCATAGTCAAATGTCTGAAAACAACAGACACAGCCTCAGGAACAGGGAGAGGGAAGCTCCGTCTTACCTACGGGGTTGGGTTACCTTAGAAAAGCCGATTCTCAAATCAGAAATCTCAGCGCGTATGTCAAGGGACCAGAAAAAAAGAGCACAGTGAACTCAATGCAAGAGTAGATATTAAAGAAAAGAGCAGAAAACAGAAAGACAGTAGATAAAAATCAGTGAAACGTAAAGCTGGCTCTTTGGAAAGACAATAAAATTGAAAAACCTCTAACAACACTTGACAGAGAACAGGAGAGAGAGATTCCTAATACGCAGATTCCTAATACCAGGAATGAAACAGACCCTGCAGACATCAAGAGGATAGAACGGGACCAGCAGCTCTAGTATATATATTTGACAACTTAGATGAAACGCACCAGTTACTCAAAGAGCATAGACCACCACAGTTCACTCAATATGCCATAGGTCATTTGAATAGATCTGTTAAAGAAATGGGATTTGAAACCGAAAAACTCTCCAGAAGAATCTCTGGGGTTAGACAGTTTGACCAGAGAATTCTTCAAAGTAGTTGAAGATGGTATAGTCACTGCAGGCTAGTTAGAAACTTTGTTAAAAAACTAAACTTACATGTAACCACCATATGTATTAGTCACAGTTCTCTGGAGAAACAGGACCAGTAGGATCTATAGATAGATGGGCAGGTAGATAGATGGATGGATGAATAGGTAGGTGGGTAGGTAGATGGATAGGTAAATAGATGGATAGGTAGGCAGGTCGACAGATGAATGGATAGGTAGGTAGGTAATTTATTTTAAGGAAATGGCTCATGCAGTTACGGACTCTGGCAAGTCTGCAGGTGGGGCCAGCAGGCTGGAGACGCAGCAGGGCCACTGTTATGTTCAGGTGTGGAGGCCGTCTGCCCACGGTTTTCTTTCTTCATTGGGGGAGGCTGGTCTTTGTGCTGTTAAGGTCTTCACCTGATTGGACGAGGCCCACCCACACTGTGGAGCATGATCTGCTTTTACTGAAAGTTAACTGATTTAATGATGGTCTCATCCCAAAACACCCTCACAGAAGTGGTCCAGAATAATGTTTGACTAAATATCTGTGGCACTATGGCCCAGCCAAGTTGACACAAAATTAACTATCACATCCTATAGTCAGTCTAGCTGTTGCACTCCTGGGCATTTGTCTTAGAGAACTTATTTCCACACAAAATCTCTTGCATGATTTTTTATAGCAGCTTTATTTATAATAGCCTCAAACTGGAAAACTAAAATGCCATCCCTAGGTGACTGGTTTAGACAAACTGTGGTCCATCCAACCCGTGGAATTCTGCTTAGCGGTAAATGAGAAGGGACCCCCTGATGCAGGCAGCAACTTGGGTAATCCTAAAGGCATTATGTTGAGTGAAAAAATCAACCTCAGAAGGCCACACACTGTGTGATTTCATTTACATAATCTTCTCAAAATGAGACATGTGGGAAAGGAGACCAGCTTAGTGGTTGCCAGGGCCGAGGGATGGTTGGTGGGGGTTGTCGGGTGTGACCATGGAGGGTGGCAGGAGAGCTTCGTGGTGGGGGGCGGTTATGTATTTCCATTGTGTAGTGGTTGCATGAACCTACACACTTGGCAACAGGGTCCAGGCGCACACAGACACTGCTCCCTAGCGTCAGCGCCCTCGTTTCAGGTTGCCTTGTGTTTGTCTCAGGTGTCACCAGGAAGGAAAACTGGGTGAAGGGAGCCTGGGACCTCTTTGTACTGTCTTTGCAACTTACTCTTATTTCATTATTGTCTTCAAAATAAAGATTAAAAAAAAAAACGATTTTGGCATATCTTTTTTAAGCTTTGTTTTAGACAACATATTTTTCAAAAATGTTTGCATGTATAATGATTTATAAAAGCAGTATATAAACTAGATAGCCTAAGAAGTAACTGAGTTACTTAACATGTGGATTGAAATGCTTATTGAATATAGTCCGCCTTGTTTTAAATGCTGCTTCAAAATGATAGCTATAAACTTAAATTGCCAGAGTTAAAAGGTTCTGCTGATAGAGGTTGTTTTAATTTGTGAAAATGTTCACCTGCTTGCCTTTGAATTATTTAATCAATACATAGCTTAGAATGCATCTGTTAAATATAATCTTCTGGTGCACTTTTCAGTTGATCATATTTAAATTGTTAAGAATGTTCAATTTGGGGTTACTGTTTGAACAGTTTTATTGGCCTGCTCCCTCATGAACACTGCTGTGACTTTTATTTTTTACCAGTATCCTTCAGCATCCAAATGTCCTCCAGTGTGTCGGACAATGTGTAGAAGCAATCCCCTATCTTCTGGTGTTCGAGTTCTGTGACCTGGTAAGTTTCTAGTACAAGTTCAAGGTCACGTATTCAGAAGTTTTTACCAAAGTGTTTCTAGCAGATGGAAATGCTGGATGAGGAACGGCCTTCACTTCTGTTCCAAAGAAGCATGATTAACAAGCTGTATATATTTGCTTTCAGTGGGTTATGTTGTAGTAAACTCTTCCCTGCGCTCACCCCCAGCCTGTGACCGAGCACAGTGGTCCTCGTCGGCTTGGGGTCAGCTGCAGCTCTCTTCCCAGCTGCATTCATCTCTGCTCCAGGGTCAACGTTTCATTCCATCGCAGCTGCTGCAGGAAATGTGTATTGTGGTGATCAGGACAGTATGTCTGTGTGGATCTTTTGGGTCAAGTTTATGAGGCTGTTCACATATCCTGTTTCCTCCTCATTTGTGGAGAGGGGGCAAGAACAGAGGGAACCTGGGTCAGTTTTCTGTTAGGTATTGAGAGGCATGTTAAAATCTTCTGATTATGTATTTTCCTTATTTTTTCCTTATGGCTCTAGTTATTCTGTTTCATACATTTTGATACCTACTGTGTCAGGGATACAAATTTAGAATAGATATAACTTCCGGTAATTTGAAACTTTTATTATTATGAAGGGACTATTTAAGATTAAAAGCATTACTGAGGATAAAGTCTTTTTAACAATATTGATATAGCTATGTCAGCTTTCTTTTGGTTAGAATTTGCCTGATTTAGTTCTGCCAATCCTCTGGTTGACATTCCTTGTAAATAGCTTATTGTTAGAATTTTATTAATCTGTCAGTCTTGATTACTTAAAGTGGAACAAGTTGTCCATTTGTATTTATTCTACCAGCTGTGATGTTTAGAATGTTACCTGCCTATTTTGTATTGTTTTTCCTACCTGTTTCAACTTTTATTATTTACTGTTTTTCTAGCCTTGGTTTGGATTCTTAAGTTTTTTTGTTTCAGTTTTCCCCATCTCCTGTTGTAGATACTGTTTCTAATTTGGTGTATGGTTATACCAGAAGTTGCAACATCCACCTTTAGGTAACAAAGTTTAAAATTAATGTACTTAACTCTCCTCAGGAGCCACCTCCTAGAGCTCTCTCTCTGTGTAAGGAAGCCGGAGTTAATCTCACTTCTCTCTGTGCCGTCCCCGTCCCCACGGTTTCTCCTGTCCTGGAGCCTGCTTCCTGATTGAACACTTGCTGCAGAAAGGCAGCTCCCTGCTCTCACGGGACCCAAAGAGAAAACTGGTCCTTGTCCTCTGGGTCTCCTGCCCAGAGGGAACAGACATGTGACAATTGCCATTTAGCCGGATTATTTCACAGAGGTGTGAGAACAAAGGGAAAGGAGTTCCCAGTTGTGTTTCTGATGGTTTTATTGCACAGTTGATGCTGGTTGTCTCAATATTATCAGAGGTACAGTATGCATGATCCTTGGTTATTATGAAATAGAATATGAGAATAATCCTTTTAGCCTAGCTCTGGGTGACTAGTATGACAGGTGACCCAGCCTGTGGAGAAGGAAGACCAGAGATGTATTTTCATGTGATGAGACAGGTCCGCTTGTCAAAGTTCTGCTTTTGTGAGACATTTAATGCTGTCTTTTTTGGTCCCTAATTGGCTCCTGATAGTGATTATAAACAGTAACGGGAGCACTCTTTGTGAGCAAGCATCAGAGAAATAAGTGGGAGTCACCATCTTCCTGAAATGGCACATTTGCAGGCTAATCGAGGTGGTTTATAAAAGCAGCTCATGTGCTTTGGCATTTTCTTATTCTTCACCCTGTCTGTGCATTCCTGAAAGTTTTACTGGGCAGTGTTGTTGTTTTCCCTGGAATAGTAAAAGCTTGATGTTTTCTTCTGAATGGGTTCAGGTGGTGAGTTTAGTTTCACGTCTAGGTACATATTCAAGTAGTTGAGCACAAAGTCTCATTTTCATGCTCGTGTTCATAGCACCATTATTCACAGGAGCCACGAGGCAGAAGCAGCCCTGGGATCCCTCAGTAGATGAACAGATAAGGAAAATTGGGTCTGTCCATGAACTGGAATATTACTCAGTCTTAGAAAGGAAGGAAATTTTGACATCTACTGCCATGTGGATGAACCTTGAGGACATTATGCTCAGTGAAATAACCTAGGTCACAAAAACACAAATAGTGTAGGAATCCACTTGCATGAGTTTCCCAGAGCGGTCCCTCCAGGGTGAAGGTGGTAGGGTGGGTGCCAGGGGCAGGGGGAGTTGGTGTTTAGCAGGGAGCAGAGTCTGAGTTTGGGAAGATGAAGAGGGTCCTGAGGGCGGATGGGGGTGAGGGCTGCACGACAGTGTGGATGGACTTAATGCCGCGCAAGTGGACACTTAGAGGTGGTTGGGAGGTAGCCTTACGTTAGGTGGTTTTTATCACACACACAAGACATTGGTGATTACTTGCCGTTAGGTCATGGGCTCTACCAGCGTTACCTACGCCCAGCCGAGGCTGGTGTGCCCGTGGAAAGTCTGTCGGTTGGCATCAGAATGACCAGTCTCGTGTTAAGGCCGTTAGCCTAGGGAGCCCCCCACCTTGCCCCTGGTGAGGTCACATCTGCCTCTGAGGGCAGTTTCCTGCTCATCACCTCTGGACCCTAGTACATGTGGGAGAGACCAGCTCCCCCGCAGCAGGGTTGGGCCTCGCCGGGGGCACGGTCGGGGTCGGGGTCAGGGGTCAGGGTCAGGGTCTTGGGCTCAGTGTGCTCAGGGGCTGGTGACAGAAAGGCTCAGCTCATGTTGGCCCGGCTTCCCCTGAACCCTGCTCCCAGCCTGGGTGCCCCGGGACCCCCCCAGAAAGAGGCCGGCCTGAGCAGAGGCGCCCTCTGGCCAGGGTCCAGAGGACAAAGGCTGCCGGCTCAGGCTTGGGAACGAGTCGCCGCGGCCACCGTGACAGGGCCCACTGTCCTCACAGGCTCTTAGCAGGTCAGGAGCTGGCATGGGCACGTTGGCCTCTCGCGTCGTCACCAGGCGGGGAGCGTGCTCAGAGATACCGTCTCTTGAGGAGAAAGGAGAGAATGCTTTCATACGTACTTAAGTCATTCCTCGCGAGATGGAATTACCGGTCTCTTTTTGAAAGACACTTTATCTTAGAATTTTTATGAAAGCAGATAAAAAACTCTTCAGGGTTTGGTAGCTGGCCCACAGTCACCGGTGAGTCCTGCCGAGAGTGCGGTGCTCGTGGGCGGAGAGCTCAGTGCAGGGCGCCGTGTGGAACGCGTGGCCCTGGGGGCTGTGGCGCGCCCCGTGTGTGTCTCTGGGCGGGCGGCGAGACT
Organism: Muntiacus reevesi; assembly: GCF_963930625.1. Classification (NCBI taxonomy): domain Eukaryota; kingdom Metazoa; phylum Chordata; class Mammalia; order Artiodactyla; family Cervidae; genus Muntiacus; species Muntiacus reevesi. The sequence continues at coordinate 177,871,254 of NC_089250.1, forward strand.
GTTTGGGGTCAGGATCACTCAGCTAAAGTGTGTGAGCACTTGTTGGGAATCGAGGGCTGTGCCCCGCACTGTGGGGAGCACAGCGAGTCACCCCATCCTGCCTTTTCCACCCGTAGGGCCAGGCGGGCCTGCCTGCACACGCTCGGCCTGCCACCTGCTTGTGTGTCTCTCTGCAAACACTCTAACCTCATGAAGCCTCAGTGTAGTCATCTGTAAAATGGTGATGATCCTGCCTCTCCTGTGGACTGCCTGACCATAAGCTGGTGAATGTGAATCGCTGGGCACGTACTAAGTGCTCAGGAAATGGTAGTTACATTTATTCATTTTTCTTATTTTCTTAAGTTGATCATAATTTAAGGATTTGGGTGGTTCTATGTAGCAGCTCTAACTAGGCTCATTGGGGTAGGCTTCACAAAGAAGGTCGTGTTTGGTTTGAATGTGAACAGGTGGGTGGATGGACTTTGCTCAGCAAGAAAGGGTCTCAAGGACCTGTGAGCCAGGCAGGGGAGCTTGATGGTGTGCACGTGTGGGCTTGCGGGCGCCTGGGGACTGGTGGGCGAGAGCACCACGATCGGGGAGGCAGGTTGGCGTCTGCTGGGAGGGACCGGGTGGAAGGGAGTTGAGCAGAGACCAACCACTGGGAGGTCAGACTGCAGGCCAGGGTGACAGAGGAAGCAGGTTCCGCTCCACTCCGTCTTGTTTCGGATGAGGGTCAGCAGTTCTGCCTCCGTCCCCAGACTCTGAAGTGGAGATGTAGAGATGAGAGTCTTTCCTTTGCCAGGGAGTGTTCTTGGTGTCTGTGTAGACTTCATGCCCCTCTGTGACTGGCTGGCTCCAGCAGCTCAGGAGAGGCTCCGGGGCTGATGGACGCATGGCCCCTGCCTGCGCGGGCGTGGGGGGAGGAGACGGGGCCCGACAGCGCCGGGCCTCCTGCTGGGCACCGAGTCTTCCGAGGAGGCGGCCGCAGCATCATTTTACGGATGAGAAGACCAGCTGCAAGGGAGGACCCAGGGCTCTGGCGGCCACGCCCAGGACCACGCTTTCTCCTCGCCTCCTCCTCGTCTGAGTCACGTGATTGCCGTGGAGAAGTGGGGATTTTAACTAATGGCTTAATTTTATTCTACATGCTTTTGTATCAGGTGGGGTTAACGCCTGCACATTTGTGCTTCTCCAGTGGGAAGCCTCCCTGAATTGGCCTTTTGTACAGAAGTGCCACGTCTTGTTCATGAATGAACTTGTGAAGTAAGCCCGTGCGCGGGGATCCTTCTAGACACGGAGATGAGTGATGTGCCCCATGCCTCAGGAGCGCGAGGAGAAGAGAGAGGGCATGGGCTTACGGCGGAGCAGAGGGGGCACGTGGACAGTGTCCCCAACTCCAAGCCCGCAGAGGGGACACGTGCCGAACGACAACACGGTGTGATCAGGCTTGGCTGTGGGGCGATGTGGGCGGCTGGTGGGGGGCGCTGCGTTCCCAGGGCCCAGCCTGCAGCCACCCCTCCCCCCAGCACATGACTGCTGCCCTGGGCCCCGCGGCCCAGGCTCTCTCTTAACTGTAGGTCCATGACTTGGTGATGGGTGGTGGTGGGCATCTCAGGCCTTAGCTGACACCAGAATGAGAACTCTAGTTTTGGCTGGATGCCCTGGGGAAACAGAGATGTCAGTTCCTGAGATGGAGCAGATCTTAGAGCTTTGCACTGTGTGTGTCAGATTGGAGATGCCTCTCGGGCATCCCGGGAAGGATGTCGAGTGAGCAGCTGACAGATGAGCCTGGGCCTCGGGGGTGGGGGATCTGAACCAGAAAGGTGTGTGAGAGATGATGTTCATTGCCCGTGGGGTGATATGCGCACCCAGGAATGAGTGTTGCGGTGAGGAGGGATGAGGACCATGGACAGAGCCCTGGGCATGCCGGTCCCTTCTGACCAGCGAGAGGGAGAAGGTTCCACACAGGGCCTGGAAAGGAGTGACTGGTGAGCTTGGAAGAAGGAGCCCGGTGGGGAAGGAAGGAGCGGGCCCTCACTGGGTTCTGCTGGTGGCCGCTGACCTTGCGTCCGGCAGAGGTGGCGGGGGATAGCTGATGGGAGCAGCTGGAGCCCAGCCTGTTGGGGGGTGACGGTTTCCGGGGGTGGGGGCAGGCCAGCCGGCAGGCCCAAAGCCCTGTGTCCATAAGAGGGAGGTGGGGTGGGTGCAGGAGCCAGGTATGGAGGGGCGGGTGCTGATTCTTTGAGCAGAGACAGGATGGGCTCGGGGAGGGGAATTCATGAGGAGAGGAGGTGCTGTGCGGGTGTGGGCGTGGACAGGTGAGGGCTTGAGTGCCTGCGACGGCAGGAGGCCCAGCCCGCGTGAGGAGTGAGAACCCTTGAGCTGGCGGTTCCCGGGGCCTCCCGCCTGGTGCAGAGGTTCATTTCCTCAGCGCATGCTGAGCACGTGGCTGTTGGTCAAATTTTTGTTTAAAAACATAAAGTTTTCTCCCAAATCCTTCTGTCAAACATGTGAGCAATTGTAATTTCTAATCTATTTGCTTGTTGGGTTTTTACGCTGTTTGAGTGAATTCCTGGTTCTCCGTGTCCGGCGGACAGCTGGACAGAGCACCCACAGCAGCCGGTGTTGGGGTTTAAGAGGGCCCTCCCGAGGAAGCATCCGAAGGTCCGCGTGCCTCAGTGCGGAAGGCCGCCGCGCTGCCACGCTGGTGTCTGGGCTCTCAGTACCAGCGCTTTGCTGCCATCTAGTGTCCTACGGTTTCCTTGAGTTTTTTGGGGCAGGGCGTTAGGGAGGATGTGAGAAATATTTAAAACTTGGATAAAAGGAACTTTGTTAGATTACATGGCTGTTCTCATTGTTTCTCTGTTTAAGTCATAGACCAAAGGAATAACCCCAGTCTACTCACTTAGCGTCATTAAAACGTAACCCAGATACCTAAATTTTTACAGCTTTATCTGTTTTGGATAGAATGGATCAGTTTTTGGTAGTTTTAGAAACGTCTTTGCTGTAGTTGAATCTTAAGCTGGTTTTTCTTCTGCACGGTGGTGCCAGGAGAGCGCCGGGGTCCCTTGTAGGACATAGAAGCGGCCCTGGGCCCCTCCCAGCCCAGCATGGGTCTCGTCCATGAGAAGCTGGTCTGGCTCCTCAGGAACCGCTGACGTTCACTCCACAGGTTAGGGACGTGTTTGCCTGGGCCGTGCTCACCCTCCTGCCTCCCCCCCACCCCAGTGCAGATGCAGAGAGACTGAGTTTTTGCCAAGCTGGAAACCTTCAGAGCTGAAGTAAGATCTCCTTCTGTTTATTATACTTTATCTCCGGGTCAAATTTGGGGAGTGGCCTATTGTGGAGAGAAGATAACTTAAGAACAGTGAGTGGTAAGGAATATACTTTAGGTAACCTTGAAAAACAGCTACACCCACTCTGCTGTTCCTGCCTTCATGGCCAAAATCACTTGGGAAGTATTTGCTGTTTGCCAGCAGCTCCTGTTTGCTTTGAGAATTGGCCAGATGCAGAACAGCATAGTCCTACTTTTGTGTGAGGGTAGTTTTTTCCTTAGATGGACATTGAAGGAAGGGGGTTAGACAGATGCCTTTTAAGTTGTCGTTTCACTGGTAAGGTGAATAAACTTCAGCTCTCTGTTCTCATATTTCATTTCCGTGTGGACTACCTTATGAAAATCCCATGAGCCTGTAGGCCCCATGCTTTCTGCTGGAGTTTTTCTGGGTTAATTTAATTGTCACCCAACACGGGGTTTATTCCCAGCTCTTCTGCACTTGACAGAGCCTAGCCTGAGTGAAGGTGGGTTGGGGTGGTGAGGAGAATGTATTTTTAAAGGGGAGAAAAGGTGTTTCTCGTCGGGAGCAGCTTGTAGCTGTGTGGGGGTGCAGAAGGGGAGAGGCTGTGTGTGCACGGCGGTGGGGGTGAGAACCCGCCCTGGCCTGGGGCGGCAGCCCCCGTGGCGGAGCAGCTCGCTGAGTGGGGGGAGTCCTGGAGAGCCGTGTGGTTGACTTTAGTTGACTTGACGTTCATTCTTATAAAATAACTGATTTGATCTGCATACTAACTGGATTCACTCACCAAATAGGATTTTCTTGGCAAGTAAACAGAAGAGTGGAAGTGCAGTTGTTTGTTAGCTCTGTGACCTTGGGCAAAGTTCTCACCCTCCCTCAGCCTCGTCCGGAAAGTGGTTCAAATTGTGAGAGTTACTTGCGGTAACAGGTGCAGAAACTCCCAGCACAGGGGTTGGCTCCTGCTTGAAAGCTCAGATGGTAACGGTTATTGATAGCAGCATTCTTGTTCTTGTTGTCCAGTCCCCACGTTGTGTCTGACTCTTTGCAACCCCATGGACTGCAGCACACCAGGCCTCCCGTCCCTCACCATCTACCAGAGTTTGCCCACGTTCATGTCCATTGAATCAGTGATGCCCTCCAACCACCTCATCCTCTGTCACCCTCTTCTTCTGCCTTCAATCTTTCCCAGCCATGAGAACTCCATGATACCAACATTATCATTCATATAAAGGTCGTTGAAACTGGGAATGAAAACAAATTTAGGTTCTTGGTGTGGACTTAGACATTACCTTAGAATGCACTTAGTATTGAGTGTGGACAAATGCTAGTAGAGGAATACTGTGTTTTAAAGTTTAGTTTGGGAGGTTTGATCAGTTTGCTGTCTTCAGTAGCAGTCGTTAGAAAGGCATTAGATTCTTTTAATTGGTCAAGGAATTTTCTTCCTCAAGCATCTTTTTTGACTCATATGTAAAAAAAACTGAAAGCTTTTGACTCGCTTTTTCTGAATTTTATTAACTGTTTATATAAAGCTTTACCTTGGAATTACATCACATCAATAAATACTTAATCATGTGGTAAGCAGAACATGGAAGATTGCCTCAAAGGTGTATTTCCCCAAAGAGTTACATGGTAAATCCCCCAGGATATACCACCCTTAGAGTCAGGAAACAAAAACCAAGAAAGGTTTGTGTGTGTTGTGGGGGACGGGGGGGGGGGGGGTAGGGTTCCTTAGCGAGTACCTGGGACATTGAAACACCTGTGTGACGGGGTCTAAGTGTGAATTTGTTCAATTTCTTGTCCTTTGAGCAGACTTAATTATAGTCACATCATGAATATTTTGGAAGTGGCCCTAATGTTCTTTTTCACGGGGGCTGTGGGGGAACCGGCAAAGAATTGAAGCAGTTACCGGCACTCGAAAATGCTTTTTCTTCCTTTCCCATCCATTTTTTTTCCTTCCCTGCCTCTCTGTTGCTCCTGAGAGCTTTTGTGATGTGACGTCCCCTGGAACCCTTGAAGACGGTGTTACTCTCCATCTCGTCTCCCAGTGACCTGGGAATTTCTGTACTCTGCACTAAATGTAAATTGTGTGTCATAAAATTATCTTTTTTTGTTATTATTATTTTTTAGCTACTGTTATCCATGTGTTTCTATAACAAAGGTAAACTAATATTGAATTCAGAATGATCCTAAAAGAAGAAGGACATTTTCTCGAACTTTGAAGTATTTGGTTGGAATTGCTTTTTTAGTAATTTTAAATGTGTTCGGTAAGATTCTTCATTAAACTCAAATCTGAGTAATTTCTAAGAAGTCATGTCAGTATCTCTGTCAGCTGAGATGCCCGTCTGTCCTCCCGGTCCTCTCTGGAAACTGACCTGGGCTGCTTCCTGCAGGGCGACCTGAAGGCTTACCTGCGCGGCGGCGAGCCGGAGCCAGTGCGGGGGGACGCACAGACCATGCTGCTGCAGAGGCTGGCGTGCGAGATCGCGGCGGGGCTGGCGGCCATGCACAAGCGGCACTTCCTGCACAGGTGGGTCCCTCTGCGCGCGCCTCCCCCACCCCGAACGTGGCACCGGCTCTGCTGGAAGCCCAAGGAGGACCAGCGGTGGGGGTGAACCTTCAATTTATAAACAAGCCGTCTCCTCCTGCCTAGGGTCAGAATAAGGGCCGACCTGGGCTCCAGGGAACAGAGTGCTTCAATACAGCCTAAGACCTAGAGGTTATTGCCAGAATCTCAAAGCATGCGAGAGGGTGTGATGCTCAGAGTTGAGTGAGCAGTTCTGGTCTGCCTTCCGGACCCCTGCCCTGGCATCCCCCTCACATCAGCCTCAGGCTCCGTCTCTACCTGCTCAGCGTCATTGTCACCATGTGGCCCTCTCCCGTCCTGGAGGCAGGAAGAGGAGGACTCTGAGGGTCTGGCGTCATCTTCTGATAGAAGGTCCCAGTGTCGGTCTCTGGTCGGCACTCCGAGAAGCCGCCCTGGCTGGACCGGGGGTGCTGGGTTGTATGTGAGCAGCTGTGGGGTTGGGGTAACACGTCTTTCCAGACCTTTCTGGTCCCACTTGAACAGCCACAGGTCTTCAGAGCGCGTCGTATTTTGTTCCGATCATCCACATAATTGTTTTAATTAGGATGGCAAAGGGCTTTGAGTCCTGAGATGATGATTCTTTAAACTCAGAAGGAGACTCCTGCTTGTTCTCCTCCAGCCTTTTCAGCTCTGATTTGTGTCTGAAATGTTTTCTCAGATCTCTGGACAAATTGGGGAGAGAGAGAGTGTGTGTGTGTGTGTGTGTGCGCGCGCGTGCGCGCGTGCGCATGCAGGCTCAGTCATGTCTGACTCTTGGCTCAGTTTATGTGTGTGTGCGCATGTGTGCGTGTGTGTATGCACGTGTGCATGCATGCATGTGTGTGCAGTCATGTTCAGCTCTTTGCACCGCCCCCTGCCAGGCTCCTCCATCCGAATACTGAAGTGGGTTGCCATTTCCTCATCCAAGGGATTTTCTTGACCTAGGGATCGAACCCACATCTCCTGAGTCTCCTGCATTGTCAGGCGGGTTCTTTACCACTGAGCTGTCTCTTTAATTGACTTTAGTTAAATCATTTTACTCTTTAACAATCCAAAGACCTGAAAAGGAACACCTGTGTGTACTGACATGGAGGCACAGGTTGCACAGGTTGTATATTTTATATATACACACATATATATAATGTATTTAAAATATGACGCCATTAAAAAAAGAAAATGCTTATATCTGTGGGGGTTTGTGTGAGTCTGTGTGTGTATGTGTGTGAACAGATATGGAAAAATTATACCTATCAGATTCTCAACATTACTTCAGGGTGGGAAGAAGGAAAATTAACACTCTTCTTACGTATCTATCTTGTTTGACTTGCACAGTGAGCAGATCATTCTGATAAGGTGCTTTATAGAGACTCGAAAAATTATGAATTTCTTTAGGCCCAAGGCAGAAACCCTTACACAAAATGTCAAAATATAAAGATCTATTTGTTTTATAATGAAAAAATCTTATATTTTGTTTTTTTCCCTTGTAACAGATTAATACCCAGCATATTTGTACTGTTACTCTTTTATAAAACACAAGTGATTATTACCTAAATACTTGGTGTAGGAATTTTTAGATTTTGGAGAACAGAGCATTTTCAGGGAAGATCACATCAGAATCAGCAACATAAAATTATCAAAGACAACTGGAAATTGTTTAAAGCCCAAGTTGGTTTCTATGATTACATTTTAAAAATTGGCAGAGATGTCAGAGTAAGTGTTACCTTCCTGTGAGTTTCTTGTGTGTTTTGTGTGTGTGTGTGTGTGTGTGTTTCTTTAGGTTAAAGTTTTACTTACTTTAGGATCTTGTTTCAAACAAATAAATATGATAAATTAACTCACATGATTTGGATGTAATTCAGGTACATAAACTCAAGGTAAAGAAAATTCCTGAAACCATTGACAACGGTTTCACTTTCTTTTAAAAAGTAGCCGTATTTTATGTGGGTTTGTGTGCTTTATTTTTGTGTTGGTAGCACACTGTAGTGGCATTTTTTAAAATTGAAGTAGAGTTGGTTTACAGTATTGTGTTCCAAGTGTACCGCAGTGACTCAGTTATGTGTATGCTCTTCAGATTATTCGTCATTCCAGGTTGTTATAAGATACTGAGTGCACAACAGCATAGTTTTAAGTTGGACTTTAGAATGTTTATTTGCTGACTCAAAGTCGAACTTTCTGTGTTGGTTGGAAATAGAACTTCCCACGCTTCCAGCTGGAAGCTGGTCTAGCAGGGCACCCCCGGTTAATTTTTACTTTTACTTGTTGTCTAAGAGGAGACTTCAGCCTGGGTCTTGGGTAGTCTGCGTTTCTGCAGCCAGACACGCGACGTCCGCGAAGGCCACGTAAACAGCGGGAGCTGCCAGCGTGCCGCGCTCCGCACTTTCCTGCCCTGCTGGCCGAGCGCCTAGGACTCCCTGTGCCCGGCCTGTCAGTCCTCCTGGAGGAGCAGGAAGGAGCCGCCAGGCCACTGCGATGAGTGAGAGCACGGCCTCCAGCAGGCGGTGCGGGCGTGGCCCCTGCAGCTGGAGGCCCAGGTGACACTGTGCGCGAAGGACCTCCTGAGGGACGGCCCCGGCGGCCCAGTGGGCAGGACTCAGCGCTCCCGCTGCAGGGGTGCAGGTGCGATTCCCGGTCGGGAAACGAGGATCCCACGTGCCGTGTGGTGTGGCCAAAACAGCACACAAGACCTCTTTAGGATTTTCCCAGTTTAAAGTTAAAAGTTACTTTCTGCTGAGAAACACCGAGGTCATTAAGTCCTCCAGCCCTCAGAGCATGGGTGTCCCACTGTTACAGGAGCCCAGCATCCTTAGAATGCAGTTTATGGGGACGGTGTGTGTGAGAGGGCTAGGAAGGACTGGCCACAGGCCTGGGCTGTAGACCTTGTCTGTGCTGTGACGTCGGGGAAGAGAAGCGTGATGCAGGGTGACCTGATGAGCAGGGGCGAAGCTGTCCAGACGCTGAATGAGCCCAGTTGCCTCTTTGTGCTGTGTCTGAGCCCTCTGGCCTTGCTCCTCTGCCACTGCCTCTGCAGCTGCAGCCACCTTCCAGTGGGCGGAAGTCTCCTCACAGCCCACGTGGGGATTAGTTTTTACACCGTGGTGGCTGCTGGCGGCAGGTGCCGTGAGCTGAAGCTGTTAAGTGGCCTCTCCTTCTGTAATCCTCTGAGCCTGTTTCTTCCCTGAAACAGGGTAATCTTGCCCTGAAGTGCTTTTCTCAGGATTACATAAGATAATGTGGGCCGTGCTTGCTCTTTTGATCAGGAATTCAGGTTCCTGGGAGAGCCTTGGTGGGTAGTATGTTAATTAAATAGAGGACAGAGCGGTTTTGAAAACGGCTGCAGCCCCGCTGAGCTGTTTCCACAAGAGCGATCTCCTGGAGGTGGGCGAGCTCTCACGCCAGTGGGAGCTGAGAGCAAGCCATGATGTTTCCTGGTGAATCAGGGCGGGAAACTGTTTAGAGCACAGCTAGAGCACTTCTGCTGTGTGCCCGCTGCTTTGCTCACCTGGCGGGGTCCCTGCGGTCACTGCCTAGGGCGGCGGAGCCCAGGCTCTGAGGGCCAGGTCAGTTGGCAGCTTTGCCACTAGACCTGTTTTTCAACTTGAAGGAAGAATATACTGGGTATGTTTGTATTTCCTGCCCCAAACCGGCCATTGACGTCAAGAGTTACCTCTGCTGTTGAAAAGTTACACCTTTACATTTTCCTGTTCTTTAGCTTGGTACGTTATTGGGCCTCGGAGAGTATTTATGTGTTACTACTTTTGAAATGAATTTTATAATTTTGAATCTGGACAACAATTTGATGTTTTCAATGTATTCTTATATCTGTATTCTTATAAAAATCTTACGAGCTAACCCTTACAGGTGAGCGCACACCCTCTCCTTTTGTTGTTGTTGTTGCCAAGGAGAACTGAGGCTCTGGTGTGCGGGCTGACTTGCCAGAGTCACACAGCTGCGAGTGGTGGAGCCAAGACCCGGTCGCCGGTCTCTGACTTTGTCCAGTGCTCTTGCACTGTCCTCCGGTGACCAGGATGTGTGGGGCGGAGGAGAGGGCGAGTTTAGAGGAAATTCCCTTGGTCACAGCATCATTTTCCTCCTCAGTACCCCTGCTGTTCAGGCAACAAGAGGCGTTGCCTCCTCTCTCTCTCAGACCATCAGTCAAATTGTAGGAGAGTTTCACAGTGTCGTGTACAGAGAGCCCCAGGCACTTCGCACATATCTTTTCATCTTTTACCTGCTTTTCGTGTCTGTAGACCTGCAGGGACCACATGTGAGGAGAAAGGTGTGGAGGGAGGCCGCCCTGGTGTGGCTCGAGTGGGCGGAATGGAAGGTGCCAGGGGCCGCCCTGCAGGTCCCCTCCCTGCCCCCCCCTCGGGCTGCCACCCTGCCTCGGGTGACCTGTACACTCCCGGGCAGCGGCCCTGGCACCCAGATCTTCATTCTGGTCCCAGGACAGAGGTGTTGGGAAGGTTGAGGAGTGTCTGTCTGCAGGGGCCTTAGCAGTGCTGGCCGGTGGTGCCCGGAGCCTCTGGGGCAGGACCCGCGGTGCCACGCTTGTGCCGCTTGCAGTTCAGAGGGCCAGGCGGCCTGGAGCCCCGCATTCTGCTGCCCGCATCTGGCCGCCCGCCCTTCCTTCCTTCATTTCCAAAATCCAGGGGCCACCTCTCTCCTTGAGATGGGAGGTTTCTACAGCACACTTTGTTCTACCATGCTTCGCAGATACCACGGGTTTGTTGGGCTCCCCCGCCCCAGACACACACAGGTCAGACGTCTGCAGCAGCCCTCGTCAAGCAGGTCTGGAGGTGCCTCTCTCCAGCGCGCGTGCTCGCTGCCCGTCTGTGCCACGTCGGGCTCTCACAGTATTTCACACCTTGTCGTCGTCATTGGTTACGATGATCTGTAATCAGCGATCTTCAGTGTTGCTATTGTAATTATTTTGACTTTTTATGTGATGAAGTATTTTTAATTAAGGTTTATACATAGCTTTTGTTTGTATGTTTTTGGACACGTAATAGACTACAGTGTAGCGTAAACATCACTTTTCTCTGCACTAGGAAACCTAAAAATGCATGGACTCACTTTATCATGAGAGTCGCTTTGTTGAGGTGGTCTGGGACACTGATCCCCCCGCGTGCTTGCATTTTGTCTGTAACATTAGAAGTGTCCCGAGTTTTTCCCCAGACATTCCAGAGGCCTGGTGGAGCGCCATGAAAACACTGCTTGTAATCATAATGTAGAGAGGGGTTGAACACATCTGACTGAACACAGTCTAACCAATTGAACTGATTGAACACAATCTAACTAAATGAATACGTCTAACTGCTTTCTTATCTTGGACTTAAAACTTTTATCGCTTAAAAAAATGCCAAAAAATTACAGTAGTAACACTGAAGGCCACTGATCACAGATCGTCATAACAAACGTGACAGCGACAAGGTGTGAAATACTGTGAGGGCCAAGTCGATGTGACACAGAGTCAGGAGCGTTTGCTGAGACCAGCGTGAGATCAGCGTGTTTGTTGAGGACCAGCCGCACGTATGGCAGTGCGCTCTCACTGGCAGTGGTTGTTGTTGATGGTTATTGATGGTGAGAGAGATACTGACCCTGGCAGAGTCGCTTCAGTTGCTTGCGCCTCAGTTTCCTTTTCTGTAAATGGGGAACATAATGGTACCTGCCTGGGAGGCCTGTTGTGAAGATGAAATGAGTTAATACGTATCAGGCGCTTGGAGAAACACCTGTGTGTAACGTGCTCTCTACACATTAGCCCTGATGGTATGGTGGGATCAGTGCTGGTGTGCACCAGGGCGTCCCTGGGCTCTGACAGCGTTAGCTCTTGTGTCCTTATCCACGTCGTCGTTCTATTTCAGACACATGAGCTTTGGAAATTAAAATCACTGAAAATAAGAATTTGATAAAGTTTTTGATTTTTGGCCAAAGACAAACGTTTTAAATTTTTGGACTGTGGAAATTCAGTTTCTGAGAACTTTTATTTAGGATTTAAAACTATAAGTTAGGTATTCAATTCTATTTTAGTTCAGTGGCTTTTTCATTCATATGCCAATTGATAATTAATAAAATTCCAAAGGTTAAAGCTGAAATCCAAAAAATGTAACCTGCTGTCTCTATGGGAAGTTTTTTTAGAAAAAGTTTTTTACTTTTCAAGTTAGGTAGTTTTTAAAACTAATTTGTTCTTAAATAAACTGAGTAAATCGTTTTAAGTCAGTCTTGAAAATATGCTCTTTGCCTCCCTCTTGGAGAGAAGTAGAGTTTGGAAGAGAAGTTAGAGAAGAGAGTGAATTGGAGGGGGCTAAATCACTTATAATGCTTGCATATCTTTGAAAAAGGAGTTAAAAGAAACATTTGTAATAATGTAGATTATTTTACTGTGCTTGAAGTTGTAACTTTATTCTTTACTTGCAGTTAAGAGACTACTACTAGATTATTACTCAGGTAATGTAAGCTATTTAAAATAAATTCAGACAAATTAGCCAGTTTAGAATTCTTCCTTGGTAACTCTAAAAATACCAGGAAATGAGCCATAAGTCTGGTATCAATGCAGAACAAGGTACAAATATGTTACAATTTAACCTGTTAGCAGTCAGAGTGATTTACCAAAAAAAAAAAAAAAAAAAATCTGATCATCTCCATTCTTTAAGTAATTAGGAATACGGCATTGCCTTTTTTTCTGAAAAAGGATTTTAAAACATGAATTATTCATCAGGGAACTCAATACACTTACCACCCTGATTTCCCAAGAAAGCCTTTTTCCACAGCAGTTCCACATCATGTCATCCTGGGTGTTGATTCTCCTTGTTCTCATGTTCACTTCACTCTTTCTGTTTTCAGTGACTTAGCCCTGCGAAACTGCTTTCTTACCTCGGACTTAAATGTGAAAGTGGGTGATTATGGAATAGGATTCAGCAGGTACAAGGTAAGCCAGAGGTTTGAGGGTTTTCTCCATGATCTAATTTAATGCTCATGAAGTGGTCATATCACAAAATGCCATGCCTGTTTGGAAAGGGAGGGTAAATAATTATTGCTACCATATAATAAAATATACACATCATATATAAATATTTCTCCATACATGTTTGGTAAAATTTCAACTCAGATCAGTAAGCTTGGGATTTGAGTTTTTCAACTCTGTCATAAATATATCCCCCAAAGAAAATAAATGAAGTACCTGGGAAATTTTTGTGTGTGTTTGCTTAGCCCAGCTGAGTAAGGTGGCTTACTATGGGTTAAAAAAAAAAAACTCATGCAAATGTAAGTCTGTTCTTGGTCTATGTAGTAGCCCTGGTATCTTGAGCACTGGCTGTATACCACCCGGGCACTGTGGAGTACTTGCCCACATGATCTCATGCAATCCTGACCATAAAGGGGAGGCTGGTGCATCTTCCTGATCTTACAGGTCAGGAAGAAGGCTCAGCGTGTTTGCTGCTTGCTCAGAGTCACAGAGCTGGTAGCTGGTTGAACGTTGACTCAGCCAGCCTGTCCAGTTCGAAAGCCTGTGCTCTTACTCATTAACCACCCTGTTCTTCTGCTCAGGGATATAGCCCAGCATAGTTTACAAGATATTTTGCTCAGAGTCTGCGTTCTGTAACATCAGACATGGCGTACCTTCCTTTTCTAGGAAGGGTGACTGAGCAGGTTCAGAGACCAGCTCATGAGGCCCAGGAGGCTGATTCAGAGAAACCCTCAACCCACCCTCTGCCCGGAAACTCTGTCTCTGTGTCCATTTCTTTTTCTGACTTGTGTTTTTGGGCAGAGTATGTGTTTTCTGAGAATGACCTGGGATTAAGTTACTGAGCTCACATAGAAGTGTTAGAGAATTCAAAATTCTGTGTGATTTCTTACAAAACAGGAGGATTATATTGAGACGGATGATAAAAAGCTTTTCCCTCTTCGGTGGACTGCTCCAGAGTTAGTAACCAGCTTTCAAGACAGACTGCTAACTGCAGATCAAACCAAATATAGTAATATCTGGTATGTATCGGTTTACCATTCGATTAGGCTTTTGTTATTAACAAAGTCCTAACTTCTTTCTTCTCAAGTAAGTACTTTCTTAAGGGAAAGTATAATTGAATAAGACGTAGGAACACCAGTGACTGATGATGTGAAAGACAGTTTATTGACATCATAGTAATGATTCCAGGTTTTGCAATGATGCAATAACTTCTACCCATTCAACAGTGATAATCTCCATAAAAGCAGGAACCAAAGCTATTTTCTTTGCCTACTATAGGACCTTGTTTATAGTAGATGTTTAATAAATATTAATTGAGTGAATGAAAAAACTGAAAGAGGTTTGGACCATTACATAGTACTGAGATATAGCTCAGTTTAATGGAAGTTGAAAAAAAATGTAAGTAAGAAGTCTTTGACTAACAGTTTCTGTTATAGCTTTCTTAATTTATATCTACTTTTTTTTTTGGGTGCTGTTGTCCTGCTTTTTCTATTTTTGTTTTTCTTTTTTTTTTTTTGCTTCTTACCTTCTTATGGATTGTTTTTTCTTTTTGTCGTAGTTTGGGAACTGTGTACTCTATTGCTATGATTGTATTGGCTGCGGTAGAAATAACATATATACTTAACTTAGTCTAACAGTAGTTCTTACTTTGGCCCCTTTCTGAGAAATACAAGGACCCCAGGGTATTTTAACATGCTTTAACTTTACATCACACACACACATGCAATTATGTTCATCATTGTGAGATATCATATTTTTTCTCTTAACACCACAAAATGTTGTTATTTTTCTTAACATCAGTGTTTGTTTAGGTTTATCCAACATAATCAGAACACTTTTCTTTTCTTTTTTTTTCCCCCAAATCTCAGACCTTCTGTCGGGGCTGAGTCCCCTCTGCCTGAAGTATGTCCTTCAGAATTCCCTGTAGTGTAGTTGCACTGGTAACAGACTCTCAGGTCTTTTTCTGTAGGTCTTCGCATACCTCTGTTTTGTCCTCATTCTTGAAGTGTATTTTTTTACTTGATGACAGTTATTTTCTCTCCGTGTATTGAAGATCTCACTCCACTGTCTTCTGGCTTCCATTGTTGCTCTTGAGAAGTCAGCTGTAAGTCTCCCTAAGCTCTTTAAAGGTAACGTGACTTTTTCTCTCTATATGCTTTTAAACTCTTCTCTCTGTCTTTGGTTTTTTGTAGTTTCACTGTGATAAGTATGGGTGTGGACTTTTTTGTTTTTCTGCTTGGCTTTTCATATCTTAGGTGGGTGTTCTCAGCCCTTATCCTCCCAATAACTGCCTCAGCCCCATTTTTCCTTCTTTTGGAAGTCTGATTGGACGTGCATCACGACCTCTTGCTTTGTCTTTTGTCTCTTATTCTCTCCTTAATGTGTTTCATCTCTTCAGCTCCCTTTCAGATCTGTGCTCTAGCAGCCAATTCTTGGTCTTTTTAGAATTCCTCTTCAGCTGTGTCTGTTCCTCTGTTAAATCTCTCTACTGAATTTTATAGTTCAGTTAATTGGCTTTTCTGTTTTAGGAGGTCTGTTTGATTTTTTAAAAAACTGGCCCAGAGTTTTTTAAAAAATTTGGTTTTGATCTACATCAGATAATTCCCAAATGTGAAGTCTTTGTGGATTTGATCTTCCTGGTTCTTGATTGTGCCTTGTTTCCTTGGGGCCTTCTTCTGGTGAGGATCCTGGAAGCCTGGACTTGAGAACATTCCTTCAGAGAGGGTGCACGCGTGCTTTTGTCAGGCTTCTGGGTGTCCTGGCTGGTCGGGGACAACAGCAGCTGGGGGCTTTCTGTGTTTAGCCTGAGGTCCTGGGGGCACTTAGACGGTATGAGCTTGGGCTGTGAATCCCAGTAAGGCCGGCTCTGTGACCAGCTTCTTTGGGAACGTCCACCACCCCACTCCCCCTGCAGGCACACACACACCTGTGTACTCAACACACATGTTCACACACACTCACAGTCACACATGTGCACTCACTCACAGGGCCTCAGTGCCAAGCCAGCGTGCCCCCCAGGCTCCTGAGCGGTGGGTTTATTCCCACTGTGATGAGCAGGTCTCTGCAAGGCCCCTTGTTGGGCAGGGCCAGGGCTTGGCCTGTCCACCATCAAGCCTTGTTCACCAAAGACACAGACGCCCAGGCTCCGTGCCCCAGCAGGGGCCACGGTCAGACGTGGTGTGGTGCTCTCCTTTGTTCTCTAAGCTCCAGATTTTGTCCAGTGAGTTCCCTGCTGGCTTATCTGTTGTTTGATGTGTTTCATAAGAAGTTGCTTTTCATTCATGATTCATGCTTTCACTGCTCTCAGCTTGGTGACTGACCTGAAGACTTAGCCTGTGTTCCCAGAGACAGAGCCGCCCCTTGTTTCTGACGGGGTGAGAAGTGTCTGGCGGCAGGACTGGCAATGGTGTCAGCTTCTGCCCGAGGCAGGGACCACACTGCCCTGTGCTGGAGACGAGCCTGAGGGTCTTGGCCCCGTGAGTTTGGTGGAAGAGGGGAGAAGAGCTACGGGACATTTTTCCTCCCAGAAGAAAGCAGGCCACTGGTCTTTAGAGAGACAGGGAATGATGGGCAGTGGCTGATACCGCTTTTCCTGAGGAGACTGGGCAGAAAGACGAGGGAATAGGGAGCTGCAGGGTGGGCCTTGAGGAGGGGGACCCGTCTCGTCTTCCTCACTGGTCTGCGTGAGGAGACGCACGAGGGATGCTGGAGAAAGGTGTTAGGAGTTGGGGGCTGAGATAGCCCAGGCCTCATGTTCTCTGAAGAGCAGGGGAGGGGCTGAGGAGAGGGCTGGTTCAGGAACAGGCCTTATGAGGGGAGAGAAAGGGTGTCAGGGATCTGGAGAAACTGAGGTGGGCAGAGGTACATGCCCAGGGTCAAACCAGATGTGGTGCCGATAGCACTCACTGTGTTCCAGTCAGAGGTTGCCTTTGTGGTCTTTAGCATTTCGGTGTGAACTTTTTATTTTCCTTAATCGAATAAGTTGGTAATTCCCTAAAGTCGCTAACAGTGTCTTAAACTTCTTTTTTAATCCAAGACAGCCCTCTGCTCCTAGCAGTTCTGTGCTAGGGGCACATCTCCCTTCTTGAACTGGACTAGAGCTTCGGGTTCTTTTATTTCCTTGATAGAAATGCCCTCTCCACTTAGATACTGAATATGTTGATTTACTCACTGATTTGTGAGATGAGCATAAAGAGATTTTTAACTCATAAGTTATATTGTACTGTGCAGTGTCAAATAATAGATTGATGTATTCAAAAACAGCTTATTATTCTGGTAGGTATCAGTCATCTTCATGTGAACCATCGACAGCTAAACCTGACAGAAGTCACAGTCACATGGGCTCTTTTTAAGCATGCAGCCACACCTGCATCTGCCAACCAAGTCCTCAGGGGTGGGTGCTCAGTACCAGCGTCTGGGTGACACAGGTGATCTGCCAGGTCTAGGAGCCACTGCAGAAGACAGACTGTAACACAGGACGGAAGGGGAAGTGGTGGGAAGGAACGTGGAGACCACGTAGAGCGTGGAGACCACGTGGAGGAGGCATCCACCCTGCCCCCCCCCCCCATTTCCGAGGGGATGGCACCGCGTGGGCAGGCGGGGCAGGTACCAAGAAGAGGGTCCCTGCCTGTGGTGATGGCACCTGCAGCTGGTGAGTGACCCAGGCAGGCGGCCTCTTCCGCCGAGCAGTGAAGAGTCATCCTTCCTAATAGCAGAAAGCTCTGAATACTAAGAACAACTACAGTAGGAAAGACCTGTTCATATTGGAAGCTCCACTGCTTACTGCTGTTGTGAATGGGATTTCCCCCCACGAAAACCCTCAGAAGTTGATGTGTTTGCCCTTATCTAGCCATGTTGCTGAACCCTTTCAAGGCCATTGTGATGATCTTTATAATTCCTTGAGTTTTAAAGTTGACGGTCACTTGAATGCCTCCCTGTGATTACTCCCTCTAGCTCCATCTCATTTTACTCCTAAAATTACATTCTGTTAGTCAGTCTGAGGAGGTATTCTTGTTGTGGTCTGCATCTTAATATAAATGCTTGCTTTTTAAATCATGTTGAAGAGCTATCTTGAATAACCTCTTCCTCAGACCCTTGTGCTTGAAATGACTAATGACTGTACATGTAAAAATGTGGGTGTTAAAAATTCAGTATCTGAAGAGAGAAAGATGTGCTTTTTTATTCCCCCGCAGGTCCCTGGGTGTGACGCTGTGGGAGCTCTTTGAGAATGCTGCTCAGCCTTATTCCAGCCTCTCCAACCTAGATGTGCTCAACCAGGTCATTCGAGAGAGAGACACAAAACTCCCAAAGCCCCAGCTGGAGCAGCCCTACTCCGACAGATGGTGGGTAACTTCATGTCACATTCTCTCAGAAGGTGAAGAAATTCTGTCTCCACAGGTCTTAGTTATATATTCCCTGATTTTCAACAATAAATGTTATGAAAAGCAACCATTTATATACTATTCATGACTGATTTTGGAATTAACGTCCAGTTTTTAAGATGTAGTGCTGTTTTTTTTGTTTTTGATGTAGAACCAGCAGGAATTTATGTCTTACATGTGATAAGAAACCTGTTACGTCTGAGTTAATTCTAAGAATCAGTTTACGGGTGTGTGCTCTTGTGGAGTTGTTTTTGAATGAGGCTGTTTGTGTGATACCCCGGCGTGTGTGACCAGACAGGTAGCATAGACGTGATGGTGTTTGAATTGGCACCTGAGACAGTTTGCATAATGTGTATTGACATTTGCAAAACAAATTTACTTCTTAAGAGTCTCCAGACCCGTTCTTAACTCGGTTTCCAGTTAGAGCTGGGCTCACCCATGCCGAGGCCCCTGTCCGCGTCACCCTGTACTCGGTGGCGTTGCCTCTGACCTCGGTGCCCTTCTGTGTGGGCGCTGCTCAGCCCCCCACCCGACTTGCTAGAACTAACTCACCCAGAGTAACTGGATGTTTGTGCCGTAAATTTAACACCATGACATAGTCATCCTGTCTTCCCTTCCACTCACGGCCGCAGTTTAAGGCGTTGGCCTTACTCAGCCACCCTTTGAAGGCCAGCCCTTGACTGCCACCTGCGCTGGGCTCCTGTCTCTGCTCTTGCCCTCCACCCTCAGCTCCTTTGGCGGCCTGAGGGAAGCATGTGCTGCCGAAGGTCGCGCTGTTCCTTTCTGTCGGGGGAGTCGTTGGAGAGCAGTCACCATGGCGTGTGTCTGCGTGAGTCCTCGCAGAATAGAGCGAGTAAGTCTCACACGTCAGACACCTGCGTCCTTGACTAAGCAGGAGGCCGATGGTGGTTGTGTTTAGAGGAGAGCATTTTAGGGCTGCCTGTAAATTCAGTGGCTGAGCGCCTGGAAAACGCCAGAAGAACAAACGACAAGGCCGGAAGAATTGCAGTGACGCTGCACGGTGTCCTGAGGACGCAGAAAATCAGTGGCCAGGTTGTCTCTCTCCATTTCCACTTTCCCCCAGAGCTCACCGTGAACCAGACTCCTGCTGGAGGCCAGCAAAGCGATTCAAGTGTCGGGGCTTCTGGGGTGTTGGGCTGGCCTAGGGCGCCCTTGTGAGGTCTTTGCTTGTTTTGAAACAATCTGTCTTCTGTCCACTAATCTCCTGTCGGTCTTGCTCAGGTATGAAGTCTTGCAGTTCTGCTGGCTGTCACCAGACAAGCGGCCAGCGGCGGAGGACGTGCACAGGCTGCTCACATACCTGCGGATGCAGAGCCAGAGGGACCCGGAAGTGGACTTTGAGCAGCAGTGGAACGCGCTCAAACCCAACGCAAACAGCAGAGATGCTGCAAGTAACGCCGCCTTCCCCATCCTCGACCACTTCACCAGGGACCGGCTTGGCCGAGAGATGGAGGAGGTCCTCACCGTGACCGAGACCAGCCAAGGCCTGAGCTTTGAGTACGTCTGGGAGGCTGCCAAGCACGACCATTTCGACGAGCGCAGCCGAGGCCCCCCGGATGAAGCCTTGTCCTACACCAGCATCTTCTTCCCCACGGAAGCGTTCGAGAGCTCGCTTTCAGACCCTGGTCCTGGCAAGCAGAATGATAGTGGCCAGGACATCCCCCTGCGGGCCCCCGGGGTGGTGCCTGTTTTCGACGCCCACAACCTTTCTGTCGGAAGCGACTACTACATCCAGTTAGAAGAAAAAAGCCGTAGCAACTTGGACCTAGATTACCCGCCCACTCTGCTCACGACGGAGATGGATAATCCTGAGAGGCTCGGGGACAGCGCGTCCCAGTGTCTGACGCTCAGGAGCCTGGAGCTTGAGGAGTCCAGTACAGAGGAAGATTTCTTCCAGAACAGTGCAGACCCCAAAGATGCCAGCAGACCCGAGGAGGCACACAGCACCAAGGGCCCCGAGAGCCCTTTCAACAGTTTATTTAATGACCTTGACAAGTCAGAGGCTCTGCCCAGTCATCAAAAAATATTTG
Source organism: Muntiacus reevesi (assembly GCF_963930625.1). Classification (NCBI taxonomy): domain Eukaryota; kingdom Metazoa; phylum Chordata; class Mammalia; order Artiodactyla; family Cervidae; genus Muntiacus; species Muntiacus reevesi. Next base: position 177,891,479 of record NC_089250.1, read on the forward strand.
ACTTGATGGAATTAAATGGAGTCCAGGCTGACTTTAAGCCGCCCACCCTGAGTTCAAATTTGGATGACCCTAAAGAGTCAGTAATTGCGCGCCACTTGGAGAAGGAACAGCCCCGTAAGCTTTTTGACTGCGAGCCTCTTTACTCCACAGACAAGCTTGTACACCAAGATGGTTTTGATCAGCTGGACATTGAAGAGTTGTCAGAAAATTTTTTGTTTCTTCAAGAGAAGAACTTACTGAAAGACTCCTTGTTCAACAAAGAGCATGTAAATGATCTGCAGACAGAACTCAGAAATGCTGGCTTTCCTGAATACATGTTAGAATCTCCCAGTAGAAAGTCTATAAAGGCTGAGCCTAAGTTTGCTGAAAATAAACCAGACTCTTCGCTGCAGGAGAGCATCAGCGTGCAGGGCAGGGAGTCAGGCGCAGCGCCCAAGGGTGGCTCTGGGGCGGCAGCCTCGCCGTGCTCCCCACAGCCGCAGGTACCTCCTACCTCGCTTGAAACCCAGGGGCCGCCTCATGAAGTCCCCCCGGGTGTAGCCCTGAAGCAGGGCGAAGACAGGCCCATGTGTCCAGAGGGCGGTGTCCGTGAAGACGGCGCCAGCCGAGAGGTAAACACGGACTCCACGCCCGCCCCACCGGACACCCCCGCCCCCACCGTTGACAGGTCCCCGGCCCTGACTCAGCAGGGGGAGGGGACCGTGAGCCTGACCCAAAGCGACCCCAGCCTGGTCCAGGACACCTCCGCCAGCAAGGTGAGTATAGGGAACGGCCTTCCAGAAACGAGGCAGAACTTAAAACACCAGCTGCCTTTGGAAGACCATGGCCCTCGAGGCCTGCGGGAGAGAGCCCGGGAGGCTGCGGAGGCGCCGGGGCAGCTGGGTCGTAAAGAGGCTGCTGCAGAGGAGGGCGGCTTGGTGTCCGCCCTCTCCTCAGACTCGGCCAGTCAGGACAGCCTCCTGGAGGACAGCTTGTCGGCGCCCGTGCCCACCTCCGAGCCGTCCGCGGAGACCCCGGACTCCCTGGATTCGGTGGACGTCCACGAGGCTTTACTGGGCTCCTTAGGTGCTCACACGCCACAGAAACTCCTGACCCCCGACAAGCCAGCAGACAGCGGCTACGAGACCGAGAACCTGGAGTCGCCTGAGTGGACGCTGCACCCAGCCCCCGAGGGCGCCCCGGCACCTGACGTGGCCTTGGCGCGTGAGGGCACTCCCGACAGGCTGCCTCCCAAGCCCCTCATCATCATTTCAGACGCCGCTGACGGCCACAGAGGCGCGGAGGCGACCTCACAGACCGCCGCGCCTGCGTCCCAGGGCTCGCACCGAGACTCTGCGTACTTCTCGGACAACGACTCTGAGCCCGACAGGAGGTCGGAGGGGGCCCTGGGCACCTCGGTGTCGGCCCTAGGAGCCGGCCAGTCCCTGCCCGAGAGTGTCCCGCCGCAGAGTCCCGGCCCCCTGGACAGCTGCCTGGACGCCAGCAGCAGCCCGCCTGACCCCAGCTGTCCTCCTGCTCTGCAGAACTCCCGTCACCTGGAATCCAGAGAACCCGCAGAACCAGCTCCCACACACACACTTCCCCCCGACGACGAGGCTGGAAGCCCCTCGAGTCTGCAGAACTCGGAGCTAAGCAGCGGGGATGACCTCGAGGCCCCCGAGGAGCCCCCCTGCACGCTGACTTCCACTGGCACCAACACTGATGAGCTCCTGGCATTGACCCATGCCCCTCTCCGCTGCGGCGGCCCCGAGGCCCCGACAGCCGAGAAGGCCTTGTGCGGCCACTCCGAGGGCCCCAAGCTGAAGGAGCCGGATGTGGAGGGAAAGTACCTGGGGAAGCTCGGCGTGTCGGGGATGCTGGACCTTGCTGAGGATGGGATGGATGCCGACGAGGAGGACGAGAACAGCGAAGACTCAGACGAGGACCTGCGGGCCTTCACCCTGCACAGCCTGAGCTCCGAGTCCGAGGACGAGGCCGAGCACCCGGTGCCCGTCGTCCTTAGCCTTGAGGACGGCCGCTGCCTGCGGAGCCTGCTGAAGCCCGCGGACCCGCCGCCCGGCTGGAGGAGGGAGAGGAAGGCGGTGACGTTTTTCGATGACGTCACAGTCTATCTCTTTGACCAGGTATCTGTTCCCTGTTCCCTCTGGGTTGTCATGTTGGAGATTCCAGCATGTGTTGGGGAAACGAGTGTGCTCGGGTTTTCTGACTGCTGTTCCGAGGACACCAGTTGTTTTGTGATTTTCTCAGTAAAGGGAATTTGGGGGTGGTCACCATGTCAGTTTCAAGAACACGCAGAAATGAGGTTTGCGCTGGGAACTCCTGTCACGTGAAGGGCAAGGGTCTGTGGGCTCCTCCTCGGTGTCCTGGCAGAGCCCTGCTGAATCACTCATCCTTTCCAGAGCAGACGAGTGTCGGCGGGCGGTTGGCAGCAATGCCCAGCGCCCTGGGCCGTCTGGAACCTTCCGAGGCTCACACGTAGCCCTGGAGACACCGACAGCGGCGGTGCCTGTGGAGCAGGGCTGGGTTGGCGAGACAGCGGGGCAGGGCGAGAAGGGATCTCCTGGTCCCAGGCTTTGTGTTTTGTCAAAAGCTGTTCAAATTCACGTGTCCCTTCCTTCATCTTCTCAGCGCACTTGAACTGTGCCTTTCACAGGTCTGATGACCTGTAGGTGGAATAGAAAGAGTTGTGAATTGTGTGTTGTGAGCAGTGTGGGCAGGCGCTGGGGAAGATGTCTGGGGGTCTCTGGAGCATTGAGGTGGAAGCCGCCCCCTGGGCTGCGGAAGGGCTGCACTTGTGTGGGGACTTGGTGGGGAGGGGGTGTTGTTCTGCTGAGTTCAGAAGCCGGCAGGATTGCCTAAGAGCCAGACTCAAGACATGAGAACAAAGGCACAGAAATCAAGTGTACGGCATGCTTAACAGATGTGAGGTTTGTCACGGTGAAAGTGGGAGCGTGGGCGAAGTCCCGAACAAAGTCCTGAAAAGCTCCTGCAGTGGCCAGCGGGTCTCATGCAGCTTCCGTGGAGTCACAGCTGCCTGTGGCTTCAGACTGCTGGCCGGCAGGTTCCCTCCTGCTTCTGCTGTCCCGCTTCATGAGCCTGTTTTGAAGTGGTTTGGTTTTTAAGAGGTTTACGCTCCTAAGCTCCAGAGTCCTCACTGAGCGCCATGGGTTTTGGCGGCCCTGCCCTGGTGATTTCACCACTGGCTCAGCAGGTGCTTGGTGGACGCTTACTCGACTTTCTTGTGAAGTCACAGCCCAGCAAGGGAGTGTCTGGGTGCTGCCCTTCCCAAACAGGGCCGCCTTAGCTTTGCTACCAGCGGGGGTCTCCCCACATTTCTCACAGGCCCTTCCATGAGCCTGGTGGGCGCGTTTGACCCTCTGCTCTTGCACCGCACACCCCCCGCCCTGGACTCACAGTGTTCTCACGGCCGTCACAGTGGGTGGTGATGCTTACTTGCAGGTAAGGTGACATACGGTCACACCGTTCAGCCTGTCGCAGGACAGGTGAGCTCTGAGCTCAGTCCCATGCGTCCCAGCGCTGGTCACTGTGGCGACAGGGCCCGGCCGGACAGTGTGGGAGGGGGTGTCGCAGCCCAGAGCCCCGAGTCTGTGAGGTCCTGGGGCAGACGGGGGTCTGTGGGTCTGTGGGCTGCGCTTCTTTAGTTCATTTGGTTTACAAGGACATGTTCCTTCAAAAAAAAAAATGCAGTGAGCATGAGGAAAAATACTTTCTTGGAAAAAATGTTTTTTCAATTTAAAGAACAGAAAAACACTCAAGAAAACCAAACTTCTCAGTAATTGCTACCACTTCACTTACATACACACACCAGAAATTACGTGCTGAAAAGCATTCAAGAAAACAAAACTTGTCTGTAATTCCTGCCACTTCTCACACACACACAAAAGTAAGCGCTCTCTGTAACTGCCCCCTCCAGAATAGAACTCTTCCATCCCCACAAAGGCCCCGCCACATCCCTCTCCTGGCAACCACTGACCTGCTTTTGTCACTGGAGTTCTGTCTTTTCTAGAATCGTGTAAGTGGCAGGGGGGTTGTTGTTGTTTAGTCATTAAGTCAGGTCCAACTCTTTTATAACATAGAGTGTAGCCCACCAGGCTCCTCTGTCGACGGGATTTCCCAGCAAGAATCCTGTAGTGGGTGGCCAGTTCCTTCTCCAGGGGATCTTCCCGACCCAGAGATGGAACCCATGTCGTGTGTGCTGGGAGGCGGGTCCGTTACGGCTGAGCCGCCGGGGAAGGCCAAGTGGCGGGATTAGACCGTGTTTGACCTTGTGTGTCCAGAGCCTCACTCTGTAAAGCGTCAGGGAGTCCCCCCGCTCTATACTCATCCCTGAGGAGCGTTCCTTTGTGTGGGTGTTACGTTTTGTTCGTTAATCTGCTGGCCAATATTTATACCTAATTGTTTTTATTATTATTTTTTAATTGTTTATTTTTTTAATTGTTTTTAATCTTTTTAAAAGTGAAACAGTAAAATGGACCCTTTTTTGTGTGTGTGTACAATGCTTTAAACTTTAGCATTCATGTCACCCTCTGCAGAACCATGATAGACACAGCTCCCTCACCGCAGAAAACGCCCTGGATCATTTTACATTCCCACCAGCAGCGTGTGTGACACAGCATGTAACCTTCGGAGGCTGACTGTTTTCACTCAGAGTGTAATTCCTCTGAGAGCTGCAGAAGTTGTTGCTTGTTGCAGTAGTCCCTTCCTTTTAGACACATTCCATCTTGTAGACATATGATTGTTTTAACCATTTACCCGCTGAAGCACATTTTGGTGTTTCCGCTTTGGGGCTGTCACAGATAACGCTGCTTTGAACAACTGTTTGTAGGTTTTTGTGTGGACACAATTTTTAATTTTTCTGAAAAGGACCCTGACTGTGATTGTTGGGTTGTATGATAAATGTGTGTGTTTAGGCGCCTTTTTTTTTAAATTGAAATACAATGAGGGACAGGGAAGCCTGGTGTGCTGCAGTCCATGGGGTTGCAAAGAGTTGACCAACGACTTAGTGACTGAGCAGTAACAACAGTTGATATACAGTGTGTGTTTAGTTTTTAAAGAAAATGACAGACTGTTTTCCAGAGTGGCTGTATCATTTTGCATTCCAGACAGCATGTGTGAGACCTAGTTTCTCGTGTTTTGCTTGTTTTGTTTTGGCTGCAGCATGCGGCCAGTGGGGTCTTAGTACCCCAAGCAGGGAGCGAATGGAAGCCCGTGGCGGTGAAAGCACCGCGTCTTAACCACTATACTGCCAGGGAAGTCCCCATTATTTTTTATTTTAGCTTTTCTAAGATGTGAAGTAATACTTCATCATGGTCTTAAACTGGGTTTCCCTGTTGGATCGTGATGTTGCCTGTCTGTTCGTGTGCTTCTTTGCTATCCAGATGTCTTATTCAGTGAAGTGCCCCTTTTGCCCATTTTCTAGGTAGATTCTCTGTGTTCTTTGAGTTTTGGAAGTTCTTTATAAGTTCTAGATAAGAGTGCTTTGTCAGATATGTGGCTTGGAAATACTTCTCCCAGTCTATAGTTTATCTTTCACAGAGCAAGGTTTTTTACATTTTGATGGATTCGAGTTTATAACTTTTTTTTTCCGTTTATGGACCATGCTTTATGTGTCATGTCTAAGTTCTTCACCAAACCCTAACTCCTGACTATTTTCTCTAAAAGTTTTATACAGTTTTGCATTTTTCATTTAGATCTGTTACACGTTTTGAGATAGTTTTTGTATAATGTTTAGGTTGGGGTTCATTGTTTTGCCTCTGGATGGATGTCCAGTTGTTCCAGCACCATCTGTTGAAAAGATTATTCTCTATCCATTGAATTGCTTTTGCACCTTCATCAAAAGTTAAATGGCCATATTTTTTTTTTAATTTTTTTATTTTTCAGTGGGTTTTGTCATACATTGATATGAATCTAAATGGCCATATTTTTAATGGATCTGTTTCTGGACTTTCTGCTCTATTCCATTGATCTGTATATCTTCCCCTTTACCAAAATTTTCGTTTCCATTTGCTCCTTGCCAGTATACAGAAATGTGGTTGATTTTTATATGTTGACTTTCTATCCTGCTGTACTGATTTATCAGTTCTAGGAATTTTGTTTTCAAATTCCTTGTGGTTTTCTACACAATCAAGCGTGTTACCTGCAAATAGGGACAGGTTTGTTTATTCTTTTCCAAACTGTATCTCTTTCATTTCTTTTTCTTACCTTTTTACACTAGCTAGGACTTCCAAGACAGTGTTCAATAGAACGGTTACATAACATTGATTGATTTTTCAATATTTTTTTTTTTTTTTTGATTTTTCAATATTTAATGAGCCTTGCATTCCTGGAAAGTAAAGCCCACTTGGTTGTAACGTTCTTGTTACATGTTGCTGGATTTGCTTTGCTGGTATGTTGTTGAGTATTTCATGAGGTCTGCATATTGGCCTGTAATTTTGGGGGGTGTTTGACTACTTGGCTGACTTTTACTCTTGCTCTGTCTTTGGTTTGGTGTCAAGGTAACGCTGGTCTCATAAAGCGAGTTGGAAAGTCATAGTCGATTGAATAACACAGGTTTGAATGATGTGGGTCCACTTACATGTGGGTTTTTTCACTAAACACCTACCAAATACTACACGGTCCAAGATTGGTTGAATCTGTGATGTGGAACCTTGGATATCAAGGGGCGACGGTACAGTTCCAGGGAGACCCTCAGCTGCGCAGGACTCGGGGCCCTCGCCCCGTGGGCGTCAGTCAGGGGTCAGCTGCATCACCTCCTCTTCTGGGAAGAGGTTGCGTGGATTTATTGATCTCTCTCTGAAGAACTGCTTTTGGTTTCATGGAATGTTTTCCTTTGTTTTCTTTTTAATTTTATCAATTTCTATTTTATCTTTTATTTCTTCTGCTTGCTTTGGATTTATTTTGCTCTTTTTCTAGACTCTTAAAGTATAAGCAAGGGATTTGAGACCTTTTTTCATTCTACTATTAATATTTAATGCAATAAGTGCATTTTTCATTCAGTTCAAAATATTTTCTGATTTTCCTTGAGACTTTCCCTTTGACCCAAGGATTACTTATTTTAAAAAAATACTGTTTAATTTCCAAGGGTTGGAGGTTGTTTTTTTTTTTTTTTTAAACCTTTCTGTTACTGATTTCTGGTGTAGTCTGTTTTGGTCAGAGAACGTGTTTTGTAGGGTTTCAATTCCTTCATATGTGTTGTTTTGTTTGTAGAGCCAGAATATGGTCTATCTTAGTAAACGTTTGGTCCATGTGTTTGGTCCATGTGCACCTGAAAATGTGTATTTCACTTCTGGTGGGTGGATTGTTCTATAAATGTCACATGCACTTGGTTCATTTCTTCTGTACTGTTGCTGATTTTTCTACTTGTTCTATGCCTGAGTGAGAAGTGTTCATTGAAGTCTTCGGCTGTATAAACAGATTTGTCTGTTTCTGTTTTCATTTCTGTCCATTTTTGCTTTGTCTGTTTCGTAGTTCTCTTGTTAGCTGCGTACACATTTAAAATTATTATATCTTCTTGGTGAATTGACCTTTTGTGTCATTCTGTAATGTCATTCTTTATTCCTTTGTTTGATATTCATAAAGCGACTCCAGCTTTCTTTTGACTAGTAATTATGTGCTGTCGCTTTTTTCCATCTTTATACACATCTGCATCCTTGTAGTTAACAGCAGTTTCTTCTAGATAGCACACAGTTAGGTGGTTTTTAAAATCTGTTCTGAAATTTTTTGTCTTTCTGTTCATTTGTTTAGTCACTAAATCATGTCAACTCTTCTGTGACCCCATGGACTGTAGCCTGACATGCTCCACTGTCCAGATTTCCCAGGCAAGAATACTGGAGTGGGTTACCATTTCCTTCTCCCTTTTGTGTTTTAATTGGTATTTTTAGGCCACTTACATTTAATAGAGTTATTCAAGTTTGGATATAGGCGCACCACTTTATTCAGTGTTTGTTCCACAGTTCTTAATTATTTTCTTCCTCTTTTTGCTTTCCTTTTGGTAATTTGAACAGTTTTTAGTCTTATCTTTTACTTAATGTATTTTTTTACTATATATCTTCTTTCTGTATAGTTTTTGGAGTATTCTTGGGGTTACAATGTACATACTTCCCACAGCCTCCTTAGGATCAGCGTTTGACCATTTCAGGTGGAATGTAGGAACCCCTGTGCTCCCTAGGTCCTTCATCCTCTCCTAGACCTTTTCTTCAAGTTGTCCGATGCGTCACATGTTTACCCATTGAACACCCCGTCACACAGCGCTCTGTGCTTTACTTCTAGTCATCAAACATATTTTAAGAAACTGAAGAGGATACTCTGGTTTCTCTTCAGATCATATAAATCTTTCGCCTTTTACTAAAAAACTGAAGAGGAATAGGATTATATTCACTCAGGTAGTTACCACTGTTCTTTTTCCATTTCTTATGTTCCAGGTTCCTTTCTGTTATCATTTCCCTTCTGTTTGTTTGGCTTTTTTTTTTTTTTTAAACAAGTTCTCCTGGTGTTTCTTCATCTGAGAGTGTATTTCACACTCGTTTCTTAAGGATGTTTTTCCTGAGCATGGACTTCTCAGGCCACAGTGCTTTACTTTCAGCATTGTTTCTGACTGCCTGTTCCTGACTGCCCTCAGGAGTCCATCTGTGTCTTTCAGTATGATTATGGGTTTCTGGATTACAGGCATAGATTTCTTTGTTTCATTTTAAGTTTGTAGAGCTTTCTGAACCCGTAGTTTTGTATCTTTCAGCGGGTTTCAGAAGTTTCCAGGCGTTATTTCTTACATTTATATATTTTATTCCACACTCTGTCTCTGCTTCTGGGACTCCAGTGTTATGCCTTTTGGTCACTAGGATATAGGGGCTTCCCTGATGGCTCAGTGGTAAAGAACCCGCCTGCCAATGCAGGAAATGCGGGTTCCATCCCTGGGTTGGGAATATCCCCTGGAGGAGGAAATTGTAAACCCACTCCAGTATTCTTGCCTGGGAAACCCCATGGACAGAGGAGCCTGGCGGGCTACAGGCCATGGGGTCGCAAAAGAGTCGGACACAGCTTAGTGACCGAATAACTAGTCTGTAGGCCCTGAGGCCCCACCCCTGGCTTCCCCTCCAGTCTCTGCTCTCGCCGTTGCTCAGGTGGGACCGTTTCTGATGATGCATGTCACATGCACAGATCCTGTCCTCTCTCGCCTCCATCCTGCTGTTGAGTCCAGCCAGTGAGGTTTTAAATTCTGATTGTTGTATTTTCCTATTCCACAATGTGCTTTTTGTTGTTTTTATCCTCTCTTTTTGCTGAGACATGCCCATCTGTCTCCAGCGTGCTCTCCCTCACTGCGTGGGAGTGTGTGTGATGGTCTTCTGCAGGTGGCTCTCGCCTCTGAGGATGGCTTGGCGCTGGTATCTGCTGGTTGTCCTTTCTCCTGTGAATCCAGGTTTTCCTTATTCTTTGTTTGCTGACTGATTCTAGGTTGTACCTTTGTTTTTTATTTTCCAATTCTTTGTCTTGTTTATGGATTCTATGGAGAATGTAGATGTTTTCGTCTTAGAAGGCATTGACCCAGTCAGGTTCAAGTCGCAAGTTCCACCCAGCCTCCCCGGGTCTGGGGTCCCCTTTCAGAGCCTTTGCTGTGCTGTGTGAGCCTGTCCTGGGCATTTGCCGCCCCTTTGGCCAGACTGGGCCTTGGCAGTGGTCCCCTTGCAGTTCCCAAAGCCTGGTGAGCTCTTTGGGGTCAGGCCTGCCCCGCGCAGTGGGGCTGAGCCTGCGGCTCCCCATGGAGCCCCTGGGCCGTCCGGCGTCGTGGGCCTCCTCTGTCGTCCTCCTGCCAGAGGGCTGGGGTGTGGGTTACCACACTGCCCTGTGAGGCTGGCGGGCCGGAGGACAGAGGGAAAAGGCGGTGGGGGTGGGGTTCCCCCGCTCCTCCAACTGGAGACAAGCTCACCGCTCGGGGGTGGCTGGCGGTGGGAGCGAGAACCGGGGAAAGAGAAAAATCTGGAATTTCGTCTCCTCTTTTCTAAGCATCGCAAGACCCCCTTCTGCGTCTGGAGCCAGAACCCAAGTGTTGGGCGGGGGGGCGGGGGGTGGCGGGCGGGCGGGCAGTGTGCACCGCCGGCTTGGTGTCCTCACTCCAGCGTCCTGCCCGCTGCCGTCTCCTCCTCGGCCTCCGGGAGCCACTTGACGTGTCTGCGGGGGCTCAGAGCCCGTCCAGCGGGAGAGAAGGGGTGTGGGCTCCCCGCCCCAGGGTGGGAGGCACGGGTCACAGCTGCCCAGCCCGCCCCCGCTGATGGGACTTGTGTTGGGCTTTTCAGGAAACCCCGACGAAAGAGCTGGGCCACTGCGGGGGAGCCGCACGCAGCCCCGAGCCGAGCAGCCCTGCGCCGGCGGCGGGCTCCCCGCACCTGAGCCGGGGCCTGAACTCTGAGAGCTCCACCGACGAAGAAGGTACCACACTCGGGGGCAAGCTCAGAACGCAGCTAAAGATCCGCGGGGTGTGAACTGCTCTTGAGGATGACCCCACATTCCCCTTTCAGGGACCCCCTCTCACCCGGGCGGGCACAGGCCTGCGCGTGCGCACAGGGTGGTCTGTAGGCCCCGCCCCGTGCTCCGTTCCTCGGAGAGCGGCGAGGAGACGAGGGTGAGTTCCGGCTTACTTCCACAGGTGGAGGCTTCGAGTGGGACGACGACTTCTCCCCAGACCCTTTCCTGTCCAGGACGACGAGTCACCTCCTCAGCTCCAAGCCGGCCCTTCAGAACTCCAAGTACTTCTCCCCGCCGCCGCCCCGCAGCGCGGAGCCCAGCTGGCCGCACGCGGCCCCCTACTCCAGGTTCTCCATCACCCCCGCCAGCATTGCCAGCTTCTCGCTCACGCACCTCACGGACTCGGACATGGAGCAGGGAGGTGAGGAGGCCGTGGTGCGGGGGCGCGGGCCGGGGGGCGCAGCTGAGCGGCTGTTCCCGAGAGCGTCGTGCAGATCCCTCTGAAGGGCTCACAGCTCGGTGCTCCGGGGCCTGCCGTCCTCCTCCTGTCTCTGTCCCGCTGGGCCAGGGGACCAGGGCTGCTCCCCCCTTTCTTCTCCTTTTCCCCTTCTTGCTGTCAGCTCCCATCTTCCCTCCTCCCCCCCACAGGGAAGGGCTCTGAAGAACACTTGGCCGTGATGTTGGCCTTAAGCCCGAATTCTCTGGGGCCCTTCCCCGGGAATGTTGATTTTACCATTAAGTCCTGGTCTTCGCGTGACACCAGGAGGCTCGGGGAGGGGCAGGGGGAATGGGCAGGGCCCGTGGAGTGGTCGCTGGACATATGGAACCTTTTCTCCCCCACGGCTAGATCGGAAGATAACGGTTAGTAAGTGCACTTTTTGATGTGACGTTTGCAGATCAAACAATAACTCTGAAACAGAAAGAGCGCTTGTTTGTGTTTGTCCCAGGCCTCTCTGTGCTGATTAGATAGCAGCCGTCACCCCCTCTCTGCTGGGGCAGATGTGCGGGGCCCTGAGCTCTGACACAGCCGCGTGTGAGTGCGCACACGTGTCTGCCGGAGCGCTTGCAGGTGCGCGGGCGGCTGGGCAGGTGGCCGAGAGCCGCCCTTCTGGCTTCAGTTCCTCTTTCTGCAGCGAAGACCAGACGCCAGCCATGCTATTTTTACCTTTGACGATCCGTTTAAAAACCCAGCTTTGCTTGCTCTCTCCTAGGAAGCAGCGAAGACGGAGAGAAAGACTAGTCGATGCCGAGGCCCCGCGGGCCCAGGCTGCTCTGGCGGTGGTGTCCCAGGCCGGGAGGAGGCACGGGTGCCCAGCCAGTCTTCGTGCGCCGGCTGCCGCCCAGGCCTCCCCTGCCCACCGGAAGGGCCGGCATGGGGGCTGTGGGCTCCAGGCGTTTCCGGTTCCCACGTGGAGTGTTCTCCGCGTCCACACCTGTGTGTCCCATCCGTGTGCAGGGCCCTGCAGGCCACGAGGGGAATTGGCACCAGTGAGCCATATTTATTGTTTTTTAAAAAAATCACTAATTGCTTTCTGTAATTGCACTGTGGATAAATGTCCTAAGAGTCCCTGATACTGTACAGAATCTTAAATTATTCGAGGAAAATAAGGCAGGTCAAGCTGGTGCTATCCACTAGTTTGATTTTTTTTTCTTCTGTTTTATAGTTTGTTTGCTCTGCATGGTACTCGTAAAGCTTAAGTATTTTGAGTGTTACGTTGTCTTTAGAAATTGTTGGAATTGTACATATGGTACTCTTTCGTAAATGATGATTCTGAATGTTAGTGTTTTATGTTCTTATAGGAAATACTTTTGATGAGTCGAAAAAGACTGCTCTGTTTCGTTGACTGAATGAAACACATCTCTGTCTGTTCTGTATAAGGTGGTCTGTCCCTGTTGCAGATGAGGCTTCTCCGAGGAGCTGACCGGTCTTGCAGCCCCTCTGTGTCTGACCGGTCTTGCAGCCCCTCTGTGTGATTCTCCCACTCGCCCCTCCCCCGACTTTCAGAAAACCTTCTTGGTACAAATCGACGGGTGGTTCCCAGAGCTGGTTGCAGTTGGCACGTCCAGGCCCCCACGCTCTCCCCGGGGCCATGCAGCCCCCTCCCAGCTAGGGCCCCAGGCCCCTGTGCTGGGTTCTAAGCAGCGCAGGTGGCAGTGGCCTGGGGCCCTTGTGCTCACGCCCGCCTTCAGGCGCACAGACGCTGCTCCACCAAGGCTGGGCTCCTCCTGCCTGTGCACTCGAGTGTTGGCTGCTCACAGCCCCCAGAGCCAGTCCGGATCCCGTCTTGCCCGGGTGAGGCTGGTGTCTGGAACCATGGGTATTCACTACACCCCTCGACCGTGAGGGGGGACACAGGACACCGGAGAGCCTCCACAGGCAGCATGTCCTCCTTGCTGGGGCCTGGAGCGGCCCGAGTGGCTGTCACCCCGGGCTCACCTGCACTGGCCCCTCCCTTCTGCGTTAAGCCTCCGTTCTCCGCTTGCTTTGAAAGGACCGAGCCCGTCCAGCGCAGTGTCGTGATGTAGGCTGCAGCCCGGCGTTTGTGATAGAAAGCGGACCTCACCCTGCAGTCCTTGAGTTCTGCTTTGCCCGCAGCATGGCAGCTGGCGTGGACGGTGGAGTCCCGGAGCATGGGCCCCGCACGCCGGCTGCTCCCCTGGGGTCTCCCGTGCTGACGTGCTTTCCTGCTGTTAACAGGACCCGGGACGACCCTCCAGGCCTCAGGCTGGGGGGCGGGACATTGGCCTGATGCAGGTGTGTTCCCTGGCAAGAGTTTCCATAGTACATTGTGACCTCTGTTATCAAGTCGGGCTTGCTCCCTTTTTATACAAGCAATAACTTTCCAGAGCAGGCCAACTCCGGGTGGCAGGAGTGCCCCTCCCCTCCCCCTTGTGAACCCGCTGCACTGCCAGGCTGGACCCGGGGACGCGCGTGTCGAAAAGACAGTTAACAGGGCATTAGGAGGTGATTTTGCCAAAACTGTTGTAACTCTCAATTTCTTGCTATGGAGACTTCCTGTGTGTTCTGAATTTTTACATCTACCAATCTTGGTTGAAAGAAAATGAGACACAATTACACTAGTTTTGTGTTTTGTTTTTTTTTTTAATTATAGGTTTAAGGAGTTCAGCTCTAATAAATCAAGCAGATCCATAGTATATATAGTCTTATACAGTCAGCCCAGGGTAAATTTATTGATTCTTTGGGGCTGTACATTTTTCACTACGATTAAGGAGATTTTAACAACGTAATTCCCATTTTAATTTAAGGTCTGTATCACTCATAAATTGCCAAAAACATTTTATATGGGGGGTGGGGGCGGGGGTTGGAATAGTAGGTCTTAGTGTGGTGTTGCATGGTTGGGAAGATTTTATATTTATAATAAACACGTGAATTAACATGTTCTTTTGAAAATCTCAAGCAATACACAGGAAATGATGTACAGGAAATTATGTAGATTAAAAATTTCAGCCCATTTTTGAAAGGTCAGCACACGCTTTGTCGTTTGATTCAGTTTCGTTTCACTCAGTTGGTTACCAGTAGTGGGTTTCTAAACCAATCTTGTTCTCAGTTACGCAGTGAAATAACATCAGTGGAATTCTCTAGATGATGTTGGTGAGGTTCATCATACCTGGTTCACAACGGTATTTCCTGGCTTCCTTTGGGATCTGTCTTACTTTGGTGGAGTTCACCTATCTTAAATCCTACGATAATCCCTCCTTCATCTCCTTCCTAGCTAGGTGTTAACTTGTGTTATCCAGTGACTCAGTCACAAGCCAGAAAAAGAAGAGTAGGAAAAGTGCTCCCCCGCAAAATCCTCCTGAAACTTGGGCAGTACGTCTGGGTGAGAACCCATTCATCTTAAGGCTGAAGAAGCTCCAGGAAGCTGAATGGAGAACAGAACCCATCTGTTCTATTTTTAAATGTGCAGGCGATTGTTTCTATGGAAATGGATTTATTTCAGAAAAGTTTTTTTCTCTGTCTTGCTGCCATAAAACGCCTTTCAAAACCTCTTCCTTTTATCACCACCTCCCATGGGGGTGTCTGGGGTTAATGACTTACTGCATGTTTGTCCTGAGGACCTGGGAGCAAGGGAGGCAGCTCCTGGTTTTCTGAAAGTTCCAGAAGTGAACCAAGTGTGAGGCTGCAGATGGGGGGGCCTCATCACCAGGGGCTTCAAAGGATTAGCCTTCTGAGAGGTAGCCTTAAAACAAGAGTGGGTGTACACAGTTACTTCCGATTTAAACCCTCAGAGACAATGTTCCTAAGTTGGGGGAGGGGCGGGTTTGGCTCAAGTTTTGGCTCTCGAAAAGGAAAGCTCTCTTTAGTTATATAAGTGAGTTCTCAAAAGAGGTGTTGATAGTATTGAATCACCAACAACCTGTTATGTGAATGGCTGGAACACGGTTAAGTTCAGGTTGGCACAGGCACAGACAGATGGCAGTCATAGCCCACTGTGAGTAGCCACTGCTTCATCCCAGCCGCCAACGACCCGCGGGGCTGTCCCACCTCCTCTGAGGTTTCACTGTTGTGCTTAGACTCGGTTGTAAGAGGTTCACGGCAATATAACAAGTTAATGAACTTGGAGTTTAAATTGTGTGCATTTTTAAATTGTAAGATTTTTACTGTATATTGATGCATAGTGTGATTCAAATAAATTGCTTGTAATTTAAAAACTATTTAAATATTCAAAATAAATATAGTTATATATTTATAAACTCTGTTGCCGCACCGATTGTGTGTTCGACTTTGTGAGGCCCGAGGTGGGTGGCCTGGCGCTGCCCTGGGGGATGCCGGGAGCCTGAAGCCCTGGGTCCCTAGAGACTGGATGCCCTCTGCTGTGCCAGGCGTAAACCCGGCCCCTTCCAGCCTCCCAAGAACGAGGATTTGTATAGTCACCGGGGGACTGGCGGGTAGTGTTGGCATCGCTGTAAAGTGTATCTGTAATTCAAAGTGTTTGCACTTATGGATGGACTTCAGAAGCATTTTAGTTTCAGAGAGCCAGCCTCTATGGAGCTCTAATAAGCCCAGGGGCTAATCAGCTCAAAACCAGCCCCTCTGTGCCCTGAGTGTCTCCTCCTTAATGGCCTGGTCCGAGCTGCCACCAGCAGGGAAGTCAGCCTCCTTGTACCAAAACGGGGGGTCTGGCCCTGGTTCAGGTTACACCAACTGCGGTGTGGCTCTCGGGGTAGGGTAGGGGGGGTAGATGGAAGAGACCTCTGAACCCCCATTCGGAGAGCCCAAGAGGGGCAGCGAGAGACCGTGTCCCCGAAGTGCGCCGACCCTGGGCCGGCAGGGCCCGAGTCCGGGAGGGGGTGGTAGCCCACGCCCGTGCGCCACCGTGGGTACCACCTGCACGCTGCGGGCTTCTCTTCAGCCCCCAGGAACCCCTGACCAGTTGCTGCCGGTAACACCTTTTAGTGCGCCAGTCAGAGGTGAGGAAGCTGAGGCCAGGGGCGAGTAACCAGAGCAGGTAGGTGGCAGATCGTTTTGAGCTCAAGCGGCCGCGCCCCCGGAGACCTGCAAAGGAAAACCTCTGACCGGTGATCCGCTCACGGGGCGGTGGAGCAGGTGCCCTGGGACAGCCTCCGCCCCCTCGCACCTGGGCCGGCGCCGCGGGCCTGGCGGGGGGCGGGTCTGCAGCCCCGGGTGCCGCGGGGGTCCTTCCGAAACGCGGGGTGAGGGCGCGGGGGCTGTGGCCAGCTGGGGACCCTAGCACTACTGCCAAACGGCTGCTCCACGAGTCGGACTTTGGCTCACAGCCCCACGGCCGGTGCTCCCCCTTCGGGCCGGCGGGCTCGCGGCGAGGCCTCGGGCTCCCATCCGACCCTCGGGCTCCCATCCGACCCGCCGGCCGGGCTGCAGGGGCCAGAGCTCCTCGGGGCCGGGCCGGGCCGGGAGGCGGCCACGGGTCCCCCGCCCGCAGGTGCGCCCCCGCCCCCTCCGCCGGGCGGGACTCGCGGACTCCGGCCCCGCCCCGCGGGCTCATTTACATGCGGCCGCGCCCCGCCCGGAGCGCCTAAAGCGACGTGTCCTTGTCCCCCGTGGGCAGCCCCAGCGCGTGCGGCCGCGGATCCCCAGGTAACGGGGGGTGGGGGTGCGGGTGGGGCGGCGGGGAGAGGGCCCTGGGGCAGGACCCGGGGTGGCGACTGGCGGGGAAAACCTGGGTCGGGAGTCCGGGTCTGCAGCCCCCCTCTGGGGCCGCGGCTGTCCATCCCCGCGGTGGGCCTGGGGACTGCTGTGGGCTCTGGACCCTGTCCACCGCTGACCTCCCGACGGCCGCCTCAGGTCCACAGCCATTCTGGCACCAGTGTCCCTGCGTGTGTGACGTCTTGGGGGCAGGATGGCCAGCATGGTGGCCGAGTAACTGCCTGGCCATCCGGGCAAGCCGGAGGCAGCTTAGCTTCTGGCGGAGGGGCCGCACCTCTGGGTGGTCTCAGCAGAGTGCCAACTGGCCACCTACTCTCAGGAGGCCCTCAGGCGACAGTGAGGGGCATGGGGCCAGAGAAAGGCCCAGGGTCAAAGCGTGCCCCCCACCAGATCAGGGAAACGTCTGAGGGGCCAATGTGAGGTTCAGCGGGGCCGCGGGGGTGGGGGTGGGGTCAGCTCAGCACCGCGAGGTGAATGGGAAGGACTCGGGTCACTGTGCAATGAGTGGTCGGTCAGCTACCGCTGGGGACAGCTGCCCTGAGTGTCCCCTGGCCTGCTGAGTGAGTGCGGGGTGGCCTGTGTTCTGGATTTCAGCTCCAAAGGCCCGCCCCCTCTGAGAGCCACCACTTGCAGGACAACGAGTCTGGAGCCATGAAGACCAAGAGCCGGCCACCCCGGCGCCGGGCACCTCCGCAAGACCCAGAAGCCTCCCCAGCGGAGCGGACGCCTGACAGGCCACCACCAGGCTCGGGGGGACCGGACACGGCCAAGGCTCTGCGGAGCCGGACGGCGCGGGCGCAGGGGGCGCGGGCGGAGGGCGGGCGCCGGCGGCCGGGGCCGGGGGTCCGGCGGGAAAGCAGCGTACAGCGGCGGCTAGAGAGCAATGAGCGGGAGCGACAGCGCATGCACAAGCTGAACAACGCCTTCCAGGCGCTGCGCGAGGTCATCCCACACGTGCGCGCCGACAAGAAGCTCTCCAAGATCGAGACCCTCACACTGGCCAAGAACTACATCAAGTCGCTGACCGCCACCATCCTGACCATGTCCAGCGGCCGCCTCCCGGGCCTGGACGGGCCGGGCCCCAAGCTCTACCAGCACTATCAACAGCAGCAGCAGGCGTCTGGGGGCGCACTTGGGGCGCCCGAGGCCCCACCCGAGGGCCACCTGCAGAAATACTCCACCCAGATCCACAGCTTCCGCGAGGGCTCCTAGCACACTGCCCGGGCCTGGGCCCTCCACGCCGGGGGCTCAGGGTCCCGGATACTCAGTGCCTCCCCTGGCCCGCGCCGGCCCCCCGGGGACAAGGCCGGGTGAATTGTGGCCTGGTCGAGGCAGCGGCTTCTGGGCATCAAGAGGCCCAAAGCTCCTCCAGGTCCTGGGACCTGCTTTTTCATCGCATAGGCAGGAGCCGCCGGCCTTGGTCACTGAGTCCTCATTACTCCTGCTCTCTCCCGAGGCGAGGGGAGATTCCATGTAGAGGGTGGCTTGGGTAAGTTCCCCAGTTACTGCTGAGACCTGGGGCCCAGGGAGGGGTTTCCCCCGACCTACACCGCAGCCTCCTCGTTCTGGGTAAACTGAGGCATGGGGCAAATGAAGCGCACGACCTGGAGGAGAGTGGGGCTGAGCGGGGGTGCTCGGAGCCTCCAGCTCAGTATCTGTCAGGTGGAAGCCCTTCAGGTTCTTTCCCGCTGATTCTGAAGGGAGCTTGTCCAGCGAGAGGGCCGGGGGGTCTCTGCTCCCTCCTCCCAGGTGGAGGCTCCTGACTGTGGAGGGTCTGTGGCCAGCGGGGTGCTGAGACAGGGCCGGGTGGGCAGGTGGGCAAGACAGGTTGCTCGGGCCTAATTTCCTGGAGCGGTCGGGGGTCTCCCCCTGCAGGCAGAGGGTCTGTCCCCCCGCCTCCCTCTGGGTCCCCTCCAGGTCTGCCGCGCGTTGTTGAATCTGTGGTCCTGTCCATGGCAGACAGGGGTCTGGGTGGATGGTGGTCTGACAGACGTCAGGATGTTCCTGGGTCCTGGCTGCGCTCGGGGGCCCGTGCAGGGCGGCCCGGGCTCCCCTCCCCCACCAGGTGCTCCTCAAAGGCAGGACTGGGCAGCCTGGCAGGTCTCGGTCGCCTCGGGCCACGCTTCCTCCTGGGGCGTTCCTGCCCCGCCGGCCCTCACGGGCTGGGTGACTCTGCTCTCAGCCCTGGCAGTTCGTCTCCCCTGTCCGGTTGCCCAGGGCCAGCCTGGGGAGGGGACGGGGCGGCCCTCAGGCAGGCGCCCCAGCCACAGGGGCTGCGGAGAGGCTGGAGCTGGCTTGGCCCCGCGGTGCTGGGTCCCCCATGCCTGGAGCTGTCCTAGAGCTCCCGGGGGCCAGGCCCCTCATGGGCACTGTGGGTGGGGGCTGAGCCCAGCTGGGGGTGGGGCTGCCACAGCCCAGGACCCTTCCCTGATGGACAGGCTCAGCCTCCCAGCCTTGACCATCTGGGCCCCAGCCACTTCACGTCCTGCCCGTCTTGGCATCAGCCCCGGCTGCATCAAGGGCAGCAAGTGGCGCTTCTGGAAACAGCCATTAGGGGCTTCAGGTCCTGACTTTCCAGATCACCCACCAGCTGGACACCGCCCCTCCCCCGCCGCCAGGCCCCAGGGCCAGGCCCTCTGGAAGGGTCACCGGGGGAGGCCTGGTCTGGTCCCGGCCCCTCGCCCCAGCCAACCTTCAGCACGGGTGAGGACGGACCCCAGGTGCCCCTGGGTTGTCCCCCAGGGGAGGCCACTCAGGAAGGTCAGTGGTCAGGGTCCACCCAGTGGGCGCTGACGTCGAGGGCGACTCCGAGCTGGGGACAGATGGGGCTTCCACGCCCCTGCTGTGGGTGGCGGGGCCGCCTGGAACATAGGACAGGGAGACCCGCAAGCCTGGCAGCTCTTTTCCGGCTGAGCCGAGGCCAGGGCAGGCTCAACTGGTCCCTGAACTTGCTGAATGAGACAAAGGCTGAGCCGAAAGCACAGGGTGGGGGTGGCCCAGCAGAGGCTCCGTCCAGGAGGGCACGCCTGCTGCCTGGGGGTCTGTGCGTCACCACCTTGCAGGACGAGAGCCTTTGTGAGTCTGTCTGTCCCAGACTGGCACCTGCTTCCCAGAGGGTCACCGGGGCCCACGTGCCCCGTCGTCTCCTCCCAGTCCGGAGCGCACCTGCCTGCCCTGTGGCCATATCACGAAGGGGCCCAGAAGGTCCCGGTCCAGATTCGGACTGTTGAACATGGGGAGGGGGTTGGCCAAGCCTGCTGCCGGGTCTGCTCTGTCGACCCTCATCTTGGACTCCAAGCCCAGGCTGAACCTGCGAGGATGCCCAGCCCGGCCTGGCCTTCCCAGGCTGTGTGTTTCCTGAAGTCGGAGGCTCACGCACCCTGAGCCTGGGGCCGGCACCAGGGGCCACAGACCCGCAGGCAGACCAGACCTGTGTGAGCTCGGGGGCGGGGAGAAACCGGAACTGCGGCTTGCCTGTGGGGAAGACCCACCTGGAACTGAACGGCCAGTGCCCCCGCTGTAATTATGGTGAAAATGTTTCTTAGATGACCCCAGTTTGCTTTCATTTTTTCGTAACGGCCTCTTCAGGTACTAATGAAGCCAAAATAAAAGGTCCAATGGGGCAATTGGTGCTTTTTGCCTTATGCTTGAGTGGGTGGGGAGCTGTTTTAATCATAGTGGTAGCAGTAAAAAAAAAAAAAAATTATCATGTCCTTGATACTCTGGTGTTAAGTTTTTATTGAATAAAGCATCCAAGGAATCGAGATGGTTCAGTGATGCTGAGCTGGGTTGGGGGTGGGGGAAACGGGCGCCCTGGAGAAGGGGGTGGGTGAAACCAGCAATTCACAGCAGAGCAACAGGCGCCACCGTAGAAGAAGCCATAATGCCCACTTGGAGAGATTTGACGACTTGAGTGTAAACAGACAAGAGGGCGCCAACCCTTCACGAGCTTTCCCTGGGTGCTGCCCCCTGACTCCCGCCTCCTGGTCCCAATTTCAGGCGACCCAGCAGAGGCTGCCAGCTTTCCTCCAGCGTCCCCCACAGAGGGGGCCCCAAGGGACACCTCTTCAGAGTCAGCTTCTGGGTAGCAAACACGAGGCAAAACAGCGCACCGCCAAGCCCTTCCGGTGGGCCTACCGGGGCAGCCGGCGGAGTCGGCTCATGGGGGTCTCAAAACCAGCAGAGACGGGATGTGAGTCCGCACGAGTCAAATCACCTGGTTGTGGGAGGCTGACTTGAGGCTTCAAGTGCGCCCTTTTTCTGATAAAAAGCAGCTGTACGCCAGGAGTGGGGTCGCTTGGGGGCGGGGGTGCCTCCCTAGGACTCGGCTCAGGCCTGGCGCCTCCAGGCTCCTCTTGCTGGCCCTCTGCCCTCCCCACCCTCTGCAACAGGATCTGCCGTCAGAGGAGCCCCCCGGCCCCCAACCACATCTGGGGAAGGGCTGGCTGACGGCCGGTGACGCTGACCTTGCAACTGGACAGCGGGCCGGCCGTCCTCTGTCCACCCTGGGAAGACGATACCCCTCCCCAGCGTTTATTTCCAACCCCTTCCTTAACTTAGGAAATGAAGTCCTATTTGCGAGCCCTGTTCTGAGAACTGATCGGGCCCAGGAAAGACCGTCCTGAGCCCTGCTGCCATTTTTCCTGGGGGAGGAGGAGGGTCCTGATGCCATCTAGGGCCACCCAGGGCCGAGGGGGCTCCCTGGGCCCTCTTCCCTGGGGCAGTGTTCCTGGAAGGCTCCAGGCTCCTGCCCCGAGAGGCAGGAGGCAGAGGGGCGGGAGGCAGGCAGTTGAGGCTGTGGCAACGGGGGACCCCACACACCCCACGTTCTCCCCACGGCCGGGGATGCGCAGCGTCCGCAGAGCTTCACATTTCTGGGCTGTTTCAGGGCCCCCGAGGCGGCCGTGACCTCAGGCCAGGTTCTGCACGGAGCCTGGAGTCTGGGCCTGGCGACGCCACCCCCAGATCCATGTTTCAAGGCGTTCTGCCTGAGCACAGCTCCGGCTGGAAGGCTCGCATCAGCGTTGGTCCTCGGCACCTGGCGCCACAGCTGCTCCCGGTGAGGGGAGGCGGCCTCAGCAGCAGACGGGGCTGGGGCTCTCCCATGGGGCAACGGCTATGCTCGGGGGCTGCCCATTCTGCTTGCCGGCCGGCTTCGGGGATGAACTCCCGGGGGCCCTGGTGGCACTGGCCCGGATGGAGAGGTGATCCCAGCCCCCCTGGGAGAAGAGAACCGACTCACCCAGGGCCACGAGAGAGGGGGTCAAAGGGCAGAGAACTTCCCTCCAGGTGGCCAGACCCTCGGGCTCTGCCCAGGGCGCCCCCCACCCGACCCCTGGGGGCCCAGAGTCCCTGGCCAGCACAGCCGCCTGATGCCTGCTCACCCCGATGCCATAGTCCCAGCCCTGCCCCTTGGGCTCCAGGGACTGCACGCCCGTGCGGCGACACACAGTTCCCCGGCTCAGGCTGTGGCTCCCCTGGACTTTGTCAGCGATGACCCAGACCTGGAACAGAGACCTGCTGAAGCCCACTCCCTCCCCCTCCTCGTGGCATGGGGTCCATGGGGACAGCAGCGGTGGGGGGACCAGAGCAGGAACCAGACCCCCCAGTCCCCGCCCCCAGGGGGAGCATCCACCCTCCATCCGTCTCCCCAGACCTGGTCCAGGGGCCCCACAGACACGTGGCGCACGTTGTTGGACACGTGCTCCCAGCTGTCGCCCTGCGGGTGGTTGGGCGTGACCCCCTGGCGGTACCACAGGTTCCCTAGGAGAGAAACGCCAGTGATGTGAGACCCCGAGCGTCCCGACCCACTGCAGGGTCTGCAAGGCCAGGAGGTCTGACCGAGAGACGGACGGGCAGGGTCTCCCTCTCCATCTGCCCACAGCCTGGGCCAGCCCTGCCCTCCCAGGCCTGCCTGCACCCCGCTACATCATCGTCCTGCTGGACGGGCTGGCACACTCGTCCTGTGTCCATGCATGAGAACCTGAGGACAAGGAGTTCTTTAAACGACACAGCGACTCGGCCTGGAATAAGAGCCTCGGGTTCCAGCTCCTCGCCTTGTTGTTCATCTGTGACAACGACAGGTCAGGAAAGGGCGCGGGCGGAGCCGCTCGGAGGTGGCCTGGGGTGGGGGGCAGGGATGGCCCAGGCCGGGCAGGTGACCTCCGAGTCCCAGGCCTGGGTGGCACCATCTAGAAGATGCTCCTGGGCCGTGGTGCCGTGTTCTCTGCCCGAGGCGCAGGCAGGCCTAAGCACCTGGGGGGGCTGGTGCTCCCCACCCTGCATGACTCCAGGGGGAGGGGGGCCTGCGGGAAGGCTGACCTCAGACTGGCAGCTCTCATGGGGCTCAGGAAGGTCTTGTGCTGGGGCCTTGGTGGGCAAGGGTCTGGTCTCATCTAATCGGGGTGCTCAGGGAACCCCCTCCCCAGGTGACCCCTGGGGATCAGAAGCCACTTGCCATTTTCGTCCAAGGCGAACACTGAGGTGTGCCCCGCGGATACCTGCTTCAACCTCTGTTTGGGAGGAGGCGGGATGTGGTACCAGCAGTCGCCTGCGGTGGGAGATGGGTTGGGATGGGGCCTGGAAGCGGCACATCGGGCCGCCTCTGCAGCTCTCAGGGTCGAGCGGGTGCAGCCAACCCCTGTCCCCAGACCGGGTGGACCACACCGGTGACAGAGCCCTGCGGGAGCTGACCTGGGTCCTGCTGTCCCTTCAATGCCCTGGCCTGCCCAGGCCTTTCCCAGGCTGCGGCAGCCTCTGATCGGCTGCTGGCCCTAACAGGGACGGGGGCGCGGCCGGGCTTGCGGTGGAAGCCCAGCCACGGGCTGCTGTGCGCACCCACTGCTCCAGGCGGAGGGCAGAGATGCACCAGCCACCACACACCCATCAATCCCTGTGCCGGACACTGTCCAGGTGTCCAGCCAACAAGCAGCCTGCATGGCCTTTGCTCCTGGAGGGCAGTCAAGGTGGACGCTGTGGATGGGCCACGGGGGGCACCCAGGCAGGCCCCCTGAGGGGCAGGAGGCCGGGGGTGGTGGAGGACAGCCCCGTCACCGGTGACCACCCCTGGGTCACCCCAGCAGAGGGGGTGTGGACGCTGGGGGTAGCCCAGCCTGGCCCCATGCCGGGTCCACAGGCAGCACTCGGTAAACGCTTGTTGAATTAAACGGAGACCCGTCAACCGACTTCCCCCGGAAGCGGAAGTAGCCGTAGCCGCCCCCTGGCGCCCATCACAACATGGCGGCGGCGGCGGGCACAGAGGGTCCGCCTGAGGCGAGGGCTCTCACCGTTGGGCCTGGAGGGGGACACGGAGCTGCGGTAGAAGGCGGAGCCGTCCCTCGCCACTGCCCACACCTGGTAGCAGGCGCCGATGGAGACGGAGGTGAAAGGCTGGTCGGTGCCCACGTGCACCCAGCAGAAGCCCTGAGGTGAAGGAGCGACGCTCAGTGCTGCCCCGGCCCGGCCTGTCGCCCGCCCGGCCCCGGGGCGGGCAGTTTCTCACGCCAACCTCGACCTCAGCTCCAAGTGCCCGCAGGCGTGGAGAGCCCCTCGGGCCATGCGCGGTGTCCGCCGGGCCCAGGGACCGTCCTGGTCAGGCCCGGGCTGGACCCGGAGCCCAGCCCGACTCCACGGCGGAGTCATGTCTCGGTGAGAATCCGCCCGAGCCCCGAGGGGGCAGCGGGCTGGGCAGGCCCTGGGTTCCCCCACCGGGTGCCCACCTCGGGGTTGAGCTCGGACACACCCAGACGGCACAGCACGTCCCCCTTGTCACTGACGGCCCAGAGTGCAATGTTCGGCCCGCTCCCCTGGGCGCTGGGACTCTCGGGGATGATGGACACGTCCCTGAGGGCCACTGAGGTCACCTCGAGCCAGGGCCCGCTGGTCACCAGCTTGCACTTTCTGAGCGGTAGACAGAACAAAGCCCTGGTCACCCTGGTGGTGCTGGGAGCCCCAGGGCCACCCGCTCCGGACAGAAGGGAGCAGCCAGGCCCGTGACCCCGACAGGAGCCAGTGGGCACCGCCCTTCTGTGCTGTCTGCCCCTGCCCTGCCCCCACTCGGAGCCAGGCCCCCCCCAAACCCCCAGGATCCTGCGGGCCCTGCCAGTGACATTTCTCTTATTTGTTCTTGAAAACAAACCCTTCAGAAACAGCCCTGGGAGCCCGGGGGCACTTCCTGGGCTGACATTTATTTTGATCCTGTTTTCTCCTCCCCAGTTGTAAATCCCCCCTTTCTTCCCCTCTTCCAGCAGGGAGGGGCGCGGCCACACCCCCCCAGTTACCTGCCTTCTCACCTGGCCCAGCACCTTCTCCTGACGAAATCCTTCATGGTTTTGTACTTGTGGTACGAGCTGCAAGAGGAAAAAGCTGAAGTCAGCACCATTCTGTGGAATTTTCTGGAAAGTGACGCTGCACATGCATTCCTTCTTCCAGGCCCTCAGTGTGAGCTAAGCAGAGGCAATAGGTAACACAGGACACCATCCTCCTGCTTCAGTGGCCTCTAGCCCCACCCAGGCCTCCCTTGGGAGGGGGTCTTCCTGGGGTCAGGGTCTCCCTGGGGCTGGGACCTCAGTGAGGCCTAGACGTGGCAGCTACCTGCGGTGGCCGGGGTGGAGGGGAGGGTGCGGGGGATGGTGGTTTCTAGCTAAGGGGCCTCTGAGCCCTCCCCATCCCAGGCCTCATATTGCTCTTCTGCGAGCAGTCAAGTTCAGGGCTTGAGGTCAAAGGGAAGGCTCAGATCAGGATAAACCTCCTCCCCACCAGACATCATCTGCTCAGAAGCCTCGGCTCAGGCTCAGGCTCAGGCTCTGGCTTGGTCTTTCTCGGCTCTGTCCTCCATCTGAACATGACTCATGTACCGTGAAGGGCCTGCGCCACTGGGCAGGGTGGAGGGGCTTCGCCTGACTTTGCCAGGCCTGACGTGTGGGGCCCCAGACCCCTGAGGGCCCCTCCCCAAGGAGAGAGAGAGAGGCTCACGCGGGGAAGTCACTGGCGTACTGCCAGCCCTCTGGGTCTGTGCCGCCGGGGACGCTGAAATCCACGAACCAGTCAGAAACCTGGAGGAACAGGTGGGTCGGTGTGGGCAGAGCCCCTACTGCAACCTCCGCCCCGCCCCCAGCCCGGGGCTCACCCAGGTCCACTGCAGGGACGGGGGCTTCGTGCTGGCCTTGGTGCACTCCTGCAGGCCTGTGGCGTCACTCCACATGTACCGATCGGTGGGCAGACCCCTGTGTGGGACACCAGGGGTGAGGTGACGCCAGAGAGAGGGGAACACAGTACTGCCACCACCCGCCGCCCAGGTGCCTGCATCTCCTGCGGGGAGGGATGGGGTGGGCAGAAACAGAAGGAGCTCCAGACACCAGACAGCCAGACCACCCACCTGGGGCCTGTGGACCCCACCCCCCTTCTTTTGCGTTGTGTGTGGTCGTGTCCTATGGGCATGACCTTATTTGGAAAGGGGGTCTCTGCAGAGGGCCTGGCTGAGATGAGACAATTACTGAGTGGGCTCTACTCCACTATGACAGCGTCCTTATGAAAGGGGAGATTGGGACCCAAGCTTCCCAAATCAGGAAGCTGATGTGAAGACTGGGAGAAGGCCATGTAATGACTAAGTGATGCCGCCACCAGCCAAGGGAGCGCCTGAGGCCCCTGGAGCCAGGAGGGAGACTTGAATAGATCCTCTCCATGGCCCTCGTGGGGAAGAGACCTGCTGACACCTGACTCGGGCTCCGAGGCCTCTGGAACCTAGAGGACGGACGACTGTGTTTGAGCTATTAGCCCGCCGTGTTTTGTTACCGCAACACTGCCTGACGGATGCTCCCAGCGCACACAGTGCAGGGTGGTCTCCCGGGGCGGCTCTGACCCCAGGGCAGCCCAAGGACCAAGCGGGGAGCGAGGAAGAAGGGCAGAGGCAGGCAGGTCAGCACCCTGTGTGGACCCTACACACAGCTGAGGCAGGGGTTTCCAGAACACATGCAGGCAGTGTGTATAAGCTGCCTTAGAAGAGCTCAAACCCTGATTTCCTGAGGCGAACAGACAGACACAAATATTTACACATGAGGAAATCCTTGAAACTGTCCGCACGAAAGGTCACAAATGGTCTGCACATCCACGACTGAGGAGAGGTTAGATAAGCCTGTCCACCCTCAGGGATTGAGTGGAGGCCGTCACCCACCATCTCTACGTGCCTGACTGTACCCCTTGCTGCCCCTGCTGCCAGCACACGCAGGCATACAGGGACGAGCAGGAGAACTCTGAAATGCTGAAAGTGGTGGCTCTCTGGTTGGTGGGATTAGTTTTTATTCTTCGTGTTACTTCGTATTTCTTTTCATCAATTTGAAAAAACGAAATAAAAAAGTTTGTGCCAGTTATTTTAGTATCAAAAATATGAACCATATAAAAATACAGAAATACCATTTTTAAGATATCAAGACCCTCATCTCGTAGAAAATCACAAAATGTTATTAAAAAGAAATTAAAAATCTACATAGGACTTCCTTGGTGGTCCAGTGGTTAAGAATCCTCCTGCCAATGCAGAGGACAGAGGTTTGAACCCTGCTGTGGGAAGATTCCACATGCCATGGGGCAAATGAATCCACTTAACCACAAGTACTGAAGCCCATGTGCCTTTGCCTGGGCTCTGCAACAAGAGAAGCTACCGCAGTGAGAAGACCGCACTGCACTGAAGAGTAGCCCTGGTCACCACAACTAGACAAAGCCTGAGCACGGCAATCAGGATCCAAGCACAGCCAATAAATAAATAAAATTTATAGATCTACGTAAATGAATACCTGAGTTAGAACAAAGGTGGCTGTTGTGATGCAAGGGGGAAAGATAGTCTTTTCAATAAATGGTGTGGGTCACTGGATAGTAAAAGACGAACAATACTTGATGCCTACCTCACTACATACCAACTAGTTCGGGTGAGGGGGTTCTAGACATAAGTGGGTAAGACAGAGGAGTAAATCTTCTAAACAGGCTGGACCAATCATGTCCCAGGGGCCTAATCACAACTGTCAGCACAGCCTACAAGATAAGGGTGGTTTTTACATTTTAAATGGTTGGGGGAAAAAAGGACAATGCTTTCATAACAAGTGAAAATCCTATGCAATTCAAATTTGTGTCCAGATGTAACATCTCACTGGGACAGTGATGCCCATTTGTTTCTGTGACTGCTTTCAAGAGACAGCTGCAGAGCGAGCTGTTGTGACAGACACCCTAAGGCCCACCACACTCCAGCTATTTACTGTCTGGTCCTTTATAGAAAGTCTGCTGACTGCAGTTCCAGAGACAGGAGGATGTATTTATTCCCTTAGGGTTAATGAGATTTCTTAAGAGGGTTTTTGTATAACTCCATTTTTATGTTAAAAAAAAAAAAAAAAAAAGATCATTGGACTACATTTAATAATTAAAAGTTACTACTTACAGAGTGAATATGTAACAAAGGACTCACACCTTCATATATAAAGAGCACTGGCAAATTGATAAAAAGATCAACAAAAGCACAGGACGAGGACTCGAAGGGGCATTTTGCAAAGGAGAAAGTATCCGAGTGCCACGTATGTGACAGGCCCTTTGCCCATTTAGCTGCCAGGAAACAGCAACTGGAAACAGGAGACACTACTTCATGGTCACCAAAATGGCTGCAACACAGAAACAGCAAAAATGTGGGGGCATGCCCACTTCAGAGAACTGGCAGCTCCAACATCAACTGGGTGGACGGCAACACCACTAGGTCCCCACAAGGTAAGGGACATGGTCCGCAGCAAAAGCGCCTCACCTCAGACTGCAGCCACACCGGGCTTCTGACTGACTACAAACAAGGGCTCCCACTACCTCAGCTTCGATAATTTGCTAGAATGACTCACAGAACTCAGGAAAGCCCTCTCCTTATGAGAGAGCTCTTGTAGTTTTATTATACCAGGACCAGTGGAAAGAAGACCCACAGGGCAAAGGCTTTCCGGGAGGCTCCCCAACGCTGAACTTAGATAAGGCTGCTCTGGCTGCTGGAACTCACGCAATGGCTTTAAGGGCTACGAAATACCACAACTCGTTTACTTTTTAAAACAAGCAAAAGAACATATCCAAGGAAGAGTATGAGAAACAAGTTTCTATGTTGAGGAAATAAGAAGCATACGCTCTAGCTTTTCTAGTGTCTCCACTTCTGTCCCAAACACAGTATCACTCTCTTGTCCCACAGCCTCACATCTGGAGAATTAAAATAATTTTGGTGGAGGCTGCAGTGTTCTCAGTAGCTTCCATTAAGCAAAACTTTTTAAAAAAGTTAAGTTACTCCCCTCTTCCCCCTAAAAAAAAAGCACCAGATGGGATGGGGAGGGGGTGGCAGTGTTCTATTTCTTGACCCCAGTAGTGATTACGTTGGTGTTTGATTTCTGATAAGTCAGTAATATACAGGCTTCCCAGATGGCACTAGTGGTAAAAACCCACCCGCCTGCCAATGCAGGAGTAGATGTGAGTTCAGTCCCTGGGTCAGGATGATCCTTTGGAGGAGGGCACGGCAACCCACACCAGTATTCCTGTCTGGAGAATCCCATCGACAGGAGCCTGGTGGGCTACAGTCCATGGGGTTGCAGAGTCGGACACGACTGAAGCGACTTAGAACGCACATACACAGTGATATACATGGACATATCTACATTATGTCTACATGTACTTCGATAGACACATCTCACCACATGTATGTATATGCACATTTCATGAACTTGATATATGTTATGCTCTCCATAAGTGAGTTTTTAAGATATGTGCTATACTTAAAGATTCATGGGGGAAAAAAATCCTGTAGGCAGTTGGATCCAGTTAGTCCCACGTTGGGGGCTGGACGCCAGCTCTCCCACTACTTGGGACGTGGCTGTCCAACCGGGTCCTACTCCTGCAGGCGCCCCCGTGGCCCACCTGCTGGCGTAGCCCGTGACGGGGTTCCAGCGCTGGTTCTCGTAGATGCGGACACACTTCACGTCCCACTGCGTGAAGACGTTGCTGGTGCTGTTGGCCAGGCCTAGGGGAGAGGAGGTGGTCAGACCCAAGCCACACCTGCTGCCCGCCCGCCCGGCCAGGTGAGAGCAGGCGGGCGGCAGCCTGGGAGGGCTTGGTGGGCCGGCTGGGTGTCTCTCCTCCTAGGGGGTGGATCACCTGCCCTTCTTCTACTGGGTACACCTCTTACCCCTTCCATCTCACTTACCTGGCACCCGGTGGGTGTGAGGGCCCCTCAACTCCTTACTAAGGTGCCTTGGACCCCTCACATGACCTTCACGAACCCCATGTTCTCATTTGTAAGGTGGGGACCAAGGGAATTCCTGCCTCACAAATGGATGCCATTAAGCCTATGCAGACGTGTGTTCCAGCAGTCTCTGGACCACACTTCCACAGGGTTAGCTGCCCTCACTGTGTGGTGTGTGGGCCAGGGCGTGAAATGTCCTGTTTCAGGGTTTCCTTCTGCCTTCGTTTATCTGTAGGAGACACAGGGGCCCTGCCTCTGGGATGCAGGGAGCCCATGGGGGTTCAGCAATCTCTCACCCACTAAGGCACGACCCCCCCTAAAGAGGGACTGGAATTAGGCCTGGGAATCAAGAGACTGTGGTTCCGGCAGCTGTCCTTCTGAAACCTGCACGGTCTCCGGCTCAGCCATGGGTGCCCAGGAAGGCTCGTAAGAGGCCAGGCCTTTGTGGGCTCATGCCGTGTGCTTTGGCCCTGGGACTTGGAGGTTGGCAGAGGTGAAGGTCACCCGTCAGCCGAGTGCCAGCACAGGGGCAGGGAAGCCAGCCGGGGATTAGAGCAGGGTGGGCCTGGGGGAGCAGGGCCCGCCTTCACCTTGGAAGCAGCCTCCACCGTAGCCGCCCGTGTACACCCAGGCCGTGTGGTCGTAGCCGATGCCCCACACCACGCCCCGGCTGTTGGCTTCCACCACCTGCAGGTGGCCGCCTATCTGCCGCCAGAACCTGCAGTGTGAGGAGGGAGGAGGGAGCGTCCAGCAGGTCTCTCCTGCCTCGTCCCCTCCCTCCGCAGCCTTCCAGGGCTCCTGTTTGACTCAGCTTTGGTCTCCAGTGACAGACTCGACTGAGGATGAGGGAACCTGCCAGGCTTCCCTGGGGGAATTAACCAGCTAAGGGGGCCCAGAGCAGGTGCAGGAGCCGGTCAGGCCTGCGGTGGGCAGGGTCTTCAGGAGTCCCTGTCCGCGTAGCTGTGTGGATAATGGGGACGGTTGGGGGAGTTGAGGTCAGCACCCCGAGTTCCTGCTCCCCGGGTCGGGGCGGGTCATGGCAGAGCAGAGTGAGCCACCATGTGGGCTGGCATGATCTCCCGGATGTGGGGTGTGCGGCCACCCGGGGTCGCCCGCCTGAGGGCGGAGGCCCTGCACTGTCACCAGAGGAGGCTCGTCTGGGCCCCGGGCACACAGGGCCACCAGGAGCGGAGAAGCAGAGGGCGGGCGGACGTCCCCTCTCCCTCCTATGTGGGGCCCTGGCCTCACCCATGTGCCCCCAGTCCTCACGGGCTCTGGGTGACTGGGGAGCAGCAGCAGGACAGTCGGAGCCCTGCGTCCTCAGGACTCTGCTCATGCTGCCCCCCAGGGGGCCGCACTCCACCTCGTGGTTTTACATGCCACCTGTGGGCCACGCCTGCCTCACCCCCAGCCCCGCCAGGTTCCTGGGGCCCCCTTGGGGTCCTCGCAGAGGCCGGGCCAGCGGGAACCCAGATCTGGGGCCGGACCAGCCCCCAGCCCTCAGTCCAGTCGGGCGCAGCTGACTCACATCTGGTCGCAGGGCAGCCGGCGCTCGGGGGCCTCGAGGTCCGGGTCAGGCTCGCTCACGAAGATGTCTCCCTTGCAGGTGACGGACCAGATGGCCTGCGGGGAGGGGCGGCCGTGCAGTCTCCGGCTCTCGCAGCAGGACAGGTTGAGCAGGGTGAGCTGGCGATGGGGGAGGCGGGTCAGCAAGGCTGGGCTGGCCCCAAGACAGCAGCCCCCGCCCCCACCCAAGGGACCCCCACCCACTCACCCAGTCGCTCATGTCCTGCTCAGTGGCGGCGGCCAGGCGCACGGGCCACCTCTGCCGCGTCCTCTCGGGGGTGTAAAGGGCGAAGGAGTGCTTGGCCTCGTTGAACACAGGGACCAGCGCCGTCACCTCGTTGAGGAACACGTGGATGTACTGCATGCAGAAGGCGGGGGTGAGTTGGACCCTGGGTGGAGGCCCAGCACCATGGAGGGAGCAGAGTCAGAAGGCCTTGGGGGCCGAGGACGGTGGGGCTCAGTGCAGGTGGGAGGCACAGTCACTGTGGGGGGCTCGCTCCTGAGCAGAAACCTGAGTGACCTTTTTGATGTTTAGAACCGGATTGATTTGGTTCAAACCCCAGCCCTGGTGGGAGGTTGACTGCCTCCAGAACCTGCTTCCTCATCTGGAACTCGAGGGCGGGCACACACCTGCTCCCACTGCCTGGGATGCAGCCGCCCAAACCCTTCCCTGGAAGTCCCTCCCTTAAACACAGCACTGCCCTCTCCCCCCCACCCCTGCACCTCCCTCCTCCCCTAGACAACCCACTCACCTCCCCGCCCCCACGGTGCCCCGCCCCCGCCCCTCCACAACACCCCGCCCACCTTCTTCTCCTCGTGGACTACGTAGTAGATGAAGAGGATGCTGTCCTGGGCCCCATCGTTGCCCGTGAGCTGCTCCAGGGCCACGTGGACGTCCACCCACTTGTGGGGTTTCCAGTCACACCACCACTGCAGGGCCCCGGTCTTCACCCACACAGACTGGGGCAGAGCCCGAGCACAGTGGGATGGAGTCAGAGGCGGGCCCCAGGGGCCCCCACACTCCAGCCCAGACCTGGCACCCCAGGGCCACCCTGGTCCCTTCGTTGCCTCGGGGGTTGCTCCACTCAGCCCTCCCACCCCCCCACCCCGCCACTTCACCCTAAGGACAAAAGTGACACCATCAGACACCCGCCAGGGGCCAGGCCGCAAGCCAGGGAGTTCTGTGAGTCTCGGGATCAGCACCGCTACCCCCTGAACAGGGTGGGGAAACTGAGGCCCGGGCAGTTCTGTGCCAAACCGCGTCACAGAGGAGTCAGCGGCAAGGCAGGAACGCACACCAGCCAAGACGGGGCCAGGTCCTCTGTGCCCGGAGCACAGTGGGGCCCGCACACAACTCTCCTCGGGGCGGGCATATAGCAGGCGCTCACTGAATGCCTGCTGGAGGAAGTGCCCCGGGCGCCACGCACCTGCTCCACCGCCTGCTCATAGTGCTGGAAGTTCTCCAGCTCCCGCTTGGTCCTTTCCGTGAGCTGCTGGAAGATCTGCTTCCGCCAGGCAGCGGTCTGGGCGGGAGTGATGGACAGCGAGAGCGTCTGCGCCGAGGGGGACAGGCCTGCCGGTCAGTCGCAACCTCAGGGCCGGGCTGTAGGCCAGCATCAGCCCTTTCTTTCCGGAAGGCTAGCATCTCTGTGAAATGTCCTGTGAGCCCTCCCTGCCATCGTTCACCCTGGTAGGGAAGCAGGCGTCCCCCCAGGTCAGCCCGGGATGGCCACCTCTGCTGGGACAGGAGGGGAGGGGCGCCAGGCCGATGCCCTTCCTTCCGACCTCCTGACTCGTTGCGGAAGGCTCCAGAAAGACGGGCTGAGCACGGTGGAGGCGCCAGGCTTGCTCCAGATCCCCCGGGTCCCCTCTGCGGCGCTGGGCGGCCGTGCTTACCTGACTGGGTGGTGAACCACTTGAGCGTGGTGTGGGCCTCCACGGCACAGCCTCCGCCGGACACCCAGGCCCACAGCGCGTGGCAGTCGGCACTCTCGGGCTCCTCCAGGCCCAGTGGGAGGAGCGTCAGCGAGGACAGGTCGGTGGCCTCTGGAAAGTTGGCAGTTGTGTGGCTGGGCCCTTTCTTGGACTCCTTCCCACGCAGCCTGGCTGGGCTGGAGGCAGGGCCGGGGACCTCCCAGGAGGCATCCGTGTCGCCAGGACCACAGGACTCGGCACTGCCCCTCACTTCGTTGCCAAAGAAGCAGCCGGCGCTGGAAGGAGGGGGCAGACCTGTGACTCCCTTGGACACAGAATGTGTGACTCCCTGGGCAAATCTCAGCCTCTCTGCCATAGACACCAATACCTGCCTCCCAGGGAGCGGGAACCCTGGGAGCTTGGAAAGGTCTCTGCGTCACACCCAGACAAACCAAATCAATGTATCTTGGGTGGCGATCTGGAAGCATTATGGCTTTTTTATTGTAAAAATGTGGGATGTAAAATGTACCATTTAAAATTGTGAAATGCAGTGGCATTAAGTACATTTGCAGTGTTGTGCAACCACAACCAACTTCCAGAACCTTCTCATCACCCCGAATGGAAACTGTACCCATTAAGGAGTCACTCTCCACTCTCCTCTCTTCCCCCTAGCCTCCTGACAATGGCTAGTTCGCTCTCAGTCTCCACGGACTTGCCTATTCCGGACATGGTCAGGCTGTGACCTTTTGTGACTGTCTGCTGTCAACTTAGTGTAATGATGGCACGGGTCATCCCTGCTGTGGCGGGTGTCAGCTCTTCATCCCTTTTTATTGTTAGACAATATTCATTGTATGGATACACTGTTTTATTTATCCATTCTTCCACTGGCAGACTTGAGTTGCTTCCATGTTTTGTCTATTGTGAGCATAAGGGGTGTATTAGTTGCTCAGTCGTGTCCAACGTTTTGCGACCCCCTGGGCTCTAGCCCACCAGGCTCCTCTGTCCATGGGATTCTCCAGACGAGAATACTGGAGTGGGTTGTCATTTCCTTCTCCAGGGGATCTTCCTGACCTGGGGATCGAACCTGCGTCTCTGCATCTCCTGCATTGGCAGGCGAATTCTTTACCATTAGCAACACCTGGGAAGCCCATCAGTGTTGCTATAAATATTCGTGAACAAATTTTTGTTTAAACATCTGTTTTCGGTTCTTCTGGGCATCTGTCTAGGACTGAAATCGCTGGGTCCTATGGTAACTCTGTCTTTACCTTCTTGAGGAGCTACCACACTGTTTTCCAAAGTGGCCGCATCATTTACACCCACAGCAGTGCAGGGCAGGAGGTTTCTGGTTTCTCCACATCCTGTCAACACTGTTTCTGTCTCCGTTTTCCAGCTGTTCTGGTGGGTGTGAAGTGGTATCCAACGTGTTTGTCTTTTTAATGTGGTTTTGTTTGCATTTCCCTCATGCCTCATGAAGTGGAGCATCTTTTCCTCTGCTTCTGGGCCACTCATGTACCTACTATGCAGAAGTATCTATTCAAGTCTTTTTCCTCCCTACTTAAAAAAAAAATTATTTATTTATTTGGTTGCCTTGGGTCTTAGTTGTGGCACATGGGACTGTTGATCTTCATTGTGGCATGCAAACTCTGTTTAAAAAAAAAAATCTTTATGTATTTGGCTGTGTTGGGTATTAGTTGTGGCACGTGAGATCTTCGTTTTGGGATCTTTGCTTGTGTCTCATGGACTCTTTACTTGTGGCACTTTTGGACTCTCTACCTGTGGGATCCTAGTTCCTCAACCAAGGATTGAACCCACGTCCCGTGCATTGCAGGGCAGATCCTTTACTGCAGGAGCACCAGGGAAGTCCCTCCTTGGCCCTTTTCAGTTGTTTTTATCTGTTGTTGAGTTGCAGGAGCTCTTTATATATTTTAGACAGTAGGTCTTGTCATATATATGATTTCCAATATTTTCTCCCATCCTTTTGATTTTTTCATTTTCCTGAAGTGTCCTTAGAGGCACAAAATTTTCTTAAATGTCGATGAACTCTGACTTCTCTACGTTCCCTTTAGTTTCTTGTGCTTCGGGTGTCACATCTAAGAAGCCGTTGCAAACCCAAGGTCACGAAGATCTGGCATCAGTAGTGTTGGAAGTTCTCAGCTGATTCCAATGTGCTGCCTGCTTCAAGAACTATTGGCTGAAGCTGAAACCAGCAGGTCAATGTGAGCAAACCCTGCCTGGCCGGCCTCCCGGCCTCTCTAGGCTGATGGTGCAGCCGAGTGCTGAGTGCCAGGCTGAGGGAGCGGAGGGTGGAGACCAGCGTCTGAGGGGGGCCCGAGCTGCAGACAGGATCGTGGGCCGTGGCCGGGAGGGTGAGTGGGGGCAGCCCCCGGCCACAGAGCAAAAGCGGCCCCGGCTGAGGCGCAGGGTCACCTGCCAGCGTTCCCCTGGCCAGTGGGCAGGGCTGGGCCGCATCCCCCTCTCTGACCCCAGCGAGACCAGGGACCTTGCGAGAAAAGCAGAACCTCAAAAAGGAAGCTCTGAGGGCCGGGCGTGAGGATCCCAGGGAGCTAGGCCTCCAGGAGATCTGGTCTCAGTCCGGGGCCTCGCCTCCAGCTTGAGACCCTGCACCTTCCTTCCCACTCTCCTCGGACACAGGGTCTGAGCAGCCCTGGAAAGGAAGCCTTTTCTCTCCCAGACCCTGAGGCTTCGAGACCAAAGGCCAGCCCCGCTTGGGCTGACCCCAAGCCCCGTGTGGATGGACGCCCTGTCCTCGCAGAGCTGTGCCTTCCCGCCTCCCGCACTTGGCTCTTGCCCTCGGGCCCAGCAGGATCCCGGCCCAGGAGGAGAGGAGGCCCCACGGCCGGCCGTGGTGCTCGTGGGTCGCGCCCAGTTCTCTCCCGCCGGGGACGAGGCCGGCCAGCCTCCTCTGACCCCGTCCGCCCGCCTGCCCGGCCCCGCCAAGCCCACCGCCCGTCACCTGAGGAGGCTGATGGAGCTGCCCGAGAGTGAGCGGTCGCCCTCCCGGCCGGCGACAATGGCCTTCCACGTCTTCCCGCTGAGCTCGCTCTGGGTGACGCCCTGACGGAAGTACAGGGCCCGGTCCACGCAGCCGATGCCCCAGACCTGCGCGGAGAGGTACTGCTGGGCGGGCGGTGTGGAGCTCCCGTCCTTCTGGGGGGCAGCGGGACCGCGTGGGGCGAGCACCCCGGTCGAGGACACATCTCCGCGCGTCGGCTGGGGTGTGCCTGGGAAGGGGCTGGGGGCTGTTGCCGAGTACAGGACTCGGATGCGGGAAGCGGAGCCCAGAGGGGCTGGGGCGGGTGTGACTCCAAGTCCAGGAAGAGCAGGGAGCCCAGCCTGGCTCCACGACCTCAGGCCGACTCAGGGCTTTGGGGCACCAGGGTCCACAGAGGTGCCAATGCTGGTGGGCGCTATGTGGGGACGGACGCCCAACCGTGTCCCCATCCTCCGTGTGACATTTTGTGGGAAGGAAGCTGCTCCCCAAGTGAACCCAGAGGATGCTCCTGGTCTTTCTGAAGAGGCGAAATAACCTTGATTCCAATCTCATTTTTAGGGGGAAGATGGCCGGGCAAGCCTCCTGCCCTCTGTCTTTGGGCGCTGAGGAAGGTGGGTGTGTGGGCACCTGAGGGACCCAGAGGAGGGGCCCTGGCTTCAGGGGTGCCTGAAGGCAGAGCCGTGGCCCCAGGAGGCCTTGGTGTGGGGGTCGGGGCGTCTCTCTTACTCGGTCGTGGCTCTTGGCCCTGTGGTCACGCCTGTGGGCACCCGCGAGCACCCACCTCGCCCCTGCCCACGGGTGCCCAGCCCACCAGGGCAAGGGAGGAGGGTGAGTGGGCACAGGAAGGGCCGCCACCCCCGCACCCCCGAAGTGCTTTTAGAGCAATGGGAAAGGTGTCACCTTCACCCTTGAGCCTTATAAGTAGCCAAACCTCTCTGTCTATGAGGAGGAGGCTACCCTGTAGGAGCCATGCTCATGATGCTTAACGAGACGCTGCTGCTAGAGTTGGAAAATGTTTTGCCCTTTACCTGTGCGCAAATATTTCTCAGCATGCCTCCCAGTCTCCAGGGTGAACGCCCCCGCCCAGATCTGTGCTCGTGGCCACTGCTCTGGGGCTCAGCCGGAAGCGGCCTCCCGGCTGCCCTCGTGGGCCTGCAGTGTGTGCCCGCCCTAGACCCCTCCCCTAGCAGCCTCACGGGCAGGCCCAGTGGAAAGGGACGGTGGGGAGCAAGGGGGCACCCGCTCCGAGGCCGCCCCCGCTGACCTCGGCTCAGAACCACACACACCTGGTCATTGAGGCCCACGTTCACCATCATCATTTCTCCAAACATCTCGATCCAGCTGGTGCCACAGGGGTTGTGAGAGTTGACGCCTCTTCGGAACCAAACCTGGGAAAATAAAAAATAAACACACCTCCTTGGAGGGCCACTTAAATGCAAGGTTTCTTTTTTTAAGTCTCAGGAAGACCAAATGAGTAATTTGGTCCTTTGGTCCAGGCCACAGATGAGCACAGCACACCATTCAGAAAGGATGCCCTTGGGCGTCGCTGGCGGCTCAGCGGTGAGGAATCCCCCTGCCAGTGCATGGGACACAGATGTGACCCCGGATCCAGGAGGATCCCACCTGCTGCGGAGCAGCTAGGCCCGCGTGCCACAACCACCGGGCCTGTCTCTCGAGCCCGGGAACCACCCCTGCTGAAGTCCGTGGGCTCCACGGCCCAGGCTCTGCAACGGGCAGTGAGAGGCCCACGCACCGCGGCTGGAGGGTGACCCCCACTCCCTGCAACTGGAGAAAGGCCCGAACAACAGCTGAGACCCAACACAGAAAAAAATAAATAAATAATTCTTTTTAAAAAGAAAGAAAGGATGCCCTGGATGTGGGATTAGAGATCGTGGAAGCAAGAAGAAAAGAGATTGTGAAAGCAACTCAAAGTAAGCTTATTTCACTGGATTTGCCTCCGATGAAGTAAAAATGAGCATGTCTGGACAGGACGGGGAGTTGGTCAGTTAGCTGAGAGTTTGCTTCTGATATTTGGAATGCTGTTGAGAGCCTGTTGAGAGATAGTCATTCTGTGCTTGGTACAGGGGTGCAGGCAAGGTGGGGGTGGGGTCACCAAAGAGCTCGGAGATCGTCAGTGACAACAGCAGAAAAATGCATAGGGCTCAGCTGATGCCAGATGTGTTCTAAAGAGTATAATTTTATTTGTTTATTTTTTATTAGTTCATTTTTTAACTGTTGGCAGTGCTGCGTCTGTTGCCGTGTGGGCTTTTCTCTAGTCGTGGTGAGCAGGGGCTGTCTCTAGTTGCGGTACAAGGGCTTCTCATGCGCTGCCTTCTCTTGTGGGGCACGGGCTCTGGAGCTCGAGGGCTCAATAGTTGTAGCCCACGAGCTTAGCTGCTCTGCATCATGTGGGATCTTCCCGGATCAGGGATCGAAGCCATGTCTCCTGAATGGCAGGAGAATTCTTTATCACCAGGCCACTAGGGAAGCCCTGAAGAGTTAAGACCACACTCACAAGGACAAAAGCCCACACACCCCTCAACATTAAGCCGAGCCCTCGGACCCTGCCTCAGGGGCCCTGCCTCACCTTCCGGTCCTTAGTGACGGCCCAGACCACGCAGACTCCCGTGGAGACATGCAGGATCCCGTTTTCAGGTGTGGGAGGCTCCACTGTGGACCAGGAACTTCCTACCCGGCCCCAGGAGGAAGTGCAGGCAGCCCCCATCACTGGGAGCTCGGGGTGGGGGTGGGGGGTT
This sequence comes from Muntiacus reevesi, assembly GCF_963930625.1. Lineage (NCBI taxonomy): Eukaryota > Metazoa > Chordata > Mammalia > Artiodactyla > Cervidae > Muntiacus > Muntiacus reevesi. Next base: position 177,930,589 of record NC_089250.1, read on the forward strand.
GAAGCCGGGCGCCCCCTGCCCGCCTCTCCCAGCCCAGCGTGCAGAGCCGCCCACCTTTGGGGTTGTTCCTGTTGATTCCTTCCCGAACCAAGGCCTGGCCCTCCCAGAGCGTCACCCACAGCAGGTCGTGGGGCCCACAGCTGATCTGAACCGCCTCCCCGGGGGTGTCTACCAGGGACCACGATGAGCCTTCGGGGTTGTGGTGGCTGACGTTCTCTCTGTACCACACCTGGGAGGCAACAGATACCAGCAGGGTCAGGCCAGGGCTCCATGCCGGGGTTGGCTTCCAGAGCTCGGCTGTATCTGCACCAGCCTGTGCACAGCCCAGGCGTGGGGGTCTCCAGAGGACCAGGGGTCTCTCAGGGACCACCCAGATCTCCCTCACCTTGCCCCTGCTGCCATCCAGAGCCTTGAGCCAGATTAGATGTCTCCGGCCTATACTAGAATATGCGACACCGACACGTGGATTTTGGCGGTCCCAGGGGACAGACCTCCTTTGTCACCTTCTTGAGTTGCGATAACTCCAGCCCTGGCCTGGGTGTCCTGCGCCCCCTAGTGGCCAAATGCTCTCACCACACCTGTCTCTAAGAGAAGCAGGGGGCTGGGTGGCTTAAGAAAAGAAAACCCTTAAGCCTCCTTTTTAGGAATGTCTAAAGCTACAAGGAGATCAAACCAGTCAATCCTAAAGGAAATCAATCCTGAATATTCATTAGAAAGACTGATGCTGAAGCTCCAATACTTGGTCACCTAATGCGAAGAGCTGACTCATTGGAAAAGACCCTGATCCTGGGAAAGATTGAGGGCAGGAGAAGGGGATGAGAGAGGACAAGATGGTTGGATGGCATCACTGACTCAAAGGACATGAGCTTGAGCAAGCTCCAGGAGATGGTGAAGGACAGGGAAGCCTGGTGTGCTGTAGTCCATGGGGTCGCAAAGAGTCAGACACAACTGAGAGATTGAACAACAAAAAGTTCTTTGGGCTTCCCTGGTGGCTCAGATGGTATAAGAATCTGCCTGCAATGCAGGAGACCCAGGTTCAATCCCTGGGTCAGGAAGATCCTCTGGAGAAGGAACTGGCAACGCCTGGTGGGCTAGAGTCCATGGTGTCACAAAAGAGTCAGCTACAACTAGCAACTAACACTTCACTTCAAAATGTTCTTTGCAAGGACTGATGCTGAAGCTCCAATACTTTAGCCACCTGATGAAAAGAGCTGACTCATTGGGAAAGACCCTGATGCAGGAAAGGTTGAAGGCCAAAAGAGAAGGGGGCAACAGAGGATGAGATGGTTGGATGCCATCACTGACTCAGTGGACACGGATTTGCACAAACTCTGGACAGGGAAGCCTGGTGTGCTGCAGTTCACAGGGTCCAAAGAGTCGGACAGGACTTAGCAACTGAGTAACAACAGCAAAATGCTGTTTCTGTCCTTAACCGGATGACAGGGAGCATAATCAGATATTTAAGATGGAACCACCTGGTTCTATTGTCTAAATTATGTGGCTCGTTTCATCTGGAGGGGGCAGCATATCTCTGTGGTCCAGGAGGGCTGAGGTCCAAGGCCTTCCAACCCTGTCACCTCACCTTTTAAAAAAAAAATCCTTTATAGTGAAATTTATTACTCATTCATTTTATTTATAAACTTTAAATTCTATGCTATCTCTGCAGAGTAACATTTTTGAAATATGTAACATCTCACTTATGATCATGAATAAAACCTTTCCAGTGATTTAGTATAAACAGTATTTTCCAACGGAAAAAAGGGACCCTGGAGTGGATAGGTTATAACTCTCTCACCATCGCCCACATGTGTTTTGGGTAATGTGCCCTATTTGCTGGGTGCTCCTTCAGACAGCTTATCCAGTGACTAAACCAGCGGCTGGACCCACAGCCCCCACGCTGCAGAACCAGTCCTGGGCAGCCCCGCTCCTGCTGCCTGCTGGTTTTGACCCGACTGTCTGCCCAGCTTCTCCCAAAGCCCAGGTCCTGGTTCCGCCTTTAACGGACCGCGGGAGTGCCCCAGGAGTGCTGGCTCGCACCCAGCATGGCCCTCAAACCCGTTCTTCCCTCTCTGCATCCAGGCGGGCCCTCAGTGGTGCTCCGTCCAGTCCCATTCCCCAGCAGCCCGCAGTGTGGCTGAGAGAGCACCACCACAGGCGCCTCAGCCTGGACCAAGCAGGACCTGGAGGCGAGCCTGACAGACACCCGCTGGGACTGCTCTGAGCCACCCAGAGAACTGTGATCAGTCTGTGTTCAGAGTGCTGAGGAGTCACAAGCGTTAGATCGCCTGCACCCAGGACCATCAGTGTCGCTGTCACTGCTGCTGTCAGGGGTGGGTTTCATTTCTTTCAGTCACATTTCTTAGATCACAAGCTCCCCAGAGAAGGCTCTCCTCTCCTGTCTGAACATCCCCCCCATCCACCCATCTATCCACCCATCCATTCACCTAGTAATTCACCATCCATTCATCCATATACCTATCTAGCAACCCATCTGCTCATCCACCCATCCATGCATTCATCCACCTAACTATCCATCCACTTACACACACACCCCCACCTATCCACACCCCTACCCATCCTCCCCACCCACCCTTAATGTACCGGAGACTCTGCTGTGTGGGAGGTTCCACAGGTCAGTGGGAAGGGAGCCGAGCCTCTCCCTGAGGAGCCAAGCCTGATGCGACCAGCCCAGGGTGGGCGCCGATCAAGGCTCCAGGTGCTCAGGGGGGACAGGCCAGGACCAGGCATGCGCGGGAGCTCAGAGGCTCCTGGGAGGACGAGGACCCAGGAGGTCCCCAGGACAGCAGGGTCGCAGGAGGGGGTGCTGTGGGGACTCCAGCGACATGCCACCTGCTCAGACAGCCCCCACTGCTGGGACGGGACGTGAGGAGGAGAGCCCGGGGAGAGCCCGGCTTCGTCCACCCCGGGAGGCTGGCAGGGGCAGCCTCTCCCACACCCGCTCTGGGGGCAGCCTCTGTCCGCCGCCTCCTTACCTTTCCCTGCAGGGTCACAGCCCACACTGACAGGCGGCCCACGGGCTCGTCTGTGACCTCCCACCCGCCCACAGAGAGGTCGCTGAAGGGGTCGGGCAGCTGCTGGGGGTCATCCTCCGAAGGGATCTGAAACAAGGATGTGGGAGGCAGGAGCCGTCAGCGCCCGTGGGTGCCTGGACTGGGGGCGGCGCTGGTCCGCTCCTGCGAGCCCCCACCCCAGCTGCCCCGCCAGCCCTCAGCACGATGCCTTCTGTCCTCTAGCCCGGCCCCGCTGACCCCACAGGGTGGGCAGCATCGGGCGGAGGGCCCCCTCTGCTGTGTCCTCCCCCCACTGGCCCCAGGCTGGGTTGCTGGCCCTGAGAGCTCATGGAGGCCCCCGCTTTGCTCTGACTCCATCCGCCACGAAGAAGGAGCTGACCCCAGAACACAGCCATGGGCTGGGGGCTCCTGTGACCCTGGCTATCACCCTGCTGCCTGGCTCCTCCCACTCCGGGGCCAGGCAGGCAGGCCAGCGGCCCCGCCTTGTGGCAAGGGCCCTGTAGGGAGGTCGGGCGAGGGTCTGAGGCCTTCCTCTCATTCAAAGCCCCCGAGTACCCCAGTCCAGGCCTCGCGTCTCTTGGTTGGTTTTTCTGGGTCACTGGAAAAATATAAGGGCCTGAGTGGCTCCCGCACAGGGTGGGGTGGAGGGCGGGGAGGAAGATGTACCCAGATCGAGTCTCAGTCCAGGACCCGGCAGTCCAGAGACCAGGGCAACGCCCTGCGGTGCTGTCCTGGGCCACAGTCTGGCCCGGTTCCTGGAGTGGCCACCTCCCAAAGGAAGGGACATAGGGTCACAGCATTCAGCACCAGAGGGAGTCAGAGGCCAGGCCCCAGGCTGGGCACGTGAGTCCACGCGCCCTTCCCCACCGCGGGCCTGTGGTCTACCTGCCCCCTGGTCCCGCGGGTCCCCAGACCTTGGCCCAGGAGTCCTGAGACTTGTATCTCCTGTACCGGATCCACCGCCGGCGCCGCACGCAGGAATTCCACTTCTTGTCCCTTGTGTAGGTGGCAGGGAAGTCGATGGCATACGTCCACCCCTGAAACATCAAGGTGGAGTGGGGGCCTCTGGAAATTTCCCAGGGAAGGACAGGAAAGAGCGGGGAAGGGGGAGCAGGACGGAAGAGGGGTGGGGAGGCAGCGCGTGGCCTGAAGCGTCACCCCGTGGGCCCCGTCCAGCAAGCAGGGAGCGCGCGGGGCCCAGGCTGAGGTCTGACGCCACTGGGTGCTGGGGACAGCACTGGGGGGGACGGGGGAGCCCCGCTGGCAAGACCCGAGTTCACCTACCCCTTTCTCGGTGGGTTCCCCTCCAAAATTCTCATCCACGTACCAGTCCGACTCCCACTCCCAGTGCGGCGAGGGCAGCGCCACCCCATCCAGCGGACGGTGCTGGAGCCCACTCACATCGCTGCACGGCCAGCGGTCACTCGGCAGGAGCGCCTCGCAGAAGCCGCCCACGGGGTTCCAGCGCTGGGGGCCAGAGGCAGAGACAGGCCTGAGGCCTGTGTGGCAAGGGCCTCTCTGGGGTCAGCGGGGCCCTCACCTCCTCTCCAGGACAGGACGTGAGCAGAGGGCCACCAGAACGGCACCCCGAAGGGCAGGGACCTGCCGCCCCGGGCGGCGGGGGGCACAGCCGTGCTGAGCTCCTGGAACCCGTCCCTGTGCAGACCCGGCCGTGGCCTGGGCAGGCCTGCCCGTGGCCTGGCTGCTGCAGCCTGGTCTCAGCAGAGTGAAGGAAACAGGCGGGAACCGGCCAGGCGTCGGGTGCGGGGCTGTCTCCCGGCCACCCCGCCACCCCTCAGACCCACCTGATTCTCATAGGCCTCCTCCTGGCAGCGGATGGGGACGTCGCTGGCGCCCACAAGCACATACACCCGGTGGTCGCAGGCGATGCCCCAGCAGCAGCCCCTGGCCGCGCTGACCCGCTTGAACTCCAGCTGGGCGTCCCTGCACGGCTCCCAGTGCTGCCCGGCCGTGGACAGCGTGAACACCCTCCCAAACAGGTCGACCGCCCACAGCACTGAGCTGGGCATGGCTGCGGGGGCTGAGGGGAGACAGAGGCAGGAGGGCGAGGTCAGCGGGCACAGCCGCTCCAGGTGATGATCTCTCACTGCAGGGGGCTGAGCACCCTCCCCACCCCCCAGCAAAGCGGGGGCGGAGCTCAGCTTCAGTCCAGGTTCCTTTCTCTTTGCCTTTTCTCCCTCTCACGATAAGGATTTTTTTTTTCCTCCAAATGTACAAAAGGGTCCAGAGAAAAAAAAATGTACCATCCAAGTACCTACTGTCCCCAATTTAATGAATAATAATTCATTATTATTATTGATAACAGTATTATATTATTATTATTATATGTTATTATAACATTATTGATAATATTATTGATAATTATATTTGGTCATAGTTTGGATCTTTCTTGTCTAAAGAACGAATGACAGGTTGCAGATCTAATGAATCCTTGAGAGGCCTTCCCAGAGGCCCCACCCTCCGGTGCACAGGGACCCCCTCATGCGCCCTCCGGGTGTGGTAAGGGCGTTCGCACAGGCCTGGCACCCCAGCCAGAGTCCTGTGTGGTCCTGTAGGAGCCACTGGGCGGGTGGCGGGGATGGGAGGGGCCTGTCTTCACCAGCCGTGGGTGACCACCTCCCTCTGACCCTCTCCTCCTGCCGTTCTCCACTGCTGTTCCTCCTCTCCTCTTCCCTTCTGCTCTGTGGAGGGTGTGCAGGCTCACGCCTGTGCTCGGCCACTGACGCGTGCAGAGCCCCGTGGGGCTCCTGGGCACAAGGCCTTTCTGTGTCCTCACGTCTTTGACTACAGAGGATGGCCTGCATTCGGCCTCCATGGCCTTCCCTGAGTTCCAAGGGGCAGATTCAAGCAGTTGATAATTAGGGAAGAGGGGCTACAGGACCAGGGAGAGTCCCAAGCGGCCTTGGGGCAAGGTCCTGGTTCCCCATCACACACCACAGGACCTTTAAGCTACCTTGCAGACGCTGAAACCCCCTGCAGGTGGGAGAAGTTGATGATTAACCATAGTATGCTGCCCACAAGCATGCAGACCCCAGGCCGCTGGACCCAAAGGTTGATAATGCTGAAGGGTGATGGTGGTGGGGCTGACCTCACCACCAACCCATCAGAAGACTGTCCGTGAGCTCACCACACCCTCTTTGGACAATTACTGTAAAACTTGTCACTACATTCCCCATGCAGGGACACATGTATTTGAGGGCATCGAGCCTGCTGTGGTTACCTTTGCCTGGCAAAACAGTAGAGCTATCCTTTTTCACTTCGCCCAAGACTCTGTTGTCATTGTTCGGTTGCTGAGTTGTGTCTGACTCTGTGCGACCCCTGGACTGCAGCATGCCAGGATCCTGTCCTCCACTATTTCCCGGAGTTTGCGCAAATTTACGTCCATTGACTTAGACATGAACCTCTCTAACCATCTTATCCTCTGCCACCCTCTTCTCCTTTTGCCTTCAGTCTTTCCCAGCATCAGGGTCTGTCTCCAAGAGCCAGTGTGGCACTGGTGTGCAGAGAAGCTGAGCTTTCAGAATCACCACTGACCGCCTCCCCCGCCTCAACCGTAGGGCTGACGGGGCTGCTGCTCCCTGGGGTGTGACTCTTGGAGCCTTGGCAAGGCCACGTGGCCAGACCTACGGCAGCAAAACAGAACAGCTGGATAGGGGCAGCTGGGGGAGTCACAGTGAGTGCCTGATGGAGCAGCCCCCACACCCAAGGCTGAGTAGTGCCGCAGAAGGAAGACACAGCTTGTCTGACTTGGAAACTGGAGCCACTGGAAGACGGAGCCTCACAGCCTCACAGCTGGAGCCAGGCTGTTCTGCTCGAGACACGTCGGGGGCACGGAAAGCGTGACAGCTGGAACGGCAATGTGGATGACGGAGCGCCTCTGAAAACACGAGCAATTAGGCTCTTTTGGAACAAAGTGTGTCTTACAGACATGGAGAAGAGAGTGTGGGTGGCAAGGAAGTGACTGGAGGATAAAGAATAGAAGTCGGGAAGTGGAGCAGGTGCCAAACTTTGGAAAACACCCAGGACAGGCAGTGGCGACAGGAAGAATGGAGAAGTGTGATCCTTCCAACTGGGGCACCAACATCCAGGTCAAACATATGGGAAGTCAGGACGCCAGCTTTCTGAAGCCATTTGAAAACTGGCAACTTCATCTGGGTGCCTGAGCTGGGACTCCCAGGATAGCTGTGGCACCTCCAGATGCCTTCTGCTCTTCCCTGGTCAAGCCTGAGTGTCTACTCTTCCCCTGAAGCATTTACACTGTCACTCAACAGTCCCAGAGTCACACTGGACCCAGACTGTTGGAATTTGGGTCCTGGCCCCACTACTTTCTAGCATGACCAAAAGTCCACTGACTAACCTCTCTGTGCCTCAATCTCCTACTCTGGAAAAGGCAGAAAGGAGGACTGACCTACTTATGCAGTTGCTGTGAGACCTGAAAGCGGTAACACAGGCAAAGAGTTGTACCAGAGTGCTCAGCACCCAGCAGGAACTCAACAAGTGTTACTGAAATCATTTTACTTCTTGGCATTTACTATCCCAGACTGCCAATCTTCTCTCTCTTAAAAACAAACAAACAAAAAAATCAAAGCCCTTTCTGGTCAGTCAGAGTCCTTGACCTCCTCATTTCCTCTGCATCTCCCAGTGCTCTGCACAAAGTGAGTGTTTATTCAGAGTTACAGAAAATCACTGCCACCTACATTCACTGATTCCCCGAGCTAAGATGGAAATACGGTTCCAGGGAAGCCAAATGTCACAAATACTTCAGGTTAAAAGTAAGGTCCTGGGTCATGCTTCCCTGGTGGCTCAGTGGTAAAGAATCCGCCTGCCAATGCAGGAGACATAGGTTTGATCCCTGGGTTGGGAATATCCCCTTGAGAAGAAAATGGCAACCCAGTCCAGTATTCTTGCCTGGGAAGTCCCATGGACGGAGGAGCCTGGTGGGCTCCCAGAGTCAGACACGACTTAGCAACTACACAACGCCACCACAACAAAGCTTCTAATAGGTGGACAGGTATGCGATAAGGCAAGTATGTTAAGCTGTCAGCAGTAGAATCTAGGTGGAAGGTGAGTTATGTGGGAGATTATTGTATAATTCTTTCAATTTGACTATGTTTGACAAGGTTCTTCATAAGTTGCTGGGGAAAAGTGAGAGTTTTACATAGGGGAAGGAGGTATGTCAGTTCCCATGGTGATTTTTTTTTAATAAAAAAATGTTTTATTTATTATTAGGCTATGCCGGGTCTTAACTGCAGCACATGGGATCTTTAGTTGTAGCATGTGGGATGTGGGAGCATGGAGTCTTAGCCTTTGGGCCACCAGGGGAGTCCCCCATGGTGACATTTTAATGTAAACTGAGTCTTCAAAGACATTTCTTGGCTCACTGTACAAGTAACCCGTGAGGTCAAACTCAGTCTGCATCTTGAGCTCAATGAATGATGATGTTGAACTTAGATACACTTTCCTTCAGAGAAATGACTAAGTGGTCATTTCCAAACAGACATAATTGAGCCTTCTGGGCAGCTAACAGAAGACTCACCTGGGGGTGATGTTTGTAAACTCCCTCTGGAGTGGAAAGTCCTGGTGCCCATCACTTCCCAGCTAAAGATGACAGGAGGTAGCCATCCCTGGTTAGTCCCACCTCCTTGACTAGGACGTGGTCTCAATTTCTCATAAGCCAGTTTCTGGCTGTGAGGTGATGGGGTAACACGTCTAGGGACATTGGGTCACTAGGTCAGAGGACTCTTGAATGGGAGGTTGAAGCGTTGAGTGCCACGGTTCTGGGATTTCTTTGTTTTGTAGAAGTGAAGAGGTAGAGGCAACAACTCCCAAGAAAGTGACCTCCGATTCACCAAGAAATTCTGCACGATGATTTCCAGTTGGTGCCTCAGTCATTCTACTCAGAAGACTTGCTGGCCACCCTCAGAACCATCTGCCTCTCTGCGCAGTTAATTAACAGATTCCTTCAGAGAAGTGGAGGTACCCAAGGGAAGGTGGGGGTGGAGAGAGTAGGCTGGGGTGTGGTAGAGGAAGGGACAGAGTCCCAAAGGAAAGCCTGAAGCATTTACTTCCCAGTCGCCTTAGGACTGCTTCCTGCAAGGTTTTCTGCTTTGTGTTTTTTTTTTCTTCTTTTTATCACACCCTGTCACACCCATCCCCTGTACAAACAGAGAAAACCCCTTGCTACTAAGGCAGCTCACTGCCTGACAACTGTGAGGGCTGCTGGGAGGCGATGTCAGGGTCAAAGAGGTGGGAGAAAACAGAAGGACATGCCAGATAGTTGAGCCGTTCCTGAGGAGCTGGGTCCATCCTCTCCCACATTTGGCAGCTCAGAAAATAGCGCCCCCCCTCCCCCCGCCGGCTTTCGGATCTGGGCGGTCAGCTTGATTTCATTCTCGTTCCCAGCGGCTGGGCGACAGGTGGGCCCCTTGCCGGGCCACTAGTAGCATCTGAGCGCCGGGCCCTGACCATCTGCCTGAGCTAATCCCAGGACAAGCAGCTTTGCTCTCATAACTGCCCACAGGAGGGGAAGACGGGCTCCTAGCAGCTCGATCCTCTACACCAGCCAGTCACTTCCCAAGTCACTCCAGGGCAGACGCTGGTTGGGGTGTCGTGTTGCGGGGGGGCGGGCCGGGGGCGGCGCCCCCGCGGGGTGCGGCAAAGAGCACCAGCACAGCCCCTTCCCCACTCCGCGCGCGTGGGACAAACGCAGTTGCTGCCTCAGCCGCCCCAGCCTCTGCAGGAGGGACCGAGGCGCCCATCCCACCTCCCGGCCGCCGCTGCACTCACCTGCGGGAGAGGGGCACCGCGCGGGCGGGGTCGCGGCGATTGCTCCTCGGCGGCCGGAGAGCTGCCCGGCCCTCCCCCGAGGCCGAGGAGCCGGTGGGCAGGAAGCGGCAGCCAGATACGCGCCCATTGGTCAGCCTTGCAGTGACGCAAAAGACCGCAGGCCCGCTATTGGCTGCGGCCTACTGCGTCCTCAGCCGGCCTCGGGGCCTCGGCGGGGTCGCGTACCCGCCCACTTCCGGGATCTGACTGAAGTGCTGCGAAGCCTAGGTAGTGCCGCGGTAGTTCTGTGCGCTTCCCGCGCTCCCGGGGCCGAAGCCGCCGCACACGGTCCACAGTCCCCCGGGACCTGGTCGGTCGCCTCCTGAGGCCGCCCGCCGCCCCCAGGGGCTACCCACTGGAGCAGGCGGTGTGTTCTCAGGGCCGCAGGCGAGGAGCCGGGCCGTGTCGGGAGGCGCCTGGGTGCACAGCCCTACAGGGCTGGAGGAGCGGGCCGGGGGGCGATGGCGCGAGCCGGCTTGTGGGCACTTGGGCTCAGGCATCGAAACAGGTTTCCAGGTGGTTTCCACCTGATCGAAACGTCGCCTTGCCTACACATAAAGCTTTAACCTTCTTGGGAGAAATCCCAGGAACAGGTGGTTTTGTGAGTACATCATGCTGTGGTAGCAATAACAAGTCACCATTTTGTTCAGGTTCTGTGTTGCCGGTGTTTAACTACCCTCGAAGACCTACTTCGAGGAAGCTTTATGTAGTAATGCCAACATGTGAGTGCTCCATGGGTGCCAAGCTCTGGTGTAAGTGCTGTACGTGGACCTTCTCAATTCATCTCTCCAACAACCCAGAGAGGTAGGAGATGATGTTTTTCCCAAAATTGGGCTGGAGAAAGAAAAAGGAAACCAAAAAAGGAGATGCAATTGAGGAAAGGCCAGGCACAGCCAGACACAGAGGCTAAGGCAGTAGCAATTGGACCTTGCTTCTCTCCCTTCCTCTCTGGTTCTTGCTCCTTTCTGGGTACCCACACGGGAAGCCCCCCATGGATTGGCTCTAGAGGGAGAAAAAGCTGAAGCCTCTGGTTCACCCTGGATGGCTCTGCGAAGTCTTGTGTGTGATGAGGGAATGGCATGTGTGGACTGACTGAGCCTGGAGAAGTGGGTTGTTTTGGATGATATGTTTGTGTCCTCCCAGGATTCATAATTGAAACTGTAATCCCTGAAGGTACAACATTTAAAGACAGGACCTTTGAGAGGATTAAGTCATGAAGGTGGAGCCCTCTTGAGGAGACCAGAAGACCTCACAACCCTGACTCTTGTAATGCTATAGCAAAGAGGGTGGCTGTCCTCAAGCCAGGAAGCAGGCTGTCCCCTGACACAGTATCTACTAGTGCCTTGATCTTGGACTCTCAGCCTCCAGAATTGTGAGAAATATGTGTTTAACTACCCAGTGACTGCTGACTGACTGTGGTATTTTTCTTGTAGCAGCCTGAGCTGAGACCCGTATCATAAAGGCCCAGACAGACAGAGAGGGTGCTTCCTCAGAGGAGAATTGGAGTACTGTTAGCAGGAGCATGAATGGCCACTGGTCTGCAGAAACATTAATCTCAAAGTAGAAAGAACTAGATCCTGTTCTACATGTGACACATTGTAGCCGTTTCCTCTCTCTGGCCTTGGGTTCTGCTTTAGAACAGGCCATTGACTTAGGAGCTCTCCAAGGTCCTTGCAGTGCTATGTGCCGTGACAGAGTTCCATGCCAGTTTTCCTGGATTCAGGGTCTGACAAGTGGGTCTTCTGGGGACCCACGTTTCTCCCCCACCCCACCCCACTCCCCAGTCCTTCCAGCCTTTGCAGAGCAGACCTTTCAGTTATTGTCAGGAGGTCTGCATTTTTCTGTCCTCACCACAACTGATCATCCTCATTCTTGTTTCTGCTTTTTAAAATCTCAACTTTCATTTCCTGTTTCTTCTCCATCCTAACTTTGTCACTTCTCTCCCCGGGGTTCAGATTCCAGGTCCATCGCTTGCTGTGTGAGTCACTCAGCTCCTGTGTTCTTATCTACAAAGTGGGAATAACATCACCATCTGCACCTTTGGGTGGTGCAGAGGATGAAGTGAGGAAGTGCGTGTAGATCGCTTACAGCAGTGCCTGGCCCCAGTGAGGACTCATGCATTCCTAGTGTTAGTATCATCTATGTGTAATTGGGCTGGTGAACTTGGCCATTTGCATCTCCTCTTTGTGAGAGTTCCAGAAACACTTTAGACTAAACAAGCCTGGATCCAGCACCCTTCCAGATGATTGGTAGAGGGCCCCTTTCAGGATGATGGACATTGCTGTGTATATTCTGCTGTTTGGGGCAGAGAAGCATGGCTGGATTGATGCTAGGATGGGCTGACTGGATGTCTCCAGCAGTTGCCTCCAGCGGATGTCTCCAGCGGAGCTGAGGTTCTTCCCGATGGCTTCCCCCACCTGGCTTCCCCTTCCGTGGTAGCCTCAGCTCCCCTGAACCTTTAAGCTTGAGCCTTGGCAGAACTCCATATGCGGGCCCTCCCCTGCTCCATCAGACCCCTAGACTTCCTCCACGCAGACCCCACTGTCCCACACGTCCTCCCCACCTTCCTCCTTCCACTGTCCATTCTCATCCCACCTTAAGTCTCAGATCAAAGGTCAGATCTTACCAAGGGAAAGTAGACCTGAGTCTACACCCTAATACTTTGCACATTCTCCATTCTAGCCCCTCATGTGTCATATTACAATAGTTTGTCTTCTTATCTGTTTCCGTGACCACACTATGAGATCTCCAAGGGAGTGCCTCTCTTACTCATATTGGAATTTCCAGGGCTTTAGGATTGCTCAGCACACAACAGGTACTTGATTTTTATTAAAGGAATGAATATCCCTCCCTCAGTCCCCCAGATAAAGGGTAAATTCATACATTGAGAAATGTTGGAAAGGCCTGAACAAAAAGGGCAGAGATTAGCAGAACTGACTCCCACACATCTCACCCCATCAACAATGTGTGGGGCTGTCTCCACCCTCTCATGACACAGTAGGCTGTCTACCGCGAGCTAAGCTGAGGTGCTCAGGTTGTTCTTAAACTCTGCAATGGCACATCTCTTTGTTAGCCACTGATGTTTCCTTTCTTTATGGAAATTTTTTTTTCACTGGGAGTAATCACTTTCCCACAAGTGGTACACAGTCTTTTCATTTTATTTCTGCTTACACCCGCTCCTTGCTCTGTAAAGCCAGTCAGTCAAATGTTGGCCGTGAAACTGGTGCTCCTGGGGCGGGACCCTGGGCAACCTCGCTCCTCGGCTTGACGACCCCTTCTCACCACTCAGGCTGCCTGGCCCCCCAGCTGGCCACGCCATATAGCTCCTTTCTTCGCACTCTGCTGATGAAATGAATTTCAACACTTTCGTTTTTCACCTGATACTTAAAAGAGATGAAGCAGCTAAAAATGTGGTATTTCCCCCATCTCTGGCAGAGAAAAACTTGCAGAAACACTGTGTAGAAAAGTACAGCTCAGACTTCACATGCATGCCCAGATTCACCTATCCAAGGTCAGGCAACTGTGCCTTCACGTGAAGAGGGGATGTTTTGTATCCAAGAGAAAACCTACACAACCTCTGAGAGGCAAACAGCGAGCTAAACCTGGAGCCAGTGACAGTCACTGTCGGCTGCCTGACCCCCACCCAGTTATGCAAAGTCATGTAAACACGTCTGAGTCAAACGTTCTCTTGACAAACACTTTAGGAGTGCTCACTGTGTGTCAGGCCCTATTGCGGGTTCACACTGGTCCAGAGACCTCTTCATGTGGATGAAAGGGCCAAGGGCCAATCAGGGAGAGAGAAATACGTGAGAAGGCAGGGAAGGCTGTAACCTGTAGGGGTTTATCTGAGTTGGGTGTATGCTAAGTCGCTTCAGTCGGGTCCGACTATTAGTGACCCCATGGACTGCAGCCTACCAGGCTCCTCCGTCCACAGGATTTTCCAGGCAAGAGTACTGGAGTGGGGTGCCACTGCCTTCTCCGTGGGTGTATAAAGCTGGCTAGTCAGTGGTTAAGGAGGATAAACTGATGAGGTCAGTGGTAAAGTTCAGGGTCAGGAGTGGACCAAGAAGCCCAGGTCAATTTGCTTAACATAAGCTACACTCCAACAAACAAAATAAAGCTTGCACTCATGAGACTTCCCTGGCGGTCTGGTGGCTAAGACTCCCTACCAGTGTAGGGGGCCCGGTCCAGTCCCTGGGCAGGGAACTCGATCCCGTATGCCGCAACTGAGACCCAGCACAGCCAGATAAACAGCCTTCACTCTTACCTTCAAGTCCCTGATATTTATATACCTGTTGGAATATGGGTCTATTTATCTCTTCTCCACCAGAAGCCTTTCAGGCAGAGCCCACCTTCCACTTGCCTTATGCTTTACTCTGTACCCACCACCAGGCGATGCCTCCTGATCAGGAACAGTTTGAGGAGCTTCTCATGGCACTAAGTGAAGTGAAATGATGCCGCTCAGTCATCTCTGACTTTGTGACCCCATGGACTGTAGCCTGCCAGGCTCCTCCATCCATGGGATTTTCCAGGCAAGAGTACTGGAGTGGGTTGCCATTTCCTTCTCCAGGGGATCTTCCCAACCCAGAGATCGAACCTGGGTCTCCCACATTGCAGGCAGACTCCTTACCCTCTGAGCTACCAGAGAAATCAAATGGCACTAAAGTCTCACAGAATATTAAAAACCAGATGATGATCTGTGTTAGACCTGCATAAAAAAGGAATGTTCTGCATATTTGACTCCAGGAATATAATTTGTCCAGCAAACCAATTGTACCTAAAATGTGCTTCATTGTCAAGACATTTACAGCCATTTACAGACGAGGTTTTTTACTAAGCTACTCCAGAGTGGTGTTTCCCATCCCAGACCCCATCAGCAACCTCTCCAGCATAGAAGTGAAACCCTGCCTACAGTCAGCATCACAGGTATCATCTGCCCTGGAAGAAAAGCTTAAGGAAATTCTACAGGTACTTTTGAGAGTAAAAGCGATGCTCACTGGAAGAGATGCTAAGATGAGAGGCACACACCGAGATGTAAGGCCACGCTAATCATAGGGCTAGGTGTACGAGACCAAACAAAGCATCATGAAGATAGCATAAGAGAACATCCTAGCAATGTTGAGATAAGGGAGGATTTCAACAAAAGAGATGCAAAAAGCACCAACCTTAAAGGAAAAAATTAATACACTCAATTATTTTGTTATTTAGTCGCTAAGTTGTGTCCAACTCTGTGATCCCGTGGACTGCAGCACGCCAGGCTCTCCTGTCCTTCAATGTCTCCTGGAGTTTGCTCAAATTCATGTCCATTGAGTCAGTGATGCCATCCAACCATCTCATCCTCTGTCACCCCATCTCCTCCTGCCCTCCATCTTTCCCAGCATCAGGGTCTTTTCCAGTGAGTCAGCTTTTCACATCAGGTGGCCAAAATATTGGCGCTTCAGCCTCAACCATCAGTTCTTCCAATGACTATTCAGGGTTGATTTCCTTTAGGATTGACTGGTTTGATCTCCTTGCGGTCCAAGGGACTCTCAAGCGTCTTCTGTACAAGAGTCTTCAAAAGCATTTATTATGGAAGCAACCTAGATGTCGATTGGCAGACAAATGGATAAGAAAGCTGTGGTACATATACACAATGGAATATTACTCAGCTATTAAAAAGAATGCATTTGAATCAGTTCTAATGAGGTGGATGAAACTGGAGCCTATTATACAGAGCAGAGTAAGTCAGAAAAATACCAATACAGTATATTAATGCATATATGTGGAATTTAGAAAGATGGTAATGATGACCCTATATGCGAGACAGCAAAAGAGACACAGCTGTAAAGAACAGACTTTTGGACTCTGTGGGAGAAGCTGAGGGTGGGATGATTTGAGAGAATAGCATTGAAACATGTATATTATATGTGAAATAGATCGCCAGTCCGGGTTCAATGCATGAGACAGGGTGCTCAGGGCTGGTGCACTGGGATGACCCTGAGAGATGGGATGGGGAGGGAGGTGGGAGGGAGGGTCAGGATAGGGAACTCATGTACACCCATGGCTGATTCATGTCAATGTATGGCAAAACCACTACAATATTGTAAAGTAATTAGTCTCCAATTGAAATTTAAAAAAAAGAAAAAAATAATTTTTAAAAAAGAAAGCATTTATTCTCTTCAATCACTTTATTTTTTGATGAATTTTTAGTTGGAGTATCGTTTATTTACAATGTTGTGTTTCTGCTGTGCAGCAGAGTGGATCAACTGTGCGTGTACACACACCCACTCTTTTAGATTCTTTCCACACGTAGGACATTGGAGAGTATTGAGTAGAATCCCTCGTGCTATCCAGTAGGTTCTTATTAGTTCTGTGTATATGTCAGTCCCAATCCCCCAGGTTGTCCCTCCCCCTTGAACTACTTTAAAATCAAAAACTTCTCTTGATCATTAAGAGGGTGAAAAGGCAAGCCACCTTGAGATCGACATGTACACGCTGCTATATTTAAAACAGATAACCAACAAGGTCCTGCTGGATTGCACAGGGAACTCTGCTCAACGTTACATAGCAGCCTGGAGGGGAGGGGCGTTTGGGGGAGAATGGATACATGTAGGGCCAGTCTCTGTTGCTGCTCACCTGAAACTATCGCAACACTGTTAATCAGCTATCCTCCAATACAAAACAAAAAGTTTCAAAATGTTTAAATAAAGAAAATATTAAACAAACAACACCCCAAATGGCAAACCACCAAGCAGGAGAAGATATTTGCAACACGTGTTGCCAACAAAGGGCCAGGATCTAGATTATCAAAAGAACGCCTGTCAATCAGTAAGAACAAGACAAACACTTAAAAAAGCAAAGGACTCGAATCAGATTTTAAGGAAAAAAAAGGGGGAAACTACAGATGGTCAGTAAATGTAGGGAGAAGTGCTCAACCTCAGCAAGCAGAGACACGCAGATAAAACCCACAGTGGACACCCCCCAGGAAGGCCGCATGGACTTGTAGGTTGATGCTATCACTGGGGAAGTTGGTCTGACATCATCACTTATCTCTGATGCCGAAGCTAGGACTGGCTTGGGGACAGCATTGCCTTAGATCGTACACATAGCAGAAGCGGGTGCAAGAGTGTTCTCAGCAGCCTTGTCTGTCACAGCCCGAGTGTCCGTCACTGGTAGAATGGATACATAAATGTGGTCTATTTATTTATATGTGACACTATTGGTAACAAGAAAAACAATGAAGGACAACAATGCAACAACATGGATGAATCTTGAACATGTGCCAAATGAAAAAGCCAAACCCTCAAAGAGCCTCATATGGTCCTCTTATAGGTGAAATTCAAAAATAGGCAAGAACTTAATTATAACATTGAAGGATGTACGTTTAATGGTCAAAGTATAAAGACAGTGAGTACCATAATGTTACCATAGCAACCAGGATGTAGATGCTTTTGGTGGCCCCAAAGGGGCATACTGAGGCTTTGGGATTGTTGCCAACATTCTAGTTCTTGACCCATGTGGTGGTTACATGTTTTGCTTTAAAATAATTCACATTTAATCTTCTGTATTTTTCTCTGTTTTATATTTTACAATTTAAAAAGTTTTTTTTCTTTTTTTTTTTTGAAAAGGACGTATAGTAAAAGTGACTGTCCTAGTTTTGTATGAGTGGGATAACTTACCAGTGACAGCATCACAGGATTTTCTTTCCTTTTGGCCTCAACTCTCAGCTTGTGGAATCAGACCCGTGTCCCGTGCATTGGGGAGGTGGATTCTTATCCACTGACCCACGAGGGCAGTCCCTCACACATGAGTTTTAAAAAGGCCATAGCTGGAACTGTCCAGAAGAAAGACCAGACCAGGTGAGTTGGGAATCTGAGGCAGAGAGAGTATTCTGGGATGATAGTGACACCGGTGATGAAGATGATGATAAGCTTGAGTTAAAAGTCATTTCCAGAAAAGTAAGGGCGAAAAACGTTTTTTCAAGATAATGATTTATCCCAAATGTGGCTTGACAATAAGTACATGAAACCAAGTTAATAAATATTATAGACATTATTTCATTGTCATCCTCAAAAAACTGAGCCCAAGTGAATCCCAGCTTCTCTTGGGGAAAGAGGAGGGTCCTCCATGTTCACACAGCCCCAGAGCCCCACCTACAGCATCCTTGGGTTCCTGGAAGGAGAGTAATTTGCCCATGTTCACATGGCCACTCAGGATTCTTGGGTCGCAAACCACACCATGAAAGGGAATCCCTGGTGATGGGTTTTGTTTAGCTTGTGGAATCGACACAGGGCTGC
Source organism: Muntiacus reevesi (assembly GCF_963930625.1). Lineage (NCBI taxonomy): Eukaryota > Metazoa > Chordata > Mammalia > Artiodactyla > Cervidae > Muntiacus > Muntiacus reevesi. The sequence continues at coordinate 177,948,743 of NC_089250.1, forward strand.
CAAACCAGGCTCAAAAACAGGCAGGAGCCAAGGGCCCTGAGAGCCCCGGTGGCCGTCTGATCAGGAGGCGTGTAGCGAGGCTTTCGGGGCATCAGGATTTCTCTGATGGGGCAGCAGTTTAGCGGAGGCCAGAATACAGTGAAGGTGTCAGGACGCGGGGGAGGGAAGTGGACAAAGGGAACGTCAAGTGCAAAGGCCCGGAAGCAGGGACTTTGGCCCGCTGACTGGAGCCCAGGTGCAGGAGGCCCAGGGGGAGGTGGCCTCTGGGGCCATGGCGACCCCGTGAGCTCACACTGATGCTCTGCAGGGACCCGGGACTGTGGAGGGTGCACAGGGGTGGTGGTTACCCAGAAGCGGAGGAGTACTGTGTGTGTGTGTGCATGCTAAGTCGCTTCAGTCATGTCAGACTCTTTGCGACCCTGTGGACTGTAGCCCACCAGTCTCCTCTGGCCATGGGGATTCTCCAGGCAAGAACACTATAGTGGAGTGAGTTGCCATGCCCTCCTCCAGCGGATCTTCCTCACTCAGGGATCGAACCCAGGTCTCTCATTGGCAGGCGGGTTCTTTACCACTAGCGCCACCTGGCAACAGGGGGAGTAATAGACTGTGTTCGCTGATTTCATTGTCTGCTCAGGGGTGGCCCCGAGGTCTCTGCCTCTCCCCCCATAAAACTCCTTCCCTGGAATGGGGGCTGACATGTAACAACCTTTTAGCTGGCAGAATAATACAAAGAGAAAGGGATTTTGCAGGTGTAATTATAATACCAAATCAGTCTGAGTCTGAGTTATTCAGAATGAAGATTATCTTGGGTGATCTTGGCTCATTTATGTAAAAGCCCTTTGCAGAGGGACTTCACTCTTTGAGGCGAGAAACTCTCTCTCCTGATGGCCTTGCAGAAGCAAACAGCCAGGCTGTGAGCAGCCCCCGGGGGGAGCGCGGGCAGCCTCTAGATCCAAGGGCGTCCAGCAGTCACGAAGCCGGCACCCTCAGTCAGCAGCTTCCGATAAGTGAATCCTGCCGGCAGTTTGCATGGACCGACAGCAGATCCTTCTCACTCAGACCTCCAGGTAAGGTTGCAGCCCAGTCAACTGCAAACTTGTGAGCCCCGCAAGCAGATGACCAGTGAAGCCGAGCCCAGACTCCTGACCCAGAGAAACTGTGAGATCACTGATGGGCGCTGTGTTCAGCTGCTAAGTCTGTGGTCTTCTGTTGTGTAGCCAGAAAACTAATCCAGTGGGCAGCTGCTAACATATAGGTGTGTTGTTCCTCCTCCCATTACAAAGTGACGCTGCATACTTGCCACTGGTCCCCCAGAAAGCAGGAAGTGTCACTCGAGAAGCAGGACGGGTCTGCCCTAGCACTCACACAGAGCAGTCAGAGAAGGGGGGGCTCAGCAAGGTGCTCCCGGATCATGCAGCCGTCTCCCCAGGTGCCCAGGAGGACTCAACCCTTCATTTCTTTAGGCAGCCTTGTTAATTTTCATACAATACAAATAGAACAAACATAACTCTTTAATAACACTAACAGGTCAAGTCACTAATTCATAATGACAGGACCGCATTAGTCAAACATAAAAACCCAGAGATGGGGTACTTCCCTGGTGGTCCAGTGGTTAAGAATCTGCCTTGCAATGCAGGGGATGCAGGTTCAATTCCTGGTCGGGGAACTAAGATCCCATATGCCACTTGGCAACTAAGACCTGATACAGCCAAATAAGTTAAAAAAAAAAAAACAAAAAAAACCCAGAGATGGATTATGCATTGGTCCAAGAATTTCACTTGCTTTTTCCATAAGAAGTTACAGAATACCATCAAGCAAGACTTTATAGATGGCATCATTTTAGAGGAGATACAAGCCGGCAAAGAACTGAAACCTATGTGAAGGGTTTGAGCTTTCAATTCTGATTGATGCAGCAAATGACGTTTACTTGCAAACAGCAACTTTAATCTGATGGCCTTGGGAAGAGCAGTCTAGATCCGGCCCCATCCAGGAATTCCTCCATCTATAACTAAAATGCCTTAACCTAGCTGATGAGAGATGGTGTTCTTCTTCTCTGGGGCCTTCACTCCTGGAAAAGTATCAAAATAAATATAACTGTAACCTGAAAAAGATATTTGAAAAAAAGAGGGAATAATGAAGATGTTACTTTAACTCATGACATTGCTACTTGGGGTAAGAGGCTGGCTTGGTAATCCTTGCATTGATATATGCTTTATTCATTGTCTGAGGTGTTTGCAATATTCAAAAGAATCTAACCATGCCATACTTAAAACTGCAGGTTACATTGTATAAGAGAACTACTTTAATGTGTTTGTAATTGTTATTTAGATGTGCCAAAAAAGAGAGATTTGTAAAATCTGGTTCACTGAACATGAACTGAGTTAAACAGAGTCCACGGCGCATGGACACTCCTGGGAAATCACCAGCAAGGGAAAGGAAACTGCAGTCTGATCTGAGGGGGGCCTGGCCTTTCAACGAGCAGGGACAGATATACTGGTCAGACAGAGGACAGAGATCATGGGATCTTGAAGGAGAAGCAAAGATCTCCAAGGAGAAAAAGCAAATTGCACAACAAAACAGAAAGGTGAGCCCATGTGGGGAAAGAGTCAACCCTTGTCAATTACACGTATGCCTGTTTTTGTTTAGTTGCTAAGTCTTATCCAACTCCATGGTCTGCAGCCCACCAGACTCCTCCGTCCATGGGATTCTCCAGGCAAGAATACTAGGGTGGTTGGCCATTTCCTTCTCCAGGGGATCTTCCCGACCCAGGGATCAAACACACATTTCCTGAGCCTCCTGCATTGCAGGCAGATTCTTTGCCACCGAGCCACCTGGGAAGCCTCGCATATACGTGTAACAAGAGCGATGACAATTCCCACTTTAAACCATTCGTTGGGTTGGGGGCAGGGAGGGCAGTCGGGTCTCGCCTGCAGTCAGCGCTCCTGCGCAGGGTCCCCAGGCCGCCCCTGGGCTCCGAGGCCGCCCCACACTCCGCTGACGGTCGCTCACTCAGGTGACGTGTGTTGTCTCCTCTCACAGAGATCCGATGAAGTGCCTCATCTTACTTGAGAGTCCCTTGGCCTGCAAGGAGATCCGACCAGTCCATACTGAAGGAGATCAGTCTTGAACATTCACTGGAAGGACTGACGCTGAAGCTGAGGCTCCAATAATTTGGCCCCTTGATGCAAAGAACTGACTCATTGGAAAAGACCCTGATGCTGGGGAAGATTGAAGGTGGGAGGAGAAGGGGACGACAGAGGATGAGATGGTTGGATGGCATCACTGACTCGATGGACATGAGTTTGAGTAAACTCTGGGAGTTGGTGATGGACAGGGAAGCCTGGCGTGCTGCAGTCCGTGGGGTCACAAAGAGTCAGACATGACTGAGTGACTGAACTGACTGACTGACCTTGTTTTACAGGTGAGGAAACTGAGTCAGAAGTGGGCTCCTCCTTAGTGGGCCAGGACCCGCAGCCCCGAGATGGAAGAGTAGGCTGTGTCCCCTTTAAAAGAGAGATCACACCATTACCCCTGCAGCAGCCTACAGGCGCGGGCTCCTCCAGGTAGGAAGAGGGAAGGAGGCCTGTTACAGGGAAGGGCGCCTCTCCTAAATGAGAGGTGAGGCTTACCTAGCGGGAGGCACCAAGGACCCAGTCCTATGCCTCGGCATCCAGCTCAGCTGATTGTAATCGTGAACTGCAGGGAAAGCCCAGCCTTGGAAGTGGGTTCCTCGGGCCGGGCGGCCCATGGGGAGTCCTGGGGACCCTCCACACGGTGTCACACCTGTTAGCACTTTTCACGGCAGCAGCTGAAAGTACTGACAGTCGTGATCACGGGACACGCCTCAGGGCTCCTCTTGCCGGCTCCACGCACAAACCCCAGCGCCCTGCTCCTGGTGGAGCTGCAGAACCCCATGTACTTTCCTTGGGTCTCCGTGGAAACTGAAGAAGGAACTTGTCCTCGGAAGCAAAGCAGGAGCGGCGGGCCCATTCGAGGGGCCTGCTTCCTGGAGCCTCAGCGCTCTGCTTGCTGACACTCCTCCCCCGCGGGTCCCCGCCGCCCTGGAGGACGCGGGCGAGTGCCCGGCGGGCCTTTGTCGCGGTGCCTGCCGCCGTTGGTCCTCCCCTGGCCGGCTCTCCAGGCCCTGCGGCTTGGGCTCCTGCTGCTGCTTAGGTGCCGAGACTCCTCTGCGACCCCATGGACCGTAGCCCGCCAGGCTCCTCAGTCCATGGGATTTGCAGGGCAAGAGTACTGGAGCGGGTTGCTGGGTCCTTCTCCGGGGGACCTTCCCGACGCGGGGGTCGAACCCACGTCTCCTGCGTTGGCAGGCATAGCCCCCGGGGAAGCCCCCACTCGTCGTTTTTGTGTTAGTCGCTTAGTCGCGTCTGACTCTTTGCGACCCTGTGGACGGTAGCCCGCCAGGCTCCTCTGTCCATGGAGCTCTCCAGGCCAGAATACCACTCGCAAGTTGTGGTTTTTATCAAGGATCCCCTGAACAGTGGTGTTAAACGGGCTCCTCTCCCAAGTGCCCCAGCTGCCAGAGGTGGAATCCGGACTGTGGCTTCTTCCCCGCGGTGGCGACTGCAGGCTCAGAACCTGAGAACCTTGGATTGTGAGGCCGCATTCTGTGCCCCCAGAGGCCACCCGGCCCCACTCCTCCAGGCCTTCTGCCCGCGATGGCCCCACCCCCGGGGCCTTCTGCGTCCCTCATTCATGTCGCCCCCTGCCTCCTGCTCTCTTCTGGAGCCTAAGGGCGCTCTTCCCGGCCCGGTCCGTGGGCTCCCTCCTCCTGCCCAGGGGCCTCTCGCTGAAGCCAGCCATGACCACTGTGCAGGCGGCAGGTAGGAGCGGGCCAGGGAGGGGATGGAGGGGGTGGGGGAGAGGATCCCCTCTCCTTCCTGAGGACCCCTGCCCGTTTTACAAAGCCAGGGCCGCGTGGTTTCTTCTGCTTCTCTCTGAGGTTGCAGGAAAACCAAGTTGAAGGGCTCGCTGACAGAATAATGACTGAGAGAGCGGGGATCGAGGCCCTCCCAGGCCCTGCAGGGCCCTGAGCGATCAGGTGCCGGGGGGCGGCCCACAGAGGCCCCCTCCTGACCCCAGGCCGTGCCCTCTCCTCTCGGCGTGAGTGGTCATTCGCTTGCCCCCAACCAGAGAGATGCCCAGGTGTCACCAAATTCACTGCTCTGGTAAAGGGTCCCAAGTCCACGCGGTGGCGGATTTCAGAGAGAAATCCTTTCTGTCAGTCTGAGTACCTTTCACTGACATCTGGCAGAGGCTGGAAATTCTCCCCTGAAAGATGCTCTGTCGTCACAGAAGACAGAGTAGGTCCCAAAGAGCAGGCATCGTCTTAACAAGCGTCCCCCTACTGTCTGGACACTGACTTTTTAAGACTTTTTCAATGTGGGCCATTTTTACATCTTTATTGAGTCTGTTGCAATACTGCTTCTGTTTTTATGTTTTGTTTTTTTAGCCATGAGGCATGTGGTGTCTTATCTCTGGACCAGGGATCAAACCTGCATCCCTTGCGTTAGAAGGTCAAGTCTTAACCATTGGACCACCAGGGAAGTCCCTGGGTCCTTTGATTTTGTAAAACCGGGGATGGCCTTTGGGAATGATCCAGCCTGAGGGGTACACCTCATGGTCTCTGGGCCAGAGCTCAGTCTGGAGCAGAGGGACCTAGGTGTGAACCCTCACCTGGGCAGGCGACCTTGAGCTCCGTTAAGACGTTCATGGAACATCCAGCAGGTTCTAGGCACTGGAGGTGCAGAAATAAGACCGAGGGGCTCAGTGGACCTGACTCAGTGGGGAGATGAACTCTCTCCCCCAGGTTAGGGTGGTACCCAAGTGTCACAGCCCTGATATGAAGTGGGGGTCCCTGCAGTGTCCACGCACACTCAGAGTGGGACACATGTGGACTTCACCCTTGAAATGGTAATTCTGTCGTGGAAGGTGATGAGGTGAACCTGCCCCCAGGAGAGGGGACAATTGTTATAGTCCTGAGGGATGTTGAGTGTCTCTGTGTAGGGAAGCCGGGTTTCCAGAAGCAAAATGACTTGTCAAGTCACACGGGGAGCGTGTGGGACAGGCAGAGTGGGGACCAGAGCACGCTTCCTCCCATGGCGTCCAAACGAGCTGAGGTTTCCCTGGGCTCTTCCTACCTCCCGTCAGGAAGTCCCGGAGAAGCACCCTGCTCTGTTCCTCTGAACGTGGCAGTGATGAAAGGCACTCGATTCACCTTGTGTGTGGTCGCCACCAACGTGCGGACTTCGTGTTTTAGCCCGTGCTTGGTCTAGACACGTCAGTGACATCTTTTGATACTGCAGGGCTGTTCAGAGGTTTTGAGTACAGCTGCTTGGTAACTTACTTAGCCAGAAACTTGCCATCTACTATTGACTCTGTTCTTGTGAGAATTACTAGGAAATTCTGACTTCAAGAGATGATTTCTGTGTTCCACTGCACAAGTAAATGTGTTCTACCAGGCAGGATTATGCAGTGAGGAGCACCTCTGAGAGAACGAAGGGTGTGAAGGTGTTTTAGATCTTATTTTTGGCTGCAGCGGGTCTTCGTTGCGAGCGGGCTTCCCACTGCGGTGACTTCTCTTCGTGGGGAACGCAGGCTCTACCGCTTGCAGGCTCAGTAGTTGTGGTTCAAAGGCTTAGTTGCCCCATGGCACATGGGATCTTCATTCCTGGACTAGGGATCGAACCCACGTTTCCCGCATTGGCAGGCAGATTCTTAACCACTGAACCACCAGGGCAGTCCAGTATGAATTTAAATATAGTAATCCAGCCAGGCGGACCCCAGAGGTATTTTGGGGTTTGGTTCACCACAAAAAAGTGAGTCACAATTCTGTTTGTTTCCCTAGTGCATATAAAAGTTATTCAACACCCTGTAGTCTGTTAATAGCACTATGTCTAAAAAGCTTACATACCTTAATTTATTAATTTTTTTATTGAAGGATAGTTGCTTGACAGAGTTTTGTTTTCTGTCAAACCTCAACATGAATCGGCCACAGGTATGCATGTACCCCCTCCCTTTTGAACCTCCCTCCCCATCCCTTAATTTAAAGATACTTTATTGATAAAAAATACTAACCGTCATCTAAGCCTGTAGTGATCACAGCTGTGACATCAAAGATCACTGATCACAGGTCACCATCACAAATGGAATAATGAACCAACTTGAAATATTGGGACAGTTCCCAAAAGGTAAAACAGAGACAGGAAGTGAGCATGTGCTATTGTGAAACTGGCTCTGACAGACTTGCCATGGGCTTCACTTTCTTTAATTAAAAAAAAAAAAAAAGCAGTATCTGCAAAGTGCAAAGTGCACTGGAGGTCTGCCTATGCTTTCAGTAAGACTCACCACGTGACTTGCACAAAATTATTGCCTCTGTGGTATAAAAACATCTGTGCTTAATTCATAAAATATTTAGAAAGATTTGTCTAGTAGAACTGTAAGGCTTGCCACAGGCTTACCATCAAACTGAAAACTCAGTGTTTATCTAAGAGAAACATTTAACAAATATTTGGTAAGGGCTTTCTCTGAGCCAGGCAGTCTGTAATCAGTTACAGTCTTGGATTTTGAAATGATATTTGCTTCCTTTTTTTTGCCACAATCCAAACCATGTGAGATTGTAGCTTCTTGAATGTGTGAGCAGCCCATGTGATGGGTTGTTAGCACTTCTCAAAGCCTGCCAGAAAGGGCACCAACCTGCTTTTGGTTTCCTCTGACTACAGCTGAGGACAGTTCTTGGTGACTGTCAAGGTCTGCAGGGAGGACAGTGTCAGCTTCCCTGCCCGCCCCCCCGAAACCCCCCACCCCCAGCCAGGGGACAGCGCGTCCACTGCCCGACCACATGCCCTGCCGAGGGCTCCCATGCACATACCAGTTAACATACCAGTTAAAACCATATTCTCACTTCTGTGGAACTGGCAATGCAAAAATATATGTATTTTTGGGTTAATGTACTCATGATATAAAACTGGATTAGGAGCAGAATTTCAGCGATCTGAAAAATATGCCCAGGAGGGAGGTGTTTTTTTTTTTTTTTTTTTTTTCCTATTTTTAAAAATGTTTGACTTTGCTGGGTCTTCCCTGCGGCGTGGGCTTCTCCCTAGCTGCGGCCCCCTGGCAGCACACAGGCTGCTCACGGCCGTGGTTCTGCTGCTGCGGAAGCGTGGGCTCTAAGGCCTGCAGGCTTCCGCAGTCACGGATTCTGGGCTCCAGAGCACAAGCTCAGTTGCTGTGGCACACGGGCATGTGGGATCTTCCCGGAACAGGGATCGAACCTGCATCTCCTGCACTGGCACGCAGATTTTTACCGCTGTGCCACCAGGGGAGCCTGAGGAGGTCTGTTTCTGTTAAAAGGAGCACCCTGTGGCTGGCTTCTCTGGCGCATCTGGCATGGAGGTGCGGTTCCTTAGGGTCACAAGTCCACGTCTGGGGTCCAGAGACCCGCCTTCTGTGGCTTGGGGACCGGGGAAAGGCCCCGCCACCTCTCTCTGCCTGGGCTTCCTCGTTAAGCGGTTGGGGGACGCCGGTGCCTACTTCTCGGGGTGGCCCCGGGATGAGCTGAGGTAGGAGGTGGCTTGGAGGTGAGGTTACTCCCAGAAGCGCGTCTTGCTTCCTGTTTCACACAGAGGCCATCAGAAGAAAGCATCCCCTCCGCCCACCTGCCACCTGCATAGGCACCCATGTGTCCAGGATCCTGCCAGGGACCTCATCCCCTTTCTCCTCCCCCCCACCAGCCCTTCCTCCCACTCCCCCTCAGCATCTGATTGTTCCCAGCAACTTACAACCTGCTGTTACTTCCCCTTCCATTCAAACACCGGAAAGCTAGCAACACACAAGAGCTGGTCCTTCTGGGCTCCTCGTGGGTGGACTCTCCCACCTCCTTCCAGACCTGCGCACCTTGCGGCCTGGCTCGCTTTGAATACCAGTGTAACACGCCCCCCCTGCTCATTCTGCTCACCCAACCTCCCCCCCCCCGATTAGAGCATCAGCTCCGTGAGGTGGGGGGTCACTAGTGTTGTTGCCTCCTGGGGCAGAGTGTCTGTCTGCTCCAGAACATTTGGGGGTGAGCGGCCACTGAGATGGTCTCAGGTCTTTACTCGAAGAGCAGAGCTTCTCAGATGTGCATGCCTTCCTTTGGTCAGCATGTCTTCATAGTATGTGAGTTTCAAGTGTTGCTGGGCTCCTTTGCCTCCTTACCTGTCCACCCTTGGGGCTCCCTTGTTTTTTTTGGATACCTTTAAAATATATATTTATCTGGCTGTGCCAGGTCTTAGTTGCAGCATGTGGGATCTAGTTTCCTGATGTGGGATCGAACCCGGGACCCCTGCATTGGGAGTGCAGTGTCTTCTCTGCTGGCTCCTCTCAATCCACATCCAGGCCCTGGCACCACCTGAGCCAGAAACCTGAGCATCTGGAGTCTCCCGTATCCACTCTGGAAGCTGCCAAGTCTTAACAGGCTGTCCACCTCCCTCACACCTTGACTCTCCTCCCATCTCCCCAGCTGTCCCTTCCTCACTGACTCCCCAGCCTCCTTTCACTCCACCGCCCCAGTCATTTTCCTAACAGTAAACCTGATGCTCCTGCTGCCCCTGTTCGGCTCCCAGCAGTTGGGCCTCCCCCTGGGGCTCTGGCCATGTCAGGCGACTTGGTGTCTCAGCAGGTAGTGGATGCTGCTCTCTGGATCCCAGTTCACTCTTCCAGGCATGCTCGCCCCCAGGCCTTCCTTGCAGGTGAGGCAGTCAGGGCCCCTGGGCACCTCTAAATGACCGCTCAAGCCTCACTGCACTGCCTTTGTGAGCTTACTGTCTGCCTGTTTCTCTTCTGCGTCCCTAACCAGTTATCTTTCTCCCTTGCCATCTGTGCTGGGGTGGGGTGGGGGAGGCAGAGCTGGGAGAGCTGGTCACCCCTGGCTCAGCCAGGAGTGATGGGGAGGGGGCTGCTTGTTGGGAAACCCCACGTTCTCTCATTCACAGATATGGGTTTCCAAGCTCCAGCGGAGGTACCGCTGGGGGTAGAAATCTGTTACAGGAAGAGAAGGGAGCCAAAGGCTATGGTTCTGTGGAGTTTGATCTGTAAACAGAGACATTGGAGGAAAGGAAAATTAACCCTGAAATTGGAGGGACATCTGCCAACTTAGCTGGAGTCTGATAGGAAAGGCTTGGGGGGGGGGGCAGGGGAAGGATGCCCCCCACCTTGTGTCCACAGCTGACCAGTATTAGGGGGCCTGCCTGGAGCCCACTTTTTCTCTCTTCTTGGTGAGGCTTGGGGTTGACCCTCAGTTTTCCCTGGGGCGTGGCAGGGGCTGTTGGTTTCACTGCTGTCACCCTATGTCTGGTTACAGCTCAAACTCCTGGCAAGGCATGGCCTCCCTAGACCTCTGCTGGCTGGAAGCCCCTGGCCACTCAAGTCCAGCCTCCAATCTGGACTGGGCACCCCCACCCCATGCCAGCCAGGCCCCCATCTGGCCCCCTTGTCCCTCTCCACAGGCTTGTTGGGAGGACCGCAGTTGAGCAGTACTGGGATAAGACAGGTGTGGATAGGGTCCCAGGAGCTACACTCCTGATAAAGAATCACGATACTGTCTTATGAAAAGTTGAAAATGAGGTGGGGTCTGAGAGTTGTCCCTGAGCTAGATCAAGGTGCCGGTCAGGGGAGAAAGGCTGCGAAACCCTAAATGCTGCAGAAGGCGGGGAATGGGTGCAGGGGGAGCCACGGTGTGGCCACAGCGCGCACGTCTGTCAGATTCAAGTTTAGTACCAAACTATTAAGCGCTGGTGTGCGACAGGCCCAGTGCTTTCGTGAGGTCGTGCGGCCGAGCGGCCTTGGCGGTCCCATTTAGGTCCCTCCTCTCCTCTGAGCTGTCTCCGGACTGTGGACCGGGGGTCACTACTTCCTGGGTTGCTGGGAGGACTGTGAATCCAGGAAGAGCAGGGGGCAGCGTCCGCCGTCCCCAACAGGGCAGTATCTGTGATCAGAGGCCACAACCCCATACATGACCGGCCTTGTCAAAAGAAAACCGAGGCGCTGGGCGCGAGCAGGCCAGGCTCGCCGCAGCTTCCACTGACCCTGAGCGCTGCCCGACCCCGACCCGAGTTGCTCGGGAGGCTGAGTCCCCGGCCCTCCAACCCTGACGGCGACGACCAGGGGGCGTCCCGGAGACCCGAATCGCCGGGCCTGTCCTCCGGGACGGGTGGGTTCGGGTCACCGGACGCCTGGCGGGCCTGGGGTCTCCGTCCTCCGAGATCAGGATCTGGCGCTGGGAGGGCGCTGCCGAAGGCCTTATAAGGTCGCTGCGCCTCTGGGAGTCGTGCGTGTGCGTGTGTCGGGCGGTCTCCTCGGGGTGTGAGGTCCGAGGCCGCGGACGTGGAGTGGGGACGCCCAGCGGGGAGGCGCGCGGGGTGTTCGTCGACAAGGCGGCCGAAGAGGGCGCGGCCCCTTTAAGCGCCGCCGGCCCCGTCCCCTGCGTCTCTTCCCGCCCCCTCGCCCCCGGGGGACGCCCAGCGGGGAGGTGCGCGGGGTCTCAATTGAAGAGCGACCCGCCGGGCGGCCGAGGGAGGGCGCGGCCCCTTTAAGCGCCGCCGGCCCCGCCCCCCGCGCCTCCCCCCGCCCCCGCGGGAGCCGCGCCACGTGACCCGGGTCTTGTGACCGGCGGGGGAGGCGCGGGGGGAAGCCCGCGGCGCCCGCCTCCAGGGGCCCAGCCCCGCCGCTGCCGCCGCCGCCCGCCAGCCGCGGGTCCTGCCGCCGGGCTTCCGCACGTCCAAGTGAGCCGCAGCCGGGGGCGAGTCCGAGCGGGAGCGGGAGCCAAGCCGGGCGCGGGGGGCGCCGCCCGCCATGGACCACAAGCCCCTGCTGCAGGAGCGGCCGCCCGCCTACAACCTGGAGGCCGGCCAGGGCGAGTTCGCGTGCGCCCCGCACGGCTACGGCGCCATCGCCGCCGCCCCGCCGCCGCCCTACCCCTACCTCGTCACAGGTGCGCTGGGGCCGGGCCCGGGGCGCGGGCCGGGGGCTCGGGAGCGAACTTCGGGCGGAGTTCCGCCGCGACCTTTAACCCCGAAACCAACTTTTCTCCGGACGTGGCGGCGGCGGGGGGCGCGGTCGAGGGGAGACCCCGGGGTCCGGCGTGCGCAGGGGGTCGGGGACGGCAACGCTCCGGGAAGAGGAAGTCGGGCCCCCGAATCTGGGCACCGCCCGAGCCCCCTGAGCCCACCTGCGGGGTCGCTCGCGCCCGGTTCGCCCTTCCTAGGAAGCACATCCATCTCTCTGCAGGTTTAACTTTATTAAGGAGACGCTGTCCACAAGTTAACGCTTAATTAAAGGTCATAGTGGGTACTTAGTGGACGCAGCTGTCGTACTGATTTTGAAAAGGATGCATTTGGGGGGGAGGGGGAGGGCAGGAGAAGTGGCCCTCAGACCCTCTTTCCTCCCTGCCATCTTCTCATGTGTCTTCCTGCCCACAGGGATACCCACCCACCACCCCAGGGTCTACAACATCCACAGTCGGAATGTCACCCGGTACCCTGCCAATTCCATCGTCGTGGTCGGAGGCTGCCCAGTCTGCAGGTATGTCCCAGGCCTGGGGGCTCCAGAAGCCACCAAGGACACGCTCAGAGCCTCGTAAAGGCAGGATCTGGGGGAGACATGGTCAGTCTCCGGCCAAGCTGCTGACCTGCGCCGTGGGAGAGAGCGCGCCGGGTGGTCCTTGGGTCCATACAGGGTTCATGTGGCAGAGGGGGCTGGGTGTCCGTCCCTCTCCCCCCGTTGCTGTGCTTTTGGGGCCGTTGAGCCCCATGGGGATGGGATGCAGAAATGTCAGCAGTTGGACTGACCGCCTGCTGTCCCTGGTTCTGGGACTTGCAAGTTGGCTCTGCAGTTGCTTCTGGAAGGTGGCCAGAGGTTCCCTTTTCTCCGGGAAGGGTCCTGTTTGGAGAGATGGGCAGGAAGGCCCAGACTCAGGTGACCAGTGTCTTGGAGGAGCTGGAGGGCTGGGGGTGATGGGCAAGGGCCGCTCCATCCACATCCGGCTGGCAGCTGCACAAGGACAGGGACGCGGAGGTTCTTTGTTTGGGTGGGAGCGGTGTTTCATGTTCTCAAAGTCCAGCCGCCAGCATCTTCTGTTTCTATAGGGCCTGAGATGTAGCTAGTAGATGGTTGTCCTGAGGGTTCAAATTCCCTGCCCCTTTGGTGGATTCCAGTGCATGGATGGTTCAGAAAGTCAGGGCAGACTTGGCCAGAACTGGCTTTTCCGTCTGCCAGGGGGCAGCCTGTGGGCGTGGGGGTGTGGAAGTTGGAGTTGGTGAGATGGAATTGAGAAACTCTGGTTTCCTTAGTTTCAAAAGTGTATCAGGCAGGCCCTGAGCAGTGTCCAACGGAAGTTAATAGTTTGAGTCTTGGGCATCAGCCGAGTGGGGAGGATTAGAGGGCCGAGGAAGAAGGACGTCTAGAGATGGGGGCAGAGCCGGACCCCCCCCGGAGCCAGCCACGTGCTTGCTGAGGGGGCGGTGGGCAGGGGAGAGCCCTCTGGGCTGCGGTGGCCGGGGGACCTCAAATGGCAGACCTGAAAGAGATGTGTCTTCTGGCACAGCTGGTGACAGGCTGGCCTTTGGAGAACGTGAAGGGGGATGGGAGACAACTGGCCGCCTCCAGAGCCGCTCCCTGCCCCGGGCACCTGTGGGCGGCAGAGCCCATCGGTTGGAGGCACGTGGATGGGCTTGGAGCGGGGAGGCGTGGCCCGGGAGGCTGGTCACATGCCGTGGGGCAGGGCAAGGGTCAAGGCTGGTCCTGGCCCAGAGGGCCATCGGGGGAAGTGGCACAGCAGGGTGGGGAGAGGGAACCGCCACACTTGGCTTCCAGACGGGTCCTGGGCGGCCAGGTCCATGGGCGCGGCTCAGCTGGGCGACTCCAGGGGCTTGTTTTGGGCATGAGTGGTCTCAAGCCATCTCCTAGTTAAAGGAGGGTGTCAGGCTGGCAGCCGAGGAGTCTGAGGAAGGCCCCCGGAGCGGAGCCCTCCAGCTGGGGTTTCAGTGTCCCGGTGGGGGACCCAGCTGAGCCGGGCTCCCGTCCTGGCTGTGCCGGCGGGCCCAGTGCCCCATCTGGGCAGGGGGACGCTGGTGGTTGGTCTGCCGTCTGGCTGGCCCTGGATGGAGGAGAGGAGACCAGCAGCGGGTCCTGGGGGCCGAGATCCCCGGGCTCCTCAGGACGGAGCGATTCCCCCGGGGTGGGAGCCCCGCTCCCACCCTCAGCCCCGTCCCTCTGCTCTTCTGGGGAGGGGTGTGGGCTCGGCGCTGGCGAAGGCTGGGGGTGTTGGGGGGGCCCTGCATCCAGAACAGGCTTCCTTCCTTGGGTTGGGGTCTCAGTCCTCCTGGCCTCTGGGCGGTGGGCGCTGCGAGAGGGGAACACGTGTGCTGAGGACAAGTTTCAGGGCCCCGATCGGGCCTTACCCCCTCGCTGCCTCTGAGGTTCGTCCTCTGTGGCCCTGATGTCGCTGGAGGGCAGAGGGCAGCAGCTGGGCTTCTCTGTGGGCGGGGGCCAGGTGTGTCCAAGGAGCATCTCAGGAGGCTGGGGAGGGTCCCCTGGGGATTGGCTGGCTTGTCTGGCGGCGGCAGCGGGTTGGGAGACGGACAGCTTGTCCTGTGACCGAGCTTCCTTCCTTACCAGCCGGCCCGTCTGCCCGCCTGGCCCGTCTGCCCTGGGAGCCTGGCAGCCATCTGCAGGAGTCACATGTCCGTGACTCCCCGAGCGAGACCCGTGCCACTGGGCCCTCTGCCACCGTCGGAGCCCCCGTGGGTAGCCTGACCGTGTCTTCCCCTTTTAGCAGCAGCAAATGGGCGCGCGTGCTCCACCCCTGGCCGCTGTGGGCCGGGCACTGCCTGGCCCGGGCCTCGGCCCTGTCTGAGGCGATCCTGCCCCGTTGCGGGGCCTATCCCAGGACGCGGGACGGGGAGGCGGGGCTGCAGGGGGCGGGCCTGTGCAGAGGGCCCTGGCCTGGTGTGGAGGCCGGAGGTGCGTCCAGGCCCAGGGTCCTGCTGGGCGCCGCTGGGTGTTGGTCCTGGGGTGACCAGGGGGATGCAGGGGCTCTGGGGTGGCTGGGGTCTTGGAAGCTGAGACGGGCGTGCGGGGGTCAGATGCTGTCTGCAGGCCAGGGCAGCGAGGGGGCCAATGCCCCAGCCTCCCCTGCCCAGGGGGCATCCCCGGTCTGAGCCCAGCCCTGACCACAGCGGGCAGGGTGCGCAGAGCTTCTGGGGCATCTAACCCCATCCTGGGGCATCCATCCTGGACTGAGCCTGGTGTCCCCTGATCCCCTGCGGGCCTCGGGCCTCGGGCCTCGTGGGTCTCCCGTCCCCCTCCAGAGGCCCTGAGACCCACCCTCGGGGGAGGCCTGCTTGGAGTGGGGCCCTGGGACCCCGGGTGGGGCACGTGTGTCCTGAGGGGATGAGACGTGACGTGGTCTCTGAAGGGGGCTGCCAGTGCTTTGGGGCACCCTGCCGTGTCCCCACCTGGCTCCGGGCTCACGGCTCCTGGAGGAGGCGGAGTCCTCCGGCCCCTGCCCAGGAAGCTGGTCTGGTGCTGTTCCTGCCGCTGGGGCGCAGAGGGCGGGCGGCGCAGAGGGCGGGGGCCCTGGCCGGGTCTGGGCTGCTCGCAGATCCACCAGGTTCTGGTCCAGCTTCCTGGGGAGGGGGTCCCACCCGGCTGAGTGCCCAGCTTCTCCGTGAGGTCAGAGGCAGCGAGATGCGTGTGTTTAGAGTTAGCTCCCTGATTTCTCCAGCTTCCGTGTCTTCCTCACCCCCGTTGTAGAGGAACATGGACGGGGCCTTGCTCAGTTGGGATTCAGAGCCAGTTGGTAAACAGCTGAGCTGATTGGGGCTCCTGAGGGGCTTGGAGAAGGAGCGGCCAGGTTGCTCAGGAGGGGCTGGCAGGATGGGCGGGGGGCCCACGGGGACTGGGTGGTTTGTACCCTGGGCTTCTTGCCGCGTCAGGGTCGGCCTAGAGACCAGCCTGAGTTTTTCAGTGTAAAAGATTCTGGGTTTTTAAAAACAGTAAATCACAGCCACCCTGCTTTTGCGGCCCAGGCAGGCAGCACGCATCGTCAGAAGCGAACATTTCTGCAGCAGGACGCACACGTTCCCCTGGAGTGGACACGTTAGAACTGTAAACGGCTGCATGGTAGTTGAGGTCACGGTGGCTGCCGGTTGAGTTTGTTACCAACTTCGTTAAAAAGTCCCGCTTTCAGAGCCCTTGGTGTTTGAGGCTGTAGCTCAGAGGTGTGGACTCAGGGCACAGGTGAGGGTCGGAGGCCCCTGGTCCTTGGGGCTGTGGGGCGGGGTCAGGTCTGGGTGTGAGCCTCGCCTCGCTTCCTGCCCGAGGGGAGCGGCTCGACTGCTCCCGAGACCCGGGGTGGCCTGGCCGCCCTCTGCGGGGGGGTGAGGCGGCTCATGCCTTCAAACCCGGACTCCCACCAAGGGCGTGGGAAGGGCTGCCGCTCTGCTCCTGCTGGAGCGAGGGAAGGCTCTGCACAGGCGGGCTGAGGCGCGCGGGGCGGGCTGTCGGGCCTCGTGGGCTGGGGCGCGGTGTCTGCCCTCAGGCCGCCGAAGGCCCTGAGAGCCCGCCCCTGTGTGGTGTAGACCGGGTCTGGGTCTGGGTGGGCAGTTAGGGGGTTGGGGCTGCTGCCGTTTGACCCAAGGCCAGGAGACGTGCCAGGGGGCTGCCTGTGTGGACGCGGCACCAGGCTGCGGGCCAGCCCTGCCCCTGCGCCAGGGGAGGTGGAGGCCGTGAGGCTCCTCCAGCCTGGGTGCCCCTCAGCGTGCTCTCCCGGCGAATCCTGGAGCCCCTGGGGGATGCACGGGGTTCTAGGCTGTGCCTCTTAGCAGTCCGGGCCTTCGGTGAGACGGCGGGGGATGCAGCCTGGGTGGGGCTCGGGGAGTGTCTGTGGGTGACCCGGGGGGGCAGGCCTCTCCCGAAAGGTCTCAGCTGGTGCGACTGACCCAGCCGGGAGGCCTGGGGCCCTTGTCCCCTGCTTCCCCCTTGGATGTTCTGACTGAGGGCTGTGCCCTGGGGGTTTGGCCCCAGGTAGAGAAGGTGGGGCAGGTGCCCCCCGGCCCCCCAGCTGCGCTCCAGTGGCCTGAGGGGTGTGCCCGCCTGCTGGCCTGTCCCATGCCAAGTGGGGCCCTGGCGGTGGCAGCACCGCCCCCCCCCCAGCGGGGGTCCTGCCTCCTGGGCTCGGGCCTGGAGCCGGACAGGTGCGGTCTGGGTAGGCCGGGGCTCAGGGGTGTGGTGACAGCCTAGTGCAGCCCCTTGGGGCAGGCCTGGCCTGCGGGCGGCTTTGCTGCCCGGCTTCTCGGACCTTTCCTGAACTCAGCTAGGGCCTCCAGGGGAGGGCCGAGAACCTCAGGGGTTCCCCGAGAACCCCCATTTGACTTTCCGCAGTGTCGCAGGGCTGCTGGAGTGTGTGCGTGTTTCCTTGAGGTGGTTCCTTCCAGCGTTTGTGGGCGCTGGGGCTTCAGGAAGATGGGGAGGGCGTAGGGTGGGGTGGGTCCCACTTCTCCCGCAGCTCTGGGGTGGGAGGGAAGCGGTTCTGGGGCTGGGGGCTGGCGTCGGGGGTCTCACTTCAGCTGTGAGGGCGTGTGGCAGCTCCTCTACCCGCCTCAGGGGCCTTGGAAAAGGACTCCGGCCCTGGGCGTGACCTCTTGGGGATGTGGTTGGGTGCTGGCCCCTCGCAGTCCGGGAGGTCTTAGACTGGGCATGTGGAGGGTTAATGTGACTTTTTCCAGGGAGGAGCTTTGAGATCAAACCTCCCAAGGTAAGTGACATGGTGTGAACCTGGGTGATCTCAGTCTTTTACTGAAACCTGCTGCCCCCTCCTCCCACCAGTAAAAACCCCACAGAATCCAAACTATCACTGTTCTTGGAATTTTCTTCTAGGGAATGGAAAAATAAGTCTAAAACTTTCCAACGGTGGGAAAAAATACTGTAAAGTGACTTGGGTCTCGTGTTCTTGGCGATGTAAGTGTCTATAGGAACCAGCCGTGTTTTGGGCCATGTAAGTGTCTATGGTAGCCAGCCGTGTTCTTAGCGATGTGTCTATAGGAACCGGCCTTTGCTGCCTGTTCTGAGCGCTGCGGCGGCACCCTCTGCGCATTTTCTCTGCAGCTGCCCCCGGCGTCCCCTCCACGAGCGGCGCCCGGCCCCGGACGTGCCCAGGCCGCGGGCTTGGTTGCTGCAGAGGGTGGGGGCACCTCGGGGTGGCCTCAGGCCCGCGAGGGCCCTGACCCGCGTGCCCGCTCTGTGTCCGCAGGGTCGGGGTTCTGGAGGACTCGTTCACCTTCCTGGGCATCTTCTTGGCCATCGTCTTGTTCCCCTTTGGGTTCATCTGCTGTTTCGCCTTGAGGAAGCGAAGATGCCCCAACTGTGGAGCCAACTTCACTTAAAGGGAACACCACACCTGGCTTTCCCACACCCAGCTATCTTTTTCTAATGTAAATGTCGTGTACAATAGCTTTATTTGATGAAGCTTCAGGACTGTTTTGTAAAGTGAGGCGGGTGGACAGGGCGGGCGAGGGGCACGGGGTTGGAGTGAGGACACGGGCGGCTCTGCTGCCGGCTGAACGAAGCTCAATAAAGCGCTGCTTTTATTTTTCGCAGTCTTCAATTTGAGAAAGGTGAGAAATACTGTTTTAAATAAATGAGATCCATACCATTGTTTACCTGGTTTTGCTTCTTCGGTGTGTGCACGCTGTCACCAAGTTTTGTTACGGAAAACACACAGGCGTGCCTCTCCGGCCCCAACCCCCCCAACACCACGCAGTTCGGGCGACCTTCCCTTACACAGCTCCAAGAATGTGCCTGTTTTCAAGTTTTTATTCTTAGAACGAAGCCTGATACCTTGACATTGGCAGAGCACGCACCCCATGCCCAGGATCCATGGCCCGGCCTCCGTCCTGTGAGCAGGGCGGTGTGCGTGGCCTGGTGACCCCAGGACCCAAGACCCCGCGCCGCAGCCTCACAGTCACACGACCCCCGGAGCGGGTGCGGGACCCCTGCCCCTTCCCCTGACTCTCAAGCCTCCAGAGTCTGCCTCCACGGTGGGAAGGAACCGGCCCCGGGACGGACCCGAGTGTCGTCGTGGCTGGCGGACGCGGCGGCTGCTGCAGGACAGCGGCCCCGAGCCGGGGGCCCTCACGCGGCCCCAGACCGGCCACTGAGGGGTCGCCCACGTGGCCCACAAGCCGGGGGACAGGACCAGCCCCGGGAGTAGCACGCCCCACACTGTTTACCTGCCCTCAGTGGTCCTCGTGCTTAAGAGAAGAAGGACATCACAGCCGAACCGAAAGCTGTCACCAGGAGCGAGACCCCCGCGCGGTGCCGGCCTGCGTGTGTTTTCGCCCCTCATCCCCTCCAGATGGTGCCGGCCCGCAGCAGAGACCGGCCCAGCCCGCTCTGACTCCCTGCCGGGGCCCAGCGCGGGGTGGGGCTGGGCTGAAATGCTCCCCCCGCCCGGCACCCAGGGGTCCTCCTGGCTTCATGCGGGCTACAGGCCGCCTCCGTGCCTGACTGAAAAGGAGAGAAACTTGCACCCCGACAGGGTTCAGAGTAAACGGTGCTGGAGGCGACTTTGGTCGGCTAGCGTAGCAAGAGGCACCTGGTCCCGCCCGTGGAGTCTCCCGAGACAGGTGCCAGCCTGTGAGCCAGGATCCCACGAGGCACGTGAGCCCGGCGGGTTTCCGCGGGTCATCCTAGTGAGGTCACTCAGCCCCAGGCTCAGTCCCTCTGAGAATTACTCAAGTACTAAGACCCCGGCTATGACAGGGCCAGGCGGATCTCAGGGCTCTAGAGCTGTCTAAGTCACGAGAACCTGTGGGATGCTTCATCTTGGCTAGGGCTATAGTAAACAAATTTTGAAGTTAAATAAGTGTTATACAATATCCTCATCATTTATATTGCTTAAGATTATTTGCATGCTAGGATGCAAATTTACGTAGTATCTTCTTCATAATTCTATTTAAGAGCACATGCCTTAGAAAACTGTGATCTCATTTGCATTTGGGTGCAGAAAGCCAGTCACAAAAGCATCCACTATCCCTTACTCTGGCTATTAAAAAAAAAATCAGAACATTAAACAAAAAGTGATACAATAAGGATTGGAACCAAATTTACTATTTTCTAACAGAATAGGGAAAAACTTGTAAATGATTGAGTTGTAACTAAACTGATTTATCTTAAAGAAATGTGTAAACCCAACTATGTTAACTTAGAAAACGTGCTGATTTGCTCAAGTGGAATACACACAGAATCAGACGCGCTCTGGTGAAGTTTTACAACTGGATGGCGCTTGTCACACAAACCTATCATTTCCGAGCAAGAGCCCAGCGGGGAACCGGGAGAACATCGGGGCCGCCTTCTCATCGGATGATGGGCGCTGAGCGGTCATTCGTCACCGTCGGGCGGAGTTTCACAGTAGCAAAGGGGTTCTCTCCACTGCAGGGGGCGAGGCAGGAAAAATGTTGGCAGAAATACGCCACGACGGGTTTGATTTGAAAATAGCCAGTGACTACCCTTGTTCTGTAACATACACTTCTATAAATTTCAGGCGTTTTCTGAACATTATAAAGTTATGTTCTGGGATGGTTCTCTCCCCACTGCCTGTTGTAACCACTAATTGTTTTGGACTCGGAGGGGACTGATCCCAAGGCCTCAGGCCTGTGGGGTCCTCTGGGGCTGGGGGCTGGGCACTGGATGAGCTTGCTTCTGCCTTGATCCAGAGGGAGGGCCCGTCCTGGAAGGCTGTCCTACCACGACCCTCCCCCGCACCCGAGGCAGGACCACGGAGAGGAGGGCGCCCCTCTGTCGGCAGGGGTACCTCCCTGGCGGTCAGTGGTTAGGACTCAGCACTATCACTGCCAAGGGGCCCAAGGTCAGTCCTTGGTCTGGAACTAAGGTTCAGTGAGCCCATGTCTCCAGGGATGAGCCGGAGGGAGAGGCCCTTGGGGAGGAAGTTAACTTACCTGAGGAAAGGAGGCTTTGCAAACCCATTTGCATTGTTCTGTGGGAAAGAGAAAGAGAACGTTTATGGAAGGCTCAAGAAATTGGGAAGTTTGCAGTAAGACCTGAGGGTACAGACATCTGAAGCCCATGGCTGCTGAAAGTGCAGAGAGCTCCGGACAGTCTCCATTCACTGGGGAGGAGACATTAAATTCCCCCGGAGGAATCGGGGCCAGAATGGGAGAAGCTGGGGAGCCTGGCGCCGGCCCTCACGAGCGCGGGCGTGTCCTCCAGGAGGGTGTGGGGGCGCTGCTGCTCGCCTGGTCTGTCCAGGTGAGGATTGGTGGTCGCGAGTGGCTTCCGGGAGCCTGGTCCTCACGGATGCTGTGAGGAGCAGTAAGTCAGAAGGAAACTTGTTGGGTTTCGGTGCCCACAGACTGCTGCCAACTGCCAGAAATCTGAGCTTGTAGGGAGTCCCGCCGGCGCGGGGGTCGGGGTGGACGGAGCAGCACAGGCGCCGTCTCCACCATGGGGAATCGCCCAGCCTCTGGCTCCCAGGGCTTGGGTCCGGCATGGCTAGGGGCCAGGTGAGGGCCTGTCCTCGCCCCCCAGACCTCTGCTCCGGCTGCCGCACAGGCTCACTGTCGGAGCTGGCCGCCCAGGAGGGGGCAGTGTCACGCGGTGTGACCAGCGCTCCCTGGGGACGCTCTGTGCCACGCTGGACATACAGACCCTCGAGGCGGAGGGAGCCTGGGGGCCCAGGGCTGCTTCTGACCTGTGCCTGCAGGTCTGGGCCTCTGAACACACCTTGGCCTGGACCCGGGGCCAGCCAGCTCATCCTGAGGGGGCACCCCGCCACCAGGGCAGTCAGCCTGGCACCCCGATTCCCTGTCTCCCCTTCGGGGGGGGGGAAGCCCAGAGCAGCTGCCTTGCTTGTCAGCACGACCCCCGGCCTGTCTCCACAGGGCTGTCCCCGCAGGGCGCGCCCAGCAGGCCTCGGCATAGGCTGTTCTGTGTTACAGGGGGATGGAGGGCTCATTTGTGATTCTACAGACATTCCCCGATGTCCGCGTGCAGCCCCATGTGTGCTCAGGGCGCCCAGCGGGGAGCCGAGTCCCGGCCATGGCTCAGGGGTGGTAGGGGTGTCCTCCCACCCGGGAAGCCTTCTTCCTGCCAAGCAGGTAGCGGAAACCCCCTTCCTGCCTGTCCCCGAGGCAGGACACGCCCCCTCTTCTGTGCGCCCTCGTCTTGGAGAGGGCCCCTGATTGCTGAACGTCAGTGCCCCCGCTGCCCTCGAGGCAGAAACCTTGGAGCTCAACTGAACTCTGAACTGAGCCTCGAGAAACAGACGGTGAAAGAGATGCATCCGAGTCCAGCCCTGGTGGGGAAGTGGTGAGAAGTAACAGCTCGTGCCACGAGGAAGGAGGGCAAAACGACTCTTAAGAGGCCGCCTGAAGCCACCGGCGCTGGTGCGCGGCCCGTGCCCCCTTGAGCCCGCTCCCGTTGGTACAAGCAGCAGAGACGGGGGGCACCAAGGCACTCGGTGGGCGCTGGCAGCACTCGGTCCTGACAGCAGGGCCGTCAGGCGGGGCATTCTCTGCCACAAAAATCACAAAAATCATATCACATAAAAAGCAGCAATGCTTTCTTAGCTCAGTCTCCCAAGGCAATACAAGAAAAAGCAAAAACAAAACAAACGGGACCTAATCCCACTTACATGCTTTTTGCACAGCAAAGGAAACCATCAACAAAGCGGAAAGACAACCTACGGTCTGGGAGGATTTTGCAAATGATTTTGCCAACAAAAGCTTGCCTTCTGAAATACACATATAGCTCATACAAGTGAAAGTGTTAACTGCTCAAATGTGTCCAACTCTTTGCGACCCCATGGACTAAAGGCTGCCAGGCTTCTGTCCATGGAATTTTCTGGGCAAGAATACTGGAGTGGGTAGCCATTTCCTTCTCCAGGGGATCTTCCTGATCAAGGGATCGAACCCAGGTCTCCTGCATTGCAGGTGGATTCTTTACTGTCTGAGCCACTTACCTGGCTAGCTTGTACAATGCAATAACAAAAACAACCCAATCCAGAGGTGGACAGAAGACTTATCAAATAGACACTTCTCCAGAGAAGACACATGGCCAACAGGCACGTGGAAAGGTGCTCAGCATCACTGATCACTGGGCCTCCCTGGTGGGCTACAGTCCACGGGGTCGCACGGAGTCGGACACGGGCACCCTGATTACTAGGGAAATGCAAATCCAAGCTGCGATGAGGCACACCCCTCCCGCCCACTAGAATAGTCATTGTTAAAATGCCTACAAATAACAAACGCTGGAGAGGGTGCGGGGAAAGGGGAGCCCGCGTACACTGCTGGTGGGGATGTAAAATGGTGCAGTCCCTGTGGAGAACAGTGTGGAGGGTCCTTAAAAAACTGAAAACAGACTTGCCCTCTGATCCAGCAGTTGCGCCCTTGGGCTTATGTCCAGAAAAGAATGTAATTCAAAGAGCTGCATGTACCCCAGTGCCCTCAGCGGCCCTAATCAAGCAGCCAGGACACGGCAGCTGGGAGGTGCCATGGGGGTACCCTAGGCTTCCCGGTGTTCAAACAAAACTACGGGTAACTGATGGTTGTGTGTGTGCAAAATCTACACGTAATCGTGTCGAGCTGCTGTGCCAGATTCTGTGGACCCCAACGTTTGGCTGAGATAGAACCTGGTTTTCTGCAGGGAAGATGAATTACCAGCCCTGCCAGGCATGAGAACCTGAGATACGGAATCCCAGGGCTGAGGCTCCGGCCCTCGTGCTCCTGGATGGGCCTGCTGTGGGACCTGCTCCTTGACCATCACCTTCCAGATTGGTTTCTACATGGAATCTCGTGCTCTTTCGGGTGAGCTCTACCTGGCTGTCCCATGTGGCGGCTGCTCACCGTGTGACTAGATTAAAATGGTTCTGGCACATTTCTGTCTGACCCGTCAACTCTCTGGGTGCTTTACTGATGCACAGGTGACTTGACCCTATGCCTCCTGTCTTTGCAAGAGGCCACCAGGACCCGGTGAAAAATGGGCGTCTGCACCTGCCCCCAGGGGCTCTCCTGTGGGCAGCACCGGTTATCTGTCCACCCCGCAGCTTGACTGCCGCTCTGACCCGGCACGGATGAGATGCAGGAACTCCTCTCATAGACAGGACAGGGCGGGCAGAGGCGGTGGTGTCGACGGCTGTGACGGAGGTGCAGTTTCGTCTCTGGCAGTTTGCAGAGGATTGTGAAATATTACTTCCCAAGATAAAGTGATAGAAATGGAAGAGGAGTCAGCCGCCACCCCGTCACCAGACCCTGTGCTGCCGCCTGCAAGTTGCTTCAGAGCTCTTCCTCCAGGACTCAGCTCACATGCTCGCCCCCAGGAAGCCACTTTGGATGCCCCACCCTGGAGCTGGAGCCCTTCCTGCCTCCTGCCCCTACCCCTCCTCCACGGCCTCTTCATCACCGCTCCCTGGACTGGACTTCTAGGCTGGCTTGCTTCCCCGGAGCCTGGAGCAGGCCTGGACTGTAACCAGCTCGTCCTAAGCGCTCCCCGGACGAGGCCGGTGCGGCCTGCAGGCGCTCTCCACAAGCTGCGCCTTCAGGTGCCCGCTGGCCGTGTCTACAAAGGGCTCAGCTGTCAGTGGGGTCTGATGCCATGGAAACGTTCGCTGCTAGCGTTGCTGTGACCTCACTGTAGGTATCAACTCTATGCCTGTTCCCTTTTCATGGAAGGTTTCGCTTATCATGAAGGAAAGTGTTCAACAACACTCATTATTCTGACATCTGCAAAATCAGCAACAACTAATCACCATGGGAACTCACACAAGGAGGGCATTTTCATTAGATAGGTAGGGCTGTTAAATGTTCTTCCAAGAAATCAAAAATTAAAGGCCACTAATTATAATAAAATCAAAGACTGAAAAAGGCCTTCCGGCCTGCGAGACAGAAATAAGGGGGCCTGACCTGAATTGCCAGGGCTGTGCTGGCCTCACAGAATGAGTTAGGAGTTCTCTCCTCTTCACTTTTAAGGACAGTTGGAGCAGGTCTGGCATTCATTCTTCTTTGAATGTTTCATAGGATTCACCAGTGAAGCCATCGTGTTTCAGGCTTTGTTAGGAGACCTTGTGACTGACCTGAGGGTGACGGGCCACGGTGGAGAGGGGGCTTCTGCCTGGGGGCTGCCAGGACCACATAGACGGGAGCCCAGGGGGTGAGCTTAGGTCCCACACCCGGTCCTGGTGGGAGGGCAATAGCTTCCACAAGGACCTGCCATGGGGGCAGGCGGCCACAGGCCACCCTGGGCCTTGGGAGAGAGATATGTGCTTAAGGCTCTTCTGCTCAAGGAAGTGGAAGGAATAAAAAGGTGGGCGCAGTGTACAAGGCTCCCCAGCCGGTCCTTGTGCTTTTCAAGACAGCCTCCTGGTTCTGACAGTCTGTTATGGTCCAGCCAACAGGGAGGTTTAAAAATAAAGTTAGAGCTCATTTAAACTGCCAAATACTTAATAACGAATATCATTGCAGACTGTGCTGACATCTAAAGCCAAGATTTTTTTTCACTATCCATTCAGTGTGGTGAGAACCACACCGATGCCATCTTCATTGAGCTTCATCCATGTGGTAAAAAAACTGAAAGTTAAAACATGTTTTCTTCTGAATTCAGTGCTGTTAGCTAAAATGTGTTTTCATTTATAATTCCAGTGTTAGCTATGATTTTAGGGCAAGATTCTTTTACCTTAAAAGGCAGTATAGAGGCAGACCTCATTTTATTGCACTTGACTGTGCTTCACAGATACTGTTTTCTTTTCCTTACAAACGGAAGGTTTGTGGCAAGTCTGTTGGCATCATTTTTCCAATGGCATTGGCTCAATTCATGTCTCTGTGTCACATTTGCAATATTTCAGGCTTTTCATTATTATCATAGTCATCGTGACCGCTGATTGGTGCTCTTTGGTGTCTCTACTACGATTCACTGAAACTCAGCTAATTGGCATTTTTTATCAATAAAATATTTTAAAATTATTACTTTTTAGACACAATATCATCACATGCCTAATAGACTACAGTGTCTGTAAACATAACTCTTACATGCACTGGGAAACCAGAAAGTTCATGTGACTTGCTTTATCGGGATGGTCTGGAAAGTAACCCATTGCATCTGAGGTCTGCTTGTGCAACCTTTATCTATTCACAGAGCCGGGTGGCCATTGTCATCAATGGTCATCATCGCAGAAGGAAACCACCGGACTGGACCACAGGTGGACTGGCCACCACCACAGATGAAATGCTCCCGCCACACAAAACCAGTCAACAAACCACAATGGCAGCAGATTCTGACCCCAGGCTGGAAACAAGGGAGAAAGGGGAACTCGATAAAGGACACCATGTGGATGTAACCAGCGAAATCCAGACTGGGGACACCCTCCAGGACTAGTAACCTGGGTTTCCTACAGAGAGATGACATGGAAAGCTGGGGCGATCTCTAGGTACGAAAAGACGAGTCATGAGACTCAGTCACCAGCGACTGTGGGGAGCTGACCCGGGCCCAGATTCGAACACCGATACTGTCAAGAAATTTTTAATGAGACAATCAGAAATTTGAAGTGACCAGGTGATGATATTCAGAAGTTAATGTCAATTTTAAATGATAACGATAGTTGGTTTTGTGAGAAACAAAAGAGGACCTTTAATATATTTACAGATGAAATGATACGAAGTCTGGAATTGGCTTTGCTGATCTGAGACTGTGTAGAGGAGAGATGAAACAGGATTTATAAATGAATTAATAATTGCTGATCTGGGGGACCAGATCAGTAGCTTATTCTCTCCACTTTCATGTGTGTTTGAATTTTTCCATAATTAAAATTGAAAATCAAATCCAGAAGAAGGCACTACAGACCAACAGGTCCCACACCTTGCATGCCTGGATCCTGAATTTTGTGACATGCAAATTATAAGTTGATTTTTTTTTTTCAGCAAAAGGAACTTTTATGCTTTTAGAAGTGCCTTAAGATCATTTCCAAATAGTTTTGAGTATTGTTTTAAAATATACCAGGCCCTTTAATGAAATAGCATTTCAGATCTGCCCTTTCAAGCAGCGTCTCCAGTTTTGACATCTCTCACCAACAAAATGGGAAAGCTCCATATCCTTCTAAAAGTAATTTTTGGAGTTAGAAAGCTGGAGTGATTTGCAGCAATAACAGTGAAAGCAAGGAGTCATGCAGTGTGCTTATCTGGGAAGAGAAGTTCAGTTCAGTTCAGTCGCTCAGTCGTGTCCGACTCTTTGTGACCCCAAGAACCGCAGCACAACAGGCCTCCCTGTCCATCACCAACTCCTGGAGTCCAACCAAACCCATGTCCATCGAGGTAGGGATGCCATCCAACCATCTCATCCTGTCATCCCCTTCTCCTCCTGCCCCCAATCCTTCTCAGCATCAGGGTCTTTACCAATGAGTCAGCATTTTGCACGAGGTGGCCAAAGTATTGGAGTTTCAGCTTCAGCATCAGTCCTTCCAATGAACACTCAGGACTGATCTCCTTTAGGATGGACTGGTTGGATCTCCTTGCAGTCCAAGGGACTCTCAAGAGTCTTCTCCAACACCACAGTTCAAAGGCATCAATTCTTTGGCGCTCAGCTTTCTTCACTGTCCAACTCTCACATCCATACATGACCACTGGAAAAACCATAGCCTTGACCAGATGGACCTTTGTTGCCAAAGTAATATCTCTGCTTTTTAATATGCTGTCTAGGTTGGTCATAACTTTCCTTCCAAGGAGTAAGCATCTTTTAATTTCATGGCTGCAATCACCATCTGCAGTGATTTTGGAGCCCCCCAAAATAAAGTCTGACACTGTTTCCCCATCTATTTCCCATGAAGTGATGGGACCAGATGCCATGATCTTAGTTTTCTGAATGTTGAGCTTTAAGCCAACTTTTTCACTTTCCTCCTTCACTTTCATCAAGAGACTCTCTAGTTCTTCTTCACTTTCTACCATAAGAGTGGTGTTGTCTGCATATCTGAGGTTATTGATATTTCTCCTGGCAATCCTGATTCCAGCTTGTGCTTCATCCAGCCCAGCATTTCTCATGATGTACTCTGCATATAACTTAATTAAGCAGGGTGACAATATACAGCCTTGACGTATCCCTTTTCCTATTTGGAACCAGTCAGTTGTTCCATGTCCAGTTCTAACTGTTGCTTCCTGACCTGCATACAGGTTTCTCAAGAGACAGGTCCACACGGATCACAGCCTTGTCTAACTCAATGAAACTAAGTCATGCCGTGTGGGGCCACTCAAGATGGACGGGTCATGGTGGAGAGGTCTGACAGAATGTGGTCCACTGGAGAAGGGAATGGCAAACCACCTCAGTATTCTTGCCTTGAGAACCCCATGAACAGTATGAAAAGGGAAGAGAAGAAGAGAAGCCAAAGACATTTCTGAATGAGATTCCAAAATGGCATTTCCGGGACCCAAACCCACACTGCAGCCTGCGAGGAGGCAGGCGTGGTCCCCACTGTACCCGCGGCCGATCTTTCAGAGTCTCATTCCCTGTAACCGACTCCGCCCAGCACCACTCAGCTGAACAGAGGTCCCCAGTGGTGGGGACACCCCTGTGGGGGTGCGTGGCTCCTGCAATCACCACAGAAAGAACAAACCCATAACAAAGAAGAAGAAGAAACAGTCGAAGTGGCCCAGGTTTATTACAGCACCAATGGCTTGCGTGCCCTCGTCCCCGGAGCACGCTCAGGGGCAGGCTCACCGTCTCCCTCTGAGAAATACCCACGGCACAAATTCTCTTCTTTCAAACCTGCTCAGCACCACTCCGCCTGCCCTGTCTGAGGGCGACCTTTCCTTCGGCGCTGATAGCAGACAACACCCCCCCAAGTCTGCCCTCCCCGCTGGCACAGGGGACCCGCGTCCCTGCTCCTGGCGGGCCAGCCCCTTCCTTCTCAGTCACCCCCCTTTCCTCCGTCCTCTCCGCCTTCTCTGCTGTATAATCTATGTTGTGGGAAAAGAGGACAAGAACTCCCTCTAGACTGAGTACACCCCACCAGGAGCTGTAAACTTCCGGCTCCTCCCATCTGGGAGGCACCCCCCTCAGGACGACGGCTCTGGCTGCAGAGGCGGGCAGCGCTCCCCAGGAATTGCCCCGGCTAAGATCCTGGCCCAGCGCTCTTGGCGGGGGCAGTGGGGGCACCAGGCCACCTCTGCCTTCTGGATGTTTCCACAGCTGTGGACATAGCCCACCTCATCCCAGGAAAACTGACCCCTGACCTCCATCCAAGATGTTACCGCACCCCCTGTCGTCACAGCACCTGGCTCCATTCTCCCACGGAGCTCCCAGCTCTGACATATTTGTCTATCTCTCACTGTTTGCTGCTTATCTTATCACTAGAGCCTAAGCTCCAGCAGAGCCAGAGCCAGACTATTTATCTCTGGCTCCTCCAGAGCCCACTGGGCCTGGCTTGAAGACAGAGTCATCACTGGGATGGATGAAGTGACTCATGGCCTCTGTCCCAGTCCCAGGCTTAAGATCACAGATAATATGTGTACTGGGTAGTTCCTGAAGGTGTGGCGATTAGATCACTACTTCAGTCTTCCTCCAGGAAACAATATGAAAACTTAAGGAAGTGCAGAGAAAGGTGATTACAGGACGAAAGGACTGCAGACATGACCAAAGGCAAGGAAAGCTTGAAAGCGGGCACAGTCTGGGAAATGATGGACCTCGTGTGTGCCAGCCATCATTTACAGATGAAATAAAAACAAGAGGAGGACAAAAGTTAAGGCGGCTGAAAGACTGCATGACAGAAAGAATCTGCAGGCCCTGGGAGCAAGCGCGCGCCCCGCCCAAGGGTCACCCCCTTCCTGCTTGGAGGGAAGGGGGCCCTGCACCCCAGAGCCTGCCCGTCAGGGTCGGGCTCCCTGGGGCCCTACTCACAGGAGGCGTGCTTTCTGGTTTGGGTGCTGGGGCTTTATGGTTAGAAGCCTTCAGGGAGATGTCTCCTTTCTCAGCAGTGGCTGCTCCCGTAGACAGACACTCCAGGTAGTCCGGCGGGGGGATGACGACGTTGCTCTTCTCCGCCAAGTTCGTTGTGCTCACGCTGCGGACGGGCACCAAGCTAGCGAAGGGAACGGAGGCTGCGGGTTAGAGGAAGCCTGTCCCCGCACCCCAGACATCCCGTCTCCTCCGCTGGAAGTACGTGGATTAGTGATCCACAACGGTGGGGCGCGACAGTGCAACACGCACAGCACTGCAGTGTTCCTTGATTGATTTTTAGTCGCTAAGTCGCCTTCCACTCTTTGTGACCCCATGGACTGTAACCCGCCAGGCTCCTCTGTTCAAGGGAGTTCCCAGGCAACAGCCCTGGAGTGCCGGTGTTTCTGCTGGCTAGCACATGTACACTCACAAGAGAGTCTTTAAAAGGCCTGACAAAGGGAGAGGAAAGCTAGCTCCGTTGGGGGCTGACTCCTGATCCAGTTCAAGAAGAAAACACTGCGAAAGCACTGAGCGCTCCAAACTAAAAATCTCAGAATTTTAACACCCTAAAGATACTCAGTCTCATTTCTTGGCCAATGGCAGCTGAGCTGTTCTGCAAGGGACAGAGACACACAGCTGGCCGTGAGCAAGGGTAACGGAAGGACTTGGGGCGGTGTCTGCAGTCCCGGGGACAGCGGGATGGGCCGGGGGTTGCTCTGACATGGCAGACACCATGGCCGAAGCGGCTTGTGGTCAAGGTGATGCCATGTTCTGTTGGGACGTGTTTCTGAGGACCCGCGGGACAAGTCAACTAACCCACACACAGACCCTCTCGTTCGGCTGGGAGAGACCTGCCCGAATTAGTCTTGACTCCATCACTTCTGGCTCCCTGTGCCCGTTTCCTCAATTTTCAACCAGGGCCTGACCTCACAAGGTAGTGTGAGAAAGAAATGACGTGGTCAGTGCAAGCAGCCAGCTCCTGAGCGACAGTGACAGTCATTCCTGGGTGGGACACAGACGGGGGGCTGTTGGCTCAAACGTGCTGAGTGAAGCCCCTCGATGTGACTTGAGCCACAGGAGCAGTCACGGTGGCCTAGGGAGCACGAGAAGGAAAAAGGACGAGGGTGGGCCCCAAGGACCCCGTGTCTGAGCAGAGGGCAGAAGAAAGGCCTGAGAGGGGACTGAAAACGGGCGGCTGGTGAGGGAAGGAGAGAAGAGGGCAAGCGGGGGAGAACATTCCAGAGCACGTGTTCACCAGGGCAGACAGGCTGGGCACATGGCCTGGGACTTCACTGTGGCAGGCGCAGGACTGGGAGGGACCGTGGGCTGGGAAGGGGGGCATCTCTTCCCAGCAGAGGGTACAGCGCCAGGACAGGAAATCGGGAAGGAAACAGACACGGAGCGCCCCCCTCTCCCGCCAGCCCGGCTGTGGCGTCGTCGTGGGCTCTGCTGCTCGTCCAGATCCACCCCCACGCACCTGGGAGCCCGGGGCCCCCGGCGAGCCCCGCTGGCCGAGCCACAGGCGGTCCTACCTTGGCGCCGGCTCGCTCGCGGCCTCCTCCTCGTTCTCCCCCAGCAGCTTGGTGTAGGACGACGGGAACCAGCCCCTCCTGCAGGCGGAGAGTGGGGAGAAGACACCTCCCTGGGGTGCTGGCAGTGGACACGCGGACCCAGACGCGCCTGGAACGGCTTGGGGACTGCTCGGGGCCGGGGTGGGGGCGGCTGGGCCACTTGCATCACATCCCATTATAGGCCTCTTACATACCCGTCATTTCTATTTGGATTCCCTTTGTGTCTTTTGTTTTCATTTTGGTTTAAACTTAGTACCTGAATAATCTACACAGAAACTCAATTTAACCTTGTGGGAAGGCTTGTGCACACAGCTGGAATGAGGACACTGGCATTTACGGTACTCCTGTGCCAGTCTCATTTAGAGCGCTATCCTGAGAAGTCTGAAGTCCATACAAACGAGTGCCTTCACTTTCAGAGGTGACTCCTATATGTACGTCAAATTTATAGGACTTCCCTGGTGGTCCAGTGGCTAAGACTCCATGCTTCAGTGCAGGGGGCATTGGCTCAATTCCTGGTCGGGGAACTAAGATCCCACATGCCATGCGGTGTGGCCAAAATTTTTAAAAAACTTATCTCTATATGCACACACATACAAGAAAACAGCTTGGGAACAACGTGGATAGACTAATGGCAGCTATCTAGGCGAGAACGGTCACTGAAGTGTGACGTTGCTGGGGTGGAGGCGCTCGTCTGCCCTCAGGGATGGCCTTGCCGGGAGCCCTCAGGGTGTGAACGGCCCGGCCCAGGACCCACATTTTGGTACTGTCGTGCTCCCCGTATAGCCAGCCGTCCTTCTCCTCGGAGATAAGCAGCGTGATGACGTCTCCCTGCGCGAAGCTGAGCAAGGTCTGGTTAGTGCCGGCCGTGTGTGGAAAGATGGTTTTCACCTTCTGCTTTTTCACTATGTTCAGTCCGGAGGCCATGGAAACAGATCGCGGCAAATTGGGGTCAAAGGAAGAACCTGTCAGAAGTGAGCAGGGCAGCGATGACTTTTCAAAGAAGGATGACTGGGCGAGCTCAAAGGTGCCAGCCCCAGAAACCTGGCCACCCCATGTCATCAGCACACTCATTCCACTGAGATGCCAACTGGTTCTATTCCCACACCTCCGCCTGTGGCTGGACAGACAGCAACAGACAGGGACGGTGCCTAAGCCTGGCCCGAGGCTTCTTGGAGGAGGAGCCCTGTGGCCAAAAGCCCTTCAGACCAAGAGGATGAAGTCGCGTGGCCCAGCGTCACCTGCATGGAGTCCCTTGGGACGGCCCACAGAGGCCAGGGCTCCATGCCAGCAGGCCCGCGCCTCTGCCTGCCCCCCTCACCCGCCACAGCCTGCGGAAGTGCTGTCAGGCACCAGCTCAGACCAAACCGCCCAGGGCCTTTGCCACAAGAGAGGAGGACGCTGGGGACACACGCCCCGGCAGCCGTGGCCGCTCACCCGCGAGTCGGGCAGGACGTGCTGAGCACGCCCCCCGCGTACCGACCCCACCCTCGGTGCCAGAGCCGGAACCAGACGAGCTCGATGCGGGCGGCCTGCCTCCACAGCCATCGCTGCACTAGGTCAGGTCTCAGCTCAAATGCAAGCTGGTCTTTACCAGCCCACCCCAACGCCCCGCAAAAAAAAATGGAATGGAAACAGTTTTTTCCAGATACCTTTTCTTCCACTCAAATTTTGCTAGCCTACTATTTACTATTAAACAATGCATAATCTCTGTCTGCATCATCCTCAGAAATTCTTGACACTACAATGTAAACTCTGCTCTCTGCTTGACATGCCGTCTACTCCAATTATCAAGGTTACACGGAATCCAGTGATTTCCAACAAGAACCAAAGAATCATGTGAATGACCAGGTTGCACACAGTGCTGTATGCTTTCTCCTTATGTTATATACACAGAACTCATAGTCTTCAAAGGCGAGTGACTACGGTGTCCTCTTTGCAGCTGACATTCTGAAAACCTCATCTCTTCCCACAGCTGCACGCGCTGGACAGCCTGCGGGCTCTCGCTAGTAGTGCCCTGTGTGACTGCCACGACCTTCACCCCCAAGGGGCCTGCGAGACCCCCACACGCCCAGTGCCACCGTAGTCTTGAGGTCCTGGACGCCAAAGACTCTGCAGGCAAGAGTGGAGCCTGGCTGAAGCCATCTGAAATGCCTGCAGACAAGACGTGTTCCTGATTTATTCAGAGCGCGTCAGCTGGGTTAAGAAACGTTAACAGTTGAAACTGAAGCCTTCAGAAAGCATGACGTGCTCTGTTAGAGATGATGAAAAACACTGAGTATAATTCAATCGAAGCCTACTGGTGAGACTAGGAACCATAACTTAGATATGTGAATTTCTATCATCTGTTTCATTGTTTCACTGAAAAGAGGAGATTTTATTTCAGCTGCCAGTGAATATGGAACACAGCGTGAGGTTCTGTTATGTGGCATGTATTGAAAATATAACACCTTTCAATAGTATGCTTACTCTATGGAAACATCTATCAGCATACAGAAGTCATATCTGTCGAAGCAACATGTCTTACAGTTTTAGAATCAACCTGGACCCCTGTCTGGAGGCGTGAGTTCCCCTGAGCCAGTGTGGAACTGGTGCTACCACACACACAGGTATTTAGTTCTAGCTCACGACGTGCATGCATGCTAAGTTGCTTTAGTCATGGCTGACTCTTTGTGACTCTATGGATATAGATCTCAAGGCACACTTAACTAAATATTTAAGAAATTTAAAGGTACTTTAAAGGAAATTCAACTAAAGAGCTCACCTGTTAAATTATTTTTTCTTTCTGAGTTCTGTGTGACTGTGGCTGGGTTCTTAAACAGATCGATCAAAGGGCTGGTCAAGGCTCTGGCTGAAGGAGCCGCGGGGATTTTTGGTGGGTATTTAGAAAGGCTGTCACAATCTTGCCCAACCTGTGAAAAATTCCTTATTAGTTTAATCCGAGTATAACACAGCAATGGCATCAGAGATGGATCCCCAGGGCTGTTTTGCATTACCTGCTTTAAATTCCATTTTCTTCCCCAAGTTCTCTTGTTTGCAGGGTAATGCCCCATTTTTAACTATTTTAAGAATACCCCCTTCTTTTGTCTATTTATTTATTTAATTATTTTGGCTGCACTGTGCATCTTAGTTCCCTGACCCGGGATTGAACCCTCGCCCCCTGCAGTGGAAGTGCGGAGTCTTAACCACTGGACAACCAGGGAAGTGCCCGCCCCCCTTTAAAGCAGTTACTCCTCGTTTCCCCTAGCCCTTGAACAGCACTCATCTATTTTCTCTCTGTGGATTTCGAGGCTCCCTTTTAAATGCTGCTTGGCTCAAGGCTTCTCCATTTAAAAGTATTTTTCCACAGAATTTTGAGTGCATTAGTCCATTACTTTTTGACACCTAGTTTTCTAAAAAGAAGTCTGATTTCAGTGGGGTTCTCTTTTCTTTGTAATAAGTAATCCATTTTCCCCTCCCTGAAAGTTTTCAGAATCCTCTGTCGCTAATATTCTGCTGCCTGTTGAGGTTCTGGCCTTTGTGATCCAGTCAGGCTCACCCTGCCTGCTGCGTTACGGGCCAGACTGTCAAGGTCATCTCTGCAGGGACTGCCGCTGGCGCTGGGCAGGGGGAGAAGTGGCAGGCAACGGCGTGTGTCTGGGGACAGGCCCGGCCTCGGGGAGGGAGAGGA
Organism: Muntiacus reevesi; assembly: GCF_963930625.1. Lineage (NCBI taxonomy): Eukaryota > Metazoa > Chordata > Mammalia > Artiodactyla > Cervidae > Muntiacus > Muntiacus reevesi. Next base: position 177,983,966 of record NC_089250.1, read on the forward strand.
GCCATGTCTGGTATTTGCGCTGCTGGAAGGGTGAAGTCGCAGTGAGGAAAGGTAGGCCCTAGAAGTGATACAGGCGGGCCCTGTGATTTCCACTGACAAAGGTGGCCTTGCTCTGTGCAAATCTGGCTGAAATCTTATTAGCAAAGGTACAGCTGAAATCTTAAGGTGACGACCAGTTCTTACCACGCTGCTTCTCTCGACCATGGGTGAAGGCAGGGGCGTTCCGGACATTGGGGTGGAGACTGGGGTCTTAATTTCTTCGATCATGTTCATGATTTTCTCTGGCACTTTGGTGACATCACCACAGGTTTCTTGCCACCGAGGCAGTTTGGAATTGATCAGTTCTGCAGACTATAAATTCAAAAGAAACAAAACCAGAGACAAACAAACGTGTATTGTTAGAAGGACGAACACAAATGATGATTACTACTCAGATTCCTGGCTGACCACCGGAAGTGTGGGAGCGAGGAGTTAAATTCAGTGAGTAGTTGAAGCATCTGTGAGGATCTGCTGTGTCTCATTTGCTGAGGAGCACGTAGGCTCCTGTTGTAAAGGATTTCCCACCTTCCTCAGTGTGGGTAGAGTTCAGGCTAATACAAGGATCGTCAACGGTTCAGAAGCTCAGAACTAAGACGGAAGGTGGAGCAATCTGTGTTAACCCCCGTGTTTATCAGGGGCCCGAGAATTGCCGATCCCTCTGTCTTCCCCCCACCCCTTCCACGAGAAGCGCCTCTGATGGAGCGAGAGGACGAGGAGTGGACTTCACCCCCGAGAGAGGCCTGGCGCACTGGAGGGGTGACAGGTCTGTCCTGAGAAGGTCCTCTACGGGACGGGGGACCGGAGGCGGAGCGTGGTGGCTCTCTGAAGTCAGGGCAGTGCTGAGTGGAAGTCCTGAACACAGGCCGGCGGGGCCCTTGGGCAGGCAGCAGCTGGGAGGCAGAGACGCAGGACAGGGCTGAGACCGTCCAGCCCCAGAGGCGAAGGTGTCTGTCCTGCCTCCCACAGACTGGCTCTTCCTCCGACTGGACTCCCAGATTCCCGGGAGCCCTTATGAGAACCCCCCTTTCTAGGTGGCAATTTTGTTGGAAAAGGAAAGTAGAGCATCTTTTGTGAAACTATTTTCATAACAACTGTACTGTTTTCATCTAGACTCTGTGTTCATCAGGCGTGGTCTGGGGGTGTTGATGTGAATCCTAAGCCCTGCCCCTCGCTCCACCCCGTCCCCGCCTGTGGCCTGGACACGCCAGGGGACCAACGGCCTTAGCTGCTGTGTCCAAGGAGCCACTGAAACCGCCGGGACCAGGGAACGCACCAAAGCGGTTTTCAGAGACTTGAAGAGACTTCTGGTAGAGAAAGAAGGAAATTTGGCTTGCGTCACGCTGAAAGACATACCTGGGACTCAAGGTTAAGTGTGTAGAAGACTGTGTCAGCTATTAGAGCTTTCTGGAAATAGACCAAGTTGCCCCATCGCTGGGGGAGGCGGGGTGTTGTCACAGAGAGCATCAAGGTTGCTTCCGGCCCCCTCTGGCGGACACCCTCACCATGGAAACAATGCCGAAGCTACTACAGATACGCTGGGGACAAATGTCATCATCTAATGCATCATGTTTGTTTTTCTTTTCTGCAACAATTTGAGACCTTGGGTATTTAGATTTGGTATGGAATATGTAACCTATGACATATGCATGCATACAAGGCCAGGTTCCCCCCTAAAGGAAGCAGCCCTATATTCGAGCTTTTAGAATGCTTCTCACATGATGGAGGGCGCTCTAAATTACTTTGTCGTGAGTAACAGGGAATATCTGACCTCGGTCACTGCTAGTTCTGAATGCTTACAGCAGCCCAATAGAGCCCATAGTTTTATTAAAAAACGAGGGAAGGAAATTTAGGACATAGTTTGTGATGATTCCTAGAAGCATAACCTCACAACTGCATGTGCTGAAGGAGGGTGACAAAGCTAGTTACGGGGCTGATGGGGTCAGGAACACACACACAACTTGAGGAGTGAAAAAGGAGTGAAAAAGTGTGAAAAAGCATTCCCGTCCAGCTGTCCTGAGGCTATGACAGGGTCTGGGTCTAGGACAGGATTTCCAGCAACACCGTCTACATGGACCCCCAGGCGAGCCTCTCAGACCACCCAGGTGGGGTGTACCTGGGGGCTGGCGGGACTCACCCGTGGTTCTGGTGAAGACACTGATGCTGAAGATGCATCAGGGAGAGTCTGAGAGAGGCTGGCTCATGGGTGAGAAAAGGGAAAAAGTGCCATTTCTCAGCCATTGATTAAATATGAATGGGTGTTACTAAATTCAACATGATAAGCAAACATTTGACCATTTCATCTACATTTCTAAAAGTTTACTCATTCGAGTTGGTCAAAAATTATATCCTTAGAGTTCTTTCCTTGGCAAAATGAGCCCACTGCTTTATACTGGGGCACCTATGGAAGGCAAATTTTGTCAAGGATATTTAAATGTCAGGAAAACATTTGCTGTTGTGCCTACCTGTGTGTGGTAATGGTGTATCTGACTCGAAAAGCTGCAGTGTTTGTCGACTAGAAAGCAGAAGCGCCTTTTCTCTTCAAGCAGGGCTTCTTTGCAACCATCTGCAATAAATTTCTGGATTTCATTCTGGCGAGAAGTAATGGTTTCTACATACTAGGAAAATAAATAATAATTATACAAGTATGACATGAGGAACCAAACAGCTACCCAGCCTGACACTTATCTCCTGCCATCTTTACAGCTGATTTATTTTGATAATGGAGTGAATGCTGAAGGCAGATAAACATTAGACAGAACAACAAAGCCCTAACCTGATCCGAGCAGATACTGACATTCTCATTAAGGTCCCTGATCCACGCCTGAAGAGAAGTTGCCAAAGGCCCTACATTCCACTTGGCAATTTGCATAAAATATTACTTTTACTCCAGGGACAGGATCATGTTTTATTGGAAAATAATGAGTTTTGGAACCAGAAAGTTCAAGATCAAATCACATTGCCAAGTGCCAACCATGTGAATTAACCAAAGCCTCACTTTTCCCATCTGTAAAATGGGGACATAATGCTTATCACTCTCCCAAAGTCAGGAGACAACACCAGTGCTTTTGACTAATTATCCTTAACTCTGGGGAACTCTGCGGCCTTCAGTTCCCACCAAGTCAGTCAAAATGCTTATTTTTGACTTTCAGCAGCAGCACATCTGATGGATAAAGTATAGGCTGACTGAGATGAGCATGCCTCCCATTAACTGTATAAACCATCCACCCCAAAATAAAGTAACACAGTGCTGAAAAGTTCACCTCAGTCTCTTTGCTTTCATATTTGAATGGATTTCGTCCTCCTTGACTTTTTCTTCTTATCTTCTTCAATTCAGCTTGCGATTTTTCCAGCGAATCTAATCTATGCCTGTGTTCTGCTTGGTATCTTTTGAGAGTCGCCTGGAAGGTAAACGTTGCACCTGTTTTACTGAAGCACCAGGCAGGCGGCTGCTCTGGCTGTTTTAACGGTGTATTGTGGCCTTCACGCTCGCTGCCGCCACCGCCGCCAACTCAACCATGGGGAAGTTCTCCTTAGGCTTGGCCATCAGGCGAGCACAGCCTCCCTGAAAACTAGGTTCCCCGCCCCGGGTGCCCTCCACCCAGGGCAGGTGAAGCAAAACCTGGTACTCACATTCATATATTTTACATCAAGCTCTGTCTTCTTCTCCAGCTCATAGATAATCTCCTTATGGAATTTTTTGAACTGTGAACACAAGTGGAAAATTGAGACCAGGTTTGAGACTTGAAGCAAAATAAAATAAGTATATTTGGTAAATAGAAAAACCGTTCACATACATTTTCATCAAGACTCTCGTTGAGTTTCTTGTGGATGCTCGAAATCTCTATGAGAACATGACCTGTGAACAAAATCAGGGATGTTAGGACGAAAAGCCACTGTGTGGTGTGTTGTAAAGATGTGGGGGGAAGTAAACCGGCGGATGAGGCCTAGTCCGCAGCTGCTCCCAGGGCAGGTGAGCACCTGGCCCCGCGGCGCTGGGAACACTGGCTATGGCCCAACAGCAGGGGTGGACACCCGATGGACACAGCTGACAACAGCACAACACTCCACAACACCCACCAGCTGTCTTCAAACTCCCCTTGTCCTCTAGCTATTTACCCATCCCCTAAGTCGAATCCTACTTATCGGGTTTAATTGTTAAATTCTCTTACAAAAGATTATCTTGGTCATTATAGTAACTAATTATAGGAACAAATGACTCATTTTTGATCTAATCCCCTGGGTAATCTGATTATCTGTCAGGCATAAAAGATAAAGGTTATTTTCTTTTTCTTATATTAGTTCTCCTATCACTCTGGAAAATCTAAAAAAAAAAAAAAAAAAAAAATCTGGGAAACCGAAGCAGGGACCTTGTTCTATCTCCTGGGGCTACATATTCCAGGACAAAAGAGTTGTTGCTCCAAAAAACAGCTAGATGCTCCAGGCGCATCTCTTGCGGTGTGTGGCAGAGCGCTGCCTCCCGGCTTCTAGAAGGGAACAAGCGCCTCCCTCTGCCGACGTCTCTACAAGAACCAAATGGGTCTGATATCCAAGAACTGGGAGCAACAGTGTCACCTGGACCACCACCAAGTCATACCAAACCACACAATGTGCCGGGGGACCATCCTACAGTTCAGTGGGCAGATGAAAAGGAGGTCTTTGGGCAAAACTGAATGGCCGTGGACAAGGGAGAATGAAGAGGATGACTTCGGCAGACGTGGGGAGAGAGGGAAAGGCTGCGGACTGGACTCGGGCTTCGGAGAGCACCTCTGTGCAAAGGGCTCTTCCGTGCCCAGCTCCGGGGACGCCTGAGGACACCTGACTCTAGGAGGGCCAGCCCAGGCTCTTCCCTCTCCTTCAGACTCAGAAACCCATCCTGAACACGCCCACCTGCCGACCCCATCGGGCACCTCGTGTTCAGCACGCCTCCCAGTGCACTCACCGTCTCCTCTAATCCTGGCTCCTGGCTGCCAGCCAGCCAGTCCTAGGGGCTGATAGCCCGCCTGTGTGCGACACTCACGGACAAAGACTCTCTCCCCGGGGCCGTCGCTTGGGCCAGCTTGGGGGTGGAACCGTGCCCTGACTCATCCTGTTTCCTTGGGCGACAAATGTGCCGGCCCTCTGCTGCCCCGCAGAGGAGGCCCGTGGGGATGACCCGCTCCAGCAGAGGTTGGGGAGTCTCCCCAGACGCCCTGCCCCACACGTGTCAACCCACCTGCTGGACCTCGGAGGAGCCGCCCTCCTCTTTCTAGCTCTCATTTCCCATGACTCCCAGCCCATTCTCTTCTGGATCTGCTTCCTCCCAGGTGCCAGGGGGCTCTCCAAATCTACATGTAAAGTGTCACTCCCACCCATGGTGTCCCAGGTAAACCAACTCCTCAGCCTAAAGCCCACCATGAACGGTGTTGCTGAAAATGACCACGGTGGGTGGTGGGGACAGACACTCTCCTGGAAGGATATAACCGGGTTAATAGGTTAGAGGTCCGGAAGCCCCTAGGCACCATGTGATTCCAGGAACTGCTGCTGGGTAAGCATGAGAGTGAAGGCCCCCAGCAGGGTATCAAGGCACCCACTGTACATCTTCAGTGATCCTGACTCCATTTATCCTGTGATTCAGTTCTAAAGCTCAACATGAAACAAATTCACAAACCAGAGCTCTTCACAAAGGAAGCCTTTATCTGACCAAGAATATAATTACATTAATGTCACTTCATGTATTGAAATAATCTGAGGTGAAATATTAATAAACTTCACATCTATTTTAAACCCATAAATAACTCCCAGTTGGAGATGAATAATAAACAACAACAAAAACCAATTATTTGAAAATCAAGCACCCTATTCCAGGCAAATCAGATCTACTTAAAATAATTTTGCTTAAATCAGTCAGAGTGATTCAGGCTAGGAGGAAAGTGTTCACAATTTTTTTTTCATGTTGTGAAGAACTTTATTTCTACAATCTTATATAACATCGACCTCCGAGATACGTGCTACCAAAAGTCTGGGCTTGTGAGAACACCAGCGCCGCTGAAGTGAGTGCTCCAGCCTGACCTGAGAGCCCGGCTGCCCGCGCCCCCTCCCCACTGCAGAGCCTGATGGAAGGGCCCAGTGAAACAGACTCTGCGGGCAGGAAGGGAACACCGAACCTTCCCCCTGCTCAGTCCCTCTCTGTTGGTGGAATTTAAATGCCGACCTCAGAGCAGCAACTTCTGAGTCCTCAGGCATGAAAAGGATTAAAAAACATCTTTCCTGTGATTATGCAAGCTGCCCAAAGAGTATCTTGGAACAGAAAATGAAAACAGCCTTTATGTTCAATCTACAGACGGTTACTCTTAATAAAGCAAGTGTTACTTTATGTCTGAGATGTGGAATCACACACATTTTACTCTTAGCTCTGTAACCTACTTTTTCATAAATTACATTTGGGAAGAAAAAAATTGTTTTGAAAAAAGAAAAAGCAGTTGAGAAAGCATAGCCCAGAATCCATTGGAGCAGAGCTAAATAAATGCCCAAACAGGAATCTACGTGTCGATCCCAGGAACTACAGCACCGTAAGTACGGGATCAATCATTTCCTTTTTTCCCTTTAAGGTTTTGAGTCAATATTTTGGGAAGAAACTCATAGTAAGTACAGTAAAGTGACCCAGTCTGAAAAAATTATATTCGTAAATGGCAGTATTAAAGAAATTGAAATATATACCTATTTTTCAAAGTCATGAAGTTGATACAACTAAAAAGTCAATGTCTACCATCAATTTTTCTCTGTAATTCATACAAATAATAGCTATTGGTGGTATCACTCTAATTGTAGGAACCATGAACAAATCTGTCTAACATTTTGGACAACACTGTATGAAGATACACGCGTTTAGCCAATAGGCAGTATGGACTTTAAAAGTTAAACAACAAAATTTTAAAAAGTATTACTTGTATGAACACAAGGTTTTCATCTGAAATGTGGATTAGTCATGGCACTATTAATATATTTTCAACTAGATAATTATTCATCAACTCATGGTGTAAGTTTAGAAGAGCCAGAGGGAAACTACTAGCAGACTTCGGGGACACAGAACACGTAGGCACAAATGTTCCTTCTCGCTTATATTTGATCATGGATACTCACAACGTCTGTTATTTCTGGAGAGTGCAGAGCAGTGACTGAGTCACACGCTATTTCCTCTATGTGACTTCGAGTGGAATCAGACAGTAAAATGACAAGGTGGAAGCCAACCCACTATGGGCCTAAAGTTACACCATATGAATTAAAGGAAAATTGATTAAAAAAAAAAGTTACTGTAAAAAGGCTATACTTTTCCTGAGAGTTTTCCAAATACCTAATGTGATACAGAGGAAATATAATGAACGTAAAAGCAAATTATACACAGGTGGGAGATGTTAAAAACAACAACAGATATGTTTTTAACAGATGTTAAAAACAACAACGACTCAGGGTCGTTAGTACCAGCAACAGGTGACCCAGCCTGCCAGCGTCTAAGAACATCTCTCAACGGCTGTCTACCCCAGTCCCTGGATGCAGGTGGAGGGGCTCCTCACTCGTCAGTGTTGAAATTGCGCAAATAAACCAGGTGCAGACAAGCACGATGCCAAAGAAGTGAGCGGGTGGCAACCAGCACACGCGCTTCACAGGCTTGGGTGGGTGTGATTCTGTCTTGAGCACTGAAGGGAATCACTGGCTGGTAAGGTGTGTGTGCCCAGACAGAAGGAGCAAGTGAGCCCCATAATGCATGATGTACGCCAACAGAACCCCCCCACTCCTCAACAAGCCATTTTCTGGGTGAGCACTTGTCTTCCTGAAATAAAATCCACGTATGAGGCTGTCAACTTGTAGCTAGTCACCATGTTTTATTATCTTTTGCTCCTTATACAAATATGGCGTGTGTGCTTGGTTGTGTCTGACTCTTGGAGACCCATGGACTGGAGTCCGCCAGGTTCCTCTGTCCATGGAATTTTCTAGGCAAGAATACTGGAGTGGGTTGCCATTTCCTCCTCCAGGGGATCTTCCTGACCCAGGGATCGAACCCGTGTCTCTTATGTCTCCTGCATCGGCAGCAGATTCTTTAGCATTGGCACCACCTGGGAAGCCTTATACATTATAAATATATTATATATTTTAAATGCTTTGGAAGAACTCTTAAGACTTACAGAATGAGAGAAATAGACACCAAACTCATCTATAAGCTCATCTTCTCTCTCACCAACCCCCCACTTCATTCCCAGGGTCCCCAAAGCAAAGTTTTCAATCTCCCACCATCAAACAGAATACACTGCACTTTTCTCTGCCTCACAGCCTTTCGCAATACTGTAGTTGAAGGGACTCCATCAGGATCATCCATTATGAGAACAGGCACACCGGATTGCTGTTGGTTAGAACCAACCGTAAGGGCACTTCTGGCTTCTGCTCCAACGCATAAAAAGCTTCAAAGTTGTCACTCCCCTATTCACAACAAGAAACAAGCTAAACACACTGAAAAACAACTCTCAGATTCATCAGAGAATTAGAATGATGTGGAAAATCAGAGTTTACAGGGAGCAGAAACTGATGCTGGAGCCATGGTTGCCAGGAACGCTAGCGGTAAACGAGGAATCGCTGGAGGCTCCGTGTGGAGAGTTAAAAACAACAGGGGCTCACTTCTCAGGAGTTTCATTTCTAGGACGCACCCCCACCACCAGGTTTTTATTGTAAGGGATGGAGAAAATTCCTCTGGGGCTTCTGGTGGTGGGGAGGGCAAAGTGTTTTGAAACTTGCCCAGAGTTATCCTGTTCTTGCTCTGTTCTGAGTAAGGAAGGCTAGCCCTCCAGGGAAACACTTTCCTAAGCCTTATCTGATCTGGGGAAGGACAACTAGCTACCTGCTGCCCCTCTAGCTTTCCTGTCTCAAGTAAGCAGAGGGGAAAAGAGCCTGAGAAACTCTCTGGAAGATCATGACCCACATACTGTGGCCACTAAAAACCAGTAACACACCACAAAACCACCAAAATGGAGATTTAAACATGGGATTATAAAGGATGCTCCTCCTCTCCAATACTTTACCACATCACCCATCAACAGGACTCCAGGATAATAACAGTGGGTTATAATTGACACTCCATTTAAGAGGATTTTTGAAAGCAGCCCAAAGACAACGAGGGGGACAAAAATAATGGAGAAAGGGCAGTCCTTTCAGCAAAGGGCGCTTAACAACTAGATATCTACTTCCAGAGAAATGAATCTAGAGCCTGACCGTACATTTTTCATAAAAAGCAACTCAAAATGGAGCACACACCTAAATGTAAAATGCCAAACAATAAAACTTTAAGAAGATAAAGCCAGAGAAAATTCACATGACTTTGGTTTAGCACTGAGTTTTTAGCTATCACGCCAAAAGCATGATCTGTGAAAGAAAAAACTGGCAAGCTGGACTTCATTAAAATCACAAACTTCTGGTCCACAAAAAAAAACTGTTAGTAGAATGAAAAGACAAGTTCACAGACTGGGAGGAATTATCTGCAACACACATATCTGATAAAGAACTTGTATCCCAAATAATATAAAGACCACTCAAAGCACAAACATAAGAAAAACAGCTCAATTAAAACATAAGATGGCAAATAAGCATACGACAAAATGCTCCAAGTCATATGGGAACTTACAAATTAAAATAAGATACCAGCACACACCTATCAGAATGACTGTAATCCAGATCACTGGCAACACCAAATGCCGCTGTGGAGCAAGAGGAACGCTCGTTCACGATGGGCGGGAACGCAAAACTGTACTGTGGCTTCAGAAGTTAGGCAGCTTCTCACCCAGGTAAACAGTTTTACTCAATTTATTCCAACTATTCTTATATTCAAAACTAGTCTTATTCTAGTAATTGTACTCCTAGGTGTCTACTCAAATGCCTAGATATATTACGTCTGTGGAAAAACCTGTATATGAATACCTAAAGCAGCTTTATTCATACTGCCAAAACCTGGAAACAACCCAACTCAGTGGGTAAACAAACTGTGGCACGTGTGTACAACTGAGTATTCTTCAGGGATTAAAAAGAAACCAGCTGTTAAACCACAAAAAGATGGAGGAATTTTAAATATATGTTGCTTAATGAAAGAAGCCAGTCTGAAAAGGCTGCCTGATGTGCAATTCCAACTAAATGACATTCTGGAAAAGGCACAACTATAGAAATATTGATGGGAAAAAAAAAAGGATTGGTGACTGCCAAAGGTTGGTAGGGGTTCTCTTTATGTATTTGTCAAGCTCATAGAATCCCGATGTAGACTATGATCTTTAGTTAATCATGTGCCAGGACTGGGCCATCATTTGTGACAAAGGCACCACATCGGTGCAAGATGTAAAAACAGAGGAAGCAGTGAGCAGGGGAGGGAGCAGCCTGACGACTCTGTGAGGTCTCGGCAGTTCTGTGTAAACCCAAAACCACTCTAAAAAATAAAGTCTATTGATTGAAAATAAATTCACGGCAGTCGTGTGGGCCCTGCAGTGATTAGGAACCAGTGGCTGCTCCCTGGGAGGAACACACACACAGCGTCTGAATGCTTCTGGCAGTTAGACATGGAAGAGAAGTGGATCTCTCAATTCCATTACCTGTGTGCCGCGCCCCCACCCAGGTGCCTGCCAGGAACACACAGGCCTTAAGAGTCAGGTCGTTAGTGAATATACTGAATCAATGAATGGAAGGCTGACTCCAGTAAAGCATGGAAGTTCAGTGACGGCAAGAGAAGAAAACCAGTGAAAGCTGGACCCCTCAGAAGGTGGCGTCTGTAGTGTTTGATTCTATTGCTATACCCATACTGGTTACAGAAATGCCTACAGGAAAAATGACTTTTGTGGAACCCACATGCCTGGGCCCTAACCTCTGGGCGCTGGGTGTTCATCTGCAGTCTCAGCAGAGCCGGCTGTCATCTGGGGCTGTTTCCACCCACAGGGCCTCCAGGAGCAAATTCCTGGCATCTTTTGTTTCTTATCACCAAGATTTAGTAACACTGAGGTCCAGTCTCAGAGGCTCCTGATCCACAAACAAGATAATTAAAAAAAAAAAGAAAACGAGACATTTTTGTTTATAAAATTTTCAGTTTGCCAAGCAAGAAGCTACAATCCCAGACTCTGGGTTCAGTGGTGGACACCTGGCAACCCGAGTTGTGAGGATTAAGTATCCTAACCAGGGAGACGTGCCAAGAGCAAGACACATACTAGACACTCAGTGTCTGACACCTTCCAGCTTCCTGACTTCCGGTAAACATTGAGAGAGGGAGGGAGAAGCTGGTATAAACTACTTGTTTGGGAAGTGTGGCAGCAAAAGAAAAGTGGATGAAGGAGGTTGCTAGAAAAAGAAACGTTAAAATATTTTTTCTTTTTTAAGAGACATTTTTCTGAATAAGGTCTGAAGAAAGAATAAATGGAAACTAATAAACCCCATAGGACTGACATGCTGAATTAATTTTAAGCTTATGTAAGAATGCTTTTAAAGATAAAATATTACTATTATCCTAACATAGAGAAGGCTGAACATCGAAGAATTGATGGTTTTGTATTGTGGTGCTGGATAAGATTCTTCAGAATCCCTTGGACAGCAAGGAGATCAAACCAGTCAATCCTAAAGGAAATCAACTCTGACTATTTATTGGAAGAACTGATGCTGAAGCTCCAATACTTTGGCCACCTGATGCGAAGAGCCGACTCATTGGAAAAGACCCTGATGCTGGGAAAGACTGAAGGCAAAAGGAGAAGGGGACAACAGAGGATGAGCTGGTTGGATAGCATCACTGACTCAATGGACATGAATTGGAGCAAACTTGGGAGATAGTGGAAGATAGAGAAGCCTGGTGTGCTGCAGCCCACGGGGTCGCAAAGAGTCGGACTCGACTTAGTGACTGACAACAACAAATTACCTTACAAACAGGACTTAACTCTCAATGGGAATTATCACTAGAGACACTTCTGGATATTTTAGAGTCAAGTCTTTCCAGGTAGGTGCAGAGCAAATGCAATCCCACAATATCAGAGATCTAGTCTTACAATACCTAAGGTAACACCTAGTAAAGATGTCCATTCAGATTTTAACCAAGTATTATCTTAAGTAGGGTGGAGATTTGAGGTTTAGGTGATAATTCTGTCATAAGATTGGTTCAGGAAGCAAATTGAATGTTCATTTTCTACTTCATTGTTGATTAACAATTAAATTAATTTAGCCTACCTGCTGTAAATAAGTGCTGTCAAGTTAAAGTACAGGATTTGTAATGAAGATATTAAAAGTTGGATGTTAATGCACTACTCTTATTTTAGCTAAAAGAACAATGTTAATTTATTCAAGTGTATATATCAGATAATTGATCAGTTTTGCATCCATATACAGATTACAAGCAGTTGTCTTCTTACATCTGAATGCAAAATACAGCATTAAAAGATTAGTTATATCACATGAGGTATATTAACATTAATTATTCATTTTCCTTTTTCATCGCTTAGTAGATTAAAGGTAAAAGACAACCATTTTGAGGCCAATAAAAATGAAAGCAAGTGCATTACTAATAATGAATGAAGCTGACAACCAGATATTCTTACAGAGTCACTAATGAACTGTAGGTATTTTCATTTAAACGTTAAAAATGCTACACCTGAAAAATGTGAATTATTTAAAATAATTAAAACAGGACCCCAAAACACAGTGATGCGGACAACACACAGAAAAGTCACTGAGAAACAGTTTCTATTCAGTATTAATGGGTAAAAACCATCTTAAAAATTTTGAGTGAATTTTTTCAAAAGACTAGAGTTGTTTTGTTTTAAAGCAACCAGTTCTAATTAGGCAAGTTTAAAAACACAAAATAAAACAAAGCTTCTGCTCCCAGTGGAAAGCCATTAATCTAAAACCACACACCCCAGGTATATGTTGGTTAGTTCTATCATGATGTGAATTTAAGGGAGATTCCACAAAATCCAGAATCCATTTTATTATATCTCTTACTCCACAGGAACAACGGGAACACAGAATAAGAACAAACAGAATAACTCGGTGCTCTCACAGTTCAGAAGTGTTCTTTACCTTTTTCTACTTCAGAGGGGAAGATGACATCTCTGATGCTCATGGAGAGCGACCGCTCACAGGCGTCAGGTCCTTCCCGGGTGCCCAGTATGTGCAGGCTGCCTTACAGAAATGGCCTCACTTAGTCCTCACCACCTAAGAGTAGCTCTGTTACGCACTGAACAGAGGCGGGAGCTCAGACTGAGGCCTTGGATGACTTTTCCCCAAATGACGCAAGTTCTAAAGGCAGTGGGGCTGAAATCTGGACTCATGTCTGAGCCCGAGCCTGTGCTCTTGACCACTCTGCATCCTCACTCAAGCATGAGAAAGGACCTGGATTTTCCTACCGGGCCCGAGGACAGAATGGTGCCTGGCATGTGTGAAATCCAGGGAAAGACAAGTCTCCCAGCATCTGCCGGGACGCTTTCATTACCAGGGATGTTGTTTATTGGAACAGTTGCCTGGGAGGGTGGGGGCGGTATATGGCCGGCATCACAGAGGCACGGCGCACTGGGGAGGGTGGGCCTGGCGGCCTGAAGCCATTTCAGCTCAACGTGGTGTCAGTTGTGCAGGAAGTAAAGCTAAAGTGGCAGGACTGCCTCCCCAAGGCAACAGGTGACAACCGGCCTCCCACACCTGTTGTGGCCCAAACACACACACACACGGGCCCTAGCTGCCAGTCAAACAGAGCGATCAGTGGCCAGCCTGCTTCTGGCACCTAAACTTTTGAAACAAAAAATGCTTTAGGAAAGGAGCCATCAAAAGATGATGATCCATCGCAAATGGCAGGGACCCCACAGTCTGCAGCCCAGCTCACACTGGAGAAGGGTGCTCTGGAAAGGGTCCCCACTGGCAAGTTCCTGGGGCTGCGAGGCTTTCTGTGGGGTGGGGAGGGCTGGTCCCTGCCTCCCTGGACCATCTGTGAGGTGGACATGTAAACAAACAGCCCCTGACAGAAGCCGGCGAGACTCAGACGAGGACACAGAAGTGAAGCACCTGACACGCTGTGATGCTCACAGCTGCTGGCTTCCTTCCAGCCGAGGGAATCCACAGGGCACATTGTCGAGTATCAGTGACCCTGGGTGAGTGGACGGGCCTGTCCTGTCCACAGGGGCAGAGAACTACACGTGCACACAGGGAACTTCGGACTCACATTTCCGCTGGGCCTAGCAGGCATCCAAACCTGAGACCTCTGAAAGCCACCCTGATGCCCTCACCCACCACACCCCTGGCGGCTGATGCCCAGTGCAGCCCAGCACTGCTGCTCACCTGCACTGGTACCACAGCCTCCCACCCCGTCTCCCTGGTCCCACCCTCCCACAATCTCTTCTTTGGGCAGAAGCCAGAGAGAGCCTTTTTTTTTTTTTTTCCATTTTATTTTATTTTATTTTTCTCTCTCTCTCTCTTTTTTTTTTTTTTTAATTAGTTGGAGGCTAATTACTTCACAATATTTCAGTGGGTTTTGTCATACATTGACATGACAGAGAGAGCCTTTTAAAGGTTAAGTCAAACCTTTTCATTCTGGGGATCAAAATCTCCAGAAGCTCCCCAACCCAACCTCAGGTTAAAAGACAACTTTCTTACCATGACCCACAAGGCCCAACGGGACCTGTCCCACCCCTGCAAGCCCCTCTCCAGCCCTCAGCTCCCCTCTCTCCAGCCTTAACTGCACCTCTACCAACCAGCTTCCAAACTGCGACCCAAGCTCACAAGGGCTCGGGAATGCTGCACTTCTAGCCTCCAAGGGACTGCTCTCCCTCTAGCCCGCACCTCTTTGACCCCCTACCCAAATTGGCTACATCCCATCTCTCTTTTCCATCACTCATCGGCCCCTTACCTTGTTGCTGCTGCTGCTGCTAAGTTGCTTCAGTCGTGTCCGACTCTGTGCGACCCCATAGACGGCAGCCCACCAGGCTCCCCCGCCCCTGGGATTCTCAGGCAAGAACACTGGAGTGGGTTGCCATTTCCTTCTCCAATGCATGAAAGTGAAAAGTGAAAGTGAAGTCACTCAGTTGTGTCCGACTCTTAGTGACCCCATGGACCGCAGCCCACCAGGCTCCTCCATCCATGGGATTTTCCAGGCAAGAGTACTGGAGTGGGGTGCCATTGTCATCTCCACTCACCTTATTACCGCCTGGCAAATCAGACCTGTTTACCATTCACTAGAACACAAGTTCCCAAGAGCAGGGAACTTTTACCTGTTGATTTATCCCTAAGTGACCAGAACAATGCCTATCAAGTGATGCTCACTGAAGTGAACATACTGTTATTTAAATGAGGAAAGAAAAATTACTGCAATTCCTTGATTACTGAATACTGGGTTTTATGTACTTTTCAGAAAACCAAAAAGGGCTTTTTTTGTCGCTGTTGTTAAAGGACAAGTTTTCACGAGCGTAAAGAAGAAACAAACCCTGTCCTCATCCCAACACTACCGTGCTCACCCTCCTCTGCAGCACAGAGGCTCTACCTCGGTACCAACAGAGGAAAACAAATGAGTGAGATGGAGGCAGCCGTCAGAATGATGATCACACGGATTACTTATGAATTCAAGGAAATACACGTGGAAGGTTCACTTAAAACAGCAGTGCCCCCTCGGGAATCACAGCAGCACCATTCATGATAGCCAAGACATGGAAGCAACCTAAGTGTCCATCGACAGATGAATGGATAAAGAAGATGTCATGTATACACACATACACAATGGCATATTACTCATCCATTAAAAATAATGAAACAATGCCATTTGTAGCGACATGGATGGACCTAGAGATCGTCATACTGAGTGGAATAAGTCAAAGATAAACATCACATGGTACCGCTTATATGTGGAATCTAAAAAAAAAAAGATACTGATGAATTTATTTACAAAACAGAAACAGACTACAGCCACAGAAAACAAAGTTTTATGGTTACCAAGGGGAGGGCAGGGAGAGGATAAATTAGGGTCTGGGGTTAGCAGATACAAACCATTGTACACAGAATAAACGAGGTCCTACTATACAGTATAGGGAACTATATCCAATATCTTGTAATAAGCTATAATGGAAGAGAATCTGAAAAGGAATATATATATAATATATAAACTGAATCACTTTGCCATACGCCACAAACACAACACTGTAAATCAACTATCCTTTGATTAAAAAAAAAAAGCAGTGCCCAAGATAGTTTATATAACCACAGAATTATGTTAAAACAGCTATTTTAAAATGATAAAGATTGAAACTGTTTAAGTTCATTTTTCAGTAAAAGTATTAATTTTTTAAAAACTTGAAGTATATTTTCATACTCATTATCAAATGGTTTCTAAACTTCCTAGAGGACTCATAAGTTGTTTTAAAATATTAATGCAAAATGGAAAATTGGGCTAGATCAAGCAGAGAATAAGAGATAATATTAAAACATTCAGTCATATACATATGAAGAGAAAAGAAGAAACCTTACTTAGTATGTCACAAATTTCTATTGTTATAAAAATGGAAGCTGCTGACTATCAGCCATAGCTCTGAGTTATAAATACCTGAGTCATATATATGTGTGTGTCATCTTCACTACACTCAACAGTTACATAAACAGACCTATTCTGGACATCAAGAGTCCAGTTTTTAGAGCATGCTGTTTAGTTCGCCTCTTTAGTCATCTCATAATTTTTAATCTTTGAACTTATGCTCCTAAAACATTAGTCAGTTTTTCATCATGAAAAAACCTTTTAGTCCTAATAATACTCTTGTTTCAATTTGAAATGAGACATAGAAACACAGAACCTGTAGCCTATCACTCAAAATAATAACTCTAACCTATATATCCAAAATCTCCCATGATCCTTTCCACGAGCCCTGAATCCCAGGCAAGCTGAACTCTCCCGTGTCCTGTCCCTCTGCTCCCTCCAGCAGAATCCACCCCCTTCCGTCTCCATCTCCGGGCTGACCATAGGATTACAGCACCCCCTGACTCAGCACCTCCTCCACCCGAAGGTATGATCCCATGGGAGCGAATCCTGTAGCTTTGTACCTTTCACTCCTGCTTTTGGTCCTGTGTTAAAGGGGTGTGTGTGTGTGTGTGTGTATGTGTATTTTCATAATCTCCCATACTAAGCTGGAGATATCCTGAAGGTGGGGATCAAGTTTACTAAGCTTGCAAACATTCATGGTTTCAAGAAAGCCCAGAGAAACCCGATTCACAGAGTCAGAAGGGAGGAGCCCAACACCCTTATCTGATACACTCATTTAGTTCATCAACAAACATTTCCAAGCTCATCCTGAGCCTACTTCTCTCATCCTTGCCTCGCTGTGGGGGCAGAGGTGGCACATCTGCGGTAGCTGCTGTTCCCTCCCCCTCTGGACTTTCCCTGGAGCAGACACTACTGGACTACCATCAGGATACCCCGCTTCAGAATCCTCCGAGATGTTACTATAAGCACAGCTGTTCACAGCTCCTTAGCAGGTTTTTACAGAAGGACTTGTGCCAAGGTCATTTTCTACACTGAGCCAAATGCTGGCTTCCTGGGACTTCCCTGGTGGCCCAGTGGTTAGGACTCTGAGCTCCCAGTGCAGGTGGCCAGGGTTCCATCCCTGGTCAGGGAACAAGACCCCACATGCTGCAACTAAGACCCAGGGCAGCCAAATATACAGAAAATACCAAATGCTGGCTTCCTGGGACTTCCTTCCACAGGATTTCAGGAACAATATGTGTACATCTTCTGTTGCACACCCAGGCTTCCAGGTTTTAAAGACTACTTTTGTAATTCCTTTTCTGCGTAGAAATCCAATTTTGTGGGATCTGC
This sequence comes from Muntiacus reevesi, assembly GCF_963930625.1. Classification (NCBI taxonomy): domain Eukaryota; kingdom Metazoa; phylum Chordata; class Mammalia; order Artiodactyla; family Cervidae; genus Muntiacus; species Muntiacus reevesi. Next base: position 178,001,823 of record NC_089250.1, read on the forward strand.
TTTAAGGAGTACAAAATTCCAAATTCAAAATTACCAACAGGGCTTTTAAAGATGTCATGAAACTGAGAGGCCTTAAAGCTGAGACTTGAAGTCTATGGGAAACCCTTCATTCACCAGGGAATCAACCAACTGGAATTTAAACCCAGCTTCACTACTAACTAGCCATGTGAAATTATTTAACCTAAGTTCTCATTTTCTTGTTTATAAAAAGTTGGAACCGATACCTCCCACCTCTGAGGACTGCTGTGAGAATTCAGTGAGACTTCTGAATTTTGTATTTCCATTAATGTCAACAAAATTCATAAAAATTTTTTTATATTGAGGTATAACTGACATATCCTACTGCATTAGTTTCAGGTGTACAACATGATGATGCAATGTCTGCATACACTGCAAAACGATCACCCCGAGAAGTCTAGTTATCCCCTGTTATCATACAGTGCTACCAAAAAATTTTGTGTATGTGATAAGAAGTTTTACTCCCTTGGCAACTTTCAAATATACATGATGATGTTATTGACTATAGTCATCTTGCTGTACATTACATCCCAATGACTCACTCATTTTACAACTCAAAGTGTGCGCCTCAAAATTCATTTACCATGTTATTCATTCTGAGTTGGGTGGGGCCAACTAAAACCCTTCACAGAGGCCTGGGAAATGTGTACAACTAGCCCCTCAAATTATTACAATGTCTATTATATTGTTTTTAGTGTGAATTAGTTAGGGTTGAAGACTTAACAGAAGTGGCATACTTATATTTTTTGGCAATACAATACACACAACCTAAATTTACCAATAGTGACATTAAGTACATTCACAATGTCATACAACCATCAATTACCCAGTTCAAAAATGTTTCACCACCTGAAAAGGAAACCCTGTGCCTATTAAACAGTCACTCCCCACTGTCCCCTCCCTCAACCCCCAGCAACTACCAATCTGCTTTTTCTCATAGGGACTTGCTGATTCAAATTTTTGAATGAGTGGAATCTTAAATATGTGGCCTTTTAATCTGGTTTCTGTCACTTAGGATGTTTTCAAGTTCCATCCATGTTTTAGCATGCATCAAGACTTCATTCTTTTTTATGTGTGATTAACATTCCACAGTGTGGATACACAGTGTTTTGTTCATCGATTCATCAGCCGCTGGACATTTGGGTGGTTTCCACCTTGTGCCTGCTGGGAATAATGTGAAGATTCTGTGTGGGCATACGTTTGTCTTGAGTAGACCTTTAAGGGGTGGAGTTGCTGGGTCATAAGTTCCTGCTCTGAGGAACTGATAAACTCTTTTCCAATGCAGCTGCTCCATTTCACATTCCCCCCAACCAAAGTGCAAGAGTTCTCGTTTCTCTACCAACACATGCTGGTGTCTCTTTAACTACAGCCACTGTTGGGTGTGGAGTGGTACCTCACTGTGGTTATGATGTGCACTGATAAACTCTTTTCCAATGCAGCTGCTCCATTTCACATTCCCCCCAACCAAAGTGCAAGAGTTCTCGTTTCTCTACCAACACATGCTGGCGTCTCTTTAACTACAGCCACTGTTGGGTGTGGAGTGGTACCTCACTGTGGTTATGATGTGCAGGTCCCTAATGGCTAATGATGTTGAGCATCTTTTCACGTGCTCCTTGGCATCCTTTTGTTTTTTTTTTCAATTGAGGGATAGTTGATTTGCACTGACCTCCTTACTTTTAATAATTCTGTTAAGTCATTCAGACCAGGAAAGAGTACCTGAGGAAGTGCATTTACTTCCAAGTGGCTGAAGACCAGAAACATTCAGAACCCCTCTTGGGCTCACAAGGAACTGACCACGAACCCCACAGCGCCCCCAGTGTGCTTGAGAACAGGTGTCTGGCAGCGTCAGGGCAGGACGCACCCACACCGCGATTCTGACAACTTCCATCTCTGCTACGTCCCTCTCCCTTGACCTCTGTGGTCCTCCCCTCAGCCAGTCACAGAGGCCTGGTGCCTCTGACCAAAGCCACCCTTCCTTGGCATAAACTCCCCTCTTTCTGCATTAGCACTTTGTGTTTTTGTTCAGTTCAGTTCAGTTCAGCCGCTCAGTCGTATCCGACTCTTTCCGACCCCATGAATCGCAGCACGCCAAGCCTCCCTGTCCATCACAAACTCCCAGAGTTTACGCAAACTCATGACCATCGAGTTGGTGATGCCATCCAACCATCTCATCCTCTGTCGTCCTCTTCTCCTCCTGCCCCCAATCCCTCCCAGCATCAGGGTCTTTTCCAACGAGTCAACTCTTCGTGTGAGGTGTCCAAAGTATTGGAGTTTCAGCTTCAGCATCAGTCCTTCCAATGAACACCCGAACTGATCTCCTTTAGGATGGACTGGTTGGATCTCCTTGCAGTCCAAGGGACTCTCAAGAGTCTTCTCCAACACCACAGTTCAAAAGCGTCAATTTTTCAGCGCTCAGCTTTCTTCACAGTCCAACTCTCACATCCATACATGACCACTGGAAAAACCATAGCCTTGACTAGACGAACCTTTGTTGGCAAAGTAATGTCTCAGCTTTTTAATATGCTATCTAGGTTGGTCATAACTTTCCTTCCAAGGAGTAAGTGTCTTTTAATTTCATGGCTGCAGTCACCCTCTGCAGTGATTTTGGAGCCCCAAAAAATAAAGTCTGACACTGTTTCCACTGTCTCTCCATCTATTTCCCATGAGATGATGGGACCAGAAGCCATGATCTTAGTTTTCTGAATGTTAAGCTTTAAGCCAACTTTTTCACTCTCCTCTTTCACCAAGAGGCTTTTTAATTCCTCTTCACTTTCTGCCATAAGGGTGGTATCATCTGCATATCTGAGGTTATTGATATTTCTCCTGGCAATCTTGATTCCAGCTTGTGCTTCATCCAGCCCAGCATTTCTCATGATGTGCTCTGCATAGAAGTGAAGTAAGCAGGGCTGCCTCCTAATTTCAGGCCCAGCATAGCACCATGAATAGAGTAAGACACCTGCGAGGGGCTGGGAGAGGGCGCAGACGGCTCTCATGTAAGGGACGAGGTTGTCACAAGGCAGCGCCCGGGCCCGCCCCACCTCACGGAGGCAGGACAATGGCGGTGGCCCCCCTGACCGGCTGCTCTTCGGCAGCATTTCCTTCTCCAGGGCATCTTTCTGATTCAGGGGTTGAACCCGCATCTCCTGCATTGCAGGTGGATTCTTTACTGCTGAGCCACCGGGGAAGCCCTTTCATACCTGTGAAAAGTGAAAGTGAAGTCGCTCAGTTGTGTCCAACTCTTTGAGACCCCATGGACTGTAGCCCACCAGGCTCTTCTGTTCATGGGATTTTCCAGGCAAGAGTACTGGAGTGGGCAGCCATTTCCTTCTCCTGAGGATCTTCCCGACCCAGGGATCAAACCTGGGTCTCCCACATTGCAGGCAGACGCTTTACCCTCTGAGCCACCAGGGGAGTTTCGTACCTGTAGTTCTTCCTAATTATGATACATCACTGCACATACGGTTACTTCAAAGCTGGGAGAAGGAATACCTTTCTTATAACCTCTCTGTAGAGAGGTACAATTTACAATACAGAACACCTTCTCACAGTTTTAGGAATTTATATATACTTATATCAATATGCCTGGGGGCTTCCCAGGTGGCTCAGCGTAAAGACCCCACCTGCGATACAGAAGACGCAGGTTCAATCCCTGGGTCAGGAAGATCCCCTGGAGGAGAGCATGGCATCCCACTCCAGTATTCTTGCCTGGAAAACCCCATGGACAGAGAAGCCTGGTAGGCTACAGTCCACGGGGTCACAAAGAGTTGGACAGGACTGAAGTGACTGAGCAAGCAAGCACGTATACCAATATGCCTAGATGGTATATGGACTCCGTGTATGTGTTTATGTAGATGTTATAAACTGTACATTCATAATTTTTAAGCCTATCTTTCTCCATAGTTAGACCTTTTTTTTGCTCCAAAAGAGGTGCAATTGCCACTTGAAAATTCAAATGGTAAATCATTTACAAAGTTGGAATAAATGGTCATGGATTTTTCTGGGCTCCAAAATCACTGCAGATGGTGTTTGCAGTAATGAAATTAAAAGATGCTTACTCCTTGGAAGGAAAGTTATGACCATCCTAGACAGCATATTAAAAAGCAGAGACATTACTTTGCCAACAAAGGTCCGTCTAGTCAAGGCTATGGTTTTTCCAGTGGTCATGTATGGGGGATGTCAGAGTTGGACTGTGAAGAAAGCTGAGTGCTGAAAAATTGATGCTTTTGAACTATGGTGTTGGAGAAGACTCTTGAGAGGCCCTTGGACTGCAAGGAGATCCAACCAGTCCATCCTAAAGGAGATCAGTCCTGAGTGTTCATTGGAAGGACTGAAGTTGAAGCTGAAACTCCAGTACTTTGGCCACCTGATGTGAAGAGCTGACTCACTGGAAAAGACCCTGATGCTGGGAAAGATTGAGGGCAGGAGAAGGGGACGACAGAGGATGAAATGGTTGGATGGCATCACTGACTCGATGGACATGGGTTTGGGTGGACTCCGAGAGTTTGTGATGGACAGGGAGGCCTGGAATGCTGCGGTTCATGGGGTCGCAGAGTCAGACATGACTGAGCAACTGAACTGAACTGAATAAATGTTTCTAATATGATTTACAAAGCCTTGATTATATCTGATGAAAACACAAAATACAGACTCCTACATGAAGAATCAGTTTCAGATTGTATAATGCTTTACTATTTTACACAACCTTTTATCTGAACTATAATGGACAGGATGATCTGACATCATAAAATTAATCACATCAGAAAAAGCTCATCTTTTCCACATGTAGGAAATTAAATCAGCATAATAGGCTGCACCGCTGGCAGACTTCCTGGGCTCCAATTAACCTGCCATTAACCAGATGAGTGACTTCAGCAAGTTATCTAACTCTCTTTGAAAACCAGTATCCTCATCTGTAAAATGAAAATAATAATAGCACCTGCTTTAGAGAATTATCATGGTGAGCAAAGGCGTTCATATGCATTTGGCAGGCAAAAGTTAAACAAATAAAATAAATTCCTTATTAACTCTTTCCTATTTTTGTGGGAAGGAGTTTAATCTCTTCAAAGTTAAGCCTTACCCACAACTAAAAGATAAATGGTTTTGCTCAATAACAACTGCTTTGGCTCAACTTAGCTTTCTCACTGTCTCTAGTATTAACTCTATTTTACCTAAATTTTAGGAATCTGTTTAAGATACTTCTCTGAAGAAATAGCATTTCTTTTTTTTTTTTTTAGAAATAACATTTCTTTAAAAATATTTCAGGTTTTTTTTACCCCTGCTCTTATTTTTAAGACCCAAGACTGTCAGTTTGGATTTTGAGTGTCAACAAAAGTGTAATAAACATTTTTAAAAACTGCATCTCAATAACAAAAGCAAATCTATGATTGTCTAGGTTCCCTGATGCTGAAGAGATAAAATCTTCTGTTTTGCACTCAATTTAGGAAATTGGCCTAAACAATTTAATAGATGTTTCAAAATAATGTAATAGCTGGCTGAGTTGGAAAAAAGTAACATAGTCTAAATAGATGTAATGTTGAGGTCCTTACACCTCACAGGAAATCTGTCAGCTCCCCAAAGCAGAGTCCCCTGTTATTCCTTGAGAAATAAATGAGAACAAGCTTTATTTTTCTATGGTTTAAAGATGAAAAAACTGATTCAAAGTTTCTTTTGAATATTTTGCCAAAATATTTTCCCCTGACCATTTCTGTTTTCCCTTTCCAACGTTTTCCATATTTTCTAAGTTTTAAAAAATAAACGTGATTTGATTTAAGGACAAAACTGGAAGTTTTAGACAAACTTCAGTTTCCTCTTTTAAACAAGCACTGTTCCCAGAGTGGAACTGTGTACCTGTGATAAAGATTTATGTGCACAGTTCCAGGTACACACCCTGACAACCTGAGTCACATGAACATTATTCATATGACTTACTCTTTGACAAACACAGTGGATTAAAATATTTTACCTGCCAAATCCTGACTGCAGAGCTCTGGTCTTTGGCTTTGCGTTTGTTTGTTCGTTCCTCCTTTCCGACAGAGCAAGACAGTTTTGCCCCCGAGCTGTTTGCCTGCTGTGGTTATTGGGATGGTGCTGTGATGTGTGTTAAACCCAAGCACTTAGTAACAGTCTGTAGGAACAATTCCAGAAAGTGCAGTGCTAAACCCAGGTGGTTAAGGAGCTGCTTTCTTTGGAGAGGAGGCTATCAAACCCCTCACATGGTCGCTTGGTCTTGACTTAAGCAATGGGATGACCCTACAGGCCTTCCACTGTCAGATAAGGGCCTGCCAGGGGCCAGGTCACAAACAGTTCAGGTCTCAGGGGCTGAACTCCTCTGCACCCTAACAGGAGCTGCAGACAACCATGAACAAGTGGGCACGGCCAGGTCCCACTAAAAGGTCAGTTACCAATCGGAGCTGGCCAGCCCGTTGGCTCTAGTTTGCTCAGTTAAGGTACAACTGATAAAAGGTGAGCCTTCAGTAAACTGAATTTGAAGGTAATTTCAAAATATATGCTAATTCTTATTGGAATCTTCAAGTGATAGAGAGTATTTAGTACAAAAATGATTAAAATTTGGCATTTCTCTTGAATCATTAAAATATTTTTCTATCAGTGTAAATTAGAGTTGAGAAAAAGTAATGACACATTTTCTCAATATTTTCTGAAATAGAAGAACACACTTTATTCATAAAGGACCTTTAAGTTTCAAGAGAAAACCATCAGGAATGACTTCCTTGGGAGAAGGATATAAAACTGACCTATAGAAAATTAAAATCTGCTGTTTTTTCTTAAGTTATAGACAATTAGAATAGCTTATACATTTTAGATATTTAAAGTATTTTCTATAAAGTCTGAGCCACTTCCCCACAAAATTGGCAGAATACCTTTGTATGAATATGATAGAAAATAAAGGAGCATTTCTATTGCTTTAAAGTTTGATTTTAAAGTTCTATTTTTATTGCTTTAAGTTCTAAATATTTTATAAGAGTTTTATCAAATGGCAAGTCCCATTATATCAACTTTTTATTTTCTAAGAAGTAAACATAATTTAAATCAGAGAAGCTCCACTATTACTTGGCATTTCTACTTCTCATTTCTTGGTGACTTTCAAGGACAAAACTTTTATACCTCCATAGGTGACCCCAACATGCAAGAGAACAATGAGATGACAAAAAAACCCAACAGAAAGACTCTCTCATGAATGATAACCAAGAGGCACTACAAAGTGTCAGCAGAATTAGACCGTCAAGAACTCCAGACTGCACAGATAATAAAAAGGACCAAAAAGAAAACAAAACAAAACCTTTTTAAAAAGTTGATCGGCAAATGCAATAACTAAAAGACAAATAACCCAATTAAAAATGGGCAAAGATCTGAATAGACATTTCTCCAAAGAAGATATGTAATGGCCAGTAAGAATGTGAAAAGATGCTTGATATCATTAGCCACTAAGGAAATGTGAATCAAAATCCAAATGAGGTAGTATTTCATACTTCCTAGGATGGCTACAATAAACAAACAAACAAACAAAAAGACAATAATAAGTGTTGGCAAAGATGTAGAGAAATTGGGCCCCTCATACACTGTTGGTGGAACGTGTGTGCTCAGGTGCTTGGTCATGTCCGACTCCGTGGCCCCAGGGACTGAAGCTCTCCAGGCTCCTTCTGTTCATGTAATTTCCCAGGCAAGAACACTGTAGTAGGTTGCTATTTCCTACTCCAGTGGATCTTCCTGACCCAGGGATTGAACCCCTATCTATCGTGTCTCCTGCATTGGCAGGCAGATTCTTTACCACTAGCGCTATCTGGGAAGTCTGGTGGAATGTATAATGGTGTATTCCATTTGAAAAACAGTCTGGCAGTTCCTCAAAGGGTTATATTTAGAGTTACGATATGAACCAGCAATTCCACTCCTAAGTGTATACCCAAGAGATGGAAAAATGTTGGTAAACACAAAATTTGTATACAAATGCTCATAGTAGCAGTATTTTTAGTAGCTAAGAGGTAGAAGAAACCCAAATGTCCATCAACTGATAAAATTAAATGTGGTAGATCTATACAATATCCCATTTATATGAAATGTTTAGCAAAACCATACCTATAATAGACAAAATATATTAATGGTTAAATATGGCTGGAGTTGGGGGTGAATGGGAAGTGACTACTAATGGGTATGGGATTTCTTTTTGGAGTGAGAAAAATATTCTGAAGTTGACTCTGAGGATAATTTAAAACTTTGTGAATATACTAAAAATCATTAAACTATATTACTTTAATGGGTGAACTGTACTATGTATTAATTAGATCTCAATAAAGCAATTATAAAAATATGATAAAATTAATTTGGATAGTAATGAGAAAGAATGAAATTGAAAACTCAACAGAATTGACTAGAAAAAATTTAAATGCCATATACAGTAGGCCTTTTAAAAACACCATAAATATCTAAAAATGCATGTATAAAAATGTGTAAGACTTCTATGAAAAAAACTACAAAACAGGGCTAACAGAAATTTTAAAAGTTCCAAGTCAATTTTCCATTTCCTTATACATTTATAACTGACAGTAAGAGAGTTTTTAGTGTTTCTGACAAACATTTTTTTTTTTGACAAACATTTTTAAAGGTCACAGGACAATCATAATTTCTCCCACTGATTAAGATGGCTTTGAATAGTTTTAACTTGTATGGCTATCTTTGTGGTCTTGCCTATACTTAAAATTAATGAGTTAAATGTATTATTTCAGAAATTAGAAAAGAACGGTAGAGTAATCCCAAAGATGGTACAAGGAAGAAAATAAGGGTAAGAGTAGAGATTAATGAAATAGAAAATGAAGATACAATAGAGAGAATTGAAAAAAATCTGTTCATATTCATGAACTGAATTGATTATCAAGGATAATCAAGGCAAAATGTGTATTCTTACGAACATATCACCCACTTCATGGAAGAGAACAAAGTCAATGAAAACAATTGGCACTGATTTTTGAGTTCTCAAACACTTGTGAACGTATGAAGTGACGAGACAGGCATCTTTCTGGTCTAGGAGACTCTAGAACGCACTCTCTCCTTCCATCTCCCAGCCACCCAGAATGTGTCGGCGTCCGCTCCCTCGGTCCTGCCCCTACTCACGAGGTGGCATGTGGCCCGCGGCGGTGCAGGCTGACAGCAGCGCTGTAGCAATGAGCTTCACTGAGCCTGTCTCAGGCGATGGGCAGCCTCAGGGGAGAGTAAGACGGGGCCGGTCTCCCCGGCCCGGCCACAGGGTCGCTCCTGGGCGGCACCTAGGCTGCCGACCACCCTCGCCCAGAGGTCACGACCTCCACAGCCCTCGCTGCCTTGCTTGGCGGCAGCGCACGTGGCTGCCCACGGAGGTTCTCTCACTCCTGTGCGGAAGCCGTGACCGCCAGGTTGACTCTTACAGTCTACCAGGCTCCCCGAGGAAACACGGGCTGAGCGCCAGTCCTGCAGACCTGGGAGGTGACGTCCACTGACGGGACTTCCGAGGATGAGACGAGGCAACGCACGGAGGACCCAGCTCACAGCACGCATTTACCAAGACTGAGTTTCTACACGAAGCACAGCAGTCCAAAGGACAAGCAACAGGCATAAGAAGCCAAATGTTATGTCTGTAAGACTTCTGGTATTTCCATCTTCCTCGACCCCATGACACCTGGTGTTCCTGGGTGGGACCCTAGACCACTGAGCTTGAAACAGCACACGTGCCGCCCCTTCCCAGGCTTTGGCTGCTCTGACACCAACGATTCCCGGTCATCTCCTTCTGGAAACGGTCCCCACCGTGTGGTTTCCATTTTCTTCGTCTTCAGCGACCTGACTGGCTGCCTCTTTCCTTTCCCTTGGCCTCAGGGAAGCACAGTCAAGTGCGGAGGTGAGGAGCCCGGGCACACACTTCCTCTCTGGGTCTTAACACCAATACCACAAGGTCAGAAACCAGACAAGAACATCTTCTTGAAAAACAAGAAAGACAACACAATCTACTTTAGGTCTTTCTCTTTTTCCTATGAATTGTCCTCTGCTCTTCCATACAGGAATTTAAATAGAAACAGGGTAGTATTTTAGTCTAAACTTTAACAACAAGATAAACTAAGTGAATCAAAAGCAGAACATGTCAGGTCTCCCAAAGCACCTCCAACAAGGACAGAACTTTCTCGTGGAATGGCTGTGAGTAGAAAATTAAGTATATATAAGTGAAATATAAGTGAAATATTAAGTGAATATAAGTGAAAAGGACAACTTGGAACAAAAATGAAACACATCAAGTAATTTCCATCCCCTCTGAATGAAACACATAGGCAGGAAAGCTTTCCTCATTGAAGCTGAAGTTTTAAGACTATGTTTGTAACAACACAGTTGCTGTGGAAACAGTTGATTCAACAGTATGAACTCACAGCTGAATCAAGTAAGGTGTGGAACAGAAGTCTTATTCAAACAGTGGCAAGAACCATAAAACATTAAAAAGGCACATTGAATGACGGTGAGTCAAAGCGCCATGTGTTTTAACCTAAGGGTCAGGCATTTTTTTGCCCAATGTCTGACATAAAGAGGATGTTTCTTTTTAATTAAGTTCTATTTTTGGAACCCTATAATCAGTCCAATCATCCCTCAAACATCCTAAGTTTTACTGCTTCTGTCTATATAACAGCATGTAATTTTTTTTTTAACACTGTGTATTTTATTAAATTCATCCACTTTGGACGGAGTTACTAGAATTCAGATCTTGCCGGAGCATGCAGAAGTTATGGCACCAACAGAAGACAACTCAGGGTTTTGAAAATTTTCTGCATGTAACTGATTCTATTACATATCGCAGTGCTGATTTGTTCATCATTCAGCATCATTTCAGGCTTAGCTTTTGACTACAGGTTTCAAGACTATGAACTCTTTAAATACAAAAGTTGTCAGAGAATGTTAAGAAGGGCCCAGAGCCACTGCCTTACCCAGCAGCCCAGCCTCCAACCCCAGAACCGTCACCACACCTTGAACTTGTTCTGTGGCTTTTATGGGTCAGTTAAGAGTTTTCCAAGCAATCTTGGAAAAAACACCGTATCGAAAAAACCCTCAAGACACTCAGCACAGAAACAGCGTGCATTATGTGAACCTTAAACACATGCTCCTCTGCCCCTCCTCTGCCTTCCGGTTCACTTTTTAACTGGAGAGGGACGCACTTGTCTTTAAAAAGAAAGTACACACAGTGTTCCAATCCTTTCCAAGTTCTGACACACACTGTGAAGTCTGAAATGTTACCCTTTATCAAGTAAGATGTGTTCAACGAGTTTTTTAAATGATGCTTCTGTGTGAGGCTCTGGAGATGGCAGTGAGCGGGCTCTGAACGGAGGAGCCTTGGCGCGCCCGGGTGTGGCTGCCCGCACCCTCCGCGAGTGCACAGGGGATCCATTCATACCAGAAAAATCACAACCAAGGGCGACTGGGGAAGCAGTGACAGCCAAGAGCAGAGCGTAAAGGAGCCGGACTCTGCGGGGTGACTCACAGGAAACGCTCAGCCAGCGGCGGGAGGCCCGGTGCTCACCCCTCCAGTTAGGAATCTAGGTCAAGGCTCCCGGGCTTCAGGCTTCAAGGGGGTCCTGGGGCCCAAACCTCAGGGCAGAAGCTCAGTTCCCAATGGCCTGCCCTCCTCTAAGCGCCCACCGCGGACAGACCACAGGGAGGCCATCGCCACAGAGGAGAAGGACCCGAGGCCCCCTTCTACTCTGGATTTGTGCCACTTCCCTGAGTGCTCCTCTCAGGGTGCGCGGGACGGCAGCCCAGGAACCGCGGCTCACTGAGGTGTATAGGTGACGGACTGTCAGCTCACCCAGCTCTGTCGACACGGGGGACCCGGTGGCAATCTCCCCAATCTTGGCCACGCCATCGTAGTAGGCTCTTCCTGCCAGGATCATAGCTGGAGAGGGAAGGTGAGACACAGAACCGTCACACCCAGAAAGGAGGAAGCAATACAGGTTTCTGTCCAAACATCTGAGTCCCTTGTGGCCAAGGCGAGTGTGACTGAGAGGGCAGCGGTGGTGCTCGAGAGCTGTGCTGGAGTGCAGGTCCCCGCCGCCGGACAGCACCCAGGGCATCCTTGCCTCTGACCAGCCCTGGGAACCTTCAGCCGCAGGGTCTGGAGGTCCAGAGGAGCTGCTCTCGACGCCAGTCCCAGAGCGGCTGTGTTCCTTACACAGGATCAGGGCTGGAACATGTCCACTCCAGCAAGGCTGGTTACTTAACAGCAACACAGGCCTGCGAGCTGTTAGCTGGAGGGGCTTGTGTGGGGTGGCCTAGGTGCTGGGCCTTTGACGGCATTTTTACTTTTTTCTGTTGAAACAGATAATCTAAGGCACAAGCAACTACCATACTGTTGCCAGGAGAAAAGTGTATGAAATCTGAAATACATTATCATTTCAAAAAACAACACAATTACCTGAAAAATAACTGAATACTCTGCTTTTCTTTCCCCTCCTTTTTGGCAGAGACAGAAAAACTTATTGCTGTACAAGCTGGATCCTAATTATCTTAAAAATCACATTTCTCCTTTAAAACAGATTCTGAAAACTACATTATAAGGTATAGAAATCTGCTTTTGATTTGGTTTACTTTTTCTTTCCTTTTTTGGGGGGGTGGGGTGGGCGGTGGTTGGAGAGCGCGTCAGAAGCAAGATAAATCTGGGCTTGAATTCCACAGTTACTTCCAACTAACTAACATGACCTTGTTGGGCAAGTTAGTTTCTTTTCTGAAACAAAAGATGTTAATCTAAAAATGCCCTAATAGTATGTGTATTGGACAAACTAGTCAAAGCTGCTAATACCAATTCCTTCTTTTACTTTACAACAGGCTGGGTTTCAGGAGACTGACAGTATGCAGTAAGCAAGACTTTCAACAAGACCTAGGCTATTCAGTGTGACTTTGGAGAAAATATTTTATCTTGTTCAAAGGCTGGCTTCTTACACAGACCTCACTTTGCCTGGGAGCCTTGGAGATCACAGGAGTTTGGAGATAAAAGAGCCCTAAGCAATCTCCTCTCACTGAGAAAAAAACCTGAGGCCACACCAGCCACTCTGCCCCATTTTAGAGTGGGTATTGTTTTTCAAAGATGGATTTTAAAAGCTATTTCAAGTTGAAAAAAAGGTGGAAGAGGTCATAGAATTAATTAATCTATACGTCTGGTTGAAGATACTGAAGGCCAAAAAAGTAGGAGTTTCATGACAGATGAAACTATTTTTGCAGGTCTTGTAGAGTTAAAAAATTAAAAAAGTTACAGCTTTTACTACATGCATATACACCTAAGTTTAGAAAATGTAATGGTCTACTATAGTATTATTTCATAAGACTGAGGATGGCAGAAAGCAAAGAACTGAAGAGCCTCTTGATGAAAGTGAAAGAGGAGAGTGAAAAAGTTGGCTTAAAACTCAACATTCAGAAAACTAAGATCATGGCATCTGGTCCCATCACTTCATGGCAGGTAGATGGGGAAACAAAGGAAACAGTGAGAGACTTTATTTTGGGGGGCTCCAATATCACTGCAGATGGTGACTGCAGCCATGAAATTAAAAGTCGCTTGCTCCTTGGAAGAAAAGTTATGACCAACCAAGACAGCAGATTAAAAAGCTGAGACATTACTTTGCCAACAAAGGTCCATCTAGTCAAAGCTATGATTTTTCCAGTAGTCATGTGTGGCTGTGAGAGTTGGACTATAAAAAAAGCTGAGGGCCGAAGAACTGATGCTTTTGAACTGTGGTGTTGGAGAAGACTCTTGAGAATCCCTTGCACTGCAAGATCAAACCAGTCCATCCTAAAGGAAATCAGTCCTGAATATTCCTTGGAAGGACTGATGCGGAAGCTGAAACTCCAATACTTTGGCCACTTGATGCAAAGAACTGGCTCACTGGAAAACACCCTGATTTTGGGAAAGATTGAAGGTGAGAGGAGAAGGGGATGACAGACGATGAGATGGTTGGATGGCATCACCGACTCAATGGACATGAGTTTGAGTAAACTCTGGGAGTTGGTGATGGACAGGGAAGTCTGGAGTGCTGCAGTCCATGGGGTCATGGGGAGCTGGACATGACTGAGCAACTGAATTGAACTGAGGATAACCGTAAAGCATAATTATAAAAAAAAGAGCAACAACAAATAGAGTTTAGGTAGACTCTCCAAATCGTTACTTAAGATAATTCATCTACCAGATGGCATTAAGACACAGGGTGCTGATGTTACCACCCTGTTTCATGGAGGAGAGCAGAGGAGAGACATTCTGGGTCAGACCCAAGGTCAGTGGAGAAACAGAGGCAGTGCACGCAACTCCAGCGGGTGTGTTCACTTTCTTGGTGCAAATCACGGTGCTTTTTGACTCTTTGGTCTCAGCTAGCACTGAAAAAGAGGTGACTCCACCTAAAAACAAGGCTTATAGCCAGTAAGCTGTCAAGTTAATATATGTAATATTTTCGTGGGAAAATTTAAAATTGTAAGGTACTGATAAGCTGAAAAGCAAATTAGCTGGAGAAGGGTAATACAGGATTACACCACACAAACAAAATTTTTGGTCTGCATCCACATATTACATTGAAATTTTTTTCAATTTCAACAGTTTAAAATTTTTTCAGTTTTTCAGTTTCACTAACTGTTGATTTATGTTTAAAACTATTAAACCTTCTTAGTCTAGTAAAATATCCTGCTTTTATGATAAAGCTGTATTAATGTAAAAATTATTTATCCCGAAAAAAAGAATAAACTGGTATTTTCATAATTGAGCTCCCTCTTGTAAATATATTAGAGATTTTATACAGGCTACTGTTTTAAAGAATGAAGCTTATTAGTTCTCATTTAATGGCTGACCAGCTATTTCATCAACCTAAAGTACACACTTCCACCAGAAAAATTTTCCTTAAAATATGATTTCACTAGGTTACAGTTCTGCTCAAAAAGCTTCAGTGGCCTCCCACTGCCCCTGTGAGCCTGTCTCACTCCACAGAGTTCATCGTGGATTTTTACAATTGTGGCCGTCAATGAATCACACCTCCCAGAACTGTTGTCTAGGACACGGAGGCGTGGTTTGGTCATGTGGCTTGCTTTGGCCAATGAGGTACTAGCAGGCATAACTACCATGGGGCTTGTCCCCTTGGGACTACCAGCCAGGCCTGAGAGAGGAGGTGAGCCTAGCCCTGGCCGCAGCTGATTCTGACTGCAATGCAGAGTCTCGGGCATACAGGCAACTGTACTGCCTTTACAGGACTATTGGAAATAGCAAACTATTGTCATCTGAAGCCATCAAACTCAGGGGCAGTGTGTTACACGGCAACAGGTAACCGATGCTGCATCCAAATACGCTAATAATGGGACCTCATTCCACCTTAAGTTTTCTGTTCCCCCACGCTCCGAACCCATGCGAGTGCGGACCCCGGGTCTTGGCTTGCAGGCTGTCTCTTCTGCCTGGAGCACTAGAAAGCAGCGGCTGCCTGCTGCCACCTGTTACCCGCTCAGCTCCCGCACGGCCTCCTGCCTGCTCTTCTCCTGACCTCCAGCTCAGACCCCCGTGACTGTGCTCTTCATCAGCAGTGCCTGGTCCTGACTGCACACATGGCATCCTTGACTGTACTACGGATTCTTACCAAGGACTTGACACGTTTTATTGAAGTTTCTCAATGGCTTCAGCTAAAAACAGATGGCCTGCAGAAATTCTGGAATCACCTTATGAAGTGCAAAATAGGCCTCAGGAGATATTAAAGTGATAAGAGGCCTCTGGGGAGAAGTCCTGTTAGCAGGAGGCTAAGCTGTGGGCTGTTCACTGCGTCACTTTATAAATCTCTGCCTCAGAGAGGCAGCTCGTGCTAGAAAGAAAAAAAACAATTGCAGGTCAGACTGCTCTCCTTCATGGTGATGGATAAGGCGATGACTTTGTGTTCTTGTGACTAGGCGATCATCAGGAGAGAAAAAAGTGAAAGTGTTCGTCTCTCAGTCATGTTCAACGCTTTGTGACCCCATGGGCTGTAGCCTGCCAGGCTCTTCTGTCCATGGCCTTCTCCAGGCAAAAATACCGGAGTGGGTGGCCATTCCCTTCTCTAGGGGATCGATCTACCTGACCCAGGGATCACACCGGGGTCTCTAGCATTACAGGTAGATTCTTTACCTTCTGAGCCACCAGGGAAGGCCCCCACCCCCTCATCAGGGGAGAGTCAGCTTGCAAAACAAAGCTCCAGCTTGTTAAAAGAGGGAGGGGGCACCCAGAGAAGTCATCCACACTGCCGGGGGCGTGAGGGAGGAAAGGGCCAGGCCTGCTGCACTTCCTGACACTGGACAGTGGCTGAGAGCGCCAAGGCCCCAAGGAAAGCCAAGAGGCAGCTTATCGCTGCAGCGTCTGCAACTGCAGGGCGCCCGTCATCCAGCGTCCCAAGTCTTGCCAGCACCTCCCCTCTCCTGGCACATGCCCAGGCTGAGGGTGTGAGGGTGCAGATTTATTTTCAAAACATCACCAGGGAGCAGCTGGAGGTGGGGGTATTGTGACGGACAGAAGCAAGACAGGGAGAAAAGACACAGAGCTTGACCTGAAGGCGTCTTCAAATCTCAAACTGTTGGAAACTAAACTTTCTACTTACGTTACGTGCTGGGCCTAGTGAATCAGGGTAGATGTCGAAACTGGGATCTGAATGTTTGGCGGGTGGGTGACACGTGCTACATATGGAGAATGGTTCTGACCATGTTAGAATTTGGTGATTATTTTCAAGGTGATCACTGATAACACCCGCCTTGGGGAGGGGGTTGGGGAGGGGAATACACATGAAGGTGCATATCACCTTCCTCAAATGAAATCTGTTCAAACCAGCAACTGACTCTAGTTCACAGAGAGACAAAAGCCAATGCTTGAGTCCATTTTAAATGAGAATCTAAGTTCAACTTTTAATTTAGATGTTTTTCCATTCAGGCTAAACATCTTATTTCTCGCTATTACTAGCAAAAGTGATACATCGCCCCCCATCCCCACCCAATGATACACTCAAAGATCAGAAATTCTTCTGTATAAAAAGGAGAGTAATTCCTATGCTTTAGGATTCTAATATTTTAACTATCTTTTTAATATATTGGTTTATAAAAAATTTGGTTTATAAAGTAGTAAACATGTTTATGTTTTAATGATATAAAAGATTAAGCAGTTTCAAAAAGCAAAATCTGATATTTAAGATATGTCACTTATAGTAGTCTATTATTCAATTCACTTATTTCAAATAAACTAATATCCTACCATTGCAAAGTTTCTGTAGATTAATTATAAACTGTACCAATTTAAAGATATTTTAGAAATTCAGTAGCAAGTATCTAAAAATAATTAAGCAAAATATTTAATAAGTGGCTTTTGTACATCCTCTATATTTATAAATTTAGAAAACAGACACTTACCATTAACAGCTTTTTCATAATTTTTCCCTAGGTTTATTAAATTTCGTAGCCCAGGATTGAACTGTTCCAAAACATTCTGAAAAACAAACAAAAAACCAAATTAAGAACATAAGTGACTACTAGACCAAGTAACCTTCAGAGGTCGCACTGCAGAGCCGAGGATCCCCATGTGTGCCCGATGGCACCGTCCACAAAGTCATGGGTGCCGATCTGAAAGCAGGAAAGAGCATGTCCATCCTGACTGAGGGAATTGGTGCGGCCACGTGACCCTGGCCACGCCTGCCCTGGAGCTGCCTAGAGCTGACTGTAAATGGAGCCTGTAGCAGACATGCAGCCCCCACAAATCACAGCCTGCAGGGGGCTGTCAGTTCAGAAGCCAACGCTGCTTTTGGGTTTAGGTAAGTTAATGGCTGTCACACTAGTGATAGCAAACACGGGTGCATGACAGGAACTTAAGTACATGGACAGTGCTTTGGCTATCAATAAAGAAGATTTTTGGTCCATAAAGAAGGCTGAGTGCCAAAGAATTGATGCTTTCAAACTGTTGTGTTGGAGAAGACTCTTGAGAGTCCCCTGGACTGCAAGGAGATCAAACCAGTCAGTCCTAAAGGAAATCAAGCCTGAATATTCATTGGAAGGACTGATGCTGAAGCTGAAGCTCCAATACTTTGCCCACCTCACCTGATGCTGGGAAAGATTGAAGGCGGGAGGAGAACTGGTGGCAGGTTGGTTGGATGGTTGGATAGGATCACTGACTCAATGGACAGGAATTTGGGCAACAGAACAGACATTTCTAAGAGATGTTTTTGCTCTGCCTAATTACTAGGAGAGGGATGGGTGTGGATGGCTCCAAGACACAGGACTGCCTGGAACTTTCTTTGTAGGGGGTCACTGGTCTTTTCTCCTGGTCATCAGTTCACTCAGTACGTATTTTTGGAGTGTGCACCAGGCCCTGTGGAGGAGAGGTGGAGATGTGGTTGCCCATTCTGGGCTTCATGATGCTCTGTCTCTGCAGATGTCACGGATTTCATTTTTAATAGCATCATTTCTACATCAATAGAACATCATAAACAGAGAGAGAAGCACAATGACAGGTATAAGACAAGCAACTATTTAGCACATTGGTCTAAATTTAAAATGCTATCCTAAATCTGATGTTACAGACAAAAAAATCATTCCTACGAGGCTCTGAATATATTTGGTGACTGAATATATTTGTCCCACCAACAAACAATAAGCTTTATTAATCTTTCCAGGTAGACCAGTCAAATCTCTTTACTGACCGCCTCCACCAAAATGTGTACCTTGTTTGTAGAGGCCCAAGCAACAAAGAATAAAAAACCCACACAATTTTTCAAAGGGCAGAGACATGACACATGTATTCTTCGGGATAAAGAGGTTCTCCATTACATGTTAGTAGGGGAGAAAGAACATAATAACTTTTATTTTATTATAACTGTTCTTTATTAAAGAACATTGTAACTTTTATTATTATTAAAAGTTTATTTATTAACTTTTATTTTATTAAATGCATTTTATTAGACGCTGATAGAGGCTTATCATGGAAAATAATGCCTGCCTCAACCCTTCCCCACCCCTGGCCTTACTCCCATGTAACAGCTCCACTGAAAGTGCTCTTTCATATTTACTGTCATAGTTTTGATTAATATTCTTGATTTCATGACTTTGGACAATAACCACTGGCTTTCTGCTATGGTAAACAACTCTACCTTCCTTGTTCCCAGTCTTTCCTATATAACAGCAGTTTCCTGGCATATCAACAGTCAATATTTATTATGACTTTGTAAATACTGGTCACTACAGTGCAAGGAATGTATCAAGAATTATGCTTCCTTTTTTTTTTTTTTCCAGTGTTGTTGTTTAGTTGCTAAGTCATCTCTGACTCTTTGTGACCCCATGGACTGTAGCCTGCCAGGCTCCTCTGTCCATGGGATTTCTCAGGCAAGAATACTGGAGTTTGTTGCCATTTCCTTCTCCTATGCTTCCTTTCTTGATACACCTTTTTGTTTCTCCGGAGATTAACAAGTCTCATTCCAACGCCTCCTTAGATTTTTCCATGCATCTTCCTCACACTCCATGAGATCTAACAGAAGCCTATTGATATTTTTCAAGCCAAGGTTGTCAGTTGATCTTCATTTTTTTTTTTTTTTTTCTCCCAGAACTTCCCCAAGGACCCTCTGTCCTCTTGCTCAGCCTGGCCTGACCGTTTCCTGCCACACTGTTGCCCTCACATGTCCCTTTTTGATCCCCCATGTGACAGAGTCTCATTAGCTGGATTCCACATCTTCCTCTTTCTTCATTTATCCCTATTAGCTGGAGATCACTCTGTAAGAATGACATAGGAGGTAGACGTGAATCCCCATGTGCCTGAAATTATATTTACCCTGATGTTTGATTGGTATTTCGCTGGGCAGAGTATTTCAGGTTGAAAGTGATTTTCCCTCAGGATTTAAAAGATACTGCTCCTTATAAATTACTGTCTTTATTTTTTTTTTTAATACTTTTATTTATTTTCAGGTGTGCTGGGTCTTTGTTGCTGCACAGGCTTTACTCTAGTTGCAGCAAGCACAGGCTCTAGGGCGTGCCAGTAGCCGAGGCTCCTGGGCTGGAGAGCACAGGCTTAGCAGCTGAGGCACACGAGCTTAGCTGCTCCGAGGCAAGGGGGAGCCTCCTGGATCCAGGGGTCAAACCCGTGTCTCCTGCATCAGCAGGAGGACTCCTTACCACTGAGTCACCAGGGAAGCCTTCCACTGTCTTTAATGTCCAGTTCTGCTACTGAGAAGTCAGCTGTCATTTGTATATGACTTTTTTTTTTTTTTATGAGATGTGGCAGGGGAAGGCGCCTACTTCTGGAACCCTTCTCTTTATTCTTGTGTTCTGAAACTACACAGTGGTCTGTCTCAGTGTGGGTATTTTTAAAATTTATTTACTGGCACTCAAGCAGACCCTATCCATAGAGAAAATTACATCCTTCAGGTCTGAAAATGTTCCCATTTGATTCTCTTCATTCTCTGGAACTCTGAGAAGGATTTTATATAACCTGGATTTATTTTCTAATCATCTTACCCTTTTCTTCTGATTCTTCATTTTTTGTTGTCTCTGACAGATAGCCTCAACTTTACTTTCCAACTCTTCAATTTTTAAAACTTTTGATATATTTTTTGGCTCTTTCAAGTTTTTTGATTATTCCTTTTAAAAGGCATCCTGTTCTTGCTTTATGGATGTGGTGTCATCTCTTATCTGAATAAACTGCAATTTGAGGGGTATTATGTGCTAGTCCCCCACTGTTTGGTATCCAACTGCCTTTCACGTTGGAGGCATTCCTCAAATGGCTGGCGATCCTTGACTATCAGTTTGTGTTTAGGAGTCAAGCCCTAAAACGCTGGCTGGAAGTGTGTGCATGTGCATACAGGGTGGCTACTGACTAGGCTGCTTCATTCGAAACAGCGGGACAGCAGGTCAGCTGTAAAGAAACTGGCCAAGAGACAGTAACCAAGGGCCGCTGGGTCTCTCCAGAGAAACTTCCAACTTCCTGTCCCTGGGGGGAAGGGGCAGTCACCAGGGAGTCTGCTCCCCCAGGTCTGGGAGGCGGCTGGGTGTCTCACAGATCACTGTGCTGGTTTCTTCCTGAGTGTCAGTCCCTCAGCTGCTGTTTCCAAGTCAAAAGCACCTCTGAGTCAACACACCCTGAGACTGAACCTTGGCTGCCAGGCAGAGGGAGGCTGGGGCAGGTAGGGGACCTGGAGGTGAACCACCTTTTATCACCCTAGACCTGCATGCTCCCTCCTTCTGTGGGGCCTATTCCCCAGCCTTGGGCGGCTCTCTGGGGTGAAGGGCTCGGTTCTCTTCAGTACTCCTCTGTGCAGGTTCTTTCAGTCCATGTAAGGCAGTTATGCACCTCCGTCCATTTCTATCACCCCAAATTTCTTTAGGCTTTTGGTCAACAGATATTTCCTTTTTCAGGTCTCTACATTATGGATTTACAGGGAGTTTAAGTTCCTTTGCCATCATTTTAATGTATTCTCAGAGAGAAGAAGAACATATGAGGTCAATGGGCCACGCTAACTGGAAGTCCACTCAGCCTGTCTTGCTGGAGCCAGTCACCTGAGCCTCATTCACGGCCAGGAGCCATGAAGCCCCAGCGCCGAGGCTGACCTCTCACCCGTCCCTCAGCTAGCCAGTCAGTCTTAGTACCTGATTACGGGGACCTGTCACCATAGCTGCTATTTCTATCATCTTTCCTCAATTCTTTTAAGTTTTCAATTTTGAAATAGCTTAAGGCACACAACTAGTTATAAAACTGTATAAAAGCTCCCATGTATGCTTCCGCCAATGGGAACTTAGATGGTCAAAGTACATCATCTAAACCAGGAAACCAACATTGGTACAATACAGTTAAACTGCAGGTCTTATTTGGATTTACCAGTTGTTATACCTCTAATTTGCAGGGTGTGTGCCTTGTTTTTATGAAATTTTATCCTACGTATAGATTTGTATAACCATCACCACAATTATGATACAGAACTCTTCCAGTAACACAAAGGTCTCCAGGATACTACCCCTTTATAGCCCAACCACCCTAACCCCTGGCAACCACTGATCTCAATCGTCATAATTTTGTCACTGTGAGGATGTAACATAGGTGGAGTTGTACAGTATGTGGCCTTTAGAGACTGATTTTTCCACTCAGTCCAATGTCCTTAAGAACCACCCAAATTGCTGGGTGTATCAACAGCTTATTCCTTTCTTTTCTATTAGTGGTCCAGTATGGATGTATCACAGTCTATCCATTTCACTGTCGACCATTTGGGCTGTTTTCAGTTTTCGGCAGTTACAAATAAACCTGATATGGACAATCATGCACAGACTTTTGTGTGAACGTGAGTGTTCCTATCTCTAGAATAAACACCTGGTAGTTCAATTGCTGCGTCATACAGTAGGTGGATGTTTAACTTAAGAAACTGCCAAGCCATTTTCCAGAGTTGGCTGTACTGTTTTACATTCCCATAGGCAATGTATGAGATTTCGTATTTTTAAAATGTAATAACTTCATTAGAAAATGGTTGCTTTCCAATAAAAAGATAAAACTATTTTAAAACATCATTTAAAATTCTTACAATAATCTTACATGCCTGAGTCTAGATGATAATATGTACAAGGATACCAATACAAAGCAACCTGCCTTCTAGCAGACAAGCAGTCACAAAGAGAAGCTAAGCTCTGTGTTCCTTCCTAAGATTATTCTTAGTGCACCTTTACTCAAATAATGGGAAAACAGAATTTGATTTCTTGATAGAATTCTTAGACTGTTTACATATAACTCCTCTCTTAAAATTTCAAAAACAATGAATTCATGGAACTTCCAAAATTAATACCAAGCATAAACCACTATCCAAATGATTCAACTGGAAAAAAAGTTCAACTAAGACAAGAGACCACCATTGACTTCAGAGAAAACAATACAAGAATTTTTAAACTCGGAAGATCAACATATACTTCAATTCTTTATTTTAGGTTTTGCTACAGAAATGGTTCCCCTGGAAATTCTGGCCTCTTTGAATAGTGGAAAATCTACTTCACTGGCTGTTGGCCATTAATCTAGCTATTTTAGCTGAAGTACATGTATTTTTAAACTCAGGAACAGAAAAGCAGTGTGGCTGTCATATTTCACAATCTGCAAAATTTCAATCATAGCAATGGATGTCCTGGTGAATTGGACAGGTCCTAAATTTTGAGGGGGAGGGCAGTAGTTGGGTCAAAGGCCATGCTGTGTCAAGGCTTGCCAAGACCTGAATTGTTTATAGAGCCTCAAATTTAGAATCAAGAGCAGTAATGAACAAATCCATTTTAAGTTTGGCACTAAGAATAAAAGGTTTAAGATTTCGAGTATAAAAACAAAATACATCATAAAAGGCATTATTGGGCCAAGAATCACTATTTTGCTACCATCAATGACAAAAGCCTAGGAAGTATTCCAACAGTTACTGCTCAGCGAGAGGGATAATGTGTCAAACCAGTCTGAAACAAAATGAGTTTCCTTTCCATTCAGGGAAGAACATGGATCTTCTAGGCTAAAAAAGATGACTGGCAACAACTCTGTTGTATCTGTGCTGTACCTCATAGTGAAGAGGGTTGGTCCTGTCACAAGAGCTCTGGGCCCTAGGGAATTCGTCCTTAGCTAGTCCCCAGACCACTGAGGAAGAGGCCACTGAAAACCTACAGGCACATCCCACCAGATTTCTAGTTGCTCTGTTCACTAGTTTCTAGTTGCTCATACAATTTCTCTGCCTCATATATAGTTACAGATCGTAATTTTGAAAAGTATTACACAATCTTATGATGGTTTTAATTTTCTCACCATTTAGATTTTTCTTTCATTATTGAAAATTATTACCTTTACCAGTATGAAACTACAGGATATTTATAAGGCATAAATACAAATATGACTAGACAGATAGTTAAACTGGGCTGACCTTAAATTCCTAAGCAGCAGTTTCTCTTTCCATTTCTTTTGTCAATTCTCTATAAAACCAAGGACAAATTATTTGATATTTCAGCTGTTTGTTTTAACTTTTCTCAGTTGAAACGTGTGGATTATAGTTACACTAGAATAAGCTTTAAAAGTTATTTAAGAATCTCTAATATGGGGTTTTTTATAACTTGATTCAGGTACTGTATCTTTGAAATTTTTTATACTTTATTTTAAACAATCTCATGTGAATTAATCTAGCAATGTCACAAATCTTAAACAAGGCACCCTTTAATTTCATCTGACAAGAATACTTGTTCATAAGGGCTAACTATAGTTTCCAGTAGTCATGTATGGATGTGAGAGATGGACCATAAAGAAGGCTGAGCACTGAACTATGGTGTTGGAGAAGGCTCTTGAGAGTCCCTTGGACTGCAAGGAGATCAAACCAATCAATCCTAAAGGAAATCAGTCCTGAATATTCATTGGAAGGACTGATGCTGAAGCTGAAGCTCCAATACTTTGGCCACCTGATGTGAAGAACTGACTCATTAGAAAAGATACTGATCCTGGGGATGATTGAAGGCAGGAGGAGGGGATGACAGAGGATGAGATGGTTGGATGGGATTACCAACTCAATGGGTTTGAGCAAGCTCTAGGAGATGGTGAAGGACAGGGAAGCCTGACGTGCTGCAGTCCATGGGGTCACAAAGAGTCAGACATGGCTGAGTGACTGAACAACAACAAGGGCAAACTGAGATTACTTCTAGATAGAAGTAATTTGTATTAATAGAAAATCTCACCTCCTTCTTCCAGGTGTTGCTGGAAGCTGCAGTTTCTAGACTGACATCAGTATGTGATTACGTCCCCTGCCTTTAGAGAAAGCTGCTGTTGTTTAGTTGCTAAGTTGTCCAACTCGTTTGTGACCCAATGGACTACAGCCTACCAGGCTCTTCTGTCCATGGGATTTCCCAGGCAACAATACTGGAGTGGGCTGCCATTTCCTTCTCCAGGGGCTCTTTCTGACCCAGGGATCAAACCCGCATCTCCTGCACTGGCAGGTGGGTTCTTTGCCACTGAGCCACCTGGGAAGCCCTTAGGAAAAGTAATGGTGAGTAAATCTGGCCAAAGGGCAGATGCCTGTGGGTTAACCGAAGGTCTGAAGAGCCATGAGTTCATGCCTATCTTGAATGGGGAGCAGAAGCCAAGAAAATTAGACAACTGAGATGTTTTTGTTTGAAATATTAAGTTAGGGCAAAAGTACTCATATTTGAAGATATAAATACACAAAAATGCTCCCCACCAGTCGAATGTGAACAGTCTGTATGATCTGTCTAGGTTACCAGCTATTAACTTGTATTACAGATCAATTCGTATCATCTGAGCGCCGAAGAATTGATGCTTTCGAATTGTGGTGCTTGAGAAGACTCTAGAGAGTCCCTTGGACAGCAAGATCATATTAGTCAATCCTAAAGAAAATCAACCCTGAATCTTCATTGGAAGGACTGTTGCTGAAGCTGAAGCTTCAATACATTGGCCACCTGATGTGAAGAGCAGACTCATTGGAAAAGATCTTGATGCTGGGAAAAACTGAAGGCAGCAGGGGACTGGCAGAGGATGAGATGGTTAGATAGTTATTACAGATTCAATGGACATGAACTTGAGCGAACTCCAGGAGATAGTGAAGGACAGGGAAGCCTGGTGTGCTGCAGTCCATGGGGTTGTAAAGAGTCAGACGCAACTTAGCTAGTGAACAACAACAAATAATTTGTAACAGGCCATCCCAGTAGCAATGAACATGAGGGGTGGGGGAACATGGCATAAAAAACACTATGGCTTTGAATCCTCAGGCAAATCACATCTATCCTTGCTGAGCCCCAGTCTCCTCCTCTGTAAGATGGCAAAAACTCATTTTTACCTGATGAGGGGTATGAAGATCCATGAAATAATAACTAACATTTATGGAACACTTACTGTGCGCTCTTCAGGACACCTGACTCCGAGTGCACTGAATCAACTATAGTAATTAACGTGGCAAGACAGGAGCTCAGAAGTTTTAGTCAGCTCTTCAGAGGGATGAGCACTCCTATTTACATAGAAGTCTCCAGGCACCACTGCTTCCTCTCAGTAACGTGAAAACAAATGATCTGGGCTCTCCTGCCTCAAAGCGTCACATCAGGGTGAGAGAGACCATGAGTACAAAGACCTCCAGAAGCAGGCAGTACCAAGAAAACTGGAGGTGTAATTATTATCTGCTCTATCCAGTTGGAAACTCTATTCCTTTTTTCTTTCTGAGATGCATTGTGATGTTCCGGAGTCTATGTTTCAGGCTTTAGGCCTGGCACCTCACTTGGGTTCTCTCTTCAGACCCTAACAATGCAACAGTTATCATCCCCATTTTAGAGATGAGACATGAAACTTTGAGACGTGAAATATAAAAACCTCCCCGAAGGTCCCACAGGTAGAGTTAGCCCCGGGCACTAACCTTTGCACTCACCCCTCAGGCCTCCAGATAAGTTCCTTGAGGAAGATTATGCAATAAAGTGAGATAGAAATGCTTTTATGACAGAGATCACTATTTTAGGGTAAGAAATTATGCAAGTTTCTACAATATTTTCTTTGGGGAAGGTTTCTTGGAATCTCACCCCTGATTTGTAGCTGTTGTTTAGTCGCTATGTCCTGTCCGACTCTTTGCAACCTCACGGACTGCAGCCTACCAGGCTCCCCTGTTCATGGGCTTCCCCAGGCAAGAATACTGGATGAGTTGTCATTTCCTTCTCCAGGGGATCTTCCCAACCAGGGATCGAACCCACATCTCCTGCATTGGTAGGCAGATTCTTTTACTGCTGAACCACCAGGGAAGCTCCTCTTGATGTTAGAGGAGTATAATTAACCTTCTAATAGTTACACAATATGGACAAGTTCTACCCAGGCAAACAAATATTTCTGACTTTCTCCTTTTCTTTCTTTTAAAAAAAACGGAAGGAGTGGGGGAGAAAAAGAAGATTCTCCAACTACCTGTAGTCCTTCCGGGAATTAATAATGGTAACACTGCCATGTTGATTTCCTTTATTGAAAAGGAATTAAAACGTTACAGAACTACATGGTAAAACCAAAAGGTGTTTTAGCCACCCCATCCAAGTCTCAATCTTTTTTTCCTCCCCACAGGGAACCGCTAGTTGACTGGAAACTTTCTAACTCATTTTATACACACATATATTTAGTCAGGATTGGTAATTTTGCTTGAGCATTTAATTAAATAAATAGTATCATATAATAAATTTTACTGTCACATCTTACTTTTTTAAAAATTCAATGTTAAACTTCAGAGACCTGTTGACCTTGATATGTGTCAACTGAGTTTATTCCTATTTAACTTCTTTCTGTATCCCTTTGTGATGGCTGATTTTGTGTGTCTGCTACCGTACCTAGTTAAGCGACTGAATACTAATTTAGGTGTTGCTGTGTAGGACTTCTGAAGATATGGTTAACCACCAGTAGCCTTTAGGAGAGTATCCTCCATAATCTGGGTGGGATTCACTTAATCCATTGAAAGGCATTAAGAATAAAATGGAGGTTTCCCTGAGGAAGAAGACATTCTGCTCATGGACTTTCAGCCTGCCGGCTTACCCTATAATTTCAGACTTTCCAGTCCCCCACAACCACATAAGCCAATTTTTTTACTTCCTCATCTAAGTGACATTTAGAAGGCTTACAAGTTACTGCTAATACCAACTGTTTGCCAAGAAGCTGTCCATGTCTCTTTGTGCACACAGGGAAGAATTTACCTAGAAACAGAATCACTGGGGCACAGAGTACATGATAGATTTTTCATTTTTGTTCGATATTGTCAAACACTTTCTCCAAAGTGGCTGCAGCAATCTGTGCTCCTCCAACCACCGTACTATTTTGCCATGATCACCAACACTTGGTGTTATCACCCTTTTTTGCCTGATAGGTGAAAAGTACTGTTTAAGTACCATAAACTGTTTCCCTTGTCAGCATTAAAAAAGGACTCAGGACTGAACTATCTATGCAGGGGAAGAGAAATAAAGGTAGTTCCCTGGTGGTTCAGCTGGTAGAGAATCCTCCTGCAATGCAGAGACCTGGGTTTGATCCCTGGGTTGGGAAGATCCCCTGGAGAAGGGAATGGCAACCCACTCTAGTACTCTTGCCTAGAGAATTCCATAGACAGAGGAGCCTGGTGGCCTACAGTCCATGGGGTCGCAGAGTCAGACATGACCAAGCAGAGAGAACACAGAGGGCCCGAGTCTCCCACGGAGGAAAGGCAGCAGTGACTCCTGTCCACCTCACCACAGGGTAGGATCAGGCACCGAGAGCGTGGCTATGGCCCGCGATCAAGGGCGGCCGCCGCCCCTCCCCACCCCCAGCGCTGCGCTCCAGACACAGTGGCCTCTGGGGTGTGCTCTCAACGGGCCAAGGCGAGGACCCTGCTCTCTGCCTGCAGGTTTTCCTCCTGGACACCCGGCCGCCTGGGTCTCAGAGACGCTTCCTCGACCCTCCTCCTCTCTCCAGGTCTGTTTCTTGCTTCTCCTTCCTCAAAAGGCTTGTCTCTACCTTACAGGATACTACCTGTGTACTCTGTCTCCCTAGTAAAAACTAAGGAAATGAATTAAGGTCAAGGATCACTGCACTTCTAGCACTAAGAGCAGGCTAAGCCCGAGCTGTACTCACAGTGGCAGTTCTCGAATTCTTTTAGAATCATGTAAGAGCTGTGTGTGCTCCTGGATGAATCGGCTGCATGATGGACCTTCAGCCCATCTGATGAGCACACAGACTCAATGACTAGGCGGGCTGATTAGCCACGGCCAGGATTCCCAGAGTGAGGTAATGCACTGTTCGTGGCTTCATTAGCTCAATCTGAGGCTCATGGAAGCTGCAAGACTCTGCCCTTTACCTACTAAGTCATAACAGGCTTTGCTGTTGTTTAGTCACTAAGTCTCATCTGACTGGAGACCGCCAGGCTTCTGTCCATGGGATTTCCCAGGCAAGAATACTGGAGTGGGTTGCCATTTCCTTCTCCAGGGATTGAACCTATGTCTCCCGCATTGATTGGTAGGTAGATTCTTTATCACTGAGCCACCAGGGAAGCCCCATAACAGGCTTACAAAGCCTATAAATGCCATTCTTTCCTCGTGAATTTTGCTTCCCAACTCTATGTTTCTCCAAGTTGACATTTAAATTACTTTTTAAATATTTAGGTGATAATATAGTTCTTAAAAAAATACCTTGCTGGCAACAATTCAAATGTCCATTAACTGGTGAACAGGTGAAGAAACATGATACATCCATATATGGAATAAAAATGCCATAAAAAATGAGTAAAGTACAACATGGACAAATTCCATTATGCAAAAGTGAAAGAAACTGGCCACAACAGACTACCTGTTATTGTATGATCCCATTTCTGTGAAATATCTAGAAAAGACAAAGAAAATATATTAGTGACTGCCCGGGGCTGGGGTTTAGAATGAGAAATGACAGCAAATGGGCATAAAGGACCTTTGTGGGATGATGGAAATGTTATAAAATTGGCTTGTGGTAATGGCTGCACAATTCTGTAAATTTACTAAAAAATTATTGAATTGTACATTTAAAATGAGTGAATTCTATAGTTTATAAGTTACACCTCAATAAAGATGTTTAAAAACAAACAAACAAACAGCAACAACAAAAATCCTTGACAGCTCTTCTCAACATCCCAGGCTGCTAAGGGTGTACGTGCACGCTTAATCGCTCGGTTGCGATCGATTCTCTGTGAGCCCATGGACTGTAGCCTGTTTAGCTTCTCTGTCCATGGAAATTTTCAGGCAAGAATACTGGAGTGGGTTGCTATTTCCTCCTCTGGAGGATCTTTCCTGACCCAGGGATTGAACTCACATCTCCTTCGTCTCCTACACCGGCAGGCGGATTCTTTACCACTGAGCCACCTGGGAAGACTTTTGTCCTTACACCTGGGAAGACTGTAGCCTTCGTCAAGGCTACAGAGCTGTGATTTCTGACTAGCCTGCTGCCCACCGAAAAGTCGGATGTGCTGAGACGCAGGCCATCCACTGTCCTCTGTGAACACTGGTCCAGGACCAGATGGAACGATGCTCCTGGTCTGAAGAGCACTTAAGCCCATGTAGCTTTAGCAGCAACCTCTGCCGCTCAATCAATCCAATCCATTAGTAGAAAAAGAAAACCCAGCCATTTGGAGACGAATCTCCTGCTGGATTAGTGGTTGTCTCTCCAGCTACAATTGAGGAATGAGTTTGGCAAAGCTTCTCTAGGCAAAAAAAATCCTTATTGTGTTCCTCTCGAAGGACAGTTTCCTAGGAGAGGACCCCCGCAACCCTGCTTCAGAAACTTTGACTTAAACATTGTTTTGCCTTCCTTTCTTCATCCATAACCAGGCTTTGGCTTATAGATATTATTCCTGCCAAGCTGGTCCTTCATTCAGAGGGCAAAAGGCATGCTAGAAATGATGCCATGAGGTGCCAAGGGTCCCCGGCTCCGCCCCCGCCACATGACCTCTGCCCAAGAAGTCACTGGGCCATGGTTAGTAAAGCACAGGGCCAGTTCTCTGGGCTTAGCCTCTCCTAGAACATTCTGAGAGAGTTCTGAGAACCTGGTAGGTCCTAAGCTCCTTAAAAACCAATCAAGTGATGAGAAGCAGAGTGACCTGAACCAGAAAGGTATGCACTGCTACCTCTTAAGATCCGTTAACTAGAAGCAGTCACATCTCCGGGATCTTTTATTTCATTATTTAAAGACACAGAGTTCTATAACAAAATTCCACCTTCCCTACTCATTTAGGCCACTAAAACTGCTCTGAAGCTAAGCACAATTAAGCAGAATAAAAAGGTCCCAACACACTGGGGTGAGAAAGAAGTGTGTTCTATAACTGTTCAAATCTTTTGGATGAAATTACCAAATCTGTCAAGAAAATGATGTCCCGGGGCTATCCTGCCCAGTAAACTACTGCACTAGGTTTCAATGGTTGTTCTTTTAAGAAAATTGTGGAGGAAGAATCATGTTATAGGGAATCGGTGTTCATGATCCTCTGGTAACATAATCTGGAAAAAACCCAACAGCCTGAACCCTATTTAACACTAGAAAGTTTCATTTTACTTTAAACACCAGACAAAAGTTTCACATCTGTCTGTGAGTGGAATCATCTGAAACCACTTTTCCTTGTGGTTTTAAGCGTAGATGATTATACTGGGTCCAAGGTCCAGCCAGTACTGTGACTCCACACAGTTGCATGAATTTCAGGGCAGCACTGAGAGGAAGCAATCCCAGCTTGCCAACTGCCAGTGTTATCAGATGTGGAAGCAATGCCTGGCCCAAATTGGCTTCCATTAGCAAGGGGATCCAGGGACGCTGCCCCAGAATTTAAGCAACTTTTGGACCTTTAACTTCAAAGGAAGTAATACCTGAGCGTTGGAAGTTAAAAAAGAATCACTTCTTGAAATTCCAGCTATGATAATACTAGTACGCATTTTTGCTTGGTTCCTAGAGGTCCATGTTCTTATTTGAAAGAAGGGAAATAATCCTCACTATAGCCACAGTGCCAGGACAACTACTGCATAACTTTCAATCAGAATCTGGAGATCGCCTTCTTTTCTGGTACTTGTGTGTATGTGTGTGGGGGGAGATCAATCTATCACGGCAATGACAGATAGATACTAGATACTGTGGACTTATGGATCACTTCACTTTGTCTGGGAAATCCCACTGACAGAGAGGCTACAGTCCATGGGGTTGCAAAGAGTTGGACATAGTTGAATAACTGACACACTTTCAGGGGCTTCCCAAGTGGTGCTAGTGATAATGAACCTGCCTGCCAATGCAGGAGACATAGGAGACGGGGGTTTGATCCCTGGGTCAGAAAGATCCCCTGGAGGAGGAAATGGCAACACACTCTAGTATTCTTGCCTGGAGAACCCTATGGACACAGGAGCGGTGGGCTACAGTTCATGAGGTCACAAAGAGCTGGACAGAACTGAAGCGACTTAACACACACACAACTTTGTAAAGTCCTCGTGTTTGGACCTTTGAAACAACAAGAGCCTTGTTCAATCCTCATGACTCACACACAGTGAGCCCGGCCCGATGCCCGACGTACGGGACCCACAGGTGACAGAGGGAAGAGCTCCCTGAGACCTTGAAAATGCAGAGTCTAAGGGAGACGGGTATGAAAAAAATACCCAGGCAATCTAGATTGACATGGTAAAAATAAGAAATGCAAATATCTTTAATATAACTTATACCATTTAGAAATATATGACTTTACCACAGATAGATGGCATCTATTAAGGAAACAGTGACTGATTAGATACTAGGTTTAAAATAGCTGTCAACAGACACATACTTTGAAGGCTGTAGGGTGTGCTAGACCATTTGGTTAAGTGTTCCCGTCTGCCCAGTTATTAATTTTAAAAGGTGTGTCATGGAGTTAAAAGCAATGAAACTACAAGAAGAATGTCTTGTGTGCTGAGTTGTGTTTGTTCAGAAAGTCCCCAAGTATTGATACATAACGAGCAACAGGAACTTTACCAGATCAAAGTCCAGTTGACTCTTGAACAATAAGAGGGTTAGGGGCATCTGTTCTCGCCACGGTTGAAAATGTGAGTACAGTTGGCCCTCTATATCCACAGATTCCATCAATACAGCAATACTGATTTTACTACTGAGAAAAATCCAAGTATAAGTGAACCTGGGAAAATTAAAACCTGTGTTGTACAATGGTCAGCGGTAAATTACTGATTTCAAATATCCAGCGATATTCCTTTTTTTTAGTTTACTAGTTCTTTCCAAACACCACTCTTACATAATACCTGGAACAATTCTAATGAATGTCCCTCAGTCAGAGCCCATGAGACAAGTCATTCTGCTTTGCATTAAAATCCAAGCCCTTGCAATCAGAAATATAGTTCAAAAACTCAAAATAATGTAAAAATAGCTTGTTTGCTTTAAATATAGTGCTGATGCTGTTAAGGGGAATCAAAACTTCTAAAGCTTTTGCTATGTTTCTCACTGATTTCTCTCATACAGTCAACTTTCCAAAGATTGCTTACAAACTACCTAAGAAACTCCTCTTGAACTTGACTTGCTCATACATCCCTCTTTTCCTCCTTTCTCCCAGCACTAGGACAGAGTAAACAAAGTCTGAAGAACAGAACTGGTAAAAGCAGGACACCTCCAGTACTGCAAGTGCAGAAGGAGAAGGAAGCGGAATTGATGACCCCGGGCAGGCTGAGGTGCAAGGGAAAGGCACTGCTGTCCTGTCATAAACCATCAACCCGAGAACAGCACAGGCTGCTTCTTCTCCAGGGTGGCTCCCATGGGTGACCTCTGTGCTTGGCACCGCCTGGTGCACAAGAAGAGAGTTGCCGAAGGATGAATGTAGGTGGGAAGCTGGCGCATCCCTAACAGTTGCTTGGAACATGGTGGCTGTGATTGTCAGTGAGCAAGTGAGGGTTTCGTTACAATGTTGTGATAAGCACACAGCTTCTGTGTTTACCCAACAAATATTTTTAAGCTCTTACTGTGCCATCAGCATGATGAGAGATTTCAAAAAATCCTTAAGGAGTGTACAGCTTATTGACTAAGAGAAAAATTTGTGCCAATAATATTGACACTATTCTTTTATCCACTTATGTGTGGGTCACTCTGCCAGATGCTGAGGATAAGCAGTAAACAAGACAGATGAAAATCAACGCATGTAGGGTGGCTGTGGTCTAGCAAACAAAAAATACCACTGCTAGCAGTTAACACACTGTCCTAACAACTTTTGTATCCATATAATCTACACAACCATCATATGAGGTGGGTGAAAACTGAAGGCAAGGTCAAATGGAGGAATACATCATCAAGTACATACAGGAATCTGGGGTAACACAAAGGATGGTTCGGCTGAAGAAGTCGTCAGTCTTAGGGGCACAACAGTGGGACTGAATGCCATGTAAGAACAAGTTTTTTGTATGTTTAAAATGTCTATGCACTTAGAAATAGATTGTACCATCAGACATAGTTGTGTCTGGCACTCCAAGTGTAAGATGAAGCCAAGGAAAAAATAAACCATTTGGTCCATTAAAATCATTAAAGTTTTAATTGTTTTTTAATGGCAGCACTTAAATATAAAGAATTGTCATTGTGATTTTCCTGATTTTCTTTCGTCCTTTGAACTTCTGTGGCCAGAAAGGGATTGGTTAGCTTAGGCCTCAGGCATCTGAATCCAACAGGTGACCAGGGTGGTCTCTGGTCCTCCTCTCCCCAGAGACGGGGGCTTCCCTCCCTGTAACTCAGGAGGGGCCGCTCTGTCCAGCAGGTGAAAAGGAAGCACCCAGGGGTGGCTTGTAGCTGGACTCATTAGCTGAGATTGGTCCTGACCTCCTGCCCCAGTCTTTTCCATGTCTATTACAGGCAGTGTGTTATCATCTGAACTTCCATCCCTTCTGCCATTGGCAGGTTGTTAGTCCCACTTTTGTACCTTTTCTCACTGGCACACGTCTTCTTCCTGAATTTGTACTGTTCATGGATACAGCTGCACCTTGAAGGGGATCAGCGGCCTGCTTGCAGCATCAGGCATGAGAGTTTGCAAAGACAGTTGTAGGAACTGGAATTTGGTGCTCAGTGTTGCTGAATCGTTCTTCTGCTGCATTCACATTTTCAGGTTTTAGTAAAAGGTAAACATGTGCCCCCCCATAGGGAAAAACTAAGAGAAAATGGTAAGATTTTAAATTAGGTTTACCCCTAGAAAGTCAGTTTGCAAAACAGAGGAAGTGACACATTTTAGGTTAGTTTTTAAAATTTCTTATCCATTAATATGGAATAGATTTATCAATTTCTAGGGGTTTTTTTAGCTTAAATATTATAAACATAATCCGCCACATAAAATATAGACACTCCAGAAGGCAGAGTGTAAGACAGACATAAAAGCCCCTCGTCCTCTCCCCTAGAGTTAACCACAACTATCCTCTCCTATTTTAGTGAAGTAATTGCTACTGTTTAGGGACTTTTAACCTCCAAAGTACCACACAAATAAAACCATTTTAAGCAACAAACCCAAGGGCACCCTCACTCACCAGCTGTTCTTCTCAGCACAAAGCTCTGGAAGGCCATGAGAAATCCCTTATATCTCCAAGGGGTGCTTTTTTTTAAAAAGTTTGCTCCCTGGATTGGGAACACATTCTCGTGATATTTTTCATCTATTTTCGAATGAGAGAGAAACCAGCAACATTTCATCTCATTTCCACAAGTCTCACTTTATCCACAAAGATTTGAGTTATAACAGAACACAGTTATAACAGAACACAGTCCTTAAAATAATGATAAACCAGAAAGACACACTCAATGTCTGGGAAACGTAAAGAGAATGATAAAATCAAGGCTGAGGAAACTAAGAACAAAAGTATATGGGCCTCAAGGGCTGCAGAGCTGTAATTACTGCAGACACATCAAGTACAAAGTTTATAGGGGAAATTACACCCATGACTGCCAGACATGAAATCTCGGGTGTTTTCCCGGCCAATGTCCACAAACTACCCTGTTATAGGTTTTATACATGTTTTACTATTTTTTTTAAAACTCTCTATGGGATATATACATATCATATGTATATGTGTGTATGTGTGTGTGTGTGTGTGTGTGTGTATAAAGGAAGCCATTTTAAAACATCTACTTAATTGGTTGAGGTTCAGGAAAGGTACATGCTCACTCAATTAGATTACAGCATGGCCTGGGTGTGTTTTCTGGAGGGCATTTTGCAATGTATAGCAAATATGTTGACTACCCCTTGCAGGGGATTTAGCTTAAGGAAAAGATCTCAGATTTGTGCAAGTTTCACCTACAATGGTGTTCACAGCAGTACTTTAATAGCAAGGTATTGGCAACGACCTAACGTCCAAGAAGAGGTGGGTGGATGAATAAATTCTGAGGAAGAATGGAGCGTCACCGAAATGATGAGGCACACAATACTGACTGACATGGAAAGATGTACTGAAAAATATCTGAAAGAGTGACAATAAGAGTTAGTAGTGTGGGATTCTGGGTAACTTTTACTTTCAGTGTAAATATTCACAGAAATCTTGGAAATTCTCTGGTATCAGCAAAATATGTTTTTTTCTATATTTTCTATATTATTTCTACATATATCTATATAAAAATATCAGTTTTCAAGAGCCTCTAAGATTAAAACCAACACACACAAATAAATAAAACATTTATTTTATTCTCTGTGGGAAATGCAGAGATGTATAATCTGGGGGACTTGTTCTCAAGCATGAACAATCTAAGTGTGGAGAAGACCCAAATTAAAAATAACATTTCCTTTAGAAAAAAGTACTAGTCTTGAAGCCTCTTGATTTAACTGTGACTCACTGAAATGCTTTTAAAAACTAGTCTATTGTGCCTGTAACAGTAAAGTATGTTTTTAAGAAAAGTCACACAGAAAGGAAAAGTTCGGTTCAGTCGCTCAGGCATGTCCAACTCTTTGTGATCCCATGAACCGCAGCATGCCAGTCCTCCTAGTTCATCACCAACTCCCGGAGTTTACCCAAACTCATGTTCATCGAGTCGGTGATGCCATCCAACCATCTCATCCTGTCGTCCCCTTCTCCTCCTGCCCTCAATCTTTCCCAGCATCAGGGCCTTTTCCAATGAGTCAGCTCTTCGCATCAGGTGGCCAAAGTATTGGAGTTTCAGCTTCAACATCAGTCCTTCCAATGAACACTCAGGACTGATCTCCTTTAGGATGGACTGGTTGGATCTCCTTGCAGTCCAAGGGGCTCTCAAGAGTCTTCTCCAACACCATAGTTCAAAAGCATCAATTCTTCGGGGCTCAGCTTTCTTCACAGTCCAACTCTCACATCCATACACCACCACTGGAAAAACCATAGCTTTGACTAGACAGACCTTTGTTGGTAAAGTAATGTCTCTGCTTTTTAAAGTGCTGTCTAGGTTGGTCACAACTCTCCTTAATACTCAGTTAACTAGAAAGTTCAAATAACTCTGATTCTACACCCCCCAGCAGTCTAGTTCACTTAATTATGGTTCATCTGTGCCCCCCAAACCTCTTACACAAGAAAACCTTTTTTTTTTTTTTTGGTATATGAGAATTTATTACTATTGTGCTTTCATCATCAAAATTTATGATCTTGGTCTTTCCTTCTTGCCTTCGTATAAAGCCAAAAGTGAGATGTTGGCTACTTTGACAACCTTAAAGAGGATTCCAGAAATGTCACCAACATGATTTTTGTGACCAAATCCAGCAACCAGAACTTCATCATTTACCTCAATGAAATTCAAGCAACCATCATTGGGTACAAAAGCAGTGATTTTTTTTTTTTTTTTTTGGCCATTCTTGATTAGCTGAACCCTGACACACTTCTTGATGGAAGAATTTGGCTGTTTGGCTTCAACTCCTACTTTTTAGAGCACAATTCCCTTGGCAGGAGAAGTGCCATCAAAAGGGCTGGCCTTCAGGGCTGTGCCGAAATGGGCTTTCTTATGCTGTTTTATCATGCCACTTCTGGCCTCGTCGGTGATCATGGAGCTTGCTGGCAGTATGAAGACTGCAATACTTGTCCATCTTGCTGGCGCCATGGGCCCGAGTCCACAAGAAAACCTTTTGATGTGTTCAGCTATGAGAGTCTGACAGTCCAATAAACTGAAATTTATCTTTTACTCTATGGAACACCACCACTGATGCCTGTCTCAGGCATCTGACCCTTAGGTCTTTATTCTGTCTTTGAATCTGTCTTCAAATCCCCCAGGTAGATGGCATTCCTGCTGCGGTTACAAGACCTCCAACCAGCAAGCCTGGGGCAAACTTTCGCCTTGAATTAATTTTTTTACTTTTGCATACACCCATCAGAACCACCAAAATAAAAAGGAAGGAAAATATCAACTGTTGATGAGGTTGTAGAGCAACCAACCGGAACTCTCACATACTTCTGGTGGGAATGTAAACGGATGCGACCACTTTGGCAGACAGCTTAGCAGTTTCTGCCAAAGCTGAATAAATATTTAAATACCTGATAATCTGGGAACTCCACTCCTTTGTGTACACACACGAGAGAAATGAGGGCCTATGCCCACCAGACTCGTACTATTCATAATATCCTTGAGTTGTCTGCAAACAATCCAAACGCCCCTCAAGAAGAACAGAACGTGATACAATCACACCTTGTAATACTACAGTGAAAGAAAAACGAATGGCAACTACTGCTGTGATATGGATGAGTGGATCCAAAAAACACATTGGGTGAAAGAAGGCAGACAAGATAAGCCAAACTAGCCCGTGCTGCTCTAAGTTAGGAGAGTAGCTATCTTGGAGTGGGTACAACGCCTGGAAGCGGGCGTGAGAGGGGCTTCGGGGGCTGGTCATGGTCTACTTCTTGATCTGGATGCTGAATACAGATGTGGGTTCAGTTTGTGACAATTTAGTGAGCTATAAAGGCCTAAGCAAACCTTTCAGTATGTAGATTAAAGTTTAATAAAAAGTTTTAGGAATAGAATGGATAAACAACAAGGTCCTACTGTATAGCATAGGGGACTATGTTCAATACACTGTGAACCATAATGGAAAAGGATCTTAAGATGTACACATATATATAACTGAATCACTGCTATACAGAAGAAATTAACACACTGTAAATCTTTAACTGTATTTCAGTAAAAATAAAAAATAAAAGTTTTAGAAATAAAAATGTATTTGCAAATGTTAACAGGTAAGTTCAATGGATATTTGTGTTGCTTTTACAATGAGTTTTACATTTGAACTGCAGAATAAATAGCTGTGCGGAATTCTGAGGGGAAAAAACAATCCAAACAGTTGCAACTGCACACACGTTAGTTTTCCCTGCAGGTCTGCCTGCAGTTCATTACGATACAAGTGCAAGGTAAGAACTAATGCCCAAGCCTGGAATAATGTCACACATGTAGTCAGAGGCAACCTGGAACTTGTGAATGGTGTCACAAGTCTGAGTGGCCCCAGCCTTGTTAATAAAGGATGCTGCTCTATCCGCATAGTAATGTTATCATAGTTCTAAAACCTCTTTCCAATCAAGAAAAGATGTTATGACAGGAAAAGACACTCATTGTTTAGCTTTGTGTTTACAGACAAGATGTTATAACACTGGGCTGTGCAATTTAATATTTGATACCTGGCAACCCTTTCTGCTGCTACCTGACACCTGATTCTTACAATTCCCTTTTTTTAGTCATCATGGAGCCCAACTTATCTGAGCTTCTGCAGATGCTATTTTATCTTCAGCATACCTGAAGAAAGCAGTGTTATGGGAACAGATGAAGATATCATATAGCCAACACAGCAACGGCAATAAACATAAACAGCGGCCAAAAGCTTCCAAAAAAAAAGTGAAAGTGTTAGTAGCTCAGTCGCGTCTGACTTCGCAACCCCATGAACCGTAGCCCACCAGGCTCTGGTCCATGGAATTCTCCAGACAAGAATACTGGAGTGGGTAGCCATTTCCTTCTCCAGGGGATCTTCCTGACCCAGGGACTGAACCTTGGTCTCCTGAATTGAAGGCAGATTCTTTACTGTCTGAGCCATCAGCTTCAAAACCTAGACCTATAAGCCACAGCCCACACTGGAAGCCAACCAGGCAGGACTTTCTCTGAAACATCCCCACTTAAACCCAAGCTGAGAAAATAAACCACCATTATACAAGCAAAACTGAGCATGCAGGTGTAGACTGCTTGCTTTACCCAAAGAAAGAACGAAAGTACCTCATTTTCTTACTTGAAGGTTTGTTTACAACATGCTAATGATGATGAGTTAGCAATAACAAACTTTGGGTGACACCTTAGGCACCAGAGTATGAAAATGTAATTGGTTTGTGCATTTGTTGGCTACTACAAACTAAACTCCTATACCAAGGAATGGGGATGGAGGCTGGCAGGGGAACTGGCCTGTAGGCACTGACTTCCAGCCTCACTTTCTCAACAGTAAACAAACAGGCCCACCTTGAGGGCTGATGTGTAATTAGAATGAAACAAATGCTCTATGAAAAGTGTCAAGGGAGGGAGAGGGGAGCCTGGCACAGGACAGGAGCTTACTAAATTAATTAAACATTCATTTATTCAATAAGTATGTGCACCTATTAGGTGCCAGGAACTGTGTGCTAGGTGCTCAGAACCAAACAAAGCTTCTTTCCTTTGGGAGATCACATTTGAGTTGGAGTAGAGATAAACATACATGATAAATAATAGACATACATGATAAATAAATATATATTATATGCCAAGGGTTTCCCTGGTAGCTCAGTGGTAAAGAATCTGTCTGCCAATGCAGAAGACTCGGGTTTGATCCCTGGGTCTGGAAGATGACCTGGAGAAGGAAAGGGCTACCCACTTTAGTATTCTTGCCTGGGAAATCCCGTGGACAGAGGAGCCTGGTGGGCTATAGTCCATAGGGTCACAAAAGAGTCAGACAAGTCTTAGCGACTGAACAACAATATATGCTAAGGTAGTGAGCACTACAGGTGTGTGAGTGTGGAGGGGGTTGGGAGATGGATAGGGCTGTCTTCAATTTTAAAGCTGAGTGGGACACCTGAGGAGGTGACATTTAAACAAGGACCTCTGTGTCCCTTCCCCCATCACTGCTGCTTCAGCAAGATTAATGCAGGGATGACATCACATCCAGCCCTCCTTAACTTCCTCAGACCAACAGGTCTAACTTCCAGCAAGGTTGTGGTTACTTCTGTGTGTGTGTGGTTACTTTTAATTAAGGGTTTTTTTTTTTTTTTTTAAACTTTACTTCTTCCTTGTACCACTAAAGCATGCACTCATCAGAAAACCCATGCAAAATCACAAGCAAGCTGCCGAGGGAAATTATGGGTGTTGTATAGGCTGAAGTGTGGGGAGGGATCTTTGGCTTAATTCTAATTAGCAACAGTGACACTACCTGACATTTTGGGGCTTACTATCATGCCGTTTGCTTGCGAAGTCATAAAACACACATCCTCCTGGGATTTAGTATGGCTCTCTGGTAACCATTTGTCTAAGTACACATTGAAAAAAACTCAGCAAATGTTTAAATAAATATTTAAAGATATTTGATACTGCATACAGAGGGTCACACTACTTCATAACCCCCCCTTTTCTCTAAAGAATTTATTCCTTTATTTCAAAGTTAGAGAAATTTGAGTAGTAAAAAATATCAAAACCCATACGAGTCATAAAATCTCATTTGCAGGAGGCTTTTTTGTAAATGCACCTGGTTAGGCTGCATTTCTATTAGTAAAACATTCTAACTTGCCAGGTAACATCAAGGAGATCTCTTTTCCAGGTTCATCCACACTGCTGGGAGACTCTTACCATATTAAACTTAAATTGTTTTCAGGTTTGGTTTTGAGGGGGTTGGGGGAGGAAGAACCAAAAGAGAAGGTGGTAAAAAGATGCTGGGCTTTCAATCAGATCTGTGAAATTTCACTGTGCATTTCTATCATAGTCAAAGCATGAGCTAGTGGCATTCACTTTATAGATTATATATAAACTTGCTGTCTGGGGCTGTAAATTATTATCCCACCATTCCAACCTAAACCTGACCCTAAAACATTAACGAGGAAATGGTGATTAAAGTCAGTCAATAAACATCTGTGAGCTTTTAGTATGTTTTAAGACACCTGGGAATGGAAAGCAATAAGGTACAGGTCTCTGACTGTCAGGGTATCACAGCCTTTCAAAATACAAAAATGATTTACAATGTTTTATGGAGAAGGAAATGGCAACCCATTTCAGTATTCTTGCCTGGGGAATCCTATGGACAGAGGAGCCTGGTGGGTTACAGTCCATGGGGTCACAAAGAGTTGAACAAAACTTAGCGACTAAACAACAGTGTCGATAAACACACAAAACCCAAACCATTAAATCCACACCTTTTCCCTCCTGCCTCAGTTCTTTGAGTAATGCAAAATTGATATCTGTGAGATAGTAATTCACTGAGCACAGCCCCTCCGCTGAGTCACCACTAAAAGTGACAGTGAGAAAGAACTGGGAGAAAAAGCAGAGAAGAGTGACTTCAGGATTAGATGCCTGAGTCATATCTCATCTCAGATTGGAAAGATATACCAGCCTGTGTCTTGGAGGCACGGGGGCAGGGTCACAATTCCACTCAAATTTGCAATGATCTCCATTTCTCAATAAGGTACAGTTTTCCTGTCTTTAATTGACAGTCATCAGAGTAGCCACAACTTCCAAGTTGAAGAGTAACAATGTTACATTAACACAGTCAACAGCCCACACATTCCTACCCCCAACATCTTCAGGATCAGCTAAACAAATCTCACCAGAAAGGTAAAACCTTAACATTCAAATTTCTGGGATTTCTAAAAAGTGCCCTCTTCTAAGGAAACATGAATAAGAACCAGATTTTGGTCACACTTACTGAGCTTACTGAGAATGCTATGACAACTGTATCTACTGTGTTTAGTGTGAATGCAATATAGTCCACATGTGACAGGATTTGTGTATTCAGACAAAGGGAACCAGTCTTTTGAACAGAGGATTATGAACCTATTTTCATGCTTTTATTCTTACCCAAAAAAGTCAATAAACTTCTCTGATTTCAGGAATTCACTCAGACCTTGCAAATCTAGAAACTAAATTTTAGAGTTAAAAAAAAAAAGCAATCTATAGAAATGACCCAACTGTGGGTCTTAAAAATGACTACAAATGCATGTGGAGAACTTGGGTTCCATGAGCCTAAGCCGAATTAAAACAAAAGTTGTTTTGTGTTCTATTAATAGCAGATGATTAAACACATATCTTATTTCAAACTGGAATTCATTTATACGTACTTAAACTTACTAAACTGGCCACTAGTCCTAAATCTATGTTTCTGGAAACATTCTCTCATAATAAGTGCAAGTTAAGAGAATGACCATCAACGTATTGCTTAAGGTTGGGTCAACTTTGTTCAAACCTCGGACGTTCTTAGACTCCCATTAACCTCCCCCAAATAATCGATATCTGAAAGCCAAATTGAACGTAAAGCTACGTGAGGCAGGGTCTCGTAGGGAGCGAGTCTCAAACCTTCCCAGTGAAGTCCTGGGGCCGGGGGCGCCCCCCGCAGGCCCCAGCGCCAAGTCCCGCTCACCTGGCGCTGGCTAATTACCTGGGAGTTTCCCCCCTTCATTCTCGGAGGAAACCCGAGCTCGGCTCTCCGAGAACTCAGGCGCCGCAGCCGCGCCGGCGAGGCCACAAGACCCCGAAGGGAAGGTGCGGGAGGACGCGCCCCAGGGGCGACACAGGACCCTCCCGCCCCGAAGACGTTTGGTTGTGAAACGTGTAATTTACCGGGCGTCTCCTGCGCCGGGAGGGAGAGGAGGGGACCGGGTAAAGAACGGAGGGGGAGGGGTCAGGACGGTCCCGCGTAAAGTCCCCTCCTCACCACCAAGGTGAAGAATCCCGACCGTCCCCCCCGGCGAGGACTGCCGGCCCCGGCGGGGCGTCCCCACTTCCCCGGCCTCGAACCCCGAACCCCGGCTCCCCCAGGGCTCCGGACCTCTCCCCGCACCCCCAGCCTCGAACCCTGGCGTCCCAATCTTCCGTCCTCAAACCCGGATGCCCCCACGGTCCCAGCCTCTTCGCCCTCTGAACCCCGGGCCCCCCACTCTCCAGTCCCCGCATCTCCCGCCCTCGAACCCCGGAGCCCCCAGGGTCCCGGGCCCGCTTACCCGGTAGGTGCTCTCGGTGAGCCGGTTCACCTCCTCCGGCCCCCGCGACATGGCTGCAGCCGCCGGGCGGGCGAACGCGGGAGGACGCGGCCGGGCCTCGTGGCCGCCGGACTCTGGGCGTCTGTGGAGCGCCGGGGCGCGGCTGAGAGGCCCTCAAGGGTCGGCTGCCTCCACAGCCGTCGGCCGGGAAGAGCAAGTTGCGCGACCCGGCGGCCAAAACGTCAAAACTTGAAGCGCGACCGCCGCGGCCTCCGGCGAGGAGCTGAGAAGACTCGGCGGGAGCGGGAAGGGCGGGCCCTGCGGCCCCACCTGAGGCGGGCGGGGTGGGCGGGGCGGCCGCGGGGCGGGGCGACCGGGTGGGCGGGGCGACCCCACCTGAGGCGGCCTGGGCGGTGGGGAGGAGGCGGGCCGAGCCGTGGTGGGCGGGGCGGCGAGGCCCGTGTGGGCGGGGCGGAGGCGCGCCGGGCCAAGTGGGCGGGGCGTCTCCACCTGAGGCGCTGGAACGCTGGGACCCAGGCCGCTTGAGGGGTCCATGGCGGGCTCGGACGCTGTTCTGCTTTCAGCCCGCACCGTAGGCGGTCACACCTCTGTGGTCCTAGAGCGACAGGGGCCCTGACGCCCACGTCCTCCTCGGATGCTGTGTCGCCCAGTTATACTCATTTCCCTGCTTGACCTCTTCCTGCGCTCCCGTATCGCCGACTTCAGAGATCTGAGGGGCCTCAGGATAAAGGCTCTCATAGGTGGGGGAAAGGGTCACGCCTTTGCAACCCTTTTTGGAAGTTCCTGATAATGTGGGGAAAAAAATCAATAAATGCCACGGTCTGGTTCCAGAAATGGCAGTACGTTTTCAAACTTTGATTTAAGAAGGATTTTTAATTCAATGCAATATAACCGTGCTAGTCACAAGATCGTTACAAGATTTAGAAGCCCATAGTGAATGCAGGAATAGTGGAGGTAATGCTCTTCCTTAGGGTGGCTGCTGAATCTCCCTGTTCTATCTCCACCCTAACCCCAGCCTGAGGACCCAGAACAGGCTTCTCCCAGCCTGAAACACTGCTTGGTATCTGAGATACTCACCCAGCCAGAACAGGAAATCTTATTCTGTATCTAAAAAACTTCTCAGTCAGTTCAGTCACTCAGTCGTGTCCGACTCTTTGTGATCCCATGAACTGCAGCACGCCAGGCCTCCCTGGCCATCACCAAC
Organism: Muntiacus reevesi; assembly: GCF_963930625.1. NCBI lineage: Eukaryota > Metazoa > Chordata > Mammalia > Artiodactyla > Cervidae > Muntiacus > Muntiacus reevesi. The sequence continues at coordinate 178,046,641 of NC_089250.1, forward strand.
TCCCGGAGTCCACCCAAACCCATGTCCATTGAGTCGATGATGCTATCCAGCCTTCTCATCCTCTGTCATCCCCTTCTCCTCCTGCCCTCAGTCTTTCCCAGCATCAGGGTCTTTTCCAATGAGATAGAAAAAACTTCTATCTGGGTGCAATTTCATCTTTTATGGGCTATTATGAGGCTTCTAAACTGCTTCTGTTATAAAATTCACTGGGAAACGTACACAAAGCACGATGTTGGCCTAGATGGGAATATGAAAGCATGAGATGCAGCTAGACTTAGGACAGAATCAACCACTTGGATTCCGGGACAAGGTTATTGCGTTTTGCAAGCTATAAAGCGTACTGTGGTTGAGAACCAAAAGGTCATGGATCCTTGTGTGTTGGAGCTCTTAGGTTTCCGGCAGTGGAAGCAGTTACCTGTCCTTAACAGATTTCTATCATCTGACTCATAAGATTTGCCTGGTGGGTCTTATTTGCCATATTGAGTGAACTGATGACCTTACCATGATCAGCTTTGCGTACTAGGCTCTCCAAGGATGTCTGTCAGCTTTCATTTAAACTTGAAAATCGCTTCCTTAACTTTGCAGGTCGGTCACCTTTTGTGTTAGAACCTCCCTCCAGGCCTTCTGATGAATGGGATCATTTCACCCTCTGCTACAAGGCAGTCAACCAGGGAGCCAGAAAGAGAGCAGAGGCTTAACCTTTAACACCCCACAGCTCAGCCAGGAAGAGACAGGAATGAACAAACCACCTTAAAAGCAGCACATCTCAGTTGGCCCAGTTTGTTTTTCGAGGCTGGAATCTGATCGAAGGGCCAGGTTCACAACTGTAGGCAGGCCTTCTAACAGATACCTGTATTAATGAAATCTCCTTTATGGAAATAACTTCCTGGTTGCTCCTTTAGAAGTCTTAGAGAATCGTCGGCTCTCGGTCTGTATCAATATTAGGACTAGTGCCGCTGAGTCCCTAAGAACAAATGAGTATTGATTATCTGCTCTGTGCCAGGCTCCCTGCGGAGGGCCACAGTGGAGTACAAAGTGTACTGGCCTTGACTCAAGCCCTTAAAACAAGTGCAGGAAGTAGAATTTAAGAAGGACTGCAACGAAAGCTGTAGTACAGTCAAGTGTGCTACAAGTCTAAGAAGACGAGGACGCCCTCAAAAATCCACCTGGGTTAGGCTCCTCAGGTGTGTGTGTTGGTTTCATGCAAACTCGAAAACCCACAGTCTTAGTTGTTCTGAGGTTTAATGATGCTCAGTGTGAAGTGAAGTGAATCAATGGAAAGGGATGACAAGGGGGAAGGTGAGAAGCCGGTTGTAACTGCTGAGAAAGCACTGTCGCTGCTCTCCAACTGCCCAGAACCCAGGCCTGAAGAGCTGGCCTGGCCTTGCTGGAAATCAGCTCCACACCTCCCCAGGGGCAGACAACCAAGGTTTCCTCTCTTAGCTCCTATTTGAGTTTAAATAACCAAAACTCCTGTTTACGTTAATGAAAGTCGCAAGGTGCAATTGCTAGTGACAGCATCAATAAGATTCTGAAAGCTACACTCCAAGCAGACTCTTGTGTTGGGGTGTCTGCCTTCTTGTGAACTTACTGTGACTGGACTTACACCCTGCCCATGGGCTGTCTGCCTTGATGGGTGCTCTGGGGTGTCCACGAGGACTGTACTGTGTTTTGTGACCAAAGAGGTCCCTGCCAGTAACAGCAGTTTGGGGCAAATTCCCATTTAAAGAGCGAGAGAATTGGCTGTATGATGCAGGGAGCTCAACCCAACATTCTGTGACGAGCTGGAGGGATGGGGTGGGGTGGGGGGCGGGAGGGAGGGGCATATGCATGCCTGGGGCTGACTCGTGTTGATGTGTGACAGAAACCAACACTACGATGTAAAACATTTATCCTCAATAAAAATAAAAAATGCATGAAAGAACAACACACACACACACACACACACACACACACACACACACACACGTATATGATAAAGACCAAGAGAGGGGATGGGGCTTTAAGTGTTCTTATTCTGAAAAAGCAAATGTGACTTGAAAATTCCCTTACCTTTCCAAAGCAAACGGCACTGACTCCTCCCCCATTCCAAATCTATTTCTGCTGTAGAGTTTTTTCCTTAGTTTTTTTTTTTTTTCTTCAGTTCCCGAACCAGAGACTGAACCCTGCCGTTTGCAGTGAAAGGACAGAGTCCTACCCATTGGATTGCTGGGGAATTCCCCTGCTGTAGAGATTTTTCACTTGCTGTTTCCTCTGTCTAGAATGTTCTCCCCACTCCAGTATTTCCTGGAAATGTGAAGTTCAGCCTAGAGGGCCTACTTCCTTGACCTGAAGTAGTATTTCAAGCCATGTCTAACATAGCATTCTATTTTAATTCTAATTGGGCTTACCACTAGCTAGCTGCGCTCTGCTCTGTGCTAAGTCACTTCAGTTGTGTCCAACTCTGTGCAAGTCTATGGGCTATAGGCTGCCAGGCTCCTCTGTCCATGGGATTCTCCAGGCAAGGTCCAGGGGACCTTCCCTACCCAGGGGTCGAACCTGTGTCTCCTGCGTCCCCTGTACTGCAGGTGGATTCTTTACCACCGAGCCAGAGGGGCTTCTCACGTGGTGCTAGTGGTGAAGAACCCACCTGCCCATGCAGGAAAAGCGGGTTCCATCCCTGGGTCAGGAGGATCCCCGGGAAAAGGAAATGGCAACCCATGCCGGTATTCTTGCCTAGAGAATCTCACGGACAGGGGAACCTGGCAGGCTACATTCCGTGGACTCACAAAGAGTCAGACACGACTGAAGCGACTTAGTGCTAGCCACTGGGGAAGCCCTGTTGCTCGCTACAGTAGGCTAAAATAAAGATTCCCCAGGATGTTCAAGCCCTAATCCTCGGAGGAACGTGTCAGTGCTACTTTATATGACCAATGGGACTCTGCAAATGTGATCAAGGTAAGGATTTGGAGAGGAGGGGATTGTTTGGGATTTTCTGGATGGACTGGTTATCATCACAAAATTCCTTACAGGAGAAGCTGGAGGAGGAGGAAATGTGATGTCAGAGACCAGAGTGATGTACTTTAAAGAGGGACGAAGAGGCTACAAGCTGAGAAACACAGGAGGCCATTATAAGTTGGAAAAGGTAAGTATGAGAGTTCTCCCTTTAGAGGAACTAGGGCTAGAAGGCAGTAGCCCTGCTGACATCTTGGTTTCAGCCAAGACTTTTCAGACATCTGCCCAGAACTACAGGAGAATAACTGTAGTTTTAGGCCACTAAATTTGTAGTAATTTGTTGCAGTAGCTAGTAGTCAGGTATGGATGTGAGAGTTGAACCATAAAGAAGGCTGATGTTTCCGAACTGTGGTGCTGGAGAATACTCTTGAGAGTTCCCTGGACTGCAGGGAGATCAAACCAGTCCATCCTAAAGGAAATTGACCCTAAATATTCATTGGAAGGACTGATACTGAAGTTGAAGCTCCAATATTTTAGCCACCGATGCGAAGAGTTGACTCATTAGAAAAGACCCTGATGCTGGAAAAGATTGAGGGCAGGAGAAGGTTGTGACCCAGGATGAGATGGTTGGATGGCATCATTGACTCAAAGGACATGAATTTGAGCAAACTCCGGGAGATGGTAAAGGACAGGGGAAGCCTGGCGCGCTGCAGTCCAGGGATGGGGTCATAAAGAGCTGGACAGGACTGAAGGACTGAACAACAACAAAGGGAAACGAAGACACTAGCTAATCTTTTTCTCGTTCATCTTTTTATCGATTGTCTCTTCCCATCCACAACCCATTTTAAGAACTTAAGACACCCTTAAGTGTCGCAAGGGCAGGCTGATTTTTGACTTGTACATTGCATGCTGCCCTGTCCCTGGCACATAGTTTTTGCTCAAGAAATGTTAGGAGGATGAATTTATGAGGAAGCCAAGATCCTCTTCATTTCATGAGAAACAGCTGCATCAGGGGTTTGCTTTCTTCAGTTTAAAAAAAAAAAAACAACAACAATAAAATAGACCACTGCAAAACAAAGCATGGGTCTGAAGTCTAGAAAGGAATATACAGATTCTAGATTCAACAGCTATCAATAGGTAACAAAGCATTGGCGTGAACAGAATGTATTTTGTCTCCTTACTGAGTTGTCAGCATTCTTTATATATCCTGGGTATAAGTCCCTTGTCAGCTATATGGATTTACAATTATATTCCACTACTCTGTGGGTTGTGTTAGCTTCCTGGATATTGTCCTTTGAAGCAAGAAAAAATTTTAAGACTTACCTATTTTTTCCTTTTGTTGCTTTTGATTATGGTATCATATCTAAGGAAACATTGCCTAACCCAAGGTCACAAAGATTTACCCCTATATTTTCTTCTAAGAGTTTTATAGTTTTAGGTCTATGGATTCATTTTGAGTTAATTTTGAGGTGTAGCAAAAGGGTCCAACCTCATCCTTTAGCCTGTGGACATCCAGTTGTTCTAGCACTATTTGTTGAAAAGATGACTCTTTCCCCCATTGGATTGTCTTGGCACTCATATAAAAAAATCACTTGACCACCAATGTAAGTGTTTATTTCTTGACTTTCAGTTCTGTTCAATTGCTCTATCCTACGACGATACTGCCGCACTATCTTATTGTAGCTTTGTAGTAAGTTTTGAAATCAGGATGTGTGAGTCCTCTAACTTTGTCTTTTATGCTTTTTTAAAATCTTTTTCAAGATGGTTTTGGCTATTCTGGGTGTCTTTTTCTCTTAAAGCCTATTTATTTAATTTTTGGCTGTGCGGGGTCTTTGTGGCTGCAAGTGGACTTTCTCTAGTTGCGGCGAGTGGGGGCTACTCTTCCTTGCAGTGCGCGGGCTTCTCATTGCGGTGGCTTCTCTTGTGGTGGAGCGTGAGCTCCGGGTGCAGGGGCTTCAGTGGCCGTGGCGTGTGGGCTCAGCAGCCGCGGCTCTCGGGATCTAGAGCGCTGGCTCGGTAGCTGCGGCACAGCCGCTTAGTTGCACCGTGGTCTGTGGGATCTTCCTGGACCAGGGATTGAACCTGTGTGGCCTGCATTGACAGGTGGATTCTTAACCAACAGACCAGTAGGGAAGCCCTAGCTGGGTGTCTTGTACTTCCATATCAGTTTTAGGATCTGCTTGACAGTTTATGCAGGAAAAGCACCGAGGATTTTGATAAGGATTTTTATTGATTTTATTGATCAGTTTGGGAAGCATTACTATCTTAACCACATTACATTTTCTGATCCATGAACACGGAGTGTCCTTCTGTTTACTTAGGTTTTTCTTCTTTTCTTTAAACAATGCTTTGTGACTTTCAGAGTATAAGTTTACTTCCTTTGCTCAGTTTATTCCTGAAGTATTTTCTTTTGGGTGCTGTTGTAAATGGAATTGCTTTTTCATTTTCAGACCGTTCACTGTAAGTGTACAGAAATGTAATTGATTCTTATTATTTGATGTTATAACTCACTATATTGTTGAACCTGTTCATTAGTTCTAGTAGTTATCAGATTGAGGAAATTCCCTTTTATTCCTAGTCTGTTGAAAGTTATTATCATGAAAGGGCATTGGATTTTGTCAAATGATTTTTCTATGTCTGTTGAGATGATCATGTGTTTTTTGACCTTTGTTCTGTGAAATAATCAACAATGGTTGATTTTTATGTGTTGAATCCACCTTGCATTCCTGGGAAAATGTCTAGTTAGTCATGATATATAATACTTTTTTTTGTTGCTGGATTCAGTTTGTTAGTATTTGTTGGTGACTCATCTCTGCATTCATAGGGGATACTGGTGTATTGCCTTCTTCTGATGTCCTTTACTGATTTTGATAATACCAGCACTATAGAAGGAGTTGGGAAGTGTTCCCTCAACTTCTATTTTTTGGAAGAGTTTATGAAGAATTGGTATTTATTTTTCTTTGAACATTTAGTAGAATTTACCAGTGAAACCACTGAGGTCTGAACTTTGCTTTGTGGGAATTTTAAAAATTACTAATCCAATCTCTTACCATAAACCTTCCAGTGTTTCTGTGCAGAGTGTTATTTCCTTAGGTTTCTATTCCTTCATCTCTTAACCATTTACAATGCTACTTTATAGTCTCTGCCAGGTAGTTCTGTGTGGTTCCTGTCTGTTTAATCTTGCCTGTTTTTTTTAATTTTTTGTTTCATTCAGCCATGGTTGAATGAATGTACCTGCTGATTGTCTATCAAGGAGGCTCCATTAACTCCTTATCTATTTTGGTAATTTTTTATTATGGGGTCATCTTAAATAATGGTCCATTTTGTCATTAAGAAGCTCATGTGGCATGAGTTGTAAAGTACTCCTCCAAGAAAATTTTATATATGTTCCTACTGGGCACGCTAAGCCGCTCACCACTGAAGAAGGTAAAATTCAGGCTGTGCCCCTGCCCAGTGTCACAGGCCTGGGCTGTTAATTTCTCTTAGGATATTTCTTTCTCCTGAAGACCCCATTTAAGGCACTTCCCTGGTGGTCCAGTGGCTACGTCTCTGCACTGCCAACGCCACGGGTCCAGGTTAGATCCCTGGTCTGGTAACTAGACGCCACATGCTGCAACTAAAAGATCCTGTGTGCTACAACAAAGGATGAAGACCGAAGATTCCACGTGCTGCAACTATTAATAAGAACCGGCACAGCCAAATAAATAAATAAAAGAATAAATAAGAAAGAATATTCATTCTATATTCATCAATACAATCAATTAAAAAAAAAGATCCCAATTAAATAAAACTCCTCTGTCCTCCTTACCGGGGCCAATAAGTATTTTTGAGTGCCCTTCTTACTGACATGTGGTCTTTGGAAGGTACCACTGTATGAATGGGTCTCAGTGTTTGCTTTCCTTCTGACACCGTCTTTATACAGATAAATGGGCTTCCCCGGTGGCTCAGCGGTGAAGAATCCACCTGCAATGCAGGAGACACGAGTTCAACCCCTAGGTGGGGGAGATCCCCTGCAGGAGGAAATGGCGATCCACTCCAGTATTCTAGCTTAGAGAATCCTATGGACAAAGGAACCTGGCAGGCCGTATAGTCCATGGGGTTGCCAAACGTCGGACATGACTGAAGCGACTTAGCCCGGAAGCGTGCAGATAAAACACCTCGCAGCTGAAACCCCGGCTGCATTTCCAGCTCCCCCCACTTGCAGGCACGCCCCTAAGGGCTGCTGTGGCCTCTGTCCTGGGGCTTGGTTCCCTCTCCTTTGTGTCTGTGCTGTCTCTTTTCCTCTTCTCTTGCAAACTCAGCTATGTATTAATAGATTCTTCTTACATTTCATCTATCCTTTAAGGAATTTGTGACTGGAGAAATTCTGGGTCGTCCAGTCAGCTGGAAACCTAAAAGCGCCTTTGTAGTTTGCTTGTGAGACTACTCACAAGGAAAGATAAGGGCTGGGGGAGGAGGAGGGATTCTGTACCAGTCTGTCTGTCCATATGCAGGACCCGGCAAGGCAGCTTTCACTTCTTGGCCTCAGTTTTTCCCCACCTCTGAAATAGGGTAGTTGGTCTTCCAGTTACTTTTAGTTCTAAAATTGTCTGATTTTTTTTTTTTAAACTTCTGTCCACATGAGGATTCAGAAGCCTAGATGTCTCTAGGTGCGGCTGGCCTCTGTAAAGAGAGACTCTGCCAGAGGCCAAGATAACCTGAGCATTCTTTACTTAAGAAGGCCCAAGGGCAGAAAGGGAGACGCTGGTCTGTGGTCCTGAAGACACCATTGTGAGTTGGCATCATAGGCAAATGGCCGGTCTGTGGAAGTGGATCTGTCTGGCCTGTCTTCTTCTGCTTGTCTTGATTTTTTCCACGGGTGAGTATCAGCAGAGAAAGTTCCAGACTGTCTTTTCCTTAAGATTTGTTTTCTGTGTTTAGCAAATTCCAAACATCGACCACAACTGCAAACTTCCTCTTCGGACTTAATAAAGTGCTGTCCGGTATACCCGATATTTTCCCCTGATAAACAAGTGCAATAAATTCTAGGACAATGTTACCTTCACTGAGGGCTTTTTCTGAGAGAGAAGACTTGGAGAAAGATGCTCTGAGATGCTTTTACAGAAGTCTACAAAGCCAGATAAGCACTTCTCATTTCCTTTCCTGTCCTCGGCAACCCACTCCAGTATTCTTGTCTAGGAAATCGTATGGACAGAAGAGCCTGGCAGGCTACAGTCTATGGGGTCGCGAAAGGGTCAGACACGACTGAGTGGCTGGCCAACACACGACCTTGCGGTCACAGCAGGGAAGCCAACAAGAACACCTGGATGGTCAAGCAGTTCCTCAATGTGATCAGCAGGGGGCGCTGAGGCGTGTGATATAATGGACTATTCTTTCCCACTAGGATGATGTCTTTCAACATTTTAATTCTCTTTCAGGGAGAGCAGAAGCCTGTCTCTGATGAACTTTTCTTTGTCTGCACGCCCACTTGTCACACACCTGTGTTTGTATCCGTGCACCTGCCAGGTGCCACCTCACCATGCAGGCCCCTCCAACGCTGGGCCCTGACATTTTCAGTAATTTGTTTCCAGAACAACTCAGACCTTCTGTAACCCTTCCCTCTGTCTACTTGGAGCCTCTGCTCTGACTCCGAATTTCCATGGGTCTATGAGAGCAATAAACAATGAGAGAATGCAACCTTTTACTAAAAGGGGAAGTATCAGCCCCGGGGATCTTGAAATTCAGCACAAAGTGAACATTTCCATTAGGCAAATGCATACAACGATAAATAATTTAGCAAAGACCTTGAGTAGTAATTTATGTGTTTCGTTAAAAATGTCCCCAACCTATCGACATTGACCGGGAAGTACAAGAAAGCTTGAAGATCAATGGAAACCCTGCTGAGTACTAAAGGCAGACTTTGCCACATAAGCCGGTTTGTAATGTCCCCTGAGTATCCCATGACTATAAAACTTTTAGGATGCCTTGGCTATGATGTCAGGCAGTACGTGGGGCCCAAATTCATGGTGGAAAGAGCTTTGCTATTTTAATACTCTCCATAGGATGCACTTACCAATTAAAAGCTTGCATTCTAGGCTTTCTCTGTTGTATTAATATTTAGAGGTATTTGAAGTCTCTGGGGGGCTTCCCAGGTGGTGCTAGTGGTAAAGAACCCACCTGCCATGTAAGAGACATGAGTTCCATCCCCGGGTTACCTGTCCCCATATCCTTGCCTGGAAAATCCCATGGACAGAGGAGCCTGGTGGGCTACATTCCACGGGGCTGCAGAGAGTCGGACACGACTCAGCACACACACACACACACAAAGTCCCTGGTGGTCCAGTGGCTAAAACTCCCCACTCCCCAGGGAGGGGGCTTGGGTTCCACCCCTGGTCAGGGAACTAGATCCCACATGCTCAGCCAAATAGATGAAAGTCCACAGTTGCTACAACCTTGGTAAGGCAGCAAGCAGGCACGTAACGGCAAGTTTTCTACTATGCGGGCTGGAGTTGCGAAAGGCAAAATAGACCCAGTTCTGGCCAAAGAAATGAAGTAAACAATGTTGTAAAGTGATTGGCCTCCAACTAATAAAATAATATTAAAAAAAAAAAAAAAAAAAAAGAAATGAAGTAAACAAAGATCTACTGGGGGTGGGGGGAGAAACAAAACAGTTGGGGGTTTAGGAAGCCAGTCGCTTTACCCCCAAATAACTTCCCAGAAAGCAGGTGTGACATCAGTGCCGCCGTCTTGCAAGCTCAACGTGGCAGACAAGAGTGACGTCAACAAGTGACTGGCAAGTGGAGAGAGTGAATGGGAGCCCAGCAGCATCAGTGAGCGCTGGATTTTCTATTCTTTGCAGCTGAAAGCATTCCTAAGTGACATATATATTGTCATTACAATTTGGGAGAATTTGGGATTGTCTTGAAGTTACTGTATCTTCAGATGAAAAATCCAAATGGTGGAAAAGGGCTTCTTGAAACTTTAAACATATTTACATTTCTTCATCTGGAGAAGGAGCAGATTTCGGAGATACAATGAAAAAGACCCATGAACTGTCAAATAAGAATGTGATTATGGAGACCAAAGAGGAGAATGTTATTAAAATTAGGACTCTCTTGGAAAAATCCCCTATTGTGAGTTTATATACTTAGGCCACTTTCCCAGAGCATTTTTATTTTACTTAAATCAAAACACAATTTTATACTCGCTTTTCCCCCAAGAAGTATATTTCTTTTTTTTTTTTCCATTTATTTTTATTAGTTGGAGGCTAATTACTTCACAACATTGCAGTGGGTTTTGTCATACATTGACATGGATCAGCCATGGAGTTACATGTATTCCCCATCCCGATCCCCCCTCCCGCCTCCCTCTCCACCCAATTCCTCTGGGTCCTCCCAGTGCACCAGGCCTGAGCACTTGTCTCATGCATCCAACCTGGGCTGGTGATCTGTTTCACTATAGATAATATACATGCTGTTCTTTTGAAACATCCCACCCTCACCTTCTCCCACAGAGTCCAAAAGTCTGTTCTGTACTTTCATGTCTCTTTTTCTGTTCTGCATATAGGGTTATCGTTACCATCTTGCTAAATTCCATATATATGTGTTAGTATGCTGTAATGTTCTTTATCTTTCTGGCTTACTTCACTCTGGGGCTCCAGTTTCATCCATCTCATTAGAACTGATTCAAATGAATTCTTTTTAACGGCTGAGTAATATTCCATGGTGTATATGTACCACAGCTTCCTTATCCATTCATCTGCTGATGGGCATCTAGGTTCCTTCCATGTCCTGGCTATTATAAACAGTGCTGCGATGAACATTGGGGTGCACGTGTCTCTTTCAGATCTGGTTTCCTCAGTATGTATGCCCAGAAGTGGGATTGCTGGGTCATATGGCAGTTCTATTTCCAGTTTTTTAAGAAATCTCCAGACTGTTTTCCATAGTGGCTGTACTAGTTTGCATTCCCACCAACAGTGTAAGAGGGTTCCCTTTTCTCCACATCCTCTCCAGCATTTATTGCTTGTAGACTTTTGGATAGCAGCCATCCTGACTGCCGTGTAATGGTACCTCACTGTAGTTTTGATTTGCATTTCTCTGATAATGAGTGATGTTGAGCATCTTTTCATGTGTTTGTTAGCCATCTATATGTCTTCTTTGGAGAAATGTCTGTTTAGTTCTTTGGCCCATTTTTTGATTGGGTCATTTATTTTTCTGGAATTGAGCTGCAGGAGTTGCTTGTATATTTTTGAGATTAATCCTTTGTCTGTTGCTTCATTTGCTATTATTTTCTCCCAGTCTGAGGGCTGTCTTTTCACCTTACTTATAGTTTCCTTTGTTGTGCAAAAGCTTTTAAGTTTCATTAGGTCCCATTTGTTTATTTTTGCTTTTATTTCCAATATTCTGGGAGGTGGGTCATAGAGGATCCTGCTGTGATTCATGTCGGAGAGTGTTTTGCCTATGTTCTCCTCTAGGAGTTTTATAGTTTCTGGCCTTACATTTAGATCTTTAATCCATTTTGAGTTTATTTTTGTGTATGGTGTTAGAAAGTGTTCTAGTTTCATTCTTTTACAAGTGGTTGACCAGTTTTCCCAGCACCACTTGTTAAAGAGGTTGTCTTTTTTCCATTGTATATCCTTGCCTCCTGTGTCAAAGATAAGGTGTCCAGAGGTTTGTGGATTTATCTCTGGGCTTTCTATTTTGTTCCATTGATCTATATTTCTGTCTTTGTGCCAGTACCATACTGTCTTGATGACTGTGGCTTTGTAGTAGAGTCTGAAGTCAGGCAGGTTGATTCCTCCAGTTCCATTCTTCTTTCTCAAGATTACTTTGACTATTCGAGGTGTTTTGTATTTCCATACAAATCGTGAAATTATTTGTTCTAGTTCTGTGAAAAATACCGTTGGTAGCTTGATAGGGATTGCATTGAATCTATAGATTGCTTTGGGTAGAATAGCCATTTTGACAATATTGATTCTTCCAATCCATGAACACGGTATGTTTCTCCATCTGTTTGTGTCCTCTTTGATTTCTTTCATCAGTGTTTTATAGTTTTCTATGTATAGGTCTTTTGTTTCTTTAGGTAGATATACCCCTAAGTATTTTATTCTTTTAGTTGCCATGGTGAATGGTATTGTTTCCTTAATTTCTCTTTCTGTTTCTTCATTGTTAGTGTATAGGAATGCAAGGGATTTCCCTGTGTTAATTTTATATCCTGCAACTTTACTATATTCATTGATTAGCTCTAGTAATTTTCTGGTAGAGTCTTTAGGGTTTTCTATGTAGGGGATCATGTCATCTGCAAACAGCGAGAGTTTCACTTCTTCCTTTCCTATCTGGATTCCTTTTACTTCTTTTTCTGCTTTGATTGCTGTGGCCAAAACTTCCAACACTATATTGAACAGTAGCAGTGAGAGTGGGCACCCTTGTCTTGTTTCTGATTTCAGGGGAAATGCTTTCAATTTTTCACCATTGAGGGTGATGCTTGCTGTGGGTTTGTCATATATAGCTTTTATTATGTTGAGGTATGTTCCTTCTATTCCTGCTTTCTGGAGAGTTTTAATCATAAATGAGTGCTGAATTTTGTCAAAGGCTTTCTCTGCATCTATTGAGATAATCATATGGTTTTTATCTTTCAATTTGTTAATGTGGTGTATTACATTGATTGATTTGCGGATATTAAAGAATTCTTGCATTCCTGGGATAAAGCCCACTTGGTCATGGTGTAAGATTTTTTTAATATGTTGTTGAATTCTGTTTGCTAGAATTTTGTTAAAGATTTTTGCATCTATGTTCATCAGTGATATTGGCCTGTAGTTTTCTTTTTTTGTGGCATCTTTGTCTGGTTTTGGAATTAGGGTGATGGTGGCCTCATAGAATGAGTTTGGGAGTGTACCTTCTTCTGCAATTTTCTGGAAGCGTTTGAGTAAGATAGGTGTTAGTTCTTCTCTAAATTTTTGGTAGAATTCAGCTGTGAAGTCATCAGGTCCTGGGCTTTGGTTTGCTGGAAGATTTCTGATTACAGTTTCGATTTCCTTGCTTGTGATGGCTCTGTTAAGATCTTCTATTTCTTCCTGGTTCAGTTTTGGAAAGTTATACTTTTCTAAGAATTTGTCCATTTCATCCAAGTTGTCCATTTTATTGGAATAGAGCTGCTGGTAGTAGTCTCTTATGATCCTTTGTATTTCAGGGGAAATAAGAAGTATATTTCTGAATCATTTTCAAAGTTGGCAAATAAAAACCTTGTCGAGATAAATCACCTGCTTCGCTTCTGAGTCAGCCATCGTTCCCACAAAACAAAAACAATGACACTGTTCCCAGGGGCCCTGAGTAGAAAGTGTGCCTGCATTATTATTAACTAAAATAGTAGATCCATCTCTAGGCCTGTAATTGAGTTCATCTTTCTTGGAAGATTTCACCTATAGTAGCAGTTTTTTCCCAAACATGAAAGGAGATGAGAATTCGGAACGAAATATCAGAGCTCCTGAGATCATTCAGAGCTTTGATAGTAAGCAGACCAAATATTTGGGCGTATTTCCTTTCCTTCTGACTGAGATAGATGTTGAGCTCTTAGGTCAACTCTTGGGTGCAGCCTCAGTGGAATTCTTCTTCCATACAGCTGGAAAAAATAATGGCCTTGGTGCCTCGTCCTGTTTCCAGGCTGTGGTCTCCTGACTGGACGTCGGGGCAGCCCCAGGCTCTTGGGCCTTGTCCCCAGGGTGACTTGGTGACAGGAGTCTCCTGCTGCCCTTGAAAGGGGACAGAGTGCGCCTGACATGGTGGGAAGGGCATTGGACGGCAGGCCTGGTGAATTTCGTTTCTGTTTAGTGATAACAGCCCTTGGGTGACCTGGAGCAAGTCATGTTCTGTCCCTGGGCCTCCGGGTTCTGATCGATTGGAAGGAGGGTGTACAGTCCTGCAGATGGCCCCCCAGGGCAGCATTCATGGAATTTCTCCAGGGAGGCAACTATCCTGCCAGGCTCCCCCTTGGAATATGCAGGAGTCAGAAGCAGCTGTGTGGGGCTGACCGTGGCCCTGGCCGGGGATTGCGGGGGCCCCCAGGCTGCAGGAAGATCATGGATTCACATGCTGGGACTGCAGCCGCCCCTCCCCTGCCAGGCTGCCTTTGATCACCAGCCCGCTTTGGCTCCACGTCAAGAGAGAGACCTGACGGTCTGTTTTTTCCCCTCACCTTCAGGCCCTGAGCCTGGTTGGTCGAATCACATGGAATTTCCACACCCATCAAAGGTTGTGCAACTACCCTTCAGACACATTTTAAATTTAATTATTGTTATCATTACTTTCAGCAGAGTGAACACTTGTAGATTTATTAGGTTTTTCAGTGGCCCACCCATCTGAGTCAGTGACCTTTAGCAATTGTGATGGGAGAGAAAGGGATGAGGCAGAGGGGCCAGATGACCAGGCTGAAAGCAGTCATTCCTGGGCCTCTGTTTGGAGAAGCCTGCTTTGGAAGAACCTGGGAGCCTGCTGGAATTTGAACCCACACATAAGAGATCTCAGTTCCCGGATGGATTTGTTCCAACCTGGTTTGCCCGCCTCTCTGGAATACCTCTCTGCCCTCTCTGCCTTTTGAAATTATTTCTCCAGGCCGGATTTGGCTGCCTCTGCCACCAGCGAGTGAGCAAATCCTCCTGTGACCTGCTGGCTGTGTCTTTGGGCAGATCACTTGCCCACTCTGAGCCTTTTTTTTCTCTCTCATTTGAGACAGGGGAATGAGACGCTATGAGTTTTATACACAGGGCGTGGACAGAGGCTGCCACGAAGTGCTGAGTGAGGGGTGGGTGTTCTGCGATGCCCTTTCACTGACCTTCCTTACATCAGCGGCCCTGTCTCACCTGTAGGGTTTCACTCCGGCTGGGTGACTCCAGGGAGCCGGATGCTTGGCTGTTTGGGTGGGTACCAGCAAGACTCATCTTGACCAGCAACTCACCCTTGAGTCACCACCAGGAAGCGACCAGGAAGCCCGGGATGAATGTGACGTCATCGGTAAACACAGCCAGTCATGGATAATGGGGGTGGCTCTGTTTGCCTTGGAGATAAACGCCACCACCCCAGCGGGACTTCATGGACAAGGTGAAGGACGCCAAGCCCTGGGCGTTAACTTGGGGTGATGACGTGTCTGTGGAGGGACCCCAGAATCTCAGGGTGGGAGACATCCTCAGGGGGCGTCCAGTCATTTGCTCAGGAATCAAGAGGCAGGAAGTTGCATCCTTGGCTGTGTGGGAAAAGATCCAGAAGCAGCCAGGCCTGTTGCACCTGATTCGCTGCTCTGAAGCTGAGCTCTAGTTTCCCCCGGCGTCACTATTTTTCTTTGAAGTCAACCAGAGAATCCCCTAATTGCTCGTTCCTGTCCATATGGGTCTCAGAGATGGTGGCCCCTTGAGGGTAGGGTGGGTTCCCAGCTCAGTGCCCGCCTCCATCACAGCAGAGAACGTCAGGGACATGGAATTCTTGGTGACACATGCTTCTGGACCCCAGGTGCTGGTCCCACCCGGCCCCTGGCTGATGTGGCCGGTGCCCCTGGGTCAGCTCCAGGGCTCTCCTCGGGGCCAGACTGGTGAGGCACAGAACTCCTAACATGCCCTGTGAGCCCTCCTGGAGCCCGAGGCGGATGGAAAGATCAGCAGAATGGATCCTGGCTTTATTTGACGATTTGCTAATTTGTCCATCATAGATTTTTTTTTTTTTGCAATAATTTTGATTTTCTAAAATGCTGCATTAAGATATCTCGATCACCGAGTTGTTTGGTTCTCCCTTCAGGTCGATGCTAAGTCAGCTGCCTCCTTTGCCTCACTCATCCAGTCCTGTTCTTCCTTCATGACCTCCCATTGCTGCCCATGAATCAGAGAGACAGAGGAGATGATCGCCCCAGGCTGTCCAGTCCTGGAGTTTCACCCTGCCCTGCAGGGAAAGTCAAAAGACCTGTCTTTCTCTACGATTTGCATAGTTGAACCTTCTTATGTATCCTTGCCTGGAAAATCCCATGGACAGAGGACACAGGTGGGCTGCAGTCCATGGGGTGGCAAAGAGTCGGACATGACTGAGCACAAGCATCTCATCATGAAAGCTTCCTGAGCGCCAGCTGCCTCCTGGGACCCAGGAGGGCCAGGTGTGTGCCAGCGGCCCTCACTGCCCACTCTGTCCGCCAGATGGCGCACTGACCGCGCGGGTGAGGGTGGAGCCCCCTCCTCCCCTCCTCCCCTCCTCCCAGGGCCCGGCTTTTGTGAATTGCTGGCCAGTGTGGAGACCACCTGTTCAGCTGATCCTCACTGCGGACCCAAAGCACAGAGGAGACTGAGGCTCAGAGAGGTGAGCTGACCACCTGCTGCCTTTAACACACTAACATTGGCCCTGGGGTCTGGCTCTGTGCCTGGCATACCCCAAACTCCTTCTTTCTAGACCACCTGTTCTCGGTCTGTGTTAAAGCCACCTTTGCCAACCTGGGGAAAGCCATAGGACCCTTCCTTGGAAGAAATTTGAAAAGAATTTCGTGGGCTTCCAGAACAGTGCCAGGCATAGATTAAGAACCCCTTTCCTGCATGCTTGCAGTATATGCGTGTGATGTGGGATTTATAGTTATACACTCTGTATTTCAGATATGAATCTAGCCATGTAATCCATCCATTCCTTCAAGAAATCTTCATTAAGCACCTAATACGTGAAAACCACTGTTCCAGGTGCTAGAGATACTTGTCTTTGAGAAGCTCACGTTCTGGGGCAGGAGGTGGGATGGGGTGGAACAAATGATAAAAAGAGGGAAAGCCATAGTGATTATTAGAGCTGTAAATAAAATCACCCCAACCTTTTTGGCACCAGGGACTGGTTTTGTGGAAGGCAGTTTTTCAATGGACAGAGGGGAAGGTTTCAGGATGATTCAAATGCCTTACACTTACTGTGCACTTTATTTCTGGTACTATTACATCAGTTCCATTTCAGCTCATCAGGTCCTGGAGGCTGGGGACCCCTGCACTAAACAGTCCTAGTTCTCCCTCTTCTGGGCACACGGTAAGATTCTGCTCCCTGGTCTTTTGGTTAGGTGAAACCACTCAGCCGGGTCTGGCCAATGAATTGTGAGATGTGATGTTACTTCTGAACCAGAGCATTTAGTGGCTGACATTAGACAGCTCCCCGCCCCCCCCCCCCCCCCCCCCCCGCCCCAGAGCCTTCCCTCCCCTCTGATGTGGAAACTGGAAACATTTCAGATGGAGGCTGTGTAGTCAGCCTAGGTCCCTGAGACTCCTAGACTGACAGATAAGATTTGTTTCTTTAAGTCACTGAAATTTTGAGGGTCTTTGTTACTGTAACATAACCCAGTCTATTCTGATTGATACAATAATAAATATGTAAATTACATGATGAAATTATAAAGATTGCTAGGAGGAGATTAGAACCACAGGGAAAAGAAACAGTTGAGCATGATAAATTGTACCGGAAGGGGAAGGTAAGTGAACGTTATCTTTTAAATTAATTAATTGAGGGGGGCCTGCACTGTGCATATGGGATCTTAGTTCCCCAACAAGGGACTGAATCTGAGCCCCTGACGTAGGAACGCAGATTCTTAACCACTATGCTACCAGGGAAGTCCCCTGTGCCCACCTTTTAAGTGGAACTTTAAATAGGGCCATTAAGTTAGGAGGTTTCATTGAGAAAGAGATCTTTGAAAAGGAAGTGAATCTTGCAGGTGTCTGGGAAAAAAAATGTGTCCCAGGCTGTTCTTGGGACAGCCAGGGGGAACAGCCAGGATAAAGGTTGGAGCTGTTTGGTGGTTTGAGAAACAGCAAAGGGTAATATGATTGGAGAAAAGTGTGGGGTGAGGTCTGAGAAGTAACAAGGCCTTCTCAGGGGGAGCCTTATGGCCACGAAGGACTTTTGGGTCCGTGATGAGTTTCAGATGTCTGTTAGAAAAGTCAGAAAGCAGGAAGGGAGAGAAACAGAAAGGATGCAGGGGCGATGGGGGAGCAGAAGCGGGAGGGAGAGAAGATACACCAGTAAGGAAATATTACTGAACCCCTATCTCAAATTCATTTTTCTTCGCTGATCGTATGCATGCGTGCTAAGTCGCTTCAGTCATGTCTGACTCTTTGCAACCCTATGGACTATAACCCACCAGGCTCCTCTGTCTGTGGAATTCTCCGGGCAAGAATACTGGGGTAGGTGGCCATGCCCCCCTCCAGGGGATCTTCCCGACCCAGGGATCGAACCTGCGTCTCTTATGTCTCCTGCATTGGCAGGAGGGTTCTTTAACCACCAAGGCTGCCCTATGAAATATTAAATATCTCTCAATTA
This sequence comes from Muntiacus reevesi, assembly GCF_963930625.1. Lineage (NCBI taxonomy): Eukaryota > Metazoa > Chordata > Mammalia > Artiodactyla > Cervidae > Muntiacus > Muntiacus reevesi. The sequence goes on from NC_089250.1 coordinate 178,064,859, forward strand.
TTTTTCCTATTCATGTATTTATCCATTTTTTAAAGGTAAACATTATCCTTTTAAAATACAGGTGTCAGGACTTCCCTTGTGGTCTGGTGGATAAGAATCTGCCTGCCAATACAGGGAACACGGGTTCGATCCCAGATCCAGGAAGATTCCACGTGCCGTGGGGCAACTCAGCCTGTGTGCCTACAGCCTGTGCTCTGCAACAGGAGAAGCCACTGCAATGAGAAGCCCAACTACTGCAACTAGAGAGTAGCCCCCGCTCGCCGAAACTAGAGAAAGGTCATCGCGGCAACAGAGACCAAGTACAACCAAAAATAAAGTACAAGTAACATAAACACTTTTTAAATTGGAAGTTTAAATAAACTAGCACATTTTAACATTCATGAAAAACTTAAAACAATTATTCAAAAGTAATTGGCTTAACTTCCCTTTGCTTTATATTGATTAACGTGCTACTTCTATGATAACAATAAAAATGACATTCTTAGGAAAAATAAATAAAATGGGTCTATTGGACATGTGTGGGAGGCACTGGATCAGTGAGTCTGGAGTTAAGAGCATATGAATTTGAGAGTCATTGATGAGAAGATGGGATCAATCATTTAACATCTCAAAACATTTTGTGCTGAGTGTGCTAAGTCGCTTCAGTCGTGTCCGACTCTTTGCAACCCCATGGACTGTAGCCCGCCAGGCTCCTCTGTCCATGGGATTCTCTAGGCAGGAGTACTGGAGTGGGTTGCTGTGCCCTCCTCCAGGGGATCTTCCTGACGCAGGGATCAAACCCGATCTCATGTCTCCTGTATTGACAGGCAGGTTCTTTACCACTAGCACCATCTAGGCTGGTTATAAAGAGAAACTCTGACGTGAAACTCTATAGCCAGGACCAATTCTAAGGGCTTTAGAGGAGAATTAGGGAAAAAGACATGATGAGTTTACTGTTACCTTTGATGGTGCTGGACTTCCGTGGTGGCTCAGACAGTGAAGAATCTCCCTGCAGTATTTGATCCAGGTTTGATCCCTGGCTTGGGAAGATCCCACTCCAGTATTCTTGCCTGGAGAATCCCAAGGACAGAGGAGCCTGGTGGGCTACAGTCCATAGGGTTGCACAGAGTCAGACATGACTGAGGTTATTCTGTTTTCTTTGTTTTAGAAATGCCAAGGACATGATCCATTATGTCATGAGATGCTCCTCCATTCTGATAAATTTCATCTTTTGCTAAGTCCTGGGAGAAGCTATGCTTTTCTTGAGGAACTGATGTGTCTTCTTTGCCCAAAACGAAACTGATGAAAAGATCGTCTCTTTTCTCTTCAGCTGCCAGGGAGCTCAAAGCCAAATGTGAAACTCGACTTTACTATATTACCCACTTGGGCCTGTGAAGTCTGCATGTTTGCTTTTTACTTTCCCGCCCCTTGGCTTCTTACTTTTAATTCCCAGGCTTAGTTTTTAAAATTTTAACTTTACTGTGTGTTCTTGCTAGAGTTGCCTCAAATCTATATGGAATGAGGTGGAGTGTAAAATAAAGGAATGCAATTGAATAGCGCTGCTTTTTAATAACAATGTAACTCATTTATAAATGAAAAAGATATTGAAAATTTGTCTCTAAAGTAATATCCTATACACAGTCTTGTATTCCAGCTGACTTTCACTATAAAATTGAAATTGTGTTCCTCGAGGAAAAAGAATCCTAGTCCTGAAATGTTATAAAAATCACACTTTCAATTGCAGCAAATATGTAAATTCACATATCTTAAAGAAAGCAAGCTATTGCAAGATACTGAGAAGAATATGTAAAATAAATTACAGAATACAAATGCAAAATAAGTAGAGCTGTTCTGATGTTTTGAATGTGGTCAGCCTCATCCAACTCTTTTGCAAGCTCAAGGACTGTAGACTGCCAGGCTCCTCTGTCCATGGAATTTCCCAGGCTAGAATACTGGAGTGGGTTGCCATTTCCTTCTCCAGGGGAACCCCCTGACCCAGGAATCGAACCTGCGTCTCCCGCATTGGCTGGTGTATTCTTTACCACCAAACCACCTGGGGAGCCCTTTTAGGATGGGGATTTAAAGATGGCAGGAAAAAGAATGAGTTTTCCAGAGAGGACATGCTGTTTCGTGAGACTTCACAGCTTACACTTTCTCTGGAATTTACTGAAGCAGGTTTCACAAAGCTCAGTTAGCCTTCACTTGGCCACATACCTCTAACACCTGTCTTATTAGCCTATCAATATTGATCCTTCAAATCAATCCCTTCTTAAAACTTATTTAGACAGGTAATAGTCTAAGTAACACATAGTAGGTATGAATTCACAGGTTTGCTATTTTCTTAATGCACATTGAAATCAATTTGTAAGTATTAAATGAAAACATGGCATGGTGTGTTCCCCTAAAAGCACCTCTTTCACCCCATGCCACGCATATAGTACGTGAGGGGTTTTGTCCTGTAGAGTGGTTCCTGGGTATAATCTTTGAGAAAGATCTTAAAGAAAGTCAGCTGAGGACTTCCCTGGTGGTACTGTGGGTAAGAATGTCTGTTAATGCAGGGGACACGGGTTCGATGCCTGGTCCGGGAAGATTCCACATGCCATGGGGCAATGAGGCCCACGTGCCACAGCTCCTGAGCTCGTGTGCCTAGAACCTGTGCTCTGCAAGAAGAGGAGCCACTGCCATGCGAAGCCCAGGCCCCACAATGAAGAGTAGCCCTGCTCACTGCAACCAGGCAAAGCTTTGTGCAGCCAAAAATAAGTAAATTAAAAAATGATCTCAAAAAAGGAAAGCTAGCTGGGATGCATACACCCCGCTCCAATACGGCCACCACCAGTATCTAATCCCCCTCCGGGTCTTGCCAGTTGCGATGCTCAACCACGGGGGCCAGCTGTAGGAAGGACATCATTGGTTTCCAATAGTTTTAAACCTGACTTTTAGAACCATGCATCTCAACTATGGCCCCTGGACTGTCAGCATCAGTAGCATCTGGGCGCTTGTGAGAGAGGTACTGTTGGACCCCACCCAGTCCTGCAGGGGGTTTCCAGTGGTGCTGACGTTTGAGGACCACCGCTCTAGAAGCCCTGTTGTTCAGTCAACAGGAAGCCACCAGCAAGGAGACCCCAGTTCTACTCCAATCTGTAACCAACTAGCTGTGACTGCATGCGTGCTCAGTCGTTCCAATCGTGTCCGACTCTGTGCGACCCCATGGACTGTAGCCCGCCAGGCTCCTCTGTCTGTGGGATTCTCCAGGCAAGAGTACTGGAGTGGGTTGCCATTTCCTTCTTCAGGGGATCTTCCTGATCCCGGGATCGAACCCGCATCTATCTCCTGCATTGGCAGGTGGGTTCTTTACCACGAGCGCTACCTGGGAACTCCCAACTAGCTGTGCCCCAAGGTCAAGATGCTCACAGACTCCGTTTCCTCATCCATAACATGAGGAAATGCCTGGTCCTGAGCAGAGGTTCCCAGCACAGAGGTACATTGGAAACATCTGAGCAGCTTCTCAAATGTGTTGCCGCTACACCGGAGGCTGCTACACAGGCAGCCCTCCGTATCCATGGGTTCCACATCCGTATCCAATCGACCTCAGATTTACATAGTATTTACAAATATTTACATAATATTTACAACTATTTACATAACATTTACACTGTATTAGGTAGTAAATGGCAACCCACTCCAGTACTCTTGGCTGGAGAACCCCACAGATGGAGGAGCCTGGTAGGCTACAGTCCATGGGGTTGCAAGGAGTCGGACACAACTGAGCGACTTCACTTTCACTTCCCTTGAGGCTCAGTGGTAAAGAATCTACCTGCAACACAGGAGCCGTGGATTTGATCCCGGGGTCGGGAAGATCCCCTGGAGGAGGAAACGGCAACCCACTCCAGTATTCTTGCCTGGAGAACCTCATGGACAGAGGAGCCTGGCAGGCTACAGTCCACAGGGTTGCAAAAGAGTCAGACACGACTTAGCGACTAAACAACAATACCATATTATAAGTAATTTAAAGATGATTTAAAGTTTGCAGGAAGGTGGGCTTAGGTTTTATGCAAATACTATACCATCTCATATAAGGGACTTGAACACCCTTGGATTTTAGAATCCTCCAGGGTCCTCTAATACCAAGGGAGTGATTGTACTTTATCATTCTGTTTATGTTAAGGTTTGGAACAGGCAAAAAAGAATCTGTAATGGGAACAGTCAGAATAGTGGTTGTCTGGGGGAGATGGAGGGCTTCCCTGATGGGAGGGGCAGGAGGGAACTTTCTGGGTTGATGGTGACATTCTGCCTCAAGGGGAATATGGATCAAAGGTGTATATATTTGTCAAAAATATATTAAATGGTATGCTGAAGATTTGTACAATTTATTGTATGCATGTTTTACCCCAAAAGAAAAACAAAAGGGCTGAAACAAATATTGGACTCCAGTTAATAATTTACATGCTGAAGTGTTAAGGGGTGAAATGCAGTGATGTCCCAATTCATTCTGAAATACATCAAAACATAAGATGGCCTGCTGACTGGACAGAGAAATGGCTAGCTGAACAGGTATGTGGAAAAAATGAGTATAATAAAATGTTAGTTAGAGAATCCAGATTGTGGCTATATGGGTATTCACTGTAAAGTTCTTTCAATTACTCATTAAGTTTGACAATTTTTATCATAAAATGTGGGAGGGAAAATCCCGATGTTGGTATTTTATGCTTAAATTGATTAAATCAGTATCCTTCCTGAGCTAAAACTTCTCCCATTGGAGCAAGGTACGTTTCTTTGTCCAAGGTAGCAATTTAAAAATTTTTTGAGTATAGCTGATTTACAGCGTTGTGTTAGTTCCAGGCGTTCGGCAAAGTGAATCAGTTTTACCTACAAGGCGGCAGTTTTTAAGCGGTTCACGTGGACATTCTGGGGAAGTGGTGACACATGGGGAGGTTGTTGGTTTTTTCATGCCTGACAATGAATTTCCTGGGCTGGAATCTTCCAGCAGGTAATGAGAGATGCGAAAGGCCTAGGTGGAGCACCTGGGCGTCACTGCTATCAGAACTGCCCTGCCGGTCAGCTGCAGGCATGGGGGCCCCCCGGGCTGCCCCTTGTTCTCTGGGCACAGGGCCGGGGCCCCTCTGCAGAGAGGCTGCTTGCCTCCATCACCAGGGGGAGCTGTCATCCCAGCAGTTTCAGAAGCAGTCGCACTATGGGAACACTGCTGGGAGCCTTCTCTGTGTCCCCCACGAGGGGATTACAGGGCTGCTGCTCCCACCATGCCTTGCCTCCTCTGTTAATCCATCCGTCCCAGAGGACTGAGCCTGCGGGCCATGGACCCTCCCTCGAGATCTGCGCGCTCACTGACTCAACACACCTCTCCCTCCCCTCGCCCTCCAACTTGACCGATGGCCCGGTGGGATCCGTGCCCAGCAAAGCCCCCTCGAGAGTCCCCTCTTCCGGGGACGTTCTCCCGACTCTTCCCTGGCTCGCCGCCTCCCCTGGGCCCTCCCCTGGGTGCTATTTCTCCTCCCCTCACACCCTGGCAGTGCAGAATCCCGCGGGGCTCAGGACCCTCTTTGCCTCCAAGGCCCTTCTCTTCCTTCTTATTCAAAACAGCGTGTGACCTGCCGTCCACATGCTGGTCGGCTGGTTCACTGAGGACGCAGGCTGCTGGATCACCGTTTCCTCCTCCTGTCTTAGTGTCCAGGACCCACGTGGACGGACCATCTGACCCCCTGGCCTCTCGCTGCCTCGCTTGCCTCACCTCCGGTGACCTTCCCAACACTCCCACCCGGGACCTTAACTTCGTCAGGAAGAGAGACCCAAGCGCCGCCTCCCCGCCCCCGGCTCTGGCGCCGCCCCCCAGCTCATCCAGAGCACGCTCGGTATCAGGGAACGACTCCCTCCCTTACTCGCCGCCCTTCCCTCCGCTCTCTCCCGCCCTCGGCCCCAGCGCTGAGCAGACCCCAGCGTGGCTGACACCCTCGCTCCCCCATCCTCTGCCGTGACTTCACCCCTCCTCCTCTCTGCTGGCCGCCCGCGCTCGCACCTGCGTCCCCCCTGCGGCGGAGCGACACCCACATCTCCACCTTCACCAGGAAACTGGGAGCCATCGGCGAGCTCTGTCACCGTCCTCCCACCGTCTGCCCGCTGATCGCGCCTTCTCCTCCGGGAAGCCAGCTGCCCCCGAGCTCCAGGGCCCACCACTTCTCGCTGCTCAAACTCCTCACTCCTATTGGATCCCTGTTTTCTAGTTAGCAGGGAGTTTTCACTAGAGGGTGGAGAACTGGCCCTAGAGCTGGGGACCCGAATGGCACTGAACTTTTCGACTTGCCCCGTGGCTAAGGTTGGGCGTGGGAGGGTCTCGGCTCAGCGCACAGTCTTTCGGTGGCCCTGGTCTTTGGTCCACGCGTGTCCCTCTCTGGTTGTCTTCCTGGAGTTAATGAACTCTGACTGCAGAACAGCATCTCAAAGCTCTCCCAGCCATGGGTCCTCATCCACCCACCCCCGCCCCTGCCTGGCCCTCCCCCGGCAGGTGAGGAAAGGGACACCTCTGTGTCCGCGGAGGACATACCTGAGATAACGCAGTCAGAGCTCCTGGCCCTCTGGTGATGCTCGCGGCCCTGGGACGGTCCTCACAAGTGTGCAGAGGGCACGCCTGCAGATGCTCGCCACCATCACTGCACCTGGGGAGGCGGAGGCCCCTGGGTGTCCTTGCTTGGGGAGAGGGCAGGCCAGGCGAGCAGAAACCCCACAGAATATTGCCCACCAGCCGGAGGTGGGGGTAACAGGTTAGATGGACCTACAGCAGCGTTTTTAAAGCCAGGAGCTGCCTGGAAACAGAAACACCATGGGGCCCCCAGGGCTTGTATTCGTGTCTGTTAAAATACCTGCACCCAAACAACACAGGTGTTTCAGAACACGTGTGAATTCAGGTGTCCACGCGGCACCCATCAGAGTGGTTATATGTGGGAGTGGGACGTGGGGCTGACAGATGCAGGGAAACAAGGGGGGAGTCCTGGGTGGGGATGTGCCGATGTGGGCGGTGAGCTGGAGAGTGGGGTACCCTCGGCCCTCTAGGCTGAACCCCTGCATCTAGCCCGGCAAGGTGACCTCACCTGTGCCTCCGGCTCCAGTCCCCCCTAGGCATCCAGGCCCGGGAGCAGCCCACAGATCCACACTCTCCTGGGCCGCAGAGCCCCTCAGAAACACGTGTCTGTTGGTAAAAGCCGAAGCCACTCCTTGCTGGGACCACAACTGAGGTCCCAACCACCGAAGAACAAGAAGGCTCCAGGACGTAGCACCTGCTGGCGCTTCCCGTTCCCAGCGACACTTAGGACCCTGGCTGCCCCGCGAGCTCCTGGTGTCTGGCCAGCCCAGCCTCGGGGAGCTGCACAGGCTGTGTGTTCCGTGTGCGTTGGGGACACCTTGGGGGAAGGTACCGGCCCTCCTGCCTGGGACACGAGGGGGCCTGAGGGACTGGTCTCTTAAGGCCGGGAGTCCCGACGACGGTGAGCTGGGACCGGGGGGTCTGGGGGTGCCCTGATCCCTCCTGTCTGCAGGGTGACTTATTCTGGAGCTACTGGGGTGAGCGAGGAGTTGGAAAGAGACGCACACGGTCAAAGTTCTCTCAGGGGCCTGGTGGGGCCCCCCCACTGCCCACGACCTGCCAGAGGTGGCGGGAGGGGACGGGGCCCCCGAGGCAGATCTGGGCGCGTGTCATGGTGGAGGGGCCCTCACCGAAGGCAGACCTGTCCCCTCGGCCCTTGTGAGGAAGCAGGAGGTTTGCTCTCCTTTTATGCAGAAGTCCCCCCAGACCAGACGTGCTCGTGAGAATGTCGTTTACGCAGGCGCCAGTTTGCCAGTGAGAACTTCCACGTTCACGGCCATGGCGGGGACACACATCCCACCTTTTCACAGAGTGAATCAGAAATTTGGAAAATTGCCATCACTTTTGTACAAACAAAGCTCAAAAGGTTCCCTCTACAGAAACTTGAGGTTAAAAAAGGAGGCAAGTTGCCGAGGGGCAGGGGAGGGATGGAGTGGGAGTCTGGGGTGAGCAGATGCAAACTATTATATATAGAATGGATAGAAAAAACAAGGTCCTACTGTAGAGCGCAGTATCAATATCCTGTGAAAAACCACAGTGGAAAATAATATGAAAAAGATATACATATATATATATGTATAATGGAGTCATTTTGTTGTACAGCAGAAATTAATACAACCTTGTAAATCAACTATACTTCAATAAATTTTTTTTTAAAGAAGGCAGAAGTCTGATCTCCTGTTTCTTGCAGGTGAATTAATTGCTTCTCATCATGTAGTATTTACAGAATAGGGATGACGAGCTGAGGGGGAAGGAGAGAAAAATAACCTCTTAAAAAAAGAGATGTTTTTAGGCACAAAAAGGAAACTGTATTAATTAAGGCTCTCCAGAGAAACAGGATCTATATATATATATCCCCTGTGATCCAATGAAGTTGATACATATAATTAACCATCACGGAAACCTCCTTCCTACCTGCTAAGGAAGACAAGATGCTCCTTTAAGAGGAGCAGACACAGATGATGAAGGACCTCCGGGTGCCAAGCCTGGGTACCTCGAGTGGCTGCACAGGAGAACTTCTGGGTGTGGACCAAGTGGGTCCTTCTAGAACCTTCTAGGAACTGTTCCTCTCAACCTAGGGTCTAGCACAGCTTTGCATTGGAAGGCACACAGTATTCTTTGCTGGGATTCTAGTAGAATCAGAAAGCAGAAATGTTTGGTTTTTCTTAAGTTGAAATTTAAGATGTTTCCCAGGGTTCATTTACATAGCAGCTCATTTAGTAATAATTTGTAGCCACCAATGGTATTATTATTATTATTTAATCCTTTCTAAGGGGCTGGCCATAAGTAGCCAGCCTTGTGTTGACTCATGGTGGAACATCAGGCCAGGCCAAGGTGGGGCATCCACATTTTGGGGTCCTCCTTCCCATATGAGGCCAGAAACTGCCTACACAGACCCCAGGGAAGAAACTGCTTCTGAGGCTGGGGTCCAACTCTCCCCCACCCCGGGGTCCACGCCTCACAGGTGCCACGGCAGGACCTGGCCGTCCCCTCTGGGCCTAATGACCCAAGTGGTGGGCTGCTTTGCAGGGATTTGAGACAAAAGACCAACTGTTCAATCCACCAGCCCCAGAAGATGCAACCAGAGACAAGCAGGGAGCAAGACAGACCACATCGATCCCCTGAGCCTAAGAGCCAGCTGGCCTGGACTGAGCGCCTGGCTGCCTCATGAGAGAGGAGAGGGTGGCCGGCCCTGCGCGCGGCCTGTTACATTCGAGTGGGAGGAGGAGGAAGGGGCCAAGGAAGAGTGTTGGCTGGGTCCCATCACCAAGTCTCATCGCTCCCTAGGTTCACTGGCATCATAAGTCAGAGAGGGGCAAGGCCTGGGGACGTGTGAGCCCTTAGATGACAGTGACCTTCCCACTAGCGAAAGGGCTCCAAACTGGCCCCGGACTCTGACCCCTCCTCCCTGGCTCACAGATGGGGGCTGGGGTCAAGTCAGGAGGGCTTCCTGAGTGAGCTTTCACCCCAGAAGACACGTGAAAGCCAGGTGAAAATATGTTTGCAAAACTGCTTCTTAGGGTCTCCCTTGGCGGTCCAGAGGTTAGGACTTTGCCTTCCAATGCTGGTGGGGCAGGTTCCATCCCTGGTCAGGGAGCTAAGATGCCTCACGGCCAGAGGCATCAAAAAACCAGAACGTAAAACAGAAACAAGATTGCTGTTGTTCAGTCGCTAAGTCATGTCTGACTCTTGGTAACACCATGGACTACAGCATGCCAGACTCCTCTGTCCTTCCCTAACTTCCAGAGTTTGCTCAAACTCATGTCCATTGAGTATTTAACCATCTCATCCTCTGTCGCCCTCTTCTCCTGTCCTCAATCTTTCCCAGAATCAGGGTTTTTTCCAGTGAGTCGGCTCTTTGCATCAGGTGGTCAAAGTACTGAAGCTTCAGCTTCACCATCAGTCCTTCCAATGAGTATTCAGGGTTGATTTCCCTTCAGATTGACTGGTTTGATCTCCCTGCAGTCCAAGGGGCTCTCAAGAGTTCTCCAGCACTACAATTAGTTCTCCAGCATCAATCCTTCGGCGCTCAGCCTTTTTTATGGTCCAGCTCTCACATCTGTACACGACTACTGCAAAAACCATAGCTTTGACTAGACAGACATTTGTCAGCCAAGTGATGTCTGCTTTTTAATATTCTGTCTAGGCTGTCAACAAGATTGTAACAAGTTCAATAAAGACTTTTTAAATGGTCCACATTAAAAAAAAAAAAAACTTTAAAAAATGAACAAAAAAAAAACCCTGTTGTATAAATCATAAAGTGCAACATATTCAATGGATATAATTTTAAGAGAGGTGGAGGAGAACTGTGGCTCTAATCCAGGGAAGTTTCCGGAATCAGATCTCTCTTGCCTGGATCCTGACTATGGATGATGCTGATTAGGAGATGTGGAGAATACTTCTTTCAGTCTATTAAAGGCAGGTGGGTATTTCTATAGTGGGTTTTCCTAGACCAGGCAGGTAGAGTCCTTTATCTAAAAGTGCCTCTGGTTACAGTGGAATCGCCTCATCTGATGCCCCTGGAGACAGAGACAGCTCGGCTGAGAGCTTGCTTTCCACTCCACCTCGCACCAGCAGGAAACAGAAGCTCCTAAGACCTTGAAGGAAACCCAGGGCAGCCACAGACTCTGTTTACTGCATTCGAGGACCCGAGAGAAACGCTGAGAAAAATGAGTTGCTGAAAGAACCAGACAGTTATTCTTTTTTTTTTTTTTAACCTGAAAATAAAAACTCACCACTGAATCATAAAGCGGGCTGACTGAGAGGCCTCCAACCGGAAGGGTCGTTGAGGGCCTGCAGGCGCCGGCCAGGGCCTGGGGGGCAGTTTCTCTTCTCACCGGGACCCCTGCTTGCTTGGGGTGCAGGCGGAGCTTCCTGTCTCGCCCACGTCTAGCCATGCCCACCTCCACCTTCTTCCCGGCGGGTCTCACGTCCTCCTTTCTGAGGATGCTTCCCTCAATCACTCCCTTCCCTTTTTTAGGAAATGTGTTTCTCCGTCCGCCCACTTCCTTTCTGCTTCCTAGGAGTGTTGACCGATGCACTGAAGTGCTAATATCACATAAAACACACCAGAAAGTGCTTGAGCACAGAGAAGCCGACACCCCCGCCCCCAGGCTGGCAGCCCCAGGCGCTGTGGCTGAAGGAAGGTGGGCTGCGGCCGGGTCCGGGTGGCCCGCGGGGGCCTGGGGGCTGGGGCAGCTCCAGGGAGCACTGGGCTGGGTCAGCTGGAGCGGGAGTCAGAGGGTTTGGAGGGGCCTGGCTCAGGACCCACTGGTGAACGCCAGACCCCGCTCCCCCAGGAGCTCAGGGCCCAGATGGGCAGAGAGGTGGGCAGAGGGCACTTTGCAGAGATGGGGGTGAGGGGGCGTGGGGACAGAGGGAGTCTGACACTCTGGGAGCAGCCCACATCTGGGGTGCAGGAGGCTCGGAGCTGTTCCAGAACCCTCCTCAGCATTGCGCTTCTCACACTCACCCCTTACCCCCGGTGGGAGCGGTGGGTGAGGTCCTGGCATGGATCCCCCCTCCCACTTGGGATGTCGCTGGCGCTCCTTCACGGGACATCCACTCACCTGGCAGACATTATCTGAAGTCTTCTGGATTGAGCAGAGGGTTTAGACCCACCGACTCTGGGGGCCTCCACCGCTGACAAGCCGTGTGACCCTGGGCAAGCGACTTAAACTCTCCGTGCCTCGGTTTCCTCATCTGTAAAGGTTAAAGGAGGTAATATTTGTAAAGCATTTGGCTGAGTGCCTGGCATACAGTAAACATGGTGTGTATGTTTGTTCAGTAAAGAAGCTGGGAGACCAGGGGTGTCCCTGACCCCACGGAGCCTTCACGTGAGGATGGAGATAAACAACAGACACGTGAACTGCTAAGTGTCGGGGAGCATTATTTTAACAAAGGTAGTTAAGGGGAGGGGGTATCTGCATGGAGACCAAAATGACGAACGTGACCAGCCGTGCAAAGATCAGAGCGTTGGGTTCCAGGCAGTGGGCACAGCACATGCCAAGGGCCGGTGCGATGGGGAAAAGTCAGGAGGATGTGGCTGGAGCCCAGCGGGGACTGGGGGAAGTTATGTGTGAAAGAGGTTGAGAGAAGCAGGTCCCATGGGGGCTGTTGGTCCTGGGAAGGGATTAGGGATTTTTCTAACTGCAATAGGAGATTGCACTCACTTCCTTGGCCTCCCTGGTGTCTCAGCAGTAGAGAACCCTCCTGACAATGCAGGTGACTTGGGTTTGATCCCTGGGTTGGGAAGATCCCCTGGAGAAGGAAATGGTAACCCACTCCAGTATTCTTGCCTGGGAAATCCTATGATCCGAGGAGCCTGGTGGGCTACAGCCTATGGGGTTGCAAAAGAGTTGGACATGATTTAGTGTCTAAACAACAACTGATTTCTTTGGGCTGTAGCAACAAAGTACCACAGACTTGGTGATTTAAGACAGGAATGTGTTCTCTCATAGTTCTGGAGGCCGGAAGTCCAAAATCAGGATATTGGCCACGGTCTCTGCAGAATCCAGTAGGGAGGTCCTTCCCTGCCTATTCCAGCTTCTGCTGGGCCCCAGTGTTCCTTGGCTGAGGGTGCCTCCTTCCCATCTCAGCCTCCATCTTCACCTGGTGTTGCGTGCATCTCTGTGTCTTCTTTGTGTAAGGGCACTAATCATTGGAGTTACAATCTAAATCCAATGTGGTAGCGTCTTGAGATCTTTAACCTAATTACATCTGCAAGACCCTATTTCCAACTAAGTTAACACTCACAGATACCCAGGGTTAGGTGTGTGTGTGCTCAGTCACGTCCGACTCTTTGCAACCCTATGCGCTGCAACCGACCAGGCTCCTCTGTCCTTGGAATCGCCCTGGCAAGAATACTGGAATGGGTTACCATTTCCTCCTCCAGGGGATCTTCCCAACCCAGGGTTCCAACCTGCATCTTCTGTGTCTCCTGCCTTTGTCAGGTGGATTCTTTACCACCGAGCCACCTGGGAAACCCTTGGACACAATTTAATTCATCCAGAGGCCACTGGACATCTATGCAGAGGGGAGCTATATGACCTGACTTCTGGTTTAACAGGGTCATGCTGGCTGCTGTGTGGAAAAGAGCACAAAGATGGGGAGGAAAGTTATGGGGGTGGGGGGGTGGCTTTTGCAGGCAGCATGGCCAGGGGTGACAGGCGAGCAGGAGAAAAGGCATTTTGCTGTAGGACATAAACAATTTCATGGATCACCAACCTCAGACGAGGCCCCTCTGTGACCAAGATGGGTCAAGACTGCAGCAAGACCCTTCCGAAATCACGTCCGAAATAGACAAAACATGGACACCATCCAAACTGCAAAATCAACCAAACATCCCCCATCCCAGCTAATGTGATGCTCTCTGTTTTAACCAATCACAATTCTAGCTTCTGCCCATCCTTCTCACATTCTAGATAAGAATTATTGAGATGCCCAATCATAGCATCACCCTGACTCCTGACAGCAACCAATCCAGAGTGAAGCCTTGCTTCCCCGGACCCTCCCCCAGATCACACACCAGAAGTCCAAGTCCTGTGAGGTGATGGGTCCTGACTGAGATGCCCCGGGGGTTCCCCTGGTGTGTTCAGCCTTGCTGCCTCGGATTAGGAAGGCCAACCTGGTCCATCCACCGCTGCGCTCCTCGTGGTCTCTGGCTGAAGGGCAGGGGGTGCTCTGTGGGTGTGGGCTCAGCGCCCTGAGCTGGGTGTGATGCTGTGCTGCCGCCCTATTGGAATTCTTGATCGCTTTTGAACATGGGGCTCTGTACGTCCATTTTTCCCTGGGCCCTGAAAATTCTGTAGTTGGTTCTGCTGAAGAGTAGTGACAGTGGCTGATGCTAGAGTCACTGGGGTGGAGAGTGAAAAGTGGGTGGGTTCAGGACTTCCTTGGCCAAAAAAGAAAAAGTGGAAAAATGTAAGGAGGAGGGCAAGAAACCTTGAGTTTGGGTCTGTGCACACTGTGCCCTTTATCAAAAGGGAAGATATTGGGTGGTGAGGTCCAGCAGGTTTGGGAGTGGGAACGGGGGGGGGGCCAAGAGTCTCCATTTGGTGAAAATATACTTCCTTTTTTTCCCATTTATTTTCATTAGTTGGAGGCCAATCACTTTACAATACTGTAGTGGGTTTTGTCATACATTGACATGAATCAGCCATGGATTTACATGTATTCCCCATCCGGATCCCCCCTCCCACCTCCCTCTCCACCCGATCCCTCTGGGTCTTCCCAGTGCACCAGGCCTGAGCACTTGTCTCATGCATCCAACCTGGGCTGGTGATCTGTTTCACCCTTGATAATATACATGTTTCAATGCTGTTCTCTCGAAACATCCCACCCCTCGCCTTCTCCCACAGCATCCAAAAGTCTGTTCTGTATATCTGTGTCTCTTTTGAAAATATACTTCTTATTGGGCTTCCCTGGGGGCTCAGCTGGTAAAGAATCCACCTGCAAGGTGGGAGACCTGGATTCAATCCCTGGGTTGGGAAGCTCCCCTGGAGAAGGGAATGGCTATCCACGCCAGTATTCTGGCCTGGAGACTTCCATGGCCTGTATAGTCCATGGGGTCGCAAAGAGTTGGACACGACTGAGCGACTTTCACTTTCACACTTCTTACCACACGTTAGGAAACAGACACGCCTCAGGACAGCTCAGCCCAAGCACCAGGGCTACTGAGTCTGCGGTCTAGAACTCATGAGCCATGACGACTGAAGCCCTGATGCCCCAGGGCCTGGGCTCTGCAGCAAGAGAGGCCCAAGCCCCACAGCTAGAGAGTAGCCCCCACTCGCTTAACTAGAGAAAAGCCCTCACACAGCAACCCGGCACAGACAAAGATAAATAAATAAATAAAAATATCAAAGTAAAAATACTGAAATGGCAGTTTGGGGGGAAAAAAGAAAGGGAACATTTGAAAAAAAAAAAAAGGGGACTCAATATCATACTGCCGTTTTGCAAGCTATTACCATGGGGGACGGGGGCAGGGGAGGAAGTATTGAGTATAGGGGACTTAGGGATCTTTCTGTAACATTTCTGAACTGTGCAAGAATCTACAACTATCTCAAAATTAGAAGTTTAATTAAAAATCGGTGACCCAGAAAATCAGGAGGAGGGTGGAACGCCAGGTGGCTCCGGGCAGGTGCTGCTCATTCATATTCATCGGCTCTTGAAACTGCAAGGAGCTGGGGTGCGGCTGGAGGGTGGGGTTCGTGGGGACAGTGGCAGCAGCTGTGGTTCCTGAGTGTCCCTCTTGCTGTTCTCGAGGTGGGGCTCGTGGGCTGGAGAGTATCTCATCTCTCTGAGGCCCTGCCAAGTGCCGGGCATGGACTTGATGGAGGAAAGTTCCATGAAGAAACCGACTCAGGCTCAGTCCCTTTAGCCGGTTCAGGTCCCCGCAGCAGGGGGTCAGACACGGGGAGCCTGGGGGCCATGATTGGAAGCAGAGGCCAGAATGACTTTGGTCGGTCTCCACTTTTGTGCCCCCATTAACCAGGCTCGGGCTGCCTGAGGTGGCGGTGGGGAGCACCTCATCTTGATATTTGCAGATTTATTCACGGAATTCCCCACACATCTGGATGAGAATATATGACTTGCCCCCAGAGGAAATAGTTAAATGAATCGCTAAACCGCAAAATGTTCCTGTAAAATTGCTTCCATATTTTATTAGACGCAGATGAGCATGAATTATTGTGAAGCCAACAGGAGGGTTTGCAAATTTGGTTCTTGCTTTTCCATAAACAACTCTTCCGTGTCTAGATAGTTATGGCAAGGTTTTAATGAATGTTGGCTTGTGATGGGACTGTTGAATAACTCATTCACTTATCCATCCACCCATCCAACATTTATTAGGCATCCACTGTATGCCAAGTGTGTGATAGTTGCTCAGTCGTGTCTGACTCTTTGAGACCCCATGGAAGGGAGCCCGCCAAGCTCCTCTGTCCATGGAATTCTCCAAGAGTACTGGAGTGGGTTGCCATTCCCTTTTGCAGAGGATCTTCTCAACCCAGGCCTTGAACCTGGGTCTCCTGCAATGCAGGCGGATTCTTTACCTTCTGAGCCACCCAGGTAATACCAGCTAAATTGCAGCTCAGGTATCATTCTTGTTGACCTGCCTTCACCATCAGATGTACAAGGTTGTTGTGAGATGAGCCAGTTTGGGGCTTTACTGTCGTGGGAGGGACACTCTTTTGGGGGAGTGGGCTTCCTTTCATGTATCACAGGAGGCCACTGGCCACAGAGAAGAGGGAACATTTCCACATACCTGATCACGGTTGGAAATGCTACCTAACATTAAATTATTCTTTCTTAAGATCTTCTCATTTGTGTCAAGGTGTGAAATTTCTTGGGGGAAAAATGGACACAGTTGAACAAGACGAGCTTTCAAGTTGAATGGGCCGTATTGGTTTCTCACACGCCATGGGGTTCTGTCAAATTGATCCCGGCAGGGCAGGTCACAGCGTCTGCTTTCCACTCAGAATGCCCAGCACGGGGCTCTGGGAAGCTGGGATAAGAGAAGAAGCATCGTTTGTTTCTCCTCCCTCGTTTGGCAGTTAAGCAACAAGGATGGCTTGTAAGATCCAGAAAACCAGAGGGACTAGGGACCCTTTCACCACGCTCCCTCTGCCCCCCAAAGACAGGAGTAGGGTTTATCTCTGCTGCCTTTCCCTGAGCTGGGGATGGGAACACGGTCACCGAGGACGGGGGGCTGGGCTCACCACACTGGGACCCCGGGCTTGGAGGGCTGTCCGTGGTTCTGCAAGCTGACACTGGTGGCAGGGGGCGGGGGGGCATGGAGTCGGCCTCGAGAAAGACTTCTTGGAGAAAAAGCAAGAGGTGGCGGGCTTCCCTGCTGGTCCAGTGGTTAGCAACCCACCTGCCAACGCAGGGGACACAGGATCGATCCGTGGTCCGGAAAGACCCCACATGCCTCGGGGCGGCTGAGCCGCAAGGACTGCGGCGTGGGAGCCCTTGACCCTCTGCTCTGCAACTGGAGAAGCCACTGCAGTGAGAAGCCTGCGCCCAGCAACCAAGGGGAGCCCCCGCTCGCTGCAACTAGAGAAAGTCCGAGAGCAGCAGCAAGGACCCAGCGCAGCCAAAAATAAGCTAATAAATAAATTAATTAAAAAAGGCCGGGGCGGGGGGGAAGGGCGCCCAGCGGCGTCCTCTCTGCTGTGCGGTTGATGTCTGGGGTTCTCACGCAGCTTGCGTGGCACCTGAGCAAAGGAGTCCCTCCTGTCCCCGGTTTGTGGGCAGAGAAAAGGGCCTGCACGTCCAGGAGCATATCCAAGGTCACCCAGGGC
Organism: Muntiacus reevesi; assembly: GCF_963930625.1. Classification (NCBI taxonomy): domain Eukaryota; kingdom Metazoa; phylum Chordata; class Mammalia; order Artiodactyla; family Cervidae; genus Muntiacus; species Muntiacus reevesi. The sequence goes on from NC_089250.1 coordinate 178,082,229, forward strand.
GTCCCAGAGGCTGGACTGGACCTTATCGTCCTTCCTCCAAGCCACGGCTTCCCAGACAGGGGCTCTGTGCGTTGGCCTCCTCCCAAGGCAAACATTGCTGGTAAATCAATGACTGGGGGTGTCAGAGAGGAGGGCCCCGGGCAGGGTGGGGTGCCCTTCACTGCACCTGTCCGCAGGTGAGGTCAGCTGAGAGTGACCTGGGAACGTCTAGAAGCATCACCTTCCATCCGGAGACTACGGTTCATGCTCAGGCCTGGCGGACACACGTGCTCTCCTCTCCATTCCAAGTAGTGGGCGACTGGGTTGCTGAGACATTCAGGAAACAGAGTTGGTTAGAAACAGGAATTCAGACAAATTGCTCCTGAAATCTAGAGGGCCCGGGGAGGCAGTGCGGGAGGAGGGGATGTCTGCTTCTTAGGAATCAAGAGCTCAGCAGCAGCCCTTTCGGTTCGAACTTGGAAATTCATACTGAAAAAGGGTGGCTCCCTCCTCCCTCCGTCTTTTGTTCTGTTCAGGCCTCAGTGGGCTGGATGAGGCCCGCCTGCCCTGGGGAGGACCATCGGCTTGACTGAATCCAAGTGCTAATCTCACCCAGGAACACCCAGGAGGGGTGTTTAATCTGGGGATCTCTCAGCCAGTCAAGCGGACACATTAAATAACCACCACCGCTTTCTTCTTTTCATTCATGAAATTACAGGCATGGTCTTTGGTAGCTCAGTTTACTTCCTGGGGGAGGGGAGGCAACAGTGCTACTGGGGCCTAGGTTAGGGTGGAATTCTTGGAGTTAGGCGCAGAAAGAGGAGCTTCCCTGGTGCCTCAGATGGTAAAAAAAAAAATCTGCCTTCGATGCAGGAGACCCAGGTTTGATTCCTGGGTCGGGAAGATCCCCTGGAGGAGGAAATGGCAACCTGCTCCAGTATTCTTGCCTGGAGAATCCCATGGACAGAGGAACCTGGCGGGCTACAGTCCATGGGGTTGCAAAGAGACGGACACAACTGAGTGACTAACACTTTCAACACTTTCAGAGGAGCCAGAACAGCTCTTGGGGAGGAGGGGTTGAAGCCAAAAGATAGGAAAAGGTAAATGAAGATGACTCCGTTTGTGACATTCTTTGAGAGTCACAAGCAAAGGTCAGGGTATCTTTTGATAATTTGTTTCTTGGAAGGTGCTGCCACATGGGATGATGGGATTAATTTAGATACATTTATTTTTAGGTTTTAATAAGGTGTTTTTTTTGTTTTGTTTTGTTTTTTTTGCTGTGGACCATTTTTTAATGTCTTTGTTGAATTTGTTACAATATTGCTTTTGTTTTATGTTTTGCTATTCTGGCTGAGAGGCATGCAGGATTTTAGCTCCCCAACCAGCCATAGAACCTGTAGCCCCTGCAGTGGAAGGCAGAATCTTAACCACTGGACCAGCAGAGAAGTCCTTAATTTCGATACATTTAGAGAGTACCCATCAGAATTTGAGAACTCAGGTGTTGTGTTCAATTGCACCTCCTACTAAAACAATCACTCAAGATCTGAACTCTGTGTAATAAAGGATGTGACTGGTTCCTGGGAGGGAGCTTGGAAATCTTGGGAACTTCCTGAATGATAGGAATGCCTGTTATTTCTCAGGGATTCCTAGGGTCACGCCTAAGTTTACAATGGGGGTGGTCATGCCACAGAGACCAACCCGATGACTAGCAGGCTGGGTCCTTGAGCCAGGTGATGTCAACATGTTTCGATCTGAATGTTCGTGTTGCCCTCAAATTCACATGTTGAAATTCTAACCCCCAACCTGATGGTATTATGAGATGGGCCCTTTGGGGGGTGATCAGGTCAGGAGGGTGGAGATCTCGTGAATGGGCCTGCGCCACTATAAAAGAGGCCCCTGGCCACATGAGGACACCGTGAAAAGATGGCCATCTGTGAACCAGGAAATGAGATTTCAGCAGACTCTGAATCGCCTGGTGACATGATCCCACACTTCCCAGTCTCCAGAACTGTGAGAAATAAATGTTTGTTGTTTCCAAGCCACCCAGTGTATGGTGTTATAGACTGTTGTTACAGCCACCCAATCTATAACAAAATGTAGACTTACAGTTTACATATATATAGTCTGTATTTTGTTACAGTAGCAAGAATGGAGCCAGGCACAGCCCACACTTTGGGGATGGGGGGGGGAGGGTTGGAGAGTGAGTTCAATCACGTGGCCAGTGACTCAACTCGTCATACTTACAATGAAACCCCAATAAAAGCTCTGGCCCCTGACGCTTGGGGGAGCTTCGTCATTGAATCCTTGGGTATGCAGGAGGGTGACACATTCAGGTTTTATGGCAAGAGGGTACAGAAGACCCTCCCAGAACCTCGCCCTGGAGCCTCTTCATTTGACTGATCCTGACCCGCACCCTTTGTAATAAAACTGTAACCAGAAGGATGGGCTCCCTGGTGGTAAAAGAATCTGCCTGCCAACGCAGGTGACCGGGGTTCGATCCCTGGGTCAGGAAGATCCCCTGGAGAAGGTAATGGCAGCCCACTCCAGTACTCTTGCCTGGGAAATCCCATGGACAGAGGAGCCTAGAGGGCTGCAGTTCATGGGGTCGCAAAAGAGTCGGACACAACTTAGCAAATAAACAATGACAAAAACCAGGACAGCCCTTACCTAAGCCCTGTGGGACACGCCAGCAAATTGTTGAGACTGATGGGGGTTGGGAAAGCCTTCCAGGTTTGTGGCCAGGTGGTCTCAACTGTGGGTGGGCTGGAGACCACCAAAGCGTGGCTGGTGTCCAAAGTGGGGGCAGTCTTGTTGGGGACTGTGCCCTTGAACCTGGGAAATCTCTGCTAACTCCAGGTGGTTAGAGTCAGAACTGTGCTGCACTAACTGCAGACAGAAGAGAACACCACACCTTACTGCATCTCTCTCAGCAAGAAAAACCTCTCACGAGCTGATTTTGTGTCAGGCGTGGTGGTGGGTTCCACACATCCCACCTAGCTGCTGAATTTCATGTTACTAAAGGGATTCGTGATGCTTAGAATATCGCTAGTGTCAAAGGGGCGACACCAGGAAAAACACACTGGGATCGGAAGTACTATTTTTAGGCGGGTGCACAGATTTGGAGGACCAGATTTTCATATAAATTCATTAAAACAAGGAAGTCTAAGTGCTTCGTGAAGTGAAGGGCTGCAGAGTAATTTTCAGCCTTGCTTTAAGAGGTATTCAGTTAGTGAAGACTTTGGAAAGGATGCTGGCAAATGACAACCTTGCCTATCCTTAGGTTTCCTGGGATGTGCCAGTTGGCTGACTGCTAGGCCGGGGTGCACTGCTGGCTGGCACTTGGGGTGTGCTCGAGGCACGGTCTACCAAGAGCAGGAGGATGGGCTTAGGGATATCCTGGTCCTCACGGGGCCCGGGAAGAGAACAGGTGGATGAGGGCCTGCATGATCCCACGTTGAGGTGTTCCCGGCCTGGAAGCGAGGCCCCCTGTCTCTAGGGGACATGCTCACCGGACTGGCACCTCCTGTGATTCAGCTGATCTCAACTCTAACCTTAATAAGTGAATTGAAAGTCTCTCAGTCGTGTCTGACTCTTTGTGACCCCATGGAGTCCATGGAATTCTCCAGGTCAGAATACTGGAGTTGGGTAGTCATTCCTTTCTCCAGGGGATCTTCCCAACCCAGGGATTGAACTCAGGTCTCCTGCTTTGCAGGCGGATTCTTCACCAGCCGAGCCCCCAGGGAAGCCCAACCTTAGTAATGACATCTGCAAAGACCCTAATTACTTCCAAATGAGGTCGCCTTCTGATGTGCTCGGTGGACATGAACTTTGTGGGGACACCAGTCGACCCATCACATCCTCTAAACGTCTACCAATCGGTGGACAGATCAAGGGAATCAGAAGAGGCCCCCTGTCAGCATTATCACAGCAGAGCTGGGTTGGGAGTGAGATTATATCAACGGGAAGACAGAACATTTATAAACTCCTGAGACTGTCCCCAAGCACGGGAGCTCCCAGGCCACTGCCCCTCTACTCTGAAGGATCTGCTGGATATCCTTCTCTCTTTCCTGTTGTCCTCAGCTCTTCAGGAAGAAGTCGAATCCTTTATTCACAGTCTAAAGAGATGACCTGAGCAAGGGCTAATGGATTAAGCCCAGGGACAAGATGACAGTTCTCTTCTGCCTTCTCGGTACCAACGAAGGCTCTAAGAAGAGACCAGGATGCTCTGGGCTGGAGCAGAGGGCTGGACGTGGCCCAGGGCAGGCTCGCCCCTCCGTCGTCCGTCCCACCCTAAAACCAGCTAGAGCCCCAAGCAGAGAACAACGCTGCTTCAGCTAAGCAAGGTTAGGGTATTGCATTTCAAAGGGCAAATGGTTTCTGTCTCCAGGCAACTTGTAATTCTTTTGTTCAAAGAATAAAAGCACAGTTGGAGACCAGAGAGGGGTATTAGGCCTCTAAGAGTTCCGAAATCAGAGGGGGTTCCCTGCTCTAGTCCTGACTTCCTCTGCCGACCCCGGCCGCCTGACTCCAGCTGGGCCCGTGGGGGGCCGGTCTGCACCAATACGCGGGCAGAGTCTGCCCTCCCCCGACCCTGGACATCGGCTCCTCTTTGTGCCTCATTAGCCTCGCTCCCCTTGCAGGGGCGGGGGTGAGGTGGGGGTTCCGACCTTTGCTCTCTGCCTCTCTGAATGGTCTGGCCTGCAGGTGGCGTCTGTCTCTCTGTCTGTCTGTGTCCGGGAGGCAGGCTGGTGGCTGTCAACAAGAAGCACAAGGATCCAGCTAGGCCGTGGCCCACCTGGCGAGTGCGGCAGGTTTTCCCCTCTCTCTCCTGGCTTTGCAGGAGGACTGTCCCCTGGGAGACAGTGTGGGTGACCCTGAGACAGGAGGGAGATGAGTTCAGGACTGCAGATCTTGAAGCAGGAGCCAATCTGAGGAGAAGTAGGAGGGTTTGAGGGGTCATGGGACAATCTCCCAGGGAGTCCCCACGACCAGCCCAGGGCACAAGAGGGCCAGGGTGGGGGTGAGGGTGGAGGGCCCAGCCCAGCCTTGAAGAGCTTCTGCTGCAAGAAGGATTAAATAATGAAACACTGCAGCTCCTTACAGAACCACTGTCTGAAGGGCGGTTGTGAATTCTCTTTGATTTCTCCTTTGCACCCATGGAACGTCTGCCTTGTGTGTTCCCACCTGCTGGGGACCCGAGACTCCAGACTGGCCTGGATTCTTGGTCGAGCAGGTTGCCCGAGAGGCAGCAAACATCCGGACCTCCTGGGCCCCCAGTGCCCTCCAGCCAGTCAGGATCGCTGGAGTTGCCACTGGGATGCCCCGTGCCCCCCTCCAACCCCATCCCCCGGGCACATGAGCCATTCTCTAGGGTATGTCACAGACAACCCCAGTGAGGAAAAGAGAAACCTCCTGGCTGTTTTTTTTTTTTAAACAAAGAGTGAACTTGTTGGTTACTCAGGTGACCAGAGAGTGGAGAAGGGAAAAGGTGAAATAAGGCAACTCGGGGATTAGCAACACAGGAAGCTGCAACCAGCCCTGGGACTGGAGAGGCAGAGGGTGGAAGTGGCTTTACTGGAGCCCGGATCTGGAGCCCTTGGGTGGAAGGTGGAGTCGTGGCGAGGGCCAGGAGGAAGGGACCGTGCAGCAGGAGCCAGAGAGGTGGAGGAAAAGGAGGCGTGGGGGGCGGGGGAGGGCGGGCGGCAGACCCTGGCTTCTTTCATCCTGCGTCCCAGTTTTTTAAAGATTTGGATAAAATACACGTAACATGGAATCTACCGTCTTGACCATCTTTAGGGGTACAGTTCAGTGGCATTAAGTGCGTCTACCATCACCCCATGGTGATGGTGCAACCATCACCCCATCCATCTCCTGGCTGTTTTCTTCTCGCACAACTAAACTGTCCTCGTGAGACAGTGACTCCCAGTCAGCGTCTCCTCGGCCCTCCACAACCCCCTTCACCTTAGATACGTCACGTAAGTGTGATCATGTCTACACGGCTGCTCGCGATGCTCTTCCCTCCTCGCCCACTGGGCAAACTTATAAACTCCGACTCATCTAACCTGACCACCGGGAAGAACAAACCCCAAACCGTGAACTGTTGGCTCCATCTGTCTAAACAGCACAGAAGAGAGGTGGGACAAGCCTGGTGGTCTATTTTCCTTCCCAGGATGCTGTCCCTAGACCTCTGATGAACCCAAGTTTCCTCTAGGGGTCCTTCCCCCACCCCGTTTTTCATGGCTTGGGTAGTGATGACACCCCTCATCCCCAGGTTCATAATACACTCCATCTTCCTGGTCACGGTGACGAGCCCTGAGACTTCAGCTGAGCCCTTGGACGAGAGGGACCATCTCTCACGGGGCTGGCAAGGCCACAAAGGTACCAAATGGACCAGGCCTGCCTGAGAATGCAGCCAACAGAGAGGAAAGCACAGTCATGGGCTGCAGCAGCTGTGAGTTTTGACGACATTGTTTCTATACCTGGATACAGCTATGCCTGAAGCCTTATTTCACCTGTTCTTTCACCTGTAAGTCCCCTCTTTTTGCAAGACAGCTTGGGTTGGGATTTCAGCCACTTACTACTGGAAGCCACGTACCACATGATGAACGCATGTGCCTTGGACCCAAGTCTTGGCCTTACATGCCTTCTTGATTCAGAGCTCCTTGGCTAGCAGCTCTGTAGGTGTGGTCCCCGGGACAAGGGGTCTCTCTGAATGTCCTGTAGTATGTGGTTTGCACAGAGAAAAGCAGATCAGAAATCGGTGGGATACCACCTTGTGGGGGGTGGTGTTTCCAGTCAGGAGGGCATATTTCTCCCGAGTCCAGGTTGGGTGATTTGCCCAGGGCCCCCAGGGAGTGGGTGGTGGAGCTAGGACCAGCCCGGCTGTTGGGTCTCTTGGCTGCTTTGCCCAGGCTGGGTCCCTGGTGAAGGCTGTGACTGGGGAGGGCGGGGGGGCTCTCCTAGTTAGGCCGGGATAAGAGAACCCACTCCTGTTCCCCAAACAGCCACAGAGCCGGACGAGCATTGCTTGGTGAGAGTTGGGAACGCTGAGGCTCTAAGGCCTTGGGGGCCCCGCCCGTGCTGAGCCAGGCCTGCCTCCCCCCCTCCACCACCCGCAGCCACCCAGGAGGGCCACTGCAGGTCACACAACGCTTTGTGCCTCAAGGACAAAGCCGGAAAGCAGCCCCGGCGCCTCGTCAGCTGGCATCACTCTCCGCCCTCCCCGGGCACTTTACACATTCAGAACCTATTTTAGAAGCAGCAGCTCATCCGATTCTCTTTAATGCACTTCCAGGCAGCACAGATGTGCATCAGGGAAAGAACGTTCCCTGAACCAAAGCGCTTCTGTGGGCTCATGATCTGCTCCCGGCGCGCCCACTCCCAGGCCAAGTGCCCCCCATGAATCATGCAGGAGAGCTGGTGTCTGCCGTGCGCGGGGGGCAGCTCTTTGCAGAGGGGGCTGGGCGGCGTGCCTTCGGGAGGCGGAGGGTCAGGGACTGAGGGGGTGGGGGGCGTGCACACCTGAAAGCGGGGAGGGCTGGAGGCCCGGGGCGGGGGGCGGGGAGGGGAAGCGGGCAGCGTCCAGAGCCCTTCTTCCCGGTCCCGCGGGGACGGGCCCCTGGCCCCCGCCCCTCCCGCAGCGGTCGTCCGCGCGTGACAGACTTTACCCTGAACGGAGGACTTGGCGCCTGAACGGTCCCAGATGGACTGACTGGCGGGGAGGTGGGGCGGGGAGGGAACCGACGGATGAGAAAACAAAGCGCCGGGAGGAGGCGGGCGCGCCACAGGTGAGGACGGGACGGGCGGCCGGCTAACGAGAGATGCAGAGCCACACGGCGGCTCCCGGATCAAAACCGAGGCTCGCTAAAACACGCAGAGACAGAAATTACGCCCTGCGAGCGACTGTCCTGAAAATCGTGTTAGCCAGACAGACAGATGATGGAGGGACGATGTCTGATGTTTCTGTCGATTGCAAAAATACATGTTTTTGATTCGGAGGGGGAGGCACCGGAGTCCATGATTTAACTTTTAAGGGAATTTTCAAAGTTTCTTTCTTTCTTTTTTTTCCCTAACCAAAGCTGAAAAATGTGTCCCTGGAAAGGAACATGAAAACATGTTACTGAGAGATTTAGTCTCTCCCTTCCATGACACAAAGGAAGCAGGAGGCTAGACCAGCCAAGTGGGTATTCCCGCCTGCCGTGGGTCCCCCGGGGGAGGGCCTGGGGTGGGAGCAGGGCTCGGAGTCCGTGTCCTTTACACATTGCAGGCTCCAGGGCTGCAAGACCCGGGCTCTTTCTCTGACTCATCACAACCCACTTCCTGGAAGCTACCTGTCTCAGGGGGCACCCCTGCCCCAGCCCCCAGCCCCCCCGGGCCCTGTAGGTGAGGACTCAAGGGAAACCAACAGGAGTGGACCTAAGGTTTGGGAGGCCTGAAGCTCAGACCATCGAGGGATTCTCTCAGAGAGGAAGGAGAAGCACACCGTGTATTTAGGTGTGAAAGTAAGTGCTGATTTAGAGTGAGAAAAGAAATCACACACGGAACCGGGGCCCTGGGATTCCAGGTCTCTTCCTGCAGTGTCTTTAGGCAATTTAAGAGACATGCTTGTTGGTTCCAAGATGACTTCTCTCCCCACCCAGGGTCCTCTGTGACTCCCAGCGTCTTCCAGCTCTCCCAGGACCCAAGCAAAGGAGAGGGTCTTGACATTTGGGGCTTCATCTGCCCCTGGAAATGAGGCTGCCTAGAAAAGTCATTCTCTGCCTGGGCTGGAATCTGTCTGCGATGGGATCCAAGGTCTGTGAGGAAACGAGGGGTGGGAGGGTTTGGAAAGACCCAGAACTCCTGTGCTCTGGGATTTGGGAGCGGTTGCCCAGAGGCAGCCAGGTTCGTGGGTTTGCAATTTCAGTCGATGGAAATCTGGCCAATTGAACCACACCCTGTTCAGAAAAAGATCACGTGACCAGTGGGGCTGGTGAGCCAGGGTCTGGAGGAGAAAGCGTGGGCAGAGCCGTCTGGATAGGGCCAGGTAGGGGGCGTCTTGGCTCTGGCATCCGGGTTGTCTGCCGAGACTGACCCCTGGCCTGGGAGACGGAGCCTCCAGTGGCCTGGACCCAGAGTCCCCCCTTACCCCCAGGCTTGCCTCACTGTCCGTGTTCTTGGCTAATATAGTGAGTCTGTGACATCACAGTCAGCCTCCTGGAGGCCTGCCTTCCGGACAGGAGAGTGCAGGGTGTGGAAAAAGGTCTGTCCATCCCGAGTGTCCGGCTGATGGTTGTCTGGCTCTCCTGCCTGAGGGAGAGAAGGTACTGGTCTGTCAGCCCATGCAGCCCACAGCTATATTTCTCAAAGCAATTCACTAAATTGACGTTGTGGCTTTTAGTTATCACTTCCTTTGAACTTGGTTCATGCCAGTTCACCCCCAAGAGAGATGGGGCCATTTCACAGTGCCCACAGAATCACATCTGGTGTAGAGCCAGCTCCATAAATATCACTCGAAGGAATGGAAATTAGACTTTGAGCCTGCTAGAGAAGGCTGCACCCAGACAGGAATGAATTCCCAAAGAAAATAGCCACCTTGCAAGGGACAGACTTGGGGAGCAGCTGGCCAGGCCTGGGTTCTCTCTGATTTGTCATAGTGAAGCGTGGGTTTTTTTCTTTTTCTTTTTTTAAATAATGTTTTTATTTATTCATTTTGTTTTTGATTGTGCTGGGCCTATGCTGCTTCCCGCGGGCTTTCTCCAATTGCAGTGAGCGGAGGCTGCTCTTGGTTGCAGTATGGGGGCTCCTCGGTGCAGTGGTCCCCCTTGCTCCGGAGCGCCGGCTCTAGGGGCGGGGCCTTCCGGAGTTGCGGCAGGCGGGCTTAGGGGTTGTGGTGCACAGGCTTAGCTGCTGCACGGCAAGTGGATTCTTCCCGGACCCGGGATCGAACCTGCGTCTCCCGCATTGGCAGGGGGGGTCCTGTCCACTGTACCACCAGGGAAATACCTTTGTAAAAATTGTTATTGGCGTGTACGGTAGTTGATTTACAAGGCTGTGTTAGTTTCAGGGCTGCAGCAGAGTGAACCACTTATGCCCATATCTTAGATTCTTTCTTAGATTCTTTTCCCATATAGGCCATGACAGGGTATTAAGTAGAGTTCCCTGTGTTACACAGTAGGTTCTTATTAGCTATGTGCTTTATAGATGGTAGTGTGTATGAGTGGGTGAAAGTGAAAACTGCCTCAGAAACATGGGCACCCCTCGGTCACGGGCTGAACTGTGTACCCTCCCCCCGCACATTCACTTGTGGGAGTCCCCGCCCCAGCACCTCAGACTGAGGCTCTGTTTGGAGACAGCGCCTTTCAAGAGGCAGTCACGTCACGGTGAGGTTGACGGCCAGCTGGGAGTGCTGCTTCCGGGGTCCTGGAGCTGAGGGCTCTGTGCGCGCGCCGCGGGAGGCTCGCCCAGCACGCCCCGGGGCTGGCCTCCCTGCCCTGAGCCGTCCGCGCTTTCCGCTGGCCCCATGCCTCTCAGGGAGACCCTGGTCTTCGCCACCTCACGCCACACCCAGAGGCAGCCGTAGCTGCGTGCTTGGAGAACACACAGAGGATTTCGAATTCTCTACCGACGTGACGTCGGCCACCCCCGGTTTGGGGGAAGAAGCCGCTGGGGCCACATTGATTACAATCCCATTTACACTTTGTGAGTGGACGTCATACAGATGTCAGAGTTGTTTATTCCAAGGAGCCCACAACCAGAGTGCCGGCCTGGCCCAGGCCAGCCCCTGCACGGGAAGCCATGAGTCTGTCTCTGGGCAGACTTCAGATGAAGCAAACTCTCCACTGGTTCTGACACCACTTCTGGGAAGGCTCTGAGCTACTGCCCAGACGTCTCCATTCTAGAAGATGGCACGTTTGTGGAAAGCTGGTGGAACAGGATGTAACTGCCAAGGAGAAAGAGCAGGGAGTTGTACACAGATGAGGGGAGGGTCATTTCCTAACTGTGTCCCGTTTCATGTGAGCTCAATAAATGTACACGTGAGTTGAAAAAATATGAAGATGAAGTCATATGGGGGGGTCCTAACCCAACAGGACTCATGTCCTTATAAGAAGAGGAGATTAGGACCCAGACCCACAGAGAGGGAAGACCGTGTGTAGGCGCAGGTGGACGATGGCTGTCTACAAGGCGAGGAGAGAGGCCTCGGAAGAAACCAACCCCGCTGACACCTTGATCTTGGACTTCCAGCCTCCGGGATCTCGGAGAAAATGATGTCTATTATTGAAGCCGCCCAGTCTGTGGTCTTTGTTAAGTCAGCCAGAGCAAAGCGATACATCTCTCACCCACTGCTGGCCCCCGTGGACGAGGGGGATGTGTTGACGAGGATGCCTCAATTCTGGAGCTGCTCCCTTCTCTCCACCCCTTGCCCGCAAACTCCATCTCTTGTCCACTTGGCTGAGACAGGCTCTTCCACTCTGCAGCCAGAGGGGATGTCCTTTCTTTTGTGTTTTGGCTGCAGCATGTGGCACGTGGGATCTTATTTCCCTGACGGGGATCAAAGCTGTGTCCCCTGGAGTGGAGGTGCCGAGTACTAACCACTGGGCTGTCAGGGGAGCCTCCGAGGTGGGCTTTCTAAACTGACCACCTTCCTTCCCAACTTGAAGACCTCCATGCCTCCCCACTGACCAAAGATCAGCCCCAAACTCTTGGACGTGGAACTCTGAGCCCCCCTCCTCCTCCCCGGCCTCATCTGCCGGCATTCTGCTTCCTCCTTTGCTACAAATTGTCTGCCCGCCCCCCCCCCCCCCATGCCCCACACTTTCCGTCTGTGACTTGGTGTGTGTATCAGTTACCTAGAGCTTCTGTAACAAAGTACCACAGATGGGGGAGTGGTGGTGGGGGTTTAAATAATATACATTTATTGTCTCCCAGATCTGGAGGCCAAAGACCAAGATCAAGGTGTGCGGTAGGGTTGGTTCCTTCCCAGCACAGTGAGGACCTGCTCCAGGCCTCTCTCCTAGGCTTGTTGACAGCGGGCTTCTCCTGGTGCCTGCACATGGCATTTTCCCCCTATGAAATGATCATAATGATCATTTCATAGGTTGAGGTCATAATGATCTCATCTTAACTAATCACATATGCAAGGACCCTGCTTCCACCTATGGGCACATTCTGAGGTGCTGGAGGTCAGGACTGCAACGTATGACATTTTGGGGACACAGTTAAACCCTTTCCCCTTGGATATGCTGTTGCCTCCATCTGACATGTTCTTTTTCTGGGCAGCTCAGTCATCCTAGAAGATCTAGTCCCAGCTAGACCCTGCCCCACCCCTGTGCCCTCTGCCTCCTCCCCTTACCCCTGACCTGTGCATCCAGGCTCCGCCCCCATGGGCCCCACCCCGCCCCTGCCCACCTGGACCACGCCCCAGGCCCGCCTCTTTTTCTGCCCTCTACCAGGCTGGCCCAGACTACCAGAGTGTGGAATTGCAGTGCCTCACCCCGCTTCCCTCGCTCCCCCCAAACCTCAGGTACCTTGGGTCCCCCTCCATCTTGTCTTTTAATTCTGCTCATCTTCCTTCTCCCTCTGCTGTTGTTTGTTTCCAGAATTAATGAGACTGAAATTACTTTTCAGAACTTTGGGGGGTTTGGGGGTGTCTATTCAGGAAGCAGGAGGTGCCTGGGGGAAGCCAGGTGCTCCTGAGTTGGTGGATGCTTTCTTCAGCGTTCTGGGGCCCAGGCGGCTCCCTGGGGGAGCGCTTCTGCGGGATGGGATGCAGTCTGCAGACGCCTCCTCCCGATGTCAAGCCCCAGCTGGGGGCAGGAGGAATGTTAATGACAGCCGCTCCCCTCTGGGTAATCTGCCAACCGTGTTCCCGCCACTGGCTGATTGCATCCTTTTTAAAAAACGAAAGGCAAAAAAAAAAAAAAAAGGAATCATGCTGGCATTGTCTCTATCCCCATTTTAAAGACTGGGAAACTGAGGTCCGCCTCTGTGGAACCAGGAGATGTACAGGGAAAGTAGGGAGCTGGCCTTGGGCTTGAACAGGGAACTGGGGTCCTGGACTGAGACCTCAGTAAGGGAGGGCGCACGGAGGGGAGGGGGCAGAGACCAGCGCAGCTGTCTCTCTGCTTATTAGCCTCCAGGCCAAGTCCGGCACCCTGGCCACAACCAGGAACAGCTGCTGGCCTGTGTGGGGGCTCACCAGACCCCCATGCGGGGAGAGGAGCTTGGTTCCACCCCAGACCCTGGGCTGTACTGACCAAAAATGGAGCTCCCACATACTCCAGGTCTCCTTTATTTGAAAAGCCATTTTTAGTAACACCATCAAAGCGGCCAGCTGACCAGATCCAGGGAGCGGCTGTCTCAAGGAAACAGTAAACCAGATGAGAGATGACTTTCTCATATTCGGTTGACATGCTTTATGTGCGATGCCTCTTATGACAACAGAAGGTGTATAAAAAGACTCCGTTACAGTTTCCTGGAAATAATAAAATAACTTGGAGGGACTGGTACGCCAAGGAGCCAGTAGATGAATGAATGACCATAAAAGAGAACTTCCCTCGTATTTCATGAGGTTGCAGCTCGGCTGTCTGGCAGGTGAGGAAGGAAAAGGGGGATTATTTCGAGAACGGTTTAAGATGCATCCAGAAATGTTCAGCTCATTGTAATATCAGCATTCAGACTGGAATGAAGGGCACGAACATTACCGTTTTCTTTCTTTAAATATCCTTTTGGGAGACAGCAGTTTTAGGAGAGTATCTGGGGCTTCCCTGACGACTCAGTGGGTGAAGAATCCTCCTGCAATGCAGGAGACAACGGAGGTACCGGTTTGATCCCTGGGTTGGAAAGATACCCTGGAGGAGAAAATGGCAACCCACTCGGGTATTCTTGCTTGGGAAATCACAAAGAATTGAACACAACTGAACGACTGAGCATGCACATAAAATGTAACGATTACCAGTTACCCCTCTATGGGGAGGGTGTCCATGTTCAGATTCTATCCCATATTGTGCCACCTTGTGGTGAGGGATCATTACCTCCATGTTACAGATGGGGAAACTGAGGCTCTGACCGGTGCAGAGACTGCCCAAGGCCTCAGAATAAACAAGAAGCAGGACTGGGAATAATCCTAAGTCTTGGCTAACTTCCAAGTCCCCGTCCTGTGGTCACATCGTCATCAGTTCAGTTACTCAGTTGTGTCCGATTCTTTTCGACCCCATGGACTGCAGCACGCCAGGCCTCCCTGTCCATCGTCAATTCCCGGAGTTTACTCAAACTCATGTCCATTGAGTCGGTGATGCCATCCAGCCATCTCATCCTCTGTCGTCGCCTTCTCCTCCCGCCTTCAATCTTTCCTGGCATCAGGGTCTTTTCCAATGACCCTGGTGGCCAAAGTATTGGAATTTCAGCTTCAGCATCAGTCCTTCCAATGAATATTCAGAACTGAGTTCCTTTAGGATGGACTGGTTGGATCTCCTTGCAGTCCAAGAGTCTTCTCCAACACCACAGTTCAAAGGCATCGATTCTTTGGTGCTTAGTTTTCTTTACAATTCAACTCCCACATCCATACATGACTACCGGAAAAACCATAGCTTTGATTAGATGGACCTTTGTTGGCAAAGTAATGTATATATTTTTTAATAGGCTGTCTAGGTTTGTCATAGCTTTTCTTCCAAGGAGCCAGTGTCTTTTAATTTCATGGCTGCAGTCACCATCTCCAGTGATTTTGGAGCCCCCCAAAATAAAGTTTCTCACTATTTTCACTGTTTCCCCATCTATTTGCCATGAACTGATGGGACTAGATGCCATGATCTTAGTTTTCTGAATGCTGAGTTTTAAGCCAATTTTTTCACTCTCCTCTTTCAATTTTATCAAGAGGCTCTTTAGTTCTTTGCTTTCTGCCATAAGGGTGGTGTCCTCTGTGTATCTGAGGTTATTGATATTTCTCCCGGCAATCTTGATTCCAGTTTGTGCTTCATCCAGCCCAGCATTTCTCATGATGTACTCTGCATATAAGTTAAGTAAGCAGGGTGACAATACACAGCCTTGACGTACTCCTTTTCCGTTTTGGAACCAGTCTGTTGGTCCATGTCCAGTTCTAACTTTTGCTTCCTGACCTGCATACAGGTTTCTCAGGAGGCAGGTAAGGTGGTCTGGTATTCCTATCTCTTGAAGAATTTTCACAGTTTGTTGTGATCCACACAGTCAAAGGCTTTGGTGCTGGAGTCCAGCCCCAGTGGGTCCAGGAATGCCCAAGGGATGAGTGGCGTCGGCGAGGAAGAAGACAGACACACACAGAAGGTTTTGTGGAGGAAGAAGCTTTTTTATTTTTAGGACAGCTCAGTTTTTATAGAATGAACGTTACCTCCCCCTTAAGTCACCACATATTACATCAGATATTGGTTTCGTGCTTCTGTCAATATTTTTCTTTACCATGTTTTTCCCCTATGCATTCATCTGGAACATTTCCAATTATAGGGTTTTTCTTAAATGTCCCGTATATTAGTCTTCTTGCCTCAATGGCCTAACATTTTCACTCTTAAAAAAACAATGTTCTACAAATTTCAGGTATAGTATGAATTCTTTAGACAATAAAACAATACATGGGAAGAGCTACGCAAACATGTTTGATGTTTCTGAGACTAGTATCATGTGAAAACCCTGATATTTTTCTTTACCTGAAATTACAAAGTCTACAGTGATTAACTATGAAGCAGCCAAACACCTCTATTAGTAGCGAGGGAATGACAGTGAAGCTGGTTAATATAAATCTTCTATTGAAATCCTATGTACCCAATTTCCTAACTCAACAAAAATACCCATAATCTTCCATGTTGTTTAAAGGAAGGGAAACAATGGACAAATAGCAGCAAGGAAATAGCAATAATGAAAACCCTCTCAACCAAGGAGCAAGTAAACTGAAGCAGTACATCTACTTCTAAATCTAAATGCCTCTACTCTTTTCTATGCTAGAACAGTATAATCTTTTAAGCAAGCAGCCAAACTATGCCTGTGGCCTTTTCCTTTTTGACTTGATGTGTATGGTCATGTCCTGAGCTAGAGCAATCATGAGCATTTCTAAATAGGCTTGGACTTTTCCAGGGAGGCCTTATTACTATATATTACATTTCCAAAAATTAATAGAAAGTCCAATGACAGTAAGACAGAAAGAGGAAAGAGACATACCGGGCCCCCGGGGCAACCCCGAGGGGAAGAGCTGCCTTGCAGGTTCCTCTCTCATCCCGTGACTTTGTCACGGTCTGGGTACATCCTGGTGATTCCCGAGGGGACATATTGGGCCCCCGGGGCAGCCCTGTGTGAGGAAGAGCTGCCTTGCAAGCTCCCCTCTCATCCCGTGACCTTGTCATGGATTGGGTGCATCCCGGCGGCTCCTGACACTTTGGGGTAGTCAATAAAGCAGAAATAGATGTTTTTATGGAACTCTCTTGCTTTTTCGATGATCCAGCAGATGTTGGCAATTTGATCTCTGGTTCTTCTGCCTTCTCTAAAACCAGCTTGAACATCTATCTGGAAGTTCTTGGTTCACGTACTATTGAAGCCTGGCTTGGAGAACTTTGAGCATTACTTTACTAGCGTATGAGCAGAGTGCAATTGTGTGGTAGTTTGAGCATTCTTTGGCATTGCCTTTCTTTGGGATTAGAATGAAAACCGATTTTTTCCAGTGCTGTGGCCACTGTTGAGTTTTCCAAATTTGCTGGCATACTGAGTGCAGCACTTTCACAGCATCATCTTTAGGACTTGAAATAGCTCAACTGGAATTCCATCACCTCCACTAGCTTTGTTCATAGTAATGCTTCCTAAGGCCCACTTCACTTCACATTCCAGGATGTCTGGCTCTAGGTGAGTGATCACACCATCATGGTTATCTGGGTCATGAAGATCTTTTTTATATAGTTCTTCTGTGTATTTCTGCCACCTCTTCTTAATATCTTACGCTTCTGTTAGGTCCATACCATTTCTGTCCTTTATTGAACCCATTTTTGCACAAAATGTCCCCTTGGTATATCTAATTTTCTTGAAGAGATCTTTAGTCTCTCCTATTCTTTGTTTTCCGCTATTTCTTTGCACTGATCGCAGAGGAAGGCTTTCTTATCTCTCCTTGCTATTCTTTGGAACTCTACATTCAAATGGGTATATCTTTCCTTTTCTCCTTTGCCTTTAGCTTCTCTTCTTTTCTCAGCTATTTGTAAGGCCTCCTCAGACAACCATTTTGCCTTTTTGCATTTCTTTTTCTTGGGGATGGTCTTGATCACTGCCTCCTGTACAATGTCATGAACCTCCATCCATAGTTCTTCAGGCACTCTATCAGATCTAATCCCTTGAATCTATTTGTCACTTCCACTATATAATCACAAGGGATTTGATTTAGGTCATACCTGAATGATCTAGTGGCTTACTCTACTTTCTTCAGTTTAAGTCTGAATCTGACAATAAGGAGTTCATGATCTGAGCTGCAGTCAGTTCCCAGTCTTGCTGACTGTATAGACCTTCTCCATCTTTGGCTGCAAAGAATATAATCAATCTGATTTCGGTATTGACCATCTGGTGATGTCCATGTGTAGAGTCTTCTCTTGTGTTGTTGGAAGAGGGTGTTTGCTATGACCCGTGTGTTCTCTTGGCAAAACTCTATTAGCCTTTGCCCTGCCTCATTTTGTACTCCAAGGCCAAGTTTGCCTGTTACTCCAGGTATCTCTTTACTTCATACTTTTTCATTCCAGCCCCCATAATGAAAATGACATCTTTTTTAGGTGTTAGTTCTATAAGCTCTTGCAGGTCTTCGTAGAACCGTTCAGCTTCAGCTTCTTCAGCATTATTGGTTGGGGCATAGACTTGGGTTACTGTGATATTGAATGGTTTGCCTTGGAAATGAACAGAGATCATTCTGTCATTTTTGAGATTGTACCCAAGAACTGCATTTCGGACTCTTTTGTTGACTATGAGGGCTACTCCATTTCTTCTAAGGGATTCTTGCCCACAGTAGTAGATAAAATGGTCATCTGAGTTAAATTCGCCCATTCTAATCCATTTTAGTTCACTGATTCCTAAAATGTCGATGTTCATGCTTGCTATCTCCTGTTTGACCACTTCCAATTTGCAATTCATGGACCTAACATTCCAGGTTCCTATGCAATATTGCTCTTTACAGCATCGGACTTTGTTTCCATCATCAGTCACATCCACAGCTGGGCGTGTTTTTGTTTTGGCTCTATCTTTTCATTCTTTCTGGAGTTATTTTTCCACTCTTCTCCAGTAGCATATTGGGCACCTACTGACCTGGGGAGTTCATCTTTCAGTGTCCTATCTTTTTGCCTTTTCATACTGTTCATGGGGTTCTCAAGGCAAGAATACTGAAGTGGTTTGCCATTCCCTTCTCCAGTGGACCACATTTTGTTAGAAGTCTCCACCATGACCTGTGGCCCTACATGGCATGGCTCATAGTTTCATTGAGTTAGACAAGGCTTGGTCCTTGTAATCAGTTTGATTAGTTTTCTGTAGCTGTGGTTTTCATTCTGTCTGCCCTTTGATAGATAAGGATAAGGTGCTTATGGAAGCTTCCTGATGGAAGAGACTGACTAGAGGGGAAACTGGGTCTTGTTTTGATGCTGGGGCCATGCTCAGTAAATCTTTAATCCAGTTTTCTGTTGATGGGCCCAGTTGTGTTCCCTCCCTGTTTTTTGACCTGAGACCAAACTATGGTGGAGGTAATGAAGATAAAGGCGACCTCCTTCAGAAGGTCCTGTGCGCGCACTGCCACACTCAGGGTCCCTGATCCTGCGGCCCATGCCTCCCCCAGAGACTCCTGGACTCTCACAGGCAAGGCTGGGTCAGCCTCTTGTGGGGTCGCTGCTCCTTTCTCCTGGGTCCTGGTGTGCACAAGGTTTTGCTTATGCCCTCCGAGAGTCTGTTTCCCCAGTCCTGTGTAAGTTCTCGCGGCTCTGTGGTGGGGTTAACGGCGACCTCCTCCACGAGGGCTTGTGCCACACCCAGGTCTGCTGCACCCAGAGCCCCGTCCCTGCGGCAGGCCACTGCTGACCTGCACCTCTGCAGGAGACACTGATGCTCACAGGCAGGTCTGGCTCCGTCTCTACTGACTCCTGGTGTGCCCAAGCTTTGCTTGAACGCGCCAAGCGTCTACGGCAGGCGTGGGGTTTGATTCTATACGTGACTTCGCCCCGCCTACTGTCTGGCTGTGGCTTCTCCTTTGTCCCTGGACATGGGGCACCTGTTTTTGGTGGGTCCAACATTCTCCTGTCGATGGCTGTTCAGCAGTCAGTTGTAATTTTGGAGTTCTCGCAGAAGAAGATGAGTGCACGTCCAAGGCAGCGAGAGGACTCACATACACCGGTCAGCTGGGGGGAGCAGTGGGGACCCGCGAGCAGGCACCACCTCCTGTTCCCTGCTCCAGAAAAGCCAGGAAAAGGAAAACCAGCAAGAGCTTGACAAACGCCTGGCTTCAGATTGGAAGACCAGTCACCTGTCATTCTTAGACTCTGCACTGCAGCTAAGAAAAAACACCCAAGAGAAAGAAAACAAAGGACAAAATATCCCAGAATTCCTAAAGAACAGTATAAAAACTGAAGTATAGAAAGCAATTTATCCCAGGTCGAGTCAGTATGGATGGTCCCATCATCATATAAAGGTTTAAAACTAACTTGTTCTCTTCAAACTGTACTTAAAAAAATATGCAATGTGAAAGCTCCTCTAAGAAGACGTGGAAATAAAAGTTTCTGTTACCAAAATAAAATCCAATTAAAAAAAGCCACTCATTAGAACCTAATAGGATATGTTCATTAAGATTATTGGCTCCATGTTAGTTTTCTTTGCACTTGCTAATTTTAAATATTTTTAAATATGTGACAAGACAGACCTGAAATTATTCATTTATTATGGTAACATCTCAGTGTTTAATGTATTTTCAACACCTTATAAAACGATGTCTCACTTTGGTGTGTTTTTTGTCCCCCCACCTTTTTTTTTCTATCTAAAATTAGAGTTGGGTTAACAGATATGGAAATGCAGAGCCAGTGTGGAGGTGGGGCTCTCCTTCTAGGAATGGTTCTTTTTCTTAATTTTGTTTTTGGCTGCCCTTGATCTTCGTTGCTGCATGGGCTTTTCCTTAGTTGTGACGAGCAGGGGCCGCTCTGTAGATGCAGTGTGCAGGCTTCTCGTTATGGCGGCTTCTCTTGTTGCAGAGCATGGGCCTTAGGGTACATGGGCTTCAGTAGTTGTGGTCCATTGGCTCTAAAGCACAGGCTCAATAGTTGTGGTGCAGACACAGTTGCTTTGTGGCATATGGCATCTTCCCAGACCAGGGATTGAACTCACACTGGCGTGGATTCTTTACCACCGAGCCATCAGGGAAGCCCCTCTAGGAATGTGTTATTCCAGTTCCTTGGGTTGATTTTTTTCAATTTTATTTGGGTATAACTGGAAATATGCAAAGTGAAAGTCGCTTAGCTGTGTCCGACTCTTTGTGACCCCCATGGACTATAGACTCCATGGAATTCTCCAGGCCAGAATACTACAGTGGGCAGCCTTTTCCTTCTCCAGAGGATCTTCCCAACCCAGGGATCGAACCCAGGTCTCCCACATTGCAGGCAAATTCTTTACCAGCTGAGCCACAAGTATGCAAAAGCCTACATAATTGAAGTGTATATTTTGATCTGTTTTGACATAGATATATATATCTCCATCAAGATAAAAATTTCCAGGGGGACTTCCCTGGTGGTCTGTTGGTTAAGACTTCACCTTCCAATGCAGGGTGCTCAGGTTTGCTCCCTGGTTGGGGAGCTAAGATCCCACATGTCTTATGGCCAAAAAACCAAAAATATAAAACAGAAGCGATATCGCAACAAACTCAATAAAGGCTTAAAAAAAATTGTCCACATAAAAAATCTTTAAAAATAAAAAGATAAAAATTTCTGTCATGCTCCCCTCAAGTTTTCCTCCTGCTCTTCTGTAATTCATCCTCCCCCTTCCTATCTCCAGGCAATCACTTATCAATCTTTTGATTACTTTGCATTTTTTTAAGAATTTTATATAAGGTTATATGGTATGAATTCCGCCCCCCCCCCCCATTTTAGTGCTTTGAGACTCATTCACACTGTTCTGTATCAATAGCCTGTTCCTTTTTTCTTGCTGAGTAGTATTCCATTGAATGGATATATCACAATTTCTTTATCCATTCACCCATTGATAGACGTTTTGATTGTTTCCAGCTTTTGGCTAGTTTGAATAAAGCTGCTCTGGACAGGCGTATGAGTCTTTGTGTGGATATGATTTCATTTCTTTTGGGTAAACACCTAAGACTGGGTTATATGGCAGGTATATCCTTAACTTCCTAAGGAAATGGTCAGACTGTTCTCTAAGGTGGGTGCACATTGTACATTTCCATTGACCATGAAGGAGAGTTCCCATTGATCCACATCCCTGTCAATTCTGGCATTGATTTTAATGTGTAGTTTTGGCCTCTGCCAGGGAATAAACCTCTGGCTTATTTAATGATCGTCTAAGTCCCTTCAATGTTACCTTCTAACTCTCTTCTTGCTGACTGCTCCTGCCTTATCAGCTCTCTCCTCCTAACTGGCCTTCTCTAGGATTCTTTCTCCTTTCAACCCAGGCTCTATGTGTCAACCTGCCAGGTCTCTTCAGGATGCAAAACTGAAGGTGCACTTGCCTCGTTTAAGACCAAGTCATGGTTTCCCAGTTGTGAAAACACACCTCTCCCAGAATGCAACTACAATCCTGCAAGGCCTGCCCTGCTGGTTCACCCCATGCCCCAATTCCCAGAATCCAGTCTTCCGTGTTTGTTTTTTTAACTTTTAACATATTAATTAATTTATTTTGGCTGTGCTGGGTCTTACTTGCTGCTCGGGCTTCTTGTGTAGTTGTAGCAAGTGGGGGCTACTCTCTAGCTGCAGTGTTCGGGCTTCCCGTGGCAGTGGCTTCCCTTGCTGCAGAGCCCAGGCTCCAGGCGCGCCAGCTGCAGCAGCTGCGGCTCCCAGGCTCTGGAGCACGGGCTCGGTAGTTGCAGCCCAGCATGTGGGGTCCTCCCAGACTGGCAGGTGGGTTCCTTACCACTGAGTCACCAGGGAAGCCCCCTCTCTCTTCTTTTAGTGGCTAAATTAAATCAGAATGCATGCTTTGCTTCGATCCCACCTGATGTACCCACACAGCTTTTTGCAAAAAAATTTTTTGCAAAAAAAATTTGGAATAACTTGTCATCGTTAAAAACATAAAAAATCCATAAAAACATTAATGGGTGGGCATTCCCCATGCAACAGAAGTGAACTAGAGTCGGTGACTGCCTCTTTAAGACAGGGTGGGCACCTGCCCACACCTCACCCTGTGAGGGTCCTTCCTTTTCTTGCACCTGCTCATCTCCACTCACCTTGGCTAAATTCACAGTTGTTCCTCTCCCAGATTCGACCTGAAACGGGCAAGCTGCTGCATCTCCCATCCTTCACCTCCAGCGCAATGACCCCACACGGGCAGGGCGGTCTGCATGCCATGTGTGGGCCACGGAGCCATGCCCTCTCTCCTTCTGGCCCTTGACTTGGTGAGGTTGGTCTGCTGACCGTTCTGGACTCCTGGGATGCGAACACAAAGGCATTTCAGTCTCTCGGGAGGCGATCACAGCAGCCCTGCAAGCAGGAAGACAGTTTGTATCAGCTTTTGATGTGGGAAACAGGATCCTCAAGTCTGCAGTGAGATACAGATCAGGTTGCGAGAGGTAAGCATTCTGGAAGTTACTGCAGCTCCCTTTTCTGTAGATCGGGAAGCAGGCCCGGTGGCCTGAATCCGGGAAGCCTGCCGCTCCCAGCTCCGTGTCTTGTGCAGGAGGAGGGATGCGCGCGCAGGGAGCTGAACTGTGTCACACACGCCTCTTCCTGGGCCAGAAGTGCATACGGGTAGGGCTTTACACAGAGACTTCTGTTTCAGTTTCTTCTCAGGACCTGGGTTGGGAGAGTGGCCTGTCGGATTGCCCTGCCTCAGCTGGTAGGAAGAGGGAAGCCTTGAGTCCCCCTCCTCCAAGTGCCCCTGTTTCCACATGATATGGGTGGGACCAGAAATACATCCTTTGGAGAGGGATGAGAAAGCTGGGCTTCTGGTCTGACCTGGAGTTGGGGCCTGTGGGCAGGGATAGGTGGGCGTGGTGGGGGATGGGGTACAGCACCCCTCCCAGAGGCAAGAACGGTCAGGGTCAGCTGCGGTTCTGACCAGACTCCAGGACAACAGACCTCCGCCACCCCTTCACCCAGCGACAGACTCTGGCAAGAGGCAGGTCTGCACGCGGACCCTGGGGGCAGTTCCGCTCTGAGGGCGTGTGGCCTGTGCCGTCCACCGGGCCTGCGCTCAGAAGGGCACATGCTTAGTTTAAAGCTCTGCTGTCACTGTCTTCAAATTCTTAGCAATTTTTGAACAAAACAAAATTTTCCTTTGGCTCTGAGCCCTGAGAATTATGTAGCCAGTTTCTAGGAGACCAGCTGATATTCATCCGAGGATGAGATGGAGGCCAGGGCCCCTTCCCGCTAGTGCTACAAGGTCATGAAACCACCGGCTGTTCACATTAGCCATCTGGAAGGACTGGGGGGTGCTTTTGGAGGACTGGTGGGCAGGGAACCCCTGAAGAGATTAAAGAGACTATTTAGATTACGGAAGGATGCTGTATTTGCTGAGTTGGACTAAATTTTGTTTTCTTCTCTCCTCTCCCCTTTCTCCAGCAACAGGCGGTTCTGGGAGGAAGTTCAGATGAGCTTATAGACAATATTTATAGAGGAACACAGAGGTTACACTTGGTACATCTGTATAGAGTGGGAGTCTGTGTGATCTGGCAACAAGTGATGGATCTCTGTTTTTCATCCAGTTGGCAAGATCAAGGAAAAAGCTATGACAACCTGATCGTAGAGGAATAAAAGTGGCGGTCATTTAGGTAGGTATGCAAAAGTGTCCTGATGTCCACCAAAAGGCATGCATTTTAGTGCTCCCAGCAGCCCTTTTCATAAACGCCTCAAACTGGAAACTACCCACTTGGCCAGCAGGAGCAGAATGGAAAATTGTGGTACATTCACACAAGGAAATACTGTATGGCAATATGAGGAATCTATGAAGCACATGAGGAACATGGGCAAATCTCACAAATGTAATGCTGAGGGAAGAAGTCAGACACAAAAGAGTACATATGTATGATTCCACTCAGATGAAGCGCAAAACCTGAAAACTATTCAGAAGTCAGAAACACCCTTGGGGTCCTTGGATGACCAGGGAGCAGGAGGGGAAATGCAAGGACCTTTTCGGGGTGCTGGAGATGTTCTATTTCATGACCTAGGCACTGATTACCAGAGTTCTGTATGATTATTATACTTTAATAAAGAGTTTTTTAAAAATTAAAAAAAAGAAGCAGTGGTTAAACAACAAAGAGGGAAAGGAACTGGTAAGAAAAAGAAAGATGCCTCTAGACTGGTGTATAGGTGACCGGGCACCTCCTGGGCTGGGGAGAGAGTGAGCTGAGCACTTGGTTACCTAGGGACACCCTGCATCCCCTCAGTAAGTTGGAAGAGATGATGAAGGTGATAGAAGCTTTTTTCTGTTTAGTGATGGAACAGTTGATCAGGAATGGGAGGGAGGGGAGTCCAGGACCTGGGAAAAGAACATTCTGGCTGATGCAGGAAGGACAGACCATTAGGTCTGTCCAAACAGTTCCATTTGCTGGAAAGCCTTCTTCCTGTAAGCCTCAGAGAGGCTGGTACCAGCCCGGGGAAGACAAAGGTAGTATTGGGAGGAAGGAACAGATGCTCCTGAGAAGAAAACTGGAAACCGAGGTTCAGCAAAGAAGAGGGGAATCCTGGGAGGAGCAGTCTATAAGAGAAGGCACCCTATTAGTCCCAGATTGATTTCTTTAAATCTTGCTAAGTGTTATACTGCCTTTCCCCCAAGTAATGCACAGAGTGATTTTAATGAAGGATAACAATTTCCACAGGAAAAGTTATGGGCGCCAAGGGGCCACTACCCTTGCCTCTGGACAGAGCCACTCCCAGACTTGCTTTGGAGATTCTTCGGAGATGGCACTTCTGCAGTCTGTCTTGGAGCCCATTCTAGCGCTCGGGAAAGCAGCCTTCATGTCTAACCTAAATCCCTTCCGAGGCAACATCTCCTCTTGTTCGAGGCTCAGATGAGAAAGCATGAGGCAGGACCTCCAGCTGAGGCTGACCGTGCTGTCCTGGGGGAGGGGGTGTCCGGCTTCAGTTACCCAGAGGGTGGGCGGGCAGCAGTGACCCTAACCACCCCGAGGTGTGGAGGACGGACACTGGACAGCCTGGCAACACCTTCCTCAGGAGACGCAGCGAGACGGGATGGCCCGGGAGCCCAGCCTATCACACGGGCCCCGTGCGGTGGGGAAAGCCTGTCCGTGGCCCCTGAGACTCTCTCCTGGACTGCCAGCCTCCGAATCCCTTCTTAGCCACTCGATTTACCTTCCCTGGGCTTCAGTCTTAGAGTCTGTAAAATGGGATGGACAGTGATGGTCCTTACCTCACCTGTCATGACACTGAAGTGAGACAACACGTAGAACATGCCCAGCACAACACGCACGCGTGGCAGGAACTTGGCGAGCGTTATCAGGACTGTTTTCTGGGAAGGGGATATGCTGGATGAGTAGATCAGCCCAACCTCCCCACCCCGCCCCCAGATCTGCCTCTCCAACTGGTCATCCCTGCCCGCGTGTGGCTCTTTAACGTTAACTTAAAATTAAATAAGATTAAAAATAAATGCAGTTCTTGATTGCAGGAGCCATGTGGCCAGCCTCATGGGGCCGGTGGCTGCCATACTGGACGGTGCAGAGAGAGAATATCACCCTCCGTCCCTGCTGAGTGTTCGACAGGACAGTGCTGTTTAGATCAGGGAGCAGAGGCAGGTGCCTAAAAGGAACAGAAGTAGGGCAGGCAGGCTTTAAAGGGGGTGGAGTTTGGGGTCCACAGAAGGGGTCCCTCTGGGTGTTGAGTAGGAGGCATCACGTGGGTGGGAACCAATGACGAGAGGATCGGAGAACACACAGCCCTCCCCAGCCCGCCGTGGAATCCAGGATGCAGGCTTCATCCTCCACCCTCCCAGACAGCCCAGGGACGCGGCAGTGAGTGGGGTCACTCAGAAGGCTGGGCACGTGTTCGATGGCTCCCCCTGGCCCCCGCGGGACCGCGGAGGCGGCGCTTTGAATCTCCTCAGCGGTAGGCAAGCACAGGCAGTTACACCGAGTCCTCGTTTGTCCTCCTTAAGTGCTAAGTGATCGGTGATCCGTCGAGGCTCTGATAATTTCTGAAGGGCTCTTTTATGAGATCGCCGATAAAGTTCTGAAACAATCACGCCTATTTGGGGGAAGATAATGCCGGAGTGGGGCCGCGAGTTGGTCGGAAGAAATTCCAGCCGGGTGGGCGTTTAAGGGAGGAGATGAAGTCAGCGCTGGGAGACAATGAATTAGATGGCTGGATGTGTCACTGTAATAATGATGAATAATAAATGGCCGAGAAGCTGCCGTAATTCACAGAGGAGAGGAGCAGAGAGAGGGAAATTTACGGCCTTGCAGGGCTGAGGGGAAGAGAATGCCTCAGATGTGCCTCCGTTTTTTGGAAAGAAACCTTGAAGACATACTCCAGGAAAAAAAGAAAAAGCCTCTTGTCAAAAGCATCTGAATTTCCTCGAGACAAAGGATCTCTGGCTGTTACAGACGGTCCCTCTGCCCTCCCCCGAACAGCTCCTGCCCCCCAGAATTAGGGCAGCGGCGGGCACAGTCTGCCGCCCCACCCTGCTCTGCACACGGGCCACGGTCAGGGTGAGGACAGCCACCAGCTGGAAAAGGACATTGGGAGGTGGGTTTCAGGAGTTTCACGGGCGCAAGACGGCTGCTAGTTTTCACTAGGGTCCAGGGGTTGCCTTCTTAATATCCATTCAGAGCAAACAAACAAAATGGGCCTCAGCTCCGCGGATCGATGTGGGTCTTTAATCATTTATTCATGGTCTTCAGGGGATCTCAGGCTCGGCCCGTGTGGGAAGACGTGGAAGGGGCACCTGCAAGCTCACCGCGCCCCCGCCGCCTCCCACACTGCCTCAGGCCCTTCCTGCCAGCATGCACAGGCGCCTGAGTGGCTCCCAGTATACACAAGCCTGCCCTGACCTCCCTTCTCCTTCCAGCTCTGCCCCATCTCTGGGCTCCGGGTCAGAGCACAGACTGTCAATCAGCTTGCTTCCCTCACTCTATCCCTCCCTCTCCACGGCCGCCGTCGGCTGCCCCCGTGAGATCGCTCACGACAAAGTCACCTCTGAGTTCTGGGTGTCCAGAATGAATGGGCGCCGCTGGTCACCTCGCTGGGCTCCTGGCAGCATCCAGCACGCATGGCCGTGACCTTTCTGAACAGCCTTTTCTTTTCTTTCTTGGCTTCTGGGACCCCTCCTTCCCCTGGGTCTGTGACTTGTGTCCAGCTCTTAAATTGTAAAGGTGACTGAGTGACCACAGGGAGAGGGTAATGCCGTTGAAGGAACTTTACTGTTACTCACGGTTCCCCTGGAAACGGGCACACAGCCGGAAGGGGGAGCGCCAGGGGACAGCACAGACCGAGTCCTTTATTTGCCATCCTGGGGTCGGGGAAGGGGTGGAAGGGAGAGGCAGGACGAGGAAACAGCCCAGGACTGGCTGGTTGGAATAAGGGTGGCATTCTAGGGTCTGAGCTACCGGGTGGTCTGGTGATTTAAGGCAGAGAAAGCATTAGCTCGGTTGAGTGAGAGTTAGATAAAGGTTGGGGGTCTGGACTTGGGATTGTTAGAAAAGTTGTCATATGATTTTTGTGAGCACACAAAAACTAGACCAAGTTGTAAACAACCTGACTGTTAATCTGGCCCCACGATTAACAGATGTCAAACAGACACACACAGAATCTAAGAAAACTCGGACGACAGTTTGCTCCAGTCTTTAGGCAGCTTCTAATAGTCCTTAGTGGAAGCACATACATCACAGGAATTGGCAGATGCTATGCATCACCACCCAGTAACCCTGCTCAGCCCCCTCGCAGACTCTCTCAGCCAGCCCGTTGGTACGGCACGATTCTCTCCTGACTCCCAAGTCCACGAGGCCGCCAGCAGCATATTTTCCTAGAATCTGCCCAGACCCCCCGGGATGTACTTCTTGATGGACTCTGGCCTGAGAGTCAGCTGCCAGCATCTGCACCTCCCTGCCTGGAAGCTTTCCCCAAAGCTGTCCACAGCTAGGGCACCGTCACCTCCCAAGGGTCACCCTTACCCGGCGACCGCAGGAGTGGGAGGTTCCGCACCGAGCCCCACTGTCCTCTCAGAACTCTCCAGCAGGTCGACCTCCATCACCCACAAAAGGCACTGGCTTGACAACAGACACCACAGACGAGGTGGAAACGACAGGAATGCATTCACTCACCGCTCTGGAGTCTGGGAGTCTGAGATCATGTTGTCTGAAGGGTGGGTTCCTGTTGAGGCCTCTCTTTCTGGCTTGCAGACAGCAGCCTTCTCACTGTGTCCTTACACGGCCTGTTCTCTGTGCCGAGAGACAGACTACTTATAATTGTAACGTGCATGCATGCTAAGTCGCTTCAGTCGTGTCTGACTCTGTGTGGCCCTATGGACTGTAGCCCGCCAGGCTCCTCTGTCTATGGGGATTCTCCAGGCAAGAATGTTGGAGTGGGTTGCCATGCCCTCCTCCAGGGCATCTTCCCGGCCCAGGGATTGAACTTGTATCTCCTGCACTGCAGGCAGATTCTTTACATACTGAGTCACCGGAAAAGCCCTATAAGTGTGTAGCAGGGAAGAACAAATCAGATTCCATATCAGATCTGTTTCTTTTACTTTAACCTTTTGCTACAAGCTGAGAATGCTGCCTATGGCCTGAAATACACAGGATAGTCCACTCTCAAGACTCTGACTTTTAAAGCTAGAACACTTTCTCATTCATACAGAAATAAAAAGATGAAGAACAGATGGGATTTCCCTGTGGTCCAGTGGTTGAGAATCTGCCCTCCGATACAGCGGATGTGGGTTCAGGGAACTAAGATCCCACATGCCACGATGCAGCTAAGCCTGGGAGCTCCGACTGAAGGATCCCATGTGCTGCAACTAAGACCCAAGGCAGCCAGATAAATTTTTATTGCAGTTGCGGAACAGAAAATAACATTTGTCTTGTTGGAGGTTTATAAGACATTGTGACCTGACCTACATGGACAGCTGTAAGAACAAAAATTCCAACACCA
Organism: Muntiacus reevesi; assembly: GCF_963930625.1. NCBI lineage: Eukaryota > Metazoa > Chordata > Mammalia > Artiodactyla > Cervidae > Muntiacus > Muntiacus reevesi. The sequence continues at coordinate 178,111,466 of NC_089250.1, forward strand.
AGAGCTTTGCAACAACCAGTCACACCCCTTCTCCTTTTAGTATAAAAGAAGCCTGAGTCCTAACTTGAATGAGATGGTTCTTTTGGACGCTAGTCCATCATCTTCTCAGTCTGCTGGTCTTCTGAATAAAGTCGTTATCCTTGCCTCAGCAACTCATCTCTCCATCTACTGGCCTGTCGTGTGGGCGAGCAGTATGCGCTTGGACTCCGTAACATAAAGATGCCATTCTATTGGGGCAGGTTCTCACCCTGTGACTTTACTTCACCCTAGTCACCTCCCTAAAGGCCCTGTCTCCAAACACAGGCACACAGGGGGCTAGGGCTTCCATGTGGGAATTTTGAGGGAACAAAAGGCCTGCCCTGCCTCACTCCTACCCCCGGGGGGGGGGGGTGCTTCCTGGGTCTGGGGTCCTCTCATCTCAGGTCTGCTCTGGTGCTTCTCAGACTGTCCTCTCTGGACCACAGGCTCTCTAAACAAAGATGGTACAAGCTTCCTCCTGCCACCACTCCTAGTAAAGGTGAGTGGTGGAGCGGTGAGTCCCAGCTCCCGTCAAGGACTCCAGCCTGGGGACAGTCTCTCCTGGCTCCTGGCCTGGGCCCCACCCCCAACCCCCCACCAAGCCTGCATTCCTGGACTCTCTGCTGCCCCCATCAGGGATTTGGATGGCTCTGACTGGCCTGCACGTTCCAGGGGGCAGGAAGCCATCGTCATCGGGGCCAGTCATGGGGCTCTCGAATTCCACATCCCTGATGCAGCCGATGGGGAAGGTAGGAGAGGCCCTTCTGCTGGCCACCCCTGGAAAACAGAGGCCTGTGCCAGAGCTGACACAAAGCCTCCCCCCATGACCCCTCTCAGCTGTGCACTGGCCGAGAAGGAGGGGGCCCCTCCCTCAGGGTTCCAGGATCCTGGAGTGGGGAGAGGCCTCTCAGAGCGGGCAGGGCGGCTCATCCATTATTGATGCAGCCCTGGGCTGCCCTCTCTGGAGCAGCTGCACTTGGGTGTAAATTCTAGCCTGGTTTCAGAGCAGCAGGGACCCAGCGCTGCAGCCGAGAAGGGGAGGGTGGTGTTCCTGGACCTTTGGATCCCGGAGCCTCAGTCAGCAAAGCCGATGGCCTGTTGTGCTGTGGATGGCTCCTAGGGGAAGGCTCCTTGTCTCCATCCATCCTGATGGTTGGGGAGGGAGGAGGATTTCAGTGAGTGCCCACACGTCTCTGCCCCCACCCAAAGGTCCCGCAGCCCACCTGGTCCAGGTCACTACTCTGGGTCTGGGTGTTGAAAGCTGAGGTTAAAATGCCAGGCTCTGGGCCTCCCTGGAGATCTGGTGGCTAAGGATCTGCCTTGCAATGCAGGGGACACTGGTTCAATCGCTGATCTGAAAAAACCTCACGTGCCAGGGGACAGCTAAGTCTGTGTGCCACAACTCCTCACGTCCGTGCTCCCGAGAGCCTGCGAGCCGCGGCAAGAGCAGCCACCACCACGAGGAGCCCATGCACACACAGAGTGGCCCCCGATCGCTGCAACGAGAGAAAGCCCACGTGCCGCAGTGGAGACCCCGGGCTGTGGTTTGTACACAGCACGAGATGGGATGGAGGAGCCAGGGGGCTGGGGCTACAGTGTTGGGCACCAGCCGCGGGCCACGAGCAGCTCCTTATATTAAAATCAGTGTCAAAACGCAGTCAAATTAACCACACTGAAGTCCTCAGCAGCACAGATACAGAGCATTTCCGTCATCGCAGAACGTTCTCCTGGCCAGGGCCGGCCTCGAGCATGCAGTGTCGGCTGGCCTCGTGGGTGAGCACCAGTGCTTCGCGGCCCTCGTGAACAGCTGTGTCCCCTGGATGCTAGGTCCACACACAGCTTCCTGGAGAGAGAGAGACCCCCAGCACCGCCCCCCCTGCCCCCGCCTCATGGTCCTTCCTAGGCTCCCAGAGCGAGGCTGGCCTACGGATGGATCTGCCGGCCAGTATTAACCCTTCCCAGGGTGGTGGGGGCCGAGGAGTGGAGGTGGGTCCGGTGTGGCCGCCCCCTGCACTGCCTGTGAGGTTCTGGGGGTGCTGCCCTCCCCCCCGGAACTGTGCCCAGAGCGGGACCCGTGTGCCTTGGGGACCTGCCAGAGGGACTGGAGAGATTTGATCGCTATGCGCTTTATTGTATCCCATCTCCCCAAATGCATCTGTTGAAGTCCTAACACTTCAGAATATGACTGTGGCAAGATACCGTCTAACATATATTTATCTATCTACAGCCCACCCCTAGGGCTCCTGAGTCCACAGATCTTCAGTGGGCCTAAGAATATGTATTTTTTAAACTCTCGAGACTTTTTTTTTTAGTTAATTTGAAACTTAAGGAAGTAATTTGAAACTTCAGGAAAAGCTGCAGAAATAGGAGAGTCCCCGTACATCCCTCACTCAGTTCCCCCTCTAGTTGCCATCTTCCCTAACTGGAACACAATGATAAAACTTGGTAATTAACATGGCTGCAGGATCAACTGCTGAATGACAGACTCTATTTGCAGCCCCCCATTTAATATTGTCTTTCTGTTCCAGGATCCGACCCAAAACTCACTGCGTTTCATTGCTATTTCTCGTTCTCTTCTAATCCAACCTCCCGAGGTGATTCTGACACAGTGATTCAGGGCCGTCACCCATAAGACTCTGGCCCATGGATTCGTCCCAGGAGATGGCAGGATGCTGAGGAAGGGGGCCCTGGGGTGGGCAGGTGCTGACGTAGGGGAGGGGTTAGTGGGGTAGATCGGGAGAGGTGGTGTTTCAGCGGCCCCGGGCCTCAGAGGCATGTGTGAGTGTTTGTGTGCACAGGAGCGTATGCAGACACACACCTGTGTGTCCATGGGCATGTACATGTGTCTGTGTGTGCAAGTGTGTGATGGCAGGTGTGTGTCTGCGTGCCTGTGTGTTTGCAGTCATTTTTGTGTGCACACGTGAGGGTGGGCATGTGTGTAGACTTGGGGGGTGAAGAGCAGTGAGATCGGGGGATCTTGAGGCCTGCAGGGCGGCTGCCGATGCGGGGGAAGCCTTCCGCCTCCCCCAAGAAAACCCCAAAGTCTCTTCACTACCAAGTAAGCATTTAATGTCATAACAAAGGACTAACATTAAAGATTTCTAAAAACAACGTGAAACTAAACTACGCTACGTCATGAAAAGTAAGGGGGGCACATGAGGATGTGTAAGGTGTGCTAAACATCCTACAACTTGATGATCCAGGGTAAGCTTTTAGGGTCCTGGAGATGCTGATGAACTTCAGGCTTATCAGGTTAAGTATCCATGTTAAAAATGTAAGAGCTAAAACACTAGAGAAAGAATGTATATCTTCCAAAACAATAGAGGAGAGGAAAGGGCAATGTTTACCGAGAGCTTGCTGTGTGCTGGTGCTGCTCTGCGTGAGCTCTCCCCATGGTCTTCTGCATTAGGCTTATTTTTTTTTAATGTCCATTTCACAGATGGGAAAGTGGAGGCATTGAGAGCTCGGGGAGCCTGCCAAGGGTCACGGGCTCCAGGATAAGGCTCCAGGCAGTTTGACCCAGTGACCTTGAGCCCATCGTCGCTCTGGGGAAGAAGAAAAAAGCAAAGGAAACGTGTAAGAAACAGAAGCATGTACAGGCACACATTCTTCTCGACCCCCATCGACACGTTGAAGAGAAGGGAGTTGGGGCTCCGAGGCGGTGTGGCCAAGGTTACCTCAGGGGAGAGGCGGGACAGCGTAGGGGGCCCAGGGCAGCCTTCCAGCCCATCGCCCCACACAACCCTTCACCCGGAGAGAGTGAGTGTCCCTGACAGCAGCAAAGACGTGAAAATACAGGACTGCTTGTATCCTTAATAATAGAAGAGGCCAGTCGCTGTCATCAGCTGGAGACCACCCAGGACATCAGCTAACACATCGCAGGAAGAACAGCAGCTTCCAGATGCTCCCTGGAGCTGAGCCCAGAGCAGTGCAGTGTGGTGGGGGCGGGGAGCTCATCTCTGGAACAGGATTTTTAAGGGCCCTGCTTCATCGCAGGTGGCCTAGTTGGCCACTCTGCGCACGTCACTTTTGAGATTCATTTAAGCAATATTTGCTTCTCTGCCACATTCAACAAATCCAAACCAGTTTTTTTTTTTTTTTTTTTTTTTTACGGTTAGTCATAGATTGACATAAGTGCAGAAAAGCTATTTATTTGCCTTGCAAACAAGCTTCCTGTTTCACAATGAGACCACCGAGGTATCTGCAGGCATGTATTTCATTGTTCTCTGAAGGCAGAAATAATATATGTTCATTCTCTAAGCTTGGAAAATGCAGAAAAGGACAAGAAGGAAATTCAAAGTCACCCATAATTTGGAGACTACAACTGTCAGTCCTCCTATACATATAAACATGTTTTTTGAACATAAAAATCTACAACTTATTGTGTATATTATTATAGGTATAATATACATGTTATATGTATTTAGAGATACATACGTATGAGGAAAACTTAAAGGAAAAGATTAGGGTAGTGATTAATAGGGGGGAGTGAGAGGGCTGTGACAGGGAGGAGAGACGGGGACTCACATAAACAGGCCATATTTGTATTTTGTTGTTGTTGTTGTTGTTATATTTGTATTTTAAGCTGGGTGGTGGGTACTTAGGCTTCCCAGGTGGCACAGTGGTTAAGAATTCGCCTGCCAATGCAGGAGACGCAAGAGACATGGGTTCGATCCCTAGGTCGGGAAGATCCTCTGGAGAAGGAAATGGCAATCCGCTCCAGTATTCTAGCCTGGAAAATCCCATGGACAGAGGAGCCTGGCGGGCTGCAGGCTATGAGGCTGGACATGAATGAGCGACTGAGCATGCACGTGGGTAGGCACAGTGAGTATCTGGGTGTGTAGTGTTCTTTTAAACGGCATATAAAGATGATATCTACTTTTTGGCATATGGTTCAGTTTACAGTTAAACCATCTTGTTTTTAACGGCATTTTCCCTCCCTTGTTTATGTGACAGACACTTGCTGAGCGCCTCCTCTGTTCCCAGCATTAGGATTCACTGGGGATCGACGCACAAAGACCCCGTCCCTGGGAGCTTGTGTTTGAGTGGAGGTGAGAGACCAGAGCTCACGGGGGGCTGCGGGGGGCAGTTTGTAACTGTCATAGAATGGTCACGGGATGCTCACTGAGAAGGTGATGATGGAGTGGAGACCGGGAGGAGGTGAGAGAGGGTGCCACTTAGGTCTCTAGCGAAGACCTCCCAGGAAGCAGGAATGGCCAGGGCACGGACCCCGAGGTGGGAGTGCACTGGGGGGATTCGAGAGCCAGGAGGAGCCCCTGTGTTGCAACAGTGAGGGGGGGAGGGGAGGGAAGAGGGTGAGAGGGAAACAGTCAGAGATGTGACCAGAGGCCAGCCTGCAGAGGGATGGGTCAGCATCACAGGACCTGGCTTTTCTCCCAGGGAAACGGGCACCCCTGGAGGATTCTGAGCAGAGAGCTGGTGTGATCTCACAGGGTCACTCTGGCTGCTGTTGAGAATGGATTTTGGGGTGGGGGTTGCAGAAGGAGGGAGACCATTTAGGAGGCCTGCACGGTATCCAAGGGCAGACAGGGGTATTCGGGTGGAGGTGGTGAGATGTGAGCGGATTCTGGGTCTTTTCTGGAGATGGAGCCCATGGAACTTCCTGTTGGATTGGACGTGGGAGAGGGAGAGGAATCAATGCCACTGCCAGGACTTTTGACCTGAACAAGGAGGAGAGGTGATCTTCCCCCAGATGAGGAAGGCTGCCTGAGGGATGGAGGGGGCAAGAGGAGAACCAAAGCAAGGGGCGTGGTTCCTGGAGGCCGAGGGATGGGGAATGGAGAAAAGCGTGCTGCCCACGGGTCAGATGAGACGCAGATGGAGAACCGACTGACGTCAGATTCAGGAGCTTGATGGCCCCAGTCAGTCCTGGTGAATGTCACAGGTGGAATGGTGACCCCTCCAAAATACAGTCCCTGGTGCCTGTGAACATGAGCTCATTTGCAGAAGGGACTTTTCAGATGGAATTAAGGAAAAGATCTTGAGATAAGCGTACCCTGGATTTAGCGTGGGCCCTAATCCAGAGGAGGAGAGGACATCTAGGGAAGAAGGCCACGTGACTGGAGGCCGAGCCTGGGGTGATGCAGGGCTGTCAAGGGCTGCTGGCCCCCACCAGCCCAGAGGAGAGGGGGCTGGACCACGTTCTCCATCAGAGCTGCCAGCAGGAACAAGCCTGCTGACCCCGTGGCTCTGGATTCCTGGCCTTCTGAGCAGAAGTTCTTTTGTTTTAAGGGACCCAATGTGTGGTGGGGCTTTGTTCAGGCCTCCCAGAAAGTTATACAGCAGAGGAGTCGGGGAGTGGGTGGGAATCCTGGGGGCTGGGGAGGGAAGCGGGGCCGGGGGACGAGGTTTGGGTGTTGTGGGCGCAGGAGCTGGTGCCCCTGTGACTGAGACGCCAGGGTTTGGGGACGGAGGTTCCCTCCTGTCTGCTTTGATTTTCCCGAAGCATGGAGTGACCACTTTCCACGTCTTCACATTTTACATCATTTTAGAATTTTTAATATAAACTGATGGATTATTGAAGACCATTCCATTATTCATCGGGTGAGACACGCTTACCTTTTGAAAGCAAGCATCATTTTCTATCCTTCCTTTGAAGTGCCTGGGGCTTCCTGGCACCAGCCACATGCCCTCCTCTCCAGGAGCCGGGAGAGGAGCTCTTGGCCTGTGGACTCTGCATGCGGTGTGGACAGGTGCCCCATGTCCCGGGCCTGGAATCCAATTGATTCCTGGGGCGATGGAAGCTTACAGCTGTCGGGGTTTCAGACAGCCAGCTCTGTCTCTCAATGGGCTCACGTACTTGCTTAAAATTCCAGAATTTAATCATCACGCTCAGCATAAAAATAAGAGGGGTGGGTGTCGGGAGGGGAAAATACTGATGGAAATGTGTGGGACCACAGGCCCCAGCTTGAGGTGGGAAGTGTGTTTATTCCCCCGTCTGAGCAGAGTGGATTCTGGCATTGATGCTGATGGCTCTGTGCAGCTGGGCACCCAAGCGCCAGCCAGCCCACTGCTTCATCTGCGTGGGTGCAGCCAGTGATATGGGACCGTCCTGCCAAGGTTGCAAAGCCGGTCCTTGAGAGATGATGCAAACCTCCCAGCAGGGCCTGTGAACGAGGCTATGAATCGCTGCCAGGGCGGCATCTGTCCTGGTTCCTCTGTTCCTTGCAATCGTTTCTCCGAGGCAGTTTTGACTGTGTACACACACGTTTTGCATGGAGCAACAGCCCTTCACCCCCAGGAAATCTGGGGCGTCCTTGCGTCGGTTCGTTGTTTCACGCCGCCTCTCACGTGAGGCGTTACTGAGCTCCTGTCACAGGTGCATCACCCTGCTTCGTGTCAAATAAAACAAACGATTCCCAAGTACTGTTTCCGCCAGGTGATCCAGGCAATTGACTCGAGGGTTTAGCGTCTCCGTGGATTAGAGGTCCTTGTGCAGACTAACACATTTGGATGGGTTTAGCCCTGGCTGCAATAAGCTTTGAATGTGGCTTCCTGTGAATAGCAGAGCAAACCATTCATCAGTTCTGCACACCTCAAGGGCCACTTCTGGGGCATGTCGCTGGGTCTTCAGAAACGTTTCCACTCCTCAGGCAAAAAGACTGGCTGCTCCAGGGCCCTGGTTTTGATCAGTGTGGCAAGCATCTTCTTCCTCAAAGCCAGGCAGCGTCCGAGACTTTTAACCTCACCATTGCTCTGTGTTTCTGAATTGCCGCCCTGCCAAGAAATAAATCCACCAGGTTCCACGACTTAGCCTTCAGAGCTCTCATCTCCCACTCTTTCCCTGCCTTGTACTGAGAGGCATTCCTAATGAGAGGCTTGTCTGCCTGGAAGTCAAGGAAGCCAGTCCAGCTCTGAATTACTGGTGTGGGGTTTTCACTTTTATTTATAGGGCGTGTTGCCTGGGATGAGCCAAGCGCTGGATCTTCCAGGGGATCATGGAGGAAACATCCCCACACATTTCAAAATTCTTCTCTCTGTCTGAACAAGAGATTGCAGAGGGGAAATTTACCCAATACTTTTTTTTTGATCACGATGAGAGAAGTGTCCTGGCTGATAGTTGAATGAGCATGCTGTCGCGTGGCCACAGGAACAGAGTTTGCACAGAGGCTTCTACGTATTCACAGGGATGGCTCTGGGGAAAAGCCCCTTTCTACCACTCCACAAATTTTTTCCTATGACTTACTTTGGTGCTAATGTCGTGTGTTCTATGGCTATTTCTAATATCACACTCAAAATTATAGTTGGCACCAGAGGAGGGGCTGATGATACAGAAGTGGCAGAAAGAATGTGCTATCTTCTCGGACTTTCTTGTCTTCCAGGCCTGAGCTAGTTAGAACCAGATTTCTACTCTCCCCGGCTTACAGCAGCATTTCAGGCCATGTGGGATGATGACAGGGGCTGGGATTATGGTAACTCAAGTTTCTGCCGGGAGGCTGAGCCTCTGGGCTGGGAGATGTCCATCACTTAGAGAACAGTGTGGTTGGAGACGCTATTGCTTGTGAATGTATAAAAGCCACATGGCTCAAAAGCCACATGGCTCCCAACTACTTTCAGCCAAATTTTTTTTTTTTTATTAATATTAAATGAAAGTGCTTTTGGCTGTTAAGAAAACAGCTCTATAAAATACGTAAGTATAATGATCACATCCTCAATACAGTTGATAAGATCTCCCGTACGGAAAACCAGTGCTTTTACCCTTGCTTTTTATCATCTGCCAGTGTGATAGGTATAATGAGAACATCCATCTATGTGGATTAATAAAAATAAAATTTACTGCCTCTTCCTGACATTAATATCATCCTGGACGGCATGACACCCCTTTTCTCTGTGATTAATTTGGGCTTTTGAAAGACTTTGCTGTATTCATCTAAGATAGCAGTTGAATGGGGTCTAATTGCCGGGGCCTGGTGGCGGAAATTGGTACCAGTGCATCAATTGGCAAGGGCAGAAGGGACCACAGGAGCCTGCTGATCTGTAAGCAGCATTCAGCTCCCTGACGTGTGGCTGGAGGTCTCCCCTGAGCCGAGGGCACCGGCATTTTGGAGGTTCTGAAAACGGACGTCATACACTGAGAATGCAAGCTCTGGAGGGAACAAGGACAGGTAATAGGGTGACATACATCCTCATTAAGACAGGTGTTTGTGGAAACTAGAAAACAGTCTTCATCTGATGTGTCACTTCTCAAGGCCGGCACAGAGGATAGATCGTAAGAGACGGTCGATACAGCATTTTCTTTGCCAGGAATGTCTATTAGTCAGCAGATCTGCACATTGATGGTACAAATAGTAACTGATACTCATAATTATGACCCCCAGGCAACAGAAGTTCCTGGCGAGACTCTGTGTTTGTTGGAGCCAGATTAAATTATGGTTACTGAGGTTTTTGTGCCAAATGCACTTGATCACTTTATAATTCTTTGAGAAAGGGAGATGTGTGGAAGGTACGGATGTGATGCTCCATTAAGCAGGATATCTGATTGAGATGGGAGGTCTCATCTGAATGTACTCCTAAAATGTAGAAATGACAGCTCACGGAGGGCAGCTTCCCTTATGGTGGTGACGGTGGGAGGGGATGGAGAGGCAGGCTGGGCTGCCACGAGCTGACCATGGAGGTGGGGACAGAACCCGTAACCCACGGGCTCTCTGTACACTATGGGGAAGAACTCACAGGCAGGGGTCCCTGCAGATTATAGCATGAAGAAATGTGCCTGGGCCTCAAAGGACCCGGCATGTCCCACCGCTGTCAACCAACCAAAATGCTTGCCCAGCGTGGGACTCTGGGGAGTTCCGATGCTCAGTGACCTAGGCATGTGGGCAGAGTCCAGATTCCCTGTCTGGGCTGCGTGGGGCTTGGCGGGGGTAGCGGCCTGCCCAGTGGCAGCTTGGCAAGGGATGATCTTAGAGCCCGGCCTCCTGCCTTCTGGGGTCGGGTTTGTCCCCACACTTGCCTCCGTGTGTCAGCACCAATGATGGCGAGTCCATTCCTGCCTCAGGACCTTTGCACAGGTGGTTCTCACTGCCTGGAGTGTTCATCTCCTTGACGTTTGCGTGACTGGCTCCTTAGACACCCCATGTACATTATGGATGCTGCCTTTTAAAAAAAATTCATTCATTTATCTTTGGCTGTGCTGGGTTTTCACTGCTGTGGGCTTTTCTCCAGTTGCGGCAAGCAGGGGCTACTCTCTAGCTGTGGTGTGCAAGCTCATCATGGTAGTGGCTTCTCTTCCTGCACATCACAGGCTCCCAGGACACACGGGCTTTAGTAGTTGCGATGCCTGAACTCAACAATTGCGGCTCCCGGGCCCTAGAGCACAGGCTCAATAGTTGTCAGGCACAGGCTTGGTTGCTCCACAGCATGTGGGATCTTCCCAGACTAGGGACTGAACTCGTGTCTCCGGAACATTATTGGCAGGTGGATTCTTTACCACTGAGCTGCCAAGGAAGCCCTGGAGGCTGTCTTAATGTTGACCTTCCCTGACAACCCCATCTAAGGTGGGGTCACCTTCCATAACGTTATCTTATATTTATACCCTGCACATGTGCCTCACACCTCAAATCTTCCCACGTCTCTTGTTTGAAGTTTATCATCTATGTCTCCACGAGGGCAGGGGACTTCTGAGCTCCTCTCAGCTGTGTTTCCCAGGCAGAAAGCCCACTCTGAATGCTCACTATAACCTGGTGAAAGGAACAAAGCTGTGAATTGTTTGGGTGATTGTGCTTTGACCATCCATCCAAATCCATCCACCCACCCACATACATCCGAATCCAGGAGTGGGAGGCCCAGAGCTAGGGCCCTCAGCTGACAGTCCTTCCGTGGCATACGGGTGGATGACGATGTGGAGGGGAATACTCTTGGGGGACAGGAGAGCACCCACAATGCGGGTGCTGCTTCAGGCTGGAGGGAGGCCAGGCACGCTGTGGGCAATGTTCCCCTCTGGTGACGGTCACAAGGCAAGACTTGCACAGCCCCCTCCCTGGACTGCTAACCAAAGGCTTTTCATGAAATTGAGTCACAGGTGACAAAAGGAAAAACAAGTCAATAGCAAACCAAAAAAAAAAAAAAAAAAAAAAAAAAAGCCCATGTTGGCTCTCCCCAGGAAATATCAGAACATGGGAACCAAGGATTAAGGAGATGTCCCCAGAGAGGGTCCCAGATTCTTCTGTATAGGCATGGTGGAGTATAAAGCAGGAAAGTCCAAGGTAAGAACTTGGTCTGCACTGTGCACACGTGTGGCCTCAGAAGAATCCTCTCTGTGGCTGGCCCGAATGACTGACAGCTCCCTCTCCTGCCTCTTCCAGGGATGCAGTAAAGGCCTCACGCTCCAGTGGACACAGGGGGGCTTTGTATGTGGTGTAAATGTGGAGCGGTTATTAGTGGACACAGGCCCCGCTCACAAGCTGAAGATCACAACTCAACTCCTCACGGCAACACTGGTCTAAATTATGACAAACTTGTCCTATTCCAGGTTGGTCCCATCTTAGACTAGCAAGCAGTCATGGTCCGGCTTGAGTAATAGAAACAATAGTGACAAGGATGAGCCTGAATAATAGGAATAAGAGTAAGATCCACGTGGGCAATACTGACAGTTTGTGTTTATGTGGAACGGTCCATGGTTGGACGCTGTGCCGGATGCCGTGTGTACGCTGTATCCAGTCGATGCCAGGCCCTCGGAGTGCCCGCTGTCGCTGCCCACGTCATCAATGATGCACGGAGACGCAAAGAAGTTAAATTTCTTACCTGTGCACGCTCACAGCGCTGGCAGGTAGCAGGGCCTGGATTTGAACCCTGGAGTCTGACACCCAGGCCTCCCTCTGAGCCACCAAGATTCTTGGTCTCTTCTCTAGAAACTGAGGGGGGCTGGTCACACAGGGGCAGTGACGGGGGGCATTTTGCTCCTTGTCTGGGACTGATGATGACACTCACCCGTGGCCGATGGCTGGAAAGGTCCCACTGGGGCCTCCATCTAGTGCTAATGGTTCTGAAAATCAAAGGGTACAAAAGAGCTTAAATGGAAACTCCCCAAATTCAGGAGGGAGAACATTACAACTCTGATCTCTATCAAAGTAACGTTGTGGTAAGACACTCCTTTCCCTCATGCTGGTCAGACAAATTCCCTAACTGCTTCTGGGTTTCCTTGTTTGAAGGTGAAGGTCATTGACAGGAACTTCTTGTCTCAAGGTTGTGCCAGGTAGCCTTGTGTTCAATAAGTAATATAGGGCGGACCCAGCAAAACAGTTGAGTCGCTAAGTCGTGCCTGACCATTTTGCCACCGCATGGGCTGCCCATGGGATTTCCCCAGGCAGGAATACAAGTGTGGGTTGCCATTTCCTTCTCCAGACGATCTTCCTGACCTAGGAACTGAACTCGCAGCTCCTGCCACATGTCCTGCATTGCAGGCGTTCTTTTTACTGCTGAGCCACTGGGGAAGCCCAAACTAGCTCTCAAAGGCCCTGGGGGCATCCAGAGGGGGATGGAGGAGCCAGATGGAACTGGCTCAAATCTGTCTGCATCTTCCTTACGTGGGACCATGGCAGGTTACTTAACTCCTGCCAGGCCTCGGTTTTCTCTTCTGTAAAGTGGGAGCAGCGTATCCATCACATGGCCTTCTTGAGGAGGAGGAACAGTCTGTGATGTGCCTGATGTTGAGTTGGTTTTTCACACAGAGCAGCCTCTCTGATGAGTAGGAACTCATGAATTTTGAACGAGGTGGCAAGCAGAACAGCACTTCCATGGACGTCGGCCCCCACTGTGCCGCACTTCTGAGAGCCGGGGCCCCTATCTGCCCTGATGGGGGAGCTCCTGACCATGCCCCCTGCTGGTGCCCATTTGCCCAGGGTCCTGCTCCCCAGGAGCTGTGAGCAGTTCTGCAGACCGAAGAGCTCCCCATGAGTGAACCCCCAGTGGGCCATCCCTCTTGCACATCTAAGAAGGCCCCACTGGGGTGCAGTGGGGAGTGAGCACGTTGGGAGAGACGGTTTGATGGGCTTCTTGGGTATAGAGTGATCACCACCTGGGGGTGGAAGAGAGGCTCTAGGGGGAGGGGTCTGGACAAACGTGACCTGGTGGAGACTGTACTAAGATGAATAGGGTCTCATCAGAATTCATGTCCTTCCCCAAACCTCAGAATGTGACCTTATTTGGGAATCCAGTCATTGCAGATGTAAATAGTTGAGGTCACTGGAGTAGGGGCCTTCATCCGATATGACTGGGATCCCTACCATGAGAGGAGAAGAGACAGAGACACAGATGGATGATGGCCATAGGCCCATGGAGACGGAGACTGGAGTGAGGCAGCCACAAGCCAGGGATGGCTGGCGGCCACCAGAAGCCAGCAGAGAGGCGTGGAGTAGAGGCACCTTCAGAGCCCCCAGGAAGGAGCCAGCCTTGCTGACACCTTCATTTTGGACGCATGGCCCCCAAACAAACTCTATTTCTGCTGCTTTAAGTGATCTGGCTTGGGAGACTTTGTTATGGCAGCCACAGGAGATGAATACAGTGATTTTTCAGGGGGTGTATGGAGAGGATCTGCTGACATGGGCTCTCGGGTCCCTTGGGCAGAAGAAGGACGTCATGAGCTCCAGAAAATAGCACCTACATGTGACGCTTCAATAGACAGAGCAGCCAGTTCTCAGAAAGCACAGAGGTTAATGGAACAGAATAAATTCAGAGTCAGCCTGGCCTCTGTGTGGAAATGTGCACGGTATTTCAGACAAGAGGGGGAGAGTGAGATTCTCTAATAAATGGAATTACGATAACTTGGTCTGGAAAGATGAAGCTGGAGTCCCTGCAACACTCCTTATGTGAAAATAAATTCTATATGGATCAGAGGCTTGGATGTGTTATTAAGAAAAAAAAAAAAAAAAAGCCACAGTTTCTAGAATGGAACAGACACACATTTTCTTGTTTGTAATAAACACAGCTAAAACACTAGAATGCTATATGGAAAACAAACATAAGAAGCCAATGAAAGGTGGAGAGAATGGTATGGTGGTGAGTTAACCTGTTTTCTTGTGGCTTCAAATATCCCAGACTGGGTGCTGGAGAAGCCAGCAACCTAGAAATGCCAACAGGTGCAGACTAAAAACACCCTGAGAAAAATCTGTTCTCTCTCTAGACAAAAGAACTGGGAAAGGGGCAGCCTAGCAAAGTGGGAATTTTTAGACAATAATTGCTATAATCCTGCCAAACACTGCAGAAAACACTGCAGTCCCACCCCACCCTGCCAGCAAAGACTGAGTGAGGAGCCTGCTGGGTTGTAATGAGACACCCCAATCCACCCCCCGTTCCCTGGGGTGATGGCAGAGAAGCCCCTGGAAGGGCCTTTCATCCCCACTGGTGGTAAGGAGACCCCTCCCTCTGTGGGTCTGGTGAAGACTGTGTGCTGGGGGTGAGCTTCACATGGGGGTAACAAGCGGCCCCTCCTCCTCCCTGCAGCGGAGCTGTCGGGGGGAGGTCTGGAGGGGAACCTGAACTTCCATCCTGACATTGAAGTAATGAAGTGGCACCAACTCCTTCCCCTTCCAGAGTCATGTCAGAGGAGGCCTGGCAAACAGAAGATTTAAATAATACCCAACAGTCTCAAAACACAATACCCAAAATAGCCAGGTCTCCACAGAAAAAGCACTTATCATACCAAAATCCAGGAATATCTCAACTTGAACGAGATAAAGCAATCAACAGGCACCAACACTGAGATGGCACAGATGTTAGAAACATCCAGGGTTTTTAAGCAGCCATCATGAAAATGCTTCAAAGGATGAACCTAGAGATCATCATACTAAGTGAAGTCAGTCAGAAAGAGAAATGCCATATGATCTCACTCGTAGGTGGACTCTAAAACATGACACAAAGGAACTTATCTACCAAACAGAAACAGCGGCATTGGACACAGAGAAGACTTGTGGTTGCTAAGTGGGAGTCTGGAATTAGCAGATGCCAACTATTACATGTAAGATTGGATAAACAACAAGGTCTACTGCACGGCACAGGGGAATAGCCTGTGATAAAACATAATGGAGAAGAATATGAAAAAGAATATGTATGTATAACTGAGTCACTTCGCTGTGTAGCAGAAATTAGCACATGTTGTAAATCATCTATACTTTCATAAAATAAAAAATTAAAAAATGCTTCAACAAGCCATAATGAATGCCCTGGAAACAAATGAAAACATAAAACATCTTAGCAAAGAAATAGAAAGTCCCAGCAAAGAGATAGAATACATTAATAATAATAAAAAAGGACCAAGTGGAAAATTTACAACAGAAAAATATAACAATCAAAACAAACGCTTGATGGAGAAGTTTAACAGCAAAATGATGGGGCAGAGGAAAAGATCAGTGAATTTGATGAGAGAACAGTAGAAATGACCTGGTCTGGACAACAGAGAGAAACCAGACTAAAAAACAACAGCAACAACAACAAAATAACAGAATCTTGGGGAACAGAGGGATGATGACAAAAGGTCTAGCACTCACTTCATAGGAGTTCTGGGAGGGGAGGGAAGAAAGGATGGGGCTAAAAAATAATTCAAACACATAAGGGCTGAAAACTCCCCAAATTTGGCAAGAGACACACATCTATGGATGCAAGAAACGGATTAAACACCAAACAGGTTGCACACACAAAAATTCATGCCAAGATACATCAAAATAGAATTTCAAAGAACTAAAGGTAAATAAAATATCTTGAATGCAGTAAAACAACACCTTATGTATATGAGGAAAATAATTAGAATTACAGTAGATAGAGTTCCTATAAAAAACTAGAACAGCACAATATTTTTTAAAAGCTTACAGAAAATAACTGTCAATCCAGAATTCCATGAAAATATCCTTCAGTAACGAAGGGGAAATTAAGAACACCTCAGCTGAAGGAAAACCAAGAGAATTTGTCACTAGCTGACCTATTGTAAAAGAATGGCTAAAGAAAATTCTTGAAACAGAAATAAAATGATAGAAGGAATCTTGAAATACCAGGAAGGAAGAAAAGACAATGAAAGAGTGAAAATTTGGGTAAATACATAGACTCCTTTCTCTTGAGTGTTCTAAATGATGTTTGATGATAAAGTAAAAATTATAATACTTTCTGATGAAGTACTCAATATATGTAGAGGACATATTTATGACAATTTTAAGTGGAGAATGTGAAGGGACATAAAGGGAAGTAAGGGTTCCATACTTCATTTGAACTGATTGAATGTTGACATCAGTAGACTATGATCTGATATGTATGTATAATCAGATTCCTAAAAAAGTATAGAAAAAGACACATTCAAAAATGCTATTTATAAATAAAAATGGAATTCTAAAAAACGTTCAAGTAACTTATAGAAAGGCAAAAAAACCCCAACAAAAACCAGCAAAAAACCACACACACAAAGAAATGAGAAACAGAGAGAATGAACACAAAACAAAAAATAAAATGTCAGACTTTAGCACTAATATATCAATAATTGCATTAAGTGTAAATGGTCTAATTATACCAATTAAAAGAGATTGGCAGAGTAAATTAGAAAACAGCTGCACTGGAAGATAATTTGGCAATTGTTTTAAAAATCAAACATACACTTAGCTTATGACCAAGCAGTTGCACTCCTGGTATTTATCCCAGAGAAATCAAACTTGTGTTCACAAATAAGCCTGATTGTTCACAGAAGCTTCGTGGAAAATAGCCCCAAGTTGGAAAAAACCCAAATGCCCTATGATAGGAGGGTAAACAGTTAAACTGTGGAATGGCCATGCCAAGGAATACTACTCAGTAGTAAAAAGGAATGAACTCTTGGTACAGGCATTAGGAAGGTCTCAAGGGTATTATGTTGAGTGAAAAAAGCCAACCTCAAGACTTCACATACTGTATGATTTCACTTATATAAAGTTTTACAAGGACAAAACTATAGAGATAGAGAACAGATTAGAGGTTGTGCAGGGTTAGAGGTGATGGGGGAAAGGAAGATGGGTCTGGCAACAGAGGGGAGATGGGAGATGACAGGGACCTCTCTGCTCTATCCTTGCAACTGCCTGTGAATCTATGATTGATTGTTTCAGAATAAAAAGTTAAAAACAAGAAAGGCATAAAAATTACAGGAGAACATGCATGAAAAAAAATCACTTAGAACTCAGAAAGGAAAGAATCAATAAATTGAACTACATAAAAATAAGACTTCTGTTTGATAGAATAGACCATAACAGAGTCAAGAGACAGATAAAAATCTGGGAAAACATATTTGCAACATCTGTGGCAGACACATGTGACTGGCCAATTTCGCAGCCTCACGGAGTTCACATAAATCAATAAGAAAAAATAACCCAGTAGAAAAGTGGGCAAAGGATGTGAACGGGCAATTTACTGAAAAATAAATACAAATGGCCAGTAAATGTGGGAAAGCTGCCCAGCTTCATTCTTAATGAAGGAAATCTAAAACAAACAACAGTGAAATGTGTTGTGCAGTTATCAGATTAACAAAAGTGGAAAACTGTGATGCCCTAGGGCTGGCGATGATGGAGAAGTAGACACTTTTCTACCCAGTAGGTGGGAGCGTAAATCAGTGTACGCTTTCCAGAAGACAATTAGGGAATAATTATGAGAATTAAAAATACTCACAGCAATCCTACTTCTGAGCAGTTATCCTAAAAGCACACCCCCAAGTTTCTCCAGATAACATGCCCCAGGATATTTCTGCACCAATATTTGAATTATATTTATAAAACAGTGTCTGGCACATAGCAAGAGCTGGGTGAGTATTTATTAAACAAATCAATAGAGGAATTCTACTGAAAAGTTCTCTAAAAGGAACAAATAGCATGTATACAAAAAGACTCCTTTCTGTATTTAAAAATAAGTATATGTGGTTATATGTGGATATTTGCACAACACCTGTGTATTTCAGTATGGGAGTGGGAAGGAAGATTTTACCTAATGTCTTAACTTTGTTCCTGTGAGACTGAACTGTTGTTCAGTAAATATTCACCTCCCTCCCTCTTCCCTTTGGGGTGAACTAGACTCCCCTGTTTGGGTTTGGTCATGTGATTTGCTTTACCCAATAAGATGCGAGCAAATGTACAAACAGGCTTTATGTACGCTTTTGTGCTTTGGCTCGATATCCTGTACTTCTGATACTGGCGTGACAAGAACAGGCTCTGAGCGATCACTGGTCCTCATTAGAGAGACCTGGAGACCCACAGGCTGAAGAAGGGCTGCTCCAGCCAACCTGCAGAGCCGTAGAGGAGAAAGCTGTCACTGCCAGCCCCTGAGGCTGAGACCTTACTTGTTACACGGCACTGTTACTACAGTAGGTGACCAGTGCAGTACCCCTGTAAACATTTTTATCTTTTCCAAATCTTACACATGCACGTGTGTGTATATTTTAAAATTCTCTATATTTTCCTTTACTGTATATATATTTTATCATTTTTATTTACTTTTATTATTAAAGATGTCAATAAGTAGGTGAATTTTGAATTTTCTTTAAATACTAAAAAATATTAGTAGATGTTATATTTTAAAAAAGGAGGTTCGGAAGGTGGCCGGGGAAGAGTTTTATTTGTGACAGTTGTAGGGAGACTTGGATGCCACGTAAGACAGAAGTCGAGGCTTCTTTGCTTTTCACTGAGGTCTGTACATCACTCTGCAGCTGGCTCAGAGTCACCTGTGCATGACATGCTTAGTCCGCGAGGCTGCCTGATGCCCCCTCAGACCTGGCACGCGCCCAGGTGCCATCCCTAAGCACAAGGGCCTTTCTCGGGCTGTGCTGGATAGCTGCGGTGCAGGTGAGGTGGCCCAGGGGGCGCAGAGCTTGGGAGACGTGAGCTCAGGACGACCCCAAAGTGTGGGGAGAGGGCATGCCGTCACCGGCTGTCTGCAGGAGGTCATCGCAGGACCTCGGGACCAAGCTGGGGACGCGAAAACCTGCAGGCAGTTGGTCCTGAAACCATGACACACCCCTGGGGGCTGAAGGTCAAGTGAGGGTGGGAGCTGAGGGGCTTTGGGGCTCCTACCAGCCTGGAGCCCAGGAGCCAGAGTCCCAGCATCGCACTGGACTTGCCTCCATGCTACTCCCTCTCGTCACGGGACGGTCCTCTGCCGCTCGGGGTCAGCAGGGGCTGCAGAGCCGGGAGAGCTGTCTCTGAGGTGGGGGGCGCTTAGCCCAGCCAGCCTGGTCCACACCTGGCTGTCACAGGACAGCGGGTGCTGTCCCGACTGTGTGCACCTGACTGGCTAAGGCCGGGCACCCCGTTCCCCAACTCTCCACCTCTGAGTGACTTCAGGTTAAAGGCAGGTGTGAGCAGACCTTGCGTAAGATCTGGAAGGTAGCGGGGAGGCTGCAGCCACTACTCTCAGAAGCTCGTGCAGCCTTATACTTGTGATGCCGAGAGTGGGTACCACCAGCCCAGTCCCCTCTGCATCGGGTCCAGCTCACCTCCCAGTCACTGGCCCTGCTGACCAACCATGGCCCCAGGCCCCCCACCAGGGTAGACATCAGCCTCGGGTTTATGTGCTAGAGGCGGGCTCAACTGGGTGTGCTTCCTCTCCCGGGGGCTCCTACCTGACAACGCAGGCTGGGCGGGAGAAGAAAAGGGATGGCTTCACCTCTCTGGTTTCACAGGCCTGAAGTCAAGGTCATCTTAGGACTGGTGTGAATGTAGCTGAAAGCCTAAAAACAGGATGCAGGCCTGCTCGGGAAAGGCAATCAGCAAAGACATTTCTCGCACCTCTGTTCTCACTTACTAATTCTTGTCTGATTAAATGAGGTGCTGTGATTATAATAAAGGCAGCCACTCTTACAGACCTGGAGACTTGCTCAGCTTGAGGACTCACACAGGAATTGGTAGCAAAGTTCTTACTTTTGGTTTAAAAAAAAAAAAAGAGCTTTCCTTTATAACAGAAACAAACACAGAATTTTGACTTGTGAATGTGTAATTTTTCTTCCCTTTTGGTGCCCCTTAGTGCGGGGGATCAATTCTTTAGCCCAGTGGTACCCGACCTTTTTGAGACCAGGGTCTGGCTTCGTGGAAGACAATTTTTCCCCAGATGGGGTGAGGTAGATGGTTCGGTTCAGGCAGTAATGCAAGCTATGCGGAGCAATGGAGATTTGTCCGCTGCTCACCTCCTGCCGTGCAGCCTGGCTCCTAACAGGCCTGGAGGCTGGGGAGCCCTGCTTTAGCTCCCGTGGTGTAAAGAAATTTCCAGAATACATCTTAGAAACACCTCTGGATTCTGTCTGCATTCACGGAGGTCATTTTTGGACACTCACCCTGTAAGCCCTCAGGGCCGCTGGGCCAGCAGTGCCCTTTTTATTGTTTTTTAAATAAATATACGGTGATACTCCAAGTTCCAAATGTTTTTTCTGCTCCTCTGCTCAGCCTTTCTCCCTCTTTTCTATCCAAACTGGCTTAGGAACTCGCTTGCCATGAAGCAGTTGGCGATGGTGCAGAGCTAATGGAAAGCTGGTGTTCACTTTGTAATTGGCACGCAGGTCCCCTCAGGCTCATGAAAATGTTCTTCTTTTTTTAATGTATAAAAACACTTTCATCATAATGGAGGTGCTCAGTTATAAACCAAACTGAATGGAAGAACTCCGGATGAAGAGCAGCTGTCTCCTGACACACGCCCTGCACCCCACCTCCCGTCCTGCGTGCTCCTAGACAACCTTTCTCAACAGTCCCTGCCTGAGGTGCTCCAGTGGCTGTGGCCAGAAGCCTAGACCATACGCTTCTTCCTCTGCTTCTTCACTTGTCCAGCTAGGGAGTGACTGCTGTCCTTGCTGGGGTCCATGAGGATTTAATTGACTTACACCACCCTCTTCTCCTCCTCCCCCAGTGAGGGACAGGTATGTTCTTTTTCTTCCCTATGTTGGTTCCCTGAATGCGGGAGGTGGGGGAGTCTCTTCACACCAGGTGGGGCATGCCGACAGCTGGGCTTCCCTTGGGGGTGGGTGGGAGGTGCCCAGGTGCCCTGAGTCCCCGTTGGGGGTAGGCAGCTCTGGGGCGGGATCCCTCCGTTCTGAGGGCCCAGTGGACTGCAGGGCGGATGTTTCATAACCATCGCCCGCCCAGTCCCTCTCTTGCTCCAGCCATCCACCCTCAAAGGCCCGGGGCTCCCCTGCTCCTCTGAATCCTGTCTCCTTTATTACTCCCCTGCCTCATTTCACGGCTCCGTGTGGCCCCATCCACTTTCTTGTCGTCCAGAAAACTGCTGAACTTTCTCATTCACTGATAACCATCCCTCATGGGTACATTTCTCTCTTCTCTTTATTTCTCTCCTTTACTCAGTCTGTCTCTGCAATGGGAAGACCACATCACCATTTCAGCGTCTTAAACAGGTCTCAAGACGCCAAACAGAGGCTTGAGGTTGGCAGCCAGAGCCGCCCCAGGCAGATAGTCTACAAAGGGAACCTGCCCACGATCTTCCTATGATGGCTTGCCTGGGCCTTTCTGGGTTCCCTTTATAGATGTTCTGGACGATTCCATCTTGGCTTTAAAACCATTGCTCACCCCAGGGGCAATTTGGGGAGTTTCAAGTCATCTTTTAAATGGTGAAGATGAACCGGCTGTCGGTTGAAACCAACCTACGCATCTCCTGCTCCCACGAAGATGGTCTCTCTGCCCACGAGCGGGCATTTTTCTGCTTGCTTGGTGGGTCATTCAGGGGCAACCGGATTTTGGGAAGCCAAGAGTTTTGAACGATTTCATGACTATCTCACCGCTTGTGGCCAGCAGGGGGCAGCAGCATGCACCGGCCGTGAGCAGGGCCGAAGCCACGTGTGAACAGGGGACCCTATAGACCTGTCAGAGGTTAAGACAGACGCCCTGTCTTCTGCCTTTGGCAACTCTCTGGCCCCACAGTAACTAGAAATGAGCTCAAGGGATTCTTTGTCCAAATACACTTGGGTCCTTCACATGAGGCCGCAACCAGCTGCACACAGTGTCCGCCTTGGACCTGAACTGAGAGTCTGGAGTGAACGCGTGCTGGGCCACCATCCAGCCGCGTCTGGGGACCACTTTGTGTCTCTCACGGGGCACATAGTCCACCCGGGTGGCACGTGGCCTCACCTGGGTGAGGGTGCTTCATCAGGACTCCCTGGCATGGCCCTGGAAGCCCCTCACCAGCTCCCCGAGTGATAAGCATGCCAGCATGGATCTACCCTTTTGGGAGAGGCTGTTCCATGGTTGCTGGCTTCCTCGGGGTGTTTTTCTTTCTTCTGCATCTTCTCCTTTTTCTGGATGGGATTATGGCTGCTGCTGCCAGCGTTCCCAAATCTCGTGTTGGGTGCTGTGGACTGGCAAGGTTAATTGGGCCAGAGTCTGATTGGGTGGGGAAGATCCCCTGGAGGAGGGCATGGCAACCCACTCCAGTATCCTTGCCTGGAGAAACCAGAGGATGCAGGAGCCTGGACAGCGGAGCCTGGCGGGCTACAGTCCACAGGGTTGCAGAGAGTTGGACACGACTCACTCTGTGAAGTGACCTAGCACAGCACAGCTGATTGGGTTGCATTGTTGTGGACAAGAGCAGGCTGCCCAGAGGTTAATTTTCTCCGCAGTGACGGTGGCCTGACTTTCCTGGTAAAGTATGAACCTCTGTCAACATCAGTGTCCTGCAGTTCAACCTGAATGTCAGGGTTCGGCCGCTCAGCTCTGCAGGGGGAGGGGGGTGGTGATGGTGGGAGACGAGGACAAGCAAGAGGCACCAGCAGACCTGACGCCCCTGACCCAGACGCGCTCAGAGGCCTGCTCGTCTCTTGGGGGAAGACTGCAGGTGTGGGGTCAGAGAGTCCTGGGTTCGAATTCTTGCTTCTCATGCCACTGGCATGGTGTGGTGACCTTGGGTGTCTCACTTGGCCTGGTCCAGCCTCAGCAGCCTGCCCTGGGAGATAAGGCCATGGCATGGGGCCATGGGGAGGTGACTGAGAGGGGACAAGGCAAGATGCCCAGGGACACACTCGGGGCCAAATGCCTTCCTTCTCTCAGCTCC
Organism: Muntiacus reevesi; assembly: GCF_963930625.1. Lineage (NCBI taxonomy): Eukaryota > Metazoa > Chordata > Mammalia > Artiodactyla > Cervidae > Muntiacus > Muntiacus reevesi. Next base: position 178,134,476 of record NC_089250.1, read on the forward strand.
AGGAGGGCCCCCGGGGCCTGGAATTGCTCTGCCTTAGTGTTGAGGGGAGAACAGCACGCCCCTCTGGGACGCTCACCTGCTGAATGGTTTAAGCCGCATGTGACCCACCAGCCTGTTTTAATGGCCGCTCCACCCTTCCCCTTGCCTTCACACCATTGGAATGCCAGCCCGGGGCCCCGGCTCCCACTCCCTCACTTGACAACCACCTGGCAGCCCTCCCTCTTCCTGCCTGGCAGCCTCTGTCCTGAGTCCCTGGTGGTGCTGAGGCTTTGGCCTGGGCTCTGCTTTCAGTGGCTACCACTGAAAGGAAAGGAAATATGTTATCTTGACTTATACTGGGCTCTGCTTTCAGTGGCTACCACTGATAGGAAAGGAAATATGTTATCTTGGTTTATACTGCAGTGGGAGAGGCTGTAAACAAAAAGCAGAATACAAGGAGATCCTGTAGCAGGCTAGAGGAGCCCAGTGTTATGGGGAAAGGAAAAGCTGTGTGGGGCCAAGGCTAAGCGTGCAGCCAGGTGGGTGGTAGGGGCTGCAATATCCAATAAGGCCAGGCCTGTAAGGGGAGGTGACCTTTGAGCAAAGACTTGAAGGACATAAGTAGCCAAGTGGAGATCTGGGGGAAGAGGCTCAGTGCAAAGGTCCCGAGGTTGGAGTGTGCCCGGTGGAAGCTGAGTGAAAAGCCATTGAAGAACCCTGATTTTCACTTTGAATGAGATGAGAGGCACCGCAGAGTTTTGCTAAAAGGAGTGACATTGCGTGCTCCGAGGAGGTGAGGGCAGAGAGGGTCATTCAGTTAGCAAGTGACTAGAGCAACCCACACGTGAGATGACGGTGACCAGGACAGGGTGGTTGCCGTGAGCGGTGAGAGGTGGCTGGCTGTGGGGTGTGAGGGAAAGAGCGGAGTCCAGGATGGCTCCAGGCTCTGGCGCAGAAGGAGGGATCCTTGAAGAATGGGGCTGCCATCAACAAGGATGGGGAGGACCAGGTGAGGAGCAGGTTTTAGACAGGAGAGCAGGGGTTCAGTTTTGGACTGACTGGGTTTGGATATCTACTAGATGTGGAGATCCTCTATTCCATGGAGATGCTCTGGAGGCAGCTGGATATGAGTCCAGAGTTTGGGAGGAAGATTCCGGCTAGTGATGTACAACTGGCAGCCATCAGTCTAGGATGGAACTCAGAGCCGTGAGACTGAAGGAGGAGGGGGGCATATGGAGAGGAGAGGAGGACCTAGGTCTGAGCCCTGGAGTCCTGTGAAGTCAGGTAGTCAAAGAGAAGAGAAGGAACCAGCCCAGAGGGCTGTGAAGCTGCCAGGGGTCACTGCTGACCTTGCTTGACAAGCGCACCACGACGGGCTGAAATGAGTTCTTCCCCCACCCCTCCCAGTTCACATGTTGAAACCCCACCCCAGGACTGCAAAACGTGACTGTATTTAAAGAAGGGAGTTTAAAGGGGGTAATTTTGATGAGATGAGGTCATTGGAGGGGGCCTTACAGCAGGACTGGTGTCCTTATAAGAGGTGGAGGTGAGGACACAGACCATGAGGAAACAGGGAGAAGGTGGCAATCCACACGCCAAGGAGAGAAGCTGCAGGAGGTCCCAACCCCGCTGCCACCCTGACCTCGGCCCTCCTGCCTCCAGAACTGTTGAGAAATACACTTCTGTTGTTTAAGCCCGCTAATCTGACGTGCTTTGTTATGGTGACTGGAGTAGTGGAATTCAAGCATTATCAGAGGAGTGGTGGGCAAACCCCAGATGAATGGGCTTTAGGGACCATGGGAAGAGAGGGAGGAGGATGGGAGGGTGTGGAGAATTTGTCAGAGTTTTACTATAGTATATGTGGTGCTGAAGCGAGCACAGAGTTTTACTATAAAGAAGAGCAAAGACAGAGTGGTAGCTTTCAGAAGAAATGGGATCAGGGGTTTTTCTTTCCTTTAAAAACGTCTTCTCTTCTTTTTTTTTTTTTTCCCAGACAGGAGACAGAACAGCTTGTTTTTACAAAGCTGGGAATGATCCGAGAGCCATCACGAAAGTGATGACGCCGCAGGAGAGAGGGGGGCTGTTGCTGGAGAGAGGACCGGGGTTGCTGGAAGGCACAGTCTGGTGTCCAGAGAAAGGCCTGGCTCAGAAACTCCCGGATGGATGGTCCACCCGTGGAAAAGGCAAAGTTTATGGGCCCAGCTTGTTAGGGAAATAAAAAAGAGGATAAGTGGCCGAACCAGCACACCCTTCAGTTATCTCTGCCTTTGTCCTTTTTTTACAGCCGCAGGTAAGTTGTAAAACACTGATAAAGATGCAAATGATTCCTGTCCATCAGAATGCAAATGAAGTGTGACTCCTGGAAAGCAATTTATTACAGCCCTGTGGACAGATGGGTTTTGCATCTATCTGGAAATTCATTTCAGAGTTCCTTTCTGTGATTATTTCAATTCTCCTTTAAACCACTGGTAACATTTTACTGGTTCCCTCATTAATTAATGGAGCTAAATAAGTGATTTGGCAGGTGTTCATTTTATAGTTGTATGATAGTCGTTATTTTACCTGAAAAAGTATCCTTTTCAAGATGTCAATAGATTCGACGAAATAAAAATGATATTTTATGGTGAGATGAGAAAGATCTAAACAAAATTGTTCTTTGCCTGTTTGGGCCTCCTCTCTCCCCTTTTGCGTGAACTGTGCGGGCGCACTCACCGGACCTCCTAAGGACAGAACATTCCTTCTTAATCTCATCAAGGGCTACAACTCTTAAGGAGATAATCTCGCTACTTAATCCTGTAAGAGGCCATGAGAACCATAACCCACAACTTGCTTTGTAAGTGCAGATCTGGGCTGGGTAAACTGTCAGTAATAAGTCATTTGATGTATAAACCTTTGTCCAAAAACTTGGGTAACTGGGCTTTGCCCTCTAACAGGCAGAACGGTCCTCAGAACTTTCTGAAAGACTGTCTCCTGGGTTACAGTCCTCAGGTAGGCTGGAATAAAATTTTCCATTCCTTTCTTAGGTCTACTGCTGATTAATTTTTTGGTCCACAGTTGTTAAGTGTCTTTGCATATTCTCATGATGGGTTAAGTTTTCCTGTGACGTTGGAGTTTGGAGCACTGGAGCAAAAGCAGACTCCCTCCACCACCTCCTCTACCCCCCCCCCCACCCCCCCACTGAGCAAACCCTTACCTGGGAAGTGCTGAGTGACGGGTGGCGACACGGCCCACACGGAGGGACTCTGTGGGTGCATCCCTGAGCTGAGTCCCGGCCTTCCCAAGAGTGCCAGCCCCCGAGCCCATGTGGGTTGGAGGAAGCCTCCACAGTACTCTGGCTACAGGTAGAAACATGAAACAATCATATTTCACCCCCAAATCCCCACCGGCCCAGAAATGCCTAATTTGGTTTGTTTATCCACGTGACTACAACCCTGATGAAGGTGGGGCAATACCAGCGGGCTTGCGTGACCCCAGTGGGACGACACCTCCCTTACACAGGCCTGGTCCTGAGCTGAGGCTACTGTGGCGTCCTATACCAAGGTCACAGACGTGGAGCCCTGGGCCAAGGTCACAGGATAAAAATCTCTGGAACTGACCAAGTCCCATAGCAACTGGTGCCATGGGCCTCCAGATATAAACCTGCCAGTTCCCTGACCCCATATTACCCACCCTATAGCATCCTAACCAATCACCCAATGCCCCCATTCCTCTAGGAATTTTCTCTGTATTGAGGCTATAAAAATTGGCTACTAGCCAGCCAAAGGCTTTGGCTCTCCCTTGAGCCAGCCCATTGTTCTAACAGCTTCTCCCTCTCTAATAAACTTTATTCTGCCTCATGTCTGGAAATTCTTTACCAACCCATGCATGGACCGCGACAGCTACTCCAGGACAAATAAGCTCTGAGCTATGCCCTCAGCCCACCTCCCCTCCAGGACTCCCTTCTGGGACGTGTATCTGGTGTACCCTTCCGAAATATATAAAAATGCCTCAGTGTTCTAGAATCTGATTATATTTGGCCTTGTACAACCTTCTCAGGAACATCACCCCTGCTTCTGGGTATCCATACATCTATTGCTTTGTGGCCTCCTCCAGTCCTTAAAACTACTCAATTTTTCAGGCGTGGACCAAGTACCACCGCCTCCAGGCAGCCTTACCAGATTGCTCACAGATGGAATGCACTGCTCTCTTCTCTGAAGCTCAGATCCCTTTTCTACCCTGACTGCATTTAGATGTCTAGATCTGGGTTCCTCTACTAGGCTCGCTCAGTCGCTCATTTGTAAGTCCATTTGGCTGAAGGTGACTGAGAGCCTGCCACACACAGGCCTGGAGCCTTCAGGTGCCTGCATTCCCAGGCAGGTTTATGTTCCCCGCACCGAGCAAGCAGTTGCCTGCCTGGTAACAGGTGTTTGGTAAATAAGAAGATGCTGGGGACCCATCTGCCCGGCCCTCCTGTACTCAGCACATCTCTGTTTAGGATGTGCTTCGCTGCTCACACTTTAGTGAGCATTCTTCCTCCCTCGATGGGAGAGTTGAGGCGGTGTGGAAACTGTTGTCAGACTGTTGGAATCGCCCGCTGCTCTGGCCTAGGCCCTGGGCCACCTGGTTCCCATGCTGGTTGCACTCCGGGCAAGCCTGCCCGGCCCTGCCGTCCCCCCTGCGGCCTCTGAAGAGGTAGGGACAGTCAGCATGCTCATGCCTGTCCAGGTGGAGTGGCCGCCTCATCAGCTGCATCAGCCTCCTGAGGTGACTGTAACAAAGTTCCACCAGCCGGGTGGCTGAAAGAAACCGAAACTTCCCTCCCAGTTCTGAAGACCGGAAGTCCAAAGTCAGGGTGTTGGCAGGACCCCACCCCCTGCAATGGCTCTGGGGGAGAGCCTTCCTCACCTCTACAAGTTTCTGGGGGCTCCTGCATTCCTTGGCCAGTGGACATATCACTCCACAATCTCTGTTTGTTGTTTAGTCGCTAAGTTGTGTCCGACTCTTTGAGACCCCCATGAACTGTAGCCAGCCAGGCTCCTCTCTCCAGGGATTTCCCAGGCAAGAATACTGGAGGGGGTTGCCATCTCCTTCTCCAGGGGACCTTCCCGATCCAGGGATAGAACCCATGTCTTCCACATTGGCAGGTAGATTCTTTACCGCTGAGCCACCTGGGAAACCTCACGGCCTTCTTCAGGGTGTCTCCCGCAGCATCTCGCCTTTTGAAGACACTTGTCGCTATTGCAGAGCCCATTCTGAGCCAGGACGACCTTATCTTAATGACATCTTCAAAGATCCTGGTTCCAAGTGAGGTCACGTTCTGAGGTACTGGGTGGCCGTGAATTTAGGGGGAGGCTGTTCAACCACCGAACAGCCCCTGTGGGCAGACGTCTGGCATGGCGCATGTTCCCAGAGCTCCGCCATGGGCTTTCAGGGAAGGGAGCGGGACCAGGGACCCTCTCGCGGTCTGCTCCCCTGGTCTACAGTCAGGACTCTCTGCCAGCCCTGCCTGGGGGCCCTGGGCCCTGGGCTCCGGCAGTGGCTGAACCCGGAGTCCTGGTCAGGCCCCCGGTTCTGCACGTGCGTCTCTTCACAGAGAGACAGGCATCCTCCGCAGCGCCTGCCCTGCTCGTCCTTGGGCTGCCCTGTGTGCGGGTGAGCAACGCCACTCGAGGGGGCCGGGTCTGGCGTTCTGTGAGCAGAGTGTGACATTCCTAGCCAGCTCTGTAGCCTCTGGAGGCAGCTCTGTTTTCCGACATAGAAATTACTGTACCGTTGCGAGCATCAGTTGTAAACACAAGTAAGCCCCATGTCACAAATCCACTTTTATTAAAAAATAAAACTTTCAGTGTTACGGGTCCATTTTTTCACTAAATGAGGGAGACCAAAACATCTGAGGGAGAAAAATAAAAGGCAAATCTTCACCAATCAGAGTGCAGGGACCCTAAACGCATGCGTGAAAGTGAAACTAGCCATTCCAATATTTTATGTTAATTCAACTCTGGATATGACTCAGCTTGTAGAGAAGTAAGTGAAACACAGTTCTTCGTCAGGCTGTTCAGAGTGTCATCTTTGGGGGAGAAGTCCGGCAAGTAGGGCCTTGTCTGTGTACGTTCATTGCTGTGAGCATCTCTGCCCTGAAGCACCCAGATGAGGCCCAACTCTCCTGCTCAGTGATCTTTTCTTAGGAACAGAATCAGTTCATGTGAGCTTCTTACAGAGGTTACAGTGTCTGGGCGTGAGGTGGCTGGGGCACCAGGGTGCCTGGGGCTGAGAACCTGGTGGGGCTCTGTCCCACGCTTCCCAATTCAGCCTCTCTGAGCTCCAGGCTCCTCCTTGGCATCCTGAAATGGCACCAGCAGCCACCTCAAACTGTGCTGTGAGGATTAAACGCCTGCTTCCAGGAGAAGGGCCGGCACGTGCATAGGGCGCTCTGTGAAGCCAGTCACTATTGTCCACGCTCATCGGACGAGTGCACGGACAGATGTGAAAGTATCTGCCAGAGGGGGCGGGACTTTGGCTCCCTTGGAATCACTCCTGGCAAGGAGTGTCTTCTCCCCTTGCAAACTCTGGCGAGTTTGCAGATGGGAACCCAGGGGCTCTGCCTGCTCTTGGCAGTCAACCCTCACCGCAAAACCACCATAATCACATTTCTTACTGTGAACTGCTCTTTAAAGTAAACAACCAATTCACACCCCAAGAACTTACAGATTGGTAGGATATAAATACATCAATTTGTTTTAAGCTGTCGGAGAGAAGAATGACATTTTTAGCATTGAGAAGGGCTGAATCATGGTCTAGAGGGATGCGATCGGATTGACTGCTTGGAGGGGTCAAGTGTAATTTTAGAGTAGAATTAGTATGATTCGTGATAGAGCTGCTACACCTACCCCCCACCCCACAAATTCAGTTCCAGGAGAGGATTTTGTCTCTTCTCATTTAGCCGTTTTCCAAAAAAGTTTAAGATGTCCTTTCGGAGGGAGATGTCTCTGAGTTGTGAAGAGTCTGAAATTGCCTCTTCCCATGAGCATGTCTTTGTTCCAAATGTCAAAGTCATGGGGAAGTGCCCGGATGACACCTGAGTGATGGCTCAACAGATCCTAGATCTCTGAGGTTACAATCGGTTCCTTCCATTATCCCACCATTTCTTCACGGAGTGGACTGAGAAGAGCCCTGGCAGAACAAATGAACTTGCAGCAAGTACTGAAGGGGGCATCCACGAAAGAGCTGAAGGACTTTAAAGCCACATGCACCTAGTATACTGTTATGAAGGAGGAACAGAATCCAAAAAGCCTTAACCTCAGTTTCCTTGGCTGTTTGACCTGGCTGCCTTCCTGATGGACATCTTGGGGGTCAGCTGAGGAGAAGGTGCCTTGGAAATGTGAGGGCGCTGGTCACACCTTGGAGACTGCTGGACACTTGCTGCCCTGGGATGTTCCCTGCCTCTCTTCCTGGCTTTCTTCTGCCTTCCCATAAGAGGGATTGATTTTCGGGGTCTGAGATCATGTCTACAGACCAAGGCTACTTTGAAAGTAAAACCAGCTGAATTTGGGCCAGGTGCCTCTTTCTTGACCTGTTTTGGGGGAAGAAAAGTCTAGAATCAATCATTGGAGGTTTGGATTAGTTCAACTTCATTTTTCTTTTTTCTTTTCTTTTTTTTTTCAACTTCATTTTTCAAAACAACCAGCTGCAGGACTGAAGCATTCCCAAGCCCTGACTCTTCCTCCTGCGGCTCGTGCAATGCCTTTGTGGGGTGAGTCCTCACCCCAAGATCCTTTGCTGTTGGAGGAAGAAGACTGTATGAACCCTGATGCAGCTCTTTCTGTGTAATAGGTTAGCCAGAAGCACAATATTTGGATGATCCTCAAACTATTCCACTCAGATTTATTTCAAGTGTGGATTTAGTTTCTCTCCTGCAGTGTGATCAGTTGGTAAGGACATATTTTGCCCAGGTAATTTGTTCTACTCTGGCCCGAGTGAGGTGCGGCAACGAGAGACATGAAATCTTCAATTTGAGAAAGAAAAGAGCATAAATTCTGAAGTGTAGCACCTGCCAGCAAGGGAAGGTCCCAGGGGAAGGCCGTGAAAGGATTCTATAAAGTTTTAATAGCTGAAAACCCAAGAAGACAGAATTAAATGCAAGCTGGGGACCAGCTCTTTTCTTGATCATATAAAATGTGAGGAGATCTCCATATCAACTCCGGCAGCTCCTTGGATTTTGGGGGGCAGAACGTGGATGCTTTGGAATTTCAAGGCACGTGTGAGTCTTTCCGATCTCATCAAGAGAGATGGAGCCATTTGCTGGACATACAGAAGAGTACGAGTAGCCTGTGGCTGAGGACCCACGCGATAGTAAATACGATCACGGAGTAGAAGATTGCAGCTGCCCAGTGAGCACAGGTTCACCATGTTTGTGCCTCATGCTTTAGTATTAATAAGAAAGGTCATTTTCTCTTCTTTTCTGGTGTGCTGTCAGGCAATGATGTTGAATGTTGGCTTCATGCCCTTGACAGTCATGCTACCTACCTACCTGACTGCCTCGACAAAATAAAATAACAGCCCTTCTGTGCTTGTGGTTTTATTCAGGGAATCCAAGCAACAGTGGGTTTGTAACTGGGTGACTTCTGTTCCTAAAGCAAGAGGGGACCTAGGACTATAGGCCAGATGGCATCAGAGCTGGTAGGCATCGGTTCCCCCCTGAGCAGGGCCAGTCGCCCACCCTGGTTGGACGTGGCTGTCGGCTGAGCATACTGTGCTTTGGGTCTGGGTTTTCTCGATGAAGTAGCTCTGAGCACGTCGGCATCTGGATCAGATATCTGCCACATTTGGAGAAGGGGCTGCTCCTCCAGGGCCTCTGTGACGCAGAGCAGATGCCTCAGCCCGATGGCCAGCATCCTCCGGGATCTGGAGGCGCCTGCCCTGTGCCCTAGTCCCGGCCGCACCTCCTGCCTGGCTGTTACGTCTGCCGCAGTGGACGACTCCTCATCCTGGCTCATACACTGCGTCGTCTGTCTCGGTGCCTTTGCATGTGTTAGTCCATCCGCTCTGATGCCTTTTCCTGCAATCTCTGTCAGCTTCGTACCCGTTCTTCAAGGCCCACCTCGTGTGCCATCTCTGTTGCTTCCCTCCCTGTCCTCACCAGCTCTGCAATACCTCCTATTGCAGTTTGCTTCGAATCACGCCTGAGTTTCTGTCTCTAGTGCTCCATTTAAGATTCCCAAGAGCAGGAACCTGTGTAACTCGGTGTAGGTGCCAATTAATCGTAGTTAAGAGTATGGCCTTTGTAGTCACACCTAGTGGTATTCAAACCCGAGTTCTGCCTCTTCATAGCTGTGTGACTTTGGGGACGTTACTTAACCTCTCTGGGCTCCAGTTTCCTAAATATATACAGATATATATATTTTTTTCTAGCAGTTACAATGTGTGAGACCCAGTGACAAATGCTTTATACACATTATCTTATTTATAGAATGTAATTCCTCCTTCTATGATGGAGACAATCATAGAAGCTCTTTACTTGGGTTTTGGGGGAATGATCATGAGATAATTCTCAGAGGCTGCTCATGGCCTTGGGCCATTGCCAGCCCAGCTGGGTGGATAAGACCTCTCAAGAGAACAGGTAACTCAATAACTCACTGAGTACTGTGAGACATTCTATGGAATTATTGAACCTGAGGGGGTTGTGATAATCCCTGAATTTGTAGCCAATTCGTCAGAAGCACAGGTGGCTGGGGACCCCTAGAAGTGTGTGGCTGGTATCTGAGATTAGGGTGGCTTTGGGGAAGCCCTTTACTTACAGAATCGGTGCCAGCCCCCCAGGGCTAGCCAAAGCTGAACTGCAGTAAACCCAGGAGGTCTCCCTTCCCCAGCAGGGAAGATACCACCTCACATAGCCCAGAAAGGAGCTGGGAGCTCCTGATCCTCTCTGCCGATGGGGCTGGTCTGGCCAGAGGGCTTTGTTTTGCACAACTGACCCCCATGCTGGGGATAAGCAGGCTTTAGAGGGAACCCTGGGTCTGAAAAGACCAATTGCTTCTTATGTCCTCAACTCAAGGTGCCCCGAACCACCAAATGGCCCAGAAACCAAAGGCACAAATGAATGCAATAGCCTTTCCCGAGGGGCAGAGGAGCCCTGAGTGAGTGTGTCTGCTGGGGTCTTCATTGTGATCGGGGGTGAGCGTGTGGACGCAGGCTGAGGTCACGGATCCTGACAGTGCTCTTCTTTGTAGAGTTTCTATCTAACTGGGCGGCGACTTGCCTTAGCAGCTGTTGAGCTCTCAGGTCTAACTTATTTGAGGCCTAATCACCCACAGCACCATCGAAGCCCTGTTCTTTTTGTGTGACTAAAAAAATACAACATCCAGACATGGCTCTGTCTACATTGCATTTAAAACACCTCTGCCCGTGGGGGGTACCCACACGGGCCAGGTTTCCCATTAGGAGTGTGAGCTTTTTTAAAAAAAAAAAAAAAAAAGGCACAGGGAAATGTTCAGACCTCACTCAGAAGGTCTTACATCATAGGAAGAGACAGTGAGAGCCTCGATTCCTTTTACCACACAGCCCAGAGGGAGTGGTGCAAATGGACCTGAAGGGCCAAATGTGTGTTTCTGGAGTGTTCAGTCCTCCAGGGCTTGCACACCCTCTGAAAGGGAAGTGCATGCTTTCAGCGATGGATCTAAATCCCTTTGAAGATCTTAATCTCACTATGTGCACTGCCGTCTGGAGCAAAGCCAACACCTCGCATGGCCAGCTCCTCACTGCTGCCTCCTGCCTCTGCTCTGTTTGTTTTCTTTTTGATGCATAAACATCTGTTTCCTCGAGTCTCATATCACCCAAGAATGGAAGGAAGCCTTGGATAGGCAGGAATCTGGTCTGTACTTTTTCTCTGTCACACCTCCAGACCGGGCATGTTGTCAGCACACAGTAGGAGCTTAACGAATGTTTGACAAGGAAACCTCCTAACCTTCCTTCCTTCTCGGGCCTCGACCCTTTTCACCTGCCTACTTAGCCCATCACCTGCGTCACAACTCGGGTAACAGGTGACCTGAGGGGACACTTATTTCCAGCTCCCAGATCCAGCCTGGTCCCCAGGAACCCTCTGCGCTGCTTGCATTCTGTGACCCCCTCTTCCTCCAGCATCCTCCTTGCCATGTATCTTCAAGTCCTCCTGGATGTGGGGTGCCCGGACCCTCTCCTGGCCTCGCAGTCTTCCTTCCTCTTGTTTCATCTTCAGCTCGGCCCTCGCCCTGCCGCCTGCCACAGTGCCTCGCAGAGAAGGGAGCTTGGTAACCACTGAGCAAAAATGTCAGCCATCCCGTGTCCATCGCGCTGGGCCTCACACCAAGCAAGACCTTCCCTTTAAAGACTTCCTGCGTATGTAATGTGCCGCCATAAGTTCTTTTCATAGTAACTTGAATGGAGCTGCAGCCAGTTGGGGGGAAAAAAAATCTGTTTTTCATCTAGTGGAGAAAACAATCCAATAACAGGGAACTCAGCCATTTGCACATCCGGATCCTTTTACCACAAATGGCTTAAGCGCCTGGGCACGCGGCTACATCCCTTCTAGATTGTCTGGGCGCCAAAGCCAAATGAAATTCCAGGCGGCGGGGGACGGAGCTCTCTGCGGCTTCCTGGAACCGTGGTCACTGAGGAGATTTGATATTAGCAGTGACTGCAAATGGCCAGGAACCTGGTAATTGCTCATCAGAGTTGGTGCCCAGAGGCCAGGGTTAGGGAGTGGGTGGTGATGGGGGCTGACTCTGGGAGAGACGAGCCCGCACCCAGCAGAGATGCCATAAGATCCAGGGCGGCAGGTGGGGCAGGTGGCTAATGAGACTTGAAAGTTTGACAGCAGTTCACAGCACATGGTAGAAAACCTGCCTGCCATCCTCTTCTTGGGTTTGCCCCCTTTTTTTTTTTTTGAGGGGACGTAGGGGTGGGAGGGCAAATAAATGTTTATGCTATTGAAAAGCTCTGCTGTAGTTACCTCCAGAAGATGGGGGTCAAATCCCCAGAAGACCTGGACCAGTGGAGCCTATTTCCTTGTTTGTAACCTTAGGAGGGTGAGAGTACCCCCTCAAGGCGCGTGTCCAGTAACTGGTCACCTGTAGCCTGTGCACACGTGACTGGGTTTGCCCAGGCCCCACTAGCTGAAAGCATCCATTAACCCTTTACTGCAGCCATCTGCACCTATTTTCTACAAACTATGCCTTTCAACAAAACTGACAAGAATAGCAATGATAGCCGCCGTTTCTTCACTCATCACAGTAGCTGAGAAGGGGCAGTGTGGTCAGGAAGGTTTAGGGAAGGGTGGAAATGGGCTTCCCTGCTGGCTCAGCAGTAAAGAATCTGCTGGCAATGCAGGAGATGCGGGCTTGATCCCTGGGTTGGAAAGATCCCCTGGAGAAGGAAATGGCAGCCCACTCCAGTATTCTTGCCTGGAGAATCCCATGGACAGAGGAGCCTGGCAGTCCATGGGGTTGCAAGGAGCTGGACATGACTGAACGACTAAAACAACAATGGAAATGGGGGGCTGGTGGTGGTCAGGTCCTCCTGCAGTCAAACCCTGAGTCACCACTAGAGTCTGACTTCTTCTTTCACAGCTCAGCAGAGATTGACTGTGAGCATTTTCTTCACCCAAAGCCCATGCGGGCCCCGACTCTCAGTGGCCACTGACCTTTACTATCAAGAGGGGTCCTGTTTACTCTGCCCAAGGTCCCATCATGGGAAGTCTGGGTGTTTGATAAGAGATTTTTTGGAGATTACACAGCGTTGCTTCAGTTCCTACAGTCTGTAAACTTGAAATGATCTGGACTTGTGGGCACAGGCCACTTCTTGCCTTTATTTTTCTTTTAAATCTTAAACAAATTCAAGCATTCTTTAGCACACCACAAGTATTTCCACAGAAGTGCTCTCTCCCCAGCCTCCTCCTTCCCGGTGCCCAGGTCTCCACAGTGCTTTCTGGCTGCTCAGAATCCCCACTGGGGACCTAGGACCTCTTCTCCCAGGAGAGCCTTTTTCTTCATACTTAACAGCATCCCGAGTTGCCTACCTGTCGGGAGGAGAGCTTGGGCTCTCCTGCCGTCTAAACTAAGAAACTAGATAACACATACTAAGTTATTACAGACTAGCAATTGGTGCAGTGCCTTGACATCCCCAGAAAAGAAACAGGAGGAGAGGATTCTGACTAAGGATGAAAAGGGGCCTCGCCGTGGGCACTGGGGGAGAGGCTTGGGACAGAAACTTAACAACAGTTCACAGTGACTCTGCTGTCACAGAGGCTGGGCCACAGGGAGAGGATGACACTGTAACTCCCAGAGCCCCTGCTGGGCCTTTAGACTCCCCTGTGTCTCAGTTTGCCTTTTTTCTTCTTCAATTTGCTTTTTGCATCTCTCTGTGTGCAATCTGTGTCTCTGGAGGGAAGGGGCTCACTTCTTGTAGGCAAGGAGGGGTCTGCAGCCTTTCTAAGCCTAGGGTGGCACTGGGCAAGAGAATCTGGGAGTAAGAACATAAATAAGTGAATGCTGGGCTGGGAGGTGGTCCTGTGAGAAGAGGGCATCAGAAAAGACAGATGATGCCACTCACTGATTCCTTTTGTCAACTGAGGGCTGCTGTGTGAGGGAAAGGGCAGGGACATGAGACGGGAGAGGGACAGGTGCCTGTCAAGCTAAGTGGGAGCAGCCCCGAGTAAACAGATCACACCCACAGGGCATTCTAGCGAACCTGCCAATCATAGCATCTCAGCTCAGGGATTGGCTCAAGGGGCAGTCACATGACTCAAGCTAGGCCAATCAGAGTGCTTCCCTAGGATTCTGAATGTGGAGCCAGAGGAGCTGTATTCCTTCCTCTTGGGCTGCTAAGCTGTGAGAGTGTGAGTTCTGAACTGCTATGGGTGAGCACATTCCTTTTAGAATGAAAAAGCTCACCACAGTGGGAGGGGAAGACGCTGATGTGTGAAGGGAAACAGAAGCAAGAGGCAGGGTGGGGAGGCCTGGTGGTGTTCAACCCCCCAGAACCCCCTCCCCATCCCTGTGGCCTTTGGAGTGGGGGATATGGAGAGGCGGGGAGAGAACCAGAGGAGACATGCAGCAGAAACTGAGATGTGCTGTGTGTGTGTGAGGGAGGAATCAAAAAGAAAGGCGTGGTCACACGTGGAGAATGACAGCAGGAAGCCACTTGCTGGTGCGTCAACGAGAATCTTACCAGGACCTTGACTGGGCAGCTGGGAGAGCTATCTGCTGGCCAGAACACCGCCCACTGACCTACAGCTGTCAAGAGTGGTGCATTGTTCTGATTTCCCAGAGGCGCCATAGGCAGTGACCTTGGGAGTCTCTCTCTCTCTCTCTCGAGTCCTTCACTGAGGGCCAGCCTCTGTCCTACATACTAAATGGATGCGTGGAGGGCAGAGGCAGATGCAGTCCTTGTCCACATAGGGTCTGGCAAGGATTCAGACATGTAATGTGCAGTTCCTGTGCCTGTGAGGAGGGTCAAAGGAGAACGACCGGGGCTGTGAGACCTCGGCTTCACAGAGGTGGCAGCAGGGATGGCAAAAACCTAGGAGGATCACAGCCATGAGTGCCTTTGAGTCTACCGTATTTGTGCCTTAATCAGGTGGTGGCTTCTGTATTTCTCAGTGCTTTCACATGTCTTTATTTGACCCTAAATGCAACTATTTCAGGAAAGGAAGGCAAAAATCGCAATTGCTGTTTTATAATGAAATCCTGGAATCATTGACTCTTAAAGTGGCAAGGGAAGGGAATATCATTTCTTGAGCATCTACATAGTTCCTACTATGTGCTAGGAACTTTTCAATGATCACATCTGTACTCCCATTCCACTGGCCCTCCGTCCATGGGATTCTCCAGGCAAGAATACTGGAGGGGGTTGCCATTCCCTTCTCCAGGGCATCTTCCCCACCCAGGGATTAAACCTGAATCTCCTGCACTGGCAGGTGGATTCTTTACCACTGAGCCACGAGGGAAGCCATCAGGTTGAGGCATTACCTCTTTCATTGATAGGCAGACTGTGGTGCAGGGTGACACAGATTTTTGTCTCTTGGTACAGAGCTCCCACCTCTGTAGGAAGCCATTTCCCAGCATCTTCCATTGGATTGAATCTGTTAGGACTGTCAGAAAAAGAAAACTCATCTTATTCTAGCTCCACCACTGAGGGGGATTGACTGGCTCATGTACTGGGAAGATTTAGAGGGAGGATGGATTTCAGGGTTGGCTTTGATTCAGCAGCTCAACAATGTTATCAGGCACCTTGTTTTCATTCAGTCTTTGCCTCCCCAAATAGTACAGAGGCTTGGACTACTAGCAGCTTCCCTCATGGTGCCAAAAAGGCCTCCCAGGTTCTCACCCTCACAACTGCTACTATGTCTCCTCTTCAGACTCTTTCAGAAAAGCAAGGAAACTTTTTCCCTTTCCAGGAATTTCCTAGCAAAATTTCCTGTGTCATTGCTCCAAATTATGTCATTCCTCCATTCCCAAGGCAAAATCAGGAATGTGTTTGGCTGACCCACTGAGCCCTGGGTCACCTGGAACAGTCACTGAGGCATGGGGGATGAGATCACCCTTACTGTCTGGATGGCCAAAGCTGGCCCCATGCAAAGGTGGCCAGCTTGATGTTTCATGGGATTCCGGTCCTGTTACGCTTGGACAGGGGATGCTGCTGGGTAGCCAACAGAGCCCCCAGGGATGCTCATGGCTTGTTTTCCATGTTCACGGGACTGAACGAACAGCTTTGCATAGTCACTGAAGCAGAATAGCTGCTGATTGGATGCACGAGTGCCTTTCTGGCCTCTTAGGGAAGGAAACAACCAAATGAAGAGGCTCTCAAAGGACTTGATGTCCTCAATGGTTTCTGAAGGACATTTTTCTCAATCCTGGCAGAACTGTGCAGTCAGGAACAGAGCCTGCATCAGGGTCTGTAATTGCCTAATTAGTTCAGGCACAGGGGCCCTTGGGCAGGTGGGAGGAGGGGAAGGTGAGTGCCTCTGCCTGGGTGCCTCTGCCTGGGTGCTCCTGGAGCCGGCAGCACCAGGCTGTAGGCAGTTGTGGTCCAAGGACAACTCATCCAGGTATGGAGACTCAGGTGCCCAGAGTGCTTGACAAGGCGCTCAACTTGGCACCCAGCCTCCTTCAACCCAGAGGGCACATCAACTCCACTTTCATCAGGTGCAGACAAAGAGAAGGCTGTTAGTTAATTCTGAGCCCCAGGCTGTTCTGTGCATTTTCTGCTTTACTGCCTGGAACTGGTTCAAGTTCACCCAGGGCCTGGCTCGGGGAGTGCCCATAGGCTCCTCTTGATTGCTGCATTCATTTACCCAGGCGGCAGTCACTCTCTGAGCCAGGCGGTGGGGGCGGGGGGGGGGGTGCAAAGACGGGTGGTGGCCCCTATCTGCTGGGGTGCAGGGTCAAGTTGGGGAGGGGAGGTGCTTGGAGGTGCACCTGGTAGAGAGAAGCTTGGGAAGCTTGGCCATTTGGGGCGGGGTGTGGTTGCTGAGCTCTGAAAGGGCTTGCCATTGTTGAGGAACAGAGGTGCAGTGGGAGGGGAGGGGGACAGGTGGTGTGTGGACAGGGAGGGGCCGTGGTAGTAAATGAGACTATAGGGTAAGCTGAGGCTGGGCCTTAAAGGCCTCGGTGGCAAGAGGCAAGGTCGCCTTCAAGGCATTTGTATCTGGCTTAGAAAATTCAGTTAGAGGACAAAGGTGCGGGAGATGAGCTTGGGAGGAGGGATGATGGTTCAGAGTTGAGGTGCACTTGGGTCACCCAGGAGCGTCCGGAGGGCACAGCACATCTGCAGGAAAGGGGTGGGGACATGGGAGTTGGCACACCACCATTTTCTATTTTGCACACTCCCTTCCAGTCTCTGTTCCCGTGAGAGGCAGTTATAGCTTCCAAGCACTGACAATCTGGGCTGACAAGGATGGCAAGTTACCGAACTGAGCCTCATTTCCTGGTCTGGCGTGGGGAGAACGGTCTCTATCGCAAGGCTGTCTCGAGAGTTAACTGAGATGATGAGCTCAGCCGGAGCCTGGCATACGCCACGTGAGCACGACATGGCAGCGGCCGTTGTAAGCACATGTCTGCGTGCTTCAGGTTGCTGTGACATTAGGGACATGGCTCTCTAACCCACATCACCCCACCAACCCCCAGGACAGGAATGGCCCTGTAGGCTGCCTCCTTAGAAACCAAAGGAAGTGATGCTTCTCTTGAGGGAGAAGAGGGAGGCTTTGCTGTGGGAGTTCACTTCTCCAGGTGATTCTCTTCACGACAGAAGCGGCCGCGCTGCTTCACCTAAAGCACATGGGGGACACGACGTGGTCTCCTGACTGCCCTTCCCCCCTCCTTTCTGCCCTGGGGGCAGGACCACCAGACATCGGGTCAGGTGGGGTGCTTTTTGTTTCTGACAGTTACTTTTTTTAACTGGAGTATAAGTGATTAACAATGTTGTGTTACTTTCAGGTGTATAGCAAAATGATTCAGTTATACATACACATGTATCTATTCTTTTTAAGATTCTTTTCCCATTCAGGTTGTTATATAATATTGAGCAAAGTTCCTTGTGCTACACAGTAGGCCTTGTTGGTTATCCATTTTAGATCCAGAAGTGCGTTCATGTCAATCCCAAACTCCCTAACTATCCCTCCTTACCCCTCCCCCTTGGTAACCGTAAGTTCGTCTTCTAAGCCTGTGAGTCTGTTTCTGTTTTATAAATAGTATTTGTCAATGACATGACAGACAAGGGATTAGTCTCCAAAATTTACAAATAGCTCATGCCGCTTAATATCATAAAAACAAACAACCCCAACAAAAAATGGGCAGAAGACCTAAATAGACATTTCTCCAAAAAAGACATACAGATGACCAAAAGCCACATGAAAAGATGTTCAACATCACTCATTGTTAGAGAAATGCAAGTCAAAACTACAATGAGATATCACCTCGCCCCAGTCAGAATAACTATTATCAAAAAAATTCACAAACAACATATGCTGGAGAGGGTGTGGTGAGAAGGGAGCCCTCCTACACTGGTGGGTGGGAATGTAAACTGGTGCAGTCACTGTGGAAAACAGTATGGAGGTTCCCCAAAAAAGTAAAAATTGGGCTACCATATGATCTAGCAATCCCACACCTGGACATATATTCAGAGGAAAACATGGTCTGAAAGGATACATGTACCCCAAGGTTCATTGCAGTTGTTTACAACAACCAAGACAGGGAAGCAACCTAGATGTCCATCAACAGAGGAATGGATAAGGAAGACGAGGTGTATGTACACAGGGCCTCCCACGTGACACTAGTGATGAAGAAGCCGCCTGCCAATGCAGCACGCGTAAGAGACGTGGATTCGGTCCCTGGGTCGGGAAGATCCCCTGGAGGAGGGCATGGCAACCCATCCCAGTATTCTTGCCTGGAGAATCACATGGACAGAGGAGGCTTGTAGGTGACAGTCTATTGGGTCGCCCAGAGTTGGACACGACTGAGGCAACTTAACATGCATGCATATACACAATGGAATGTTATTCAACCATAAAAAAGAATGAAATAATGCCATTTGCAGCAACATGGACGGACCTGGACCTAGAGAATGCTGTACTGAGTGAATTAAGTCAAAGAAAGACAAATATCATATGATATCACTTATATGCAGAACCAAAAACAAACAAACAAACAAACAATACAAGTGAGCTTAATTACAAAATAGGGTCAGGGGGTTTTACACAATGTAATTAACTCACACAGTGGAGGACTGTTCTCCAACGTGACACCAGCACCAACTTGCTGATGCATCTGTGCTTTGGTCAAAGGGAGCTGGTGCTGGCCCTCGGGAGTGACAGGCACTGCTTGGGTGTTCAGACACTTTGCTTTAGACAACAAGAAGCATGCACCCAGTCCAGTGGAACGGCTGATCCAAATCTTCTGCTTGGGTGACTCGTGAGTTCAGTGGAAATAAAGGAAAGGCAGTAGCAAAGGGCTTGCATTGACCACGGGGCGGACAGGACTAAGGGGCAGAGACCACCTGGGATCCTTCCCCAGGGTCTCCGTGTGTCCAGAGCACCAGGATCTGTTGAACTCCAGCCTCAGTCAGACCTCAAGTCTGTTCCTGAAAGGCGATCCAGAATTCAAGGGGTGGGTGGGGATCAGCGGTGAGAAGAATTCTTCCAGTGAAAATATGCAGTAGCATCCGGCTTGCCAGGGTCAGTTGTACTCTGTGCAGTGTCTCTGATGCCTCATCAGACGCATATACTAAGTAGAGGGTTTGGCTTGCCCCTTTAACAACGCCAGCGAGACGAGAGGCACGCGTCTGAGGGTCCTTGAGGCTCTGGCAGGTATTCTGTCCACAGTGTGTTTGGCAGGTTCTTCATTTACCAGCATAATTAAGCCCCCACTTTATGCTAATTACTGAAGGGGCCAATCACGCACCCTGGATAGAGGGTTGGATGGGTAGATGGGTGAATGAATGAATGAGTGAAGAGCAGGACATGTGTCCTGTCCTCAAATCATCACAGGATTCCTCACATTTCCTCACTGCATCGTAACTAACTGGCAGCATTTTCACTTACCCGTCCTGTCTGGTCCACACTGTAAATGCTTAGGTAGAATCAGTTACAGTGTGTGAACATCTTACCAACACCAGGTGAGGCGTGAGAACTTCCTGGTTCCCTATGAGTGGCTTCGCTTCTTTGTGTTTTAGCTCAGCTTTGCTGGCAGAAAAGACAGCCCAGTGCCTGGGGGAGAATTTAAACCCAAGTAGACTTCGTGTCTCAGACAACAGCAGATGCTTCCCTTTCGAGCGGTTTATTAAATCCTGCCCAGGGTAGAGTAGACCACTTCCTGGAGGGTTTGTAACACACTAGGGAAAATCTTAAGACGATGCACGGGGAAGGAAGCGCTGGGTGGAGCAGGGCAGACCATGGGCATTCTTTATTTGAGAAAGTCATGCCATCTGGGAGAACTATTGCCAAAGACCATTGCTGAGACACGCTGCCAATGTCAGAATTGAAATCCAGTGCACCCAATTAATGTTGGTTTCCATGGCAGTCAACAGAGTGAGGGCCCCCCACCCCACCTCCTTACTCCCCCCACTCACCCAGGCAGGGAAGTATCTACAAGAGGCTTGGGGGAGAGAGAAACATGGGGCACTGGAGCAGGGGGAGACAAATAAGGATGTGACTTTGGTGGCTTTAGCCAGGACCTCCGAGGTCCTTGAAGAGAGTGGGGTCCAAACTGCATTCCTCCCATTGTGATCCTAAAGACCAGGAAATTCCCAGAAGAATCCACTGGGGCAGGCCTGCTCTGTTCAGGGGAGGGAGAGGAAAGAGTTCATGCCAGAGATGAGGAACTGAAGCGGGGACAATCGTTAACTACTTTGGTGATGTTTGGAGGTCACACTGGCTTTGAGATGTCTTAGATCCTGTGTTCCAGAGGCACCACTAATTGATGGCAGGGGTGGGGGTGTACTGGCTCCAATTTATATGTATATAATATATTTAGGTCAGCTAATTTAAGAGAAGGCAAAACAAAACTGTGTGTTGGAGGATCCCTTGATCCACGGCTGCTGGCCTTGGCTTTGAGACACTGCTGGCTCGCATTCAAGAGTCTGTGCTAATTGACATTTGTCTCCTCTTCCCCACGAAGGCTGCCACCCTTGTGTCATTAGGACACAGGCACCACAACTATCTCTAAGGCGGAGTGGTAGTTTCTTTCTGTCAGAGCCAGGCGCTGCAGCAATTATCAGAAAAGAAGAAAACAGTCAGATGAGGAACTTGCTTTGTAGGCTTGACGAAAGTAATAGACTAGCCTCGTGACCAGATAGACTTTCCTTTCATCGGCACCGGGAAGTTCTCAGGCATCTGTCTGCTTAGCACAAAGGAGCCCAGATCTCTTTATTTCTGCCCGACTCCTTCCCTGCCCCCAAGCCCCGGCTGGGGGCTGGGTGTTCGACAAGACACACTCAACAGCAATAAGACGACTCCTCTGACAAAGAAGCCGAGCGCTGGTAGACGGATCTGAGAGGCTAGTGAGAGGAGTTCATTTTTCTAACTCCATTATGGGCACTATTGGTTGGAGAAGCAATTTTTTTAAAAATGTGCCATCTTCACACGGTGTAAGGTTTTGAAGTGTTTGCCCCCCAATTACTGCAGCAGAGGCAGGATATGGATTAATTCGGAAATAAGGAAAAAATTTGGGGGAGATGGAGGGGGCCTCTCTGGTGGGAGGCTGGGGGCACACTTGCCAGGTGGCCAAGTTAATGGGGATTAATGAGCTGCTGGAGCAGAATAATCAGCTGTGCCCTTGTCAGTCAGCCTGAGCACAGCTTCGTGGAAGGCTCAGGGGTGCCTCCCTGCCCTGAGAAGCTGAGGTTTTGGTTCCCAAGTGCCCCTTGTATGGTTTGCTCCTCCAATCCGTGGTGCGTGCCCCTCAGTTCACAGCTGGGAGGAGCCTCCTCCACAGGGCTATGGATGAGCATGGCTTCATGATCCCAGCAGCACTGTTCCTCCTGCATCGGGGACGATGGAAATGATCTGCACGTGACAGGCTGACCCAAGACAAAGCTGGGTCTTGACTTCCCTGGTCATTAGCTTTGGACAGATCCTTTACCCTCTGTGAGCCTCAGTTTTCTCATCTATAAAATGGGCACAGTAATGACCCATTTACATCACTACCTGTGTTAATCGGTAGTGAGGATTAAATCAGATAACATGTGAAGTCAGAAGCTGTACAGTGCTCTGACATTTGCTGTACCGTTGTTCTTGGCTGCTGTCCGCTGTGCGGTGTCAAGGGCACCTTTGGAAAGAAGAAAGGAGTGGGGAGAGTCCAAGGGGAGCTGAGAGTTTTTCTGATACCCAACAGTGTCTTCTGCTCCTGGCCCAGTCACTAGAGTCCCGAGGGTGTTCTGACAGCCATTCTCGACCTGAATCAGAATTCTTCCACCTTCCTGAAAAGGTGAGACTGAGGGCTTCCCTGGTGGGTCAGCGGTAAAGCATCCGCCTGCCAGTGCAGGAGACACGGGTTTGATCTCTGATCTGGGAAGATTCCCACATGCTGCGGAGCAACTAAGCCCATGCGCCACAAGTACTGAGCCTGTGCTCTAGAGCCCGGGAGCTGCAGCTACTGAGCCCACGTGCCACGACTACCAAAACCTGCCTGGCCTAGAACCCGTGCTTTGCAAGAAGAGAAGCCACTGCAATGACAAGCCTGCACACCACCGCTAGAGAGTAGCCCTGCGCGCCGAAACTAGAGAAAAAGCCCTCGCGGCAACAGAGACCCAGCACAGTCACAAATAAAATAAATAAATTCATAAAATTATTTTTTAAAAAAACTAAAAAAAAGTGAAACTGAAAGGCCAAGGAATCTCCTGCTTCCTCCGGAACTGCATTAAGGGCTCCCACCTGGGGGCAGTTCACTGGGTTCCTGTCTCTCTCGTAGCCAAAGACAATGAACAGCTTGATGGCAGGAGCCAGGCCACTCAGCCCATGCGTGGTCCATTGTGGTCCCCTTGACCGCTTTGCTGGAGGAGCAACTGAGACCCCAAGGGCCGCCCAGGAGGTGAAAGTTGTTTCTCATTTCTATTTGATATCCTGTGATCAAAAGATGCCCCCTGACCAGTAAAATGCTGTTGAAAATGCTCCACCAGACCCGGGTGGATACCAATTAACCTCAGAAATGGGAGTGGGAAGGGGAACGCACCGCAGCGAGATGGATTCCCCCCGTCCCCTCCCCACCAGGGACGTGGAGCTGAAGAGGGCACATTCTGCTCGCTTATTGAATGCATAGCAAAAAAAAACAGAAAAAAAAAACAGAAAAAAAAATGAGTAATAGCCGAACAGAACAGTCAGTGGAGGCTCAAGTGTTCGCTTCTGAATGGTGCTCAAGCAGCGGGCACAGCGTCTGCTCACGGACACAGCACTGTCTTCAGAGATGAGTGGGACATCGCGGCCTCCTTGGGAGGCACGCCTGGTCGGGGGCGGCCCTGAGGTGGGAAGCAGCGTTTGCAGATGTGCCGGGGAGGAAGGCGGAGGGCTGGGTGGGTGATTGGCCGGGGACGGGGGGCTGGGGCTGGAG
Source organism: Muntiacus reevesi (assembly GCF_963930625.1). NCBI lineage: Eukaryota > Metazoa > Chordata > Mammalia > Artiodactyla > Cervidae > Muntiacus > Muntiacus reevesi. The sequence goes on from NC_089250.1 coordinate 178,157,503, forward strand.
TTCTGGCCGCCCAGACAGCCAGAAGAGCTTTTCTTTGGTGGTCTCCGAGCAGGTAGGGAGAGCACCCACCTCGTTGTGGGGTGAGAGTCCTGTAACGTCCGCACGCCAGCCCCGTGAATTCACGCTCGGGGCTGGCGTGACTCATGGCCTTGAATCAGCCATTGTTGAGTCTGAGGGAGGCGGGTGGGGAAGTCAATGGAAGAAGGTGTCGAGGAGAGAACGTCCTGTTCTGCGCTGGGTGAGAAGGGCCTGTTTCCAGTCCTGTTTGGGATAGTGATACAGGAGACGCCCTTGAGAATTCTCAGACTGTCAGGCCGAGAGGAGGGAGGGAGTCGCTGTCAGCTCACAATGGGAGGAGCAGAGCAACAACCCACTGGTTCGCAGCCTTGAGTAAACTTTTCTCTGTGACAAGCACCATTCTAGGCACTGTAGACGCCCTGGCGTCCTTCTCCTGGCGCTTCGTGGGGACACAGACAGTGAAGACGGACGCTGTCACATTACTTTTCCTGAAGCTCCTGGAAGCCAGTACTCAGTTCCACATGGATGTGGTGAGATCATTGGAAAAATCCTGTCTTAGTCCATTTGGGCTGTTATAAGAAGATATTGTAGATTGGGCGCCTTACGAACAACAAACGTATCTTTCTTACAGTTCTGGAAGCTGAGAACTCTGGGATCATGGTGCCAACAGATCTGGTGTTTAGTGAGAGCTTCCTGGTTCCCAGACGGCACCTCCTCCCTGGCTCTTTGCTTGGTGGAAGGGGCTAGGTGCTCTGTGGGGGTCTCTTTTATTAGGGCAAAAGTCCTATGTATCTGGGCTCTGTCCTCATGACCTAATCACCTCCCAAAGGCTCCTCTGTCAATCTTTGAATGACATTGCTTCTGGTTGAAAGGTCTCAACATATGAATTTGGGGTGGACATAACCAACCAAACCATGTGTGTGTTAGTAGCTCAGCCGTGTCTGACTCTTTGCGACGCTATGGACTGTAGCCCACCAGGCTCCTCTGTCTATGGAATTCTCCAGTCAAGAATGCTGGAGTGGGTAGCCATTCCTTTCGCCAGGGGAATCTTTATGACCCAGGGATCGAACCCGGGTCTCCACAGCAAATTCTAAGATGAATAATCCATGGTCCCTGCCCTTGAGGTCTAGCTGTCTCATGGAGGAGCCAACGGGGCAGTAGTGAAGCACCCCAAGCAACTGGACAGGGAGGGAAAGAAGGTTCACCTTGGAGCTGAATTATGGACTCAAGACCTCCTGCGTCAGAGCTGAGGAGGCAAAGTCACCTTAAGAGACGGTCGTCAGTCAGCAGGACTGTAATTGAATTTAATGCATAACTTCTATAAAGAAGGACTGTGTTGAGCAGAAGGAAAGTCACCCGAGAGGACCCCCTCCCCCACCCGCCCCGGCACTGCCTGGCGATTCAGTGACAGCCTGGCTTAGTCCCCAGGGCAGGGGCTTCTCGTGGCTCAGAGGCACTTCCTGGGCTACCTCGAGGGCAGGTGGCATTATATGTGCACAGCTCGTCCTTCCTTTTCTGCCCTTAACTGTGGCTTCCCTGAGAGGGCATCTACTCCCCACTGGTTGTCTTTGACCTTTGACCCTGACCAACCAATGGAATGCTCGGGCGTGATGTGAGCAGGGCTTTCAACAGCCTCACGCGACTTGCCTGCCTCTTATGCTCCTGTCATTTGCCAGAAGAGATCCCCCCTGTAACCCTTTTAGTCTGGTTCCAGAATAACATACACATGGAGATGACCTGAACCCTGCCTGCAGCCTGAAGAAATAAAAGCTCTGGAGTCTCCCTGAAAACATGTGAATGGAAAATGAACGCTGTTGTTTTTAGGTCACGGAACTGTCAGGCTTGTCACACAGCATCACGGTCTGGAAACCTGACTCATACACAGAACCTGATGTGGGTGAAGGCTCTAATTGCAAACAGGTTTAACTGCTCCCTTCTGCTCTGGCTCCTGGCTCTCTAAGCCACCTTCCCCTTATAGTTCAGCTCCCTATACAGTGTGCTGACCAGAGAGAAGGAGCTGGTTGGGCCTGTGTTAATATTATTAGTTTGATTTCTCCTCATAAATGATCATGCTGGCTTTCCACATCAGTCTTATCAGTGGTTAAGAGAGAGAGGCCTGAGCCTGATCCCCTCTGAGACCTCAGAAAAGTTCCTCAGGAGGGCTGCAGTGTGCGGCTGAGCAGTGCACCCCAGCGAAAGCTCTGAGGCTATGTCCAAGCAGCCTCTTTGTGGTTTGATGGCCAGCCAGCCTGCCTTAAGCCACACGGCTCAGCCAGAAGACACTCCTCAAAGCCAAGTTCACAAATCACTGTAACACCAGATAGCATCACCAAGATGAAAGAGTCACGCGTGGTTACGGTAGTGGCTCTCAGCTCAGAGAGATGATATGCTATAAAATCTCACTGTTTCCAGTGGCAAGGCTCTAGTGAGGGGAGTTGGAGGGTGGGGTGTAATCATGGTAATATTAGTAATATGACAATTAGTGAATAGACTGATCACTTTAATGAATCCTGTTTTCATAGAAATCATTCAACTGGGTGGAAAAACATGCTAATTTGGGGTTTTCTTGTCTGTGGACTTTTTATTCAGAAATTCTGGCCAGTTGGACCATGTCTCTAGATTAAGCATCATTATTTATTTATCTGCTGAAAGTGTTCCAAATTTCAGGTATGAAACCTAGAAAGAAAGAAATAGCTTCTGTGTGTAAACTTTGTCAAATGCAACCTATAGTGTGGCAAGTGTTAGCTAATCTTGATCTCTAGGACCGTATGAGGATTCTTTTGTCAGATCAATGTGCTGAGGGACATCAGGTAACCTGGGAGCAGTTGGCACAGTTTGAGGGGTGGGACGGAGAAGACCAGCAAAGCCATCTTTATAGTCTTGCCTTGATCTTTTTGATATCCAAAGAGATCACTATGTATAACTCATGCGGCACCAAAGGACTGACAGAGCATCTTCCTTTAACAGGGGGCGGCCAAGAAGACACGGGTCAAGAAATGCGCGTGACCCAGACTTGTTATTCTGCTCTTTACTCTTTAGCAAAAGGAGGAAGCAGGCAGGGGAGAGTGCATGGAGCTAGAGATCAAGTGTTTCATTTCTGTTTTCAAATTTAAGCTATTTTAAGGTCATCATCCAGCCTTTTTTGGAGTCTTCCCATAAAGCAGAGATGGATGAGCAACTGTGGTTTCCAGCGAGGGGAGACGAAGCATGAAGCTCAGTCACTGGGTCCCTGTTCCCGTATCCCCACCCACAGAAGGGCCTCTGGACCAGGTTCTCAGTTCTGTCGGAGAGCTGTGTCCTGAGTTCTCTCTGCATGCTCGCTTTGTTCAGTCACCATGTTGTGTCCAACTCTTTGTGACCCCGTGGACTGCAGAACACTAGGCTCCTTTGTCCTCCACTATCTCTCAGAGTTTGCTCAAATTCATGTCCATTGAGTTGGTGATGCTACCTAACCATCTCATTCTCTGTCACCCTCTTCTCCTTTTACCTTCAATCTTTCCCAGCACCAGAGCCTTTTTCAATGAGTTGGCTCTCCCCATCAGGTGGTCAAAGTATTGGAGCTTCAGCTTCAGCATCAGTCCTTCCAATGAATATTCAGAATTGATGTCCTTTAGGATTGACTGATTTGATCTCCTTGCAGTCCAAGGGACTCTCAAGAGTCTTCTCCAACACCACAGTTCAAAAGCATCAATTCTTCGACACTCAGCCTTCTTTATGGTCCAACTCTCACATCTGTACGTGACTACTGGAAAAACCATAGCTTTGACTATAATGGACCTTTGTTGGCAAAGTGATATCTCTGCTTTTTAATACACTGTCTAGGTTTGTCATAGCTTTCCTTCCAAGCAGCAAGTGTCTTTTAATTTCATGGCTCTAGAAAGCATCCACAGTGATTTTGGAGCCCAAGAAAATAAAAATCGGTCACTGCTTCTTTTTTACCCCTTGCTTGGCAAGTGCTTATTGTCCATCCTGTGTGCTCAGCATTGTACTGTCACAATCCTGTGAAACAGCTTAGTGGATTTTTGCAAGGTTTCTACATTAGTCTGCTAGGGCTGCCATAAAGTATCACAGACTGGGTAGCTTAAACAACAGATATTTGTTTTCTCATAGTTCTAGGAACTAGAATTCCAAGATCAAGGTGCCAGCAGATTGGTTTCTGGTAAAGCCTCTCATGCTGACTTGGAGAAGGCTACCTTCCCTTTGCCCTCACAGAGCTCTCTGGTGTCTTTCCTCTTCTTATAAGGACATAGGTCCCATCAGATTAGGGTCCTACCCTTATGATTGCTTATAACCTTATTACCTCTGTAAAGGCCCTATCTCCAAATACAGTCACATTGGGAATTAGGGCTTCAACATACAAATTTTGGAGGACACAATTCAGTCCATAACAGTCTCCTTCTGAAATTTTAAGATTTTTTTTAAAAGAATTTGAATCACAAATAATGTTAGTTCAAGTGAAACTTTCCTTTGGTTAACATATCCACCCTCACCTAAAGTCTCTGGGATGATTGGGCAAACTGATTTAAAGACCTTATATTTCCAAATATACAAGGTGTGAATCAGTGAGGTGGGTCCACACACTATTCATACCTCCAGGGTCCCTCATAGACTTGCAGGCTAGGGAGTCATTCCAACAGCCCTGTCAGAGACCACTTATACTCCTGGCATGCCCAAAGTAGGTGCGCCACCTAAATGGGATGAATAAATGAGTGAATGAACACGAGTGAGTGAATGATGATGGCTTCTGCTGAAAACAGTGAATGCCAAATACACAGGATTTTTAAAAATTTTATTCATATTTATTTATGGCTGCAACTGGGTCTTCATTCCTTTCTCAAGTGGCAGTAAGCAGGCTTTGCAGTGACTTCTCTTGTTGCAGAGCATGGGCTGTAGGGCATCTGGGCTCAATAGTTGCAGTTTCTGGGCTCTAGACCACAGGCTTGATAGTTGTGGCCGACAGGCTTAGTTGCTCTGCGGCATGTGGAATCTTCCTGGACCAGGGATTGAACCCGTGGTCCCCTGAATTGGCAGGTGGAACTTCATCCATTGCACCACCAGGGAAATCCCCCCAATACACAGGCTTTTAATAATAATAAAAAAAAGACTTACTGTCCACCTTTTGTCTGTCATTCCCACAATTTGGGGTTTGAATCTGCACATCTCGTTTTTTCAGCTCCGGGTTTATTTGACTTCAATGTGCTTCAGGAAGGGCAGAGCTCCCTCCACGACTCTGTGGAGTGAGCCTCAGACAAGCTGTAGAGGTGTGAAGAGCACCTGTCTAAGGAGATCCATAAGGCATCTCCTGCAGGTCTTTCATACAGTTCCTCCTGGGTGTGTGGCATTGGCAGTTCATAAAGGTTCAATTGGACGCCAAGTGGGAATGGAGTTCCTCTTCACGTGGCTGGTGAGATGGTGAGCTTCTTTTTTCTTTTTTTCTTCTTTTGCTTTGCAGTGTTCACACGCTTATTTTGGGCTCTAAGATGGCTGGGACTCTAAAAGATCAGACTAATGCTATTCAATAATCAAGGAGAAGGCTGTTTATAAAAACCTGTTTAAAGATTCTGCTGGCTTAACTTTAAACTACGTACCAACTGCACTGTGTAAGAAAAATGTTCAGCCTAGGTCTAGTTCCCAGTGACTTATGTTAATGACAAAACATTTCATAATTTTTCAAGCTATTTGCGATAAATTAAGCAAATTAAGTCTGCCCTGCAAAACTTGAATTGGAATGAAGCTATTAGAGTAGGATTCCTACTCTAGCAAAACTGTATAATTAAATGTAGAAGACATAATAAATATTTGATAAACTCAATTCTACTTACATCCACAGAGCGCCTACTATGTATGTATAAGGCATAATGCTCAGTGCTACAAGGTTTACGAGAAAAGAAAAAAACACTTTATCAAGGACCCTTGGCTTCTCAAGTATTCTATGTCACAATAATGTAAAAATACACAGCTTTTTAAAAAAATCAGCTTATACATTGTATCTGTAGGACTCAGTTTCCCCTATATACAATTGCACCTCAAAGAGGTTCTGTGGACATGAACAATTAAAGCAAAGTTCCGACCTTAAGACTAGCTTATAAAATGTTGGCAGAGCTTAAATAATGCTGTTAAAAACATTAATTTAAACATGGTATTCTAGCTGAGAGACAAAACAAAGGAACAGAATTCACTCACGGGCTCCTCTGCCAGGGGAGACAGTGCACACTGTCTTTGGCTGATCTAATTCTCTTCGGCTTGAAATGTTTTCCCAAAGCTCACATGGAGAAATCCACCAAGAGAGAACGGTGCTCTCTCACCTACTGAACTCAATCTGGATTCGAGAGCTGACGAATAACACTAGTTCCTCTCAAAAAGGCCATTATTACTGCTAGGGTTCTTTTTTTCTCCCCTCTCTCTTCCTGCACTCACCAAAGGGCTCTATAGAAAGTCTCTATAATTTGCTCCTTTGTGTTTCTCATTAGGGCCTGAGAGGAAATCTACTGAGCTCCCCTGACATTATCTCCGTCCACCTGAGGCTTGTGTGTTTTGAAATGTCATCTTGCTTGAGAGATAATACCAGCTCTGATTGTGTCAGTCACAGAGCTGGGCATGGAATAAGTGAAGACAGACTCTAAGATAAAGTCAAGGTCGTTCATGCATGTTAAAGAAATGGGGCCCTTACTATGTTCCAGGAAGTATAAGGCCAAATTGGTGTTACCAGTGCAATCTTGGGGTGACCTCAGTGTTTGCCCCTGGTCGGAAGTGGGTTTGAGCCTCTCCGCCATGAAGAGGAGGAATTGGGGACAACGAAATCTTGTAACTATGACAACCACAGAGAGCAAAAGCCAGAGGTGAGCTGGATCTGTCAAGGCCGAGAGAACACAGGTGAGGCTGGCCTGTACCCACTGGGACAGTTCGCACAGCCTCGTGTGGTTTGAAGACTGCAGGCGGCTTCCACATGCCCCGGTGCAGGGGTCCCAGCAACTGCAGGTGCTGCCAGACAGTGTCTCTGTTTGTTGCTGAGCTCTGCCTCCACAGCAGGCCTGCCACCTGTCACCAACCTGCCATGCATGAGAGCAGGGCATCACACACCTCTCCAGCGTCCCAGCCAGGACACGCCGCTGCGTTGTCCTCTTTGGTGCTGCGGAGTGGGCAGCACCAGGCAAGGCCGGCCGGGTGTCTCAGATCCCAGGACACTAAGAACATGGAGGGCCAGCAACCGCTCCTGCTCCCTCATTTACAAGCCCCCTCCCTGCCCCTAGCTCACTTGGCAGGTCTCCCATCTCCTTGGCTCAGGGACTCCAGAGGGAAATATACATGATCGACCTGGTGAGTCTCAGAGATCATTTAATCCCACATTTGCATTTATAATCTCAAAAGTCTATAGGAACCAGGCAAGTACATAAATGTGTAATTCCGACTTGTTTAAACCATAAGGTGTCATGGAGCACAGTCTGAACTGGCTACCTCTTAAAGGAATTCACCCCCTTACCCTGAAAAACCAATTCAAAGCAAAACGAAATGGGTAGCCTAAACAAAACATATCCCTGGGCACCAAGTGTCCCTCATGCCACCAATATGCAATTTCTGACCTGGTTTATGCTCTCATTTGATAGACGGAGAGACTGAGTCCCAGGGGAAAATGTTACCTGTTCCTAGGGCAGGACTAGAGGCCCAGTTACCTAAATTTCCATCCATGGTTGGCAACCCCACACAGCCTAACTCATTATCTGTTGGGGGCAGGCAATGGATATTGTGAGATTTCTGAGCACCAAACCTTCAGAGAGTTGACACCAAGTCTCACCTTACTGGGACCGTCTGAGAAAGGCTGAGCCGCCCATCACAGGAAGGGCTCACATACAGGCAGGATGACCTCTGTGGCTGTGTCTCCATCTGTAACCTGGAGATGAAGCCTCCCAATCTGTCTACTTTATGTCTTGAGAGGTTTTTTAAAAGGGTAGGGGACTAGAGACAAGGTCAATGTGCAGATGAAATAAGTCGATTATGGAAAACCCTGGGAATAGTGCCTAATGCAGAGTAAGTATTCACTCGGCATAAGTTATCACTGTAGTGTTGTTGTGTCAATATTATTGTTTGACACGGTCTAAGACATGATTGGTAAAATGAAAATGTTACCCAGAAGCTGAACTAATGGCAAATGACTCAAAGCAAGCTTCGTATGTGATTCACACAGCATACCAAGGAAAATTACAAGGAGAAAAATTACACAGCGCAGCCAGGAAAATAGAATAATGAAAGCCAAGCAGTAATGCTATCCAGGGTAAACCTATTCACCAGCCAGGAAGATAAGAATTGAGCAAATTTGTTCTCAAGAAAGATACAGCAGAGAGCTTTCTCTGAAAAAGAAAAACTGAACAATCTGCATTCTGAGACCTCTTAGGAAAGAAAATTTCCTTTAGTAAATACTTCATATTCAAAATGATCATGAGCCACAAAAGGCATTTTTCCTCAACTGAACTGAGGGGCATTTTTCCTCAAATGAACTGAGAAAGTTTCTTGTAAACTGAAAAGTTTTGGGACTTCCCTGGTGGTCCAGTGGCTGAGATTGTGCTCCCAATGCAGGGGTCCTGGGTTGAATCCTTGGTTAAGGAACTAGATCCCACCCGTCACAACTTTAAAAAAAAAAAAAGAAAGAAAGGATTCCGCATGCCACAATAAAGATCCAGCACATGGCAACAAAATCCTGCGTGCGCCACTAAGACCCAGCAGAGTCAAATAAAAAAACAAACCTTTCCCCCCAAAAAGTGGAATGAATTCATTGTAAGCTATAACATGAACATGCCTTCTGTTCAGAGGCTTCTATCTGAAGCCTCTGGTCTGAGGTTGGGTTTCTGCTGCAGGAAGTCTATTGGGCAGTGTGAACTTCTGTGCCTTTTGGGCTGTTCTCCCACACCTGCCATAGCACTCAGGTATTCCTACCTCACTGAATGCGCACTCCTGCTTTCCTCTGAGCTCCCAAGACGTGTCCCGCTAGCATGCTGTCACGTTCACTAGGGGTCCTTGCCGGGGTGTTGAGTGCAGAGCATCTGTAGACATGTTTTCACATCAGCAAGCTCTCCCTCTTCCAGTCTGATGCCCCCTCCCCTGTCAGCTCCCCGCGGATCTAGTCCCATAGCCCCTTCCTCTAGGGGGACAGTCCCCTTCATCCCCGAGCAGGCCCCGTGCTTCCTCAGATGGGTTGTGTTAGGACTTGGTCCCTGAGGTTGGCCTGGTGCCCAGCGGGGAGGGGAGGGCTCATCCTGGGGAGCGGGCACACACTGCCTTGAAAGGCTGAGCCTTCTGTGTGGTCTCCCAGTTAGCCTCTAAGCAAAGCTGTGGGCCACAGCTGCAGGGTGGGGGGTTTCCAGGCGTCTGGGGCTACAGGGCTTTCAAGTGCATCTGCCTGGATGACCCTATCTCCGTCCTCAGGGTCCCACGCCTTCTGACTCAGGGCTTGCGCTGACACAGCAGACTTGCTGGGGCTGAGAATCCGCTGTGCTCTGGAGGACTGAGGGTACTGCCACATGAAGTCCCTGGCCTGGCTTCTCCTGCCTTCTGGATGCGGGAGATAAGAGTCTCCTTATATACTGTTTTGAAGGCACTCTGAATTTCACAGTTGGCTTTGTATAGTCTTTCTCCACGGTATCAATGGCACTCATTAGAAAGCATCTCATTTCGTTGGGCTCATTCATTTCGTTATAATATTATCTCATGCCCTTGACCTCTCAAAAGCTGAGCTTGAGCTATTCATTGGCCCTGCCAGGACACCCCAGCCCCCTTCACCAGCCACAAGCCTTCACAGCTGCGGGACCACAGCTCACCAGGGCCGGCAGAGTGCCACCACCTGTGAATGCCTCAGGCCAGCCACCTGGGGGCGGGGGGATGGAGGTCTTCCCTGGACCACCCCTGATCCCAGCTCTTTCCCGGGAAACAAGCTCTGAGATGCTGAGTGGAGCAGGCAGGAAGTTTCCTGGGGAGCCTGGGAGTGGGGAAGGAAGGATGAGGACCCTGAACTGGGACACGGCTGCACCACAGACACTCTGGGGCCCGGACGCGCTTCGGGTCGTCCTGTGGGGACAGGGCATGAGCCTCGATGCCGTCCCCTCAGTCAGTCGTCTGACGTGGCTACCCCGGAGGAGCAGCGTGGCTTTGGGGAGAGGCGACTTCCCAGACAGGGGCTGGGCTGAGGGCTGAGGTCGGCCACCTCCCCAAGCAGCTGAGTGACCCTTGGGGGTCCTCTAGGGGGGCACACATGTGGCACAGCCTTCATTTGTTGGTGCAGCCGGCCCCTCATCACCTCCCTCCACCCCAGACCTCTCCTCGTTTTCCAGCCAGTGACCTTTGCAAAAGGCAAATCTGGTCCCAAGATCACCATCCTGCTTAAAACCCTTTCACGGCTTCCCAGGGCCTTCAGAATAGTCCGGTTGCCTTATCATGGCTCAAAAGGCTTTGCGTGATCTGACTTCTGTTTATCTTCACTGCCTCATTTTTGGACACGTCCTTTGAATGTTCTGCTTCTGACCTTAGGAAGGCCTTTTAGTTTCATGGCTGTACCAATCCTGTGCATGCACACGTGCACGCGTACATGTAATGCCCCTTCTGCCCTTACCTCCTTCCTCCTCATAACCCTTACCTCCTTCCAACCTCATAACTCACTCAAGCACATTTGACCTCCTAACACTTCCTCTCCTTCACTCTCTACTTCGTGTGTTCTCTAGAACAGGGGTCCCCACCCCCTGGGGCCATGGACCAGTACTGCTCTTAGGCCTGTTAGGAATGCGGCCACACAGCAGGAGGTGAGTGGCAGGTGTGTGAGCAGTGAAGCTTCGTCTGTATTTACAGCCAGTCCCCATTGGTCAAATTACCGTCTGAGCTCCGCCTCCTGTCAGATCCGTGGCGGCGTTAGATTCTCATAGGATCTTGAACCCTAATGTGAACTGCCCATGCGATGGATTTCCGAGGGATTTAGGTTGTGTGCTCCATATGAGAATCATCCCCTACCTCATCTGTGGAAAAACTGTCTTCCATGACACTGGTTCCTGCTACCAACAAGGTTGAGGACTGCTGTTCGAGAAGTCTTTGCGATGCCCCAGTATAAGCTGGGTGCTCCTCTTCTGTGCCTCTCACCCCCTTGCATGTGTCCACCAGTCACACGACACACACTGTGTTTTAACTGTCTGCCGCTCAGCCCCCCTGAGAGACAATGACAGTCACCGTCTTACCATCACTGTATTTCTAGCTCCTCGCGGGGTGCCCTGCCCATCGTCTGCTAAATGAATGAGTGAATCTATGAGGGTGGGAGGGGAGCGCTGGACCAAAGGAAAAGATGCTATGGCAGGCAATTACACCTTTGGTCAAACAGAGAGAGAGAGAGTGGGACTTGTTCTCAGTGCAGACTCTCTCTGAGCACAAAGGAAAACGGTGTCTATCGAGCTCAAGACGGAGACGAGCTCACCCGGCAGAAACGGGATCCAACACTGACCTTCACAGAAGTGCTCGGTGCCGCTCTGGCTGTGGGAACTGTGGGCGAAAGGCCAGGGATCTGAAGGGCATCTCAAAGAAGCCAACCAAATAGGCAAGGAGTTGAAGTGGTTCCTGCAGAAAGAGAGACTGAACAAGTTAGGCACCTGGCTTAGAAGGTGGAGGCTCCAGGGCACAGGGTGGAAGTCTCTGAAATAATGTAGGACACGTGTGCACAGACTGAGGCGTGGGGCAGGAAGCACTGGGATCACAGGTGTCCCCGAGGCCTCGAGGACAGGGACGTGAGGATGCAGTAAACAGTTCGTACGGCAGGAAGAAGACATGTGTGCAGAGGCAAAAATGAGCACATCCATCACTTTGAGAAGACCTGGGGAGTCTCATCTCTGCCTCACCCCTTCTACAAAGGTCAGGGGAGCACTGTACAGAGGGGTCACTCCTCTCTGGAGTTGCTTCTTTCAAGAGCCCCACACAGCCTTGGAAGCATCCAGAGAAGCATCTGGTTGGCATTTGCTAACAGGTCTTTCATCTACTGAAACGACATAAATAATTTGGCAGAATACTTTGGCTTTTAGTAGAAAACAAACTCAAAGTGGGGTCTTTAAGAGTACTGAACCCCTTTTGAATGTGACATAACCTCCCTGGACAGTCATCTATTATTTTGAAGAAAAAAAATTTTATTCCTCCATGCCCCAGTTTCCTTCTCTGTAAAACTGGATTGTTTTAAGGATTAAATAACTTAATATATGTGAAGTGCTTAGAGCCATATACTTGGCACACAGTAAGTGCTTAATAAATATTTATATATGCAATTATTCTTATTACTTTAGAATAGCAGCATGGCATCATGGAAAAGATATGTCATCTCTAGAGATGTGGCTTCAAATGCTGGCTCCACAACTTACTAATTATGAGAACTCATTCAGCCATTTATCTCTTTGGCTTCTTCAACTCTAAGAAAGTACCCTATGCAGGGTTGTTACTGGTATCAAATAGCAAAACATCTAAGAAAATCCTGCGTATGTTTTAAAGTGCTGTCTGTGAGTTAGAGGAACTCCCCAGGTGACGCAGTCGTAAGGAATCTGTCTGCCAGTGCAGAAGACTCAAGTTTGATCCCTGGGTTGGGGGAGATCCCCTGGAGAAGGAAATGGCAATCTACTCCAGTATCTTGCGTGAAGAATCCCATGGACAGAGCAGCCTGGCGGGCTACATACAGTCTGTGGGGTCACAAAGAGCTGAGCACTCATTAGCATGATTGAGTTAGAAGAGGCGTGTGCGCGTGTGTGTGTTCCTTTCAGCAGTTTTTGTTGAGTGTCTGTCTTTGAGGATGATCATTTGAGACTGGGAGTGATGCTTGGTGGGTGTTTTCTGAGGAGAGGCTAGATAAGTAGGCAGAGTGGCGATGCCAAAGCTACGTGGACAAGCCCATGCACAGACCCCGAGAGGCAGCCTTTCTGTCTCCCTCTATGGAGTAAGGATAATGGTAAAATGGTAAAAAAGCAGGAATATCACCTCTCTCCTCTGTCACCATTCCCAGTCTCTCAGACCCTGACTCCATGAGGATAATAGCTATGTCCTGCCACAGCCATCTCAGAATGTGCCTCTGGTCTGGCGGAGGTGGAATCCTCTTCTTACACCAGGGATGCTAAGCCAATAGAAAACCACGTGCTTCCATGTGCCCACTCTTATCTGGGGTGTTTTTCTTATCTCTTGACAACAGACTTTGTATCTGAATTGCTTTCCAGACATTAACCAGGTATTTGGTTCACAATATTTTCAGTGTTGCAATGCAGTAAAAGACAAGCCCCAGAGCCATGAATTCCCATGAATGTATGGTACCCTCTTCTGAACCCAGGCCCCCTCTCTGCCCTGTACTATACATGCCTGGAATAGACAGATCACCCCTATAAACTGTGAACTCGAATCTTTTCCAGACACCATTAAATGTGATGTTAACAATGAGAAGTAGACAAGAGAAGGCTTTCAAACCTTGAAGCTGTGTTTCAGAAATAGTTACAGATAGAGATATAAGCTATTAGGCCTTTTCCCAAAAGGCCATGTGTAGAATGAAAAATCCATCTCACCGTGGATGAAAGAAAAATAAGAAATAGGATTCTTTTCTGACAGAGTATTGGTATAATAAAGGGCAAACTGAACATGTACAAGTCCTTGACATTTATGAGTCACCAAATTGGTCGATGATACCACTTTATCAGATCTCTTCATTTTTGTGGTTACCACTACTGCTACTACTGCTACTAGTACCAGTAATACTAGTTTAGTATTACTACTACTAATCATTATTATTGCTGCTCTTTGCCAGGTACCATGCTCTGGTACAAAAGGAGAGTATTTCATCTAACCCCTGAAACAACCCAATGAGATGATGTTAATTAGTAAGCTCTTAACAGGAGAGGTTCTAGATGGTGACTGCAACCATGAAATGAAAAGACGCTTGCTCCTTGGAAGAAAAGCTATGACAAACCTAGATAGCATATTAAAAAGCAGAGACATTACTTTGCCAACAAAGGTCTGTCTAGTCAAAGCTATGGTTTTTCCAGTAGTCATGTATAGATGTGAGAGTTGGACCATAAAGAAGGCTGAGTGTAGAAGAATTGATGCTTTTGAACTGTGGTGTTGGAGAAGACTCTTGAGAGTCCCTTGGACTGCAAGGAGATTCAACTGGTACATCCTAAAAGAAATCAGTCCTGAATATTTATTGGAAGGACTGATGCTGAAGCTGAAGCTCCAATACTTTAACCACCTGATGTGAAGAGGTGACTCATTAGAAAAGACCCTGATGCTGGGAAAGACTGAAGAAAGGAGAAGGGGACGACAGAGGATGAGATGGTTTCATGGCATGATCAACTTGATGGACATGAGTTTGAGCAAGCTCCAGGAGATGGTGAAGGACAGGGAAGCCTGACGTTGCAGTCCAAGGGGTTGAAAAGAGTCGGACACAATTGAGTGACTGAGTGACAATAAACAGGAGAGGAAATTAAACATCAGCAGTGAGGTAATTGGCCCCAAGTTACAAGACTGGTAGAAATAAAGCCAGGGTTTGAACACAGGCTGTTTAATCTGATGCCTGGATTCTCCAGCTGTATACAATGCCACTGTTGGCTGTGGGCTTTCTTTTTCAGCATCACGTTCACAATTTAACAGTTATTCTTCACTTGGTGAGAAACACTGGCTACATGAAGACGGAAAACAACAATCCCAAAATGTGAAGGTTACTGGTTGGGCAGCCAGCTTCAGTGTGAGCATAATTTACTCTCTTGCCTTAAAAAATGCCTAGTGTTATAGACTTTCAGAATAAACTATGCATATTCTTCATTCACCTGGGCATTAGCTGATGGATTTCAACCCTTCGTTAGTTTATCCTTATGCTGGGTGGAATTCTAGGCTGGTAACGATTTTTTCCTCAGAATTCTGAAGGTGTTGTTCCACTACCTTGTTCAGGGTGGGAAGGAAAGCTGAGCATCCAGAGCTCCTTGTGCAGACTCCCCACCAGGCTTCCAGTTTTCAGCATCACCTGCACACCCACGTGCAGAAGGATCCGGGCCCCCGATTCTGTGGCCTCGGGTTATGTATTGGAAAGCAGCAAGGTTTGGGGGCTTCTCTCCAAGGTCCAGTTCTCGTCTCTCCGTTTCCTGAAACAGCTGCAGCTCCCCCATCTGCCTTCCAGCTCCGAGATTTTATTGTTCTTGTCTCCTTTGCTGTCTCTTTATCCTTGCAGCTCATGTCCTTTTTAGTCCCTCTGCTGCCATTTTAAGTGAGGTTGCAGGAGGGTATTTAATCCACCAGGTTTTACTGAACTCTCAGGATATAGATTAAGTGAATAAGGCACAGCAGGGAAAAAATACAAAGATGTCTCTTTTCTGTATATGACAAAGGGAGAAAGAAAAAAGAACAAAACCATAATACATGAATTCATTTATTTGTATGTGCTTGTGTGTGAATTTCAATAACTCCCTGCCACTGACATTAGTTATTAGTTATACCAGGGAAGTTGTGTTAGAGAGGAGGGGGAACACTATTGTTTTAAAATTTATTTGCCCCTTGGTACTTCCCTGGTGATCCAGTGGTTAAGACTCTGTGCTTCCAATTTAGGAAGTACAGGTTGAATCCCTGGTGAGGGAACTAGGATCCCACATACCACATGGGATAGCCAAAATAAAATAAATAAATCTTGGAAGTGCTTTGCTGAGCAGTGGACAATGAATCAGAAACTAGCACTTTTTTTTTGTTTTTTTTTTAGCAAAAATAGGGACAAGAAAAAAGGTGAAATCAACAGCCCTGCTGATCCTTTCTTCCATCTAGATCACTGAAGAAATTTCTATAGGTGCTACATTGAAACAAACAAATAAATAAATTTATTTACCCCTGAGTTATTTGAACTAATACAAAGAGCAAGAAGTACTTTTGAAATTTTAAAAATATTGAAAAGATACTTGCTTTGCACAAACTGACTTTTTGATTTACACAGTGGCCTGTGTGACTCATCCAGGGGATGACAGGCCTGGGTTTCAGCAAAGAAATAGTCAAAACTCCCAGGTGTTGTCTCAGATTCAGGCTGGATCTACACAAAGCCAGCAAGATCCAAATATTCAAGTTTCTGAGAGCTGGACTGTGGCCTGTTTTTAACCTGATATTTGGTGAAGTATAAATGAAGGGTTATCAGCCCTGACTGCACATTAGACTTGCCCTGAATGCCTAAGAATATGAGCAGCAGAAAGAATGACAAAACCCTTCACGGCCCCGCCATCAGACTAACTAAATCCCCAGGGGATTCTAATGGACAGGCAGGGTTGAGACTCATTTATGCAGATATGATTTTAATCCATTGAAAAAAATCAGTTAAACCAGCTGATGTCATTCAGATCTTAAAGACAGGTTGAGTTACTAAATTTTTTAAATTCTTCAACTTTCTGACATCACACAGCACAATCTCTTGGAAGTTTTTGGTCTGTGCCTCAATATATGGCCTTTGCTAGAACCCCAGTGATCAACTGAACAGTATATCTCAGAGCATTTGCAAGCTGGATGCTCTCTCACGGGCCTCAGAGATACTGCAACTCTTCATTTTACAGATGAGGGAATGTCGCCCAGAGGTATTCTCTCACAGATTTACTGTATTGGGGTGGGTAGGCAGGAAAGAAAGAGCGGCAGAAAGAATGTGTGTGCTGAGAGTGAGTTGGGGGGAGGAAGGCAGGGAGAGAGAGAAGGAAGAAGGGAAAGTGAATGGTATAAAAGACTCGTATTACTGTCACAATTTTTTTTTTTTATTATACTGTCACAATTTTATATAACTGTCTTTTCCTGTATTATGTCAGGAAGGTTCTCTAAGGATCAGTTTTACTAACCTTGAAAAAAAAATCAGTCAAGGTCCAAATGAATTGTTGAGAATCGCTCATCTCTGCTTCCTTGTGTGTTTGCACTAACTCAAGTCCTGGACTTGGCCTCTTGCAAAAAGCAAAGAATAATTTTTTAAAAAACTTCTACATCTTTTACCCAATGTGCTTCTCTAAGAGGTGGCATTTTCTCCTTTGTGGCTTTATTGAAAGTATTTTGTTTCAGGGAGTAATCTTCTTGACTTAACCTGCAATGTCCCTGAACAAATGGTGTGCTGTGTGAACAGGCTGCCAGCTTATATCTGAGAGCCATGGAGGCTTGACTATTGTGTTTTTCTTATTGAGGTCGAAGTGAGTAATAAGACAAGGTGGTTCACAGCAGGAAATAGGTTACTCATGTCATGAGCTGGGACTGTTAGTTCAGGAGGGAGGAAGGAAATTAACGCTCATTGGATGAAAATGTATTCTTTGGTTTTCCTCTATTAAAATCACATTACATTTCCATGCTAGGCCCCACTACAAATGTCATAGAATGTGATATGTTATCTCAAATGCATATTTATGGCTTCTCCGGTGTATCTATTAACCTTTACGTACAGTTATATCATATATTGCATTATTTAGATTTACATAATCCCATATGCACAAAAGTGCATCTCATTCACCTGATCTCATGTTATTAATGTTATATTAGATGTACCAACATGATCATTGGCTTATGTTTTTCCTCCATTTTTCATGATGCTTTATTGAGGTATGTTGTTGGTGGTGTTGTTTAGTGGCTAAGGCACGTCCGACTCTTTCTCGACCCCATTTATTATAGCCCACCAGGTCCCCCTATCCAGGGGATTTCTGAGGCAAGAATACTGGAGTGGGGTATCATTTCCTTTCCAGGGGATCTTCTTGACCCAGAAATCGAACTCGAGTCTCCTGCATTGCAGGTGGGTTCTTTAGTGCTGAATGACCAGGGAAGCCACGTTGAGGTATAATTGACATGAAATAAACTTCACATATTTAAATCATGCAATTTGGTTAAGTTTTTACATATATATATGCCCATGAAACCATCATCACAATTGATATAATGAATATATCCATCACTTCTAGAAGTCTTCTACTAGCCATGTGTAATCCCTCTTAGCCCCTTTCTAGCACCCTATTCTCCTTGCTTCTTCTTGTTGTTCAGTTGCTGAGTTGTGTCTGACTCTTTGTGACCCCATGGACTGCAGCACACCAGACTTCCCTGTCCTTGACTATCTCCCAGAGTTTGCTCAAATGGACTCATGTCTGTTAAGTTGGTGATGCCATCGAACCATCTCATTCTCTATTGTCCCCTTTTCCTCTTGCCTTAAGTCTTTCCCAGCATCAAGGTGTCTTTCAATGAGTTGGCTCTTCACATCAGGTGGCCAAAGTATTGGTGCTTCAGTTTCAGTTTCAGTCCTTCCAATGAATATTCAGGGTTGATTTCCTTTAGAATTGACTGGGTTGATCTCCTTGCTGTCCAAGGGACTCTCAAGAGTCTTCTTCAATACCATAATTTGAAAGCATCAATTCTTTGGCTCTGAGCCTTCTTTGTAGTCCAACTCTCATATTCATATATGACCACTGGAAAAACCATTACGGTGGCATCATTTGCATATCTGAGGTTTGACTATATGGACCTTTGTTGCCAAAGTGATGTCTCTGCTTTTTAATATGCAGTCTATGTTTGTCATAGCTTTTCTTCAGGAGCAAGCACCTTTTAATTTTATGGCTGCAATCATCATCTGCAGTGATTTTGGAGTCCAAGAAGATAAAATATGCCACTGTTGCCATTTTTCACCCATCTATTTGCCATGAAGTGATGAGACCAGATGTCATGATCTTAGTTTTTTGAATGTTGAGTTTTAAGCCAGCTTTTCCCACTCTCCTCTTTCACCTTCATCAAGAGGCTCTTTAGTTCCCCTTCACTTTCTAACCATTAGGGTGGCATCATTTGCATATCTGAGGCTGTGATATTTCTCTCTGCAATCTTGATTCCAGATTGTGCTTCATTCAGCCTGGCATTTCACATGATGTACTCTGCATAGAAGTTAAATAAGCAGGGTGACAATATATAGCCTTGACGTAGTCCTTTCCCAATTTTGAACCAGTCCATGGTTCCATGTCCGGTTCTAACGTTGCTTCTTGACCCACATACAGGTTTCTCAGGAGGCAGGTAAGGTGGTCTGGTACTCCCATCTCTTTAAGAATTTTCATCCACACAGTCAAAGGCTTTAATGTAGTCAATGAAGCAGAAGTAGATGGTTTTCTGGAATTCCCTTGTCTTCTCTACGATCCAACATTTGTTGGCAATTTGATCTCTGGTTCCTCTTCCTTTTCTAAATCCAGTCGTACATCTGAAAGTTCTCTGTTCACATACTATTGAAGCCTAGCTTGAAGGATTTTGAGCATTACGTTGCTAGCATGTGAAATGAGTGAAATTGCATGGTAGTTTGAACGTTCTTTGGCACTGCCCTTCTTTGCTTTGCCTTCCCCTTGCTTATCTGCTTTAATTTTGCACTTTGTAGAATTTTATATAAATGGAATCATGAGGATTACTCTTTTTTCTCTAGCTCCTTTCAGTCAGCATAATTATTTTGAGATTCACCCCTATTGCTGCACATATACTGATAACTTATTGATGAGTATTTACCATAAGTTACTTACCCTTCAGGGCTTCCCTTGTGGCTCAGCTGGTAAAGAATCCACCTGCAATGCAGGAGACCTGGGTTCAATCCCTGGGTTGGGATGATCCCCTGGAAAAGGGAAAGGCTACCTACTCCAGTATTCTGGCTTGGAGAATTCCATGGACTATACAGTCCATGGGGCCAAAAAGAGTCGGACACAGCTGAGTGCCTTTCACTTACTCATCAATTTACTGATGCACATTTGGATTGTTTCCACTTTCCAGCTATTACAAGTCAAGCTGTGATAAACATTTACGTACAATGTTTTTGTGTGAACATAGCTTTAATGTTTCTTTGGTAAATACCTTGCAGTAGAATGGCTGGACCATATGTATAGCATATGTTTAACTTTTTGGGAAACAAAACTTTTCCACAGTGATTGTACCATTTTATACTCTATAGCAGTGTATGAGAGTTCAGACTGTTCCACATCCTTGCCAACACTTGATAGGGTAAGTCTCTTTATTTTAGACATTCTAGTGGGTGTGAGTGGTATCTTGTGGTATAAACATGCATTTCCTCAATAACTAATGAATGCTGTACATCTTTTCATATTCTTGTTAGCCATATATATATCTATCTATCTTTGGTGAGGTATCTGTTTAAATCTTTTGCTACTTAATTAACTGGGTTTTTGTTCCTTATGGTTTAAGTTTTAACAATTCTTTATACATTCTGAATACAAATGTTTGGTCAGATTTATAAAATGAAAATATTTTCTCCAAGTCTAAGGCTTTTAAAAAACTCATTCACTGGTGCCTTTTAAAGAGCAAAAGTTCTTAATTTGTGTGAAATCCAATGGATTATTTTTTAAGAACAGATTGTGCTGTTGGTGTTGTATATAAGCAATCTTTGCCTATCCCAAGGCCACAAAGATTTTCTGTGTTTCTTCTGGAAGTTTTTATAGCTTTCAGTTCAGTTCAGCTGCTTGGGTGTGTCCGACTCTTTGCAACCCCATGGGCTGCAGTACACCAGGCTTCCCTGTCCATCACCAACTCCCAGAGCTTACTCAAACTCATGTCCATTGAATCGGTGATGCCATCTAACCAATCTCATCCTCTGTTGTCCCCTTCTCCTCCCACCTTCAATCTTCCCCAGCATCAGGATCTTTTCTAATGGGTTGACTCTACACATCAGGTGGCCAAAGTATTGGAGTTTCAGCATCAGCATCAGTCCTTCCAGTGAATATTCAGGACTGATCTCCTTTATGATGGACTGGTTGGATCTTCTTGCAGTCCAAGAGACTCTCAAGAGTCTTCTCCAACACCACAGTTCAAAAGCATCAATTCTTCAGCACTCAGCTTTCTTGATAGTCCAACTCTCACATCCATACATGACTACTGGAAAAACCATAGATTTGATTAGACAGACCTTTGTTGGCAAAGTAATGTCTCTGCTTTTTAATATGCTGGCTAGGTTGGTCTTTAGGCCTAATATTTAGATTTATAATCTCTTTTTAAAATTACGTGGGGAATGGACAAAAGTTCATTTTTTTTTTGGTATGGGAATAAAAAAAATTTTTTTTTAACTTTTCCTTTCTCCATTAGACTTTGCACCTTTGTCAAAAATCCATTGACTATATATGTGGGGACTATTTATGGACTTTTTATTCTGTATCATTGATCTATTTACCTAGCATTATTCCAAAACCACATTATCCTGATTACTTGCAGCTTTAAAATAAGAGCTGAAATCAGATAGTGTAAGTCCTCTAACTTTGTTCTTTTTTTTTGAAAATGTTTTGTCTGTTATAGGTCCTTTGAATCTCATATGAGTTTTCTAAGTAGGTTATTGATTTCTACAAAATAGCTTTCTAGAATTTTGATTAGGATTACACTGAATCTTGAGGTGAAACCTGAGAGAACTGACATCTTAACAATGGTGAGTCTTCCAGTCCACAAACAAGGCATATTTCTCATTAGGGCATTCTTTATTTTAGTGTACTAGTCTTGCACATCTTTTGATAGATATTTCTAAGTGTTCATATTTGTGGTGCTCCTATGGCTCAGATGGTAAAGCGTCTGCCTACAATGCGGGAGACCCAGGTTCAATCCCTGGGACGGGAAGATCCCCTGGAGAAGGAAATGGCAACCCACTCCAGTACTCTTGCCTAGAGAATCCCATGGACGGAGGACCCTGTTAGGCTACAGTCCATGGGGTTGCAAAGAGTCGGACATGACTGAGTGACTTCACTTCACTTATAAATTTAAAATTCCCAATTTCTGCTAGCATATAGAAATATCACAGATTTGTGTACATTGATCTTGAATCCTGAAATCTTCAACTCACTTTTTAGTTCTAGTAACTGTTTTTTTTTTTTTTGCTTTTTGTAGATTCCATAGGATTTTCTCCATAGACAATCATGTAGTCTATGTAGTTACCATTTCTGGTGTTCACTATTCCTTCATTCCTTCATTTATATCTATATATGCACCTGGAATATTTCTTCATATGCGTAAAGATCTCCTTTAACATTTATTCTCTTTTTAAAATTCACTTGGCTGCCTCAGGTCTCAGTTTTGGCACATGGGCTGCAGAAAGCATGGGCTTCAGCAGTTGTGGCGCGCAGGCTCTCCAGTGTGGGTACACAGACTTAGTTGCCCCTCGGCGTGTGGAATCTTAGTTCACCAACCAGGGATCGAGCCTGCATCCCCTGCATTGCAAGCTGGATTCTTAACCACTGACCACCAGGGAAGTCCCCTCTTTTAACATTTCCTGTACTGAGATCTGCTGGTGATAATTTTCTGTGATTTCAAATGTCTGGCAAAATCTATATTTTTCTTCAGTCTTTGAAAGATATTTTTATTGGCTTATAGAATTCTAGATTGACAGATTTTTCTCTCAGTAATTTAAAGATGTTCTAGCTGCTTTTAGGGCTTCCCTGATAGCTTTTAATACTTTTCTCTTTATCACTGGTTTTAAGAAATTTGACTACGTGTCTCAGTGTAATTGTATTCATATTTATCATGCCTTGGATTCACTGAGTTCCTGGATCTATGCATTTATAGTTTTTGTCAGTTTTGGAAACTTTGGGGCTATTATTTCTTCAAACATTTTTTTCTGCCCCCTTTCTTTCTTCTCTCTGTCCCAGACTCCAATGACTTCACGGGGTTATTTTAGATGACCCAAAAGATAAACAACTGTAGCCCACATGGAAGACATAGTGAAGTCAATGCAATTGGTCTTTGATACATCTTTGCAGAAGATGTGGACAAAGAAATAATCAAGGTGAGATGGGAAACATGCTGGATGAAAAGTCTGAAGTTCCTTGTTCAAACTGCACCAAATTAATTATGTGGCTTTAGGTTAGTCCCTGTATCTTTATGGATCTAGAAAGATGAACTCCCCAGGTCTGTACATGCCCAATATGCTACGGGAGATCAGTGGGGAAATAACTCCAGAAAGAATGAAGAGATGGAACCAAATAAAAAACAATACCCAGTTGTGGATGTGACAGGTGATGGAAGTACAGTCAGATGCTGTAAAGAGCAATATTGCATAGGAACCTGGAGTGTTAGGTCCATGAATCAAGGCAAATTGGAAGCCTTCCTCAGTGATCAATGCAAAGAAACAGAGGAAGACAATAGAACAGGAGAGACTAAAGATCTCTTCAAGAAAATTAGAGATACCAAGGGAACATTTCATGCAAAGATGGGCACCATAAAGGACAGAAATGGTATGGACCTAACAGAAGCAGAAGATATTAAGAAGAGGTGGCAGGAATACATAGAAGAACTGTACAAAAAAGATCTTCATAACCCAAATAATCATGCTGGTGTGATCACTCACCTAGAGCCACACATCCTGGAATGTGAAGTCAAGTGGGCCTTAGGAAACATCACTACGAACAAAGCTAGTTGAGGTGATGGAGTTCCAGTTGAGTTATTTCAAATTCTAAAAGATGATGCTGTGAAAGTGCTGCACTCAATATGCCAGCAAATTTTGAAAACTCAACAGTGGCTACAGGACTGGAAAATGTCAGTTTTCATTCTAATCCCAAAGAAAGTCAATGTCAAAGAATGCTCAAACTACTGCACAATTGCACTCATCTCACACGCTAGCAAAGTAATACTCAAAATTCTCCAAGCCAGGCTTCAACAGTACATGAACCATGAACTTCCAGATGTTCAAGCTGGATTTAGAAAAGGCAGAGAAACCAGAGATCAAATTGCCAACATCCGTTGGATCATCAAAAAAGCAAGAGAGTTCCAGATAAACACCTACTTCTGCTTTATTGACTATGCCAAAGCCTTTGACTGTGTGGATCACAACAAACTGTGGAAAATTCTTAAATAGATGGAAATACCGGACCACCTGACCTGTCTCTTGAGAAATCTGTATGCAGGTCAAGAAGCAACAGTTAGAACTGGACATGGAACAACAGACTGGTTCCAAATTGGGAAAGGAGTACGTCAAGACTGTATATTGTCACCCTGCTTATTTAACATATATGCAGAGTGCATCATGAGAAACGCTGGGCTGGAAGAAGCACAAGCTGGAATCAAGATTTCCGGGAGAAATATCAATAACCTCAGATATGCAGATGACACCACACTTAAGGCAAAAAGTGAAGAAGAACTTAAGAGTCTCTTGAAAGGGGAGAGTGAAAAAGTTGACTTAAAACTCAACATTCAGAAAACTAAGATCATGACATCTGGTCCCATCAGTTCATGGCAAATAGATGGGGAAACAATGGAAACCATGACAGACTATCCTGGGGGGCTCCAAAATCATTGCAGATGGTGACTGTAGCAATGAAATTAAAAGACGCTGGCTCCTTGGAAGAAAAGTTATGACCAGCATATTAAAAAGACAGCATTAAAAAGCAGCATATTAAAAAGCAGAGACATTACTTTGCCAACAAAGGTCCATCTAGTTAAAGCTATGGTTTTTCCAGTAGTCATGTATGGATGTGAGAAATGGACTATAAAGAAACCTGAGAACTGAAGAATTGATGCTTTTGAACTGTGGTGATGGAGAAGACTCTTGAGAGTCCCTTGGACTGCAAGGAGATCCAACCAGTCCATCCTAAAGGAAATCAGTCCTGAATATTCATTGGAAGGACTGATGCTGAAGCTGAAACTCCAATACTTTGGCCACCTGATGCGTAGAGCCAACTAATTAGAAAAGACCCTGGTGCTGGGGCAGATTGAAGGTGGAAGGAGAAGGGGACAACAGAGGATGAGAAGGTTGGACGGCATCACTGACTCAATGGACATAAGTTTGAGTAAGCTCTGAGAGTTGGTGATGGACAGGGAAGGAAGCCTGGCATGCTGCGGTCCATGAGGTCACAAAGAGTCAGACACGACTGAGTGACTGAACTGAACTTGTTGTACACTGGCATCTAATACAACATTGTAAATCAACTATACATCAATTTTAAAAAATTATTTATTTATTATTTATTTATTTGGGTGAACTGGGTCTTAGTTGTGGCATGTGGGATCTAGTTCCCCGACCAGGGATCAAGCCCAGGCTCCCTGCACTGGGAGTGTGGTGTCTTAGGCACTGAACCACCAGCCAAATCCCTGTACTTCAATTTTTTAAAAATTCCTTTAAAACGTCAAAGAGCCTGAGAAGATAGTAAGAAAGTCCTAGGAAAATAAAAAACTGAGAGAAATATGCAGAATATTGAGGCCACACTTGCCCACCAAGGGAATTGATTTATTACTGCTCTAAGTCCCTAAAGATAGGGGTGTTCCAGTGACTGGGAATTTGATGGCATAATTTATCTTCACCCAACTTATGTGATAATGACCAAAAGAACAGGCTCCATTTCCACAATGAATCCCTTATTTAGTATTAGTTGTGTTCAAAGATTAGGATGTTCAGTCTAGAATGAAAATTGGCATTATATAAGAGGGTATTGGCTGAGCTTTTAGATCATCAACTACTTGACATGATCTCAAGTTCTTATTTCACAGTCAGTTCTTAAAACATATTCCCTAGTCCTTCTACAGATACTAGAAAAGATGTCAAATTTTTATGGGCAGGCCCTCCCCCTCATTCTGCTGCTAATTTTTTGGGTTGCTTTTCATTTCTTCCACCAGTAAAACATGTTGTAAAATTGAGTTTCAATACCATTCTTTTCCAAATTGTCAGCTCAGATACTGATCAGAAAACAGGTCAATGTGCTAGCTCTTAACAAAACCATTTCTGTTTTAGATTTGTCAAAATAGTCTTCAAAGGCATGTGATGATGATTGATGATTCAAGACTTAAGTGGGGGATCACTTTTAATTTGGGCTAAGAGGACATACAAGCCCTTTGTATCTTTGAGCTATCAGTATTAGCCCATGGGGATAGGAGGGTCATAGGAAAAAACTCCTGCTCAACCCAAGTGTTGTGTTTATAGTAAACATTATAGCTCCAGAATAATAGCAACTAGAGTACAAGAAATATTGGAGGTAAATCATCATTTTGCTTTGTAGTTCCAAAATTCCACTTGCAATGTCTGCGTGTCTATGTAGCTTGGGTGGTGGCTGAGGTTCCATATTGTTGTTGTTTAGTCACTAAGTCATGTCTGACTTTTTCAGGACCCCATGGACCGTAGCCCACCAGGCTGCTCTGTCCATAGGATTTTCCAGGCAAGAATACTGGAGTGGATTGCCATTTCCTTCTCCAGGGGGTCTTCCTGACCCAGAGATTGAACATGTGTCTCCTGCATTGCAGGCAGATTCTTTACCACTGAGCCACCAGGGAAGCCTGAGGTTCCATAAGGAGTGTTAATTACAATGATGTAGACAGAATAATTGAGGATTATTCCCATGGAAAAACCTTTTCAGGCTTATTTTGTTTTTGGATCCTTCTTTCCAAAGGATACTCTTGGGTGAGGCCATTTCTCCATTTTCTAATTCCCTAAGAAGAAGTCAAAATTAGGAGGGCTTTTGTTTCTCTAGTTTTTCCTGGACTTACACACTTCCACTGTGTAATTAAAAATGCAACATGGTAGTCGTGCCTGAAGTTTTCAGAAGCAAATCACACCACCAAGTAATCCTCTGTTTCAAGAAGCTAGGATACCACCTATTCATGGAAATATTGAGTGAAGCATACAGCTTCTACACAACAACACACCTTTCACAAAAATATTCATTGAGTACTTATGATGTGCCAGGCACTATTTTAGTGCTAGAGACACAGAAGTAAACAAAAACAAAGTATTAATACTTTGTCATTGTCAATTGTAATATTTCCTAGCCAGTTTACCCTATAAGCAAAAACTTCAGCAAGATTTGAAGCAACATGAATTGCATTTATACAATAATTTGAAGATTAATGTTGACTTCAATTGCAAAGGAAATTACAGTTTCCCCATCCCACCACCCACCCCTGCCATAGCCCTCAGCAAACACACATTCTTTACACTTCCTGGCCTAGGTTGTTTTCAAATCAGGACTCATGATACTGCTTATTTGTTTAAAAATAGAGATTAAACATCAAAGCATGAACTGCAATTTCAAGTAGTATACTAAATACATATTTATTTTGTTATGGGGTTTGGAAACTGAGAGAATTCTTTCCAGTGCCAAAATGGCAAAGAAAAATATGAAATATAATAAAAAGAATGAGGCCCAAGCTTTGACCTAAAATACCACACATTGACTCAGATTCTTTTGCTTTCATATGTCATGAGAGGTTTTTGGTCTTTTTTTTTTTTTGAAATTAAATTGACCTTATCTGTCAAACCCAAAGACTCAAGGCTGCAGTACAGCATTATTCCTTTGTTCTCAGAACCCTTTTACTACTTTATGTAGTTTTCAGGAAGCTAGACTTAAAAACTAATCATAACACAGTATCTCTTTCCACAAAAGATTTTTCCTTTGTCCTAAGCGCTTTTAAATGTTTCTTAATAAATCCCAACTGGGATTCATTTGAGTTGGGGAGTAAAATAGAGATGGTCTAACTGGTTCTTTATGAAGAGGGGGAAAAAATGGCTGGGGAATTTATTTGTTTTGGGTTTCTTAAGTTTCAGGAAAAATGTCCTCTCTTCTCTTCACCCAGAAGGGTTGTTCATTAGCTGGACTGAATCACAGAGCAAAAGAAGGAGTCTGGATGGAATAGGCTGCCATCTCTGCAACAAAAGCAGGGATATACATGGAAGGTTTAACTACCTTCATGTGGTCCAGGGCTGAGTGGAGATGGCGATAGGACATCTGGAACACACATGAACACACTTTCCTGATGGAAGCTGGTAACAGTGCAGCTCCTCTCTGATTAGCAATCTAAAATATGCAGTCTCTTGGCACCTTTTTTTTTTTTTTTTTCCAGCAAAGGAAGAGGCTGTTCCAGGTATGAGCATCAGGATTCTAGGGGGAATAAGTGATTCAGCTGAGATGAAAGAGCCAATAAAAATTTTAGCTCGGAGCTCAAGGATGCACTGAACCTAATGTGTTGAGAATAAACATCACTGGAGAACTTATTTTATCTCTGACCCTCTAACTTCAATGGCTCCTAGTGCTCAGAACCTCTGACAGTGCTGGGAGAGAGTTTCATTCTTTTGTAATTTCACATTAACCCCCAGAAGAAAAAAAAAAATCACTAACCCTTCCCTCTTCCCCACCATTTCTGTGACACTTCCATCTGGGTATCCAGATGGGAGCATTTCAGAAAGTCTGGAATGTGTAGACATTTCAGACACAAATTCCCACTTTCCTTTGCTCAATTAAAAAAAAATGTTACTACTCACACTTTGTTCATTCTTGAAAGTAACAATTGTGGTCACCCAGCCAAAATAACAACCCTGTCTTTCCTTATGGACGCTAGATGAGTGATATCTATTGGAAATGAGATAAATTTATCTTAAGGTATCCTTGGAAACAGAGAACAAATTTGGAACAGAGGACTAAAAGTCAGAGATTACCAACTACATCTCTTGGTTTCTTCCAAGTGGTTTTAACTTCCCTTCTCTTGCTTGCTCCTTCAGATGCTCAACACTTTCTATCTGCTATGCCTTTCATTATTCCTTTCACAGGTTAATTCTCAACTTCTCCCTTGCAATGAAAGTCCCTTGCAATTCCAATACTATGACTTTCTTCCTGCAAAAAACACTGGTTATGAATTGAGCAAAACTTAGTTTCTCTTTCATAGCACTACCCCTGTTGAGGATTTCCCAGGTGGCTCAGTGGCAAAGAATCTGCCTGCCATCCCCCTGCAGGGGATGCAGGAGATGTGGGTTTGATCCCTGAGTTAGGAAGACCCCCTGGAGAAGGAAATGGCAACCCACTCTAATATTCTTGCCTAGAAGATTCCATGGACAGAGGAGCTTGGTGGGCTACAGTCCATGGGGTTGAAAAGGGTAGGGCAGGACTGAGCACGCACACACAAACACACACCACTGTTGTGCACAAAGATACCCAACAAGACATTTATTGAAAAGAGGAAGTACATCAGACCTAGATGTTGCCCTTAAGGAGCTCATAGCCCAGTTCAGAAGGCAATTATAATAGAGGCTGAAGGAGCAAGAGAAATAAGGAATACAAAGACAAACTACTGTCCTTAATAATGTCATTTCAGACTGAGTAAAATCATGTAAACTTTGTGAACAAGGTGACATGTATGGCAGAGCTGTGTAGGATGGATGAGTTTTGTGTCTTCAGAACTGGTGGGAAGGTCATTACAGACGTAGACAAGACCTGAACTCCAAATCTGAAGGATGGAAAGTGCGTGTCATGTATGAAAATCATAGATTACTTTGATTAGGGTGAAGGGAAGATTAAGAGACATGGTAGGGGAAGGGATGACTGAGAAGTGGAGGGACAAACAACGGAGACGAAAGAGTTTATAGACATGCATCAGGGGATACTGAGGCTTCTGAGCAAAAGGGTTAACTGCTTTAGAGTTGTGCTTCAGGAAAACTGATCTGGCAATAGAATGTAAGCTGAAATGGAGGTGGCAGACTTGCAGAGTTTAGTTAGGAGGTAACCATATAGTTTAGAATAAAAGTAATGAGGTTGTATCAGTGAAGATAGAGTTGACGTATTGTAAAAGTAGAATTAGAATTTAGAAACTGACCAGAACTTGAATGGATTTGGAACATTGCAAAGGAGATTCCAAAGTTTTAAATTTGGATGACTTGAGAAGCATTAATATATGAAGAAAAGATGAAGAAAAGAGAGATGGGGAAGAGAAAAATTAATTTAGTTGAGGACATATTGAGTTAGGACTGCTGGTAGCATATCCTTGAGATGTCCAGCATGCAATTGGTTCATCATGTTTATCATGAAGCTCTGTAAAAATCAGGGAAAGAGTCATTAACATAGAGACCAGAGCTGAAAGCAGAAAACTGTTTGGACACATGTACAGGTAATAAAAGAAGATCCAGAGAAGAAAGAGTAAATTCCCAGAAAACAAGAAAAAAAACAAAAAAACAGAATACAGTATCATAGAAACCAATAATAGAAAGTTTTAAATAAAAAAGAGAGAGAGAGAGACTTAGCCAGCAATGTTGAATGCTATAATGAGTTCCAGGAGAAATATATGAAAATGATCACTGGATCAGGCATGGCAAATTATTAATCTTAAGAAAGCTATTTTTGAAGAAGCCAAGCCTTTTAAAGGGTTAATTAGTAAGCTAGGGAGGGGTACAGAGAAAAGAGCCCTTGAATGGAAACCAGAGAACCTCAGTGTCAGCTTGGCTCTGCTTTTAAGTGGCCATATGACGTTTTGACCTTTCTTAAACTATTTCCTAAACTTCAAAATTCTATAAAATCTCTCTCAACTCTCACTTTCAGAGGTTGAAGCAAGCTACTCATGTGCCTAAACCACATGGTGACACTGAGCTACAGATACTTATTAGATATGTGTCAATTTCACTAGCTGTAGTCTGTGTAAAACAGAGGCCCTTTCTGTTTCCTAATATAGAAAAACTGAGACTATGTTCTCGGAGTATTTCCTCCAAGAAAACCAAGATGATGAGGTTTCCTCCTCCAGTTCCTCCCATCCCCTATCATCCTTTACTTTTAAAAACTGAGTTAAGACATTAGCCTCAGTTTATCCAGTGTCTTATTCTAATGCTTGAAGTCAGAGAATGCCACCAAAAGCCCCTTTTTTGTTTGGTGAAATCAGTTGGGTGATATTAATAATCAATCCCCCTAAATCATGGCTTTCTAGTCACATGTGATCATACACTGATACAGGAAAACTTCCTGAGATTCAGTGTCTCATAACACGTGTGTCCAAAATCAAACCAGAAATATGTTATCTGAGAAGAACCCAGATGCACTGAAGAAAAAACATTTGCTTTATTTGGTGGCCCTGTTTCTACTGGGATCCCTTAGCAGTACAAACTCAGAGTCACTGACATGTTAATGATTACAAATCTTTTAGTTAGGTCCAGGTGCATTTATTTTTGTTGTTGTTCAGTCATTAAGTTGTGTCCGACTCTTCGCGACCCCATGGACTGCAGCATGTCAGGCTCCTCTGTCCTCCACTATCTCCTGGAATTTGCTCACATTCATGTCCATTGAGTCAGGGATGCTATCTATCCATCTCATCTCCTACCAACCCTTCTTTCCTGCCCTCATTTCCCCCCAGCATTAAGGTCTTTTCCAATGAGTGGACTCTGCATCAGGTGGTACATATATTAAGTTAATGTTGATGTAAAATAGTTCATTTTGACTGAGTTCTCTGATTAAAGTTAATAAATACAACAGATTGTCTTAAATGAACACACACAAATTAGGAAAACATTCTCTTGCTGAGACTCCAGTAAGTTTTTCTGAAATTCTCATCTTGCCTTTCCTCCAAAGAGGCTGGTATGTTCTTTCCTAAGAATCCTTCCTTACTTGGTATCATAGAAAATAAAGGAAATTTAAAAAAATTTTTTTTAATGCATATAATTCATCTTTGAATTCAGTGGTGAAAGAGGGAAGAAAAGGATAATCAGGGTCTATTTTGCACCTGTTCTATGTCAAACATGTTCACATATATTATCTTAAGCCTGACAATACTTTGTAGCAAATTAAGCTTTGATGTTCAAGTTGAGAAAACTGAGGCTCATAGGGGTTCAGCTATCCTCTCAAGGTCAAATGGCAAGTTATTAAAACTAGAATTGAAGCAACTGCTATCTGACTCTGAAGCTCAAGCTCTTTTTACTTGACCATGCAGTTCATTCTAATCAAAAATCCACTCTTGAGAGGGTCTTAGCTTTTTAAGCATAAAAGATTATTATTTAGATTTTTTTTAAGATTACTAGCTAGGATTCTCTGGAACCTCCAAACACTGAATCCTATATTTGGGGGGGGGGGGGTAAAAAACACAACAGCCACCACCAACCACACACTCTTAGTTCTCCCTCTTAATTGAAATTCAGAACCGAGGACAGTTCCTGAGTCATGTTTGCAGGAAGTTGTCCTTGGATTCTGTTAGTGAGCTCACACCCCCACTCTTGACTTCCCAAGTGGCACTGAGAAAGAGAGGAGGAAATGTAAAAAAGTATAAGATGGGATCCTCTGACACTATGGTGGAAATTAGCACATTTCCCAGAAGACCAAGATAAAAATGCATGTGAGAAGAACCGGAGAACCAAACAGATGGGGCAATAAAATGGAGGCGGAATGAGCTCATCAGGATTCCCAGCACACGGTTTACCTCCACAGTGGGCTCTCAGCTAACCTGGGAGCCAGGAGACATAGTGAATGAGTGGGTGGTTACTATGCTGCAGCATGTTACACTAAGAGATTAGGTGGAGCTGATTCACAGCTGCAGATCTGCACGACTTTTCAAGTGAAGGAGATTCTGTGGGCCCTGATCTTTGCCACACACATAACCACCCTCATAGGTGGCATGAGTCAGATATGCAGGGTCCTTCAGATAGACAAGGTTGCTGTGCTGTGAGTAAAATGAGGATGAACCTCCATGTTGTCAAGAGCAGATTTCAACCCTAGCTATGGCCTCTTCTTGTGTGAAGGTTTACCTGCTGTATCACAAATGTCCTGCCTTCCCATAGTCACCCTTGGTTACAGGCGGTTCACAACACAACAGGAAAGAACAAGGCTCTGGAACGTTCATCATAGCGAACAGTGATTCTCAAATCACCAGTCCTTGAGCATCATCAGAAGGGCCTTTGGAGAGTCTACTCTAATCCCTTCTTCTCATACACAAGGGAACTGATGTCCAGAGAGGAGAAATGACTCGTCCCGAACCACTTAGCTAGTGACAGAGTTGCTATGAGGACTCACTCCTGAGCCAGCAGACTTTCCACTGTGCCAGGAAAACAAAACAAAGCCCCAAATAGCATAGACCCTGTTCAGTAAGACCTCTAATTATACTGCCTCCGAAAAGTACAACATCTTAAATGCCTGGGTCGTTCCATCTGGGCCTTGGCAGTTTCACTGGTAACTTTTCAGATTGAAAATCTTCGGAGAAACTTAAGAGTAAACACTTTGGGATATATGCTTTGTTATTTCTGAATCTTCTTGTACACTGTTTTCTTGATTCAGGAGGAAATTAGAATTCTGCAAATACAGTCGATTTTATTTAATTATTAAAGGAACAAGCCTCTATTTCAAGTTGCAAATATGACTCTATCAGTCTATGCCAAGAAAGGCTATATGGAAAAATACAGGCATACTACCCTAATTGTCACATCCAATTAAGATCCACCAAGGTCTGTGAGTTAAAAAAACATCAAACCTGTGAGTGAAAATTTGAAAAGTCAAAGCCTTATCTGAATCATTCTGAACACGTCTGGATTTGGTGCATTGTGGAACCATTGAAAATGTAACATTTTAAGTGCTTTGCAACTTTGTTACCTTCATTTTGCAATTTGTGTATAGGAGGGCTCATTTGAACTTGGGGAGTTTTTTAAGGAGCTGAAGTAAGAAGGATGTAGGAGGAATGAATCTATTCAAGGTCATACTTACAACTTGAAAGGGATAGTTACAGGTTGCTGACCAAGAGACATTAACCCATCATCCACCACCCCACCCCCCTACATTTTCCTCTAACGAATATTCTTACCTGAACCATCATTAGGTCCACTGTCGTCTGCCTCCGGTGTTATGTAGACCAGATTTCCTGTCTCTAATGTTTATCCACGAAGAGATTTTCATGTATAAAACTTTTCTGGTAATTTAGCAACATTATCCTTGAAAATCCCACAACTATTTACATAACAGAAGCTATTGTTTGAAGTGCAAAGCAGGTCAAAAATTCGGTTTCTGGAGATTAATCACTGCAGTCTATTTTACATTATCATAATAATTTAATTTATTTTGATACAGTGTGTTTTCAGAATCAACCTCAGCTTCTGTGCGGAAGTGACAAATCCATTTGTTTCGGGTATAATGGATAATATGATTAATGACCTTGCCACAGGATTTCTTAAAAACGGAGAAAAAAAAGTAAAGATTTCCATTTATAATGTGCAGTAAACCAGCTGTCTGTTGCTTTGCATCAAAATCTCTGTGAACTTGTTTGCAAACCACAGCCCAGATTCTGAAACCAATTTGCTCCTGCTTTGGGGGGTTTCCCTCTGTCTCTGTCCCCTCCAAGAACCTGAGGACAGCGTCTCTAACGGGGACACTGGACACGCTGGGCACCCTGTTTCCGACGGTGGGGCGCTGTTTCACCACGTTGGCACCATGGCGACGACTGCGGGTCGGATCAAGGCCCATGTGGCCCAGGCCTTGCTGCGAAGATCACCATCCGGCGGGCTGTCGCCGGGACCCGCATCGGACAGCCCTCCGAGTGGCCTCGCGACTCCGCGCCCCAAGCTGGACCGAACGTGGCGCGAGGGTGCGCGGGGGACCCCTCCTCGCCGTCGGCATCTGCCGCCTGTTTCTGGTCCACGCAGACCTGAGAATTCTTTCCGAGACGGGACTGCGGACGCGACCCGTCGTGCCTCTCTTTCCCGCCTTTTCGGTGAGGTGGCCGCGGCCCCGCCTCAGCTGGCCCACGTCGGCCGCGGGCAGGTGGCGACGGCACCGCAAGGTTCGATTCCCGCCCGGGGCGCTTCCTCATTTGTGAAACGGGGGTCGTCCCCGCCCGAGGGCTGAGGCGACCGCAGAGCGAGGCCTGGCGCCCTCGGAGCCGCCTCAGGGGCCGCCGGGGCACCAGGGGGCTCTTGGCTTCTCCACAGCCCACGACGCCGGCGTCCTCGGGTGGGTCCGAGGGGGCGCCTGGACTCGTCGGCCGAGGCTCCTGAAGGCACCCAGGACCCCTTTTTTTTTTTTTCCTCAGCCGTCCCCTCCTGAGGGCCGCGGGCCCCAGGCTCGCGCCCCGGGTTCCGGCCCACGCGCCCGCCCGCCCGCTGGTACGCAGCTCGGCGAGTAGGCGCCCTGCCCCGCCCCTGCGTGACGCGCGCCAGGCCGGGCCAATCAGAGCTCGCGGCGCCGCGCCCCACGCGCCGGGGCCCCCGCCCTTCCAGCTTAAGAAAGGGCGCGCGGGCCCCGCCGGGTCAGAGCGCAGAGCCAGGCCGAGTGCACCGCTTCCGCGACGGCGGGCGGATTCCGCGGGCTCCAGCGCTCACGCTGCTCTCGAGCGGCGAGCCCGGCCGCAGCCTACCGCGCAGGCACCCCCCGCCGCGCGCCCCGACGGCGCCGGCTCGCCGGCCCGCCCGCGGACGCTCGAGTGAGCGCGGCGGCAGCGGCGGGATGCTGGCGCTGCTGGCCGCCGGCGTGGCGCTCGCCGTGGCCGCCGGAGCCCAGGACGGCCCGGCGCCCGGCAACCGTTTCGTGTGCACGGCGTTGCCCCCGGAGGCGGCGCGCGCCGGCTGCCCGCTGCCCGCGATGCCCATGCAGGGCGGCGCGCTGAGCCCCGAGGAGGAGCTGCGGGCCGCGGTGCTGCAGCTGCGTGAGACCGTCGTGCAGCAGAAGGAGACGCTGGGCTCGCAGCGCGAGGCCATCCGCGAGCTCACGGCCAAGCTGGCGCGCTGCGAGGGACTGGCGGGGGGCAAGGTGCCGGGCCGGGCAGCCTCGGGCAAGGACACCATGGGCGACCTGCCGCGGGACCCCGGCCACGTCGTGGAGCAGCTCAGCCGCTCTCTGCAGACCCTCAAAGACCGCCTGGAGAGCCTGGAGGTACCAGGGCGGGGGGGGTCTCTGGGGGGACGCCCCCGAGGCGCGGGGCAGAGGAGGGGCGCGTGGTCCTGCCCTCCGGGCTGTGCGGGACACCGCCGCCTGGGCGCGCTCGCACGCCAGGCGAGCTGGGTTTGGGGTCAGGGGCGCTCTCGGTTCGGCTCCGAAACTTAACTTGGGAGGCTCGCATCCCCACCCTTTTGCTGGAAGGAAAGGGTTAAATTCCCGCCCACCCCACCCAGCCGTGCCAGGCCTGTCAGCTGTGGGGCCATTCACTCCCCGAGGTACAACCTGGCGAATGGGGACGGCCCCCCTCCCTCGCTTTACAAATCTCCCAGTCTCCCCG
This sequence comes from Muntiacus reevesi, assembly GCF_963930625.1. Lineage (NCBI taxonomy): Eukaryota > Metazoa > Chordata > Mammalia > Artiodactyla > Cervidae > Muntiacus > Muntiacus reevesi. Next base: position 178,193,410 of record NC_089250.1, read on the forward strand.
AGCCGGACGCGCTCCTGGACCTTGTCTCAGCGGACAGGGGGCTTCCGCGGGAGGTCAGCAGCCCCGGGCCTCCAGTGTTACCTTTTATAAATCAAATTGGGCTGGACCAGAGCGGGCAGAGGCCCCGGGGGTCTCAGCGGAAGGCGAGCGTGGGCGGGTCACGGATCACACCAGGCGCGCCTTGAAGCCGGTTAACTTCAAAGACGCTGTCCCCCAATTGCGCGCGCGGATCCTAGGGTGCTCCTCCCGATTGCTCTGGGGGAAGAGACCTTATTCCCTTCTCAGAAGGCGTCTGCAGTTTGGAACTTTGAGAAAAATCTTCATTTAATTTCCATCTTTACTCTCCGCCCCCGTTTAAGAAGTGTGGATGTTTCTGTTACACACGTTCACCAAAATACTTTTTAGCAAAACTAGACTTCAATTACAGGTGGTAATTATTGCAAAATTATTTGAGAGTTTCCTCTGGCATGATGGCTAAATTCAGTATTTCCAGCATCTGTATATCCCTCGATTCATTATGATTAATAAGAGCTAACGTTTCGGGAGCACTAAATATGCGCCAGGCATATTATCTAATTTTAACCCGTGCAACAACCCCCCAGGAAGATCCTATAATCTATTTTACAATTTGGAACACTTAGAGGGAGGGGTAGACGGCTTGCCAAGGACTGGTGGCTAGACAGCAGCCGGCATCCTCCAGAGCCAGCAGAATGGTAGAAGAATAAAAGAAATAGGAAGTGAGGATTTAAAAGCGGCATTAAAAGCGAAGATTCCTGGAATTCAGGCTATCTCTGTTTTAGAGTTCTCATTTTCCAGTAACATCTCTGCCAGCATAATCATGCACTTTTGTGCCCTACTGGAACTTGGAAGTTGGGGTGGGGGGTGGCGGCGCGCGGCTAGATCAAAGTTCATCAGCTTTGAGGACCGTTTGATTACCTCTTTAAAAAAAAAAAAAAAAAGTCCTAGCTTTATTTTGGTCCTTACTTGAGAATGATAGATGTTGGTTAAATTTTTGACTTTTTGGTGAGAGGAGGTACACAGCTTCCTGAGAGGGGAAAAGAAATTCCTAAATTTCAAATATTGCAGCAGAGTAATTGCAGTTTGACTTTGAAATCCTTTCCGTACCGAAAAAAAGAAAAGAAATCAGCGAAATGCTCCCGTTCCCGCCATTGGCACGATTTACTATTCTATTTGGAAGCTTCTCCCTGTGTGGCGGGGGCCATTAGAGCTCCATTTCACAGCTCCTTTTTAAACTGGCCCTAACACTTCTCCCGCCTGTGCCCCCCACCCCACCCCCTTCCCTCAACCACCGAAAGCACCAGCTCCGAGCGAACGTGTCCAACGCGGTGCTGCCCGGCGACTTTCGGGAGGTGCTCCAGCGGCGGCTGGGGGAGCTGGAGAGACAGCTGCTGCGCAAGGTGGCCGAGCTGGAGGACGAGAAGTCCCTGCTCCACAACGAGACCTCGGCTCACCGCCAGAAGACGGAGAGCGCCCTGAACGCGCTGCTGCAGAGGGTGACCGAGCTGGAGCGAGGTGAGCGCCGGGCTGGTGTCTCTGCCGCCCCCTGGCGGCCGTCCATCAGCCGCCTCTCCACACCCCCCGACCCCCGCCCCCAGCCCATCGTCTTGTTACTCGGCTGCTGTGTAAGGGGGTGAAGCGGGGCTCAGAGCAAGGGAGGGCAGGCCTGGAGGGGCCCGCGGCACTGCCATCTTGCCCCCCGACAGATGCGACCACTTGGGCCCCTGAGGGAGTGGTCACTGCTAAACCCCTGCCAGCTGACTCTTGGCGGGGAGCTCTGCTCCTGAGTTTGCTAGGTTCTGAGACAGCTCTCCCGTCTTCACCTCTGATCCTCCGATGCTGGGGGCAGAAAACCGGCTGACGCCTTACCCTCCCAGCCGCAGCCCACCTCTCCCTTCTGCCTCTCACTTCTCAGGCCAGGTGTTGCTGTTTCAACCTGAGTCCTCTCGTGGTGCGCAAAGAGTTTGCCTTGTTGGCACTGGTCAGAGACTCGGTGGAGATGGAGGGGGCCCTGCTAGCGACTGGTAGGGTCCTGGTTTTCTGAGCTTGCTCAGACCCCGTGGTCAGCAGTGATTGTGGCCCTGCCTGGTGGTTCCTGGCTGTTTGAGCAAACAGTCAGGGTGACTGACAACAGCCGTCTCTGGAATTAGCTCCACCCCCAGCCCCACTGGCAGTGTCCATGGAAAACCAAGACACTCAGGATCAGCTCGGCCAGTCTGATTCCTGACCTCCTACCACGCGGGCATTTCAGTCCCTTCTTAACTATACCCTGCAGCAGACTCTGAGCCTCTTTCTCTTCTCTGCTCAGATTCTGGTGGGTGAGTTTCTCCCACAGGAAACAGGAAAGGGAGGGATCAAGGTCCCTAGGTCATTCAGACTGTGCTGGGTGTGAAGTGTTAGGTTTGCTAGTTGTGGGTATGGGATTATAACCTTTCAAATGCAATAACCCGACAAGGGCAGGTTCTGATGACTCAGTTATTGGCAGGTCCAGTGGCAGAATGTCTGCATACTCTTCCAGCCACGTCGGCTCAGCTGGGCCAGATGGAGTCGTCCAAGGGGAGAGTGTTTCTGTTTCATTTGATTTAGTCGCTTTTTCAGCAGCATCCAAAAAGTCACAGGGTTCCTTCATCCCTTTCCTGTTCTCTTCTTCCAGAAAAGCCTGTCCTTCCTTCCTTACCATTATTATTGCACTTGGATTCTTGAATTTAAAAATGTCCTCTCTGCCTCACCTCCGTTGCTGGGTGACCTCAGGAAGCTCCTTAGGTCTCAGAGGCTTTCCCCAAAGGCAGCGCAGCTGCAGCTTAGCTCTCTGTCACAGAGCAGGAGGAGAGGAAGGCCCCGTTGGGGCCAGGGGTGGCCGGCTCACCTTCCCTTGCCCGGCTTCGCCTTCGTGGGAACTGCGGGCTGAGGGAGCAGGCTCAGTGCAGTTACTCGGTGTCTTGATTGGGAGGGGGTGGCTGCAGAGTGAGGGGACGGCTTTGCCAGAGACCTTGGTGGCAGTGTACCTCGCTTGGCATGGTGGCTGAGTTGCTACGAGGAAGTGGGTTAACAGAAGCAGGTTGGTTGAAGTCTACTGAGTTCGAGTGTGGAGTCAGGACTCTTGTTATACCCATTTCATAGATGAGAAAAAGTGCTCCGAGGTTCTCAGCCAGACCCGTCATCTGTCTCGGGGAGAGGGGGTCGAGGTGGGACCCAGGCTACCGGCTAATGGATGGCAACGGCACGTAACCCCACCCCTCCCCGTCTTGTTCTGTGACTCCAGGGAAGTTCTGAGTTTCACATCACGGCTGTGACCACCCAGGAGCTGCCCCTCTGTGACTCTCCCTCCCATCCTTGGTGTATCTGTTCACAGCCAGAAAGCCACAGTCAGACCTCACCTCAGCCAGTCTGATTCCTGCACCCACGCTCTTGGGTGCTGCGGAAAGCCTGCAGAGCTCTCCTGGCATAGAGGGGAGGTCCGTGTCCAAACTAGAGCTGGACTCCACAAGGACAGGGCCGTTCTTGCAGAGTCTGCAGACCCTGGCAGTGAGCGGTGGCTCAGGGTCCGCTGCCTCTCGACCCCTCGACGAGAACTCTAGAATCCTGTGTGCTCCACCCAGCCCCGGGGTGAGTCTTTGAGGAAGGCAATCATTTGTCTTCTGAGCAGTTCTCTGTGTCTGTCATGTATGTGACAGGTGTGAACAGAGATGTAAGCTGCTAGCCCCCAAATGTACCATAAGTAGAAAGCACACAGTGTTCCTTAGAAGCATCCTGCTGAGCCCAGGGGAGACAGACCTCAACCACACACGGAGTGGGGCTCTCAGGGTTCTCTGGCCCTCAGTGCATCATTTCCTGCCTGTTAAGTGCCTGTTCTGTGCCAGATGCTGGGCTCTGAGCTCCACGTTCTGTGTCTTCTGTAATCCCTGCGACAACCCAGTGGGATGGGATTTGGTTAGATGAGGGACTGAGTCAGAGCTGAGTGACGCCCGCATTCACGTGACCTGCAGACTGCAGAGCTGGGGTGGCGGTTAGTGGCGACCCCTGAGGCCCAGAGTCATGGAGGCTGCAGCCTGGAGCGGCATATGGGCCTCAGCCCTGCTGGGTGGGATGCTCCTCCCAGCCCAGTGCTGAGCTTCCAACCCTGCGTGTGGATGCTCCTGTCGCCCAAGTCCCAAGGGTGCTCATTTTCTTTACTGGGAGACCTGCTCATCTGTGGGAGCCTCTGGACTCCGGGTGCTCCAGCCAGGCAGAGCCCAGCTAAGAGCGAAAGTAAACACTGGAACTCTTGTCTCTTAGCCCCAGGCCGCTCCCCATCTTTGACTTGTCGGCCACCTGCAGTCTCTGATTTATCGGTCAGGCCTTTTAATTCCTTAATTGGTTTTAGCTAAGTTTCCTCTGATCCTCCAAGCTGTTTTATATGAATAGAGGGCGCCAACTTTCAGGGTATGGCCGCCCCTCGGCTCTCCCAGCCCTGATGGAACTGATCTGTTATCACTGGGCTAACAATATTACCAACCCCGAGCCTGATCAAATTAGCAAGCCTGCCCACCTGCAAGGAGAGAAGCCATTTCACTCTATTAGATAATCACATCTCCTGAAAACACAAGCATTTGCACATTAAGTATTTGCAGCTGCATGTCTTGGGAAGTGCAACTTCCGTTCCTGGCTCTGTAATTTGCGGGCTGTGTGACCTGGGGTAAGTTGGTGCCTCTGCTGTGCAATTTGAAAAATCAGGGAACTGGGACTTTCTGGGTCTCTCAGCCTCACGTGGGGTCCATCTCAGCGTAACCTCTGGCCTGGCCCTGCCCTCAGCTTCCCCAGGCAATGAGGTTTTCCCACCCCTCACCCAGTGCTCCACAGCCTTGGGAGGTCAGGAGGGATCAGGCAAGACTGCATAGTCAGCAGATAGAAATAAATACTATGTGTGAAGCTTAGACTCTGATGTTTCTACACTGCCCGTTCCAGAGAGGTCAGAAGGGTGACAGTGGGCCCTGCAGCCTTCCTTTGTGGAAGGTCCTTGGGTGGGGTGTGAACTGTGGCACCAAAGAGCTTCTCTCATGTGTCTGTGTTCCTCACTGTGGCAGAAAATGAGTCTGGGGTGGGACTTCCCTGGCAGTCCAGTGGTTAAGACTTTGCTTTCCAATGTAGGTGGTGCAGGTTCAATCACTGGTTGGGGGAGCTAAAATCCCACATGACTTTGTGGCCGAAAAACCAAAACATAAAACACAGAAACAGTATTGTAACAAAATCAATAAAGGCTTTAAAAATGGCCCACATCAAAAACCTTTTTTTAAAAAAATGAGACTGGGGGCTCGTGGTGGAGAATGGTTCATCCGTTCTGGCTCCTGTTCTACAGAGCAGGGTGAGGAGGGAACAGATTTCACCCACTAGTGACACAGGCAGTGTGGTTCCAAGCCGAGGGAGCCTGCCTGTCTTTGACGGAAATGAGGATCCTCTGGCCCCTCGTCAGTGCTTAATAAATACTTGTTGAAGGAGTGATGGGCATTTACGTTCCTTCCCTGGCAGCATCTGGTCCCCAACAAGAGAGAAGCTTTCGCTGTGACAGTGCACGGAGTCTGTAATCCCCTGCAAACGCTGGGATCTGTGATGAGCAGACGGGGGCTTGTCCTCTGTGTGTTTAGTTATGATGTTGTTAATTTCGAGCTTCAACCAAAACTGTACTGAAAATGACTTAGATCTACTTAAGAGTTTCAGTTGTTTGACAAAGGTTTCGGAAGCGCCATGTGCTTGGGGCCAGCCCCAGGCAGGCCCCAAGGGATCAAGGCTCAGGGCGGATGGGCTCGCCTCAGTGGGTCGGGAGTCTGCCTCCTGCTGGTTCCAGACTGCAGGAAATGGGTCGGTAAACTTGGTTTTCTCTCGAGGAGGGAAGAGCAGGTCCTGAGCAAAGCAGTTCACTCAGGGATTTAGTCCAAAAGCCACTTCTGAGTTCAGCTGTAGTGTCGAGTCACGGGTGCCTGACTCCTTCCCCTCGGGCGGTCGTGATTCTTCCAGGAGAGAAGTGACATGGACTCGTTGGTGGACGAGTGTCTATGGAGCGCCAGGGTCCCACCTCCAAGCCCAAGTCCAGCAGGGCCCAGGCCCAGCCCTGCTGAAGGGGTCGAGATTTCTAGGAAATAACAGAGGCCATGGGACATGGCTGAGGAAGTGTTTTTTGGCTTAGTTTAACCAGAAGGTTAAATCCAGCGTGCCTCTTGCCCTTCCTCGAGCTTCCAAGAGCAAGGATAAGCCTGGTTCCCACTTCAGCACCTTGGACAGCGGCCAGTCTGTAGCAGGTGCCCTGTGCTTGGGGGACCCGCTTGCAGGGAGGGGGGTCCAGGTCAACTGCTGCTCTGGGCTGTGCTGGCTGTGGGGAAAGAGAAGGGGTTGCTCACACGCTATCAACCCCTCCTCCGGATCCTGCTCCCCCGCCTCCTGCAGGCAACAGTGCTTTCAAGTCGCCAGATGCGTTCAAAGTGTCCCTGCCCCTCCGCACGAACTACCTGTACGGCAAGATCAAGAAGACGCTGCCCGAGCTGTACGCCTTCACCATCTGCCTGTGGTTGCGGTCCAGCGCCTCTCCGGGCATCGGCACCCCGTTCTCTTACGCCGTGCCCGGGCAGGCCAACGAGATCGTGCTGATTGAGTGGGGCAACAACCCCATCGAGCTGCTCATCAACGACAAGGTGAGCCCACCGGGACGCCTGCCCCCCCCCCCCCCCCACATCCTGGCGGCCACTGAGGTTGGGATGTTACAGGGAGTCTGACATCTCACCTCAAGGCTGTCCTCCCCCCGAAGGGGACAGTTTGGACCTGACTCAGTCCCACTCTGGACAGGCGACCGGGCAGAGGGCCAGGCAGCTGTAGCTTGCAGGGATCCAAGCTGTGAGTCCCATCAAGAAGCCGCAGAGGGTCAGAATGAACAGGGCCTCCTCGGGGCAGCCTGAGTTTTCACAGGCCCTCAGGCCAGTCAGTCACAGTGGTTCCCCAGGAATAGGGGAGGGTGTGTATTTGTGTATGTGTGTGCGATTGTGTGATATTTCTCATGAGCATGTCTTTTCAGCGGAGGGGTGGGGGGGGGCTTGAAATATATTTACATACAGTAAAATTTATACTTTTTAGTTCAACCAATTTTGACAAACGCATAGCTGTGTAACCACCACAATTAAAATATAGAACAGTTTCATCTTTCCCCCAAATTTCCTCCTTCCCCTTTTTTAAATTGGAAGATAATTGCTTTACCATGTTGTGTTGATTTTTATTCCCTTTTATAGCCACCTCCTGCTCGTACTGCAGTTGGTGGCAACCACCCATCTGTCCCCTGTCTCTACAGTCCTGCCTTTTCCAGAGTAAATATCCCTTTTTGATAGACTGGCTTATTTTGACATTCAGGAACGTGGTCTCCTTAAGAGATCAGCTCTGGGCGTCTGTGGGACCCTCCTGCAGCCTCACTTAAACGTAAGGCAGGCTGCACGTCCCCCAACATGCAGCCTCACACCCTCCTTCCTGGGGCTGAGTGGTGGATGGCTGCACAGCCCCAGCGGGCTCCCCAGGCACTCAGCCCCCACCCTGCCTGTCTCTACTGAACTGCTCTGGCTGGAGTTTGTTTCAGTGGGAAACGCTACAGAATCCACCTGCAGGGCTCCTTCCAGCAGTGGCCATGTCCTTGAGCTGGGGATTAATTGTTCTAAATAGCGCGCTTGGACGAAGCAGAGCCGAGAGCCTTGTTTTCCTCTAGGTTTCGATGTCGTGTAAACACCCAATTCCTGGGAGGGAGCTCGGGGTTGCTAGGACACCAACAGTAACAACATGATGCTTGACAGCAGAGCTGGTCTGTAGAGGACTTATAGGACCGCGGGGAGACGGTGTGGGGCGTGAAGGCCCTGTGTGCACTCCTACCTGCCCAGGGCCTGCCCACGGGGACACACACATGTAGATCCCCAAGTGTTGCAATGGCTGTTGGGATCCTACCAGCAGAGTGTAGATGCCTGGTCTGACTGTTTTCCAAAGAAGTTACCCAGTAGAGCTCAGACTTCCCTTTGGGTTCTCCAGCGAGAGACATTCAGGACCAGCATGGGGGCAGGGAGCTGTCCGTCACATCTGCATGGTCTGCACAGTATCCATCCCAGACCCTCAGCCGAGCCAGGATCCAAGCATGTCCAATCGACAGCAGGGCCCCCCTGGGGTCAGGGGCTTGTACCCAGGCTGCCCCTTTCCCCTTAAGAGTTTGACACGTATGGTGTCTCCAGTCCAAGGGTCCCTGTGAGCTGGCAGGGTCAGGTGTGCTACCCACAGAGCAGAGAGGGGGGACATCAGAAGGGACCCCCCCTCCCTGATAAGAGCAGCAGTGGGCTCAGGGCCTCCAGTCCCCCCAGGTCCAACTCCTGGGGACCCCAAGGGGCCCTCACCTGCACGTTGCCGCCTGCAGGTCGCCCAGCTGCCCCTGTTTGTCAGTGACGGCAAGTGGCACCACATCTGTGTCACCTGGACGACGCGGGACGGCATGTGGGAGGCCTTCCAGGATGGGGAGAAGCTGGGCACTGGGGAGAACCTGGCCCCGTGGCACCCCATCAAGCCTGGTGGTGTACTCATCCTCGGGCAGGAGCAGGTGAGTGCGGCGGCTGGAGGAGCAGCCGGCCACTCGGCATGGCTGTCTCCCGCCTCGGGCCCCATCCAGCCGTCTGCCTGCCGGACCTGGCCTTGGTCACTGCGGCATGACAGCCAGGCTGGACACCTGGGGTCCCTGCCGGCCTAGCTCGGGCTGTCCTGTGGCCTGAGGGCGGGCATGGGGACACATCCTGCCCTTCCTAGCAGGGACCAGGTTGGTGAGGTGGATTCTGGCAGATTCTAGAGTGGAGTCTGACCACCACAGGCAAGCAGGAGTGTCCCTGGAGCCCCAGGGGCCCCGGGCCATCTCCGGCTCTTTGGCCTCTGCCTGCCACTGTGTTGGCTCGGGATGCCCAGCCCTGGCTGGTACTGGCATTTTCCAGGGACTCCCAGCTCAGGGTCTTAACCTTGATCCCCAGCACGGCCTACTGGGGAACCACATCTGTGGTCGAGATGGGGCAGGGACTCAGAGGCTGCCCTCAGAAAGCTCCCCCCTGGGGCAGAGGCCATCTGCTTTCAGGCAGAGAAGAGTTCACTTCTCAGTCTGTGTTCGGGGTTTGCTGGTGGAAATCAAGGGAATAGACCCTGGGCCTTTGGGGGGCTTTGAGTCGGGTCTCTTGGCTCCCTGTTATTTCTCCCCTGAGAGGGGCTGGGAGTCGAGCGACCCAGGTTCAGTTCCAGCTCAGGGGACTTGGGCAAGGATCTCTCAGTCTCCCCTCCGTAAAGTGGGGTGGTTTGAGCCACGCCATCTCCCAGGCCTCACGAGCCCTAGAGCTTTAGAAGCAGCAGGACTCGGTGGTCGCAGGGTGCCATCTGAGTCAGGGGAGTCTGCCCCTGCCCCACGTCCTCCCAGGCTGGCGCTCCCCCGCCAGGCCAGTCACACGCCTGGGAGAGGGGACAGACACGTCCGCCCTGAGCCTGCCCCCATGTGCTCTGTCCCCCTTCCCCAGGACACAGTTGGTGGCAGGTTCGACGCCACGCAGGCATTTGTTGGGGAGCTCAGCCAGTTCAACATCTGGGACCGCGTCCTCCGTGCACAAGAGATCATCAATATCGCCAACTGCTCCACGAACATGCCGGGCAACATCATCCCCTGGGTGGACAACAACGTGGACGTGTTCGGAGGGGCTTCCAAGTGGCCGGTGGAGACCTGCGAGGAGCGTCTCCTTGACTTGTAGTCACCCACCCCTCTGTCCGGGAGGCAGGGGCTGGGCCGTTCCCCTCACAGCCCCAGTGGAACTGCGTGCGAACTTCCTGCCACAGTGGGCGGGGGGGCCCTCAAAGCCCCCCACCCAGGGCATCTCTCAGCCTGAGGCTCTGTGGCGTCATTTGTCACCAGCTTATCTGTTCTGAACCACGATTTTGTTGGTTTGGGGCGGGGAGGAAGCCCTGAGCCGCAGGTGGACGGATTCCTGACTCCTACCATGGAGGGACTCCTGCTCAGAACCCCTGTAAATGCTAGCGCACCCCAGCCCTACCCACTCCCACAGATCCCTGGTGTCGCGTGTGCGCTGTCTTCCGTCCCCTTCGAAGGCTGTGCATCGTCCTGCCGGAGTGGCTATGTCCCTCGTGTGTTGCGTACACCCTTGCTGTCCGCTGAGCACGCAGCGAAGCCCCTCCCTTCTCTCCCACGCCACCCCCCAGAAAAAGGGCCTTTCTCTTGGTGTTCTTTACGCTGTGAATCTTTCTGTCCCAGGACCTCAGCTTGCGGAGGGAGGCAGGCTGCCCAGACACTGCCCTGCCTGATCTCCAAGGTGGAGGGAGCGTCTGAGGCCCCAGGGAGGGGGCTGTGAACGGGAACCCTGGACACAGAAGGGCCCGGGCCGCTCTCCCCCGCCTCTGTCAGCTTGCCCTCTGACCCGCGCTTTGGCGGAATCCTGGCCGGCTTTGAAAGGTGTCTTTTTCCCACTGGTGCCAAAAGTTCAGTTGCAGCTTTTACAACCATGCCATGTGGTTTGGGGAATTGATTTTTTTTTAACCACCCCCCCCCAAACAGAAAAGAGCAGCCATTAACCCGCTCCCAGTTTTTTGACATCTTGCCCCACTGTGAGGCATGTGCTCATTGTAATTCACATGGATTCCTGTGAGCATCCAACTGTCCCCACTATTTCCCCCAGAACTTCTTCAGGAAACTGCATGTCGTTGGGCTGGTGCCTGCTCAGCGACTCCAGGCTGCTTAATTTATCGGACAGAGGTCGTCATTTATTTTAAAAGATAGACGTGGTTCAGTGGGGAAATTTATACAGCTAAATATTATATATTTTATTTTTCATACATGTTCGAAGTGCAAATCTGTGGAAGTTCCATTTGTAGGACCAAGCTGACATGCCCATCCTAACACTGTATGCTACAAGAACTCTTCTGATGATGGAATTTTGATTAAAATGCACTGGAAGACAGCCTTGGTGTCTGCTTTCTCCATGTCTGGGGCTGAGGGCAGGGAGGGTTGGGGCTTTGCGACCCCTGGCAGAGGGCTGGCTTCTCTGGTTAACTTGGACTGGGCCCTAGTGGGCAGCCCCAGGGGAGCGGAGAATGCCTGGGGGAGGATGTGGTGCTGGACCGCCCTCGCCTCCTCAACCCCAGCCAGACTCAGGCTGGGGGTGCATTGCAGGCTCCACCCAGTCTCTCTGTGCCCAGCCTGTCCCTGTCATCTCAGCTGGGAGTCCCACTTCGTTTGATGACCCTGCCCCAGATGGGACACCTGTTCAGCACCTACCCTGTGTATTGTTCTCATTGTTTAGTCGCTGAATCGTGTCCGACTCTTTGCAACCCCATGGGATTCTCCAGGCAAGAATACCAGAGAGGGTTGCCATTTTCTTCTCCAGGGGGTCTTCCTGACCCAGGGATCGAACGCACGTCTCCAGCATTGGCAGACGGGTTCTTTACCGCTGAGCCACCAAGGAAGCCCACTTTGTGTATGCTCTGCCATAAAAATCTCATTTAATCCTATTCACAACCCCCTGAAAGAGTTCATCCCAATTGAGGGGTGAATGCGTGGAACAATTAAAACCGTGACTTTGGGAACACACAACTGACCAAGGGCAGAGCTGGGACCCAAGCCAGCCTGACCCTGAAGGTCCCTCCACCCCCACCTCCCCGCCTTCTGGCTTTTGGCTCCAAGGGCACCTAGTGCCAACATGCCCTGCTGGTGCCTCTCTGTGTCCACCTGGCCCCGGCAGGTGTGTCGATATCTTTCCTCATCTCCCCCAAGGTCAGGAATGCCCCCTCATCAGCACTTTCTAGTTTGTATCTTTATTCCATTTCAGTAGCTGCAGAGTTATAACTCAGTTCGTCCCTTTCCCAAATGGAAATGCCTGAATGACTACTTTAAGGGAGCAGAGTCCAGTCTTGGAACCAAACGACACTGTGTGCTGGGTGTACTCGATACTGAGGCTGCAATGGAAGCTGTGACTTCTAAAGCCAAGCTCATCCCTGGGTCACTGAGGTCCCTGGAGTTCACTTTCAATGCTGTGTATTATGACTTGGCAAGAACTCAATCATTCGTGTAGGGCGGAACGTGAAATTGGGCCAGATTCCCTGCTTGGGGGCCCGTGGAATCCAAAGTGCTGAGATCAGGTGGAGAGTGGTTTATTTGGAAGCTCCTTCATGATGAAACCAGCAGTTATTCAGATCTCCCTCTGAACGGCGCTGAGGAGTTTTCTTATTTCTTACCCATGTCAGGCACTGGGCTCACCTTACCTGATTCTCTGACATTGCCTCTTCCAGGAGCAAAGCTTTGCATCAGGGCTTTGAACCCCTGCTGAGTCATATAATTTCCTTCCTGCAGTTGGAGAAGCTCTGAACCCAGAACATGGGACCAAAGTACTCCTTCCAGAACACCAAGTTCTGCCACAACCAAAGATCCCGCATGCTGCAACAAAGATCAAAGATCCCCAACCACGGCTGAGACTCGTCACAGCCAAAAAAAAAAAAAGGCTGTAGGTGGTCAGTGCTGGGGGGTGGGCATTTTCTATGGGGGGACTTCTTCCTTAATGGTTTCTTGCTCCACATTCAGCTATGAAAGAACCAACCCAGCCATTGACCTCAACTTTGATGGCTCAGAGAACCACCAGTTGACTGCCTGGGGTTGGAGTTGCACCATCACATGGAAGTGATTTGATCGTTACCGGGGACTTCAATATAATAAGGCAGCCTGTCAAGGCCAGGACTGCGCGTGTTTGGTTATGTGACTTTGGCCTTGACAGGCTGCTAGCTTCCCATTGTTTTCTCCAGGAAGCACTAGGCAAATTTACTGGATGGTTTTACTTCTCTCTACAAAGCAGTAGTCCTGGTCTCTGGAGTTGTCAGTGCAAATATTCATAAGCACATTTTAAAACCCTATTCAAGCAGAAATAAAACACAGAAGATAAGCTCGTGGGTAGCTTGACATTTCCTTGTCACTCATCATATACCAGAGACCATGTCCTGTGGGAATAATGCACCCCAAACCCTGGCTTTCTGTGCTTAAGGGAGTGGCATGGGTCACGAAGGGTCTGTGTCTTGGCTCAAGACTCAAGACTGGCAAGAAATACTGCATTTACTATCTTTGAAGGCTATTTGTCATCAGATACCATATATATAACAGACATGTAATGCTTAGACACAGTTTAAAAAGTAATCATAAATTGCATACCAACAACCAACAGATCTATTTAAGAAACGTTTGTGCAGGAACTTCCCTGGTGATCCGGTGCCTAAGACTCCGTGCTCCCAGGGCAGCGCACCTGGGTTCCTGCCTGTCTCTTGTTGTTGTTCAGTCATTAAGTCCTGTCTGACTCTTTGCGACCCCATGGACTGCAGCAGGCCAGGCGTCCCTGTCTAGGGACAGTGGAATGACTGAGCGGTATCTGTCTGCCCCCAAAAGAGCAGTGGATCTGACCAGGGGGAGGAACTCTCCGAAGTCCTTCCTTTGGGAACAGGCACTATGAGCCCTTGGAGTCCCTGCTGTTTGAACGGGCCGGTAGGCCTGGAGTTGGAGTCGGGAGTCGGGGGCGGGGGCGTGGAGGGGCATTCCCCCGGGGTCAGCCGTGCCCCTGGAGATGTGGCCACGCCCTCTGGAGGTGTGGCCACGCCCTCTGGAGGTTCGGTCACGCCCCTGGAAGTTGACCACGCCCCCTGGAGACAAGGGCACGCCCAGCTCCTTCCCAGCCGGCTCTGTCTTTCTACCCCGGGGGACCAGGGCCACACGGTTGCTGCGGACACAGCCGTCATTTTCCCCAGGGCAGCAGCGCTGGCTCCCAAGCCACCCGTTAGAAGCCAGGGCCTCTGGCACAGCAGAAGAATCGAGGTATGGCGTGGCCATAGTTTGCAACCAAAAAGATCCCATCCTCCTGGACCTAGGACAGGTCTGCGCGGCGTGGGTGTGGCGGGGTGAGCTCAGGTAACAGCCCCACCTCTACCCGCCCTCACCCCCGACCTCGTGGTCAGAGTCCCAGGTGCCTGTGGTTCCTCAGAGAGAAGCTTTCAAAGCCCAGGGACCTCTCCTCATAGCCCCACCTCCCGTTCTATTTTAGGAGTTTCCAGTGCAAGAAATAGGAAAATGGAATAAATAAATATATTCTTGCTTTCAGCCGAGAGAGGAGGCAAAGTGGAGAGGGATCCAAGTAGCCTTTCAGCAGTGTCTCCTGAGAACATTCAGACTGGCTCCCAGCTTGGGCAAGGTGGGGGCCCGGCTTACCTGTGGGGAGACTGAGGCCCCAAATTTCGAAAACAGCTAAGGTTCAGTTCCAGGCCTTTAGTATATTCTGTGTGCTTGGTCTGTACACCTTCTTCTCTTAATAATATGATGTAAATTTTCTGTTGTTGTTTTGTTGCTAAGTCATGCCCGGCTGTTTGCAACCCCATGGACAGTAGCCCACCAGGCTTCTCTGCCCGTGGGATTCTCCAGGCAAGAATATTGGAGTGGGAGCTATTTCCTTCTCCCGGGCATCTTCCCGACCCAAGGATCGAACCTGTGTCTCCTTCTTGGCAGGTGAATTCTTTACCACTGGGCTACCAGGGAGGCCAATCTTTTTTTTCTTTTTTTTCACTAGAATGTAATTTAAAATATTGACCTATTTACAAATCAAGGTGTGTACATGAAGCCGCTGACCTGGAAACCCCAGGTGAGGGGGCCGGCCTTCGAGGAGAGCCCTGATTCCTTCCTCAGGCTTCTGCAGGGAACGCTGAACCCCTTCTCAGCAGCTCAGAGTCTGCTCCCCTGGCTTCTCTCTGCTGAGACACTGTCCAGACCCTGACCCAGATTCCAGCTAAGCCTCAAGCATGTCCACAAGGAAGCACCCCGCAGCCGTTATTCACAACCTCTCAGCTGGTGACAGCTGGTCAGGGAGGGCCTCCTGGCCTGACATGGCAGCAGACCTGGGGGGCTGGGCTCTGGGTCCAGCTGCTCTTGCTGTGTGTCCTTGCTCAAGCCACTACTCCTCTCTGGGCCACTTGGATGGTGGCCTAGAGCTCCTGACATCTTTTCAGTCTGGAATCCAACTGAGGGTGTGGTCTTTACAACAGTTCCTCATGATGATGCTCCAGGGCAGCTGGCCTTTAGTTAAGCTACCTGACTTTCCCTTAAAAGGCAGACAAGTCTGTTATTCCCCTTTCACAGATGAAAAAACTGAGGGCTCGAGAAAAACAAGGAACTTATTAGTGCAGAGGCCCACCCAGAATCTGGCCCTGGACATGCTGTCCTGAAGGCGTGTTTCAGGCAGAAACCCAAGGCATGGGCCAGAGACAGGGCATGTGCTCCCCTGGTAGAGGAGTTATTGCTGGCAGCATCTGAGTGTCCCCTGGGGACAGCCCCCCAGGCCATCTGCAGGCACCCAGGACAAAGCCCTGCTCCCTGTTCCCCTCCCTACCTGGCGCGCTCTCTCCCTCTCAATCAGCAAATATTTGCTATTGCTCATGAGCTGCTGCCATGGTTACAGGCATCCCGGGAGCTGAGGGTCCAAGTTGGACTTTAAACTCTTTAAAATTCAAGACCTAGAGTAAACATCTTCCTGAAACCTCAGTCCTGCAGATGACAGTCCCTATCATGCCAGGCTTTGAGCCCTTTGCTGACTGAGGGGTGGGAGAGGTGGAGGAGGGACCCCACAGGCCTGAGTGGGGGAAGGAGAGCCTGAGGTCACACAGGCCCCACTTCCAGCCCCTTCTTTGAAAAATGCCACCCCTAGGCAGCTTCCAGTGACCCCAGGGGACTGAGTTCTAATGAGACTCCCTCCACCTCAGCTATGGATCCTGAGTGAGTCATGGTTCTTTGAGCCTTAGTTTGCTCATCCATAAAATAAGGGTGATTATAAAATAAGCACCCCCAGGACTTTTTTTTTTTAAGTATAGTTGATAAACATTGTTGTACCGATCTCTGCTGTACAGCGAAGTGACTCAGTTATACGTGTGTGTACATTCCTTTTTTTATATTCTTTTCCTTTTTGGTTGATCACAGGGTATTGAGTATAGTTTACCATGCTGTACAGTAGGACCTTGTTGTTTATCCATTTAAAATGTAATCGTTTTCAGGGACTTCCCTGGAGGTCCAGTGACTAAGACTCTGAGCTCCCAATGCGAATGCCCAGGTTCAAGCCCTGGTCAGGAAATTAGATCCCACATACCACAACTTAAAAAAAAAAAGAAGGAGAAGAAATCCCAAGTGCTGCAGGTACAGATAAAAAATTCTGAGTGCTGCAACTAAGACCCAGTGCAGCCAAATAAATAAATATTTTAAAATAATAAATAAATAAATGTAAGAATTTGCATCTACCAACCCCAGACTCCCAGGCCAGCCCTCTCCTTCCTCTCTCCTCTTTGACAATCACAAGTCTGTTCTCTGTATCTATGAGGCTGTACCTGTTTGTTGTTGTTGTTCAGGCACTAAGTCGTCTCCAACTATTTAAGACTGTATGGACTACAGCACACCAGGCATTCCCTGTCCATCACCAACTCCCAGACTCATGTCCACTGAGTTGGGGATGCCATCCAACCATCTCATCCTCTGTCATCCTCTTCTCCTCCCGCCTTCAATCTTTCCCAGCATCAGGGTCCTTTCCAGTGAGTCGGTTCTTTGCATCAGGTGGCCAAAGTATTGGAGCTTCAGCTTCAGCATCAGTCCTTCCAGTGAATATTCAGGGTTGTTGAGGTACATTTCAGATTCCACATATAAGTGATATCATGTGCTATTTGTCTTTCTCTGTCTGACTTTCTTCAGTTAGTATGATACTCTCTGGTTGCATCCATGTTGCTGCAAATGGTAGTATTTCCCCAGGCCTTATTTTGAGGAGTAAAGCCCTCGGATGAGAACATACGCGCTGAGTGGGAACATGTGGCTGTAAGTGGATAGAAATCCAGAGGTCTGGTTACAATGGACGCAAATGCCCAAGGTTACTTCTCTACACAACTTCTCTGAGAGACTGGGGGCCAGTGATTTGACATGTTGGAGCAGCCGTTTCCTGCCTGTATAATGAGACAACCATCACTACACAGCGTAGAATTGCTCTGAGGATTGAAAGAGCTGAGATGAGCATGTTAGTCATCCCTTGTCGCGTAACAAATTCCTCCTAAACTGAGCGGCTGAAGACGGCAAACCTTTATTATCTCACGGTCTCCATGGGTCAGGGATGCGGGAGTGGCCTAGCTAGGTGGTTCTTGTTCAGCATCCTTCGTGAAGTGACGGTTGAGATGTTGGTCGGACTGCGGTCTCTGAAGACCCCACTGGGCTGGAAGACCTCCTTTCCAAGAGGGCGCCCTCACACGGCTGTGGGCAGGCGGCCTCCATCTGTCACCGGTGGGTTGCTCCAGACAGGGCAGCTGACTTCCCACAACGGCTATTCCGAGGGCAGCTTGAATCTTCTGTAACCTAATCTCAGAAACATCTGCTGTCTTCTACGGGTCCCGCAGACCAGCCTTGGTGCTGCACATGTGGGAGGGGTCTGCTGAAGACCACGCACACAGGAGGTGGCGTTCAAGGGGGCCACCTTCAAGGTTGGCTGCCGCCCGAGGAAAGAGTGGTACAGACGCCTAGTGACCCCTTAGTATGTGGGGGCGGTCCAGCCGTTATGCAGGGTGCAAACCCACAACTGGGAACATCTCAGGCTGGAGAAGACGAATAACTTAGGCTGGAGACTTAGGAAGAAAAGACCAGACCCAGAACTGGGGCTCCAGGCCCAACGGAGGCACAATTCCCTGGGGCCAGACCAAGAGACTGGGCCACCAGATCAAGGGCCGGGAGTGAAGATGCAGGAGCTGCCACCCAGCAAGGAATGGCTAGCAGGAGTCAGAGATCAGTTAGAATCAGGCAGCCTGGGTCAGTTATGGCCAAGAAGCCACGTGGACCACACCCCCATGTCTTCTCCCAAAGTGGCCAAAGTCCAGAGGCGCTCTGTGGAGCAGGAAGGTAGGCTGGGGTGGAGGGGACGCCCTCGATCCTCTTGTCCCTGGAGACGCTCTCTGAAGTTGCGCGTCACCCTGCGGACAGCCCTGGTCACTGTGTGAGCTCTGTCGGTGACGAGCCGGCCCTGCCTGCTTTCTTACCGCTGCTTTCTGGCGCGAGTCTGTGCCAAGCCTCAGGCCGCAGCCACCTTGCCCGCGGTTTCCTGAGCGTCTCATTACTCGCCTGTGTTCCTACCGCTTCATTCACCCTCCTTGGGGCCCAGGAATGAATTCAGTGATCATCGAAGCGCCGGGTAGATGCTAAGAGCCTGGAATGAGATTCTCTCCATGCACCAATGCCCTCCCACTGCCTGAGACTCCGCTCAAATGACATGGCCCCAGAGAGGCTCTCCTGGAGCCCCGTCTCAAATGCTCCATGCTTTCTAACTTCGACTTTGTTTTGCCTTCTCCAGAGCAGACTGCTCTGCACCTTTCCCTCATGTCAGTCAGTTCAGTCACTCAGTCGTGTCTGATTTTTTGCGACCCTGTGGACTGCAGCACGCCAGGCTTCCCTGTCCATCACCAACTCCCAGAGCTTACTCAAACTCACATCCAGTGATGCCATCCAACCATCTCATTCTCTGTCATCCCCTTCTCCTCCTGCCTTCAATCTTTCCCAGCATCAGGGTCTTTTCCAATGAGTCAGTTCTTCACATCAGGTGGCCAAAGCATTGGAGTTTCAGCTTCAGCATTAGTCCTTCCAATGAATATTCAGGACTGATTTCCTTTAGGATGGACTGGTTGGACTGCCTTGCAGTCCAGGAGACTCTCAAGAGTCTTCTCTATCACCACAGTTCAAAAGCATCAATTCTTCAGCACTCAACTTTCTTTATGGTCCAACTCTCACATCTATACCCGACTACTAGAAGAACCAGAGCTTTGACTAGATAAACCTTTGTTGGCAAAGTAATGTCTCTGCTTTTTAATATGCTGCCTAAGTTGGTCATAGCTTTTCATCCAAGAAGCAAGCATCTTCTAATTTCATGGCTGTAATCACCATTTGCAGTGATTATGGAGCCCAAGAAAGTAGTCTGTCACTGTTTCCATTGTTTCCCCATCTATTTGCCATGAAGTGATATAATGATATATTGATTGCTTGTTTTTGATTGATTGATTGATGACTTGATCATTATCATCGCCACTGGGACTGGAAGCTCCTGGAGAAGCAGGAAGCAGGTCTGTATTATTCATTCTGCCTCCCCAGAGCCCAGTCCCCTGCAGCACCTAGCAGGTTCTCATATAAGTGTCTGCAGAAAGTGAATGAAGAAGGGAAGAGGTCACACTTTCTTGGTGGAAAGAGCATCTGCCAGGCCCGATGGAGTGGGTGTTACCTTTTGAGACAGGGACAAGTACCAGCGTGACCTCTGAGGGTACCTGGGATCAGCTTTTGCAGCTACAATTTCAGACCCAGGCCATGTTGCCTTTAAGTCACAAGAGAAGCTGCCCCATTTCCATCTCCATTGGCCTAGTTAGTGGTAAAGAACCTGCCTACGAATACAGGAGACATAAGAGAGGCAGGTTCAATCCCTGGGTTGGGAAGATCCCCTGGCGGAGGGAATGGCTACCCACTCCAGTATTCTTGTCTGGAGAATCCCATGGACAGAAAAGCCTGGCAGGCTACAAAGGGGCTGCAAAGAGTTGGACAGGACTGAAGCGACTTAGCACGCAGACTCATAATCACCCCCAAATGAGTGGCGGGGGCAACAAATATTAAACCTCAATTAGCAGGGAAACAAAGGAAAAAAGGAGACAAACACCAGCCCTGCTGGAATGTCAATCATGTTTCCTGCATCAGTATGAACATTTTAACAGCCTTTCTTTGAGCTTCTTTGAGTTTCCAGGCTTTTCTATTGGGTAAATGTGGGTGATTGCCAGTAAAAGTGGGGGAAGCAGTGTGACTTAGCAAGAAAAATGAAGGCGCTACTGGTCTGCCATCTGGCTACTGTGGGTACAGTTGCCGACTGTGCAACTATTAAGCGCTTGCTGTGTGCTAAACCCTAGAGAAGGTTTTGGTAAGGTCCCAAGATGTCAGGGCTTGCTCAGGCTACGGCCCCAAGCAAATGCCCTTTCTTCCCCATCTCTCTAAACTCTAAACTCTGCTGATCCTCAGACCCTGCTGCTTTCTCTCTCCTCCAGGAAGTGTCCCTGAGCACTGACTTCTCCCCTGCATCCGTGCAGCAGCTCATAGTGTGCTGGATCCTCTGGCCCCCAGAATTCTTTAACCCCCTTCTCCACTGTGTCGGGCAGCGGAGGCCACACCCGCCCCCAGGCCTGGGTCCTGGCTGTCCTAAGCTGATTAGAGGAACCCCGCTGGGTGCTGCGCACGCTGGAGGCGTGTGTGCTATCAGGCTTCTGTTGTCTCCCAGGAGCTGGCCCTGTCCTGTGTGGGTGGGTCAGAGACCCTGCCTGCAGGCATCATCAGGGCCCCAGGAATGGCTGTGACCCGAGCATGGACCTGCTTTCTTTGGGCCTTGCCCCAGACACAGCCAAGGGCTGCTTTCTTTTGGGGGGCCCTCCTGGGATCATGGATACATCTACGAAGGAGGCTGGCTGACCCCCTGTCCTGAGGTCACTTCCTTACTGAGGAGGGGCAGGAAAGGGCCTCAAGGACTGTGCCACTCATTCTGCCCTGGACCCACTGGGCAATGGCATGAGGATGGGGTCTCTGAAGCCCCCTGGGAAGGACGCTGGGCTTGGGGGCCTAACGGCCTTGGCTGGCCTCCCTAGGTTTCCCCTAGGGTGTGGCTGACCCGTCCACACCTGGGCAGCAGCATCAGCCCTGCCGTTCCCAGCAGTGTTGGCTGCCCCAGCGCCTCTCATTGGGAATAGAAATCAGAGCTCGGGAATGTGGCCAGCGCTGTCCTAGGTCTTTGCTCAAAACTCACCAACTCCCACCTTTAGCAGGAATTAGCATAAATCTTTAGGTTGCAGGGTCCAGACATAAGAAAGGAAGCAATAGAGACAAACAAAAAAACCCAGGTGGAACCAAATGGACCGAGATGGGGACGAATCTGACCTCCAACAGACCTCGAGTCTCACACTGTTTTACTACACGAGTGTATGGAATGACACAGGCCAGACAGTGACGGCCAAACCAGGATAAAAAGGGGGAGCACCCCACTCCCTCAAAAAGCCCTACCCGCTCCCCTACAGACTAATGTCTGTGCCTCATTACCATGAGTCTCACTCCTCCTCCCTTTGTCTCTACTCTTTAAAATTAAATCCCCATCGCCAAGCTGGCAGGAAGTTGATCTGTGAATGAAGTTCCCCTTGTCCACGCTTTGGCTACTGAATAAGGCTTGTGTTGCATGGATCTCAGTGTATTTGGAGATGAGGTCTTGAGGAGGGTCAATGGGGTCACAAGTGTGGGGGCCCTAATCTGATAAGATTGCTGTCTTATAAGAAGAGGAACAGGGAGACGTCCCTGGTGGTCCCGTGGCTAAGACTCCGAGCTCCCAATGCAGGGGGCCGGGGTTCAGTCCCTCGTCGGGGAACTGGATCCTATGTGCCATAGCTAAAAGACCCAGCATGCTGCTACTAAACATCCCGAGTGCTATAACTGGGACCCGGTGCAGCTGAATAAATAAATTAAAGCAAATATTTCTTTAAAAAAAAAGAAAAGGAACATGGGCCTCACTGGCAGTTCCAGTGATTAAGACTTCATCTTATAATGCGGTGGGTACAGTTTCCATCCCTAGTTGGGGAGCAAAGATTCCCACCTGCCTCTCGGCCAAAAAAAACAAAATATAAAAAATCAAAAGCAATATTGTAACAAATTCAATAAAGACTTTAAAAATGGTCCACATTAAAAAAAAGTCTTTAAAAAAATGGAACAGTATAGTCAATATCTTCTAATAACCTATAATGGAAAAGAATCTGAAAAAGAATATGTATGTATAACCGAATCACTGGTGGACACCTGAAACATTGTAAATCAGCTATACTTCAATAAAAATTTTTTTTTAAAA
The DNA here is from genome assembly GCF_963930625.1 of Muntiacus reevesi. Lineage (NCBI taxonomy): Eukaryota > Metazoa > Chordata > Mammalia > Artiodactyla > Cervidae > Muntiacus > Muntiacus reevesi. Next base: position 178,215,390 of record NC_089250.1, read on the forward strand.
TGGAAAGAGAAGAACAGACACCAGCACTCTCTCCCTTTGCCACATGAGGACACGGTGAGAAGGCAGCCGTCTGCAAGCCGAGAGAAGCCTCAGGATGAAACCTGCGTGGCCAGCACTTTGATCTTGCACTTCCAGCCTCCAGAATTGGGAGAAGTCAGTTTGCATTGTTTAAGTGCTCCAGCCCTTGGTGTTCTGTTATGACAGCCTGGGCAAAATAAGACAATAATGATGACTTTAGCCAACACTCTGGAGCACCTACTATGTGCCAGGGACTATTTCAGAAAATTAAAAGAAATCCCTAGACTTCCCTGGCCATCCAGTGGCGAAGACCCCATGCTTCTAATGCAGGGGGGCGCAGGTTTGATCTCTGGTCGGGGAACTAAGATCTCACAAGTTATGCAGTGGAGTAAAAAAAAAAAACAAACCAAGAAATTCCTGCTATGATGGAGTTCATATTCTAGTAAATGTATTACATGATAATATGTATGCAATATCCATCCATCCATCTATCTATCTATTCATCTATCTATCATAGATGTAGTAAAATTGTCAGATGGTAATTGTGCTAGTCAGGGTTCTCTAGAGAAACAACCAACAGGATATATATAAATAGAACAGCAGGTGCCGAGACCCTGCGGTGAGAACAGAGAGTAGGAAGAACCCTGTGTGGCAGAAGGAGGGAGGTGGTGAGATGGGAGTAGGGGAGGTCTCCAAAGCCGAAGCTTCTGGGGCACCCCAGTGAGGACTCTGGATTCTATTCAGCATCGTGGAAGCTGCTGGAGGGGGGAGATCCCGGCGTCATCCGACAGGTGTTCACAGGATCGTCTTGGCTGCCGTGGGGACAGGGAGCCCGCAAGGAGGATGAGGAGCCTGTCCTGCCGACTCAGGCGGGAAGTGACAGTGGCTGAGCCCGGGGAGGCGGCAGTGCAGGTGGTGAGGAGGGCTTGGATTCTGGATCGATTCTGAAAGTAGAACCGACAGGGTTTCCCGGCAGATCGGCTGTGGGCGCGAGAGGAGGAGGGCGTGAGGATGACTCAGGTTTGGGCCGGAGCTCGGGGAACGGTGATACGACGCCATCGGCTGAGACGGAGCACCGAGGCGGGGGGTGATGTGGTCAAGCGTCGGCCTTGGAGACGGAGGTGTTTGTGGGCATCAGGTGGAGGTGTGCGCAGGTGCGTTCAGGGGTGCCTGCAGGTGTCTAGAGGTTGGGACACAGTCAGGCTGTGGTTAGGAACTTGGGAGGTCCAGGCATGGAGACTGTATTGAAGGGAGTCAAGGTGGGGCCCTGGGTCCGGGGGGGCGCTCCTGGGTGAGAGGCCAGAAGAGCAGAGGAAGAGAGCAGGAGCTGCTGGTCACAGAAAGAACAGGTGGAGGGTAGAGTCCTGGGAAAAAGCATTCAGCGTGTTTCTGGAAGGAGAGAGAGACCTGCACGGGAAGGCATACCCGCCCCCCCCGCCCCCCCACCAAATTCACGCCCACCTGGAGGCTCAGCATGTGACTGTAGACAAGGCGTCTTTGCAGGTGTGATCAGTTAAGATGAGATCACACAGACTCAGGGTGGGCCCTCTGTCCAGTGACTGGCGTCTTTGTTTTGTTTTGTTTTGATTTCTGGCTGTGCTGGGTCTTCATGGCTGCGTGGGCTTTTCTATAGCTGCCTACTCTTCGTTGCGTGTGTGGCTTCTCATTGCAGTGGCTTCTCTTATTGGGGAGCATGGGCTCTAGGGGGCACGGGCTTCAGTAGTTGTGGTGCACAGGCTGAGTTGCCCCGTGGCAGGAGGGATCTTCCCAGACCAGGGACCGAACCCGTGTCTCCTGCATTGGCAGGCAGATCTCTTTACCACTGAGCCGCCAGGGAAGCCCCGCTTGGCATCTTATTAGAGGTGGAGAGGAGACACAGAGGAGAAGGAAGGCGATGGCAGAGGCAGAGAGCAGAGTGATGCGTCCACAAGCCGAGGACACCAAGGGCTGCCGGGGGCCCCCAGAAGCCGGATGAGGCCTGGGGAGGATGCTCCATCAGAGTCCGGAGGGGAAGCATGGCCGCAACAGCATCCTGCCTGTGGCCTTTTGGCCTCCAGCACTGAGAGAACAAATGCCTATTGTTTTAATCCACCCAGTTTGGGAGATGTTTTGTTCCTGCAGCCCCAGGAATGTAACAGGTGGGTACCCAGGTGCCCCCCAGCCCACCCCAGGGGACATCGTTAGCCAGAGAGTGGGCCCCCTGGCCCTCCTCTGCAGCTGGGACACCAGTGACCCTCTGTGGGGAGACTCCAGAGGGGTCACCGGTGACTCCTGTGTCCAGGGGCCCAGGGCTGGGGTCCCGTTCTGCCGCTTTCCAGCGAGCCCCGTCCCTGCCTTCTTTGCTTACCAGATGAATGGCCGTAACGGCTTGTGCTAGACTCTTACTAAAAAAATAATTGGTTGTTTATCTGAGTTTGGATTTAACTGGGCCCTATGTGCTTTTATTTGCTCCACACGGCAACGCCGCTCCCTCTCCACTTGTTTCGGCACCTAGGATTTGTGGCTGGGTCCACGTCGGTCTCCTGAAGACGCCACCCGACTGTCATTGGACTCCATGGAGCCCCTCCGCCGCCTCTGCCTCCCCCTCCCCACACCACTCGGTTTCTTGTCGGCTGTGTGCAGAACACGCTTTCCTGTTACACCTACGTCCCCACATACGAGGAGTCAATAACAGTTTTAGGGAGACAGTACAGTTGTCATGGGGAAAAAAAAACGGAACGAATTCAGAGTTCATTAGGCAAGTTAATCAAATTGCCCAAGCATGCCTCGCCTCTCCTGGGAGCCATCTGGCCCTCCCTGAGCAGTGCCGGGCCAGGGAACCGAAACAGGAGGACCTGGGAGTTTGTCATCCCACGCCCGGGAGGGGCGGCGTTGGTCAGGACCCCCCATCGGCTCTCACACTCCTCTGCCTTCAAGCTAGAGCCCCAGACTCTGCCCTTCCGCCAGGTTTCTTGAGCCCCTGCTCTCTGCCCCTAACTCCCCCCAGCCCCAGGCACTGGGGCAGTTGGACGGTGCCCATTCTCACAGGGCTGATATTCCGGGGGCGGCAGGGGGAGGCAGTCAACACAGAAGTGAGAACTTAGGGAATAAGCGCCTCTCAGCTGCAGGGAAATGCACCGCCCCCCCACATATCCCGCCAAGTTCCCTGGCTGCCCAACTCCCCATCTAGAGGGAAGCCAGTCTTGGGTGAAGCCCAAGACAGAGCAGAGAGACAGAAGAAGCCGGGTCCTTGGTGTGGTCAAAGAGCTGAATTGAGCCCAACTTCGAAGCCCACCTCCTCAGCACTTTTCAGTTTTGTGAGTTACTGAAGACCCTATTGGGGGCTTCCCTGGTGGCTCAGATGGTGAAGAATCTGCCTGCAATGCAGGAGACTCAGGTTTGACTTCCTGGGTCAGGAAGATCCCCTGGAGAAGGAAATGGCAACCCACTCCAGTGTTCTTGACTGGAGAATCCCATGGTCAGAGGAGCCTGGTGGGCTACAGTCCAGGGGTCATAAAGAATCATACATGACCGAGTGAATAATGCTTTCACTCTCACATTAAAGACCCTTTTATTTTAAGGAAGTATAAGTGAGGTTTCTTCTCCTTTCCACTTAAAGAGCTCTGACTCATACGATCCTTTATTTCAAGTGTTTCCACTTTCGGGGACCCAGCAGGCCTGTGACTCCCAGGCCGTGGGTCCTGGCAGCCCACAAGGATGGTAAACACGAGTAATCCAAAGTCCCCCATCAATGAGGGCATCCCCAGAACCTCTCACATCTCAGGGTCAAGTTCACACCTTTCTTCTCACCACCCGAGATGGGGGGCCTTAGGACTGACTCTTAGGCTCCTTGGGGCGGAGTCCTTCACTGGGTGACCAGTGTCACCTGCTGCTGCTCTAGCAGACAGGCTGGGTCATGGCTACAGTTCAGCTCCCCAAGGGGCTGGGTACCAGCGTCTGGAAGGATGCATGAGGGTGATGCTCTGGGCTGGTCCCCAGGCCCTGAAAAGCCCTGCTTGAGCCTGAAGTCTCACATGGTCCCTTCAGCTTCTGGCCCTGAGACCTGACCTCAGGTGGGGCAGGAGATGGAGACTGGAGATGAGAGAGGGGACACCCCAGAGATCACTCAGGGTCTGCACGGGAACCAGGCACACCCTCCTCTGGGATTTTTTTTTCTAATTTTTTTTATTGTGGTAAAATATGCACAACATAAAATTTATCATCTTAACTACTTTGAAGCCAACAGTTCAGTGATATCAAATATAGTCAAAATGGGAGAGTCCCTGGGGGTCCAGGGGTTAGGATTTGGCACTCTCACTGCCAGGGTCCCAGGTTCGATCCTTGGTCAGAGAACCAAGATCCCACATGCAGCACCATGCGACCGAAAAGAATTTTTTAAATAAATAAATACAGTCATGACGTTGTACAACCATCACTCCCATCATCTCCAGAACTCTTCTAATCTTCTAAAACGGAAACGCCATACCCGTTAAACACTACTGGCCATTCTCCCTCATCTCAGCCCCTGGCAACCACCATTCCACCTTTTGTCTCTATGAATCTGACTACTCTAGGGACGTCACAGAAGTGGAATCATACAGTATTCGATTTGTGTGTGTGTGACTGGTTTATTGTATTTAGCGTGATGTCTTCAAGATTCAGCTGCATGTGTCACAAATTCCTTCCTTTTAAGGCTGCGTAACATTCCACTGTGTGAGTGGACCACATTTTGCTTATCCGTTCGTCTGTCGATGGGCAGGTGGGTTGCGTCCACATTTTGGCTACTGTGAGTAATGCCGCAATGACATGGGTGTGCTTTCCTGGCATTTTCGAATGAGGGGGCTGTGTACAGAGGTAGAGGCAGGACTGAGGAATCAACCCGGAAGGGTGATACACACACAGACTCCCGAAAGTGGAAAGTCGTCACCACCTCCAGGCCTGATGGGCAAGGGCAGGGAACTGCAGCTTCTAGAACCACAGCGAAGCAGACAGGAAGCAAGGCCGTTGTTGATGGGGCAATGATGCCTGAACGTCTCCTCCAGCTCTCAGATCCACTGGTGACTTCCAATGGGGCTGAGTGTATTAGTCAGATATTGCCATGTTAGGCTGGTAACAAACAACCCCAGGTTTCCGTGGCTTACAGAACAGTCCTTTATTCTCACAGCTCAGCAGCTCTTCACTTGCATCTCATATCTCCTTCTGTGGCCTGGGCTGAGGGGCCACTGCTGCCCAGGGCGTGTTCTTTCCATGAAAGGCAGGAGCCTGAGAAGGCAGGCCAAGCTTCACAAGCACATTAGGGATTTCTGTACAGCTCCTGCGTTAGCCTGCCCTTGGCTGTGCCCACAGCTAGTAGGCGGGAAGCCCACTCTGTCTGCCCCTAGACCCTGGCAAGGGTTTGGCAGTGTGTTTCCGCTACAGGGGAGTGAAGAATCATGACCAAGGAGTCAGTCCACTCGGAGGGTGGGATAAATCTGCAGAGTCAGTCTCTGGCACCCAGGGAGCGGTGAAGATCCGAGGGCTGATCAAAGAGAGTAGCTGGCAGCTTGATGCCCTCTTCAGCCTCCTCTTCCCTCCTCCTGGGTGAGTCAGCATCACCCCCTCCTCCCCGCCCCCATGCCTCTCTGCAGACAGATCTGATGGGGAGGCTCTCAGCGCCCCCGATCAGAGGCCAGGAAGGGTTAACTGGAGGGCTGTGCCGAGTCACAGTCGGAGAGAGACTTTTTCAAAGACTTGATAAATAAATCACGGCTCATGTTTAATTCAAAGCCCCCGCTGCCTGCAGAGAACACAGGGAAGAAGCCATCTTTCAATTAAAACAGCTCTGAGGGGCTTCTCGCGCTCTCCTGGGGCCTCCTGGGCTCTCCCACCCCGACCTGGCTGGAGGCTCCCGCAGGGAAGGTGGACGTGATCCTGCCCTGCTTCCCGAAGAGGCTGAGCATACGAATCGGACTCAGATCCTGGTCATCTGGGGTGGCAGCCTCAGTCTTGGTCTCCCTCCTTTCTCATCTCACACTGTCCCCTCCACGTCACTTTCTCTTAGAAGCCAGAGCTCTTATCCTTAGGTGATGCTTTTGTGGGTTTTACTTGTTTCTTTATTATCTGTCTCCTCTGATAGGTTGTCATCTCCATGTGAGCAGAAACTGGGCTCATCTGTTTGAAATGCAGCACCCGGAACAGCAATTAGCACATCGTAGGTGCACAACAAGGACCTCACTGGTGGCTCAGTGGTAATGAGCCCATGCAGGAGACACGGTTCCATCCCTAGGTTGAGAAGATTCCCTGGAGAAGGAAATGGCTACCCACTCCAGTATTCTTGCTTGAGAAATCCCATCCATGGAGAGCAGAGCCTGGTGGGCTGCATTCCGTGGGGTCATAGAATAGTCGGACATTACTTAGCAATTAAACAACAAGGTGCTCAGTAAATGTTTGTTTGGGAGCCTCTTCTTTTCCAGATTAAGTACCCCCAATTCCTTCAGTTTTGCTTGTGAAGCAGGAGGCTGAATGTTGCTTGACCCCCAAGCAGTGCTCTGAGCTCTGAGTCTCTGGGGAACAGCAAGAAGCCCAGAGGAGGCGCTGACCCACACACACCAGGGCCTGTGACAGCACAGTGCTGCACTGGGCACTTTGTAAGGCTGGAACTTCTTGGCCTCCCCAGAGCCCATTTTACAGATGGGCAAAGCAAGGCACAGTGAGATAAAGTCACCTTCTCTACAAGGCACCTTCAGAGTGTCAGAGACAGGAGCTGAACCCATGACTCAGACGGTAATCTGCCTGCAATGCAGGAGACCCAGGTTCGATCCCTGGGTCAGGACGATCCCTCAGAGAAGGGATGGCAACCCACCCCAGTATTCTTGCCTGGAGAATCCTATGGACAAAAGAGGCCTGCGGGCTGCAATCCACGGGGTCACAAAGAATAGGACACGACTGAGCGACTAACACTTTCACTTTCCAGTGCTTCTAGAGCTAACACCCTGTGTCACTCTTCTGGAAGGTGAGAGCTTTTTATAACCACCAGGTGCTGGGAAGCATGAGTTATCGCATCCCTCAAGAGGTTGGCTTTCAGAAATCCCAAGTGGCAGAAATCAGGCCCAGGGATGAAAGAAAGCTCAACTCTGCCCCTTGGGGACTGAGATCAAAATAAACTCTTAGCCAATATTTTGGACTTGAAACCTGTTCTTTTGTATTTGCCAAAAACATACTCTGTTTCCAGCACAACAGAGTGGGTCTAGGTGCCAGCATTCAGCAGACACTTTATATGATCTCATCCTCTCACTAATATTGTGCAGTTGATGGTTCTCATCTCCACTTTCCCTGTGAGAAAACTGAAACCCCAAAGGTTGAGTTCCCAGTCATCCTGCTAGGGAGTGTTAGAGTCAGGAATTGAACCTGTGACCTCAGAGTCATGTTGTTTCTACAATAATCCCCCAACCAATATACTACTAGTTATTATCATCGCTAACATTCAATGAGCACTTCTTATGTGCTGGACTGTGTGGTTAGCATTTACAGTCATTAACTCTGATACTAATTACAATTCTAGTCAGCAAATACTATTTTTATCCCCATCTTAAAGATGAGGAAATTAAGGCCCAGATAGCTAAGGAACTGTTTTAAATTGGGATCCCCTGGTGGTTCAGATGGTAAAGAAACTGCCTACAGTATGGGAGACCCAGGTTTGATCCCTGGGTCAGGAAGATCCCCAGGAGAAGGGAATGGCTACCCACTCCAGTGTTCTTGCCTGGAGAATCCCATGGACAGAGGAGCCTGGCGGGCTACATACAGACCATGGGGTCGCAGAGTTGGACACGACTGAGCAACTAGCACTTTATTATTATTCAGACATGGTGAGACCAGCAGCGATGACTGCCATTGGAAGGATAGTTTGGGAACTTCCCTGGTGGTCCAATGGCTAAGACTCCAAGTTCCCCATGCATGGGGCCCAGGTTCGATCCCTGGTCAGGGAACTAGATCCTGTGTGCTGCAACTGAGACCCAGGGCAGCCAAATTTTAAAAAAAGAAAAGAAAAGAGAGCTTGTCACATGAAGTTTCCAAGAGGAGGGGACATGTCCTGCAGGGCCAGACAGGGTCAGCCAGGCAGCAGAAGGAATGAGGGAAAACCATGGGCAAGAATCTTCGGGTGGTTTCCACAGGGAGGTAGGCTTAGGATGGGCTAACATGGATAATTCCAGTGGCTCTGAAGCCATAGGGCTATCCCTACTTGCCTGGAACCTGGTCCTGGGATGATGAGGGCAGGTGGATTCTGGGCCAGAGTGTGAGAGCATCACAGAGGAGGGGGTTGAGAGGATGAGCTCTGGATGGGTTGGTTTGCATATAGAAGTAAAGGGTGAGTCCTTTACAATCTCTAGGAATTGATGGGCCATCCCTCCAAGGTCAACAAGGCTCCGGATGTTAAAATGTCTGCATCACCCGCTCAATACAGGAACTCGGCCCAGGTCACTCAGAAGAGGATTTGAAATCTTAGATCAGTTCATTTCTAAGCCTTCGTTGTCACTTGACAACCAGATCTCCTCTCTGCAGCCAAACATTTGCTCATGCATCATGGGAAGAACTCAGGCAGAGTGGCTGCAAACAACACCATCTGAACAGAGGTGAGGCCAGGAGGGAGGCTGTCGCGGGGAGCGGGCGGGAACTGGGAAGTCTGTTTATTTGGAGCTTTCTTCAGCCAGCCGAGGAGTCCCCAAGACGGCTCTTCTGAGCGGGCCTCCCCGTTGATTCGATTGTCCTTTCAATTTGGGAGGAAACCAGGAACACCTGACGGAAGCTCAAATCTCCTTCCCTTGAACAAAGAGCCCAGATTGGATTCAAAGTCCCCACTGCGAGGCTCCCCACGTCCTGACTCTGCTCTGACACCGGAGTGTGGCATCCACATTATTTGGGATCGGCAGCTGGAAGGGAACGCACAGCCTGGATTGAAATAGCAGCATCTGTTAGTATCTCCCAAGAGAAAAATTCTCCTTTTGTTGCATATTAAGTCATTAAAGCTCCAAAAAGGAAAAGGGACATTCATTTCCCCACCATATGCAGACAATATTTTAATGCAAAGGTACCAAGGGAAACAGGCCAGGCCTTCAGGTAACAGGCTGGAGAAGGAATGTCAGGCACGTGGGGTTCGCCAAGCACCCAAGTCCATCTGTCCCCTGCAGGTGGGTCTCTGAAGCCGGGTGGGTTCTGTGCAACCATGTACCTCGGTTTCCCTCTGTTTCCCAGGACTAACTATGGCGGGCTGGGAGACACCCTGGGGTTTCAGACTCAAGCCTAAATCATTGTTCCAGACCTTGTCCAGATCCTTTTTGATCCATTTCCCCCAGAATGCTACCAGGCTCCTGGATCACTGAGGTAGGGATCCCCCTGCCAGCAGTCAGGCCCGCTTCCCACCTTAAGCCACTTCCTAGAAGAACAGGCTTTGCGTCCGGCAGCTATGGGTTTGAAAACCTACTGTGACCGCCTAAGCAGCCATGTGACTTGGTTGGGACTTGGCATCTCTGGGTCTCAGTGGTCTCATCTGTTAAATGGGGGCAGAGCTCTGTGACATCTGGTGTCGTGAGGTCCAAAGTCGGTGTTGGCACCTGTCTGCACTGAACACCTCCTGGGGAGCCAGGGGGGAGCTGCCTCTGGTCCCTCACCTTCTGATGGCCAAACGGGTGATGCTTGCTCTTTCCATCCCACCGTGCTCGTCAAGTATTTTGATGGAAGAGCAGGCAGCAGCAGATCACATGACCTTGTCTCTCAGGCCCTTTTGCCTCTCATATCTGCTGATACGGGCTTCCCAGGTGGCTCTGGTGGTAAAGAACCCTCCTGCCCATGCAGTAGACATAAGAGATGTGTATTTGATCTCTGGGTTGGTAAGAACTTCTGAGAAGGGCATAGCAACCCACCCCAGTATTCTCACCTGGAGAATGCCATGGACTGCAGCCTGGTGGGATACAGTCCATGGGGTTGCAAAGAGCTGGACATGACTGAAGCGACTTAGCAGCAACAGCAGAAGGCAAGGGAAAGGGTGTTGTGAGTGGCTTTGGGCATCAGATCCTCACTGTCTGCCAGAGATGGGCAGATCTGGCAACATCACTTAGAACATGACCTTGCACAGAGGATTCATTTGAACTTCTGTTTATTCATTTGGAAAACGAGGACAATAGCAACACCCTCCTTCCAGGACGGCAGAGCCTGGAATACAGTACGTATTTAGTGCATGATAAATATCATGATAATTATTATAATGGGAAAACAATATTTACATGAAAGGCAGGCAGCGGGCTTAGTTAATGTACTTCTGGAAAATTACTGAACTGTCCCAAATTACACTGAAATTTATTCTGAAGTGTCCCTGCCGAGGCAGCTTGGTGTCTTACTTGAAGAGGTCTGAGGCGGAGGAGGGTGAAACCTGCTACCCTGCCTTCCCTTGGAGCCTGTCGGGGAGCGACAGCGTAGAATCAGCAGAGCAGGGGTGCGACCCTCGAGCCCCTGGGGCCACGTGAGGGGCCTGCTTGGGGGCATCGCAGAGCTGGAATCACCCAGATGCACGCCCAGCCCACCCTTCTCCCCGTTGGAGCCAGAGCCCTCCCCAGCCCTACCCCGACTCCCACTTCCTGTGTTTGTGTTTCTTCTGTTTTTGAACAAACAGGAGAAAGATGAAAAGAAAGCTGGAGGCTGCCGATCCCGCCGTGGGAGCGTCTCATTTCTGCTCTGGCGCTCACGTGCAGAACGCAGGAAGCGCGGGAGGAACTGGCTTCACTCGGGCGCTGGAGGCTGCGGCCAGGGCAGCCCCTGGGGTGCTGGGCGGATGAGGACCGGGGAGTAAGAAGACCGGGTGAGCCCTGGGCCGCCCAAGACCATCCTGGCTGGGGCCGTGACGTGGACGCATCCCGGGGTTGTGTGGAGGCAGCAGCCACAACCCCTGTGCCCCGAGCGGGAGGGACCCGGCAGGTGCTCCAGAAATTCAAATTGGGTGGGAGGTGCCGGGTGCTGCTCGTCCTAACTCACTCTGGCGTGCGTCCTGTGTCCTGTGTCCTGAAACCTCCGGGGCCTGGCCTCCCTCTGCCCAACGCTCCTTTGCAGCAGGAAGGTCGGTGAGGGGCCAGACGGAGCGTCCTATCCGGTGACGCCATTCATAGACACTCAGCATACATTGAGCACCGACGGTGTGCACTGCCCTGGGCCAGACAGGCTCGCCGGCCAGCCTTGGAGGCTGCCAAGAGTCTGTATGCAGCTCCCGATTTTCATTTAAAATCCACTGATTTTCACCTCTGGCACGTTTTCTTTAGAAATGACCCGGAGTTCAGTCACTCGGAGAGAGACACAAAGGAAAAATTAAATTAGAAGTAAAAGAGTCCTAATGGCAAATCCAAACAGATATGAAGCAGCTGGCTCTTGGGAAATCAGCCTCCCCACGTAGGGCTGGATCTGGAGAGGGAATCAGAGGCTTTTGCCCGATACACGAGTCCTCCTTCTGAGGTCTGTGGGCTGAGCGGCTCCCAGGAACAACTTAGCCCATCCCTCCCACCGGCCCCCACCCACCCCCAGAACCTGACCTAGAACCGGATTCGACCCACTTATCTGAAATTCTCTTTAACCCCCAAGGTCATTCCTGCCTCAGGGTCTTTGCTCTTGTTTTTCTCTCAGCCAAGGAAAGGCTGAACTTAAATTTGCTTTGGTTTTTTTCAAAACTTTGACGTTTTTATTTATGTATCGGGTATAGCCGATGAACAATGTCGAGATAGTTTCAGGTGAACCCCGAAGGGATTCAGCCACATATATATATGTATCCATTCTCCCCCAAACCTCCCTCCCATCCAGGCTGCCACATAACATTGAGCTAGTTCCCTGTGCTATATAGTAGATCCTTGTTTGTTATCCATTTTAAATATAGCAGTGTGTACCTGACCTTCCCTAACTCCCCAACTATTCCTTCCCCTACACCCCCGCCAGCAACCATAGTGAATTTGAACTCATATACAACCACTTAACCTTCCTGTGCCTCGGTTTCCCCTTCTATAAACTGAGGGGTGATAGTAATGTTGCTTGTCTTAAAGTATGTGTAAATATTAAGTGTGGCTTCCCAGGCGACACAGTGGTAAAGAATCTGCCTGCCAAGCAGAAGACATGAGCTTGATCCTTGGGTCGGGAAGATCCCCTGGAGAAGAAAATAGCAACCCACTCCAGTCTTCTTGCCTGGGAAATCTCATGGACAGAGGAACCTGATGGGCTACAGTCCATGGGGTCGCAAAAGAGTTGAACACGGCTGAGCGACTAAACCACAACAACAGAACCTTAAGTGAGACCACATACAGGGAGCCTCAGAACCAAACTCAACACAGGGTAGCCACAGACCAGCGTCACTGGCGGGACAGTCTGCGCTCTCAGCCCCCTCAGGCCGTGCGACCACGTGACATCTCTCACCCCTGTCGCTGTGCTCCCCTTGGCTGCAGCACCGGACACAGTCCCTGAAGTCAACCACTTGAAGAATTGTGTCTCCCTGGTGAGAGCACCTTCTTCCCTTGGAGAATCTCCCTCCATGGCCACCTCCTCCGAGAAGCCTTCCTGGATTCCTGGGCAGAGACTCCTATTTCCTTTGAGGCCCAGGGCTCTACTGAGATAACCCTGGCGCCAGGTGATGGGGCGCTGACTCACATGCCATTTGGGGTCATTTTAGGGACACAGCCTCTTGCCCCAGCCGAACTTTCCAGCCACTATCTTAACTGCAACCTCTTAAGAGACCCTAAGTCAGAACCACTGACTGCACCGCTCCTGAATTCCCCGAGTACAGAGAGCATGGTGGTAAATGTTCATTGTTTTAAACTGTTATGGGCTGGGATGATCTTTTTCCCGCAGTCGTAGGTAACTAACACAGTGTGTAAATACTCCACGAGACAGCACCGGGCTCTGATGGGGTCCTGGGCTGCCCCCATGGGATTAATCCCCGCATCTCATTTCCCCATCCCTTTCTCTGTCACTTTCTCTGCCAATAAACCACTTTGTCCTCAAGTTCTTGTCTCAGAGCAGGCTTCTAGGGACCCCAACCCAAGACATGGGGAACACTCAAAGGCTCCTCCCCGAGGCCTTGGCTCAGCATCACTGACTCAACCGTGGCTTCTACAGAGAGCATGTCTGCACACAGCTTGTCCAGCCCCATGGGCCCTGAGTCCTGGGCCCAGTTTCCCCTTCAGGTAACATACCTCCCAGAAAACTGCCCTCCTCCTGGGGTCCTTGTGCAGAAAAGAATGCCTCCTGAATCCAAGCTGAGGCATCAGCAATTAAGACCTGGGGGGTCCCAAGAGTATCCTGAACCCCTTCCGGCTTCCCTCCGGCTCACGGCTCCCTCCCCTCACCTGAGCCCAAGGCTTACCACCAGACTTCCGGAATCCGCCCCACCATTCTGCAGCTGGTACAAAGAAAGTGTCCCCACCAGGGATTAATTCTCAAGTGTATGTAAATGCTGCAATAAATAACTTTCAAATTATTTTTAAAATGTGCCTGAATTAATTCATAGTCACTCTTTGTTCTCTACTGGTGTCTGAATCCACAGATGCTTGGAGCACAGCCACCATCCTCGGCTATTATGTGGATTTTTCTGACGTCACCAAAGGGCCGTCCCATTATAAAGAGTGGGACCACCTGTTGCAACATAGGCCCCTGTGCGTCATTTCGCTGAGAGTCGTGGGCAGGGCCAGGTCCGAAGAGGAGTTGGGAGGCAGGGGATGGTATTCTCCACCCAAGCCATCTTATTAATACATATGATGTCCATGTTTTCCAAAGGAGCTGAGACTACAGATGTCAGACTTGGGGTTTGATTTTTGTTCTGAACATGAGGGCACTGGGGCCTTGGTGTCAGGACTTCCACGGGGCCTTGGCTGTTGATTGTCCCGCTTTTGCTTTAGGAAGCAGTGTCCAGGGCCCGCAGCAAGTCTGCCATGTACAGTTGCTCAGGTTGAAGACTCATGGGTTCCAAGCATATGGAGGGTTTCTTCAGAACATTCTTCTTTCCTGCTATTTTCATGCTTATTTATTTCTTGTCTCTCCCCCACCACACAGTGCTGAGACCTCGTCACCTCTGTGCCCAGAACCTGGCTGAGGCTGAGTCATCAATACTGCCACCAGAGCCATGGCACAAACCACACGGTGGTCTGAATTCCCCAGGAGCCGTGTGAAAACAGCAAAATGAAACAGAAGAGATGAATTTTAATAGTATGTTTTCTTTAACTCAGTCTATCCAAAACATTTATCACCTCAACATATAATCAATGCAAGAATGATTAACAAAACATTTTATACTCACTGTGTATCTCAATTCAGACCTAAATTTTCATTAGAAATGCTTGGTCTGTATTTAGATTCCATAAACTTTGCAGTTGAGAGAAAGGAGATTCAAATGTCCAGGTTGTCCCAAGCCTTCTTAAGAGTTTTCCAATAACTATATCAAGTAGCTCTTCTAAAATTTAAATGAACTAAAAACAGCTGAAATTTAAAAATGAAAAGTTCAGCTCCTTGGTCACACGATCTGGCATTTCAAGTGTCCGGTAGCCATATGTGGCCAGGGTGCTGCATAGTACAGATGCAGACCGCTCCACTGGGGCAGGAAGCTTTGTTGGACGGAATGAATCCAGGCTTTTGTGTTTTTTGGGCGCTGACTGCTGGTTTATGCAGTAGTCACGTGCAGATGTGAGAGCGGGACCATGAAGAACGCTGAGTGCCGAAGGATTGATGCGTTTGAGTTGTGGTACTGGAGAAGACTCTTGAGAGTCCTTGAACTGCAAAGAGATCCCACCAGTCCATCCTAAAGGAAATCAACCCTGAATATACATTGGAAAGACTAATGCTGAAGCTGAAGCTCCAATACTTCGGCCACCTGATGTGAAGATCTAAGTCACTGGAAAAGACCCTGATGGTGGGAAAGATTGAGGGCTGAAGGAGAAGAGGGCATCAGAGGATGAGATGGTTAGATAGCATCACTGACTCAGTGGACATGAGTTTGAGCAAACTCCGGGAGATAGTGAAGGACAGGGAAGCCTGGTGTGCTGTAGTCCATGGTGTCGCAGAGTCAGACCTGACTGATTAATGATGAAAACACATCTGGACGTTGATTCAGACCCTCAGGGGTTCCCAAACTTCACGTGGCCCCAAAATGCCCCCACCTAAACTTGCAATACTTTGACAAAACCCCAACAAAATTCTGCAAACAGCATGGGTGAGAAAACTCAGATCCTTTCCAGCTCAGAATGAGTAGATTGATCTGATATTCTCTCTAGAAGTTTGTTTCCTCGAATCAATGGGGATTCAAAGCCTAAAAATTTTAAGTCTGCTTTTGAGAGACAAATGCTTCCAAGAGCACACAGAAAAGCCAGTCTGAGGTGAGCACTTCAGTAAGCAATTCTAGGCTGGGCCCACGTGGTCCGTTTTCCATGACATGTGAGGGTGGCCAGGCGGGTTGTCAGGACCTCAAGCCGGTGGCAGACCGCACTTGGTGCCGGCCGCCGACTACCCTTTTAGTTTATTGACCACTGTCCCAGGGCCTTGGTCTACTGGTGGGAATCTCCCCTCAGACTCAAACAAATAAATAATTTATCCCCAAAGCAGCACATTTGATGGAATGGCTTAGATTAAAAATCCCTAAAATGTGTATTTAATTTGGATTTGGTGAGGCTGTTACCAGCCTCGGACAGGATCAGAATTAAAATAAAATTTGGAGTTCTGAGAAGACAATCAAAAACTCGACTCTTTGACTCCAGACGTTGTCCAACCCCAGACACTTCTCACTCTGGTCTTTCCTAATGACGAGTCTAAAGGCGACTTGTGGCTGTGTTTTTATGGCCGACCCAGTCCCTGGCCGAGTCTGCCTAATTACTGTGTTGGAGTGTGTGTAGCACCTTCTTCCAGGGCTGGCAGAACTGAAGCGATGTACTATGTAATATTTATGGTTCCTGTAAAATTCACAGAATAATTGGTGGTGCTTGGCATTTGGGGTTGTTTTCAACAGAGGCTCTGGCCTTGGCAGAACGAATGCCCTGCCCTGGCCTCTGCTCCCCCCGTCAGGCCCAGCCTCGGAGGAGTGGGGTGGGGTGGCGGTGGGGGGAAGTTGCTCACTGGTGCCCCCTGGGGGTGCAGATCACTGATGGGATTCCAACCCCACTTAGAGATGCTCAGAAACATGTTAGTCCTCCATGCCTTCACTCAGAATGCCCTGTGTTGGGTGACTTTTATGATGTGCCTATGGAAGCTGACAGATAGATGGGGAAGAAACAGAAGCAGTGACTGACTTTATTTTCTTGGGCTCCAAAATCACTGCAGATGATGACTGCAGCCACAATAAAAAGCACTTGCTCCTTGAGAGAAAAGCTATGACAAACCTAGACAGCATATTAAAAAGCAAAGGCATTACTTAGTCAACAAGGGTGCGTATAGTCAAAGCTATGGTTTTTTCAGTAGTCAATGTACGGATTGAGTTGTACCATAAATATGGCTGAGCGCTGAAGAACTGATGCTTTCAAACTGTGGTGCTGGAGAAGACTCTTCAGTGTCCCTTGGACTGCGAGGAGGTCAAACCAGTCCATCCTAAAGGAAAGCAGTCCTGAATATTCATTGGAAAGACTAATGCTGAAGCCGAAGCTGCAATACTTTGGCCACCTGATTTGAAGAGCCGACTCATTGGAAAAGACCTTGATGCTGGGAAAGATTGAAGGTAGGAGGAGAAGGGGGCGACAGAGGTTGAGATGCTTGGATGGCATCACCGGCTTGATGGATATGAGTTTGAGCAGACTGTGGAAGATCATGAAGGACAGGGAAGCCTGGCATGCTATAGTCCATGGGATCACACAGAGTCGGACGTGACTGAACTGACTCAGCAAAAGTCGGTAGGAAAGATTTAGAGTGGACCAAAGGGAAAGTGCAGACATGCACCAGTTGGCCTGAAAGCTGGGGGAGGGGGCTCACAGGAGCAGGCATCCTATGTGACTAGTTTGGAGAGTATATTTGGCTTTCTTTGGTTGGCTCTAAATTGGAAGCAGGGACAAAATTAGGGGAGTTGCCAGGGGATAAAGTCCCAGCCGTCCCGGGCTGTGGTTTAGATGAATTCTATTTCTCATAGTCCGTCTGACTGTTGCTGCTTGCATTCCAGTCTCTCCTCTCTGAATGCTCTGTTCCACCTGAGAATAAGGACTTCTTTCCATCAGGAAGGCACCATAGACATGAATACTTGATCTTAGTCTGGAAGGAGCAGAAGAAATGAGTTTTGCTGGGAATAGACGTTCCAGGCAGAGGAAGCAATATCCAATTTGACACCGTGTAAATGAATGAATGAGTGAGTGAGTGATACAACAAAGCTCCTTCATCCAACCAGTGCGCTTCCTTGCAAACCAAGAAGTTGGCTTCCTCGGTGACTAGGATGTAATTTAGTTCCTAATGAGCTCTTGAGAGTGCTTCATAATTAAGGAGTTTCCAGCGGGCAGTCTTCCCGCTGACAGGTACTTAGAGGACACACCGCCGCTTTGGTGAGTGGACCGAGGTTGGTGATTTACCAAAGTGAAAACTAATGAGATTCTGCAGTCACCAGGTTTTATGTGCAGCCATATAACGCCGGCCTAATTATCCATATGTGTCCTTAAATTGGACCCAAAGCTGAAAAGGATGCTTTTGGTAACAAATGCAAAAGAATAACAAAGCCATAAAAAGATGCTCGGTGCCCAGCACGCATGCATGAAAGCCGCCGTGATAGAGTCTCTGTTTCCATGAGCTCTGTCATCTGGGGTCTCTTCTGTTACTCCCCAATCTGACTTTTCCTTCTTAAAGTTGGGCAGTGGCCCAGTCTTGGGGATCTCCCCACGTCCCAACCACCAGTGTCCATGAAAGCTCCATGGTAGCTGGGAGCATTTCTTGTACTTTCAGTGGCTTCGAGGCATGTTGTTAGGTAATCACAGAGCTTAAAATGTGATCAGACTAAGATCTCACTTTAGCCTTTCTAAGCTGACAATTTTGCAGAAGGCCCACAGAATGACATTCATTACATTAATTGTAAAACCCTTTAACTGCGGGTTCTATCTGCAAACAGATAGAGGGTGGTGGGGAGGAATTGGCGGTAAGCCTGCGTCCTCGTCTGAGCCCAGTTTTCCATCTATAAATGCGGGGCTGGGTCCACGCTCTCTCCTTGTTCAGTTCAGTTCTGTTCAGTCGCTCAGTCATGTCTTGATTCTTTGCGATCCCATGGACTGCAGCATGCCAGGCTTCCCTGTCCATCACCAACTCCCGGAGCTTACTCAAACTCATGTCCACTGAGTCAGTGAGGCCATCCAACCATCTCATCCTCTGTCCTCCCCTTTTCCTCCTGCCTTCAATCTTTCCCAGCATCAGGGTCTTTTCCAGTGAGTCAGTTCTTCACATCAGGTGGCCAAAGTATTGGAGTTTCAGCTTCAGCATCAGTCCTTCCAATGAATATTCAGGACTGATCTCCTTTAGGATGGACTGGTTGGATCTCCTTGCAGTCCAAGGGACTCTCAAGAGCCTTCTCCAACACCACAGTTCAAAAACATCAATTCTTCAGCACTCAGCTTTCTTTATAGTCCAACTCTCACATCCATACATAACTTCTGGAAAAACCATAGCTTTGACTAGATGGACTTTTCTTGGCAAAGTAATGTCTCTGCTGTTTAATATACTGTCTGGGTTGGTCATAACTTTTCTTCCAAGGAGCAAGCATCTTTTAATTTCATGACTGCAGTCACCATCTGCAGTGATTTTTGGAGCCCTCCAAAATAAAGTCTGTCACTGTTTCCACTGTTTCTCCATCTATTTGCCACGAAGTGATGGGACCAGATGCCATGGTCTTAGTTTTCTGAATGTTGAGTTTTAATCCAACTTTTTCACTCTCTTTTTTCAATTTCATCAAAAGGCTCTTTAGTTCTTCACTTTCTGCCATAAGGGTGGTGTTATCTGTATATCTGAGGTTATTGATATTTCTCCTGGCAATCTTGATTCCAGCTTGTTCTTCATTCAGCCCAGTGTTTCTCATGATGTACTCTGCGTACAAGTACTGTCCTTGTAAGACCCCATAAGATTCTAAAACTCCAATTCACTCCTCAGGACATGACTTCTGTAGCTTGTCTTAGCCCCATGTTGTATGAGTGGATCTGGCCATTGGTGGAAAAACTGAAAAACAGACTCCCAGGACATTCTGGCTACGCTGTGCTCAAATAACTCTGGGAGAATGGTCTGTTATTCATTCCTGGCACTCGAGTAGACTCTGAAATCCTGGAGAGAGTCTGTTTAGGGGATGAGCTGGGGTGTTTGGAGTAGCCTTCTGGGCAAATTTCCCAGTGCCTTTTGTAGCTGTTTTTGCAGAAGCAAGATAAGCTGTCCTCTGGGGAGGCTGTGGGGAGGAAACCAGGCTGAAGAGGGTTTCCAAGGCCTTCTAGCAGGAGGCAGGTTGGGGTAACCTCATCAGATGGGTGGGATTGTCTGGAGAGATGAAAAGAGACAAGGCGTTTTGGAGAAGAAAAGCAGTGTGAGTGAAGGGTTGCAAGTGAGAAAGACCCAAGAACTTTTGACTGGTGTGCCTACTTAGAGTCGTGGGTTCCTTTAAAGAGGCAAGTCACATGGGACTTCCCTGGTGGTCCAGTGGTTAAGAATCTGCCTTGCAATCCAGGGGACTTGGGTTTGACCCCTGGTCTGGGAGCTGAGTTCCCACATGCCATGGAGGAACTAAGCCCCCAAGCCACAAGTAGAGAGTCCATGTGCTGCCTGATGCAATGAAGATCCGGGTGAGGAAACTTAGACCTAATGCAGCCAAATAAATAAAAGAAAAGATAATAAATTTATTTTCTATAAATTATATAAAATGTTTATATAATTACATAATCTTATTTTATGTAAAATAAATAAATGTGTTTGTTTGTTTTTTTTAAAGAAAGAAACAAGCCACAGCCAGACACCCCTGGGACACCCCTCTGGACCAGGACCTTCCTTAAGGCAAGGGAAGGAAGGAAAGGGACGTCCCCAGTGATGCACTCAAGGTGCTGGGCCTAGTCGGCCTGGGAGGAACTCCTTTCCAGGTATCCTCCCCAGGAGGACAGTCCACAGTAGAAATGGGCCCTGAAGAGGAGCTGGTCTCCTGGTGTTCCGGGGTCTATATCCTGCCTCCAGAATGGGGCCTCCACCTGCACCAGCAAATTAATCCACTTATGACTCCAGGTCCCCTTATCCCAATTCATCCCAGAACACGGCTCCAAGCAGCATCGGAGAAGTAAATCAGTAGAACCAGTTTAGAAAACCATCAGTACCTACTGACGCCTACCCTACCCCGCGGCCCAGCAATTCCACTCCACAGACATGAGGGAGTATGTGGGTGCCACCAGACCAGGCCATCAGCCTTCTCAGCACCTTTTGTATGAACTGCTCCAAGCTGGAACGAACTCAAACATCCATCCACAGCAGGATGCATGACATATTGTGGGGCTTTCAAATGCAAGTGGAAACCCACTTGGGCCGTCCCAGGAAACAAAGCACCAGCAGACACCAAAGCCCGGATGATTCTCACAGGCGGGATGCTGAGCCAATGAAACCAAGTGCGAGGATTCCAGACCACAGGGTGGTTATTTGAAAGTTGTGCTCAGTAGCTCAGTCGTGTCTGACTCTTTGTGACCCCCTAGAGACTACAGCCCGCCAGTCTCCTCGGTCCATGGGTTTTCTCCAGCAAGAATACTGGAGTCAGTTGCTGTTTCCTCCTCCAGGAGACCTTCCCAACACTGGGATTGAACCTGTGTCTCCTGCATTGCAGGCTGATTCTTTACCCCTGAGCCACCTGAGACCACAGGCAAAGCTATTGCATGGTGATAGAAGCCAGGATAGTGGCTGCCTCTGGAGGGGATGATGCTGACTGGGTGGGGGTGCCCCCATCGGTAGGGCCTTCTAGGGGCTGAAAATACTCTGTTTTCCTGTGGGTGTTGACTGCCTGATAGTATTTGTGTGAAAACTCATTAAACTCCTCTCTTAAGGTTTGTGTGCTTTATTGTAGGTGAGTTAAACCCTGATAAATATGGGTGGAAAAAAAATACAATGGGATGGTATATACTGAAGAATTTTAACCTTTGCTCAGAGAGGTCTGGTCTTTGCCCTCAGCTCCTGGGAGGTGATCTTTAAGCCCTTGAAATGTTCTGCCTAATAAGAGTGTCTTCATTTATCTGGGGGGCTTTGGGCCATACCAGATGGTCTGATAATGTGATTTAGGGTAGGGGGTTGGGTTCAGATGGGGTCAGCTCGACCTCCAGAGGGGCTGGAGACTGAGGTCAGTCATGCCGAGTCAATTGTGTCTGTGTGATGCAGCCTGATAAAGACTGGACACCAGGCCTCGGGGGGCTTCCCCAGTGGGCAGTGCCCCTGCTCGTTGTTACTGGGAGATGTCAGCACTGTCCTGCCTCCCCTGGGTGGGGACAGCTGGAAGCTCCATGTTTGGGATTTCTTAAGACTCTGCCCAAGAGCATGGATTTGTGTCCTTCGCTGTATGTAATAGATCCCAACCAGGCACGTCACAGCTCCGAGTGTGTTCCATGCATTCTTCTAGTGAATTACCCAACCAGAGGGTGGTCTTGGGGCCCACCGGTGTCAGAAGTGAGAGTGGGACTTCCCTGGTGGCTCAGGGGTTAAGAATCTGTCTGCCAATGCAGGGGACCTGGGTTCAATCCCTGGTCTGGGAAGATTTTACATGCTGCGGGGCAACTAAGCCCTCACAGGGTCACGAGGGAAGCCTGAGTGCTCCAACTACCGAAGCCAGTGCTCCCTAGAGTCCATGCACCACGAGAGAAGCCACCGCAATGAGCAGCCCGCACACCACGCACCAGAGGGTGGTCCTCACTCACCGCAACCACAGAAAGCCTGAGTGAAGCAAGGAAGGCCCAACACAGCCCAAAAAGAAACAGTAACTAAATAAACAGTTTTTAAAGAAGAAGCACGCGGTCTTGCAGACCATTCGCAAGGCATACATGGAACATCTGGCCGTGGAGCACAAGATGGAGGGTGGGGAGGAGTCCCACGGGGCCCTTTGCAGCAGCTACGCCTCTTCAGAGCTTCAGGTGGCTGCCATCTGGGTCTCAGAAATTCCCAGTTCTCTGTTAATTTCAGCAAACAAGCAAGGACCCTCCATGGACCCTCCCTCCCTGCGAGCCTTACCTTTGGTTCCAGTTTCCTCCTCCTCCTCCTCCCCGGCCACGTGTCCTGGGAGGAAAGAGAGCATTTCCGAGAAGCTCCCATTTGAACTCAGTCTCCTTAGATCCCATCAGACTTTCATCCTCAGGTACCCATAGAATCTGAGAAAGTAAATGAGGACTGGAGATAATTTATGGGGAGGACTGTAGATAGCAAACAATTATGTGTATCTGCTGGTTTGTTTCCCAAATCTGGTCACCAGGCCAAAGAAACATAATTAATTTCTTGGTTCCGAAGAGACAATTCCACCCATGATACACATCTTTAATTAGCCCAGCTCAACAATTGTGCTCTGGTACTTTATTTCAGGGAACTCGATGGTGACACATTAATGGAAGATGGTGCCAGACTCTGGGGTAAGAATAAACGTGATTATAAAGGCCTGAAATGAAAGGGGTTACTTAAACAAGATAAGCACCGGGTTTTCATTTTAGAAGAGAAATAATCAGCTGTGTATCTAAGAGAGAAATGCAAATGAAAAGCAGAGTAGAATCTATTAGGAGAAATGATGAGGAAGGTAAAGAGGTTTAGGGACTGTCCTTTGTAAATCACTTGAGGGTATATTTTGCAGATGGTGGAAAATCCAATACAAAAGAGCTTGAGCTAAGCAAGATTTGTTATCTTATGAAATGGAAGGGTTCTGCAGCAGGCCGTCTGAGCAGGCTCTGACCCAGTTTCTCTGCTGTTCTCTCATCTTCCCTCCTCTGCTTGTTGGCTTATTCCTTGGGCTGGTTTCCCTCATGGTCACAAAATGGCTGCCAGCAGACTTGCAGTTGCAGGTGTCATCCTTCTCATGGTAAGGGATGGGAAGGGGGAGGATGTGGAGAGTGAATTAGAGAACAGCTTCCCACAACCGAAGTCAAAATGTCCTGGGCTCAGCTCTGATTGTATCATCGTAGCTGGGTTCTGATTGGTGTAGGTGGCTGACCCAGATCTGTACCAACTCAAGGGACCACACCAGGAGAAGCAAATGCTGAGTGGTGAAAAAGGATGAATGAATTGATACTGACAAAGTTTAGAAACATAGAACAATAGGATTATCTGAGGAGAGCTTGCCAGAGACTTGTCAAAGGGGTGAGCTGGGGACAGGAAAACCAGGAGGCTGGGGCAGTGACCTGGACCCCATGATTTCCAGAGGGTCCAGAGGCAGGAGAGAGAATCCCACACTCCAATAGGAGGCAGCCATGGTCACTGAGACTGACGCCGTAGAGGCTCGAGGGGAGAGGGCCTGTGGCCCTGGTCATAGGATGCAGCCAGCCTGCGGTGACTCTGCCAAAAGAGAGCTGAGGATTCCGTACACAGACCTTCCCCCCTCTATCACCAGCTGGGCTCCCTGTCACTGAACCAAATGAGAAGTCAGGCGGTAGGGAGCCAATAGGTGTGGCCTCACCAGGCAGCCCTGGGCAGAGAGCAGCGTGGAAGAGCTCGGAAGAAGGTCCAGAGACAGAAGCGGAATCCCACACTCTAACAGGGTGGCCCTGGGTGCTGGGTGACAACTTGACTCCTGGCTACATCTCCCCCGGGACTTATAGGACCAGACGAGCTGTCAGCGAGGGGTTAGACCTGCTTCCTCAACAAGCCTGAGGTCCTGATAGGTGAGCCCTCTAGGACCAATAGAAGTTTGCTCTTATAATCAAAGAGCTTCCCTGGTGGCATAGTGGCAAAGAACCCACCTGCAATACAGGAGATGCAGGAGACACGGGCTCGATGCCTGAACTGAGACAATCCTCTGGAGTAGGAAACCAGTGGAGTGCTATGCACTCCAGTATTCTTCCCTGGAAAATTCCATGGACAGAGGAGCCTGGTGGGCTACAGTCTATGGGGTTGCAAGGTGTCAGATACAACTGAGCACACACACACACAATCATAATCAGAAAGTTGTGACTGTGACTCATAAAGACAGATCAGCTTTCGGATCATGAGTCTGCCTCAGGTAAATGGTAAGCGTTGTGAAATAGGACTTCGCTTCTTTATACCCTGCTTCTTCATTCATAAGGAGAAGTGAATAATACAGTCATAGGGTTTTTAGGGGGCGTTCAGCTGGATAATGTATGTAAAAAGCCTGGCATGTAGTTAGTGCACAATAAATGATGCTACTAATTTCAAATGTGACTCATTGTGGATACATTCACATTGTGCAGGGGGGCTTGTACAGCCTCATCCTCCTACAGATCCATCCATGTGGTTGCATTCCTTGTTGAGACTGCGTTCACGCTAAATCACTTCAGCTGTGTCCAATTCTTTGCGACCCTATGGACCATAGCCCACCAGGCCCCTCTGTCCATGGGATTCTCCAGGCATGAACACTGGAGTGGGTTGCCATGCCCTCCTCCAGGGGATCTTCCCAACCCAAGGAACGAACGTGTGTCTCTTATATCTCCTGCGTTGGCAGGTGGGTTCTTTTTCACTATTGCCACCTGTTAAGACTGCATAGTATTCCAATTCATGAATACATCACAATTTGTAATTTGTATGTCTATTCATTTGTTGATGGATGTTTGAACTATCTCTGATTTGAATATTGAGATATTAAGGATTAAGTTTCCATGAACATTCATGCACAGGTCTTTGTGTGGACATATATATTAATTTCTCTTAGGTGAATACCTAGGAGTGAAATCATTGAGTTGTGTGGAAAGTGTATATTTAACTTTATAAAGTAGACTGTTTTCCAAAATGGCTGTACATTTTGCAGTCCGACCAACAACATATGAGAATTCTAGTTGCTCCAGCTCCTTGTCAACATTTGTCATGGTCAGTTTGACATTTTAGCCACTCAAGGGGTTATATAGCAGCATCTCTGTGATTTTTACATTGCAGTTCCCTGATGACTAATGATGTTCACCATCTCTTCACGAGCTTATTAGCCTTTGATGTGTTAATGTTTTTGAAGTCTGCCTCCTACAGAAGCCAAAAAAAGCGTTGCAGTCACTTTCCTGGCCCTGCTTGTAACTAACCTGTAGTCATGTGATCTAGGCTTGACCAATCAGATGCACCCAGCCCAATCTGTACTTTAGGAGCTGATGGACTGATCAAGTGAAGCCAGTAGAGTCCATTTTAGCATCAAGGGGAACACTAGATGCCATGATACCAATGGCCACACCCAGAGGCCAGTGACCTGAGTCAAACATAAAGGTGGAGGCCAACCTACTAGATTTTGGTGGGGGGGGGGGGGGTGCAGCTACAGAAGTGTCACCGAGCCAGTTCTGTGGCTGACTCTGAACCAGCCTTCCCAGGTCCTGCCTTTGATCCTGGAATCAACCAACCTCCTTTCCTTCTTGCATCAGCCACATCCACCAAGTCCATTTCTATCCTCTCAATTCGGGCACAGCATTGAACACATGGTAGGTGGCCTTGTGCATGAGTCTCTCCCAGCAGAGAGTTGACTCTGTCAAATTCCTGGTGTCCCGGGAATGCCCAAGACTCTGACTTTCTCCCTGAGAATGAGAACTGTTGAATTAGAGTGCTGCCCGTCACCGTGGCCATTGCCGCCTTGGCTTGCTTTCAACTTCTTTGCCAAAGGCCTCGACAATAAAAGACACTGTTGCAAATGAAATCTTATAATTGTCTTTTTTAAGAAGGCTGTCTTCCAAGGCCTGGATCTCTGCCCTCATTTGCATTTGGATTTGGAAAATCAATACAGGATCGTAAGTATTTATTTTTTAATAATCTGATAGCATGCAAATACATTTTCCACTTCCCAACTTCTTTCCCTTCGCTAACCTCTGTGCTCTGGACAAAATAAGAACAAGTGAACAAAGGCTCACTAGCTGAAAATGCAGCTGTATGAGTTTCTCCGGGATTTATCCTTTGGGAATTGCTGCAAGTTTCAAAGATGGACCGCGCACTTGACACAGTCCTTAAGTGCCTGATGGGAGAGCATTCCCCAGGGGTGGGTCCAGGTTTTGCCAGATCTGAAGCATATAGCATCTGGCGGGGGAGAGGGTCTCTCTTTAAAAAGAGAGAGCAAATGAATTCCATTAGCTTCTCAGTACATCTATTTCTAGCTACTGCTGCTATTCTTCAAACATCAGCAACTAATTCTAGATTCTGATGAGGGGCCAAGGTTTACCTTTCAATGGGTCCAGGTTTTAACTTTCCACCCATTGCTTCTTGCAAAGTGGGGCCAGGAAAATCTGACACTTCTGGCCATGGCTTCTGACCAGCTGTGTGTTTTTCATCATCTCTTGATAGATTTAGGGGAGGAGTGGGGGAAGGGCAACAAGCTTCTCTAAGAGCTACGTTGGGCTTCCCTGGGAGTTCGATGGTGAAGAATCCACCTGCAAGGCAGGAGATATGAGTTCTACCCTGGGTTGGGAAGATCCCCCCAGAGAAGGAAATGGCAACCCACTCCAGTATTCTTGCCTGAGAACCCCATGGACAGAGGAGCCTGGCGGGCTACAGTTTACGGGGTTGCAAAGAGTCGGACACGACTGAGTGACTTTCATTACATTATTACAAATGGAATCACAGGGTCACAGCAGCTCATTCCCAGCCCTGACACCTCGGTCCTGCCCTCCCCAGTAATCATTTCATCTATTGGATTGGAGTCAGGGAGGTCCTCTCTTAGGCTTCTATTCTGACACCTCTTGTTTCAGAACAAATTTCGCTTGTGCCGAAAGAGGCCCTGAAGCTGTCTCACAGCCTCAGATGACACCTTTTCCTTGATCAGAACTCAAAGTCTGCCCTGGGGACATTCCAGGTCTGCAGTAGAGAAGAGGGTAGGATGAGGATGGGGATGGAGGGAAGATGGCCCACACTTTCAACATGTCTCGAGGTTCAAACCTGTGGCTTACACAGACTGGAGACCAATCCCAATGTTCCAGCCTGGGCCAGCTTCTCATCCTCTCTGGGGCTGGATTGCCTCATATAATGTCTTCATGTGGGATGCTTCCAGGAGGAAATGGGAGGTACTGGTAAAGCATCAGCCTGGTGCCTGATTATATTATTAATTAGGGTCCCATCTCTATCACCACCTCCCTCAGGAAGCCTCCTCTGACTGCATCCATTGCCAAGACCACCCTCCCCTACAAAGCCACAGCATCTGCTGGCTGCAGCCCTTGTTTCTCTCTTCATCACGGCTGCCTTATTTTATTCCACATTTCATCAGTTGCATGCAGAAAATGCTAATTCTGTGGGCTGGGCCCCAGGGGACGGACAACACGCAAGCTCTGAATCTGTGATGAAGCCATCGCGCCTTTGATGGAAACCGAAGATGAAACGCAGTCTGCCTCAAATCCCGAGGAGATGGGAGCCCGGCATGCAATATTTAAATGGCCCTTTCATGAAAGGGAGCTACCCCAGCTCTTAACATCAATGTTCGTGAAAGTCAGACTTGATTTCCAAACTCAGACTGATGTTTGGGTGCATTTCGTGTTTTAAATACTCATTTCTAGCACCTTGATATTTTCATTCATTTCCTTTCAAGTTTTACAAGCACAAAGTGCTATCATCAGATGCTCTGTCGGGAGGCAGGACACAGGAGCGGGGGGACTCAGCCCATCCTAAGAGAGAATTTGATTGTCCCTGTGAGGGCAGGGACACTGACCCCTCTGACCTGGAGATGGGTGATACCAGGGTATGGTTTGCACTAAGCCCAAGCTAGTTGGTGTAAACTGGATTCAGTGTGGGCTATGCACGTGCTCAGTCTTGTCCGACTCTTTGTGACCCCATGGACTGTAGCCCGAGGCTCCTCTGTCCATGGGGTGCTCCAGGCAAGAATAGTGGAGTGGGTTGCTGTTTCCTCCTCTAGGGGATCTTCCCCACCCAGGGATGAAACCGGCATCTCCCGTGTCTCCGGCATTGGCAGGTGGATTCTTTTCCACCTGCACCACCCGGGAAGCTCGTGGATTCAGAGCCGCACACTGCTCTTCTTCTCTCTCTCTCTCTTTCCTCCTTTCTTCCACTTCCTTTTTTCCCCTTAACAACTTGATTTTTAATTTGTTTATTTTTTAATCAGAGGGAAATTGCTTTACAATATTGTGTTGGCTTCTACCATACAATAACCCAATCAGCCATAATTACACATATATCACCTCCCTCTTGAGCATTCCCCCACATTCACCCAGCTAGGTTATCACAGAGCATCAGGCTGGGCTCCCTGGGTTATAGGGAAACTTCTCAGCAGCCATCTATTTTACACACAGTAGTGTAGATACATCGATGCTGTTTTCTCCATTCATCCCACTCTCTCCTTTCGACTCTCCTTTAATTGAGAAAAGACTTTCAATTAAGTGGACAGATCTAAGTGCTCAGGTGGGTGGATGTTTATGCCTGTGAGCCACTTAACTGCCACCAGATGAAAATGTAGAACATTTGTTGTCCTGGAGGGACTTCTAGGTCCTCTCTTAGTCAGCATCCCTGTAGGTAACCACCATCCTGACCTCTATGGCCTAAGATTTATCTTCCCTGGTTTTCAGCTTCATATAAGTGAAGCTTGACAGCATTTCTGGCACTGACTACATGTTCATAGGAGAAGCTGTGTCAGACAGGTACTTATCGGCAAAGGTGACTGCGTTTAGAGATAAAAAGTTTGCACGTAATTTGCCATGTATCACGTTTGAGAATTAAACTCAATACAGTAATTTTTACTGCTGCCTTGAGAACATCATGTGTTTTCTGGAACAAGCTTAGCACACAGGAAGTCAGTAAGCCAACCTTCCTTCAAACGCAGGCAAGTATGCAACTTATTGTTATTTCCATTTAGCTGAAATGTTATTACAGGTACAAAAAAAGAATCCCAGACCTTAAGATCTGAGCTTCTTTCTAAGACTTTATTTGCTTATTTATTTACTTATTTGGCTGCACTGGGTCTTAGTTGCAGCATGTGGGGCTTTTAATTGTAGCAATTAGGATCTAGTTCCCTGACCTGGGATCAAACACGGCCCCCTGCATTGGGAAACGTGGAGTCTCAGCCACTGGACCACCAGGGACGTCCCTCAAACGGGCTTTTTAAAAATCTCAAATCAAATGACATTTTACATTGAAAAAGACTAATTTTCACATAATTTGGTAATCATCCATCTCTGTAGCTCAATACAAATGCTCGTTAGTCATTCTGTAATAAGCTGGAGTCAAAGTTTGTCTCTTACACTAAACAATGCAAATAAAAGGAAAGGGGTGATTTCCTTTTAACTTAAAATTTTCCTTTTAAAATACTCCATATGCCACACCAAAATTACAGAAATAATTGGGAGTGTGAGAAACACTATTTAATCATGGCTGATGTTCCACCATGAAACACAATCCTTTTACTGAATTGTGTTTTGGGGAATCCAGCCGACCCCTTGGCACCGGAAAGAAGGATTTGCCATAAATAAAAGCTCCAGGTCAATTTCACTTAGCGGTGAGTGATTTCTTTCCCACGTCACTGGGTTATTAAAGCTGAGATTTGTGTTTCATCTCAAGGCAGGAAATTAATCACATCACGTACCAGGACTCCATGTAAAGGAATACTTCGTGTGGTCCCATTTATTTCAAGAAGGAAAATGTAGTTAAGCATTTAAATTAAATAAACGGATTGACGTTACAGCAATTACCAAGGAACGACTTTTGTCACACAGCAAAGAGAATGCATTAAAGATATGAACATCTGCCTCTCAGTTTAAGCACATCGTGTGTCAAAATTCAGGAAATGACTTTTTGTGTTCTGGGGAGACTCAAAAAAATGGCAATATTAACAGAACACACCCATAAACACAAGTTTCAGAACTGTAAAGAGGTTTGGACACTTTCCCCAAGGCATAAGGTTTTGGCAGACAGATCCACTTCTCTATAATGCAATGAAATCAGGCATCTTGTTAGTTATGTATTTTGTGCTAGTAATCATTTGCACTATAAGAGTATCATTTATGTACTAAATCCAAGTGCATCGTTTTGTGTAGCAGCTGAAATTCAGTAATTTCTGGGTTTTCTTTCAACTGCTACACAAAATGATGCGCTGGGATTTAGTACACAAGATGCAATGAAGTTCACAGGCCAGGGATGACTTTTTAATTGAACTCAAAAGTCAGTTTTTGAATTGGCTTGCTAGAAATGCCTTATCAACAACAGATTTCTTTTCTGGGGAAAAATGTGATTCCCACCTCCACCCCCTAGGGAAATAGCTTATGTTTATTAAATAGCATATATATATATGATCAGCCTGAGGACCGTGGTCCTAACGTTTACACCTACTCTTGCAATAATTTCACTGGAAAGCTGCTGCCTGCTCCGAGGGGATCCCTGCTCTGCTCCCCACAGTGCCTTAGCCCCCTTTGAGGGACCACCCTTTCCAAAACTTCTCAACTGTTTCTCAGCATTTGACTATTCTGGGCTTTCCTTCGGCATCTCTATGTGTCACTGAGGCCGCGCTCTGAGTTTCTCCCAGCACCCTCTTCCCCATTCTAGTCTCACGAGCCCCTTGTCCTTGGGTCTGGGAGCCTGACTATTGTCCAGAGGAACCTGCTTCGTGCAGTCCCCGGGGGATGAAGGATTATCTCACATACAGACACTTGTGCCTGCTGGCGGTAAAGCAAAGCTGTCCACCAGAGTTTGTTGGAATAAACATTTTCTGAAGCACTGAAGCTTGCCCTTTGAAATGCCTGTGTGTTTAGATCTTCTACGGAAATGTTGCTGGAATGTGGTGTGTATTCCCCAATAGTCTTGGGACTGCAGCTTAGCCTTGTGTAGCCAACATCCGATTCTTGTCATCTGATTCTTGTGCAAACTTGTCACTGGACCAGCCTATGAGGTGGAGAGGTGGTGAGTGTCTGCTCCAAGCTGAAAACACCATGTGCATGTGACATTGGGTCCTGATTTTGAATTTTCCTCTGTAGGTACCCATCCTGCAGGCAGACATCCCATCTCCCTTGCTTCCTCCCCACCATTTTATTTTGTTGCTTCTAATACCTGGGGACTGGGAAGCAAGATAACTGAGGTTTGTTAGCACTTTTTGCAAAAAAAAAGGAAAGGTTAATAGCATCGGTGTAAAATTCTGAGCCATTTTCCAGGACTATTATTATTATCATCATTACCATCCTTTGCCTATGTACCTTCCTCCATCATCACAAAGAATTTGAAACATTTTGTATCCTTTCACATATTTGTAATTGATATCTAAAATGTTTCATAAATGCAAATGGTTGCAAAGGATAAAATTTCCTGTGCATTGTAAATATTCACATTTTAAAAAGAAAAACTGTATCGTACTTGTATCATTTGGAATCTGATACTTCCTCATGACCCCAGAAGCCAGACTTTGGATTTCCCCCAGTGAAGCCTAATGGCCACGGTCCATTGTCATTCATTTGGAAGATACATAGACAATCTCTATTCTAGCACAAATTTTATAACTTTCATGTCTCTCCTTGAATTCACTTCCACTCCATTTCCCCCACAGAATTGTATTCTAATGTAATATATTTTAACGCTTGAAAGTATTTTATTAATCACCCTATTATAATTCTCTCAACAAAAAGCCAAGAAGTTGAAATTGCATTTTTTAAATTACCTGTGATCATAAAGCTCTGGAGTTTAAAAAAAATTGTTTGATTTCTATTTCAAGCTAATGGTGTAATTGTGAGTAGCCAACCTATCAAAGGGCTTCCCTGGTGGCTCAGACAGTCAAGAATCCACCTGCCATGTGGGAGACCTGGGTTCTATCCCTGGGTTGAGAAGATCCCTGGAGGAGGACATGGCAGCCCACTGTAGTATTCTTGCCTGGAGAATCCCCATGGACACAGGAGCCTGGCGGGCTACAGGCCATGAGGTCACAGAGTCGGACACGACTGAGCAACGAAGCGCGGCACATAGCACAACCTATCAAAACCAACTCACTACACATTTTTATAAGTAATTATTAAGCATAAAAATAAAATTTTCTTAGAACTGCATCTCTCAATAAGTTAGATGGGAGTTGTCTTTTTTCTCCCTTGGCTGTCAGTTCATAAGTCCATGACTGAGCATTACTCTTGCTTTGATGGGCCGGAATTCAGCATCAATTTTTCAATTTTTTTAAACGTAAGCTTTAAAAAGTATGTTGGTTAGTCACTAAGTTGTGGCGGGCTCTTTTGTGACCCCATGAACTGTAGCCCACCAGGCTCCTCTGTCCATTGGACTTCCCAGGCAAGAATACTAGAGTAGGGTGCCATTTCCTACTCCAGGGGATCTTCCTGACCCAGGGATCAGACTTGTTTCTCCTGCACTGGCAGGCAGATTCTTTACCCACTGAGCCACCAAGGAAGCCCTTAAAAAAATATACAGGTTCATCAAATGAGATGGGAATGGAAGGGGTTTCGTTTGATGATTTGAACTCCTTCAGAGTTGTGTGCTGAAATTAACATCGTGATCCATCATCAAAAACATTTCCATCGGCTGGCAACGTCAAATGGCCTTATTTCAAGCGGACTAAAGTTCGGTATTGGAAGCACTCTGATTTGCACTGTTTTCCCTTTTCTTTAAGGAAAAAGAGAGAGGCAGAGAGACTTCTCTTTATGCCGTGAAACAGGAAAAGTCGTCTTCCAAAGGCATGGCTGATAAAGGAAATCTTCCTTGTAGCTGCCTTCTCAAGCTGAGAACAGTCCAGGAAACTGATTCCCTCAGAGCCGCTATGTGTCCTGGTTAAGACGAGGGTGCAGGAGCTCCTTGAAACTTTGCCTTCGAACACCAGCCAGGTGAGCACTTGGATCGATAGGGGACTGCCTCGCCTGGACCCCGTCTGCTCTGTATCCAGGGCCTGCCCAATGCAATCCGCCGGTTATGGGAGGGAAGACGTGATGCTGAATGGCGGCGGATGCTGAGGTGGGGATTGCTGGACTGGAAAACCCACGATGGCTGTCACCACGCGAGGCCCAAGCTAACGATTAAAGATGGGAGGCCAAGCGGGCGTTGCCTCTGTGGTGCCAACCATCAGCTGGCCTGGGTTTTCAAGTTGTTTGTTTCTTTAAAAGAATAACTTTATTTATTTGTTTTTGACTCTGCTGGGTCTTTGCTGTTGCATGGGCTTTTCTCTAGTTGCAGAGAGCAAGGGCTACTCTACAGTTGCGGTGTACTGGCTTCTCACTGCTGTGACTTTCTCCTTGCAGACCATGGGCTCTAGCCTTGCAGGCTTCAGTTGTTGTGGCTCTCAGGGTCTAGAGCACAGGTTCAGTAGTTGCAGTGCACGGGCTTAGTTGCTCTGGGGCATGTAGAATTTCCTGGATCAGGGATCAAACCCTTGTCTCCTGCATTGACAGGTGGATTCCTACCAATGAGTCATCAGGGAAGCCCAGGAGATGTTTCTAACAGAGCTGCTTGGCGACTGTCATCAGCAGAGCTGAAACCCATTTCATGTATCGATTAGCTCAGTCATGTGTTCATTTCTTTATTCGTTGTCAGTGGAAAATGGGGCATTCACTGGGTTTCCACCTCCTATGTTTTCCCCACCTTGAACTGAGCACTGGGGGAAACCAGGGTGAGGACCGAGGGTCCCCTGTCTTAAGGGACCTCACCATGGGGAAGGAAATGCAGGCAGTTTAAACGACAACCCCCACCCCCTCTCTGGCATGGAAATCCAAGTCCTGGACGTGGCTGGAGAAAAGGAGATTCAGGATCTGGTGGGCTTCTTGGCCCTTCACAGTGGTTGTTCTAGTCAAGGGCCCCCGTGTCTTCCCATTCGGACATGGTCGGAGGTTGGGAGATTCAGATCACCAAGGGTTCCCCAGACTCTGACCCTCACCTTCCAGGACTGTGTCTCCTTAAAACATGATGTCAGATAAGTTTCAGATGGTTGAGGGGCTCCTCCCCCAGTGTTCCTGACTATGGGGCTTCCCCAGGTGGGTGCCCCTTGGCTCCCCACCCTAAACCAGAGCCTAACGCTGGGCTTTGTCAGGTTATGAGATTTACCCAACTATCCCTGTCTTCTTGTCTGTCTGGTACTGGGTTGGCTGAAAAGTTCGAGTTTTTCTGTAAGACGTTATGGAAAATATTTCTGTAAAATAAAGAATTGACTTTAAAAGCTTCAATTAGTTGAGTTGTTACCACCTGGCCCCAGGGTACAATGCGTTTCAATCTCTGTCTCTGTCTTTCTCTCTCTCCCCTCCCCTGCTTCTTCGTTTTCTCCTTTTTTCTTTTCTTTTGAGACTAGACTTACGGAGGCATAATTCACAGACAATAAAACTTGCTCTTTTTCTCGTGCATTTCCATCTTGTGCATTTCTGTGAGTTTGGACAAACACCTACAGTGTGTAACTGCCACAGTCAGGATATAGTATATTTTCATCATACTAAAAAATCCCCCCTCATCCCTCTGGAATCGACCCCTCCGCCTCCCCCGTCCTGGCAACCACGGATGCGTTCTCCAAGCCTAGAGTGTTTCCTTTTCCAGATTGCCCTATAAATGGAATCATACAATATGTTGCCTTTTGGGGCTGGCTTTCTTCACTCAGCAGAATACATATGCAATGTCACGTATGTCCCACAGATTGTTTATCTCATCCTCTGCTCGGGGATCTTGGAGTTGTCTCCAGCTTTCCCAGTGACGACTAGAACTGCCGTGGAGATCAGAGGACTGAGGCTTCATTTCTCTTGGACAGATGCCCAGGATGGCATGGCTGGGTGGGATGCTAAGTACGTTTCACTTAGTGGTTCTCAACTGTGGGTGACCTTGACTCAGGGGACATTCAGGGATGCTGGGGTCACCTATGATTGTCACACCTGCGGGCCAGGGCGGGGGGGGGGGGGGGAGTGATGCTAAACATCACACAGCCTACAAGGCAGGCTCCAAATAGAAAACCACTGTGCCCAAATGTCAATAGAGCTGAGGGTAATAGGGACTTCCCTGGCAGTCCAGTGGTTAAGACTCCACGCTCCCAGTGCAGGGGACCTAGGTTTGATCCCTGGTTGGAGAACTAGGATCCCGCATGTTGCACGGGTGGCCAAATAAAATAAATTTAAGAATATTTCTTTAAAAAAAAGATGAAGAAGGAAGTCCAGCTTTAACTTTTTAAGAAGCCTCCAACATGCCTCCCCAAGTGGTGGTACGATTTTGCACCAACAATGAGTGTTCCCATTGCTTCACATCCTCAGCAGCATTTGATTGTTTCTCTCTCTATTTAAGATGTGAGCTCTGCTAATAGGTAATAGGAGGTGTGTCATAGTGTTTCCTTGTGGTTTAATTTCCCTGGTGACTGATGATGTTGAGTATCTCTTTATCTGCTTATTGGCCATCCATGTTCTTACTTTAGTGAAGTGTCTGTTCAAATCTTTTGCCCATTTTTAATTGAACTGTTTGTTTTCTTACTACAAACATTTTTTAAATTCCTTTAAATTTTTATTTAAATGTTGATTTACAATATTGTGTAAGTTCAGGTATATAGTAAAGTGGTTCATACATATATATTCTTTTTATATTATTTTCCTTTATAGGTTATTATATGATATTGGATATAGTTCCCTGTGCTATACTGTAGGTCTTTGTTGTTATCTATTTTTTATATAATACTGGGTATATTTTAATCCCAAACTCCTAATGTATCCCTCCCCCTTCCCTTTTGGTTCATTTCAGTTCACTCACTCAGTTGTGTCTGACTCTTTGTGACACCATGAACTGCAGCACGCCAGGCTTCCCTATCCATCACCAGCTCCCAAGGCTTGCTCAAACTCATGTCCATTGAGTTGGTGATGCTATTCAACCATCTCATCCTCTGTCATTTCCTTCTCCTCCTGCTTTCAATCTTTCCCAGCATCAGGTTCTTTTCCAATGACTCAGTTCTTCACATCAGGTGGCCAAAGTATTGGAGCTTCAGCTTCAGCATCAGTCCTTCCAATGAATATTCAGGACTGATTTCCTTTAGGATGGACTGGTTGGATCTCCTTGCAGTCCAAGGGACTCTCAAGAGTCCTCTCCAACACCACAGTTCAAAAGCATCAATTCTTCAGCACTCAGCTTTCTTTATAGTCCAACTCTCACATCCATACATGACCACTGGAAAAACCATAGCTTTACCAGACAAACCTTTGTTGGCAAAGTAACGTCTCTGCTTTTTTATATGCTGACTACGTTGGTCATAGCTTTTCTTCCAAAGAGCAAGCATCTTCTAATTTCATGGCTGCAGTCACCATCTGCAGTGATTTTGGAGTCCGAGAAAATAAAATCTGTCATGGTTTTCATTGTTTCCCCATCTATTTGCCATGAAGTGATGAGTCTGGATGCCATGATCATTTTTTGAATGCTGAATTTTAAGCTAGCTTTTTCAGTCTCCTCTTTCACTTTCATCAAGAGGCTCTTTAGTTCCTCTTCACTTTCTGCCATAAGGATGGTGTCATGTGCATATCTGATGTTATTGATATTTCTCCCAGCAATCTTGATTCCAGCTTATGCTTCAAAGGAGTAGGTCAAGATCCCTTTTGGTAACCATGAGTTTGTTTTCTATGTCTACAAGTCTATTTCTGTTTTGTAAATAATCTCATTTGTATCACTTTTTTAGATTCCACATCTAAGTGATATCATCTGATATTTGTCTTTC
Source organism: Muntiacus reevesi (assembly GCF_963930625.1). Classification (NCBI taxonomy): domain Eukaryota; kingdom Metazoa; phylum Chordata; class Mammalia; order Artiodactyla; family Cervidae; genus Muntiacus; species Muntiacus reevesi. The sequence continues at coordinate 178,252,072 of NC_089250.1, forward strand.
TCTGACTTACTTCACTTTGTGTGATAATCTCTGCAAGTAAAACAGAAAGTGTTAGTCACTTAGTCATGTCCTACTCTTTGCGACTCCATGGACTGTAGTCTGCCAGGCTTCTCTGTCCATGGGATTTTCCAGCAAGAATACTGGAGTAGGTTGCCATTCCCTTCTCCAGAGGATCTTCCCGACCCAAGGATCAAACCCAGGTCTCCTGCATTGCAGGCAGATTCTTTACCATGATAATCTGTACTACAGACATTTTTTTATTTCCTTCCTTTTGAAGTCCTGTACCTGTGAGGCAGATTTGATAGCTCATATTTTATATATGAGGAAATGAGACTGTGATGTCACAGGCCACGTGGCTGGCCCCAGGTTCCTCTCCCCCTCCCCTGGACCCCTCCCCGCACCCAGGCCTGCTTGTTGTCTGAGCTTGTGCTCTGAACCAAGATCAACATCCAATTCCTTCCCTCCCTCCCGCTCCCTCTTTCATTCTCTTTCTTTCCTTTTCCCTCCTCTATCCTTCATTCTCTTATTTCATTCTCCTTTGGAAAACAAGCATTTTCTTTGAAAAAACAAGAAGGAAGGCAAACCAGTTTTTTTTTTTTTTTTTAAAGGAAACAAATTCTGCCTACTTTTTGATGAATGCTGGCCTACTTAGCTCAGGGGAAGAATTTGAGAGCAGAAATTTCTTTGCTTTTCTTGGCCAGAACTCATGCCGAGATGTTGGGGGGTTATATTATAATTTTGACAGAGCCAAGAATTACTTGGATGAAAAATGGGCCCCAACTGGAGTGGGTACGTGATTTCATGGCAGGAACCAAGGGGCGAGGTTACCGAGGGCTTGGCTAGACTGGATTCGGATTAATAGCTCAGCTTCTGCTTTCTTGCAAATTTGAGATATTGGCTGTGTTTCCTTGGCTGTGACTTAATAATTGCAACCTGGGTTCTTAGGAAGCCTGCGTTCTCCTCTAAATGAGCAACATAAAAAGCTAGTTTCCAAATACGGGCAGCATGAGACACATTGAGCAGAGTTAGCGTCAGAACCTCATCAACAACAAAAGAAAGAGGGGCGCGCTCGGGCTCCTGCGTGGCAGGGCTGCTGGATCAATTGATTCAATAAATTTCCCAAAGGATCAGGGTCTCCAGCTCCATTTCTCACACCCCCCTGTGTAGGGCCAATGACCCTGGCCCCTTCGAGGAAGAACCAGGAAGGCATAAACATGCAGGGTCGGCTCTGGGGCCTGTTGTTGCATGTCAGAAGCCCCCAGATCTCCCTCCTTCTTTCTCCAATCCACTTCCACATTGTTCATTTGCTGGGGCTTTCTAAAGCCTATTTTCTTCCTGACACCAAAACCACATGTCTTTTCCAACACCAGCCAGTTCTCCAGCTCTCCCCCTTACCAACTGGGTGTCTTAGAGGTTAAGGACCCAGCCCCACAAGACTGCCACTAGCAAACTCTAGGAACCAACTGTACTTTTGGCCAACCAGCTATATAAATCCAGAAGTTTCCATGCCTCCTCCTCAGATTCAGTGATTCACTAGAACAACTCACACAACTCGGGAGAACACTTTGTTTACATTTACTGGTTTACTATAAAAGATATAAGGAACTGCCAATGGAAGAGATGCACAGTGCAGGTATGGGGGAGGGGCATGGAGCCTCCATGCCCTCCAGGTGCACGTCCTCCCAAAAGTCAACAGTATCCACCAAACCAGAAGCTCACAAAACCTCAGTTGCCTGTTTATAACTCAATCTCCCTCTACTTCCCCTCCCCAGAGGTTGGCTGTGGTGGTAAGGCTGAAAGTTCCCACCCCCTGACCCTATGTTTGTTCTTTCTGGTGACCAGCCCCATCCTGAAGCTACCTAGGGTAAAGCCCCACCTAGAAAGAAAAAAGCAAAAGTGTTAGGTGCTCTATTATGTCGGACTCTTCGTGCACCTCACCCACTCCCGCCCCCATGGACTCCTTTGTCCAGGGGATTCTCCAGGCAAGAATACTGGAGTGGGTAGCCATTCCCTTGTCCAGGGAATCTTCCTGATCCAGGGATCAAACCTGGGTCTCCTGCATTGCAGGCAGATTCTTTACCATCTGAGCCACCAGGGCCCCACGTGGGTCACCTCAATGGTGTAAATTCAGGTGTGGTGGAAAAGGGATCATAGCAGGGAGTGACCCGCGCTCCTGGAAGGGGGCGGGAGAAGCAGGAGTCGTGGAAGACGCGGGAGGTCAGGACCGAGGCATGGCCATGAGCTGGGAGGGCCTGAAGCGGGGAGTGCACCTGGGCACCAAAAGTGGAGGAGGAGGCGAAGGGAGAGTGGGCTGTGCAAGAGCTGGCATCAGGGTCGCACAGAAAGGCCCCTCCCTAGGGCGGAGGGCGGAGGGCCACCAGGCCCACACGGGCACCAGAGGCTGGGACCCAGAGAGTAGAGTCACGAGGGTGGCCGGGCGCAAGGTCAGGAGGGTCGGTCAGTCCAACTGCCATCAGAGGCACCCGGAGTTTGGTCCTGGAGCGCCGCCTTTGTGGCTGACCCTAGGGAAGAGACCGCGCCTTAGAAGTCAGCGCAGGAGGGCCACACAGGAGCCCCGCCCCCTTGGAGGCGGGGCTTCCCCGGCTCTGCCCCGCCCCCGCCCAGGCGGGCAGAAGGCTGGAGGCAGGCCGCCCACGCCCCTCAGTCACAGTGACGCCTGGGGTCTCTGGGCTGTTTCACCCCGACCCCGCCAGAGGCTGAAGACCCCACGGGAAGCATGCAGACCAGGGCCCAGGCGACTCTTCAGGAGCCGTCAGCGAGGCTGCTCCAAGCCCGCCACCATCCAGGCTCCAGGGGAACCAGGGCCTGAAGATACCATGACTCATTAGCTTTTATTTTTAGTTTTATACCACAGAAGATGTGCAGTAAGGAGATCAGCTTAAATGTCTCGCTTTATAAAAAGGCTGATGGGGAGTAAAAGGGCGGTGGGAGGGGGTGGGCGGTGGCGGGGGTGGAAGAGAGGAGAAAGTCAGACAGACAGAGATGAGAAAGAAAACAAGAAACACGTTAAGATGTGAGCAAAGATTTCCTCCAAGTGTCAAGATTAGCGATAATCTTAAAATATCTTTACAAAGAATATATATTATTTTTTATAATCAGAAAAGAATATGTGTTCAGTAAAGACAGAAGGCATAAGAAGGTCTGAGAAAGCCCTCCCGGATCAATGCAGTGCAGGCCTTCGATCTAAGTGACCAGCCTTGCAGTAAAGAAGACCACCTTGTTCTTGTTCTCAGGAATTTCAGAGAAAGTTCTGGAACCACCATGGGCCACAGACATGCCCCTGAAACTGAAGCGAGGTGGCCGTCAGCCTCCAAGATGGCGCCCAGTCTCTCTTGCCTCTTGATGTTTATACCGTGTGACACCTCTCTCCACAAACAGGGCTGATCTGTGTAAACAAGAGACTGTGGAATAATGGAAACAATGGAAATAATGGAAAGTGACTTCTGTTTTTGTTTGTTTGTTTCTGATACTTATTTATTTGGCTGAGCCGGGTCTTAGTCGCGGCATGTGGGATCTAATTCCCTGACCAGGGATCGAACCCAGCCCCCTGCATTGGGAATGCAGACTCTTAGCCACTAGACCACCAGGGAAGTCTCTGGAACATGACTTCTGGGGCTAGGCTATAGAGAACGTTGTAGCTCTGCCTCCTTCATCTTAGATCTCCGACTCCAGGCAAAGTCAGGCACGGTGTCATGAGGCCACCCAAGCAGTCCCTGTGGAGAGGTTGTCCTTGAGAAGGGCTGAGGCCTCCCACCAACGGTCAACACCAATGTGTCACTCACACGCGTGACTCTCCCAGCTCCAGCCAAGCCTTCAGGTAGACAGCGGGCCTGGCCTGACCACCCGCCTGCAGCCTCGTGAGAGACCTGGAGCCGGAAGCACCCAGCCAAGCGGCTCCCGAGTTCCTGACCCACAGAAACATGATGTAATAGATGTTCCTTTGTTCTTTTAAGCCGCTATTCTGATGTAACTTTTCATGCAGCAACAGATAATGAATGCAAATGACGCCTTTAATTGAAAAGGCCCTGGTCAGAAGCTTAGACCCAGAGCCAAACCCCAGGCCTGAATGGGAAGGAAGGAACAAGACATTGATGCCGATAGATGTTATGGGGCCTGAGGAGACGTTAAGGGGAGGGGAGTGAGGGCAGTCAGTGCAGGGGTAGGATGTGATCCTGTTTTACATTTTGCTGTCTTTATCTGTGTAAGTATCTTTTTCATTACTTTTAGTTAAAAAAAACTGTTGCATTAAAATGTTATTTATCTCAGTTGCTGAGTTCAGGGCACCCGTTAAGTTGAGCATCTGAGGTGAGTGCCTCACTCACCAGACCCTAGCCCTGGCCCTCCTCTGTGGTCAGGAACCCCCCCCCCCCCAGGCCTAAGTTATCCTCCGCTGTGCTTGCCTGTGGGGGTGGGGAGGGTGATAAGTTGCCCTGTCCGCTCACTGTGGTCACACGATGGCTGATCCTCCGCGCCCTGCACGGCTTCCGCATTTGATTATCAAGAGCTCTGCGGTCAAACGTGGCAGCTGTCGGCCATGTGAGTCCACTGAGCTCGTGAAAAGTGGCCCGTCCAAACTGAGAGGCGCCCTAAGTGTATAAAACACACCCGCGGGACTTCCCTGCTGGTCCAGTGGCTAAGGCGCCACCTCAGTGCAGTGGGCCTGGGCTCAATCCCTGGTTAGGGAACCAGATCCCACGTGCTGTGACTAAGAGCTTGACTGCCACAACGAAACATCCTGCATCCTGCAACTAAGACTCAGAGCAGCCATGTAAATAAATAAATGTTTTTTTTTTAAAGAGAGAAATTTCTGATTTCCAAAGAGTTGTGGCGTCTGCATTCATTGAAATGGAGCCTCTATCCAGAAAGTTACAGCAGCTCCTACGGTCTCCTGGGAACCACAGGAAAAGTGAAACAAAGTCATTTCCACATGCTCTGCAAACTGTGTGGTGTCACTTCTAGGGTCTATGAAGATGGCATGTGGGTGGCCCCCTGAGTCGTGGGGAGAAGGGCTCCGTCCTTCCCGCTCCCCCGCCCCACTGAGAACCTGCCCGACAAGAGCCCCTCTCTGCGCATCCACGTCTCCAGCCCTGAGCCTTCTCACTCTTTTTTACCTTTGGGACTGGGGGAGGTTGAGTCACACTGAAGGAGCTTGACAAGATGGCTCACCGATGTGTTTTATTTTAATAATCAGACGATCCACCAGTGAGACTGCTCACTTGAGTTGTGATCAAAACAGCAACTGGAAAGTCACTTTATTAAACCGTAAATGTGCACCACAAATCACCACTACATTAGCCCTTCGCGGAAGCTGCGCAGAACCCTGCGTGCTGCTTTAACTCGGCGAGGAACAGAAAGGTAAGGACACACTTGGAACACTGGCTCATCGGGCTTTAAAAAACCCCAGCGCGTCTGTCCGACCTACCCTGTTAGGCGTAACTGACACATGTGTGCATGCGCACACATGTGCACGCGTGAAGCTGAGAGCCGAGGCTGGAAGTGAGAGGCACCTTCAGTACCCGCCCAGGCTGTGTTGGTCCCCGTCACAGCCTGCCGGTCCTCGGGTCCTACTACTGGAGACCAGAGTCAGCCAGTCTCAGGACTGACCACATCAGGGTGCCCATGTGCATAACACCTGCCTTGGAGCAACGACCATCTGCAGACCTACACTGCAAACCAAGCCGGTAGCCCTTCCCCAAGGTGTTCTTGAGAATTCCTTCCTCTCTCTTGGACTCAGTTAATTTAGCTGTAAAATGGGGGGTAATCGGTGGTTTTCAAACTGCGTCTCATGGAACCCTAGCAGAGGCACCTCAACGTCTCCTGTGGTGATCCAGAGGCTCCAAGCTCCACCTTGATTTCCACCCGAACAATTATTATTATTTTAAATATTTACTTTTATTTATTTATTTGGCTGCTCCAGGTCTCAGTTGAGGCACATTGGATCTTGATCTTCACTGTGGCATTCAGGACCCTTTAGCTGCAGCATGTGAACTCTTAGCTGCAGCATGTGGGATCTGGTTCTCTGACCAGGGATCGAACCTGGGCCCCCCTGCACTGGGTGTGGAGTCTTAGCCACTGGACTGCCAGGGAAGTCCCCCACCCAAACAGTTCTATCTTCATCTGTTTTGTACGTTGTGGGGAAGGGAGGGAGAGATAAAGGGAATCTAAACCAAAACCCAAAATACACTCGACTTAATTGCTTCTGAGGACGTTTCTGGTTCTCTTCTCCAGGAGATTGTGAATCCGGGACCTTCAGGACAAGAATATCAGGGGAGGGTCACCTCCACTGCTGGTGGTAGTGTCCTGTGACTCATCTTGCATCCTACTCAACCCAGTGCTTGTGGTTTGTTACCATGTCTGACTGCTCGTGTTTTCCCTGCAGAGTCTGGCAGAGTAATGAAGGTGCTTCTATGTCAGTCTTCAGTCCCACGCCCATGCCAGACATCACCAATCAATTTCCATTCTCAATTGCTGAGCCCAGATTTCATTCTTCTCATCCCACTGTTCCTGACAGCCTCTACCAATCGACATGCAAAGGCATGCAAGATACAGCACATGTGCCTTTCTCCTTGCCTTCTTGGTAAAAAAAAAAAAAAACTCCCTGAAAATGTGAGTACTGGCTTTTCTGTGACCTGACATGATGCTCTTCAAAGCATCTCCTTTCTTGTTCAGAGATAAGCTTAGGGAAGATGAGTCTGTGCTGGCCAGTCTCCAAGATGGCCCTAGCGGTCCTCATCCCCTGGTATTCACATCCTGGTATGGTGAATAGAGTGGAACTGTGCAGCCAATAGGATGCTGAGGAAATAACCCGGTGACTTCAGACTCCAGATCATAAAAGGTACCGTGACTCCCACCGTGCTCTCTCTTGGATCCCTTGCTTTGGGGGAGACCAGCCGCCATGTTGTAAGGATACTCAAGCCACTCTGTGAGGGAGTCCATATGGCAAGGGACTGATGCTTCCACCCACACCCAACTAACTCTTCATTTACCTGCCATGTGACTGGGCCTCCAGGGAGCAGATTCTGCAGCCCCAGTCAAGCCTCCAGACAACAGCATCACCAAAAGGCTTGTTAAGTGAAGCTCGTGAGAGACCCCAGCGCCAGACTCAGCCAGCTAAGCCACGCTCCAGTTCCTGACCCACAGAAATTGTATCAGATGATACCTATTCCTTCTTTAAAGCTGCTAAATTTGGGGATAATGTGTTATGCAGCCATAGGTAACTAATACCTGAATTCACACCTGCTAGGGAGACCCCAGCACAAAGAGGGACACCGTGGTGACACCCTGCCTGATCATGGACTATCAGAGGACGATCTGGCCCCAAACAAGGTGGGATGTTAGTAAGAACACGGAGTTTTTTGTTTTGTTTGTTTTGACTGTGCTGGGTATTTGTTGCTGTGCCCGGGCTTTCTCTGGCTGGGCAAGCAGGGGCTGCTCTCCAGTTGCAGTAGCAGCTTCTCATTGCGGTGGCTTTTCTTGTTGTGGAACAGAGGATCTAGAACTCAGTAGTTCTAGCTCTTGGGCTTAGTTGCTCCGAGGCAAATGCAATCTTCCTAGACCAGGGATTGAACCTGTATCCCCTGCATTGGTAGGCAGATTCATAACAACTAGGCCACCAGGGAAATCCAGTGGGAGTTTTTCAACACAGCTTCAACTTACCCAGTAATTTCTCACTGTGGTGTTTCTTTTTCCTTCTATCCCTGCCCGGACAAGCACATCTCTGACTGTATTTATTCATCAAAACCAGGAGTCTCCCACTCCAAGAACTAATCATCTAAAATCACAGTGATGACCTCCTCCCCCCTTAAAAAAAAAAAAAAAAGAGACTGAATAAAAGCAAGAAAAATACACATTTTGGTTTCTCTTCACCCTTTCCCTTTTTATTAAAATACTTGTCCATCACGATTATGAATCTTGAACTCTAATGAGCCACTGGTATTACCATTGTTTATTACTTTTATGTGAGATCTTTTTTTTTATTATTATTTGTTTGGGCTGAAGCCCAGTCATAGATTTACTGCTTTCCTCATGACTGGTCTTAAAATATTTGATTTCAGCTGTCAGAATGCAAATAACTCCAGATATCCTCGTTAAATGGAGATGCTGAGGAGGATTTTATTGTTGGGAGGAAAATGGTGAATAAAGAATGATGCTGATAACATTAAAATGGTCTCGGTATTAACAAAAGAAAAGAGAAGAAGAAAAGAAAGAGGCTGGAAAAGAAGGAGCAGGGAGGGGGAAGTGGTCGTAGCTAAAAGCCTGATCCATTTCATCTTTAAAATCTAGAGAGCCTCCTCCATTTAGCCCCCTTTTCATCTGTCCTTGAAGTTTAATTCCCACCTTTCTGGTCTGTCTCTAAAATGTCTTCCCCACAATAATTTTACTTGGAGAGGGAGGACCCACCTGACCCCACAGTGTGTTCAATCAACAGACTCTGACAGTTTCGGGGGATTCTCAACACCCAGCAGCCAGATCTGTGACTGCCCCCTCACCCCCGGGAAGGACTGCATAGGCCATAGTTGCTAGGCAAATGTTTGCCAAGTAACAAGTAAGTGACAGATGTGTTCCATGCAGTTTATCAGCATGTCACCAACACGACCACGTTGGAATCCTGCCTGGACCTGGCAAGGGAGATCTTACACCCATTTCACAGATGAGGTTATTGAGGTTCCCTAAATCTCCCAGCATCACAGGCCAGGTGTTCTTACCCCAAGTCCCTGCCCTTTCTTCTGTATCACAACAAAACAAAAAGAGTGAGGATGGAGTTGAAAATAAGGTGCGTTTGACATTGAGAAAGTCACAGAGAGGAAGAGAAGCAGGTGCAGTCTCTGTGACTGGTTGGTACAGCCTGGAATCTACGGACGTCCTGCAGAAACACCCCGTCAGCAGCAAGACACCTCTTCCGGACGCCTGCCTGCTCTAACGTCAGGGTGCGCTGTTGGCTTCCTCTGATGAGAAGGCAACAGGGCCCCCTTCCAAAGGGTCAGTCCAGTCACCCACTGCTCCCTGCCTGGACGTCTTCCCCCCCGCACCCCAGGCAGGGTTGCTCCCAGCCTGGCAGCACACTGGGCTTACCTGGGCAGCTTTAACCAAATACTGACGCCCGGGCCCTGCCCCAGAGAGTCTGGGATTCAAACGCACAGCAGGGGGTGAACGTCTGCCCCCAGGGAGAGGTGGTCACCTCATGTAGCTGGAAGAACATTCCAGCTTCATGACCCCTAGGAACCCTCATCTCCTGTGTGTCCTGAATTGGCAGGCACATCCTTTACCACCGAGCCACCTCTGAGTTTTACCATATTTCAGTAATTTTCACATTCTCGCATTAGTCAGGATAGGAAAGGCGTTGCACACTAACAAACTAATCCTCACGTCTCTGACTGAACTAAGACTGAATGAAGATTTTGCTCAGTCGCGTTCAACTCTCTGCAACCCCATGGACTATACAGTCCATGGAATTCTCCAGGCCAGAATACTGGAGTGGGTAGCCTTTCCCTTCTCCAGGGGATCTTCCCAACCCAGGGACTGAACCCAGGTCTCCCACATTGCAGGCAGACTCTTTACCAGCTGAGCCACAAGGGAAGCCCAAGAATACTGGAGTGGGTAGCCTATCCCTTCTCCAGCGGATCTTCCCAACCCAGGAATCGAATCAGGGTCTCCTGCATTCCAGGCGGATTGTTTACCAACTGAGCTACTAGGGAAGCCCAGGCAGGCAGGGCCAGAGGAGCGGCCAGAGGAGCTTTGCTCCGCACAGTCACGCATGGATCCAGGCTGACGGAGGCCTCCCAGTCACTGAGATGGGGAGGAAGGCAGACTGGAGAGTCACCCCATCTTTTCAGGACCTCACCTCGGAAGTGACACTCGCCATTTCTTTTCCATCATTGGTCAGATCTGATCCTACAGCCCGGCCTCACTGCAAGAACGCAACTTCCGAGAGCTGGGACAAAGAGACGAGCAGGAGATTGGTGAACTCACGTGATGTCCACCCCACTTCCTCATCACCTTTTCCTTTCTAGCTAGAACATGGAACCAGCCAGTGCATCCCACTCAAAGCACCTGCTGCAGCCAGGTGGGTCAATTTGGCAGAGATGCAATTTGAACCTTTCTGCTCCTTCTCATTTCTTCCAGGGGGACTGACTTTTGCCTTAATGAACTATTTCTGTAGCTTATAGCATTGCTGGCAACAAATGTTACAGATTTCTGTGGACTTTGCTACACTCCTTATGCTCTGATTTTATGTCCAGACAGTGTTCATTTTAAGGTTCTTTATTTAACCAACTTTATGACTATACCTACAAGTTTGAATGGGGATGGGGGGGTAAATTAATCTGATGACAGTATCTTTGTTTGATAGTATACTGTTGCTTATACCATAAGTTGAGCTGATTTAACAGAATTTATAATGTATTCAGCAGTTGATGGCTTGAGCCTAATTGAACACAAATTTATAATGCCATCCAGTGTTGTAATTAAAATGTAAAATTAGCTCATCAGATACAGTGTACACATACTCTCTCACAAGGCCATCAGCGGCCTTCGTTTTGTCTATGGTCAATTACATTTTCAAAGTGGAATCCTCAGAAGACTCCACCAGATGAATGGACAGGAAAGGAAATCAACCAAGGACTTGAGCTGGCTCTAAATTGACCAGGAAACACTCGGAAAATTGTTTTCAAACAAGGAAAGACATTAATTTTCCCGAGGTGGTGATTTTGGAGTGTGATTAATCTTCCATGCTATTTGGGTTATCACAGAATTATGGGAGCTGGCCACAAGGGGTGGGGCAGGGGTGGAGGGATTGAATGCATTAAAAAAGAATTGTCTGTGTGTCTCTGTCCAGAGTCCAGGTCATGCAAGAAAGAGAAAATAGGACCTTCCCCACCCCACCCCTCAAACAAAACAAGTCCTCAATGATGATCTGCAGACATAGATAATCGTTAATTCCAATTGGTCTTCTTGCTATGTGGCGACTTACCTGTCGTGAGGGCATCTTCAGGCTTAAAATTACATTGTGAGCCTAGAAACACCCCTTCTGTAAACATTGTTAAAGAATAATTAGAGATAGAAGGGAGCGATGCTGGTGATGCGGAAATCATTCTCACCACAGGGCTCATGTTTGCCTTCTGCCGTGGTAGAATAAAGGAGCCCTTTCTTCAACTCGGGAAAAGCACAGGAAGGGATAATCTAGTCGTGGGACTTCTTGAGTGTTCCCTTTTATTTGGAGGCGTGAACACCTGTCTGTTTCAGGAAGGGGCTCTTCCACCCCAGCCCGTCCGCACCTCTCTCTCCACTGCCTCTGGTGGTGTTGGGTCGTACCTGGACCTAGCTGAGCTTAAGGGTAAGACACCGAACTTCAAGTTCAGGGGATTCCCTCAGATCTCCCCCAGGTTCTATAATTCACTAGAACAAGTCACAAGACACAGGAAAGCACTGTACTCACAATTACAGTCTTATTGGCGCAGAAGGATGCATTTGAGAACCAGCCAAACGAAGGCTTTGGCTCTGGCCAGGTCTGGGAGGTGTCCAACTCTGAAGCTTCCGCTGCCTTCTCCCCAGAGTCCTGGCACTGTTAACCCTCCCGGCCATGCTGTGTGACATACTCTGAGTATATTGCCAACCAGGGGCGCTCACCCAAACTTCCATGTCCAGAGTTCTTATTGGGGTTTCAATATGTAGGCGTGATTGAATCCCTGGCCACGAGATCGAATTTCCAGCCCCCTCCTCAATCCTCCGAGGTCAAGTTGATTTTCATGGATCAGAGCTCCAAGCCTCTAATCGCATGGTTAGTCTTTCCATTTGGCCAGCCCCCACTTGGAGTCATCTCTGTATAACTTAAACTACCCTGGGGTCCCCCACACTTCACCTCATTAGCATAAATGATCGCCAGGTGTGGTCTGAGGACCCCAGCTTGAATCCCAAAGAATCTTCTCTCACTTGGGAAGCTCCAGATGCTGAGACGTTACCTCTCAGGAGTCAGGACAAAGGCCGACCTCTCTTTAGGGGACACAGAATTTCTTACTACACAAAGCGGCATCCCCCACAGAAGGAAGAATAGCTGTGCCTGATCTGGGGTCACCTTTGAGCAGACCCACCCAGAGATGCCCAGAGACCCAGACCCATCTCCCCAGGACCCGGATTGGCCCACATGCTCACTGGCTAGAATCTGCTCCACGCCAGGTGACAAAGAGGAGCCTCCAACTCCTCACTCGGGGGCTCCTGAGCTGCACATGCTTCCCCTGAGAGCACATACTCCCTGGAAGGGCTGGGCTGGGTGGGAATGGGGTCTCCAGTCTGCAGTGGGGCCTTTCTGTGGGGAGCCAGGCAGGGCATTAGGGTCAGGCCCAAGCTTAAGCTTAAGCCCCCTTAAGCTTCAGTGCGCATCAGCGTGGTGTGGGGTGTCACCTGTCACTTTCTCGGGGTAACTGCTCCAACAGGAAACCTACCGGGGGTGTTCACGGTAAAGGGGCAGCCCCCAGCTGAGGGCACCCTCCGGGTGCCACAGGCTTGCAGAGGGGACATCCCACCTGGGCTGGCTCACACAGAACTGAGGAAGACCAGACCTCACCAAGGAGAACAGCCCCACTTCCCTGGGGAGGCTGGTTCTTGGTTATCTTCAGCCTTCTCTCGGCTTGTCACAGCTTTTATTTTACACAAGCACATCACTCCCCCGTGTGCGTGCCAGGAGAGACGAGGGCCCCTGTCAAACGGACCTCACCCCCGAGGCTAGTGCCACGATCCACTAGGACTCACATCCCCGCCCATCACCAACGCCCCACCAGGCCCCCAGCCAGTCTTCATCTCTTACAGATCTGTACCAAGGTACCGCAGACTTCAGCTGCTTAAACAACAGAAACTCGCTGTCTTAAAGCCCTAGAGGTCTAGGTGTCAGCAGGGTTGAGTCTTGGGGCCATGAGGGAAGGATCTGTTCCAGGCCTCTCTCCTAGCTTCTAGAAGTTCCAGCTTATGGTGATGTAACTCTACAGTTGAACACACTGTTCTGTGTGAGTGTGTGTGTGTTGGGGCGTGTTGTGTATGCCTGTGTCTCTATTTTCCCCTTTTGATGAGGCTACCAATCACATTGGATTAGAGCCTACCCTAATGACCCTTATTTTAACTCTGTCAAGACCCTGAGGATCTCGAAGGTCACATTCCGAGGTAGGGGCCTTAAGAACATCAACATGTGGGTGGGGGAGAGGAGCCCAAATTGACCCATAGCACAGTGGCCCCCAGCCTACATCGCAGCCTCCCCTGGTGGTGACCGGAGCCCTTCTTCCATGGAATTGCCTCTCCTATGAGGCTCCTACGTGCCTGCAGACAGTTCCAACCTGCCCCGTGGAGAGGCGGGCGACATCAGACATCAGGGCTTTTATCCAGGCCATTGTTACAGATGGCACCTCCGAGAGCTGGGTTTTAATACCTTCTCAACAGCATCCTCCCCACACTCCCCACCTCTCTCTGATCAGAAGCCTTGTGTAATCAGGGCCCCCACCAGCTGCCAACCGGGAGGGAAGGCGGGTATCTGTGATCATCTGAGATGCGGGGAATGGGGGGTATTAATGGAGGAGGGCACATTGGCAGAGCAGGGGGAGGCGCCAGGTGGCCAGTCTGCGTCCAGCCTCGGACGTGCCTGCAGACACGGCAGCAGTGATGACTCAACCAGAAATCAGGTCCCTACTCTCGATTCTTGAGAGCCCCCTAAACTGCAAGGAGATCAAACCGGTCAATCCTACAGAAAATCAACCCTGCGTATTCACTGGAAGGACTGCTGCTGAAGCTGAAGCTCCAATACTTTGGCCACCTGATGTGAAGAGCCAACTCCTTGGAAAATATCCTGATGCTGGAAAAGACTGAGGGAAGGAGGAGAAGGGGGTGACAGAGGATGAGGTGCTTGGATGGTATCACCGACTCAAAGGACATGAGTTTGAGTAAACTGGGAGACGGTGAAGGACAGGGAAGCCTGGCGTGCTGCAGTCTACGGGGTCGGAAGGTATCGGACATGACTTAGCGACTGAACAACAACAAAAAAGCCCTCAACAATACGGTTATTCTCTTTCCTGGCCTTTTTCACAGGTGATGGAAAAGGGTCCCATGGATGCATCCTGTGGGCACATCACATGAGTGTGTCCCGCCCTTATTCCTTCTCGATTTGCAAACACACACTCAGCCAACCCTTGCTTCTGCAGACCATAGCTTGGAATGGCCAGGAACTGTACATCTACTCCTAGTACTCACCTGAAGAGTAGGCAACTGTGTTATTTTAATGCCCCACATTCAGTTCTTGCTCCTCAGATCATGGGCTGAATGATAAGAAGATAAACTAGATGACATATTTTCCAGCAAACACGAGTACCTCATGCCTTTGAGCTAGGCTCCTTGGTGCCTCTGAAGGGCTCTGAAGGTCGTGGGCGCTGAGGACTTGCTGTGACGTGGCAGCCAGTCGTATAGCATGTCCCTGAATCTGGCTGGGATAAAGCCACTCCCCCCACCCCACCCCCAAGGTATGAGGATCAAGCTGAAAGACAATCTGTCAGGCAAACCAAAAAAAAAAAAAAATTCCTGGCTACTGCCAGTACTGGGTCAAGGGCAGCCTTGGGCTCGAGGAGCCCCAGCCCAGCAGCTGTCCGGCACGTGGGTTGGGGTGGAGGGAGCAGAGGACGGACGGTGTGAGTACAATGACAGTTGTTATACTATCATCACCGCCGTTCCTCACTGAGGGTCTGGACCAGGCTGAGCCCTCCATCCTCATCAGCAGCACCGTAGAGACGAGGAAGCTGGCTGGGAGAAGTGAAGTAACCAGCTTAAGGGCAAGGTCAAAGCTGCCATTCACACTTGGTCTTGCCTGTTCCCAGCCTGGACTCCATCCCGCATTGTGCGCACAGCCTCCCACCGGGAGTCCAGGAAGAGCTGAGCCTGCGACCAGCTTCCTAATTACTTTTCTCCCACCCCCCGCCCCCCATGCGCTGTAACAACATGCACGAGACCCCATCTGCGGCAATGCCTCTCAGCTCCCCAGCACGCCCTGCACCACATGCCTTCATTAAGCAAGCTAATTACTTGCCAACTTGAGAGCCTGAGCAGGCCTTCTGTGGGGGCATTGGTGCCTCTGGGTCTGCTCTGACCCCAGGAGCCCCAGGGCAACCCTGGCTCCCATGTGGGTCCCGGCCTGGGGCTGTCTGAACATCCCTTAACCCCCCATTCATCATCTGGCTGCAGACCGACTGGCAGAAGGAGCCTTAGTCTGGGCAGGGATTTCCATAGAGACCAAGCCACGAAAGAAGGAGTGAGCATGTCTGAAAATGCTTTCAACAACAGACATGCCTCCTTTGCCATGGCAATAGCTCTTCTCGTTTGCTTTGTACCTACTGTGTGCAGGCTGGGGTTGGAGGCAGGGGTCTCCGAGGTACCCATATAAGAGCACTTGGGTTTGGCTCTAGACCCCAGACAATGCCATTGTCCGTTCCTTGTAATTCCACTCCCCACCCCAGCAGGCTGAACCCTGCTTCACTTGTCCAGACTCCCGAAGTTCCTTCTGTAATAAGGATGTATATGATGTCTGCCCACAACAGTCACTCAACGCTTCACAATTTACAAACTCTTTTATATACTAACTCACAGGACTCCTCTCTGAACAATCTCGTACCCACTTTACAGATGAATACACTGAAGTGGAGAAGGAGGAAATACATTAGAACTCTTCTAGTAGCAAGTAACAAAGAAACTCCTAGATCAATTAGATTGGGGGGAAGTGTTACATCTTGGGTTGCACAATTGTAGATTGAGGAGTAGGGTAAGATGGCTTCAGGTAGAGTTAGATCCAGGTGCTTAAATAAGTCATCAACAGTCTCTCTGCCCTCAGTTCTTGACTCTAGGTCCCTCTGGGCTGACTTTAGTCTCAGACAGGCTCTATCCTCACCGTGCAGAAGGACCAGCGGCCACTCCCGGCTTCTGTTTCATCAGTGATTCACCATGCTGGCCCCTGCCTTCCTGCCCTTAGCACCTTGTTTGAGGACTCACAGAGACCAGCCCACCCCCCACTACTGACCTGGCCCAGCTGAGCTTGCTGGCCCAGGCTCCCTTAGACCACCCTGCCAGACGGGGCAAGACCTGAGGCTCTCTAGTTCCCAAGGATTCCTCCCTCCCACTGCCCACTCTGTCCACACCACCAACACTTTCGCTCCATGCCCCGCCACTGTGCTCCGCTCTGAGTCCTGCAAAGAACCTCTGCACGGAACCCTCCCTGACTGCGGCCGAGGCCTGCCGCCTTCCCAGCGACGTCACAACAAGCACCACACAGCCTAACGTCCTCTGTGCATGAGTCTACGCTCCACATCAGGGCCCAAGAACTCTCTAGAACATGCCTGTTTTCAGCTCAGCTCCCACACCCCCTCGAAGGCACTGGCACTCAGCCTTCTGAATGAATGGGCTCATGGTTGATCAGCGTGCCGACGGAGGCAGCCCTGGTGCACACGCTTGAGGCCATAGGCAGGACTTCAGAGGGTGCCAGCCAGCTGGGGCTCTGCATGGCTCCATCTGGGGGTGGGGGGGGAGTGGGGACCTACCAGCTCACATGTGTGCTCAAGAGGCACCTCCATTTGCAATAACTCCCCAAACCCTCCAGCCAGGAGCCCTGAGTGCATGGTGAGTGTCAGTCTGCAGGGTGGTCTCCGAGCACAGAGCACTCACAATGGAGGGTGAGCCAGCAGCCTCAGCGACAGGGGGCACGGGAGCCACGTGTAGGCTGAGGGCTGCACTCAAGGGAGTGGGGGCCCTTCCCACGAAGGCTGTGAGCTGCCTGCACCACCCCCATCCCCACCCCCATCCCCAACACCCCCCAGCCCCACCCCCCATCCCCAACACCCCCCACACCCCACAGGCAGACCCTCCCTGAGGCTGGAAGGTCTGGCAGACAGCAGCTAACACAACAGTTTCTGGAACTCATTTGCATTTGTCTGTCCCTCACCTGACCCTCCTGCCAACGCAGGACACATAAGAGAAGCAGGATCCATCCTTGGGTGGGGAAGATCCCCTGGAGGAGGGCATGGCAACCCACTCCAGTATTCCTGTCTGGAGAATATCATGGTCAGAGGAGTCTGACCGGCTATAATCCATGGGGTCGCAAAGAGTTGGACACGACTGAACCGACCCAGCACACACACACACACACACACACACACACACACCTTACCCAGAACGTGGAAGAACTTGGGGACTCAAGCTCAGCTCGTGGCAGAAACCCGACAGATGTTTGTGGAAGCCAAAGTGCCCCCGATGTATCGGCCTTGGCCCCGCCTGTAACACCCACTTCTTCCCTTCCCTTGCGGTTTCCCCCGCACGGTCATGAGGCCAGCGGCCGCAGCACAGGCCGGCGTGGCTGCCATGGCGTGGGAAGCAGGCAGGCTTTCTCACTGGCTGCCCCGCTGAGATTCGATGGTGGGGACAGAAGTGGACATTAGAAAATGTTAACGCCGCGATCGAGGGTACTGGGGCGCAAGCAGAGGAGGTGGGATTCCGGACGTGCTCTGAAGGGGGCGCCCTTGAGACTTGCGGATGAATTCAGGGAAGTCAGTTGCCGTGAACTCTACGACGTAGTTCTTTGGAAGCGCTTGGGGCCGTGGAAGAGGTACTGGAAATTCAGTCAGGGGGCTGATGTCTAAGCAGACATCCAAGGGAAGGAGTCAAAAAGGCAGTGGTACCCGAGAACCTGCAGTTCTAGGTCCGGCGTGGTCCGGTGTATGTCAGTCGCTCAGTCGTGTCTGACTCTTTGCAGCCCCTTGGACTGTAGCCCACCAGGCTCCTCTGTCCATGGGATTCTCCAGGCCAGAATACTGGGGTGGGTTACCGTGCTCTCCTCCAGGGGGTCTTCCCAATCCAGGGATCGAACCCGGGTCTCCTGCATTGCAGGCAGACACTTTACCGTCTGAGCCACCAGGGAAGCCCCCGGGGGCTTGGGGGGGAAGATACACTTAGAGATCGTTAATGAATTGATGGCTTTGAGACTCACCGAGGCAGGGGCGAGTTACCTGGGGCCCAGTTACGGGGTCGGTGCGTTTGGGGAGAGGTGGGGTCAAGACAGAAACCAACCCGAATGGTGTACGTAGTCGCTCAGTCGTGTCCGACTCTGTGCGACCCCATGGACTGTAGCCCACCAGGGCCCTCTGTCCATGGGGATTCTCCAGGCAAGAATACTGGAGTGGGTTGCCATTTCCTTCTCCAGCGGATCTTCCTGACCCAGGGATCGAACCGGGATCTCCTGCATGGCAGGCAGATTCTTTACCACTGGGGAAGCCCCAACCTAATGTTTTCCCAGGACTCAGAAGTAAGCGACCGTGTGGCTTCAGAGTGGAAGTTGGGGGTGGGGGGAAGGCAGGAGTTGGGGGGGGATGGGGATGAACACATTGGATTTAGCAGCGGGGAGCTCCCGGGGCTTCGGGGAGCTGCTCCCAAGGATCAGCGTGGGCCAAAGCTACCTGGAATGGGTATGAGATGGGAGGGGCGGGGGTTGGTGGGGAGAACCCGCGCCTGGGGGAATTTTGTTGCAAAACGGAGCCGGAAGAAGGGCCGGAGCTGGAGCAGGAAGCCGGGCTGGGAGGAGAGGCTTTTCACACCGCAGGAATCCCGCGCCCCCGACTCCCCTGCGCATCCACAGCGCGGAGTGCGAAGTCGTGCTTTTACCAGACTCAGAAGGACTCCAGGCGGCCCACGAGCCTCACCAACGGCCACCCCCGGACAGATGCCGCTCGCCCGCCCGCCCGTGACTCCCTGGCGCAGATGCAGGGCCTCCTGGCAAACCCGCGCCTGCCCCCCGCCTCCCCCGCCCTACCTAACTGAATAATTTAGGCGCTATTCTGAGTTAAAACCAAAGAAAGCAATTTGGAGTGACTAATTCCTCGAGAAATTTATGTTCCCCCAAACGTCTTGCTGGTAACAATGCTGGAAGCCATTTATCCCCTTACTTTCAGAGATGCTGCTTCTAGAAGGAACCCTCGGGCTGAGATTGCCTCTTTTGTTTTGTTTTTTTTTCAGGCTGGCCTCCCCGGAGGAGGAGGAGGAGGAGGAGGAGGGTGGGCCACACGACTCCTGGAGGGACGTCCAGACCAGTCTCGGGGACGGGGGCTGGTTCATGAGAGACGGCATCGCCCATGGAGCCATTCACAAGGCCGCCTCAGAACTTCACATTTGGAAAGCCTGGAGGGAGGGAGGGTGCTGAGCTGAGCTCGATGGAAGCAGTGTGACATCTGAGCAGGTCTCGACGGACCAGGGGCTTCAGAAAGGTGACAAGAAACTGCAGGGTCTTGAGGTGAGCATGAAGGATGTTCTGGAAGAACATGACTGGGGCAGGAAGAAGAGATGGAGGGGTCAAGAGGGGAGAAAGACTGCACCCCCAAGCCCCATCTCTGACCCTGCAAACCTGCCCCAGCTCCCCAGAGAGAACCCTCACCTACTCTGGACCCCCAGCCCCTCATCCTTCCCTGACCCCAGCCTTGTCCCGACTGGACTGGGAGCATCTGGGTCCCTGATCCCAGCCCTGTCCTGACTGGACACTGGGAACATCTGGGAACATTGGCCTTTCCCTGGCCTGGACACTCTCGCCAAGTGGGAATCTGGGGGAGGTGGTATCTAACAGAGGAACAGCTGGTACAAAGGCCCCAAGGCCCCACATTCCTCCATGTGTTCCAACAGCGAGGAGACCAGCGGAAGTGGCAGGACCTGGGTCTGATCCATGTCGTGCTCAGCAGTGGCCTGGCACACAGTAGGAGCCTTAAGGATGGCAGGTGAATGAATGGGGAGGGGGTAGATATAGAGGTACATACGTGTGGGGAGATGGCCCCTGTCCCTCACAGTGGCTCTACGATGCTCTGGACCTGAAATGTGCCCCCTGCCCTGCTCTGAGCGTGGGGTGGCCATGGCGTCTGGCCTTCGTCCTGCTGAGTCCCCTCCGGGACTGTCGGGAGCTGGGTGTCAGGACTCTGATGATGAACCCAGGCTGGTGGCACCTGCCTGCCTGGCACACAGGCACTGCTCCCACCCAACACGGGGCCTCGGCCTCCTCCTTTGTAAGACGGGGAGGCAGGGGGCATTCCAAAGTGGAGACTGAGGTGGGGAGAGGGAAGGTCTCAGAGAATCTGGCTCTTGTGATAGCCCTGTGGAGCAGGGCACATTTCCTTCCAGAAGAGACGGGGGTGGCAGGGACCTCCCTGGAGACTCCAGAACATCTTGGGGTCACCCTAAGGAAAGCACTAGAGACAGAGAGGAGCCTGGGAACCCCGTCCCCAGTCGCAGGCTCTGAGCTGGGGCAGGAGGCAGAGAAGATGGACCCGCCTGCATCCCGTGCGAGAAGCAAGGGCTGCAGAGATGGACCATGAAGGCTTCCACCCAGCTGATGCATGGGCTGCTTCATTCTCTCCAAGAAGAACCACGTCCCAGTCAGTGAGGGGCCCATCAGGGAGGGAGGTTTTGATTCCTCAGTAAACGAACCACCTCACTGTATGGAGCGTCTGTTGCATGCTGGGCGCACCCTCACAGGCCTCTTCATTAATTCTCACGATCCTGAGGTAGGCAATCTGTTTCTATCTTTAAAAAGTGAGAAATAAGCTCAGAGAGGTAGTGTGACTACCCAAAGGTCACACAGCAAGGGAATGACTGAGTTGGTATTCAGTCATTCTCTGGCTCCTAGTGGATTCTGCCATCCCACTGCTTGATATCTGCTCCTGAATCCTGATCTCAAGAAATAAAAGTTTTGAGGTTGGAGAAAATATTCAATTTTCACCTTGAAAGAATGAGTTTCCCGTCCCCAGAGTTCAAAAGGGCTTCAGTTACTCTTCCTACTGTCATTATTTCCCAGGAGGAATCAAAGGTGCTAAATTTATGGTGTCTAAAGTGAAATTTATGGTGTTTAAAGTGACTTCTCGAGCATCCCAATAAAGGGTCTGATTTATAACTAACGCATTGTTTTAAATGCATTTCAAATGATAAAAATCGGGCCTGTCAATGCACCTCAAGAGAAGTCATATTAAGGGAGGAAAAAAAACGGTGAGGTTAGATGTTGCATTAAAAGATAGAGTGATGGATTAAGGCCCAGAGTGTGAATTTAGTGTGACTCTCCAGAAAAAGTTGGGGGGCAGTAAATCCAAAGTGACAATCTGTGTACAGTGGACCAATATTTGTCACTTTTATTATACTTTGTTCAGAATTGGTGATGGGTCATTATTTAGACACACACACACACACCATCAATGCTCAATAAAGCTCAGAAGTGGAAGCTTCTTGTGCTAAGGATACAGGCTAACGGACTTCCCTGGCAGTCCAGTGGTTAAAACTCCATGCTTCCACTGCTGGGGGCATGAGTTCAACCTCTGGTCAGGACACTAAGATCCCACATGCCCTGCAGTGCAGCTTCGCCCGCTCCGCCTAAAAAGGGGAGGGGGATACAGGGTAAAACCACAACTCCAAACCACCGTGTCAGCTCAGAGGACATTGCATAATGGAAGATTCTCCCTGTTGTATTCAGAAAACATTCCAAGCCCAGAAAATGTGGGAAAGGCTCTCAGAGCGTCCCCAACCATTCTCAGGAAGCGAGGGGAGGGTGACACCCACATCTTCCGCGTGGCGGAGCCCCACCCCCACCCATGTCAGCATCCTCATCAATAGCAATAACAGTGACGATGACCGGAGGGTCTGACGTTTCTCCTGGTCACTTGTTCAAAGAGCTTCTGAGAGCAAAGGTGGCTGGAACCCAGGGGCATGCTGGCTCTTCTTCACCTTGGGAGATTGCAAGTCCCTGTCTCGATCAGAGATGCTGGGCTAGATTGGATTATTGTTCCCAACTCTCTCCTCTCTGTAACTGGGTAACAGATTCATGCTGTCTGCTCTGTGACTTGCAGTATTTTTCACTGTGGGTGGGATACACGTCCCTGCCGGAAAGAGACAACCCCCTTAGTCCCAGTCCCAGACCCCTGGTCATATATGTCATGTAGGTAGCACCCCACTCTGCTTTCTATTTTAGAGTAACTCCAATCACCTCCTAATCCACCCCAGGCCTGGACCTCCCAAGAGGCTCACAGGAAACCTCCTTCCCCCAAGGATGTCACTTTGATTGACTATATTTCTGTTCCCCCAGATTCAAGCTTCTGTCAGTTCTGTCAAGTGAGTTTCTTTGTCATAGTGCTTTTAAAGAACCCTAGAATTTCTCTGCCAAGGTTCCCCATGGAGTCCCAGATCCAGACCTTCTTATGAGATGTTTCTAGAACCCATAGAGACCTGTGGAAGTGGGGCAGGGGAGGGGAGACAGAACTGGAAACCTAGCCAAAAAGTTGTCCCTTCTCTTTCATTCCTTCCACTCTAGATTGGCGTGTGGCTAATGAGAAGACTATTTCATGGGGGCTCCTTGTGAGCCCTGCCCCAGCATGTTCATTTTTCGTGTGGTCTCTTCCCATAGACTCTGGGCTTGGTCATGTGACAAGCAGAGTCTTGTAGATTAGGGCTTGCACTCTTGGACGATTCCCTCTTGAAACCCTAACCTACCCTGCAGGCAAGAGAGATCTGCCCGGCTAGCCCTCAGCTGTTCCTGACATCCCAAGTGACGTGCCAGGCATGCGGGTGAAGCCACCTGGAAATCTTCAACCCCAACCAAGCAGCTGCATGAGGAATTTCAGATGAGATCAGCAGAAGAACCATGCAGCTGAGCCCAACCCGGGTAACAGGATAAATGATGCTTGTGGGGTGGTGTGTCACACAGTGTGATGGATTGAAGTGTGTCTGTGAATTTTTTGACATCCCCTTGTCCCACTCATCCTCAGGCTTAGCAGAGGGTCCTCACAGGTCCTCTTGAGGGTCCCTTCCTAAGGGAGACCCATGGTCTCTCCTTCCCATCCCTGTCCTCTTAGAGGGGACAGTAGACAGGGTGGTTTGCGGGGAGGATGTTTTTCCAGATATCCCTCTAGTCAGCAGGATCTCTTGGGAACTAGAGGGCTCTTTGATCCCACCTTTCCTGGAGCCCCCCTACCTTGCCTACTCGTAAGCAGAAAAGATCTTGCAGACAAATGCATGTACACCCATTTTCTTTTCATCCCCCGCTTTGAAGGATTTATTTCCCTGCTGGCAGAGGGATGTCCATTGGGGCATCACAGAAACAGACTCAGTGTTGACCCATTCCCCCCGCCAAATCAGTTGCTTTCATCCATCACCAACGGGAAGGTTTTCATACAAACCTTCCAGGGAAGGCATTCTAATCACAGTTCACAAAACTTCAGTCATTTTCCCCGAACCCAGTCATCCCACTTCCAGGAATCAACCCTGAAGATACACAGCCAACAGGATGACAGAGAAATTCTGGGAATTGCAGCAGTGTCTGTGGAAACACTCATGGAACAGAGAACTGTTGAGAAACCTATGGTCTGTTCACACAGTGGACGCTATACAGTTGTCAAAAAAAAAAAATTAAGATCTCTATGTCCCGATGTGGGGAGAGTTCCAGAATGCATTAAGTTAAAAAAAAAAGAAAACAGTATTTACTGTGGAGTTATCTTTTGTGTAAGAAAGAAAAGGAAAAGAAATACATGCACACCTGTATCTGCTCACTTTTGCAAACAGAAACACTAGAGGATATCCTCAAAATGAATGAAATTGGTTACCGACGGGGTGGCTGTAGATCGGGTACTTCTCTGACTGAACCTTTTAAATACAGTTTTCATTTTTGTGTCAAAAGTTAACAAGGTTGGGGGAGCACGAAATGCCTAAAAATAACTAGGAACATAAATGAACCATACTGTATATCAAACTGAAAACTGTACAGTAGAGATTTTTTGAAAAAAATATTGAATAGTTCATAGTTACTCTACGTTTTAAAAAATTCCTCACTAGCTTCTTTAATGGACCAGGCAAGCCTAGTCCATCACGGACATCCAATAAAAGCTTTCTGGAGTGAATGAATGAATGAATGAACGGCTCAAGGACAAAGCCAGGAAGCTGAGTCCTGCTCTCCCCTCAACTCAGCGGTCTCTCCCCTTTACAGTTTATATAGCAGGGCTTCCCAGGTGGCCCAAGTGGTAAAGAACCTGCCTGTCAATACAGGAGACCTGGGTCCGATCCCTGGGTCAGGAAGATCCCCTAGAAGAGGGCATGGCAACCCACTCCAATATTGTTGCCTTGAGAATCCCATGGACAGAGGAGCCTGGGGAGCTACAGTCAGTCTATAGGGTCGCAGAGTCGGACGCGGCTGAAGCAACTTCGCGTGCACCCAAGGTCTGTTAAAAGGAATTTCATATCGCAAAACCAAGTCACAGGTGGTTTCTGTGGCCCACACTCCTGCGCACCCTGCCCCCAGCAAGATTTAAAAACCCTCCCCTTGCTGATTTCTTCCCCTCCTCCGTCTTGGTTCCCCTCCTGCCTTACCCGCCTCCCATGGAAGACTTTCCTTAATAAAACACTTGCCATTTTATGTGTTTGCTGGGGCTGCCGTCAGGCTGACAGCTTCCACAACGGACATGTAAGTTGGTTGTGGAGGCTGGAAGTGTGAGGTCGAGGTGTCAGCAGGGGGATTCCTTCTGCAGCCGCTCTCCTTGGCTTGTGGACGGGGGTCCTCGTGTGGTCTTTCCTCTGCGTGTCTCTGTGCCCAATGTCCCTTTATTGGAAGGACACCAGTCGTCCTGGACAAGGGCCCGCGTTCATGCCTGCATCACAATCATCTGCAAAGACCCTATTTCCGAATTCACAGGGACTGGGGGTCAGGGCCTCGACATCTTTTGGGGACACTATTCAACCCCTAACACTTGCATATGACCCCGACTTAGACCAGTGCATTGCTGACTGCTAGCCGGGACTGTTGCAAGGCTTAATTATCAATACACATCAACCTTGAACCACAATGTTGGGGACAAAGCAAGTATATGATTGTTTTTATTACTATGATTGTTACATATTGAGGCATGGTCTCCACTCTCATGAACATCCTACTGCTGTATGGCTGAGACCCTTCACTATCCACCTGAAACTACCACATTGTTTATCGGCCATGCCCCAGTACAAAATTAAAAAAATTTTTTTAAATACCCTACTGCTGGCCGCTGAGTTGGTGCCATCCCACCTACCAGTCAGTTTTCATCCTGTCCTCAATTGTGAGTGCTTACCAGGCTCACCAGTCCCATAAAACAAAGCGAAAGTCTAGTTCTGTGTCTCTGAGCTTGGAGGAGGCAAAAATCACTTAGGAAAAGATTAAAGCCAAGGAAGAAAACGACCCACGCCACAAGGACAAAGGTTACCTCGTCCTCAGAATGCCAGCAGCCTCACCCCTCTGTCAGTAGATGCGATCATAAAAAGTTACGACCCTCCAGAGCCTCCTTGTCATATTACAACTATGCATGGGATCTAGCACCGAGGAATGCCCAAGGAGGAGGCGCACATGCTGAGTTGGCAGTATCAAGGTCTTAAGGGATGTAAGCAACGAGCTGGCGTTTTCTACGCTGCTCTGAAGTCAGCGCGGGGCGGGGGGGTAGGGGTGCAGCTTAGGAGGAGGGATGGGGGCAGGGAGGGCTCCCCTTTGAGAGCAGGCAACACACACTTTTGCAGGAAGCCCAGGCAGGTGTCCATACGGGTCCACCCAGCAGGCACGTGTCCTGGCCCCAGCATTCAGTCGCGGTTTGAGCACCGTGGTGGAGACCGTTCTGCTTTTCCCCTGGTCAAATATTATTTCAAAGCCGCTGGAGAGGCGGAGCACGGGGTGGGCGGGGGGGGGGGGGGGCGGTGGGCAGCTCTGAGCTTGCGGCAGGCGGGGCCGCAGCTCTCGGCTTAGTTCAAGGTGCAGAGGTCCCCCGCGCCCGACGCCAAACGAAATAATGCATTTGTGCATGAAAAGAGAAGCTCGGAACAAAAGACCGAGAGCACTGCGTGTCCCACTCTTGGCCTTGGTGATGCTTGACATTTCTGGGAAATGAATTTAGCGCAAAAACCAACAATTCAAAACGTTGCGCTAAACAACCGATGCAAATAGAAGCGGTGGGAGAAGAAACAACGGTGAAGACGAAGCGCGGCCTAAAATAGTCCGCGCGGGCTGCTGCGTCCACGCGAGCAGGGGGAGGCGAGTTGTCAAGGGAGCTTTATTACAGCAGAGACAGAGGCAGGCGCCAGGGCGGGCTATTGAGAGAAGCGTGTGCGTGCGGGGGCGGTGGGGGAGGAGGAGTCGTTCTGATGAATTCAGATTTATCATGCGTAAACTTCCGGAGAACGTCCAGATTCCACTTCCGATCCCCCAGGGCCTGGCCGCTGGCCAAGCAGTGACCACCCTGTCCCACGGCCGATCCCACGGCCCCGCCTGCTCAACCTGTCCAAAATGGACTTAATGCCCCCAGCACACCCGATCTCACTGCCTTCACCATTCCCCACCTCCCCTTTTCCCCACCCCCATCTAACCTGCTTCCACCTAGAGGCAGCCTTGGGCCAGGAGGATGGATAGGCTTGGAAGCCGCCCTACCAGGGATATGGGTTCAGATCCTGCCTCTGACACTTACTGGGCTTCCAGGTGGCCGTAGTGGTGAAGAACCCGTCTGCCAATGCAGGAGACGTAAGGGACACAGGTTCCATCCCTGGGGCGGGAAGATCCCCTGGAGGAGGGCATGACAACCCATTCCATTATTATTACCTGGAGAATCCCATGGCAAGTTAAGGTCCTAGTCATGTCTCCTTGAGCAGGTTCTTTTCTTTGAGCCTCAGTGTCCCCTTCTGTGAAATGGGTGTAACACCCATACCTGCTTCCAGTGGCTTCAAACTTGTCACAGTGGAGAGCTGCATCTGCTCAACACAAACTACTCAAAAATCGTTGACTATCGTTATCGTTATTATTAGCACCTCATTGCTCTCAAATAAGCCCTGTTTCTCTGTCCCCGCTGTGCCTTCCTGCAGAACTGCTAAGACCACCTCCATTCATTCATGCATCCCTCCCATCTCCTCCCAGCAGCCAGGGAAGAGGCCAGCAGGTGTGGTCCAACCCTGGCCGGGGCCATCCCTACCCCCCATCTCAGAGGGCTGAGGGGCGGCCCATGCCCTCCTCTTAAGACCTTTCCAATCCTTCCCAGTCCCCACATACTCTCATCTTGGAGGCTGTAGTTTATTGAATGTGTCCCCCCAAAATCCAGGTTTACCCCAAACCTCAGACTGTGACCTTACTCAAAAATAGGGTTTTTACATACGTCATACATCAAGTTAAATTCAGCTAACACTAGATTCGTGTTCAGGTGCTCAGTTGTGTCCGACTCTTTTCCGACCCCATGGACTGCAGCCTGCCAGGCTCCTCTGTCCATGGGATTTCCCAGGCAAGAGTACTGGAGTAGATTGCCATTCCCTTCTCCAGAGGATCTTCCCAACTCAGGAACTGAACTCTCATCTCATGCGTTGGCAGCAGATTCTTTACCACTGAGCCACCTGGGAAGCCCATTAGGGTGGGCCTTAAATCCAAGGACAGGCATCCTTACAAGATGAGGAGAGGACACAGAGAGAGACACTCGGAGAAGGCAGCCATGCATGGACACAAAGACGGGAGTGATGCCGCCACTGGAAGCTGGAAGAGGCCAAGAAGCGTGCTCCCCTAGAGCCTTTGGAAGGAGCGCGGCCCGCCCACACCTTGACTTCAGACTTCGGGCCTCCAGAACCATGAGAGAATGAATGCCTGTTATTTGAGGCCAACCAATTTGTGCTTGTTTGTTCAGCAGCTCCAGGAAACTAAGACGAGGCCATTGCACCTCGTGAGCACCCGTGTCCCTCATTAAATACCGTTTACAGCCAATAACACAGGAGTCAAACCACGTCCCTGCCGACTAGCAGCCCTCCGTGACATTTTGTAGATGTTTCATTAAATTTGTATTGATTACGATTTTGCAATTTCTTTTCTGTATTTCACAGCTAATGATGGCTTTCGCCAGGTTTCAAATGTTTTCTGAGCCTTTGAAAAGCCTACCGCCCGAGGGCCCCGTGCCCCTGCGGCGTGGTCGATGGAACACCCAACCCCCCTCACTGCCCTCCCTCCTCCCTGGGGACCACAGTCAGGTGCCCGGGGCCCGACCCCTGCAGAGCCCCGTAGAAGTGTGGCTGAGGGGCATGGGCTGCAGATCAGCGGAGACCCTCTCTAGCCCCCCTGGCCTCCTTCAAGCCTCTGGAGTATGGTGGAGATGGAGACACTGGGAGAACAAAGGTCAATGCCTGACCTTGGGTGCAACCCCCAGTCTGCCCTGCCTCCCCTGTGTTGATTTCCCTCCCCCACCCTTGGCTCAGCAGCCCCCTCTTCGCAGCTCTCCCGGGCCCCCTGAGTTTCTGCCCGGTCACCATGAGGAGGGCCCCTCCGGCCCATCACCCCGCTTGACACTGACTACGTTCATGAGATCCTCGGGGAAGCTCCAGCCACATCCCTGCAGAGCAGGGTGGAGGTGCACGGTCTGGCCGCTCATGGTGCTTCCTTCCCCCCCTGGCAGCCGGGAGCCCGGACCCACTCTGCAAGAATGGGGGCAGTGTGGTTGCAGCACCCACTTCCTGCTGCGGTGGGAGGACCCCAACCTCTCCCCTGGGAGGTCAGGAAACAAAGCTGGGGGTGCGCCTGGAGCCATGAACACCTGCCCAGGCAGAACAGAGGCGCACCTTCGATCTGAACCAGGAAAAGCGATGGCAGCCCAGGCGATGAGCCCAGCGTGGGTTCCGTGGGCTCCCTGTCTCTTCATAACGAAGTGTTCTGGCCTGGCCTGCTTCATAGGTGGCTGAGCAGGGATCAAATAGCACCTGGAGTTAACTATTATTTGGCTCCCAAGCCTTCTCCCCTTTCTCCCTCCTGTAGCCATAACTCTCCTAAACATTATCTCACTGTCTATGTATCCTGGGCGTGCTCCACGAACCCAAGCAGTGATGGAGTCAGGGTGTTCTGGTAAAGCGGAAGCTGCGGGTGAAAGGTGAGCCAGCTGGGTTTGCCTGGTCCTGCTCTTCTTATCCTTGCATCCCGGGCAGCTTTCACCTCCATTCATCCTGCATCCTTCCTTGGGCATCTAATCTGCCCACTCCGTGGACCCTGGAAACTTCCCCAGCACCCCCAACACATCTCCCAAGGGACACCTGTCTGCCTGTCAGCAAGCCAGGGCCTGGCATGTGGCTGGACGGGGCAGTGCCCTTTGATACCTGCAGAGGGCATGAATGAGGAGGGTCCCCACGCCTAGGAGGAGGCCCAAGCTACACCCAGCACGTGAGCCAGTTTGCTCTCTTCATTGCTGACTTGCAGCCATCACTGGTGACTCGTGACCTCCCAGGGGGAGACCCAGAAACCCAGATCCCATCAACCTCGGGACGTAACCATCCAGTCTTTCAGGGCATCCACCTGTGTGAGGGCACCCGCATCACCCTCGCGGCCCTGCACTGCGGCCATGGGACAAAAATTACTTCTCTCACCTGGGGTGCCACCCCCTCCACCCCCAACCCGGGCCATTTTAACGGATTCCACTTGTAAACATGGAGGCAAACACTTGTAAACATCTAGGAGACAAACCTAGATGCCCAATTTCTACAGTTCTTTCCATTGTAAAGCCCTAAGACCTCAATATCTATGCTAACTTTTAACTTCCTTTTAACTAAGAATTAGCTCAGAGGCAATTGCTTCCATCAAATTGATGCAAATCAAGGTGGAGTAAATGAAATGTAAAGCAAAATTCGCCCCGAAACCGCTTCCTTGTCGCCTTTGAATAATAGGATGACAAAGCAACTATTTGATCTCTCGGGCTTAGAGTTTTTATTGCTGGACATCTCGAAAGGAGATGCGATTATAGGGCCTATTTATCAAAAAGATTAAGGAAATCGAGGAATGGGAATTGGTTTGCAAGAGTTCTGGAAATTATATCAACGTGACCCTCTAGGTCTGCATTTTTCATGCTGTGTCCAGCAAATTTCTCACATCCTGCAGTTTTCCCTCCCCCCTCCCAGCTCCCCAGATCAATGCTCATGAATAAGGTTGATCCAGAGGGACTGTAAGAGCAAGAGGCCACAGAGAACCCCTGCTTCCCATCCCAGGACAGAAGGATGGAAGCCGGGCCAACCCGACGCAAGGCTGACTGGCAGGAGAAAGACTTGTTTTCCTCAAACTGTGTTACCAAGGATACGGCATCCAGTCCTCCGAATCTGAATGAAAGAGCCTGGTTTCCGGTTTTTTTGTGTGTGTGCATTTTATAATTTAGAATATGTTTGGTTTTCATTTGCAACCCGGCCTGCCGGCCCATCCTCCCCACAGCTCTGCAAACTCACCCATAATGAACACGAATAAATCAAACCTTCTCAGCTCCAGCTGCCACACGGGGAGGAATTTGGGGGTGTCGGGATGATCAAAGGATTCTCCTGGTTGGGGGTTCTCAAGACTTCCCCAGGGACTGTTACTCCAGGGACTTTTACAAAATGCACACTCTTGGTCCCCACTCCCAGGGTAAGGCCCAGTAGGTCTTGTGGAAGTTCCCTGGATGGTTCCAGGGCACACCCTGCTTGATAACCAAGTCTAGCACTCCCACTTCCGGTAAGGCAATGGAGGCCCTATGGGGCTGGGGAGGGGCACGGGGAAGTGTCCGGGGACAGATGGCCATTAACAGCCGCCCCCGACAGTGCAGAGGGCCTGGAAGCAGAGGTGCTATTCCTGGCTCTGCCTCTTGTCAGCCGTGTGACCGTGGGCAAGTTACTTGATGTCTCTGTGGTCAACCTCCTTAGCTGAAAAAATGTGGGCAGTACAGCTTGTCTTTTTGCTGGGCTGGGGGGAGGCTTATGGGAGATCACACCAGTGTATACAGGATCCCCCCGCACCCCCACCACCAGCATCCAGTGTAACTATGTCCAGCACGTGTCTCTGTTGAGCCTGCACCATAATGAAGTGGGGCCTTGGAAGTGCCGCACCCCAAGTCCCCAGGGCTTCTGCCTTAGCTGGCCACTCTAGACGTCTCCTGGGATGGCCATCTCTGGCCCATCTGCCCTTCAAGGGGCAGCAAGCCATCCAGGATGCCGGAAGGGCCCTGGCTGCCCAGACCCCCCTGCTTGATTCTTTCTGAGTCTGGAGACGTACACAGTTTCCCCGCCTTGGCAGCTAGAAGTGACATCTTTGTACCCACAGCCCCTCTGTCAAAGGCTCTGCAAACCCCACGAATGCCTTTCTGGAAAAGAGCTTCCCACCTTGAAGGCTGTGTTAGTTTCCTAGGCTGTCGTGACAAATGGCCACAAACTGGGTGGCTTAAGACAACAGGCACTCACCTTCTCACGGTTCTAGAGGCCGGAAGTGCAAAGTCAAGGTGTCAGCAGGGTTGGTTCTTTCTGGAACCTCTGAGGGAGAATCTAGTCCACGCCTCTCTTCTCTTTGGGGGCTACCATCAATCTTTGGTGTTCCTTCCCCGGCTTGTAGAAGCATCACCCCAATTTCTGCCTCTGTTGTCACATGGCTTTCTTCCCCCGTGAATCTGTCTTCTGTCTCTTGTCAGGACACTTGCCATTGGATTTAGGGTCCACCCCGTGAATACAGATGATCGAATCTTGAGATCCTTCACTTAATTATATCAGCAAAGACCCATTTTCCAAATACCATCATATTCACAAGCACTGGGGATTAGGACTGAATATTTCTTTGGGGGACTCACAATTCAACCCACTGCAGAGGGGATTTCGGGCTTCCCCAGTGGAAGAAACTGTCTGTAATGCAGGAAATGTGGGTTTGACCCCTGGGTGGGGAAGATCCCCTGGAGGAGGGCATGGCAGTCCCCTCTGGCATTCTTGCCTGGAGAAGCCCATGGACAGAGGAGCCTGGCGAGCTACAGTCCGTGGGGTTGCAAAGAGCCTGACAGGACTAACGCGACTGAGCATGCCTGCACAGGAGATTTTTAAATCCTGTATTTTCTCAATTCTTAAAGGGTTTCACATTTTAATGTTTACATCCACAAGTAACTTACAAACAATGCAGTATTTCTGCCTGCTCTCAAGCTGCTATTAAATCGGTGGTAGTTGTGTCTTCTCTATCATGAACTGACATTGTGCTGGTCCAAGGAAGGTCTTAGGGCTCCAGGTTGGGGACCGCTTTTGCTGGAGGCTGGAGATGGGAGGGCCTGAGGCCAGCCGGGCGTCTTGTCCTCTGCCTCAGTACGGCCACTTGCCCGCCAAGGTGGGACACCCCAGATTGAGACTCCTCGGGGCAGGGGACTGCTTTGCTTTCTCACCACCACTCCTGATGGCGGTTAGTTCTGGGGCCAGCACCCCACAGCCTACAGCATTCCAGGCCCAGGGAGGTGGGAGAAGCAGGGGAGGGCCCTGCACCAAACCCTGCAGCAATTCCTTTCCATTAATTCTCTCATTTGTTCTCATCACCCTTCTCACCCCAAGGGGTTCACTCATGACCCTTTGAACCCCAATGGTTAGAAATGTCATGACCTCAGAGAGGACCCCACTGTCCCAAGCCACGTCCCTCCCTTCTCATCCCATCATGTACACACACAGCTAGTCCTTCTTGACCCTGACAGTTATCATCATTTTGCTAATTTTTTTTGTTGTATGTTTGTGGTTCTTGCCAATCAGGCTCTAGCTTCATGAGCACAGTGCCCCCAATCTGCTCATTCATCTCAATTTCAAGCACAACCCTGACTCTAGAAAGCACCCAGCAAATGACAGAATGAATGAATGAGCAAACGAATAAGTGACTTCAATCCACAAGACACCACCAGGAGAGATTTCACAGCCCAGGACACTGAGCTCAGGAAGGTATACCAGACAGGGAGATCATGCAGGTCTTGAATGGGACTCCAAAGTCTTCCTAGCAACAACCACACAAGTTCATTAGACATGGCCGGCCATGCTATCAGAGCTGATCCACAGAGGGTCCCCATCAGGAGAAGAGCAGGCTCAGTGTGGTGACACTCAGTCCCACTCCTCAGGGTCCAGCCTGGGGGTCCTGGACAGGAGACCCCAATGTGACAATCTCCTTGCAAATCACCCCCCCACACACACCCCACAAGAAAGACCAACCCAGCACCCCCACACCGATGTTCTGGGACTCCTGCTCCCAGCTGGTGACTGAGGGTGACAGAGTAGGAGATGGGGGCTCCAGGCCCACCCACAACAACCTCACAAGCCTCTCTTTAAACCTGCATGGTGTCTAGAACGGCTCCACCCAACTTGCTCTCCTACCCTCGCACCTGCCCTCAGAGTCCACCTTACCCTGTGGACTTACTGCCCTCCAGTCTTTCCTGACACCTTCCCCAATTCTTTACCCTGGGCATTTCTCCAATAAAATTCTAGCAGGGTCTTGGCATCCACTTTTGAAGGGATCTGGTGTGTATGGGGGTGGGGGGGCGGTGTCCCATGTTTCTGAGGGGATCTCTAGGGCCAGGGCTCCAACTGTCATTCTCTGGGGGAGCTGGGGCTGAAGACAGGAAGCCCTGACTGAGCCCGTCGAAGCTGGCAATGTGCTGGCAACTGGGCCTCCTGGTTGCGGGTGCCGAGAAGGGAGAAGCTTGCAGAATTAGAAGCTCTTAAATTGCAAGTGCTAGCATTGGACTCAAACGGGCTGCGGCAATATGAAAAATGAAAGGTTCATGTATTAAAACTGAAACTGGAAAACCCAGGGAGATTACACTCCTCGCCCGACTGATGCAGGACTTGAGCCTGCACTGGTGCCTGGCGCAGGGCCGAGCATCCACAGGGAGGCGCTGCCTTCCAGTAGCAAGATTGCGGCTTCCAGCTCAACCACTCGGGGGCAGGGGGAAAGCCCGTGTGACATTGCTATGCTTCTGATTGGCCTGACCTGGGTGACATGCCCACCTCTGACCAATCACAGGGCTAGGGGGGAATGAAGTTCTCTGATTGGCCAGTCGGGGATCACGTGTCCATCATTGGGCCCGGCAGGTGGAGTTTACCTGCTGCAGTCCACGTGGACCACGAGTGGAGTGCAACTACCCATGGGGAAGGTCAGGATGCTGGTGCTACAAGAGGACCTGAAGGATGGCAGCACTGTCAGGCCCGCTGGGGGAGCCCCAGGCCCCACAGGCACGCATTATATAGGGTCAGGGCTCAGATAGGGGCAAGGACCTGAGACGTCCCGGTATGTTCCACAACTTTCTGGAGCCTCACCTACCTCCCAGATCAATGGAAAACTGTGATCGTGAGGAGAGTTGGGAATGGGGAGGCTGTGGCAGAGACGGGGTTGGTCTTGAGGATACAGAACAGATATGCAGAGTCAGCATTAAGAAGGAAGAGAAAGGGCTTGGAGAGGAAGGGGATCCGAGTGGGGCCCAGCCAAGAAGCCCCAGAGTGGATAGTGTATACACATCTGTTAAGACTCTCTGAAGCGGATAAATAAACAAGGACCCCTAGTCTAGCCAGCCAGGTTAATCTTGATAAATGAGTCTACACCCTGGGGCCCCTCATCTGCTCAGAATCCACAGCCACCTGATATTAATGTCTCTTTGATGCCTTTCACAGCTGGGTCCTAATATTTCCTGGTTCGGGACAACAGGGCATTTGGATTTTTTTTAATGGCAGAATCTAGAAGCTAATTAGGCCATTACTCTTCAAAGATTTAATTTGCTTTGATGGGCCAATCTATAATTATATTTCCAAACAGCTTCTATTTAATTACTGCACAAAATGAATGAGGTCCTTGAGCAATTTGCGTCTGATAAACTCACCTCCTGTTTTAGTTCCTGAGACAAAGAAAGACAGAGGGTGGAGTGAGGGGGAGAAGACAGATGGATGGGGTTGGGGATGGGGGCTGACACCTCTGGAGGCAGGTGTCCCCCAGGAAAAGTGTTGCTGGGATCATGTGGCTGAAACCACAGGAAGGACCCTGGTGGGAAAGATGAGGCCTGCCTCCTTCTGGAGGGAATCAACAGGTGGTCAGGGTGTTGAGGAGGGTGGTTATCACTAGAATGGAAGCCCCAGGAGGGCAGAGATTTTTATCTGTCTTTACTGCTGTTGTCCAGGTGCCTTGAGCAGAGCTTGGCGGCCAGTAGGTGCTCAGACAACACCTGTTTAGCAGGTGCATTGTGTAGACCTGATGGAAGTCGAGGTTCTGTTGCAGAGAAGGCAAGTTGTTAATTTACACCCTGGCCCTCTGACAGCTCATCACCTAGTGAATCTCACAGCCCCCAGGGCAACTGTGGTCAAACAGCTCAGCATCCATTCCCCCCTTTCCTGGGGATGGCTCTCTCGTTTCATCTTGAGAGGCCACCTTGCCTCCTGAACTCTGTCCTGGTGGGTGTCATGAATTGAATGATGTCTCCCCTCCCCACAGTCACATGTTGAAGTCGTAACCCCAAGTTCTTCTGTGTGTGACCTTACTGGGAAATAGGGTCCTTGCAGCCGTCATTAGTCAAGATGAGGTCATCCTGAACGAGGGTGGGTGGGCTGCAACCGAATATGACCAGTGTCCCTATAAAAAGGGGAAATCTGAACATAGACACAGATACACAGAGAGAAGGTAGGGTGAAGACTAGAATGATGCTGCCACAAGCCAAGAAGTTGAGAGAGAAGCCTGGAATGAGTCCTCTGCTAATGCCCACAGGGAGGAGCACAGTGCTGCTGACCACCTTGATCTTGGACATCCAACCTCCAGAACTGAGAAACAGTGCGTTTCTGGTGGTCAAGCCTCCCAGTTTGCAGTGCTTTTTTATTTTTTTTATTGGACTCTACTTGCTTTATAGTGTGCATTTCTCCTGCACAACAGCATGAATCATCTACACATGTACAGATATCCCCTCCATCCTCAGCCTCCCTCCCACGCCCCCGTCCCTCCCCTCTAGGTCATTGCAGAGCATGAGCTGAGCTCTCTGAGTTTGCGGGATTTTTCCCAGCAGGCCTAGAAAACTCTCACAGCTGGAGCATCAAACCCAACGCCCTCACCTGCTGCAGCCAAGATGCTGGTCAGGGGACCCCCCTCCCTGAAAGGTGACCCCCATGGCCATCCATGAGCCCTGGCACTCTCCACCAGCTGGGTGAGTCTCCTGTGGGGAATTTCTCTCCCACCTCCCCCCTTCGACTCTCTGGGCTATCCCCCCAGACCCTCCTGAGAACTTTGCAGGGCTTTCTGAATTCAGAATGTTTTTTTATCTTGCTGTCAGTCAGATGTGCCTGGCTGACGTCAGAACCAAGAGCTGTCCCTGGAAGTCGGGTCTCCAGGCAGGGAGGGGTCGAAATCTCCCTGCCTCCCTGCGCAGCGGGCTTGCTCACGATGGAGTCATCGGCTCCCTCCTGTCCCGACCACACACGTTATTGCGCTCATACAGATCATGTGACTGGACCAGGGGATGCTTCAGTGAGTGAGGCAGCAGGAAGGGAGATGATTAAGTGAGCAATTTCAGTACAGCGGGGTGGGCGTTGTGACGAGAAGAGGGGGCGTGGGCGCTCAGATGAGGGGCACCTCACTGGGGGTGGGTGGAGTGGGTGGTCAGCAACGACAAGAGAGCAAGGCTGCCAGTCAGGAGAGGATGGAGCTGGGGGGACCCGCTGTCCTGTTTGCCTGGGACTGTCCTGGGGGTAACGTTGAAAGTCCCAGGTGCTGGGAAGCCCCATGCAATGGGGGGAGCCGGTCCCTGAGACAGGGCAACCAGGGGATACTTTGTGACTGGAGTGGAGAGAAGGAGTCAGGTCCTGAGTGGCCAGGGAGGTGCTTCAAGCAGTGAATCTGGGCCTTTCTGGGGTTGGGGGTGACAGATCTGCTCCAAGACCCTGACGAGCACCATGGACGCGTGCCTCCAACAGGTGTATGTGACTGCTCACTCATGTCACTTTTCTCAGGCACATGGACGCTGTTGCAAGCAGCTTCACGGTTTTTGCAGATCCTTGAGGTCCAGCATGCCTCGCCTCCCATCCATTAACAGCCCAGCTCCTCAGGCCACCTGTCCCTCCAAGAAACCCCCCCTGTGCTCAAGGTAGTTCCCAGGTCAGCTGCATTCAAGTCAGTTTATACCTATGGCAAGTAGGTAGTGGACCCAGGGTTCAAGCTTGGGTAGATCTGATGCCCAGAACGCTTCATTGTCTACTGTCTCAATGCCTGCCTGATGTGTGTGTGTGAGAGAGAGTATGAGAAAGGTGTTCATCACGCCCATTTTCACCTGAAGACAATATTAACAGATGAAGGAACAGCCTGCACTTGACTGAAACACGAATGTGTAAGCAACTGTGTTCTATTCCAGAAGCTCCACCGAGGAAGTGGAGCCTGATGTGCTTTGATGGATTCTCAGGGCAGCTGGACAGCGCCCTCTCTTCTCCAAGGGGAGGGAGGTCACCAAGTCTCTGGCTTTACCAGCAGCATCCAGAGCCCAGGAAAGAAACTGCGTCATTAATCGTGTCCATCATGACACTTGGTCTTCCCAGGTGGCCCAAGTGATAAAGAATCCACCTGCCAAGGCAAGAAACCCCAGAAGATTCCCCTGGGTCAGAAGACCCCCTGGAGAAGGAAATGGCAACCCACTCCAGTATTCTTGCCTGGGAAGTCCCGTGGACAGAGGAGCCTGGAGGGCTGCAGTCCATGGGGTTGCAAAGAGTCTGACATGATTTAGCAACCAAACAACAAGAACAAATCATGACACTGTCTCCAGGAAGCAGACAGGTTGGAACAACTAGGAAAACACACAGTAAATAACACAACCCAAGAAGGGAGGGACTTTCCTGCTCTCTCTGCAGTGTGACTGGTGCGGGGGTTGGGCAGGGGGTGTTGATTATTGATGGAGTTTCAAGTCTCTGGAAAAAGAGACAGCAACGTTTGGGGATCCCGGGGAGGTGGATGTCACAGGCTGAAGATGCTGGAGGCTGGTCTGGAGTGATTTCTGGGGGTCCTAAAACTGACTTGACCTATAAATTACACCAATAGAAATCCCCTAAGGTCAGGCTTTAAAGCACTCGGAGTTTTCGCAGCCAGCAGCCAGAGGCCTGGCATTCATCAATGGGGGCTCGGTCTGGACAGCAGATGGGCCCTGTCTGTGCCAAAATAGTGTCACTGCCCACAGTGCAAACCCACTTGCTGAGATGAGACAGAGCTGATCTGGCCCCGGCCCAGCCTTTGAGCCAAGCCGCTGGCCGCCATCCTGTGTCCCGGACTCTCCAGGGACCTTCCCTGGCTGGTGCTTCCCTACCCTGAGCAGGGCCGTTTGGCTCGGACGCTGGCCTGGCTGCCCGGCCATCAATCTCACTGCCTGCGATGGATGAGCTGGGAGGCGGAGGCTTCAATCCAGCCCAAATGGTAACCAGGACCACAGGCGATGCTTTCAGGGGATAGCCGGAGGAGAAGCACTTTAGCCACAGGTCAAAGTGGAGGGAGACCCAGGCAGACTCAGCTGCAGCCTCACCAGCCTGGAACAACCTCAGGAATGGAACGGACCCCACTGGAGGCCGCAGGGAGAAGGCAGCAGCCACTGGCTCCCCCTGGCACTTCCGGACCATCTCGGGCAAGAGTCTGACCTCATCCTCCCCATTCTGAACATCACCCACCTCCCTGGTCTATTAGAGGGACTAAATGACGGGTGATGGATTATTTTGCTTGGTCCACCATAACACACAAACGCAGACCGAGTGGCTTACACAACAGAAATTTATGTTCGCGCGGCTGGAAGTCTGAGATCAAGGTGTCAGCAGGGTCGGTCTCCCCTGAGGCCTCTGTCCTTGGCTTGTGGACAGCTGTCTTCTCTCTGTGTCCACACGTGGTCCTCCCTTTGTGAGCCTGTGTCCTCGTCTCCTCTTCTAAGGACAGCAGTCATCTGGATTAGAGCCCACCCCAGTGACCTCGTTTTAACTTAATCTCCTCCTGTCTCCAGATACAGTCACATCCTGAGATACTGGGGTGATAGGACCTCACTGTGAGAATTTTAAGAGGACATAATTCAGCCCGTAAGGAATGAGATGCCGACGCAGTAGTGGTTAATAAACTGAGGCGAGTGTGATTCAGGGCGACTGAGAAGGCAAGAGGAATTCAGAGGGTTGAAAACTCTGCCGAGGTCCAGCACTTTAGCCCTTCTCTCCATGGGAAAGCCATCCTGGTCTTCTGCCGTCAGTCCTTCCAAAACCATCAAGTTGGTGACAATTCTCTGCAGCAAAAACACCACCAAGGCTTTTGGGGTAACATTTCAAAGCTGGATTTCAGTCGACGTGCTTGCCAACCCCACCCCGGGGGCGTGGGTGAAGGAGAGCAGGCGTTTTTTGAGTCCAAACAGTTTGATGCATTTTACTGGGTGCTGCTCATGTGTCCTGCTGTAAGCGGTGTTGTCACCAACATTTTTTCACTGTGCACAGAACCGGGCTCTTGCCCCGACTAAGCCACACTGTTGAATAATGGTATTATTTTTCCCCTGTCCTGCCTGGAGGCTCTCAGTAGCTGCAGGATCTGGATTCTTCAGAATGGAGCAGAGGCTCCCCGCTCCGGCTCTCTGCCTCCCCAGTCATGAGATTTCTCCCGAGGAGCCTTCGGGTCACGTTGCTACCCATCAGAGCTCCTTTCTTCTTTCCCTTGGAAATCTGCTGAGATCAAAGGGTCAGCTTTCGCCAGCAACGCCTGAAGACAGCAAGAAGGCAGACAGGCCTCAGCCAGCTCCACCCCCCCCCCCCCCCCGCCGGCCACGCTGACTTCGATGCCTCCGGGAGGAAAGGCCGGGCTTCTCCTGCATGGGGCTCCTGCCCCCCTGCAGATGCGTAAGTGGCGGTCCAGGTAAGAGGTGGATGAATGCCTCCAAAATGAACACAGAACCGCCGTACAACCCAGTATTTCTACTTCTGGATCTATAGCCCGAGTAACTGGACAGTTAATTGCACACACGTGTTCACAGCAGCGTCGTTCACTGTAGCCAAAGCATGGAGGCAACTCACGAGTCCGTGGACAGATGAATCAGGTGTGGTCTGTCCACCCAAGGGAGTATCACTCAGCCTTACATGGGAAGGGAATTCTGTCGCAAGATAGAGGCACCTTGAGGACCTCATACTCAGTGAAATAAGCCGGTCACAGAAAGGTAAATACGGTAGGATTCCACTTATGCGAGGTCCTTGAAGGAGTCAGATTCATAGAGACAGAAAGTAGCAGGGTGGGTCCCAGAAGCCGGGGAGGGGCAGATGGGGGGTTCGTGTTTAAAGGGGACAGAGGGTCACCTTTACAAGATGAAAAAGCTCCGGGAATGGATGGTGGGGGGGCTCAGCAGGGTGCCGCTGAGGGGTTTGCCTAAAAATGGCCAAAATGGTACCTATTCCATTATGTGTATTTACTAATGGTACAGATGAAGCAGCTTGGAAGTGGTTAAGAGGCTCTCTCCCTGGAGCAGGTAGGATGGCCCAGGGGGCACCCTGTGTCTGGGCAGACCCAGGGCGAGGTCCCAGGTGTCCTGGGCTGAGCCACCCACTCTGGAATCTAGAAGAAGATCCCCCCCCCCCACCCTGTCTCAATAAACCCCAGGCCCAGAGCGCTCTGGGCCCGTCACGTGAGATTAAATTCCGAGATCAGGGCCCCAGGGGGGTATCGAGGCCAGTGCCCACAGGGAGGCCCGGTGGCTGCGTCTGGTCTTTGTGTCCAGCTGTGACGGAGGCCGGTGGAGGGTGTGAGCGGTCCAGACCAGTCGCTGCATGAGGGGACTGAGGCGGGCAGGGCAGGGGACGCGGGGTCTGGGCGGAGGCTCCGAGGACCGGCCGTGGCCGTGGGGAAGGCCAGAGCCCCTCTGCGTCCGTGGGGTCCTTTTAGGGCCACGACTTGCAGCTCAGAGTGACCTCGGGCCTGTCCCTGCCCATCCCCAGATTTCCTCCTCCATCACACGAGGGCGGGAGGTCGCTAAGGACTGTCCCAGAAAGATGAAGTTGGCGGGTCTATGTGGAAACTGAGTGTGTCCTGAAGGTGTGGATGGAACCTCAGAGCTGCAGAAGGGTGGGAGACGCCTGCATGGTCACCAGGCCAGTGCTGCCCAGTGACCTGGAGAGCTCATCACAGGGACTGTGGGCCCCGCTGCCCTCGAGTCGGCTCTGGGGGCTTTGTGGGGGGCCCTGCTCCTCAACTTTGTGGGGGCCCTGCTCCCAGCTTGAATGTCCCTCGTGACGCTGCCGAGCCTGGCATCTCCCAACCTCTCACTTCCCAGGTGAGGCCCAGTTAAGATGAGGGGGGTCTCGGGAAAGGTTTCCTGAAAATGAATACACTGGAGGCCGCAGGTCCTGTTCATTTCATTTCCCAGGATCCAAGGCCAGGCGGGAGGTGGGGGGGAGGGGCACATGGCAGGTCTGGGAGCCATCCCTGTCTTCTGTAGCATCCTCGTCGCCATGACAACACGAGCCACCAGCTCAGGAGGTGCTCTGGGCGCCACTGCTTTGCATGTTATTTCGTATCCCTTTAGGTTTCCCTGGTGGCTGTTGGTAAAGAATCAGCCTGCAACATGGGAGACCTGGGTTCGATCCCTGGGTTGGGAAGAGCCCCTGGAGAAGGAAGTGGCTACCCACTCCAGTATTCTTGCCTGGAGAATCCCATGTACAGAGGAGCCTGACGGGCTACAGACCATGGAGTCACAAAGAGTCAGACATGACTGAGTGATGAAGCCCATAAGACAGCCTTTCAAGGAACTTGCTACTGCCTCCATTTTATGGATGAGGACATCCAGGCTCAGAGAGGTGGAGAGGTTGGCTCCGGGTGACACAGCAGGGAAGAGATGGGGCCGAGAGCTGAGCCTGGGTTAATGCCACACATCACGTAGCCCCGCAGTTCAGAAGTGGGCATGGGAGGTGGATGACAGGAGGGGGGAGCCTGGATCATGGTGGAGGGTCAGCCACCGGGCTCAGCAAACACTGCTGGTTGAGAAGCCCAGGAGCTGCCCCTGGCCCCAAAGCAGGGAACGAAGCCGCCAGCACCTGGATTCAGCAACCAGCAGGGGTGCCACCTCCAAGGCTGGCACATCCTCTCATGGTGAGCGGCAGGGGGCCACTCCGAGGGGCTGCATGCTGGGTACCTTCCCTCAGCCACCCCCATCCATCCCTGCTCCCCGTTGCTCTAGGCTGGGGGGTCTGTCCTTACCCCCCACACACAACCCCGCCCCTGGAGCTGCTTGGTTCTGCCTACAGGGCTCGGCCCAGTTTCCAGACCTCCCAGGGAGGCACAGAAGGCACTCAGCCATTCCAGGCTGGGCCTGAATTAGGTTGCTGTTGATGTTATTATTTGGGGAGAAATGTTCATTTCCAGCTCCCACACTGTGCACACAGACCCGGGCTCCCTCCTGTCCAGAGCCGATGTGACTGATTCCAAGGGGAGGGGGGCGGGAACTTGATTTGATTCCTGTTCCAGGAGGGAGGGATCGGGTTCCAGCCTGGCTGGTGGGCTCCAGGGGCTCTGGCATGTTGGGTGGGCTCCTGGGAGCTGGGGAGGGGGGAGTCGGAGGGTAGCAGACAGGTGGGCTTGCCCAGGGTGGAGATTTGGAAACTGCAGCAGGGGGTCTGGGGGGGCCACCCCTCAGGTGTGCCTCCCCCGAGCCCTGGGCCCAGTGTCGGAGTCCCAACCCTGGAACAGGCAGTGGGCATGGAAAGTTGGCCTGACCTGAGCCACAGGCTCGGGGGGCCAAGGACC
Source organism: Muntiacus reevesi (assembly GCF_963930625.1). NCBI lineage: Eukaryota > Metazoa > Chordata > Mammalia > Artiodactyla > Cervidae > Muntiacus > Muntiacus reevesi. Next base: position 178,294,628 of record NC_089250.1, read on the forward strand.
TCGGGTGAGAAATCAGGCAAGGTCTTCCTTCTCCTCCTTCAAGGATGGCTTCTTCCCTCCAGCTCCCCTCCAGGGGAGACCCTGGGTCTGTGCAGGTCTGTGCCCTGGATGCAGAAATCCCCACTCTTCAGCGGTGTCTGGAGTCCAGGGCCCTGGCACCTGCCTCCCAGACACCCAGCTGGCCACACGGCCCCCTGCAGACAGGTTCATGGGCTGGGTGGGCAGTGAGATACACACTCCCTGGCAGGCCTGGCCCGTCATACCCTTATCCACGCTCCCTCCTTCCTCGGCTTCCCGGGCTCTAGGGGAAGATGTGACATCTGAAGGAAGGAGCCTGGGTCCCTGCGTGACCACGTGGAGCAGAGCATCCACAAAGCCTGCTTCCAGCTGAGCCAAGAGTGAGAAAGAAGACTTTCAGTGACAGTGGGGAGTCACTGAAGATGGGGCTGATCTGGGAGCTTCTTGGTGCCTCATGGGGGGCCTGGAGGAGGCAGCTGAAAGGAGGGCTTCCCATGACTCTGTGAGCAGCAGAGGCTTCAGACGAAGGAGAAGCAGGAGGAGGCCTTACGGGGGGCACCTGAGGACCCCAGACCTACTGGGGGGCTGACCAGGGGTGAGGTCCCCCAGGACAAGTGAGGCAGGAGCTTGCAAATGGGAAGCCATTGTGGGGACCGGGGACCGGGGCGGGGCTGGGACACTTCGTCGTCCAGCAGACAGGAGGGGCCCCCGGTCCTGCAAAGGTTTGTGGGTCCAGAGCCTTCTCCAAGTGCAGCGGGTGGGCTGGAACACCTGGAGACCCTCGTCCTCAGTCCCTGATGTTCTAAACATGGGCCGAGGACAGAGGAGGGGTCCTCCCAGGTACCGGCAGCAGGGCCAAGCCCACAGCTGGTCCAGGAATGCTCTTCTCTTCAAGAGCACACGTGGGGACTTCCCTGGTGGTCCAGTGGCTGTTCGTGCTCCCAATGCCAAAGGCGGCCCGGGTTTGATCCCTGGTCAGGGAACTAGATCCCACATGCCGAAACTAAGAGTTCATGTGCCACAGCTGAAGCTCCCACGTGCCGCAACTGAGACCTGGTACAGCCAGATTAATTTATTATTTTTAAAGATGGAGCCCACATGGGCCAGTCCTCTGTTGGGCTTCCTCTTCTGAATCAGGGTCCCTGCCCCAACTTGGGTTAGGAGGGAGGGTCTTCTTATGCTGCCAGGGAACTGAGCTCCTTGGCTCTTCCACCCCACAGCCAGCCTGCCTGACCCAGCATCAGCCTTCGCTGCCCTGCCCCATCCTGACTGAGCCTGGAGAAGGAGGGGTGCGCTGGGGGCGTGGGGTGTGGAGTGGGAATGGTACCCAGGTTGGAGGAACAGAGAGCCCTTCCAGATAAACCAGGTGCCAGAAAATGAACCTGTCCTCCTGGGAAAGCCGTGGAGACAGCAGGACAGCCCATCACAGAAAGAGATGTTTGAAAGTTTAAAAGGCGGTCTACTTCCTGGATCGGTCACCCGAACATCTCTCCATGCCCAGGGTAACACAGCCCTTGCAACTTACTGCTTAGATGCTCCTAGTGATGAAGCACCCACTACCTCAAAAGGAAGACGTTTTAGTCAAAGAGACAAGACCAAGTATTTGTCCTTTCTGAAAACAAACACTTCTTGCCAAGCAGAGCAGGGGAAGTCTCTCTCGGTTCTGGTGAAGAACAAGGGCTCTGGACTCAGACTGGACAAGTCCAAGCTCCACTTCGCATCAGCTGTGTGTTGTTAGACGAGCGCTCGATGTCCCTGGACCTGTTTTGGCATCTCCTTTTTTTCAATGGATGTAATAATCGTACCTTCTTCACAAGGCTACTGAGAGGATAAAATGAAATAACCCATCTAAAGTACGAGGCACAGTTTCTGCCACTTGACAGGTGCTTGATATATGTTAGGGATTATCACCTGACTCTATGAAATATAAATTCCTTAAGCCTGAAAATAGGGATCTAAATCAAATTGGAGCTTGGCCTTGTGGATTCTACAGATGAGAGTTTCTGCATTTACTCAGGTAATGAAGGATTCTTGCGATTCCCCCAGAGGAGGTTTCCTGGAAAGGTATGGGGTGAAGCTTTTCAAGTATTTATTTTGAGTCACAAGAGTGACCGTTACTGAGCGTTCACCTCCTGCAGGTCAGTGCTCAGCAAGCATTTTCAAAATCATATTCCATCCTCAATGGGCTACCTGAGGCTCCAGGGCTGTCCTAGCCCAGGTTTTCTAGAAAATAGAACCTGAGGCAAGACTTCAGTGCTAACAGGTTACTGGAAGGTACAGTCCCAGGGCGGTGAGAGTGAGGTTGGGCAGAGGAGACAGGATGCAGGAGACATCACATAATGATACGCTTCTGGGCCGACCACTGCCTCACCCATTGCAAGAAAGGCCCCAGGGATGTCTCCCAGTAGGTTTACAGCAAGAAAGCCAAGCCTCAGAACGACATCTCCAAAGGAGGAAAGGAGAATTTATCCCCCAGCTTCATCCCAACTCTCCTCTCCTTTAGACTAAGTTGGCCCCAGGGGGACTTAAGTGCCCCCCCCCTCCACCAGGTGCATCACCAGGTACCTTTAGGTGACTGACTGTAGGGGGAAGCTGGGGCCCTGCTCTCCCCTGCAGGGGGTCAGAACAGGTGACAGAAGAGGTTACAAGGGCAGCAGCTGCAGCAGCAGCAACCTGGGCTCTCTGTGAACAAACAGCGCAGTCCCAGGAGAGCAAGAGGCAGCAGAGACCCAAAGCGGCATGCCCAGCATCCTTCCCGATGGCTGTTCCACCCTCGCCCCCAACTTTGCCCTTTCTTTCTTCAAAATGCTGCTTCCCTGGCGGTCCAGTGGTTGAAACTTTGCCTTCCAACACAGGCGGTGTGTATTCCTTCCTTGGTCGGGAAGCTAAGATCTCACCTGCCTCCTGGCCAAAAAGCAAAACACACACAAAAAAACAGAAGCAGTATTGTAACAAATTCAATAAAGACTTTAAAAATGACCCACAGTGGGGGGAAAAATTCTTTTTAAAAAAGTTGCCAATTATATTCCAATAAAGAAATGTAAAAAAAAAAAAGTTGCAGAGAACAGCTGCCACAGGGCCCCTTGAAATTCGCTGTGAAGAAGATGCAGCAGATTCTTGGGTTGGGAGGCTGAGCAATCAGGATGGGAACACCCGCTCCACAGGAAACTCACTTTGGACACCTCACCTTGACTTCTGCCTTCACATGGCTTTACTTGTGTGTATGTGTGCATGTGTGTGCACACATATGTACACACCCATGTGCATCTGGGTCTCTTCCTTTCCCCCAAGGACACCAGTGACTGACTCAGGGGTGAAGTCACGTAACCATCTGCACCCAGCTCTCTCATCCACGGCTTGGGCGCTGTGCAGTGTCCTGGATGGCCTGGATGAACCATGCCCCCCAGTGTTCACGCCCTCCGGGGGTCCTTCCCGTGGTGGGATGGCAGCTGTGTGCCGATTCCAGGTCTGGCCTGCCCCCTTTTCTGCTTCCTCCCTCTTGGATCCTGCGCTTTGGAGAGCTCAGGGCCACCACCTGAAAGTCCGGGTCCCCCTCCCCAGGAGCATGACGTGGAGAGAGGCCAGACTCTTGTGCCACATGGAGCAGAGAGATGCCTAGCCTGGGGCCGGTCTGCACGTGGATGGCTCCAGCCCAGCCACAGTCTGATGACAACATGAGAGACTTGAAGTAAGATCAGAAGAAGCGCTGCCCTGCGGAGCCCAGCCGGCCCACGGCTCCCGAGAGATAACAGGAGTGCAGCTTGGGGTGGCTGCTTATGCGGCAACAGGTAAGCAAAACAGCCAACGTGCACTCTGCCTCCATAGGGCTGAAATCTGCAAAAGAAAAACAACTCCCGTGAAATGTCAAGGGGAGGTCAGTTCAAGAAGCGTATGTTTGAGAGTCCAGAGCAAGGCACCGGGTGGGGAACGGGGGTGGGGGGTGGTTTGGGGAGGTGGGAGGGGGGCGGTCGCTCTCATTTCCTGCTCCGATCCGCTGTCCCCCTCTACGGTACTCAGAGCTAAGGACTGTGGGCTTGTTGGACGCAGCAGGACCCAAAGGGATTTCAAACTTGAGGGCTCTGGTGCGACCCCAAAGGCAGCCCTTATGAGCATCTGTAGGGACACAGGGCTGGGCCAGAAAAATGAAGAGGGGCAGCCCCCGCCCACTGGAGCTAGCAGTGTCACAGAGAGGCCACTCAGCCCAGTCACCCGGGCCTAGGGCCTGGCAGGGCCGCAGGGAGCGGCCGCAGCCCACACGCAGCCCGAGAGGTCACTGATCCCGCCCAGCTCTCTACATAGACAGGGCCCAGAGAGGACACAGTCCTGCCCAAGCTTGCACGGCGAGACAGTGGCATCATCTGGCCTGCTCCTGGGCCCTGGTCCCCATCCGGGGCCCCTCCTGCACCGTGACTTCCCGGCTGAGGTTGTCCAGGCAAGAGGAGTGGCCGCCTGTGGCACACACTCCAGGCTGGACCCGGGCAGAGAGAGAGGCAGGAGGGCCGCCCCCACTCAGCATCCTGTCCCCTCCGGCTGTGAGCGTAGCTGGACGCGGTTTGACTTGCTGTCATGGTTGTCATCTGCCCTGGCAACAAGCCAAGGCTGTTACATGAGTGCCGTTGCCATGGAAACCATGAATCAGGGCCACACTTTGCCCAGCCAGACATGCGAGGGGCTCTCGGGGCTTCTCTGCCAACGGGAAAGGGGATGCCTCTCATTACTCGGGTGGAGGGAGGGGGAGGGTAGAGGGAAAGGGAGGGGCTAAGTGGAGGGAGGGGGAGGGGCCGGGGAGAATGGGGATGGGGCACGGTGGGGAGGAAAGGGAATCAGGAGAGAGGAAACAGTGAGAGCGGCAGTGCAGCCCTGGGACCATCTTGGGGGCTTCCACAGCCAGACCACAGGGCAGAGGGGTGTCTGCTGCTGAGCGCCCAAATCTGCCACTTACTGTACCCAGGAAGTCAAACTCCCAGAGACCAGAACCCGGGGTTGCTCCCACAGATGCAGCCTTTTAGCAACAATGGGGAATTGGGGCTGGGGGGGCTCTGGGTTGTGGGGTTCCACCTGAGAGGCCAGCCAGCACATCTGTTGTTCCCCCAGGGTGCACAGAGGTTTGGGGACCTGCCCAGGGTCACGTGGTGGGGTCACATGGAGCCAGGCAGCCTCTCCCAGGCTCTCACCATTGTCCAGCGGGCCTGCCAGCTCCAGAGGAGCTCAGATCCACACAGGGTCCCCCCACGTGGCCTGGGCCCAGCAGAGAGCATCCCAACCCCCACACCTGCCTGGGCACACGCACTGTGTTGGTGAGTGAGCTGCCGGCCTTACGGCAGGCGCTCTGCCAGGGCCCCAGGTGATCACATGCTGACCTCGCCACCATGCCCTGTGTACCCTCCACCCCTGGTTCAGAACCTCACCCTTTCTGGAAACAGGGCAGACTCCACCCCAGGGAGGACCCGCCGCCTGCAGACACCCGAGTCCACGGGTGAGCTGGAGGTGAGGGCGGTGGGCCCTGCTCCTCCTGGGCCTCCGTCCTCTCAGGTCTTTACCGAGGCCCCCTGCCAAAGGCCACAAACTCACAGAAGGGACGGCTGGGCTTTGAGCCGATTGCTTGGTGATGACAGAGCTGTCACGGCGGTGAGCCACCCAGCCACTGAGCACAGGCCTGGTGGCCGACCACCCTAGGGAAGCGTGACATCGGTCCTCCCACGTCTGATGCCGGAAGGCTGCTGCAGGCTGCTCGGCTGCCGCTGGGACAGGCCTGTGGGTGCCCCAGAGAGATGCAGGATGCCCGGGGCCAGGGGGTGGCCACCAGCCCCTTCTCTGACCACAGGCTCCTTGGCTCCAGAGGTGGGAAGGGGCAGGGGGCCGTGTCCCTGCTTTGGGCTGCAGCCACTCAGCCGGAGGGAGGTCCTCCAGGTCTTTCTGCTGGTTTGCTGAGTGAGCCACCAGAAGTTAGGTGAAACCTTCAGGGTACCAGGAAAGAAAGCTGAGCGTTGCAGGCTGGCTTCCTGGGACTGGTCTTTATTGCTACTCTTCTAGCCTCAGGGACGAGAAGAACCAAGGAATACTGGAGAGACGGCTGGAGGAGGAGCGCTTTCTCACCACCCACCCTCCTGGCCCGGGGCTGAGACCTTCGATCGAGGGATGAATAAAGCCAGGGCATGTCCATCGGGTACTCATAGCTCTTCAGCCCCAGAGCTGGGCAGGCTCCTGGAGCTGAGGGACCCTCCCCCTTCCAGTGCCAGAGGGCTGGGATCGGCAAGCCCCTTCCTTTCCTCAGTGACAGACAACCCACCTGGTCCAGCCCCCACTGTTCTCCAAATTCAGGTAAGTACCACTGGTGCCTCGGAATGGACAGAGATGATGAACTGGTACCAGGCACCCTGCCATCAAGCCCAGCATTGCTCAACCTATTTCCCTTTATCACGGTCGCAAAGGAGACCTTTTAGGCCCCTTTTTAACTAATCATCTCCTTCCCCGTGAAACTAAATACTAAGAACTATGATTTTGTCAGGTGGCGGGTAGCACTGAGCTTTAGATGGACACAGATCACTGTAATAGCTGAGACTGTCATATTTTGTAATCTTGTAATGTTAACATTGTAATATTTTTTGCGCCTTCCTCCCAGAACTGATTTTAGCCCTTTGGGGCACCAACACCCCACTGAGGACAAATGGTCTTGTCAATGCGTCTGTGTTGCCCACTGGGGGGTGGCCCCCCTTGTCCATTTGATGCTCCGTGATGGGCCCCTGGCCTGGGCACTGGGGCCAGAATGTCCTTACAGCTAGTCTGTGCCCCAAGGTGCTCCTTCCAGGGGGCACAGCAGACAGAGGAGGGGGTACTTGGAAGACGGGGTGCTGGGGAGATTCGAGCCTGGAAGGGAGCAGAGAAGTGCTTTCAGGAAGCAGGTGGACTGGTCCCCACAGCATGACCCAGGCACTGGGAACCGTCAGGGTGCACAGGGAACCCAGTCTCTCAGAAGCACACTCGCGGGAGGGGGATGGAGAAACCATTTCCAAATCACTTGCTGATGTGGTCGTACGACTCATGGCCACCACCCAGGACTGCTTCCGGGTGCAGGCTCCGGGCAGGGGGCAGTGGGAGCTGGCATCAGAAGGGGAGAGCTGAGCTCTCCCGGCCCGTGTGCTGGGCCAGAGTCCCAGCGGAGGAGAGTGCATGGTGACCGAGCCACAGACGGGGCAGGATGGCGCTGGGCGCGTGCCTCCAGCTTGCATCTCTGCGCGTGTGTGCATGGTCAGTTGCTCAGTCGTGTCCGACTCTTTGCGACTCCATGGACTGTAGCCCGCCAGGCTTCTCTGTCCATGGGATTCTCCAGGCAAGAATACTGGAGTGGGTTGCCATTTCCTACTCCAGAGGATTTTCCTGATCCATGGATGGAACCCACATCTCCTGCATCAGCAAGAGAATTCTTTACCACGGCGTCGCCTGCAAAGCCCATGTCTTTCTGAGGTCTCAGCTTCCTGGCCACACACCTGTACTTTCTGGAGAATTCCTCGGACAGAGGAGACTGGTGGGCGACGTCCATGGGGTCGCAAAAGAGTCGAACAGGGCTGAGTGACTAACACTTGGGCTATTTTTTGTTTCTAAGGAGAGAAGGAATGGTACTCATCAGGAAGGCCACAGCCATTCCAAGTGCTTTGTAATTAAGTGAAAGATGAGGGTCTGACTTCCTTAAAGAGGAGCCCCTCCTTCCTCCTTCCCCAAAATGTCACATCCTTAGGGGCGTGGATGGCAAGGGTGGGGGAGGGGACAGATTGAGAGTTGGCGGGGGTGGGGGCGGTGGGGGTCCCCTGCAGTCTCAGTGGCTGGGGATGGGGCTGATCCATCCCCCCCACCACCTCCTGTCAATGAGCCTAAAGCCCAAATCGGAAGTTTTAACATATTCCTTAATTAGAACCTGACTTTGTTCTCAGCTGCCCACCCGTGCGGGCCCCAACAAGACCAGGCAACATTGTTGTCTGTATGCTTATGAGACGGATCCACTGGAAGGGCGCATTCCAAATGAGATTACATCTTATACATGTTTAATGTACTGTTCTCGCCATTTAGAATGCGGGTCTATTAAAATAGCGGGGAGGGAAAATTGGCTCTCAGAGCTGGGTGCGGGGAGGATAGATCACTGGTGAAATGAATAATATATTAACAGAATAATGATGTTGCTCCTCATATTAATCGTATAAATCACAGGATTCTCGGGCTGTCGGCACAAGTTAAAAAAAAAAAAAAGCCGATTTCTAGTTTTCCAGAAGACAGAGGCCCGTGGGGGTGTGGGAGCTGGCTGCCTGGTGGCCACGTCAGATATGAAATTGAGGTTTTCTGGATGCTCTGACGAAGCTCCCAAGGACCTGGGACTTCCCCCTGGAGGTGTGGGAAGGTTGTAACACAGTTCCAGTCTGCATCCCTTACCAATGCCAAGGGTGCAAGAAATATGAGTGAGATGTGGTCCCCTGCCCACTGGGGCCAGAGGGGCAGGAGTGTAGACAGAGGGCTCAGAAGTGGGTCAAACCCACCCACCACTGACCCACGTGCGTGCGTGCTTAGTTGCTCAGTCACGTCCGACTCTTTGCGACCCCGTGGACCAGATTCCTCTGTCCAAGGGATTCTCCAGGCGAGACTACTGGAGTGGGTTGCCACTTCCTTCTCCAGGGGATCTTCCCCACCCAGGGGTTGAACCCGGGTCTCCCGCACTGGGAGGTGGATTCTTTACCATCTGAGTCACCAGGGAAGCCCCACCGCTGACCCGCATAGCTGTTCTAACAACTGCCAGGACCACATCTCACCTGGGCGATCACCAGCCGGGTTCAATGCTGGGTCATTGAAAGTGCTCAGGGCAGTGACCCCCAGGTATCCATGGCGGGGACTGGCCAGCATCTCTGGCTGCAGCCTTGCCCCCCTCCCACTCCCATGTTCCTGGCAGGGACCACATCTGAGTGTGGAACTGTGCCCAGCACAGCCAGCCCCATCCTGGGAAGATGCAAGGGGCAGAACTCAGGCATCAGCGGCCTGTGAGGCAAAAAGGTCTCCATGGCAACCAAACCCTGCCCCCAGAGGGGGGTCACTGGCTTTGGTTTTCCAGGCCCTGGGAGGGCAGCTGGAACCCACAAGCTGGAGAAACAGGGGTGCAGACCAAAGGCTTATTGCCCTGGATCACAAGCTCCCCAGGCACCCCTGCCTGCCCAGGCAGCTGTGGAAAGGAGGTCAAAGCCCAGGAACCCATCTCCCCCTTCCTCCAGCGCTAGGATGGCTCTTAAAGCCTGGAGCCCTGAGGAGGTCTCAGCCCTGTGTCCGGAGGGCAGTGAGCTGTGACGTGGCAGGGATGCTAGACTCAGGCAGTGGGAGCAGGGTGCAGTAGGAATCCTGAGTGGTGTGTCTCCAGGTGGAGGAAAAGTGAAAGAAATCCTGGCCTCCTGTAGTTCTCCCCCCGGAAGGTTTCAAATGCCCATCCCTGCTAGCCGGGGTGGGGAGTGGGGGGTGGTGGTGGTGGTGCCTGCATCGGCATCCCCAGAGATGTAGAATCGATCCCAGTGCATGTAGTTCTGTCTCCATGTGGGGAAAAATAGGGGAACAGGGGCTCAGAAAGGACACCAGCTGTCCCCCGGCGAGGCCAGGGCAGAGCAGGAGGTAGAACACAGCTGTCCTGGTTTCCAGACCAGCCTCGTTCTGCTTCGCCAGAGAAATCATCCTGGGAGATTTAAAGACTACCAACGCCCAGGCTCTTCCCCAGGCCAGTGAAGTCAGGGTCTCATAAGTCTCCCCAGTGGCTCAGCGGTAAAGCGTCTGCCTGCCAATGCAGAAGGCATGGGTTCGATCCCTGGGTCAGGAAGATCTCCTGGAGGAGGAAATGGCAACCCACTCCAGTATTCTTGCCTGGAGAATCCCTTGCACGAAGGAGAAGGGTAGACCCCAGTCTATGGGGTCGCAAGGAGGCGGACACGACTGAACACAGACACGCACAGGCAGCCGCATTGGGATTTTGTCAACGTCTATCACTGGGCAGGCGGGTGGCTCTGCTGTTCAATCACCAGCCTGCCCCCCTGGCTGGCCTGATCCCTTGGCTGCAGAGTTCTCAACAGTATTTGAAAACACCACCTTAGACGAAGCAACTTATGAGCCTCTCCTTGCAGTTTTGTCTACACCAGTCACTTGCGTGGCAGACTGCCTCTCCATCGATGGCTCCAAGGTCACATCTAAATAATCAGAAGTTCTCTACTAGTGTAGAAACATTCCACTTCCACTTTTTCCACTTTGATGAGTTGCCCCTCCCCAACACACGTACCCGCCACCCCCCTCGTGGGGGGTTAGTATCTCTCCTCCGCTCTTCCCCAGGGCCCCTCCTGGCTGCCCTTTGTCCAGGGCGCTGGGCATCTGCGTCCACATCACCTCCTCCTCCCACCCTCGGCCATGAGCTCCACGCCTAACTCCTTCTCCCATCCCCCGACCCAGAAGTTTCCGACCAAGTGATGACCATCAGATGAACTTGAGAAATAAAGATGAAATGCTGAGACTTCTCCACTGAGGGCTTTGATGGACTCTGACCTGCCCACCTTGATGTCATTGTCAAAGAAGGAGCTTTGAAAGCTTCTTCTTTGGGGAACTGAAGCCCTGTTCACGTCTGTGTTCTGAAAAGCTGTGCGCTGCTACCTTTGGGTCATTTTAAGAAACGTCTCGGGGGCTTCCCTGGTGGTCCAGGGCAGGAGGTCCCATCCCTGCCTGCCACGTGGTGAGCACCCCCTCCCCCCCGCAAAAAAGAAAACACTCCACTTTCCTTCAACCTAATTTACACAAAGTGCTTTAGGGGTGCTGTGGACTAAATGTGTCTCCCTACCAAATTCATATGTTGAAATCCTAACCCTCAATATGATGGTATTCGAAGGTGGGGCCTTTGGGAGCTGTTTAAATCATAGGGGTGGAGCCCTCATGAGTGGACTGGTGTTCTTTTAACAGAGACCCCAGGGAGGCTTCTCTGGCGGCCCAGTGGTTAAGATTCCGAGAGTCCACTGCAGGGGGCATGGGTTCGATCCCTGGTCAGGGAACTAAGATCCCGCATGCTGTGTGGCACAGTCAAAAAGAAAATAATTAATCAAAAATAAAGAGATCCCGGAAGCTCCCTCACCCCTGCACCCACGTGAGACGGCCATCTGTGACCCAGGAAGCAGTTCCTCACCAGACACCAAACCTGCCTTGATCTTGGACTGCCCGGCCTCGGAACTGTGAGGAATGAACTCACATTGTTTCTAAGCCTCCGGTCTCTGGGAGTTTGTTACAGCCGCCTGAGTGGACCAAAATGATGGGTCTACAGAAGACAGCAAGCAGCTGTGATGCCCCCCAAACCACAGAGGCTGTGTCAAGTCCTCGTCGGAAAAGTAAAATAGCAGAGGCTTTGAATGGTCATCGGAAACTTACTCCCAGGCCAGCAGTGATGCCGTGGGGGCAAGGAGAGCTTAAAGGGCAAGGTTGTTTTTTAATCCAGTTTTTATTGCATCTATATATTTACTTTTGGCTGAACTGGATCTTGGTCACTGCCCGCGGGCTTTCTCGGGGTGCGGGAGCGGGGGCTCCTCTTCGTCGCGGTGCGCGGTTTCCCGTTTCAGCGGCATCTCTTGTTGCAGAGCACGGGCTCTAGGCTCAGGGTAGCCGCACCTCCCAGCCCTAGAGCGTGAGTGCAGTGGGCGCGGCTCAGGGTAGCCGCACCTCCCGGCCCTAGAAGGTGAGTGCAGTGGGCGTGGCTCACGGTAGCCGCACCTCCCGGCCCTAGAAGGTGAGTGCAGTGGGCGTGGCTCAGGGTAGCCGCACCTCCCGGCCCTAGAAGGTGAGTGCAGTGGGCGTGGCTCACGGTAGCCGCACCTCCCGGCCCTAGAAGGTGAGTGCAATGGGCGTGGCTCACGGGCTCAGCTGCTCCCTGGCACGCGGGGATCTTAGCTGCCCAGTCGGAGACCTAACCAGTGTCCCTGCACTGGCAGGTGGATTCTTAGCCCCGGGAATGCCAGGGAGGTCTTGATTCTGGTTGTGCCGGTTTCTGGCTCCACAGCCCTGGGCTTTGCCTCTGCCTCTGCACTCACACACCTTCCTCCAGAGGCTGCCCGGATGCTTGGGAGTGGGGCAGGTGGGGTGATAGTCTGCATGTGCAATGACTCCAGGGGCTGTAGGTGCAAATATCCACCAGCCAGGATATTTGCAAACACCACCCACAGGCTGGCCTGCTTTCTGGGGAAGAATGAGAAGTGGAGAAGGAGGAGGAGGGTGGCCTTCGGGGCCTGGGCTGTGTACAGAAAGCCCAGCTGGGATCCAGGTTGCACCTGAAAGTGTTTTGAAGGTAGACAACAATGGCAACCCACTCCAGTATTCTTGCCTGGGAAATCCCATGGACAGAGGAGCCTGGGGCAGGGGGTGGGGTGGTGGTGGGGGTGGTGGTTTGGGGAGTTACAGTCCATAGGGTCGCAAAGAGTCGAACATGGCTAAAGTGACTTAGCATGCACACATGCAATGGAATATTCTAGGTCTGTTTGAACATTTCCTGCTGGCTGGAATTGAAAAAATGAAGAAGGAGGGGCATTCTATCCCCGTCTCATAAAAAAGCAGCACAAACCATCCTCAACTACTCCTGGACCCATGAAAGGCCTAATTTCCATCCACCTATAACTTTATTAGGCTCCTCCAAGCTATTCATCAGACAAGCCTGTCTTGAAAAATGGTGTGTAGTGGCTTTTATTAAAATGTCTTCCCCGTGACTCACGCATTAGGTTTTATGGTCCTGCACACAGATCAGATCAGCCTTCACAATGGGAAAGAGCCGGCTCCCTTGCTCTGGGATCCACAGAGGTTACAGCGAGACCCTGGGAGACCAGATGTCTGGTCCCACCGTTTTCCCCCCATCTATGGGCCTCAGTGTTTGGAGTGGGTCCTTGCTGCAACTCCAGGAATTTGGATAAAATTTTCCATCGAAGTGCAGTCAGCTGACTCTTATGTAGCACCAACCCAGTCCCCAACTCCCAGCTGCCCTGCCCTTCAGACACGCGCTGGAGCCAATGTGTATTTTTGGAAACTGGTCCCTGGATGGAGGCTGGAGAGTTTGGATAAGGGGTGGCCAGGCTGCTAAAAGACTGTGATGCGTGGGCAAGTCCCGGGAGCACAGGGCTTGGCCAGTTGTGAAAAATCCAGAGGGGGAGGGACTAGACTGATTGAGAGGTCAGTGGTGGAGCTCGGGGGTGCTTAACACCACCCCCCTGCATCGGAGAATGGAGGGGCCTTTGGACACATCTGCAGGTCTCTGCCTCTAAAAAAACGTCCTGAGGGTGCAGGTGGGAACTGGCCAGATCTGAGGCTTTGCCACTGATAGAGCAAATGACTGAGGCTGAGCTTCAGTCTTTTTACCTGTAAAATGGGGCTCTCCATCCCACCCACCCCCCCCAACCCCCGCCCTAGCCATGCTGCTGAGTCGTTGGCAGGGTTAAAGCAGACAGATCTCAAAAAGCATTTAGCGACAGGCTTGGCACATTGGAAGCCCAGGACTCAACTGGGATGTGTTGACAAATGGATGTGGTATGTTTGAAAGAGAGAGAGGTTGGTCCAGAGTCACCTGAGGGATTGGCCTGGGACACCAGGACGACGGGAGCAGCCATCAGCTGAGATGGGAAAGAGGAGAAGCAAGTCGCAGGGGACCGAAGCTGAAAGGAGGGGTCCGTCCCCAGTCTGTTGGGAGCCCATCTCAGGAGACAGGGCGAGGGGTGGAGGGCAGGCAAGTGGGAGATCCAAGGACCACCCCCGTGCCCACTGCCACCACCCATCTGCCTTCCAAGCACTTGTCTTCAGGGAGGGTTGCCCAGTGGAACCCCCTCCTCGGAAAATCAGGGCCTCCCACTCCTGCACCGGCCCGAGCTCCTCAGCACATGTCTCAGGAGAGAGGTAGCACCTTCAGAGAGGTGCTCGCCATGATACCACAGCCCGAACCTCTAACACAGCCAAGAACCCCCTAAGGGGGCAGTTGCTAGCTGGTCCTGCCACCCGCCTTCTCCTCGATGGGGCTCCCCATCTCCTGACTCAGCCCAAAGCCTGCTTGGTCATTCTGCAACAAAAGCCCAGCTCTCCCGGTAAAGAACCGAACTCCTCTCGCTCCAGAAATAAACTGTATACGTCTGCCTGCCTGTGGCCTCACATCTCTTCCTCTCCCTTCTCAGCACGAGGCTCGGGCTCTTTATAATTCATCAAAAAGGCCACACATAATGAGCTCCGCTCTTAACTCTGCAGTTAACTCTGCTGTCGGCTTACTTTTTAAGAACTTTTACATCTGTGTCATCCAGAGTCAGGTGTTTGGCTGAGTTGGCACCGCCCTCTTCCTGAGGACCAATCATGTGTAAGGGGCTGGGCTGGGGGCTTCGCTAGAAACAGTCTCACAGAATCCTCTTGACAACGCTGGAAGGAAGGTGCCTGCCTGCCCATTCTGCAGGTGTGAAAACTGAGGCACCATGAGGTTTAGTGTCTCATTTGAGGTCTCTTGGCAGATGTCCAGTAAAAAGTCAACCTCATCCAAAGAGATGTCTGGACTTTGCTCTCAGCTCCTAGAAGGTGATCTCTAAGTCCTTGAAATGTCCTGCCCAATAATAAGTGTGTCTTTCTGGGGGGTCTTAGACCATGTCAGAAAGTCCAACGACATGATTTAGGGTGGGGGCTTTGAGCCATCATTATCAGTTTGACCTCCAGAGGGGCTGGCAACCAAGCTCAACCACATCAACTTCTGATGTGTCAGAAGTCAACCACATCTCGGTGACGGAGCCCCAGTAAAGACTCTGGACCCCCAGCTCAGGGGAGCATCTGTGACGGTGTGTCTGTGTGTTGTCATGTCGCTGCCAGGAGATGTTGGTACTGTCCACAGCCTCACTGGGATGGGGCATCTGCCCGCTCTCCTGGACTCTGCCCTGGGCATCTCTGGCCCTTGGCTGAGCTAATCTGAACCTTTTGCTGCAGTAAACCACTACCACGAGCACACGCACCTGGGGCTTCCCAGGTGGCGCTAGTGGTGAAGAACTCGCCTGCCAGCGCAGGAGACAGTAAGAGACGTGGGTTCGATCCCTGGGTCGGGAAGATTCCCTGGAGGAGGGCATGACAACCCACTCCAGTATTCTTGCCTGGAGAATCCCATGGACAGAGGAGCATGGCGGGCTATGGTCCACGGGGTCACAAAGAGTCAGACACGACAGAGTGACTTAGCACGCACGCTGCATTCAGGATGCTTTCATCCTGAGGACCTTAACTAATGATGTCTGCACAGGCTCTGTTTCCAAGTAAGGTCACATTCTGAGGTTTGAGTGGATGTGAATTTTTTTTTTTTTTGGCAGGAGGACACTATTCAACCCACTACCCCGGCATCTCCCGTAATAAGATGCGATCTTGATATCTGCCAGTGGACCCGCACTAACACCCCCTCTGTGGGCCGGGCATCATGCTAGATGCTAGAACTATAAAGGTGGACCACCCAGGAGTGACCCCCGGCCTCATGGGACAGAAGATTTGGGGAGGGGGCAGGTGGGGAGGATCCGGTGGGGGAGGAAGTGTATCGGGGGTACTGGGACCCCCACCTCCACCCCACTTCCCTGCTCCTGGGGTGGGGATCTAGCCCAGAGGAAGAAGCAGCATGCCTTGGCTTCCAGGGTGCACATGTCCAGGAGGCAGTCGCAGGCATGAATATGCCAGGGAGCCTCTTCCTCTCGCTGCCTCTCCGGCGCCCGAAATAAATGAAAAAAGAGACATTCCTGGCAGGGTCTGCAGAGGAACTCCACGGCAGGAATGAGAATTGGCTGCAGCCTCCGAGAAATCCTCGCCTGGGAAGGGATTTCTAGGACAGCACACCTCGAGGAACGGAAAACCCCGGGAGTGAGGTTGGGGTGGGGGTGAGGCTGCTGCCCAGCCTGTCCGCATGTGCCCACACCCCCGCCCGCCATGTGCACACCTACGCAGGTGTGTGCGCACCTGTGGCCGGGCGTGAGGGTGTGGGCGAGCGCGGGAGGCCAGCCCAGGACACAGCACGCACATTTGCTGCTGTCTGCCCACCTGCCAGCCTCTCCCGTCACCCCCAGGCCCGCCGACCAGCTGGGGTCACCTTGTCCTGCTACGTCTCCACGAAACTGGCCCTGGCCCCCGTCCAGGACCCGGGAGGGCCGCCAGCCTCCTGCCGCTCCCCGGGGATTTTCTGCAGGCTGACATGGCTCCGGGCCCACCTGGCACCGAATCCCGGCTTTCTCTGAATCCTCCATCTGCCCTGTGCCAGCCGTCCTTCTCCTCCAGGTGTCACGGTTCACAAAGCTTCAGGGACTCACCGCCACAGGGGGCTCTTTTCCAGGTTCCACCACGGCCTCAGTTACTTAACATTTTAAAACAGATCTTCAGTTTAGTCACTGGAAGATTTCTCATTGTATTTGGAAAAACTCGGGGATGGAAATCTACTTTCCCAACTGTTGTAGTTCATTCTCTAAGTCGTGTCTGACTCTTTGCGACCCCGAGGACTGCAGCTCACCGGGCTTCCCTATCCTTCACCATCACCCGGAGTTTGCTCAAACTCATGCCCATTGGGGCAGTGATGCTATCTAACCATCTTGTCCTCTGTTGTCCCCTTCTCCCGCCCTCAATCTTTCCCAGCATCAGGGTCTTTTCCAATGAGTCGACTACATTTGATGAAATCTAAGGTCAAGACGGATGATGCTTTAGAGGAAGGTACACACACCAGTAGGTGAACATACAGTAGAAAACCAAGAAGGTAAACCACCTCCCTAACAAACGGTATGGATTCCATGCAGGGAGGATGATACTGTGGAAACAGTGTGTTAAAGAAAATAGATGAGTGAAATCATCCGGCCTGCTTATTTCCATTTTTTTAGTGTGGACATTAGAACATGTAAAGGTACACAAGACTGGCTTCTCCGGTGGCTCAGGGGATGAGTCCGCCTGCCGATGCAAGAGGCATGGGTTCGATTGCTGGTCCAGGAAGATCCCACGTGCAACTAATTCCACCACCACAAACACTGAGCCTGCGCTCTAGAGCCCAGGAGCCACAACTACTGCGTTCACACCTCAGCCTGTGCTCCGCAACGAGAAGCCTCAGGGTCTTTTCCAATGAGTCGGCTACACTTTATGAAATGTAAGGTCAATGAGAAACACTCCAACTGCAACTAGAGAATAGCCCCCGCTCTCCACAACTAGCAGAGCGATGAAGACCCAGCACAGCCGAAATAGATAAATAAATAATTCTAAAAATATATATAAATATATTTTATTTATAATTCTAAAAAAAATATATAAAATGACACAGGACTTCCCTGACGGTTCAATGGTTTGGACTCCACGCTTCCACTGCAGGGGGTGCAGGTTCGATCCCTAGTCAGGGAATGAAGATCCCACATGCCACTTGGCGTGACCAGAACATAGAAAAAAGAAAAGGTAAAATAAAATGAGTATGTGCCTTGAATGTATTTCTAGGGCTTGGAGGGATAGATAGTGAGCTGAGAGGTCGGCGGTGGGTATAGAGATCTTGTTGGCTTGATGCTGATTAAAAAAAACTACTTTTAAAGCAAAACAAGAAAAATTTTAAACATTAGATTCTCTCTCTGCCCCTTTGAGCCCCTGCCCTCTCCCTTTTAGTGAGCATGGTGCACCTGTATTACATATTAACTAGGTCTCCTTAGAAGAACAGGAATGCCTACTGACCAAAGAAAAAGAAAGAAAAAAAGCAATTTCCTCCTAACACCAGCAAGGTAACTCCTTAGGAGGTAACAGTCCTTTCTCAATTCTGTAAGGGGTCACAGCAACCCACTACTCAAATGCTTGGACTATATAGTTGTTGATATGTTACTTTGATGCATAACCCTTTGTCTCAAACACTTAGATAACTGTGTCTTAACTTCTAACTGTCCTGGGAGCGTTCTGAAAGACTGTCCCCTCCAGGTTATAATCCTCAAGTTGGCTCAAATAAAATTTTCCATTTCTTTCTTAGATTGACAATTGATTAATTTTCGTGGACAACACAATTGGGACGTCTGCCTGGGTAATGGGGAGCCACAGCAGGTGTTGGAGCAGAGTAGTGGCAGGTGGAGACATCAGTGCCCGGGAAGATCCCTCTGCTGGTCACTTTGGGGGAAGTCGTTGTCACCGAGGTCAGCAGACACGACCGAGGCTTGGATGAGGATGGTGGCTGCGGAGATGGAGAAAAACCGCTTGTCTCCCACGTGAGGGGGCTTTGCAGACATTTCATGAGAAACTTCTGCTCTTTATTTTCTTGCACATTTCCTAAAGATATTTATAGCCATCCAAAGGTATTTTCAACAGGAAAAGGCAAGAGTCATAATTTCCCCTGGTGGCCCAGTGGTAAAGAATTGGCCTGCAATACAGGAGACACCAAAGACATGGGTTCGATCCCTGGCTTGGGAAGATCCCCTGGAGAAGGGCATGGAACCCACTCCAGTATTCCTGCCTGGAAAATTCCCATGGACAGAGGAGCCTGGGAGCTACAGTCATGGGCTCGCAGAATCAGACATGACTGAGCGATAGCACAGCACACAATTTCCCCAAGATTCGCATTTTCAGTGTCTCCCAGGGAACTCATCTATCATGGAACCCTCTGAAGACTCAGTCTCTACAAAGTGTAAGCTAACTCACTCGGACTCCAGTTCCCCTCTGCCAATTCCTGGGCTGACCTGCAAATTCCATCTCACCGTTTCCCTTAGGTCTCTGGTTTCTTTTTGCCAAAATGTCTGCTTTTATCTCATCAGCCACCCCCCCTCCCCAGAATGTACAGGGGACTGGAAAAGTCACTTGGGTGGGCTTATGTCTGTTCCAAACAAAACTGGGGCCCTCGTCCTAAAGAAAATGGGAAGAATGGTAGGTGGGCAGACAACTGGTCACCTCCACTGAGAAAGTCCAGGGAGGAGAGGGAGGGAAGGGACCACCAGCGGGGTAGGAGGGAACCAAGGAGAGCTTAGGGCTTGTAGGTTTCAGGGAGGACCGGCGGCTGCCCAAGACCCAACGCTGCTGAGCGCCAGGCGGGATGAGGGCGGAGCACTTGGGGCATAATGCCTGGCTTGCAAAGATGTGCTATAAGTGTTTGGTGAATAACGTGGATTTAACCACATGAACGTTACTGATAACCTTGGGAAGACCAGTTTCAGAGGGGAGGGGAGTGGGAATTCTTGCGAGAAGTTTGGCTAGGAGGGTGGGGTGGGGGCAGAGCCAGAGAGAATGGTGGAGAGAAGGATTGTGTGGTATTTGGCTCTGAATCCTAGCACCTGGCATTATTATAATCACACCAGCATGCACGTGAGAAGACTAAGGCTCGGGACTGACTAAGACCAAGATGTGGGGCATTCCAGGTTTCCAGGGGGGTGGACGGAGATTTCAGCCCGAGTGGCCACAGCCCAGCGGGTCTCCCCACCCCCCAACTCTCTCCCTTTCCCACTCCTTCCCTGCACCCTATGTTTCTTTAATGAGCAGGCACTTTGATAATCTGGCCTTTTAGGAGCTAAACAAACCAAAGCTGCAGAGTTTTATTTTGTTTTGTTTTTAACAAAAGGACTCATTGAATAAGCAATGGGCTTTTCTGCAGCTATTTTTAAAGATGGAGCTGCAGGCAAGGCTTCGAGGAAGATCACAGAGGGCGACCTTCTGAAGGTCACCCAGCACTTGGGCGGTTGGAGGGGGTGGGGAAGCCAGAGGTGGCAGGTGGTGGGGCACCTCCCAGACCCCACAGGCTGGGGCCCATTAGAAGGCGGAGGTCCTGAGTGCAGCTCCTAGAACGCACCTCCATCCCGCGTGGCCCCCCGTCCTTGGCAGTGTCCCCAGCCTGCTCCTTTGGCCAAGGGACTTTGTGACCTAGGACATCACTGACCTAGCAGTGACCAGCACCCTGGGCTGCCCGTGAACCAGAAGGAGGGGCTGTAACCCCACCGCCTCCACTGTCTCCACACCTTCCTTCCTCCTCCGGGCCCCCACCTCTCACCCCACAGATGACTCTTTTTTATCAATTCGCCCCTCACCTGTGCCTCCCCCCCACCTGGACATTGCTGCTCGCCCTGGCACCTGGTCACCGCAGGCACATCGGATGCCCTGTCCCATCCTGGGAACCAAGACCTCCGACCTGCTCCCTGCCCTCCTGCAGTTCCACGGTCGGGGCCAACGTTCCTGGGAACAAAGGGCTCACACACACATCCCCACACTTAATTACCAACCACTTCCAAGACATCACTTCCGGGGAAATGGAGGCTCAGAGAGGTCAGCGGCTGCATGTGCCGCAGTGGGATGCAAACCGGAGCTCCTTCCATCTTTGTGGTTCCTTACGCGGTGCGAGGTGCTCCTTCCCCCTCCACAGAGCTTTGGTCCAGGGAAGTTGGAAGGTTCTGGAACTCCTTGTGAGCTTATGTCTGGGATGTGCTGCCAATGATGTATTGAATCACATCCAGGTGGGGAAGCATCACTCCAGCTTTTGTGTGCCCATGACCCTGACCCCCTAGGTCTCAGTTTCCTTGGCTGTAGATTGGGTTGATAATATACTAGTAGTAGCAGTAGCAGTTACTATATATTTTTTTAAAGTTTATTTTACGCTGGAGCGTGTGCTTCCCAGCTGGCACTAGTGGTAAAGAATCTGCCTGTCAATGCAAGAGAGGCAAGAGACTCGGGTTCGATCCCTAAGTTGAGAAGATCCCCTGGAGTAGGAAATGGCAACCTGCTCCAATGTTCTTGCCTGGAGAATGCCATGGATGGAGGAGCCTGTTGGGCTACAGCCACGGGGTCACAGAGAGCCGGACATGACTGAGCGGCTGAGCAAGTGCACATAGCTGATTTAGAATGCTACTTTAATTTCAGGTGACCAGCAAAGCGATTCAGTTATATTGAATAAATATTTGTTGTTGTTGTTAACTTGCTAAGCTGTGTCTGACTCTTTGTGACTCATGGGACTGTAGCCCGCCAGGCTCCTCTGTCCATGGGATTTTCCAGGCAAGAATCCTGGAGTGGGTTGCCATTCCCTTCTCCAGGGGGTTGAATACGTGTAGCAGTTACTGTTTCCTGGGTCCTAACCACGGGGCACTGGGCGCAGACTCCCCTAGGTTGGCACCGTTATTTCCCCCAAAGGAGACAGGGAAACCGAGACTCAGGAGAGTGAAATGACTTAACCAAGGTCACACATTTGCAAAGATTTGAACCCAGGCAGCCCCACTTGGATGGTCTTGCGGGGCTGTTGGGAGGATGTGAGAACCTGGGAAGGGGTCTTGAACCCCGGTTTCTGCTCTCAGCCCAACTGCAGGGCCTTCCCCTCCCCCTCCTTGGAGCCCTGACGCCCCCTGGTGGTCGGAGAAGCCATTGCGGCTCCACCTCCGTCACGGCCGCACCTGGGACAAGTGGGTCCCCCCTGGAAGCCCGAGGACCAGCGGCTGGGGAGCCCAGAAGGACGGGTGGCAGCCGACGAGCCGGGAAGTCAAATCCCAGCCCTACTGCCTCACCCTGGCTCTGCAACCCTGGGCAGAGATATCACTCAGGCAGGAGGACACCACTGAGTGATCCATTGACGTGTCCTTTTTGTTGCATCTCCCCCTTCCCGGTTCCTAGAGAAGAGCTGGGAGTTCCTCTGCCTCCAGGTCTTTGTATCAGCTAATCCTGCCTTCTGGCTTGTATGGTGAATGCTGACCTAGAGGCGATCACTCAGGGCCAACCATTGGGGCAGCCGGGGTGGGAGAGGGTGGATACCGTCCAGCGGTGCCGTGTTCCCAAGAGTCCAGCCTGTCTGAACACAAAAGCACTTTTCCCAACAACGTAAGCTCCCGTTTAGAACCTAAGGTGGGCAAGCAGGCTTCTGACATCACCTGCTCAAGACCTCCTGAAACCTACATTGAGTCATCAGCAACCGTCTCCCAAGAGTGTTAAATAAAGATAAATCCAGACTCAGGAAGACAGACTCTATTCAAAAGGATCAGCCAGTGGAGACGAGCAGTTCAGGTCGTCATTATGAGTCAAAGAAAAGGATTTTGAGCATCTGCGTCTGGCCTTGGGTTCTCATGGGCAAACACAGGGGGAGGGCGAAGAAGGGTAATTCTTTGCAATAAGCCATCTTCCTGAGTGCAAAGGAGGTGGGGGAGGGGGCATCCCATTAACCTCTGTTGTTTCTTGGGAGCTCAAGACTCAGGTTAAAAAATCCAACGTTGTCAAGAGTGAGGGCACTGTTGTCATTTGTGGGTTGAACCTGAAGGGAGGAAGAATGTTAATTGTGTCCAAGGTGAAATATAAGAATAAATGGATCACAGGCAATAACCTTTTTTCCTAATGCGTGTTAAAACCTGGCAGAAGTGTGTAGGTTGCCCTGGGTAGAGCTGGTGGTGATGCTACCAAAAAGCACTCCATGCTCTTTGTAGCTCCCCTCCGCCTCTCCCACCTTGAGCTCAGAATCCCAGAGCATCTCCCGGGGAAGCCTGGGGATCTTCTGCCAGAAGAGCCGCCCGTGGCCAGCAGAATCCCCGTGGCTGTGGTCTGGGATGCTAGGCACTGGCCAGGTTTCAGGCATGTTCCCCAGGCAGAACGTGAAGAAGAGGCACCAGCTCCTGACAGCCCGTGGCTCTTTCTGTGTTTCCCTGGGAGCCCTTGAGCGTTTTAGAACCGATCCCAACCTGTTTGGGGCCTGGAGGTTGTGGTTTCTGTTTGAGAGAAGACGCAACACCTGCCCCACCCTCCTGGGGGTGGGGGGTGGGGCCAGGAGTGGCCCAGCTCCCATCAAACGCTCGTTGGGGGTCTGGGGGCCTGGGGGTCTGGGGGTATTGGGGATCAGCTGGAAACGACAGCCCGAGCTGGAGTCACAGAGCCTTCCGGATGACTGGGCGTCCATCACCTGCTCTGCAGCTGGTTTATAGCACCCCCTGCTGCCGATTCCTGGAAGCACACTGGACTTTGGGGAAGAAAAGGAAAGGAACGCAAAGATGGCATCCAAACCATCCGCCTGCAAGGGAGGCAGGGAGGCAGGGAGGCCGCTTGCCGCCCGGCCTCCACAATCCTAACTCACCGCTGACTTGGACTCTGACATGTGTCCAACGTGCTGGGAAAAAAGGACATGTGTTTCCGGGTTCTTCTGGGCCCCTGTGCTGGGCTTGTCAACGCTGTCCGAACATTCTCTGAATGACTGCCTGGAAAATGCTTTAATTTTGTTGGGAAAAAAAAATGAATGAAATTCACATAACATTCAATGGGTCACTTTAAAGTGAACGATTCAGTAGCATTCAACGCATTCAGAATGTTGTACAGACTTTCTGTGGTTTCAAAACTTTGTTCACCATCCCCAACAATGCCCACTACCCATTAAACCAGGGGTCCCCAACCTCCAAATTCTAATGCTTGATGATCTGAGGTGGAGCTGATATAATAATAATAGAAATAAAGTGCACCAAAATTTAATGTGCTTGAATTATCCCGAAAACCACCCACGCCCCCCCAACCCTGGTCCATGAAAAAAATGTCTTCCTCGAAACCAGTCCCTGGTGCCAAAGAGGTTGAAGACAGTTGGATTAAATAATCCCTTCCCCAGCAAAAAAAAAAAGAAAAAAAATTATCCCAATATATGTCCCAGAATGTGGGGACTCGCCTAACAGAGCTCCCAGCAGAAGACCCTGTGATATTAATATATTAAATCATGTTTTACCATTGTCAGAAACATGTCTCCTGACCCTAACTAAACAGTCCCCTAACTCTGTTACCAGTTGTATATGTACATTATAAATATAATAAATGTTATTCCCCATATTTTGAAAAAAAAAATCCCTTCCCATTCCCTCCTCTCCCCTCCAACCCCCAACAGCCACCAATCTGCTTTCTCTCTCTATGAATTTGCCTGTTCTGGACACAATATAAATGGAATCATGACACATGTGTAACCTTTTATGGCGGACTTGTTTCACTGAGCATAATATTTTTGAGGTTTATTCTTATCGTAGTGGCATTTCATTAGTTTTGAAGGCCGAATGCATTCCATTGTGGGCCTCCCAGATGGCACAGTGGTAAAGAATCTGCCTGCCAATGCAGAAGACTCAGGAGATAGAGATTCAATCCCTGGGTCAGGTTGGGAAGATCCCCTGGAGGAGGAAATGGCAACCCACTCCAGTACCCTTGCCTGGAAAATTCCATGGCCAGAGAAGCCTGGTGGGCTACAAAGAAGTTGCATGGGGCTGCAAAGAGTTGGACATGAGTGAGAGACTGAGCATGCATGTGATATTGCATTGTATGCATGTAGCACAGTTTGCTCATTCATTCTTCTGTTGATGTATATATGTGAGCTCTTTCCACCTTTGGGCACTTGTGAATAGCGCTGCCATGAACATTCATGAACAAGTATCTGAGTCTCTGTTTTCAGATCTTTTAGGCCTATACCTAGGGGTGGAATTGCTAAGTTGTATAGTAATTCTAGGTTCAGCCCCTGGGCTGGGAAGGTCCCCTGGAGGAGGGCATGGCAACCCACTCCAGTATTCTTGCCTGGAGAATCCCATGGACAGAGAAGCCTGGTGGGCTACAGTCCATGGGGTCGCAAAAAGTCAGACACAATTGAGCACGCATGCATACGTGGTGATTCTATGTTGAACTTTTTGAGGAACTGCCAAAACTGTCTTGCAGTTTACATTCTCACCGGCAATGTACGAGGATTCCTGTGTGTCCACATCCTTGCCAAAACTTACTGTTTTCTGTTTCGGTTTGACTGTTTTGTTTTCGGTTACAGCCATCCCAGTGGGCATGAAGTGGTTCCTCATTGTGGTTTTGTGTGTCCCCGATGACTAATGATACTGAGCATCTTTTCCTGTGTTTATTGGTCATTTGTACGTCTTCTTTAGAGAAACGTCTATTCAAGTCCTTGGCTCATTTTCCATTTGCGCGGTTTGTCTTATAGACATTGAGCTGTAAGATTTCAGTCTTTATACAAATTGTGCAACACACAGACCCTAGAGTTTGGACAGGTTAAGTCGCTTGCCCAAGGTCTGGGAACCAGGCCAGGACTCAGGTCTACACCTCACCCCACTTTCTGTGTGCTAAGTCGCTTTAGTCGTGTCTGACTTTTTGCGACCCTATGGACTGCAGCCTGCCAGGCTCCTCTGTCCCTGGGATTCGCCAGGCAAGAATACTGGAGTGGGTTGCCATTTCCTTCTCCAGGGGCTCTTCCCAACCCAGGGATCAAACCCGCATTTCATTATATCTCCTGCCTTGGCAGGTGGGTTCTTTACCACAAGGGCCACCTGGGAAGCCCACCTCCGCTGCAGTTAGATTATTTTTGTGGCTGGAGCTGTTGGCTTGTGCTGACCTGCGGACACCTCAGAAAAGCTATTAGGGAAGGAAGAGATGAGAAAGAACAAAGCAGTTCCTCTTCTGAAAGGACTTCTCAAGGGCAAGTGTCCTAGGGATGCCGTCCGTCCTGGAAGGGGTAGGATGTTCTGGAAGCTGATTCCCAGGGAGGCTCCTTCGGCTGTCAGTGTGAGCATGCGCACATGCATGTGGCGTGTGCCTGTGTATTCACAGCTATGTGGGTGCCACAGCTGCCAGGACCCACGCCCTCCGTGGCCCTTATATTCCTCTGGTGCCCACAGGCTGCCCTGGAAGAAGGCCAACTGCAGAAACATGGCTGAGAAGGGCTGCCACCTGCTGGTCGCCTTGGGCACTGCAAGCAGGTGGCCCATGGGGACCTGACACCTGGTCTCCTGGGTCAGACGCCCCCGGAAGGATCCTTCTCTCTGGGACAAAAAAAGCAAAGTCCCCTGTCACCCCTGTGCCCTCCGAGGACTGCCCCAGGGTACAGCTACAGGGGTCTGGTAGCCTTCTTGGCACCCTGAGCTCCTCTGCAGTCAGATCCAGTCATCAGAATAAATCAGAATGTTTTTGGAAGCATAATAGTAAATAACAGGATTCCAAAGGCAACCAGTTATCAAAATAGCAATTGTAACATATGTGCTCAGTGAAATAAGATCCAGCGGCAAGTCTAATAACAACTGTAATTCTGAAGGCACAATCAGCATAAATGTCGTTCTGAGAGATTCACAGTTGGAATGCGATGTGAACGCATTTGTGACTGTTACTGATGGCAAAGCCACAGAAACTGCTGACGACAGTTCCGGGCCTATATTTATGACCTCGATTTTATTAAAGGTTTCTAACAGCAGAGATGTCATCTCTCCCATCCAGGCTGGTGAATTCTCTCCATGGGTCCCTTGGGGGTCAGGCATCCTCAGGTTAAGAGCCGCTGACCAATCCTGCCTGGTGGTCCCAGCTCCCCCTCAGCCCCTTAGCCAGGTTCCAGCCCAGCGGTGGCCCCTGCTGTACCCTCCATGAACAAGACCTCATCTTAACCTGATCACATCTGTAGAGCCTCTTTCCACAGAAGTGCCCATTCACAGATGATGGGTGGATATGAATTTAAGGAAAGTCACTATCCAATACTTTGGCCACCTGATGCCAAGAGCCAACTCACTGGAAAACACCCTGATGCTGGGATAGATTGAAGACAGGAGGAGAAGGGGACGACAGAGGATGAGATGGTTGGACGGCATCACAACTCAATGGGCCTGAGTTTGAGCAAGCTCCAGGAGCTAGTGATGGACAAGGAAGCCTGGCATGCTGCAGTCCATAAGGTTGCAGAGTCAGATACGACTTAGCGATTGAACAACAATAACAACAGCTATTCAACCCAGAATAGATGAATTCATCTACCTTTCCTTGGAAACCCGCTTTAATCCTATCAGGCTTAAACTCTCAGAAACCTTCTGAGACACCTGAGCATGTCTGGGGTGATAGGCTTCTTCAAGGAAAACATGGCTCTTAACAGGTACCGGCAAAAATACATTCAGTTGCTTCTGCTCTTGACATGCTGTGGTCACTAGAACCCGCAGCCTCTCATTAGCCATGGTGAGGTCCCTCCTAGAATTGTAGGTGGCTGGGAATAGCTGCCCAGCCCTTTTGCCATCTGGGGCTGGGGAGCAGGTGTAGGGTGAACTAATGCAGAATTCTGACAGTTCTCAGACAGAGAAGGAGAAATATCATGAGACATCCCTTATATGTAGAATCTAAAAAGAGACAATACAAATGAACTTACAAAACAGGAACAGACTCACAGACTTAGAGAATGAACTTACGGTTGCCAGGGGGATGGGATGGTTAGGGAGTTTGGGAAGGTCACGTACACAGTACTATATTTAAAATGGATAACCAACAAGGACCCACTGTATAGCACATGGAACCCTGCTCAATGTTATGTGGTAGCCTGGATGGGAGGGGAGTTTGGGGGAGAGTGGATCCATGTATATATATATATGGCTAAGTCGCTATGCTATTCACCTAAAACTATCATAACATTGTTAATTGGCTATAACCAGGTGCTTATTTGCTCAGTCGTATCCGACTCTTTGAAACCCTAAGGACTGGAGCCCACCAGGCTCCTCTATCCGTGGGATTTTTCAGGCAGGAGTACTAGAGTGGGTTGCCATTTCCTCCTCCAGGGGATCTTCCCAACCCAGGGATCTAACCCACATCTCCTGTTTCCTGCATTGCACGGGGATTCTTTACCTGCTGAGCATTGGGGAAGCCAGGTGGCGCTTGTGATAAAGAACCCGCCTGCCAATGCAGGAGACATAAGAGAGGTGGGTTCGATCGCTGGGTGGGGAAGAGTCCCCTGGTATGTATAGCAACTCATTCCAGTGTTCTTGTCTGGAGAATCCCATGCACAGAGGAGCCTGGTGGGCTACAGTTCAAAGGGTTGCAAAGAGTCGGACAAAACTGAACGACTAAGCATGCAAACTTGATCTCTTTTCTCAAACCTACCCCTAAATTCTAGTGTTTAAACAAAGTTCAAGAGGCCCTGCTGGAGATAGGAAGCTCTCACACTTGAGGGTGCACTGGGGCTGCCCCCTCTCCCAGGAGCTGTTTTGGGTGTGGCACGGGGCCCAGGGAGCAGCATTTCCAAGTTCCCAGGTGTGGACTATGTCCCATGTCCCACCCTGACCAAGAGTCGCCCCCAGAGTCTCAGACTTAAGAGTCACCTGGGGGCACCTGGACCCACCTCCGGGGGACCCTCAGGAGCCCGATCGTCTGTGAGGCAGCCTAAGCGGCAGTGTGAGGACCACCGGTCCAAATCCAGACTGGAGCCCCGGACAGCGGCTCCATCCAGTGCACCTGCTGGAGAACGTGATGGGGATGTCCTACTACGTCCAAGAACCTCTCCTGCCACCTGCAAGGCGCAAACGTCCAGGCATGGAAAAGGAAGAGACTCGGCCACCCGCTCTGGGCTTGGCTATCGTCGGAGCATACAAGCTTTATTCAGCAGTAACAGCAGTATTTATGGGTATGAGCTGTACACCAGTGGGGATGCTGTCTTCAGCACAAAGTCTGAGAGCAAACAATTACGGCGACAGAGCTCGGCCTCCGTGGCCCTGCTCCCTCCCCAAACAGGCCCAGGGTGCTCCCCACTCCTGCATGGTTGGATGGGGACCTGATCGTGGGCTCCCTCTGTACCCACGCTCTCTGCACATGACCTGCCTCCCCCAGGCTGCTGGGCCAAAGGGAGAGGGGTGGACTGGTCCCCCACCCTGGGCTCCATCCAGTCCTCTTCCCTCTCAAGGCCACCCTGGGAGCAGTTAAAGGGGCGAGAACTCTGTCCCCCACACAGGGTACCCAAGTTCCCCCCATGGCCTGACTCTTTCTTCTGCCGCAAAGCCTCTTTCTCAATGCAAGTTGAAACAGACTCAATAAAAGAAAGTGCTGTCTACGAAGCACTTCACACTCACAAAGCATTAGCCCTGCCCCCCACCCGACCCCCAGCAAGCAGATGGGGAACAGGGTGTCCTTAGAAGGGGACCCAGGAGCCCCTGGGACAGGACACAAAGGGAGGAGCCAGGCCCCGGAGCTGTCAGGGCCACGTGGGAAAGGTCAGGTTTCCTTTTAGCTCTGATCAATGGGACAGCTCAGCAACCAACTCACTGAGAGAGAGGAAGTCGTCTGAAATACATGGGTGACGTCATGCACGCTTATCCCTGTATGTAAGACCTTTCGTAATGTAGCCTTGAATTAACCATCTGTGAGCTTCCTCCTGGCTCTCGGACCTGGGCAGGGCCACCTGGGGGAGGGAAGTGCGAACCCCAGATGGACGGCGAATGTGCCAAATAGGGGAGGAATCGGTGAGGGGCCGCGGGCACACCTATGAGAGAACAGGGACCACGTCCAGTGCTGGAATCCCGCTTGGGGGCCTCCTCAAAGGCAAGGGGTGGGGCGGGGCTGACCGAGAGGGGCTTCTGACCGTATAGATGGATGGAATGGCTGGGAGGTGGGACTGAGCCGGGCTTGTGGAGGCGGCTAGACTGTACAGATGGATGACCAGTCAGGGCGGATGGCCCCGAACTCATGGCGTGCACCAGTCTGCCCCCAACACTGCCCCAAATTCCTGGGCAGCAGTCAGTTAACACTGAAACTGGATTTGGGGGTGGGTGGCGCTCAGACCGTGTAAGTTTTGACAGACTTGTAGAGGGGAGGCAGCAGTCCGTGGTTCTCGCGGACGACCTCCAGGTACTCAGATGGCGTTTCCAGTAAGAAGGGCCCACAGCACATCTGGCAGCAGCACCTGACCCCAGTGGGCGGCTCCGGGTTCTTGTCAGACATGGGGGAAAAGTCAAAATCAGCCACCTATGGTGAACAGAACCCCACGGGTCAATCACCCTCCCACCCACCAGGAGCCCCGTGAGGTGGCCTTATGAGCTCAGCAGCCCAGCTGGGCAGCCTCTTGCAAGCTCAGCTGCCTGGCTGCAGCACGCACAGAAACACCTTTCGGACACTACACTGTGCTTCCCTGTGACCTTGGCTTTTCTGCGGTCTGGGTTGCCCCTGCTTTTGGCTGCCCTCTCCTTTACCAGTTCGTGGGCATGGCTAGCGGGCCACGGGCAAGCGGAGTGGGAGTTAAGTGACATGAGAAGCAACCAAGTTTATCAATGGGGCCCCATTCACAGATGCTTCATGGGTATGTCAGCTCCAGCCCCGGGGTCTTGCTCTGACATCCAGACCACCTCTTAGCCCCCGAATCTAGCCCTCCACCACCCGCCCTCTCTGCAAATCCTCTCCTATCAAGGCCAGGAGCCCAGCCCCACCCTCACCCCACCCCCACCAAGCACCCACCTCCACCATATCCTTCTGGTGAGTAGCATTCCTCAGGGTCATGTACATGATGAAGGCCAGCATCATGGTGATGAGCGTGGCACACGGGAACGCAAAGACAGCCGGCTGGATGCCTGGGAGGAAGAGAGGTGAAGTCACGAGCCTGGGCAGTCAGTGCTGAATACCAGCTCTCAGGGTACAGCATCGGAGAGAGAACAGAGCCTGCCAGAGCCTTTTCCCTCTTTGTGCACGTGCATCCCAGTGAGGCAACTCCGATAGGCAAATCCAGGATTTCGCAAAACCCAAGGAAGGGTCTGTCGGGGTTTTAAAGCAATACTTGACAGTAACTTTCAAAGGGTGCAATTAAATTTCCCACCAGAGTGTGGGCTGGACTCATAGTGACTTGCTCCTAAACAGCGGCAGAGGACAGAGGGATGATGGACAACTTCTAAACCTAGACCACGAAAGACCCGGCAGCTTCCTCCTTACTCTCGTGGGTGACTTGCCCTGGGGAAGAAGGCCAGGGCATGAGGACACCCAAGCACCCCTGTGACCTCCGGCAGCTCTGGGCTCGCTCGCTTAGATCCTGTTGCGAGGAAGCCACAGGGCAGAGCAAGAAGAGCCCAGCAGGTCCTGGGTTCAAATCCTGGCTCTGCCCAGGTGACCTGACAGTCATGCTGACCCACGAGGCGGCCGTGGAGATGCAACCACATGAGGCGGGCGCAAGGCAGGTGATCAGCAAGGGTGGGTTCCTTCTCACCCTTCCCCCGCTCTCCTTCTGGTAGAGGCACCACCGTACACCAAAAGGATCTGTCTCCGAGGAAAGGCGGCGTGGGTTACCTGCAGTGCCAGGTAATCCCCCTTCTCCGCAGGATTCAGGGGATTCCAGGTGATCAGTGCCCAGGAGATGCTGGGGGAGTCAGGGCCCAAGGCCCCCGGGGATGCTCACAGGTCAAAGCGTCTGCCTGGCACACAGGGTCAGCCAGGGACCAGGGCAGAGCATGGAGTCGGATCAAGTAAGAGGGACTGGGGAGACAAGGGGGCGGTGACCACACCTGGTGCATTGCCAGGCCAACCTTGAGGCAAGTGCAGCTGGCAGGGAGCATCCCCTTTAGTTTTGCACAGGGTGGGACCTGGCTGAGCATCTGAAAGAGCATCCCTAGGGCCTGGGATCCTTTCTCCTCTGTGTAAGAAAACCCTCTTCTGGGGTCATAGAGGAGGAGCCCCTGGAAGTGAATGGGAGGACGTGATACTGTCATCAGCTAATCCCATCGCTGCAAGTCAGCGGCTGGACCATGTGACTGTTTGGGGGAGAGTACGCCAGGGGGTTCGGCTGGGCGCCTGGATAAATGAGAGAGGCTGCACCGTACACATTCTGAGCTGCCCGCACTCCCTGGGAGACTCCCGACAACCCAGTGAGGCCAGCACGGTCACCACCGGAAATGCTTGTTTTTGGTAGAAGCGAAAACACGGAGACGCAGGCGATAGAGTGGGTGTGACGGCAACGAAGGACGGAGGGCTCAGGCCAGGGACAAGGGTGGCAGAGGTCACGTGTGGGAGGGACACTGCCCACCGCCAGCGGTGGTGGCAACACGAGAGCTGAAGTTGGGATGATCCCGGGGCCACACGGCACGGATGGTGCCGGTCCAAATGGTGGGTGCCGGGGCTGGGAGCAGGAGTATCAACAGTGGTGCTGATGGTGGCCAGGGTGGTTGCTATGGCAGCGCTGACTCTGGCTCGTGAAGATGCTGGAAGAACGGTCCGTAGTGTGTGGTGATGGTGGCACTGGTTTTGGACAAGTCGCCTGGCAACAGCTCAGTTTGCTGTTGTTACAGCTAGTGGTGCTGTGTTGAGGGTGGTGTTGGTGGGACTGATGGGGGCTGGTAAGGGGGGGCTGGAGCAGTGGCCGATGGCGCTAGAGTTTGGTGGTGGTGCTACGGGTGGTCAGCCATGGTGTTGACTGGGGCCGGCAAGGTTACCGATGATTCTAGTAATAGTGGGATTGGCTGTTGACGGCCATGGGTGGACCAAGGGTGACTGGGTTTTGCTGGAAGCAGAGGCAAAGTGTCACTTACTAGAGGGCCACACCTGGACCTTATGGTACTGGTGCGTCTTGCTGATGACATTCTCAGCCTGGATGCTGAAGCAGTAGTCCCCGGGATCCCGGAAGATGTGGGTCAGGTTGTAAGCCGTGCTGTCCACTGCCACCGGGAGGCATTCCCCTTCCTCCAGCGGGAGGCACTCGGGCTTAAGACGCCAGCACACATTCAGAGGGGGGCTGCAGGGAAACGGGGGGTGTTTTTTCACCAATGGCTTGCCAAGGGGTGTGAGCACAGACCAAGTCCGAAAAAGGTCAGGCAGTCATGAACTTCAGTGTTCTTTCCAGGAAAGAACACCCAGGTGCCCAGGCCTCCAGGGAACATGGCAGTACATAAGAGATGGCCCGAGACTCCAAGGGGAGGCCAGGGCAGTGACAGACAGAGGGACACGCACAGACTGCTGGACGAGGCAGAATGCATGCTCCAGTGACGCCCTTGGAGTGTCAAGGGGACGGAGAAGCACGATTTCAATGAGGTAGTCAGGGAAGGCTTCCTGGAGGAGGTGGCGTTTGAGTAGGCTCTGAAAGGATAAGTCGGCTTTCTATAGATTTGAAGGGGTGAGGGCATTCCCATGTTGCAGACAGCCCCACAGGGCCAGTGCTCCCTCCCCTGGACGTTGAGAATGGAGTCATGCTGTGACTCTCCCACGGCCCAGTTAAGGGTGGGCTCATCACTCCGTGTGCTCCCTAACTTGGGGCCCCTCAGGGATGAAATCCAGTGGTCATGTATGGATGTGAGAGTTGGACTATAAAGAAAGCTGAGCGCCAAAGAATTGATGCTTTTGAACTGTGGTGTGGAGAAGACTCTTGAGAGTCCCCTGGACTGCAAGGAGATTCAACCAGTCCATCCTAAAGGAAGTCAGTCCTGAATATTCATTGGACGGACTGATGCTGAAGCTGAAACTCAATACTTTGGCCACCTGCTGCGAAGAGCTGACTCTTTGGAAAAGACCCTGATGCTGGGAGAGGTTGAAGGCGGGAGGAGAAGAGGACGACAAAGGATGAGATGGCTGGATGGCATCACCAACTCAACAGACATGAGTTTGAGTAAGCTTCAGGAGTTGGTGATGGACAGGGAAGCCTGTCTTGCTGCGGTTCATGGGGTCGCAAAGAATCAGCAACGACTGAGTGACTGAACTGAACTGAACTGAAGGGATGAAACAAGGTCAGGAGCCTCTGAGAGGGAGTGTGAACAGGACCACAGGTCAAGCACGTGCGTTCAGGGCTTCACTCACCTCCCCAGGAAGTTCAAGGTCACTACCATCTTTTGGAAGGTCTGAATTAGGGTGGGCCCCAAAACTTGGATGCCTCGAAGGGTTTCTGAAAGGCAAAGAAGACGACCTCGTTATACCTGGTGGCTGACGACAGCTGTCTCAGGGCTCCCGGGGTTCCCAGGCTGTGTGACCACCACCCTGTCCTCCTGGCCCTCCCGAAGAGCGGGCCACAGGTCACATCCAGAGTCCTGCTTCCACATCAGCAGCAGACGCTGGAGCCGCTTAGACTGAGACCACTGGGGGAAGCCAGCAGGACTCTGGTGAGCAGGACCTGGGGCTGGCTTAGGATAACTACCTCCCTCCCCATCATCTGTGCTGTGTGGGGGGCACGGGAGCAGCACCCCGTTGGCTTGACTGAGAAACAGGCTGCAGCCGCCCCAGGGCCCCGTCTTGACAAAGCCAGGAGCGGCGGGCCTGGGGGCTCCCTCCCGGTGCAGCCGACTGGGGCCGTCCCATCCCCGACAGGATGGTCCTTGACTAGAGGCCGATGTAGCTGGAAACAGAGAGTGATGGGGATGTGTCCAATCACGGCACAGTGTCTGGGCTCTGCCTCTCGGTGCTCCCTGACCTCCTCCGTGGCCTTCAGCGCCCTCTTAGAAGTGGGGAATGACGACCCCTCTCAGGGCTGCCAAGGGGCCTGAAGAGGGGTTGTGCCAGCCACTCTGTACGTGATCCAGCCCTGGAAGGAGTGGTACCCAGGGCTCCTCGACGAGCCAAATGCTCAACCCACACCAACCCCCCGAGACTCACCCTGCAGCTTCAGCGAGGCGGAGAAGTCACCCGTCTTCTGCAGAATGCCCCTCCCGGCGTCCGATGTGACCTGCTCCCACCCTGCCACCACCTTGACCTTCACGGTGAAGGAGCCGATGATGGAGTAGTTATAATAGACGGTACCATCTCTGGTCACCATCTGGGTGCTGTAAGATGTCGGGGAGGGGAGAGATGACGGAAGTGATCCACGTGACTTTTTAGGGTCAGCGGTTGGGTGTACAGTGACACATTCAGACCAGTGTCATTTTGCGAGCAAAAATGTCACCTCAGCAGCAGTCCCCAGGGCAAGCCAGGGCATGAGGTCAGCTGACCTGCATGGGTGGGGTGGCTGCTGGTCGTCTTCGGATTTGTAAGTTACAGGTAGAAGACCTCTTAGCCACAGGTGCCTGTCACCTGCCAGGAAGTGCCGTGCAGCCCCAGCCAGACCAAGGGAAGACCGTGTGTTAGATAGAGATGATCTGGGAAGGGGAGAAATACGAACTTTGGAGCTAAGATAAATCTGGCTTTGAATCTCAGCTCCAAATTTCCTATCTACATAACTCTCAGCCTTACCTTTCTCACCTGTAAAACAGGAAGAATCATGCCTCCATCATAGGTTATGACATTTTCCTCTACAATTACCTGAATCACTTTGAAAGGAACTTGAGTGACAATAAAGAAAATATTTCTGTTGATTTGTTGATGCTCTTTCCATATGAAGTTCATTGAACCTTTACCTATTCTATATCTTCCAAATATTTTCTTCCAGTTTAACCATTATCTTTTGGCTCAACTTGCTTCTTTCATTTCAAATTTCAAACCTGATGATGCCAAACTTAGCATTTTTTTCCTATACAGTTTCTACCTTTTATTTGTATTCTTAGAAATGCCTTCCCCCACTGCCAAACTATTCAATTGCAGGGGATTATTGTCTACATTGCAATCTAGTCCTGGTTTATTATGTTTACTGTTTACTATTTTAAATATGGAAATTTGGAACAGGTTTTGTTAGGGGTTAGACTGGTTCACACTGGTCCCCAGGGACCCTGAGTTTGACACAGAGCAGGTGTGCAAGGCATGTTCGAAGTGAGAGTGAGCAGGTGAAGATGACGGAGTACACAGCACTCCGCACAGGCCAGGACTCTGGGGCATCAAAGGGGGTCAGAACATACCCGTCTCCGAAGTCCCAGCTGTAGAGGAACGAGGCGTTCTTGAAGAAGTTGCTGGGGTCGTGGAGGAGGAAGGAGACTTTGAGGACTGTCTTGGTGAGGTAGGAGCTGGGCCAGGGCAGGGAGGTGTTCTGGGTGACCACAAGGTTCCCCACGAGGAACTCTGGGAGGGAGAAACCACGGGAGGGTGAGGCCCCCGCCCCCGGGGTGGAGGAGGGCAGAGCCATGTGCCAGCCGGCAGGGCCGCCTCTCCCCCACCCTCCTCCTGACTGTCACCGCTGTGGTAGCAAGAAGGGACCTTGCAGGTCCCTGAACACAGAGCCATATGCCCCCTCCGAGGCCCTGCCCCGGGCCAGTGGGTGCTGGCGAAGGCTCACTCCCTGTTACACACACAGTTCCGCTCCTGTGCCCCTTTCACCAGGACTCTGAACTTTCTGGCACAAGAGATGCCCAGGATTAGAAGCAAATGGGCAAGCTTTTAAATTGACTCTCGGGAAATATTTCAAAGTATTAGATGAGCCTGGAAAAAAAAAATGAGCATTTCTACTGACCACATTTGTTGTTGTTATTTAGCCACTAAGTCACATCCAACTCTTTTGCAACCCCATGGACTGTAGCCCACCAGGCTCCTCTGTCCATGGGATTCTCCAGGCAAGAATACTGGAGTGGGTTGCCATTTCCTTCTCCAGGGGATCTTCCTGACCCAGGGATGGAACCACATCTCACACTGCAGGTGGATTCTTTACCACTGAGCCATCAGGGAAGCCCATTGCCAAGTACACATGTGTACGTACCACATACATTAAACACAGTTGATCCAATTGGTCATAGAATTTCATTTTGATGTTTAAAAATTTACAAGCATGAGTACTCTCCCAGGCTAAAACACACTCTTTGTAAAGATCATTATTATTATAAATTATATCAGTATTCTCATGGTTGCATACTTAGCTTGTCTCCACTTTCCTCTGTTACCATAGAAACTGTGATGAACACCTTCATGCATAAACCATTACCCGAATGGAGGTTTATTACCTGAAGATAAGTTCTTTAATAGATTGTAGGGACTTCCCTGGTGGTCCAGTGGCTAAGACTCCACACTCCCAATGCAGGGGGTCTGGGAACTAGATCCCACATGCTACAATTAAGAGTTCCCATGCTGAAACTAAAGATCCTGCATGCAGATAAGACCCAGTGCAGCCAAATAAGTAAGAAGAAAAAATAGACTGTAAACTCTAAGAAAGCAGGGAGTTCTTAGAAAGAGAAGGGAGGGAGGGTGTGAGGGAGGAAGGAAGGGAGGAAGAAGGGGAAAGAGAGAGGGGTGGGGGGGATAGGGAAAGAGAACAAGCTGAAGACTAAAATAATTTACAGCCATTGACACATATGGATCAGCTCCTCTCCAAAAGCTTGTATTAATTTACAGCCCAGTGGCAAATATGCACTTTGTGTCCATTTTAGCACAACCCTGCCAGCAATGTGTATTACCATTTTCTGATCCTTTGTTGACTCAACTGACAGCAACTCAGAACCATGGGGCTAATCTGCCTGTGTGTGATGGTTCTGATGCCCATTTTCTCTGCCCCAAGAGCTGAAGGCAAATCAGCGAGGAGGGAAGGTCCTCACCGGTGATGGGGAGGACGAGGAGGCTCCTGGCCACAGGCTGGCACATCCCACAGTCGGCGGCGGTGACCCAGACGGAGACCGGGAAGTCCCCGGGCACGCTCCCCACAACACGGATGGTGGAGCTGAAAGCCTCGTCCGCCTTCCCCGTGAGCAGCAGCGGGGTGTGGATCCAGTGGAAGCGGTAGAGGCTGGTGCTGGCAGGCAGGGCCAGGCTGCCGTTGTCGTCGGCCACCAGGCTGGCCGTGATGGTCACCTCTGCGCCCGTGGTGGCAGGGCCATCGGTGGTGAGCTGAAGTTCATACAGGCCTAGCAACCCAGAAACAGAGGCTGTGTTTCAGGTAGAGGGCATGGCCAAGAGCCCCACTGCCCCACGCTGGGTGGGTGTCTATTCATCTTACGGGTGGAGAAACCGAGGCAGGTCAAGAGACAAGCCCAAGGATCATACATTGCCACGTGGAGATTCAAACCCAGGCCCGGCTGACTCCAAACCCACACTCTTTCCAGGGTCTCAATTTATTTTCTTTTCTCATGCCAGCCACGCAGGGCCTTACAGGGCATGAGTCTGCTGACCCAGTCATGCTTCTCAGCTGTAAAAATGACCATCAGTCCATATCACAGGAGGAACCACTGCAGCTGCTGCCCAGAATGCACCCCCCCCCCCATCACCCACTCTTTGGGGCTGAGCTTTACATGTGAAACAAAATTCCAAGTTGAAACACAGAGCTGAATCTGGACCCCCTTAGAGGCTGCACGCCTTGACACGGCAGAACGAGCCTGGGGAGGAAGGGTCACCGTGATCCAAGATAAGGTCCCTTCTCTTTGGTCTCAGTCTGCAAATCCATAAACTGAGAGCCTCTAGATCTGAGCCGCCCGATACGGTTCCACTAGCCACGTGCAGCTCCTGAAGCTTCAATCAAAAGGAAACAAACATCAAACCCACTTGCTCGGTCGCACTGGCCATGTTCCAAGGGCTCAACAGTCACATGTGGCCAAGGGTCACGAGAGTGGACACTGTGGATGCAGATCTTTGTTATCACAGAAAGCTCCACTGGACCACACGCTCTCAGGGACCTCCAGGGTCTCAGCCGGGGCCAGCGCTGCAGCTGTGAGATTCCAGCTGGGTCCGCTCTTTGGGGAACTTGAACTGACACATTGGGGACACAGCTCTTACAGGGAACCTGGGAATTAAGACTTGCAGGATGCAAGCAGAGAACAGGGCCTGGGGACTTCCCTGCTGGTCCAGTGACTAAGACTCTGCAATCCCAACACAGGGGGCCTGGGTTCAATTCCTGGTCAGGCAACTAGATCCCTCATGTCATAAGTGGAAAAGAAAGATTCCTCATGCTACAACTGAAAAAAGGATCCTGTATGCTGCAACAAAGAAGAAAGATCCTGTGCGCCTCAACGAAGACCTGGCATGGCCAAATAATATAAACAAATAATTTTTTAAAATAAACAAATATTTTTTCAAAAGAGAGAGAGAACAAGGTCTGGTGGACATGGAATGGAGACCACATAAGAGACCTTTTAAATAGTACTCCCCACCCAACCAAGACCATTCAGTCTTACACTGAAGGTAAGACTAATTATAATCTGAAAATTCAGAAAGGTATAAAATTTAAAGAAAAAGAAAACTTTTTAAATAATCAGCAACGATCCCTCTTACTATATTTGAACATTTCCTACTGTTTTTTTCAAATGATACGTACTCTGAGATTATTCTACTGTTGTTGCTGGTTTTGCACATCAAGCATCTTCCTAAGCTATTATTCTTCACCTGTTCTAGATAGCCGCAGATTTTTATCATATTCATGTGTAAGATTCTAAAAATCAGGTTTGTTTCCATCATAAAAGTTAATCCAGGGACCTCCCTGGAATCTTCAGTGGTTAAGATTCCATGCTCCCAATGCAGGAGGCGTAGGTTCGATCTCTGGCTGGGGAACTAAAATCTCGCATGCCACACAACACGTCACGACCACACACACACAAAGTAATACATATGCATAAAGAGTATTAGACGTGTCCTATTACCCTACCCCCCCAAAAAAAAACAACAGCTGCTAACAGATTAAGGTCCTCCAGCTCTTTTTCACACACTGAAGTTTCAATTTCGTCAGAATCACCCTCTGCACACAACTCTGCATGATTTTATTTCCACACGGCCACACATCAGAAGGATGTCCACGGGCGTCCTAACGTGAACTTCAATGGTTGCACGATAATCCCTCAAGCAGGTGTATCTGAATTCCCAGAACCCTTCCCTCTCGCCAACAGCACTACTGCATGTCTTGGTAACTCTTTTCCTGCGATTTGGGTTTTCCTCTTCAGGTGCGATGTCTGAAGGGCTTGCAAGGTTAGAGACTGTCCAGCCTGTGGCAGGGCAAACCTGGGCAGGTGAAGTGACAGAAGGAAGGGAGGAAGGGCCACGACACCCCCCGTCATTTCAGTCCCTCCCACCTCTCCCTATCCTGGCCACATGCACCCCCTCCCTTGGCTTCTGGTACCCCCTAAATGCTGACAGAACCCCGGCAGAGTGACTTTAATTCTACTAAGCAGTAATATAGTAGCTACTAACCACATGCCATTACATTTAACCACTTAAATGTAATTAATACTAAAAAATTCAGTCCCTCCATTGCACCAGAGCCACATTTCGAACATTCAAGAACCATAGCTCTCCCGGACAGCACAGATGGAAAATATATCCTTCACCATCCAAAGTTCTGTAGGCCAGGAATGCAGCAGCAGTTCCTAGCCTTTTTGGCACCTGGGGCCAGTTTCGTGGAAGGCAATTTTCCCACTGAGCTGGGGAGGGAGCGGGGTGGGGATGGTTCCAGGATGATTCAAGTTCATCACGTTTATTGTGTACTTCACTTTTATCATTATTACATCAGCTCCACTTCAGATCATCAGGCATTAATCCCAGAGGTTGGAGTCCCCTGTTCTAGACCCCCTAGCTTTCTCCCTTCCCAAACCTAGCATTCTCATTACCTGTCATTCTCTGTCTGGTTAGAAGGCCCAACTGTTTCAAGACCCAGTCCCTGGGCCCCTGCCACTCTCACTGCTCCTCTCCATCACTGCGAACACCACTTGCACATGTGTGTGTGTGTATGCTCAGTCTTGTCTGACTCTTTGCAACCCCATGGACTCCCAGGCTCCTCTGTCCATGGGATTATCTAGGCAAGAATACTGGTGTGGGTTGCCATTTCCTCCTCCAGGGGATCGTCCCAACCTGGGGATCGATGCGTCTCTTGCGTCTCCTGTACTGGCAGGCGGATTCTTGACCACTAGCGCCACCCTGGGAAGCCCCTGTCTGGTAGATTACCGCTTCATCCTGCCCGCTGACCCTTGGCCTCCAGTCCTGCCCTGGTCTCAGCCACCCCAGCAAGCAGCTTCCGCACAGTTCATCTGACCACAGGCCAGCCTCCGGGTAGAGGGAATCCACGTTCATGTCTTGGCACATCCATGCTGTAGATTTAACACTTGCTCTGTCCTCCATAGCCTCAAGGCCTGTGCAGATGCTGTCCCAACTGCTCTTCTTCACCTAGATATCTGTGGATATAACCTCTTCCAGGAAGCCTTCCCTGACTCCCACCCCACCCCCACCTCTTCAGCGCTCTCCCAACAACTTGGCACACAGCGTACCCTGGGTTGGAATAGACATTTCCTCATCTCCCCTAACTGCACTGCAAGCTCCTGAGGGCAGGACAAGGGTCATCCCCATCTGCTCCAGGCCTAGTCAAGCACTCGGCACCAAGAAGGGGCTGGACACTGTGCTGTGGAGTGGCACCTGGAGAGAAGGGTGCGGCAGAGGGACCTGGCACTGCCCCAGGAAACTCTTCATCCAGGACTGAGCCCCCTCCTTGGGCCACACCCCACAGCTCTGGGGGGACCCAGAAGTACAGGACGTGCCCCCTGCCCTTAGGGAGCTCACGAGAGACCTGTTGATTCAGCCAAACTGGGAGGTGAGCTAGCGGGTCCTCAGCTGGATCCCATTCACCCTGCGACACCGCGTCACTGCCCCCAGTGCGGACTGTCTCCAGCCTTTTGGTCACTCGTGTTATATATCTGTTCCGAATCCCTTTCCTTGAGGTCATATTTTGAATTATAAAGTCATCTGGGCTAGGACTGCAAAAGGGACCGGCGGTGTCTTAATCCCAAAGAGAGAATTCCAGACATAGAAGTCTCTCCAAGAAAACACAGTGTATGGCTGAGTCCCTTTGCTGTCCACCTGAAATCATCACCACGTTATTAATCTGCTATACGCCAAGATAAAATTAAAGCTAAAAAAAATAAACTTTCAAAGATTCTTTAAATTAAAAAAAAACAACAACACGGTGGAGATTTTACACTGGGGGACCTGAGACCCCAGGGGATAAGGCTAGTGCCTGGGGTCACAGAGTAAATCCACACTGCCCCAGGCTAAGTCCCTCTGGCTGGGGGGCAGCCTTTGGCCAGACTGCCACAGACGCAGGTGCTGAGATGAGAGGCCATCTCCACCCTTCCCCCTCAAGGAGAATCTCCGCCTCTCCCCACCAAGGAGAGGCGCATGGGCCAGAGCGAGGCTGGCAGGTGGCAGGGACATTCGGCTGCAGCAATACGGGCGCATGTCAGCACGATGATGACTACGAGACGACGTAGATCGGTTGCCAGGGGAATGGAATCAGGGGGGCAGCCGGCTCAGCTGGGAGGAGGGACGGGGTGGGGGAGGGCAGGGGATGTGGCTCCGGCAAACAGTGGCCCGGCTCCTGGGAGCCAGCCCCTCCACCACCTATCCAGACGCCTAGACTCCAAGGGCAGTTTTCTCAGGTTTGTGTTTCTGTTTTTGTTCTTTTAAGCAGGTACTTCACAGCCCCTGAGTGATGCTGGCCCTCGTCTTTGGGGTCTCAGAATTGTCCCGAATCTGAAATGGACCACGAAGGCTTTGCCACCTGTGGCTGAAGGCACCAAGCCCAGATAGGGTAACCTACCTGTTGAAATCTACATTTCCGGTTCGGGAGCCCAGTTGCCCTGGCCTTGGACTGCAGAGCACCCCAGTGGCCCAGAGCTGAGAAGGCCACAGCAAGACGTGAAGTGGCAAGAGCCATGAAGCTTGACCCACGGAAGAGCGCCCACCAGCAGGCTCCCTTGGATTCCACCTGGAACATGTACATTTTCCCTGACCACACAGCCTGCAGGGGCCCCAGAAGCTTCTAGAAAAGGGCTATGTCGGCCTTTGCACCTTGCACATGTTGTCAGACCAAAACACTTCCCAAAGTACCTCTGAAGTGTGAACAACACAACCTGGAATTAATGAACAGTCCAGGACACGGACTTCTGACTTCAACCCTTGGAACAGGAAGCAGGCCTGAGTCTGACCCAGACCTGGGGAAGCTGCAAAAGGCTTCTGAATCTTTCTCTTCTGTGGGCTCTCCCCAACTGCATCTCAACTGTTTCGAACTATATCATGGGTTCAATAGGCCAGGCTGGGAACCACATATGATTTCCAAAGAATTAATCCCCTCCTACTTTTTTTTTTTTTCTGGCAATTTAGGCCACACTGATCATTTCTGAACACCTGTAAACCTAACGGACAACAGACCTCATTTCTATGTGAATAACCAGGGAGAAGCAGATTATCCTGACAGAGCACAGAATTCTCTTAACATTCACTCCTAAGATGCAGGGTTTTTACCTTCCCTTGTGGCTTTCATTTCACAAGTTAGGATTCAATCTCTTCTCTCTGCCATATTTTGAAGGGGGGAGGGGGCATGATGAACATATTGGATAATATTGCATAGCTGCGTTCAGTAATATTGAACGCACCCAATAGCTGCCAACTGTCTCCTCCAAACTCTCCAACCTGGGTCCCCTTTATTTTGTCGCCAAAATGGGGCAGAAAAGTGGGGTGCTGGCCTTCGGGCGGTGAGGAGGTGGGGATGCTAAAAGAACAGCCCTGAGGGACACGGAGTGGTACCCAGCGGAACCAGCTCGGGGTCCATTTTGGAAACCATTCCCCGAGAGGAAATGGCAGGCTGGCTTCCCGAGCTCTGAAAATTGCATCCTCCCACCCCCACCCCCAACCACCACCCTGAAGCCTACACGAGCTGGGTGGCAAGCCTCTCCCGATAAGGCAACATTTGGAGGCAACCTGGCGGCGCTCCTTGGGGGCTGTGGCGTGACGACCGACCCCAGCATCCTCGGTCCCCCCGCAGCACCCTCCCCAACCTCCAGCGGCTTCGAGGTTCCCAGGCTCCGGGATGGAGGCCCCGGCCACCGCGCCATTCCTAGGGCAGGGCCGATCTGGAGGGAGCAGCAGAAGCGAGGGGCGCGGGGACCCCCCCCCCCAAGTGCCAGCGACTTCAGGGGACGGAGTGAAGGGACAGGCCCGTTGGGCCTCCGCAGCGCGCAGCCTCGGGAGAGGAGGGAGGTGAGCGCAGGGCGCACGGCGCCACCTCCGCAGCGCCGGCTCCCGGCGAGGCAGCCGGCTCCAGGCCGCCTTGAGGCCCCTGCACGCAGCCGACCGGGGAGGGCGGCCGGCCGATCCGCGCGCGGCGCCTTACCTGCGGCCACCCTAGCCGGGGCCAAGGACAGGAGGCAGGC
Source organism: Muntiacus reevesi (assembly GCF_963930625.1). Taxonomy (NCBI): domain Eukaryota; kingdom Metazoa; phylum Chordata; class Mammalia; order Artiodactyla; family Cervidae; genus Muntiacus; species Muntiacus reevesi. Next base: position 178,338,283 of record NC_089250.1, read on the forward strand.
TAGCCAGAGGATGCGGCCGAGGCGCGGCCAGAGCGCCGGGGCCATGGCGGCGCCGGGAGCCGCTGGAGCGCCGAGGGGACGCGGCTGGACTCGACTGCGGCGGCGGCCGCCGGTGGGGCGCGCGGCGAGGGCGGTGCGGGGAGGTGCGGGCGCGGCGCCGGCTCGTCCTCGCCTCGGATCGTGGAGTCTCTGCGCGTCGCCGCCGCCCACAGCCCTCCGCGCCGACCCCGGCCCACGTCGGCCGCGTCGCGCCCCCTCCCCGGCCCGCGCTGCACCCCGCCTCTCTCCGCGATCCTCCCCGCTCCCCCCGGGCCTCAGCTCCTCCAATCTGCGCCCCCTCCTCCCTCCCGCCGCCGCGCCCTCCTCTCCCCTCGATCCCTCCCCTCCCCGGTGCCGGCTCCTCCAGTCGGCGCCCCCTCCCCGCCCCGCGTCCGTGCCCGCGCCCGGCGACTCTGACTCAGCGTCCCCAGAGGCGCGCGCGCCGCTGCGAAGCCTCCAGAAAGGTCCTTTGGGCTCTTTCTGCAGGTGCCTTCGCTCATGACGCACACGGTTTGGAGATGCTGCCCTTCCTTCAAGAAACGCTGAGGAAACACCGTGTGCCCGGCGCTGGTCGGTGGGCCCGGGAATGCCTGTGTCCGTCCAGAGAGAAGGACTTGAGCGCAGGGGCCCGGACGCAGGCGCTGGCGCTAGCCGTTCCTCTGTTTACCTTCTCTGCACCTGCTGAAAAGTGAGGCTTGTGTCCCTGGGCCCACAGCGCTGTCAGAGGCCTTGCCACACTCAAGACAACCGTGATGAGAAGAGACCAGGCCGCTCCTTGGACACGCCTTGGCCCAAGCAGGCGCTTCCATCTGCCGTAACAGGAACAGAGCGTGTCTTTTCTGCTAGAAGGCGGCCAGCCTGGCTGACCTTAAAGGCTAGACACCGGCAGCCTGAATTCTGGTCCCAGTTGGGCCTCTCCTTCACCCTTGGCCAAGGAGCCCACCCAGAGAGGAGAGTTGGGTGGGACCAGGGCTGTAGGATGCGCGCCGCAGGGGAGCAAAGGCACATCCCCGGAGTAGCTGCAGGGTCCCCAGGGGATGGGGGGGACAGAGTTGAGTGAGTCCCCTTAAGAAAGTTAAAAGTGCTAAACAGATGTCACTCACTGATGGCATCAGTCACCATCGTGGGGACAAATGCCAGTAGACTTTGCATGCTCCCTGAGAGCTCTGTGACCTTGAGAAAGCCACATAACTGTCCTGGTGCCTCAATTCAGTTTTCTTTAAAATAAGAAAACTAATACCCCATGAGACTGCAGTAAGGGTAAAATGAGTGAACATCTAGAACAGTGTTTGGACATTTGTTGTTGTTTAGTCGCCAAGTCACTTGTGACCCTTTGCAGCCCCACGGACTGTAGCCCACCTGGCTCCTCTGTCCATGGGATTTCCCAGGCAAGAATACTGGCCTGGGTTGCCATTCCCTTCTCCAGAGGATTGTCCTGTCCCAGAGATCTCACCTTTCTCTCCTACGTTGGCAGGTAGATTCTTTACCACTGAGCCACGGAGGAAGTCTGCACTTGGACATAGTTAAGCGTTCAATCAGTGCTGGCTGTCATCATGAGAATTGCTTAAGGAATTGGGAGAATTTTGCTTGTCCATCAGGAATTGAGAAGAACATTGTGCTTGAGAAGAAAAGAGTATGTTAAGGTTATAAATTGTTTCAAATATTTAACTATTTCACATTATTCAAAAGTCTGACTGTTAGTTTTAAAAATGTACTAACTGCAGAACTTCCTTGGTGGTCTGGTGGCTAAAACTCCATGCTCCGGAGGCCCGGGTTCAACCCCTGGTCAGGGAACTAGATCCCACATGCCTCAACTAAGGGTTTGCATGCTGCAACTAAAGATCCACCTGCCGTGGTGTAGCCAAATAAATGGTTATTTTTTTTTTAATTTAAAAAATTAAACTGACAAATATGTTCTTTAAAAAAAAGTAAAATTTACTAACTGTATAAAAAGAATAATAATATTTATTACTTTTAAGAATGTGTAACATTACATTGGGTAACTTCACAGCCGCCATAGTCACGGAAACCACCTGGGAAGGCCACCCTGAAGCTAATGTTGATCTGAGTCTTCTTTGTCTAACTTCTCACACGTATCACCTCCTCCAGAAACCTTCCTCCTTCTGGGCTCTCACAGCACCTGTCTTTTTTTAAGTGTTATTTTGATATTTATTTCTTTATTTCTGGCTGTGCTGGGTCTTCATTGCTGCACGGCCTTTTCTCTAGTTGCGGCGAGCGGGAGCTACTCTCTGGTTGCGGCGCACAGGCTTCTCATTGCAGTGGCTTCTCTGGCTGCAGAACATGGGCCCTAGGTGCACAGGCTTCCGGAGTTGCAGCAGGCAGGCTCAGAAGTTGTGCCGCATGGGCTTAGTTGCCCCAGGCATGTGGGATCTTCCTGGACCAGGGATGGAACCCACGTCCCCTGCATTGCAAGGCAGATTCTTAATCATTGGACCACCAGGGACACCCCCTGCACCTGTCTTGAGGTACATTCTTATTGCTGAGAATTTTTCTAAAGCAGGTGTGTTGGTCTGTTGGCCCTAGCAAAATAGTATAATTTGGTAACAAAAGGGCAGCAGCCATAGTGTTCATCTTCCTACCACAAATCCTCACTGTCCTTCATTGGAAATGTAACTGTGGGAAGTGGGGGCCCCCGATCTGATAACAGTCACCCTAGATCAGCTCTGGAGAGGCTTTTGGGGTTAAATCCTATGGTAGTTTGGAGGGGGCAAAAGGGAGTTCAGGGTGATCTCTTTGTTGAATTCATAGTTCCAGGCCTCGACCTCCACTCTGCCAGATTTTCTGCTGGAATTTTTTGACCTCAGGACACCCAGTCACCCTGTTGAAACTCACACAAGACCTAGGGAGGATTTATTGATTCATCAGGGGGGAAGGTTCTTCATAGGGCTGGGACCCTCAGGGCCAGCCCAACAGGTAATCAGGGAAGGAGAAAGAGGAAGAAGGGTTCTTGGTGATTCTCAAAATGCCAGACTGGGGCCCTGACCCACTCCACACGGGGACCACTTCTGCAGACCGCTCATGCCCACCTAAGTGAGTATTTTGGGGCTTCCTGTGTTGTCTGTAGTGTCCCAGCTGATCCTGCCCTATGGGTTTATGCAGGGTACAAATTTATACATTTGATTATGCACTGAACTATATCCCTTGAGAAATTCATATGTCAAGGCATAGCCTCCAAAGTGACTGTATTTGGAGATAGCACCTTTAAAGAAGCAATTAAGGCTAAATGCAGTCATAAGGGTGGGGGCCTAATCCAATATGGTTAGTATCCTTATAAGAAGAGGAACAGACACCAGAGATTGATCTCTTGAGAGAGCACACAGTGAGATGATGCCACCACAAGCCAAGAGAAGAGGCCTCAGAATGAAACCTACCTTGGTGCCACCTTGACCTTGAACTTCCCACTTGCCAGAACTATGAGAAATAAAGTTCTGTTGGGTAAGCCACCCAGCCTGTGGTAGTCTACAGCGGCAGCTTAAGGAGACCAAGACAATATCCAATGGGCAACAGGAATACATTGGTAAAGAGAGACAGGAAGGGAGCCTGTCTAGGAGGCTAGGAGGGAAAAACAGATGATAAATGAGTAAATAAGAAATTTCAGGTTCTAAGGAAAATTCCAAGTATAATGAGATGGCGGGGGTGATGGTTTTCCTACTGGGCCTTAAGAAAGGCCTCTCTGAGAAGATGACATTTGAGCTCATCAAGGATGACAAACAGCCTGCTTTATGCCTTTGAGGGAAGAATATTCCAGGCAGGATAATCAGCTGCCAAGGTCCTAGGTGGGCAGGATGCACAGCAAGGCCACTGTGGCTGGAACATGAAAAATAAGGTTAGAAGGTGCACAGGGCCAGGGGCTGAGGATAAGCTGAAATGGTTATCCTTTGGAGGGTTTTGAGCAGAGGAGGGGTATGATATCATTTATTAATATATGATAGAGATGAAGTTGACACTGTCCCCAACTGCTAATTCAGGAGACAGACAAGAAAACAGGAAAAAATCATAGCAGCATGAGGAGTACTTTTAAAGGAGAAGCTAAGGCCACGGGAAAGTGTAGGGATTTCGCCAGTGTTGTCCCTGACCTAACTCTAGGTCTTTATCACATGCAATTAAACTGAAACTTATCAAGGGATTTGTCTACAGCTGCTTCTTTCTTGATTACCACCCCCTCTCCCTCCTGCAAACAATGTTAAATGACCTTGGCTAGCACACTGGTTCTAGCCCTTAGATTTCTCAACTTTCCCCTACCTTTTGGGAGTGGTGGTGGTTGGAGCAGAGAGGATTTTGCTTGCAAGTGGGCAACTTCTTTCATGGGGGAAGGAGTGTTCTAACTCACTTTATGTCTCCTGGGGCAGAAATAATTGGCACTAAATACCAATGCATCTATTTACAATCCCAGGCGCTTCAGCTGAGGTTTGTTCTTGAAAGGTGACATTAAACAAAGCAAGAAGCGTGTCTCTGAACAGGATATCTTGCAGGAATTGCAAGCTCTATTTATTACCAGGTGTGAAATGTATCTTTCTGAGAAGGAAACATAAAGATTTTGGTGAGTTCTTGATGATAGTTGGGGGGCGGGGAGGCACGGGGAAGTACTGTCAAAAAAAGGAGGTGGAGCCAGGTCATGAAGCAGGTGGAGGTCGGTCAGGTCATCACTTGGAGCTCTGTCCATCTAATACGCTAACCACACGTTTCCAAGCTCATCATTCAACCACTCTCAAAGATGGGAGTCATAGGTGAGATTCGACGGTATGTTTCTCTTTTAGGACCTTTAGGTCCAGCCCGCGCCAGGGCGCCAGGGCATCAGGGTCTTCGCTCCCTGTCATCATTGCTCTGGTCCAAGGCCTCCGCCTCATCTGCGGTCTAGCCTCAGGGTGATGGAACTGCAGCAACTGACCAGGCCGGCCTCCTCCAGGCAGAACACCTGGGTTGCCCTTTGCTTTCTCCGTCTGTCTGCAGCCTTCGTCCTTCCCAAATACGCTCCTTACCTCCTCCCCCTCCCCGGGCTCAGAAGGACCCCCAGGACGCCGGCGAAGGAGAAAACCCCACTCAGCCTGCCACGTTCCGTTCAGGGGTGGCCTCTTCCCGGGCCCGTCCGCCACCTGCTAAGGGTGCCCCCACTTCCCCTGCAAGCGTCCCTCCTTCCCAGCTTCCTGGCTCCGGAGAAGACATTCAGGGCAGAAAGAGCCCAGAGACGCCGGTCACCTGCCTGCCCCGCCCCCCCCGGCCGGCAGCCCCGCCCCAGCGGACGCAGGCTTAAAAGCGCCGACCCGTGCCCACCCGGGCGTGACGCCCCTCCCCGCTCCCGCCGCCCGCCCAGGCCGCACCCACTGGAGGGCGGTGCGCCCGCGCCTAGTCCTCGGGCGGCCGGCGCGGCGGCTTTAAGCGGGGGCGGGACTGCGCGGCGCGCGGCGCGACCGAGACGGGGGCTCGGCCGGGGGGCTCTCCGGGCCGGGGCTGCGGGCGGCCGGCCGCCGAGGTCGGGGTAAGTGCGGGGACCAGGGCGGGGCTGCGCCAGAGGGCGGCGGAACTGCCCCGGGAGGCGCGCGCGGCGGCGGCGGTTCCGGCGGGGCCCGGGCGTGAGGAGGCCTCTGCGGGCGCGGCGGCCCGCGGAGCGACGGAGAGAGGCTCCGAGCGCCCTTGGGGCTCCTCCGCTCCCCCACCACCACACACCGGGGCTCAGGCCGGGCGGCGCGGCCGGCCCGGGAGCGGAGCGGGCAGAGCGCGGGACGGCGGAGGGCGAGCGGCGCGGGAATTGGCCCTCGGCGCCCGCCGTAGCCCGGCGGAGGGAGGCGGGCGCTGGGCGACCGGGGGACTGTGACCCAAGGAGCGGGGCCGCGGGCCGTTTGAGGCCGGGGCGATAAGAAGGCAGGCTTGGGGGGGCCCCGTGTCCCCCCTGCAACCCCTGGCCGGCCGGGCTGCTCTCGGCCTGCACGCAGGCGCCTTGGTCGCCCCGGCCGGGCCCACGGAGCGAAGGTAGAGCCGTCGACAGCGCCCCTTCTGGCCCGGCGGGGCGGGGAGGGGCCGTTTGTAACGAGCGGGCGTGGCGGCGGCTCGGGGGGCTCCCCCTCACCCCGAAACACCCCGACCCCCAGCCCCGAACGTGGGCCGGGACGCGGCGGCGGGACTCAAGCCAGGCTCGCACCCTCGGCCACCGGCTCTTGGAGCTGCTGTCCAGCCCGCAAGGCAGGGATGGGAGGTCTTCCCCTCCGGGGCGCCCCCCAATCTCGGGCCCAGGCAGAGAGCGAGCCTGGCCCCTCGTAGTCCCGGAAAATGGGAGAGTTTGATGCCTTCGTTGGAAAGGAGGGGGGATTCGAGCCTTTTAAGAAGTTCGGGCACGCACCCCGCCCCCCCGCCCCAGCTCCCCAAAGTGTCTTAGGCAAGGGGAGGCCAAGGGGGACCCGAATCTCGGGTCCCCCCGGGTGTGGGATTCGGGGTGGGGAGGTGAGGAGGAAGCCCGAAGTCAGGTCTCGTCCAGTGCGGCCGGCGGGATCCCCTCCGGTTGGTTCCGTTTAGTGCCTTCTGCCCGGAGCCGGCGGGCTACGCGCTGGGCCGGAAGGGGCTTTCTCTTGTCTCGGGGCGGGAGGGGGTGGGGGTGGTCACCATCGCTTGGGGATCGCAGAAGTGGAAGCTGCAGGGTAGCGTAAGCTGGGAGGCAGGGCCGTGGAAGTTCGTGCTGTACTTGTTGAAGGAAGAAAGAAAATCGAGTCCTGAAACTGTGCCTTCGTGCAGAGTGAAAGGAGCCGGGTATTCACGCAGGGAGGATGGATGAAAGCGTTTGGACCAGGTTCTTAGTACAGGAACCAGGTCTGTTTTTCCACCTGGAGTTGCAGTGCTCAAAGTGTGGTCATCCATACCTGTTTCCAACTCACTGAGATGCTCTTTGGAACCACCTGTGCGTTCATCCCAGGAGCGTTTCCTGAGTGCCTAAAGTGTGCCCAGGTGGGGACAAAATTTACAGCTTCCCAGGGCTCCTCTCTGCCTGGTGCTTGGGAGTCCACCTTTGGTACCTGGTGATTTTAGTGCACAGTGAAGTTGGGGTCACCCAATGCAGAGAGAGTCCAACCACAGTCAGCAGGCCACATCCAGCCTGGTGGCTGCTTTTATGCATCACTAAAAGTGAAAATGGTTTCTACAATTTTTTTTTTTTGATAGTTGGAGGGGCATCAAAAGAGGAATAATGTCTCATGGTACAATTCAAGTGAAATTCAAATTTCAGTGTCCATAAGTCAAGGTTTATGAGTTACAGCCATGCTCATTTATTTGCAAGTTGTCTATGGCTGTTTTGTGGCTATAGCAGAGCTCAGGAGTTGTGACAGACCGCAGAATCCAAAATATTTACTATCTGGCTCTTTACAGAGAGTTTGCTGACCTCTGGCCTAGGAGAAGATGGACATACTCTAGGAAAGAAAAGCATCTGTGTATAAGAGTCATGTTTAGAAATGAATAGAATGGACTTAGTAACGTTTACTTTCCAAAGAAAGCAGAGGGAGTCATGTGGTTTTCTGAATTAATGGCAAAGTATTTAGATTAACACAGGCATTTAGGTAAGATTTTCCTAGAGACTGTGAATTTATGCCCTCAGTAAGTTAAGCTAATCATGTGCTTCTTTTCGTAGGCTGGGCGAACTTATGGACTTGATACTTTTCTCTTGAGAAACAAGCGAACTGAAAAGAAAAATGGCGTTTGTTGCAACACAAGGGGCCACGGTGGTTGACCAAACCACTCTGATGAAAAAATACCTTCAGTTTGTGGCAGCTCTCACAGATGTAAACACACGTGAGTTGATGCTTTTTGTCATTAAGAAATGTGTTGATGTGACACCTTCATCTCAGTTTAGATGATGCCCACACTGAGATAAGTGGTAACATTAACTTTTTTTCCCAACTTCCCCTTCTCTGCCTTGTGGAGAAGCAAACTGATGAGCATTACTGGCTGGAGCTCCAAAGAGGCGTGTGCGTGTGTGTGTGTGTGTGTGTGTGTCCTTGTCTGTGCATGCACACGCGTGTGTGGGAGTACGAATGCGTGTGACTGGTTATAGGGAACTAGTTATGTGCCTGCTTTTGGACCATGACAGTCAAACTGATAAGATCTGATTGCTTCTCTTAAATTATTAAATCCAGTAATTTTTAGGAACACCCTTAACATAATTTCAATTACCTGATCATTTGTTTTGTTATTTACAGCTGATGAAACAAAGTTAAAAATGATGCAGGAAGTTAGTGAAAATTTCGAGGTATGAGCTTTATATTTTATACCTTTTCACTTTGAGATAAATACTCAACATGTACTTTCCTACAGTTTCCTTTGTAGTCTTTTCACTGGTCACCTGAAAGTTATATTCTTTGTTAATGTAATGTGTTGTATTTCAAAATTGAAATTTGAAAATCTGCACAGTGTTGTCCACCGTCTTCACACTAGTGATAGTTGAGCCCCAAACAGTGTTGAGAAATGTTGCTTTGTTTAGGTATTTGACCTTTTTTTCACTTTTCAAATACGTATACCTCTTCTAGGCGTATGCTTTCAGAATACACTCAGACTTCTGTTGTAGATTTGTTACGTTAGGTAATGGATGTTATGTTACTATGTGGAAAGAGTGCTGGCTTTCAGTTTTGGCTCTCCTGTTTATAACTTCTCCGAGACTCGGTTTCTCTCTTCTGGATCTTATATTCTACAATTTTATATTGGTTGCTCAGATTCTATTCATTTTTCTTGTCTTTTCCCTCTTTGTTCTCTGATCTGTCCTCAGATTTCAATGGCTGTTTTTCCGTCATTTCCAATCTACTGTGATGCTATTTTTAAATTTCAGTTTATTTGTATTTTTTAATTTTAAAGTTTTAGTCACTGTACTTTCTATGATTTCCATTTGCTGCTGCTTTAGATGTCACTTCTGTGCAGAGATTCCTCATTTTCATTTATTGAGACCATATTTTCCCTTTATACTTTGAACATATTATAGTAAGTCTCTGCTAAATATAAAATTTGGGGTCTATCAAGGTTGATTTCTGTTGACTGTAGGTCACGTTACCTTGCTTCCTTGCATGTCTGGTAGGTTTGATTGTAAACCAGACATTGTGCGTGAAATGTAGGGACCCTTGGTTCTGTTACCTCTCTTGGAAGAGTTGATATTTGTTCTGTAGTCAGCAGTGCAGGTGCTGGCCGATCTCAATGAACTTGCGGAGGTTTGGTTTTATGCTGTGCTAGAGAGGGTCTGTGGGAAGCCCAAGGGGTTTCCCAAGTCCCTCTGATTTGGTAGGATTCAACCTCCGAACCCCATCTCCGTGTGGCTCTCACTGGAGATTGATTTTAGACTTTGTTGGGTTGGGGCTAAACTAGGCCTTCCTTGGCGGCGTGGTCCTTCGTCAGCTGAGTGTCTGAGGTGTCTCCAGGCATTTAGGTCTCTGCGCTGTGTCGAGGCGGGACCCCCAGTACCCTCTGACATCTCTTCATTTCTCAGTCCTCAAGCCCTGACTCCCTGGCAAACCTCAGGTAGTCTTCCCTTCCCTCACCAGAAGTACAGCCCAGTGGTCTGTCTGGGACTCTGGGGAGACCATCCACACCCCCATTCTGTAGTTCCTTCTCCTCTGGGGCTTTGCCCTGCAGATTCCAGCCACTTTCCAGGTGCCCACCCTGGGCTCTGGCCTCCTGAGCTCAGCTGGGAAATGGGGCCCGGGCAGAGAGTCGAGGTGGGGTGCAGCTGATGAGTTCCCCCTCTTCTGGAGATCACGGCCTTGCACTGCCTCTGGTCCAGTGCCCAAAACTGTTATCTGTATTTTGTCCAACTTGACCGTTAGTCTGGTGCCAGTCAGCCTCATAGGCCAAAGAGAAAGTGACTTTCTTATTTTTAATGCGGGGATGGTAAAACCTTTCTCAAAGAGCTAGTGTGATTGTTAAGGACAAAATGTTTCCTATCATTTGAATGCCCCTGTCATTTGAATCACTAAACATGAGATGAATGTTAGTGGGATTGAATCTGATACCTTAATATCTGTAGTAATGGATGGTATCTTTTTTTGGTAGGAAATTGTTTGGTTTTGTTCTGTGTTAAATAGATGTTTTTAAGAACGTGTTGCCTTGTACTGAGGTGGAAAAAAAAATCCTGAGATATTTAGAGATTGAGCAAAAGAGCTTTCTCTTCCACCCAGGCTATTAGTGCAAACTGTTTAAAAAAAAAAATACAGCAATTAAACACTGAGAAAAGAGGTGGGAGTAGAACAGGAAAGGCCTGCATTCTGCATTTTATTGACAGAACCACGGCGCTCAGAGGTTTACCTGAGAGGCTGAGATCACAGCGCCGCCCGTGATGCTGCGGGAGTGGCAGGTAGGCCAGGCCTTGGGTGCAGGGGGCTCTTCCAGTGAAGTGTCTCACCCCTTCCTCTCCTGTTGGCGAGAGTCTGGCAGTTAGCAAGTCAGTTCCCGCTTTGGTTTCAGATGCATTGATTAAATTAGCAGAATGAAAAGCGCTTGGGGCTTTTCCAAATAGCGCCTTTTGAAATCTATTTGATAGACATTTAGCTTAAATGAAATTCAGATGACTGAGTCCTTCGAAGAATGAAACACTTGGAATGACCACCAGAAAGTAATTCTAAATTACCACCACTCCTATCCCAGAACTAAATATTTAAATGAAATGAGTGAAATGAAGACTGCGCAAGGGTTTGAGGAATCTTAGAAATTCATTTCATTAACCACTTAGGGATAAGATTCCAAGCCAAGTAAGTATCATAGGGGCCGTCTATGCTGACAGAAAACAGAGAAACGTTCAAGTTAGAAGTCACGGAGAGAAAAAAAGAAAGAAATCACGGAGAAAATTCCTGTGGATCGAAAAGCTGGGGGCTGAGTTGGAATCCTGACATAATGACTGAGCAACTTGTTGCATCTGTCCTGTGGGAGAAATTTGACACTTAAGATGCTTTGAAAGCTGTGGAATCTGGATGTGTGTGCTGACGGGTCGATGAGCTGGCTTTCTAGATAACGTTGATAGTGTTCCATCTTGACTCTTACCCTCTTTTCCTTGAGTCCTTGAATGTTTCATAAAAGTTTCAGAAAAGTTACATGTTGGGGATGAAAAGTGACAAGCTCAGTTCTTGTCCCCTGTGGATTCGCAGGCAGCTGGGGGAGGGGCTGCCAGCTCCTGGGGGTGCACCCTTGCCCAGCGTGCTGTGGGCTCAGAGCCCCTGGAGTTGAACTTGGCCCTGGGAGACCAGTGCTTGGGTGTGTATTCCAGGAATGGCGACTCTTTCTTTGTTCCTATGGCGGCACACAGTTTTCTGGGTTTTGCCTGTATTTCCTCCTTCATAGATTCTCAGGCAGCAGGCAACCCTGGACCTGTGTCCTCTGCCCAGATCAGCATCTGCAGCGCCAGACACATTTAGTTGCAACCCATGGGCTTCTCAGACTCATGACAGTAAAAGCTTAGTGCCTCCCCCTTGTACTCCCATCCCTGCCACATGGAAACTTTAAGAAGTTCAGTAAGTGCCTTTGACACTCACACGTTCTCATCAGTTTGTGCTTTCACACGTGCTTTTCTTAGAACCTTCCCGCTCTGTCCGTGTTAACCCCTGCTGGCCTCTTAGGTTTTCATGTCCACATCCCTTCTTCGGAGGGTGTGCTCTGCCATTGGTTCCATCCACTCAGTCAGGCCTCATTGTCAGGTTCCCTTACCCCAGCGCTTCCCCCATCATAATTCTCTGTTACCAGATCGTTTCTTGACTACCTGTCTTCTCCACCACACTGCTGCCTCCCCCAACTCCAAGGATGTGAACTCTATCTACCTTCGTCCTCGTTTTATCCCCGTTGAGCATGTGATAGGAGTGCAGTTGTGTGTGCTGAAGGTGCAGGGGAGGCCTTCAAGGGGAAGAGGGAGGAGCCCTTGGGTGTTAGATCCTCATAAGCGGAATCCACTTCCCAAAGCTTTGTGACTCTGACAGTCAGCAGGCTCTGAGCTTTTTTTTTTTAAATCTGTAAAATGGACAAAATACTCAGAGAGTCGTGGTGAGGATTGAGTGAGGAAGAGTAAAAGGTACAGTGTTTGTGAAGCACAGGGGAGCTGTAAGTAACAGTGAGGGGACGCTGAGCATTTACCGTGGGCAGCGCGGAAGGCTTTCCGTGTATCCGCTCGTGTACTGTTCATGCGGCTACATAAGGCAGGAGGTGTCAGCCTCTTCACTGGTGGGACCTGGAGGCCCAGAAGGTCAGGGGCCTGTCCCAGGTCTACACTTGCTGAGTCGGGTCCGGACCCTGCCCTGGTCACCATCTGACTTCACTGTCTCCAGAATGCAGTTTCATTTCCTAGTCTCCTTTTAACACCCGTGATGTTCGTCTAACTCATACCAACCTAGAGTTTTCGATTTTAGTGTGGTCAGGCTCCTCACATTCTCCAGATGAAGAGATTCAGACCAAGTCCCCTTAGAGGGTGGCAAAGTCAACCCCGACAGGCTCCGAAGTATACGTTCTCCACAGCATCAGCTTTTCTAGGCTGAGCAGTAAATTTTAGTGTTTAGTTCTCTTGAATTGGATTTCAGAAACAGCTGTCAACTTATTTCAAACTATGTTATCATTAAAGCATCTGTAAGTTTTAAAAATTGCTATCAGCTCTCCTAAAATGTTTCTTGAGATGATTGTAATATGTGAATTTGCAATGGAATTATACGTACATAGACCTTAACAGTGGTTTTCTTTTCTTTCTGCTTGATTAGAATGTGACTTCCTCTCCTCAATATTCCACATTCCTGGAACATATCATCCCTCGATTCCTTACATTTCTTCAAGATGGAGAAGTTCAGTTTCTTCAGGAGAAACCAGCCCAGGTAATCTGTTCAAGAGAAGAATGTCCTGCTCTAGGGGTCTCAGTCCTTGTGAATGAAAACAACTCAAAACACTTAGGGCTGCCCTTAAAAATGAGAGAGATTTTGTCAGATAAGGGTCACTTTGCCCACGGCCATTGCCTCCTCAGGTAGCTGTCTTGGTTTTATTTCCTCATGGCCACCTCTCTCCACACTTGCCGGCCAGTTCGTGTGTGTGGGCTGCATGTTGTAGCTGAGTTCACACATGTGTACATGTGGGGGGAGAATTCCACCCCATGCCTGACGCCCAACTCTAACCTCACACTGTTTTCAGTTCCTGTAACTGCCCGCTCTTATCTATACCCCCACCTCCTCTTTGCACCTCCCCCACATACTTTGACCTTGATCTTTTTAAAACAGCCCCATCTTTTTTTTTTTTTTTTCCTATAAATGTTTCAGCTTGTATCTCTTAAAGAATTTTAAAAATTACCGCAGCACCAGTGGAAGTGAATTGCTGAATGAAACATTCTCGTGTGGTGCCAGCTTGAGCTGTGCCTCTGAGTTCTGTTTGAGTTCTTAGTTCAATAGACAAAATCACGAAAGCCTGGCATAGCCTGCGATACGATTAGTCGTTCAGTCCGAGGTACCTGGAGAGCTCGTCCCAGGAGCTGAGCTGAGACCATGCAGGGAGATGGCCGATGAAGTTTCATTGGTGTTCTGCTCTTTCTGTCTTAAATTCACACCCCCGCACTCATTTTTGTCCTTCTGCTGGCGGTGGTGACGAGGTGTGGAAGAAAATTTGGCTTACTTGACTTGGTACACAGCTACAGAAATACTGAAAATACCAGTTTGTAGTACATGCTTGGGATTACATTTAAATAATTTATGGGACTGTTTGTAAAATGGGCTCCATCTTGTAGCACGGTGGCTCCCAGTGATGGGTGCAGGCGTGTGTGACACTTGTAGGATGCAAAAAATTATCTTGGAACTCTTGGACGGGTTTCATATTTACACCTTTGTCTCTCCTTAACAGCAACTGCGGAAGCTTGTTCTTGAAATAATTCATCGGATACCAACCAACGAGCATCTTCGTCCTCATACCAAAAATGTTTTATCTGTGATGTTTCGCTTTTTAGAGGTAACTTTTGAGAATTCTTTTTATTTAGCCACTTTCAAAGCTTTTAATGATTTTCTTACAGTAAAATCCTGTGTGTAAACAACTGTTTCCCTTTCAGTAAAGTTCTGTTTCACAAATAGAAGTTGTCTTAACTGCCTGTTTTCTCCCACTTTGCCAGCCAGATTACTAAGAAGGATTATTAAATGAAGATCTTCCTTTGAGTCACTGGGGCCTTGGCTGACATAGTGGGTGGTGGCTGACAGTTCGGGGGTCTGAGCTCGGGGGTCATTGGCTTTGCGCCTCTGTGTTTGTATGGCTGTCGTGAAGAGTTGCTCAGATTCTTGGGGTTAATCCATGTGGTACCTGTTAAGCTAGCCTCTGGCATCATTTCCTTGCTGTCCTCCGTCTTGACGTGTTTGGCATTCTGCCGCGCTCCTGGGCCCCTTGGGAAGATGAGCTCTGGAGGGTGTAGCATTGAGCTCAGGTCTCGGCTCTGCCCGTGTGCTGACTCTGTCACATCAGCCTCACTCCTCTTGCCCTGAGCCTTCGCTTCCTCTGTTAGGATGTGGATGACACCCCAGCTCCTCCCATGGTGTGTGTCGAGTTAGCACGGGTCCAGTGCACGTGGGGTGCTCAGCTGTCATTCTCCTGGCAGTCTTTGCAAGCAGTGAGACGTGTCTGTGGTTAAGACCTTGGTTCATAGTGTGACTTGCTGGTTACTCATCGGTTGACTCTGGCAGAACCTACAGGTGGGAAATCGTCAGCTGGTCCACCAGAGGCCACGAACATGTCCTGTCTGGGTCGGCTGTGTTCTCTGGGTTTATCAGTTTTCTGCAGATCACATCTAAGTGGGTTGGTGGAGGGTGTATATGTGAAGAATGCTGAGGAAATACTCTTTAATCTTTTTAATAAGATAAGTTTTCAGTAATATAACTCTTCTAAATGTATTTTTTTTAAAGACGGAAAATGAAGAAAACGTTCTTATTTGTCTGAGAATAATTATTGAACTACACAAACAGTTCAGGCCGCCCATCACCCAGGAAGTAAGTGTTTATTCTGATGGCATTTATGAAGTGTGCTGACAGATTCCTTCTGCTGTGTGAATTTTTCACTCTGAGTTTCCTTTCTTCTTTTTCCCACCTTACGTGTCTGTAGGTTTTATAATTCAACTGTGGATAACATATCACATCCTATTGTTTCCCTTCACTTTGTCTGTATGTGTTTCCCAATCATAAAGAATGTTTTGTAAAGTTCATTTGTAATAGGTATATGATGATCTTTTACAGTTTTGATAGTTAGGGCATTTCAGAGTTTTTAATCTTATGACCGTAACCTAGTATCTGTTTACAGCTTAAATTACCTTGTAGACTGAATGTTTAGAAGTAGGATCCCCAGGTCACAGGTGTCGCATTCGAACGCCTCTGAGCCCGCTGGCCCCCTGGTGTGCAGAGGGCTCCAGCAGCTTGCGTGCCTCGGTGCGCGGGAGTCTCCCTGGCTCACTGCCTCCAGCTTGTGGTGGTACTACTTTTTGAAAGGCAAGAAGTGGCATTTATTATCATTTTCATTCCTTTGCTCTCCCTGAATTAGAAAACTTGTTTTCTGTTTGTCAGTCTTGGTTTCTTTTTCTTTTTTTGATCCGTGTGTTCACATTCATTGCCTATTTGTATCTTGAGTCTGGCATTTTTCTTGCCTGTTTCATGGGATCTTATATATGAAGACTATTGATATTTTTCTTACTGTAAGCATTTTCTGTTTACAGATATCTTCATATTGTCTTCTTTTTTTTTTTAGATTCATCATTTTTTGGATTTTGTGAAACAGATTTACAAGGAGCTTCCAAAAGTAGTGGTATGCCATTTTTTATATTATTTGAATTTATCTTTATATTTATGCCTTCCTTATTCCAAAGGATTAAAGGAATAATTGGAGGGGTACTGATTTTACAACAAGGAACATTTAGTCAGAATCTAGGTTGATAAATTGTTGCTGTTCATTTGCTAAGTCGTGTCCAACTCTTGAGGCCCCATGGACTGCAGCATGCCTGGCTCCCCCGTCCTTCACCATCTCCCAGATAGCAATTGATAAGTTAGACACTTGAGAAAGAGTCCTTTTGGTTTCATTGTTTAATTTTTACATAAAAGCAGTATATTCTTGTAGAAGTTTTGCATTTTAAAAAAAAGGAAAACAAATTGTCCATAATTATCTTTTTACTTGTAAGCAACCATTGACGTTGCTGTTTCCAGTTTCACTTTGTGTTTTGTAGAGATGGTTTGCACTCACAGTCTTGAAGGTTTTTGGGGAGTGGTGTATACTGGCAACATTTTTCTATGTCATTAAAATTTTTCCGTATCTTGAACTATTTCTGAGCAGGGCCACCCGTGTTCAAGTGTGTGGAGTGGAAGAGGAGCGCCCCCTCGCTCCCCGTCCCCCCCACTGCTAGGACTAGCCGTCACAGTGGGGAGCGTCCTCCAGGGCTCTCTCTGGCAGTCTGGCTCTCTCTGGAAGTTCTGAGTGACCGATAATTCTGCCGTATTCGTGTACTCTGACCTTCTCCCTGGTTCCCCCCATTTTTCAATTCATTGCTACCACAAATAATGCTGTGGTATAAGATCATTGTCCATAAACGTGTTTGTTTCAGAGTTTCTACTGTAAAGGTTTTTTTTTAAGCTTGAATTTTTTAAAGAATTAACACATGGGAAAATTGACCTTTTGTTTTCTAAGGATTTTAGTCTGCTGCTGCTGTTCATTTGCTCAGTTGTGTCTGACTCTGCGGCCCCGCCCACCAGGCCCCTCTGTCCTCTACCATCTCTTGGCGTTTGCTCCGGTTCATGTCCATTGAGTCGGTGATGGCTCATAGTGTGTAAAACTTACATTGCCTTCTAAGTTACCAAATTATCAGCGTGTCAGCTACCATTTTGATCAAAGAAGAGCTGTTTTTCTTACGAAGCTGTCTTTTTTTTTTTTAACATGAAGCCCAAATTCCACTGAGAACGAAGCTTGCCAGTGAGGTCCTTCCTGGCTTTTTTTTTCATTTATTTTTATTAGTTGGAAGCTAATTACTTTACAATATTGTAGTGGTTTTTGCCATACATTGACATGAATCAGCCATGGATTTACATGTATTCCCCATCCTGATCCCCCCTCCCAGCTCCCTCTCCACCCCTTCCTGGCTTTTTAAGACGTCTCTTGTACTTTGCTTCTGTTCCATATCTGACCTTATTTAGGAGACTGAGAAGTTAATTCAGTAGGGACCAGCTCCTGGTTTCTTATCACTAGAGAGCTGGGTTGCATCCTCCTGATTCACTGAGGTAGCAGTGTCACGTGGCACGCCTTTCCTCTTCCATCGGGCAGGAAAAACTAGTAGAGAGTGCTGTGGGCAAGTCTGTTCTCTGTTGGAGGTGGAGAATGTGTCGTGTTATCTTCATGGTCCTGAGAAAAGGGGGCTGCTAGTACTGTGGGCTTGGTGTTGCATACGCGGGCAGGACATTGAGCACCCCCCCCCCCTCCGCCCCACATCAGGCGTGTTTTATTAAGAGGAATGTTGTGTTTGACTTTAGGAAAAATGACTTCTATTCTTTTTCTGTAGAACCGCTACTTTGAGAACCCTCAGGTGATCCCCGAGAACACCGTCCCTCCCCCAGAGATGGTCGGAATGGTCACGACGATCGCTGTGAAGGTGAACCCCGAGCGTGATGACAGCGAGACAAGAGCCGTGCGTGTCTCCGTTGTTCCGCTCCTAGCTTTGCTTTTATCCGAGTCTCCTCCCCCTGATAGAGGAAGCCTGAGCTCTTGACTTTTTAGACCACTAAGCTTTTTGGTTTTTTCGTAAAAATTAAACACATGGAGACGTTTAAAATAAACAAATAAATGTGTGTGTGCACAAGAGAGCCTCACTGATTGTGCTCTGTAGGTGTGCACGTGAAGTCGCTCACTATTGATGCAGAGACGCTCAGAATCGTGCTGGAATCGGGAACCAGAAGGAACAGCTGACCCTGCGGGGGGCCCTGGTCTGTCCTTAGCTTCAGCAGTAGTGAGGTCACTTTAAACTACATATAAACCTGTAGTTCAGTGCCTGCCCGTGTGGGCTCTGGGGACGGAAGTTCTAGAATGTTACAGCCCCGCCACTTGCATTTTCTCATTGTAGGAAAGTTCATGAACCATGAGTTTTGTGAAGGTAACACTGTTATTTTCTGCAGCTCATGTGTTAAATCTGTAGCACTTGCCACATAGGGAACATGTATTGAGTATGTACTATGACTGTGTTCTATGATTAAATCAAGACAATCACCTGTATTTGTTCCACTGCAATGTTTTGCAGACTGTTTCAGTATGAGCTAAGATAAATAGGAAACTACATTTTAGTTTATAAGGAACAAAGCTTCCATTTCTTTGCTCTTCCTGAATTAGAAACTTTTGTTTATCAGTCTTTGTGTTTCTTTTTTCACTTCCCTTTTCCTATCCATTCATTGTCCATTGTGTTTTGAGTCTGATATTTTCCTTACCTATTTGAGATTTTATATATTAAAAGACTTATTTTTTTCTTATATTTATTTTAAGTATTTTTCTTGTTTATAAGTACCTTTGAATAAAACTAGGTACACACATATTTCTTACTGTTTTTCTTTTGAAAGTGAAAGTCACTCAGTCGAGTCCTACTCTCTGTGACTATGTATAGTCCATGGGATTCTCCAGGCCACAATACCGCAGTGGGTAGCGTTTCCCTTCTCCAGGGGATCTTCCCAACAGAGGGATCGAACCCAGGTCTCCCACACTGCAGGCAGGTTCTTTACCAGCTGAGCCACAGGGAAAGCCCAAGAATACTGGAGTGGGTAGCCTATCCCTTCTCCAGCAGATCTTCCCGACCCAGGAATTGAACTGGGGTCTCCTGCATTGCAGGCAGATTCTTTACCAACTGAGCTATCAGGGAAGCCCATAACAGATTTAAAAAAAATTTTTTTTTTAATTTCTCCAGTCAGTTGAATGTCTTTTTGACATATTTTCTTGAGGATTTTTCTACAAGTGATGACGCTATAAAATATAAAACCCTTTACATTGAATGATAATTCTTGTGCTTTGTTTTCAAAATACTTTGCTTCTTTCACTACAGATAATTGCAGAGATGAGTCAGTGTTTTCCTTGCCCTTTATTATGACCGGGTGGTGCTCAGCAGTGGGACAATGATGGGGGCTATTTTAGGTGCCAAGGTGGTGACCACAGTCCTCTGTATTCCTCTCTTCCAGCATTCCATCATTCCCAGAGGATCGCTTTCTTTGAAAGTGTTGGCAGAATTGCCCATCATTGTTGTCTTAATGTATCAGGTATGCGTATTTCCAACAGTTTTTGGGATTTGGGCTTCTCATTTTACTGCACTTTACACACCTGCTTTACTGTGGCAAATAGATGTGTATGTTACACGTGTGCCGAGTAATGAATCTCAGTGTCTTTGCTATGCCGAATTAGTTTGCTGTAATCGGAGTGAAGAAGCATAAGAATCTGATGTGTTTGCTTTTAGCTCTACAAACTGAATATCCACAATGTTGTTGCGGAATTTGTGCCCCTGATCATGAATACCATTGCAATTCAGGTATCTGCGCAAGCCAGGTGAGATTTCTCGGCCAGTGATGTGGCCGACTGCCATCACTCTTTAATCCAAATGGCTCTATACTTGCTGTCGTCATTTGTGAAACAAGAAACTTAGATAAAATTTTGGTTTAACTTGTATGTATTTGTGGCTTTCTGAACTTAAATTTTGATGCTGATAGTAATGGTTTTTTTGGCTCCTTATTTCGGAAAGATGACGTGCCCCCTCTGTCCTTGGTGTCATGTGAATTTAGAACTGTCATCAGGGCCTCCTGTCCTGGATCTCAGCTGTGAGATGTTCCAGGCCGCCTCACCTCCAGGCCTGTTTTCCTGCTGCCCCTCACCCTTAGTCACTGCCCGGGCCAGGCCCTGTGAAGCCTCTCAGCAAAGCATCCTCTCTGACCTCACGGCATTCCTCCTCAGACCCTTATCACTTGTCTCTTGACTTGCAGCCTGTCTGGCTCTGGGTCACTCGAGGGCAGGATCTAAGGATGGATCCGCACTAAGAACCTCTGTGGCACAGGTCTTTCATTGCTCAAATAGGTGCCTTCCTTGGGCAGCAGGCGGGTCGGTCTCCCGTTGACTGTTGGGGTTCAGGTTGTGGCTGTTGCCCAGGGGCCTGGTAGAACGGCCTGCTTTATGTCTTTAAGGCCTCTTTATGTTACCCAGAACTGCGTAAAAATGTGGGCACATTGACTGTTGCTGCTGTGTAGAAGTCAACCTTTTGGGCTTGGTAATTACCGTAGGTGATATAATGTCACCTAAAGAACTGAGAGCTAATGTTGTCAATTTTACCACTTCTCACTTAGGCAACATAAACTTTACAACAAGGAGCTGTATGCTGATTTCATTGCTGCTCAAATTAAAACGTTGTCATTTTTAGCTTACATCATCAGAATTTACCAGGTAAGCTCATTGACTTCTGTCTTAACTCAGGTTTGCTGAAATACAATTTACAAGGAGTAAAGTTTACCTTTTGTGGGTGTATAGTTTGCTGAATCAACAAATACGTACCTAACCACCAACCAGTACGTCAAAATATAGAACATTTCCATCTTCCAAAAAATTCCTCTTATACATACATGGTCAATTTCATCCTCCCACCTCCCGTCTGTGGCAAACACTGGTTTGTCTTCTGTCCCCATAATTTTTGACCTTTCCCAGAATGTCAAAGAGATGACATTTTTATATTGGTAAAAAATCTGAATTAGATGCCCTTTGATATTTTGGTCAGCTTGAGTTATCGTGAATAACTTCCTGAGATGCCTCAGAAGGCAGATGTGACTTGAGCTCATTCTGAGCTGATTAAAGGTGTCATTCTTGACTCACGTCGATGGGGTGACTGAGTGAAGAATTTTGGTTTTTAACTTCGAGGTTTATTTCTCCCTCCTTCCCTGTAACAGGGACATTGTTGAAGGATGGAAAGACGCAGAAAACAAAAAGGACCTCTGTGATCCCATTGAACTACTCTTGTGTCGCCGCCTCTCCCAGCAGGGCGGCAACACGCAGACTGACGAGACTTTTGGGCTAATGCTTGTTTGTTGCTTTCTGAGGGTCCTCTGAGCCAACTGTAGTCCTCCCTGAAATTTTTTTTTGTTTTAAAGTTTGTAAAACTTGGGTTTTTCTCAACAGCTGCCCACCAATGTAACTGCGTTGCTTTCCTCTCCCTGGTGCAGGAGTTGGTGACTAAGTACTCTCAGCAAATGGTCAAAGGAATGCTACAGCTGCTTTCAAACTGCCCGGCGGAAACCGCGCACCTCCGGAAGGAGCTGCTCATCGCCGCCAAGCACATCCTCACCACCGAGCTGAGAAACCGTACGTGCGCCCGGCCTCTGCCTGCCCGTCTGCACGTGGGCTGGGCCGTCGGCCCGCTTAGCGTTCTGGCTCCGTTGACCTCTGCCTTGCTTATTGCTGCTCTGGCTGTGTTTTCTCTCCTGTGTCTCCCCTCTTCCCCTCTCCCCCTCGTTCCTCTCTCTCTGAAGGCCTCTCTGTTTCACCTGCCCCCAGGGTTCTTGCTTTATCCCATCAACAATTTCATAATTAATGTGACAGTCTTCTTAGCCCAGTTTGCAGTCTGAGGAGCTCTCAGTATGTCTCTGCCTTCTGACTGCCTATCTTTTGACACTGCAAATACCCATTTGCTCTTTCTGACTCACAGCCAGCGAGTTTTAAAAGGTGAGAGGAAGACAGTGTTTTCTTTCTGCATGCTGTGAAAATGATGAACAGTTTTACACGGAATGTCTTAAAATCTGTTTGCTGAAGTGACTGAGTCGCATCTGGAGTGACTCTTTCGGTTTTCTGCCGTCTGAGTAATAGCGACTTTGGAGGTGCGGTGGGGAGCCACGCAGTGGGAGGTTTGTCCCTGCTGAAGTGCTGACAGATTAGAAATCTTTCTCATGTTTGTTTGGTCACCCCCGACCCAGCAGGCAGGGTGGATCTTTATCAGGCACTCTTTTGGGGCCGTGAAGCTTGGTTTTAGTCTTGTTAACTCTACAGAGATCAACAGGTTTCCAAGACACTACTCTCTGAAGTTAGGTTAGATGTTAGACTGGTTGAATTCAGCTTTTAGAGACTGCTGTTTTTTTTCTTCCAAACAAGATTTCAGATATTTATTTTGAAGCCCATTGTTAGTTTACATAAAGTATCCTTATTTCTCCACGATGACCAACCTTAAGATCTTTAAGAAGGACAACTTCAGGGCAGTGGATAAAGGGGCATTTAGGGACTACTGCCCCCTTGGGTGGTCGGTACCAGCTTTTAAGGACCTTGGACTGAACTGCTATGAAGCACTGGGGCAGGTTCCCCGCCAGGGACACGAGGCGCGTGGTTTACCTCTGACACTGATGTGTGTGAGGCCCGTGGCTGGCGTGGCCCAGCAAAACCAGCATCTTAGACTGAAGCATCATGTGTACCCTCCTCCTCCCCGCTTTCCCAAATCTGGGTGGCTGGTTGGTGCAGAGCCGCTCCTGTGAACGTACCATTAAGGGATTTGCTGGCCGCCTGACTTGTTTAGTGATGGAGGCCATGGATGTTTGTGTTCCAGAGTTCATTCCTTGCATGGACAAGCTGTTTGACGAATCCATTCTGATTGGCTCAGGATATACCGCTCGGGAGACTCTCAGGTATGATGGTAAAGCCAGCGCTGGGGCCAGGGATCCGGCACTGTGTCAGGAGCGCCTATGAACGTGGGCTGTGGGCTTTTCTCTCCCATTGGATCAAGAATTGCAGGAAGTTTCAGAGATGCCTCGGTTTGCTTTATGTGCCTTGGCTGAATCAGAGTCGCTGTCTTGATTTACACTGTAGGCAGAACTGTTTGACTAGTGTTGTGGTTTTGTTTTCTAAGTAGGAAATGTGACACATGACCTATAAGGTACTAATTGACAGGCTGTGTTTATATGAGCAGCAGAGCCCATTCAGGGCAGGGCGCACCGGTAGGTGGTTCTGCTCAGGTTAACCAGGTATCACGGTGTAAACATGGAGGTGCATTTATGTGCAAGAAGGTAACCATCCTTTTCAACTTAGAAAAGATTTAAGCAACAAGAGAAGACTGGAGCCTTTTACTCCTATAGCTGGGAGGAGGAAATGGGGAACGCGCGACCGGTGCAGTGTGCCCAGACCAGCCATCCCGCCGCCGGTGTCCCTGGGGCGGTGGAGCTGGTCGCCCGCAGACGGGGTCAGGGCATGCCGAGATGCGCTAGCGGAGGTCTCCGCCCGCAGGCCCCTCGCCTACAGCACCCTGGCCGACCTCGTGCACCACGTCCGCCAGCACCTGCCCCTGAGCGACCTCTCCCTCGCTGTCCAGCTGTTCGCCAAGAACATCGACGACGAGTCCCTGCCCAGCAGCATCCAGACCATGTCCTGCAAGCTCCTGCTGAACCTGGTGGACTGCATTCGCTCCAAGAGCGAGCAGGAGAGCGGCAACGGGCGCGACGTGCTGATGCGGATGCTGGAGGTGGGGCTCCCCCCAGCCCGCGCGCCCCGCCCCGCGTGCTCCCCGCCCCGCGCCTTCTCCCCTCCCCGGTGCTGTGTGCTCACCGAGCACTTGACCCGCAGTTCACGGCCGCCTGGTCGCCCAGCTGGGGCCTGGGTGTTTAAACTCCCTGGGTTCAAGCCCCCACTCCCTCATCAACTAGCCGAGGGTCCTGCGGCGAGATGCTGGACCCTCTCTGCTGGCCTGCTCGCCCCCTGCCCGGGTCAGTCACGGGCCGCTTCCTAGGACAGTCAGGGCTGAGGGAGGCAACCACGGGCGTGCTCAGCGCGCTCCTGGAGGACAGTCCGGAGTGGTGTCTCCCGGGACGCTGTGTAGCCCAGCGCTCCCTTGTTCATGAACGTCTCTAGGGAGGTGTCTGGTGCCGGGTCAGGGGAGGGCAGTGTGGGTCATGGAGCGCGCCCAGGGCGCGTCCTGGCCCTGCCCATCAGCCCGGTCACCCCCTGCTTCTCCCCGGGGGAGGTTCCTCTAGTAACTCGGGAGGGGAAACAACCAACTCCAGCAGGTGGCTTCAGAGAGTCTGTTCTGTCCCCTGGACGGGCGCTCGGCCTGGTGAAGAGAGTGACTTGGGTCTGCCTTCCACCTTCCCTTCCTGACAGGTGTTTGTTCTCAAGTTCCACACCATCGCGCGGTACCAGCTCTCTGCCATTTTTAAGAAGTGCAAGCCTCAGTCTGAGCTGGGGGCCGTGGAGGCGGCCCTGCCCGGGGTGCCCTCGACCCCCGCAGCCCCGGGCCCAGCCCCTTCCCCAGCCCCTGTCCCCGCCCCAGCCCCACCGCCGCCCCCGCCGCCCACGCCCGCCACCCCCGTGACCCCAGCCCCCGTGCCGCCCTTTGAGAAGCAAGGCGAGAAGGACAAGGAGGACAAGCAGACGTTCCAGGTCACGGACTGCCGGAGTCTGGTCAAAACCCTGGTCTGCGGCGTCAAGACCATCACGTGGGGCATCACGTCGTGTAAAGCTCCTGGTGGTAATCCCGCTCCTGAGTCGCTTAGATGTGCTCTTCCCGGGCGGGGTGTTGCTCCCAGCAACTGACTGTGCGCTCTTTTTTCCAGAAGCTCAGTTCATCCCCAACAAGCAGCTACAGCCCAAAGAGACCCAGATTTACATCAAGCTCGTCAAGTATGCGATGCAGGCTTTAGACATTTATCAGGTAAGGCCGCGCCCTCAGGCCAGGCTCCTCTGAGAATTAAGGTGCTGGTGGCAGCAGGGGTCTCACTAGGGTGGTCTGCCGTACTGATGTTCCCGGGTTGAGTTTGTTCTGTAGCACAGGGTTGCGTCGACGGTGAGAATTCTCATGTCAGTATATTTTGAGGGGCAGGTGGTATAAAGGGAATGCAGTAGAAATGAGATTTAATTTTACTGAATTTGTTACTGCTAACAAAGGTTTTTGGGTTTTTTTGTTTTTACAAATTTTAGTTGAGAGTAGAGAATTTAGAAGATGGGGGGCAGGTGGGCAGTAGACATTTGTTTTCTAATTCAGGTACTCTTGAGTACGCGGCTGATCTGGTTATGAAATGGAATATGTTCAGAGACTCGGTTTAGATTCCCGTGTGGTTTTTTCCTCTGTGCAAGGTTCAGATAGCAGGAAATGGACAGACATACATCCGAGTAGCAAACTGCCAAACGGTGAGGATGAAGGAAGAGAAGGAAGTGCTGGAGCACTTTGCTGGTGTCTTCACAATGATGAATCCGCTGACATTTAAAGAAATCTTTCAAACCACAGTCCCTTACATGGTGGAAAGAATCTCAAAAAATTATGCTCTACAGGTATGACTGACGCTCCTTTCTTATGTTCTTTCAACATGCGTCGAATACTTCGTATCCCTTTTATTTCTAAGTAACGTGCCTAAGGATAGTGCTTGTAGAGCAGAATTTATAGAGAACTGTTCATTTCAGTCGCTCAGTCGTGTCCGACTGTTTGCAACTCCATGGACTGCAGCACAAGAAGCTTCCCCGCGCATCACCAGCTCCCCGAGCTTGCACAAACACATGTCCATCGAGTCGGGGATGCCATCCAACCAGCTCACCCTCTGTCGTCCCCTTCTCCTCCTGCCTTCAATCTTGTCCAGCATCAAGGTCTTTTCCAGTGAGTTAGTTCTTCACATCTTGTGGCCAGAGTATTGGAACTTCAGCATCAGTCCTTCCAATGAATATTCAGGACTCATTTCCTTTAGGATGGACTGGTTTGATCTTGCAGTCCAAGGAACTCTCAAGAGTCTTCTCCAACATCACAGTTCAAAAGCATCAATTCTTTGGCGCTCAGCTTTCTTTATGGTCCATAAATAGAACTGTTAGGCCGTAGTAAAAAAACAAAGTGTTTTCAAAAGCTCAAGGTATTTTGGACCAGTTCTTTTCATAGTAGAAATTAAGTATGTGCTAGACGTAGGCTCTTGGTACTTCACAGTGAGGGTGAAATGACAGATTTGAGTTCTTCAAGTGAACTGTTCCATGCAACGCTCAAATCAATTTTGGTGGGGTTTTTTTTTTTTTTCCTTTTGGTGGATAACTCATGTCTGGAGTGTCTGATACAGATTTGATTTTGTAATTTTGAAAAGTTGATTGCTTTTTCTTGCAGCTGCTTTGTGGACAGGGTGATTTTTGTCACGTGCGTTTCTCGTTTTGACAGATTGTTGCCAATTCCTTCCTGGCAAACCCTACTACCTCTGCTTTGTTCGCTACGATCCTGGTGGAGTACCTCCTGGACCGCCTGCCAGAGATGGGCTCCAACGTCGAGCTCTCCAACCTGTATCTCAAGCTGTTCAAGTTGGTCTTCGGCTCCGTCTCCCTCTTCGCAGCTGAAAATGAGCAAATGCTGAAGGTAGAGTCAGACCCAGGCCGCGCGTTATGTTTGGGGGGTTTTTTGGTCGTCGTTGTTTTTTAATACTTTTCATCTTGAGCAGAAACTGCAATGGCTCTTTATATTTCCAAACCCAATAATATTAAATTAATAAATGTTTGCAACTAGTTGGAGCCAAGTGTGGAAAACACTGCAGGTGTTTCAAAGCAGAGCTGCTCCTGGTTGTTTGCTGACCCAGGATGAACACAGGAGAACTCTCACCAGCAGGGCTTGTCAGTAGTCTCAGCACCACTGACTTTTCATTTTTGAAGTCATTTCTTACATGAACCACACAAGTAGGGTAGGAGCACATCATGTTCTTTAAAAAAAAAAAAATCGAATGACACAAAAGACTGGAAGAGGAAGGAACATCCGACCTCTCAGATCTGACGAGAAGTGGTCGGCTATTGAACAGTTCCCGTCATATCCCCTTCTTTCCCAGCACATCATGTCTGTGTTCGTATCTTCTTGTGTTCGGCACACAGACACCCCATTTCAGGACTGTTTGTTCATTTTTCCTCTGAATCAAGGACTGCAGCCAATTTGTGTCCCTGTATTAAGGCCGTCTGGGAGGGGTGTGTTTCCTGACGCACTCTTCAGCGCGTCATGGTATCTTGTCAGTTACTTGATGCCAGCAAATGGCAGAAGCCAGCGCGTGCTTACAGCAGCCACTGCAGGCAGCGCATGGAACAAAAAACCTTATCAAAATTCTCTTCTGCTGATGGCAGGATATTTTTATTACCAGTTCTGTCTGAAGAGAGATGTTCTCCTGTAGGGGGAAGTTTGAGAATGTTAAGGAGATCCATTTTCTTCTGAAGTAAATGTGACATAAAGCACCAGTAATCTGTGCTTGTGTGAGACATTTTCCTCCACTTTTTCTGTTACGTAGTTAACCAGTTATCAACACCCTTGATGTTACTTCTGAGTTAGTATAAAAAGACAAACTTTCAGAAAGATATAAAATGTTTGTGTTTTTTGTCCACATAGTTCAATATCTTCAATAATTCAGTTTTTGCCTGTATTAAGGGGACAACTGTATAAACCAGCAACCAACAGAAAAGAGAATAAAGCCTAACAGACAAGTCTAATGATGAGGTGCCTGAATATTGTTCAAGAGATGTTCAAAGAATAATTTGATGGAATGCTTTGTCTTGGGACTAATTAATACAGATGATTTATCTGTAAAAGAAAGAATTCATGCCAGATACAGTTACAAATGACTATACTGATAGTTTGCAGTCAATAGTTAGCTTTAAATGTGCCTGCAGAAAACCTCACATCAAACTTAACCTGCCGCATGTCAAACTAGGATTTGAAGTACCAGATAAAAAGCTAACCTATTTTAAGCTGTTCATTAAACTTTAAGCTAATAAAGTGGTTTCTTAAAGTAAATAAATACTCATGAACAGAGTTTTTGATCAAGTCTTCTAAAACGTTAAGATCTCGAACATCTTTTGAGGCTTTTCCCAACTTTACCTGTGTAGCATGTGATCGGTAGTGAAGTTTCCGTGTCTTTGGGTTGCTTTTTGTGTTTCGATAGTTACTAAGAGACCAGCTTCTTTCGTCTTGTTTGATTATTTAGTCTTAGGAAGGAGGGACTGTTCACAAGAACTGCAGAGCCAGCAGGCCCTCCAGGTCCCGCTGCAGAGTGTCTGCAGCATTGCCTCCCTACGTGTTAGTGGTAAGATAGGAACCTAGGAAATGCTGTTTTCCCGCCAAACTGGGGGAAAAGCTACCTGTATTTTAAGAGAAATTAATTTCAATCAAATAAAAGTTGGAAAGATTCTGTTTTGTTTTTCTTTTTGGAATAAGTTCATCAAGATGACCTTCCCTTCCTCCCTTTGTGCAGTGAACCGTCCTCCCTTCGGAGTCTGTTAACCTGCTTTTTCTCCATCCTGCAGCCTCACCTGCACAAGATTGTCAACAGCTCGATGGAGCTCGCCCAGACGGCCAAAGAGCCCTACAACTACTTCCTGCTGCTTCGGGCCTTGTTCCGCTCCATTGGGGGCGGGAGCCATGATCTCCTGTATCAGGAATTCCTGCCCCTCCTCCCCAACCTCCTGCAAGGTCAGAGCAGTGATCCGGTTGCCGTTGAGTCTTGTGTGCTTGCGTGAGTTTTGGCTGACCTTGTTTGCTGGGGTTCCTCCTCTGTACCTGGTCATGGTGAGGGGACATGTGTGCGTGTGTGTGTCTGTCCCTGTGTCTCCAGCTTTAAAGGGGTGGGTACGTCTCCCTGCTCAGAATTGACTGGGAGTGGGAAGGTCTTCATTGACCCTAGTTAGGACATTTTTGTAGCATTTAGGAAGCAATTTTAGAGAGTGGTTTAGTAAGATCAGGGATCCCTAGATTGAAAGAAAACAAGAAGGCAAAAAACAAGTTATAAAGCTGATATAAGCCATATATATAATATATAAAAATATTTTTGTGTTTTTATTTACTTGCTAAAGTGCGTAGACAGGATTCTTTCATTCCTGTGCATTAGGAATGCTTTCAAGGCTTATAGATAAAGGGGATCTTGAGTCCAGTGAATGTTCACAGGTATGAACTGAGTAGACACACTGTCCTAGGAATTCTTTTTCGTTTTTTTTTTTCTGTAATGGTGAGCTTTTGGCAAGGGATTGAATCTTCTTCTGTGTTTTCTTTATAAATTCTTTCAAGAGAAGCCATTTATAGCATAATGTACCCAGAAGGTACCTGGGAAATCCTTGAGCATGTTGAAGGTAGTGTTAGTTGCTCAGTCCTGTCCGACTCTTTGTGACCCCACGGCCTGTAGCCCACCAGGCCCTTCTGTCCATGGGATTCTCCAGGCGAGAATACTGGAGTGGGTTGCCATGCCCTCCTCCATGCTGAAGGTGAACGTGGCCCTGAGTCCCCCGGGAAGTGCTTAAGGAGGCCCGTAGGCGGGCTGTGTTGTCTGTGTTTGACCTGACTCCAGGCCTCCCCAGCCTGCGCCCTCTGCTCCGGTCAGTCTCACGGCCTTGCCTGCAGTCTCCGCAGCCCGCCTTCTCTCCCTCCTGGGAGCGGGCCTGGCCCCTCTCCTTGTCTCCCTGCCCCTTTGGTTCTGAGCCTGGTGCCGCTGCTGTGCCTTGCCCCGCCTCACGGGCCCTCTTGCTTCAGCCTCGGTGCCCGGGACGCACCTTGTCCAGGGGGCGCTGTCACCTGATTTTCTCTTCCCAGCCGTCTCTCAGGTTCTGTGGGCAGGTCCACATCTGACGTTTTTCAGGAGAGGGGTTCAGTAAATACTCCGTTACCTTCGTGAAGCCTTGTGAAGAGTGTACAGGGCCCTGGGTTTGTAAGAAGGAAGCTCCTCTCATTTACAAAATCCAGAAGTGGATTTTTTTAAGTTTATCTTAAAGCATAAACATCAGCTGTGGTTTACTGGAAACCTGAAATGACATGCAAGCTTGTAAGCCTCAGACTTGAGATGAACACATCACATTGGAGTCTGTTTCTTTCCAGATTGGGCTTATTTACTGGAGAACATAACGTTAAATACCTTGTGTAGCATTAACTAGTCCTACATGTTAGTTCAGTCAACGTTAAGTAATATTCATCACAACCTAAACTGATTACATGCAGCCTGCTGTTGTCACACGATAGACGGAAGAGGCCTTGGGTGCAGTTACAGATGTAACTCTGGGGTGGAACTCTGTCTTGGGGCGGATGTTTACAGAGGGTGGGCCGGTGGTTCTGTGTGTTACCTGGGCGCCCCGGGCGGGACGGCCCCCCGTGCGGGGCTCAGCATGCTGGCGTCCCCGCGCAGGGCTCAACATGCTGCAGAGCGGCCTGCACAAGCAGCATATGAAGGACCTGTTCGTGGAGCTGTGTCTCACGGTGCCCGTGCGGCTGAGCTCGCTGCTGCCCTACCTGCCCATGCTCATGGACCCGCTGGTGTCGGCGCTCAACGGCTCCCAGACGCTGGTCAGCCAGGGCCTGCGGACGCTGGAGCTGTGCGTGGACAACCTGCAGCCCGACTTCCTGTATGACCACATCCAGCCGGTGCGCGCCGAGCTCATGCAGGTGAGCGCCGTCCCCGCCGGCAGAGGGCGCCCCAGGCCCGGCCCTGCCTCCTTCCCGGGGCGCCAGGCCATCCTTTCAGAGGGGTTTCAGAGGCAAGCTGGGCTGCCGATGTCTGGGCTGCCGATGGAGCCTTCGCCTGGCTGTGGGAGGCTTCTGGTGTACAAAGTGGTGTGGAGAAACACCATGAGTGTCGAGTGGATACTTGTTTTGCAGCATGGCTCCCCGTTTGGAGGGCTCCCGCAGCGTCGCGTTCTCCCGAGGTTGATGGCTTGGGAAGGCAGGTGTTACTTGGCTACCGCTGTTTCCAGGGAGACGCACGCTCTGTCTGAGGGTTCCCGAGTTACACAGTGCGGAGGTGCGCCCTTGTTGTAGAGAGAGAGAGCCGTCTGGCCGCCCCCGGAGGGAACAGCAGAAAAGGAGGGCGAGTTTGAACCTGTGTTATGTTTTGTGGTCATTAGCGCTCTGTGTGGGGTTGTCCCCACGTGTTTTGCTGATGGTGATGGATTGTACTGTGGTTGGTGAGTGTTAGAGGTCAGGGCTGCCTGTTGCTTGCTCACCCACCCGTTTAGCGGAGTGTTTGGCCCCAAGTCAGGGTCCGAGTGCCAGCTTCTGTGTTGGGCATGCAGTCACTCCTGAGATGCAGGATCTCTGGACAGTAGACAGAGACAGTGACCTGCACGCGCTGGCCACTGCCGTGGTTTAAGCCTCAGGCTCCATTCAGTCAGGAGAAGACGGCGGGAGGTCGGGTGGGAGCCGCCAAGGCCAGTCATCTGGAGGCCTGGCCAGAGAGCAGGACTGTTGGTTCTGGAAGGTGAGCCTGGGTGAGCACCGTGTGGGAAGAGGAGGCAGGGCTGGGTTGGGGACCTCCTGCCCTTCTGTGAGCGGAACAGGCTGAGGGAGAGAGAGACTGCTCGGGGCCACGGCTGGCTTCTTCCCGCCTGCTGGACCGCTGGCAGAGGCCTGTCAGCCCGCCGAGTCCCTGTGCGAGGGTGGGAGACTGCACCCCCGTTCCCAGGCCACCCCCTCCCGGGAGGCAAGCAGACACCCCTCTCCCGCAGTGCTCGGGTTTTGGGTGGGCCGACAGGAACATAAGAGAAACTGGAATTTTGCTTAAAGAAGTTCCAAGATTTTATATTGATGATTGCTAGACACTAATACCTGGCCTTGTTACAGAGGATGTGTTAGAAAATAGATTTAAAAAGTGAGCTCTGGCCGCTTTCAGGGCTTATGATGATGTCAGTGAAAAAAGTTGGGAAAATCACAGTTATTTGAAACAGTCGAGTGCCTCTCTCCTTTATACTAACTGTGAGCACGAGGCGCCCAGTAACTCGTTTTTCTTGTAATGCCGGTCCCGTTACAGTCCCAGTGTGACCTCCTCACCATCCTTTCTCATAGCAGATTTGAAACATAGAAGGAAATTTGTGTATCATGTTTATGAGTTATAAAACCTAATAGCAGTATAATCCTGAGGACACTCCGTCTAATCCAGGGTTGAGGACTTCACCGGCAAGTGTGTTTTCCTGTCTGCTCCCCTGGCCCGTTGTGTATGTCCATCCAAGCAGTGTGCTGTTTCGTTTCCTTGCTTTGAGCTCTATGCTGTTGACGACTTGCTACCTCTTGTATTCCAGGAACACGGAAGAACATTTATATGTGTATTTTCTGTCGAGGCATTCAGTTTCTCGGAAGGACACACAAGCCGAGAGCTGTGTGTCTGGGGGGCCGAGGGGAGGGGCGTCTTCGCCGTGTCGTCCCCCCAGAGCTTTTGCGTCGGGGCTGGGGGACCGTGGGGGCGCGCTGTCTGCTCGGAGGCCGACAGATGCGCGCTGACTTGCAGGCTTTGTGGCGCACCTTACGTAACCCCGCGGACAGCATCTCGCACGTGGCCTACCGCGTCCTTGGGAAGTTCGGCGGCAGCAACAGGAAGATGCTCAAGGAGTCCCAGAAGCTGCTGTACGTCGTGACTGAAGTTCAGGGCCCCAGCGTCACAGTGGAGTTTTCTGACTGTAAAGCGTCCCTTCAGCTCCCGATGGAGAAGGTAACTGTGTGTATCTCTGGGAGTGTCTTAAAAAAGACTGCAAGTTCCATTTTAAAACGTTTAATTTCTGTTCAGAAACATGGAAATAGAGCCAGTTCCTTTAGGGCGGGAATTTCTTAACCCAAAGAGCAACAAGGCTTGCCAGGGCCGAACTTGGCTGGTGAGGGCTTCTGTGACCCCCAGAGGCCAGTGGGGGGTACTGCCCCCGAGGACCTGAACCCTGGGCAGGGCCGTCCTTCCTGACGGGCGGGGGGTGCCGCCCAGCCAGCCTCACCCTTGCCCTTTGTCCGCTCTGATGCCCAGCGGGCGTCACGTCACGGGTGATGTAGAACCAGGCTGATCGCGTCCCTGCTTCACCCCTCACTCCTGGGTACCCACTTTCCTCCCAGGCTCCCTCCAGGGGCGGCTCTGTCAAAACCAGCAGACTGCGCCCAGCGTGTTGAGCACTCAGCCGCTTCTGCCTGACCCTTACTGAGATCTGACCCCCTCACCTCACTGACCCCTCTGGGCCTTGCACACTCAAGGTCGTATTTGTCACGGTCCATGTGGTCGCATTCGACTTTCCCTTTTTTTTACAGAACCCGCCCTCGCTGCCTGCAATGCAGCTTTTGATACCACGTCATTTTGGACTACTTAGCTAGCCGTTAACATGGTGGGCATTTTGGGGAAGGTTTTACCGCACGCTTTGGCGTGTGTCCGAGTGACAGCCGTCTCAGTGAGCCGCACGCTGGCCGCATGCTGAGCTCCCTGCAGGCCTGGGCCTGGCCGTGCCCTGTGGCCGGGACCACTCAGCCCTGCCCGAGCCCGGCTTGCCCCGCCGCATCCTGTGTATTAGAACTCCGCTCTCTGTGTGGGAAGTGGACGCACGGCAGCAGTGTCTGTGATTTGTTTGTTTGTTTTTGAGCCAGACTTCACTGTCCGTTTGTGAGGAAGAATGCCCACTGTGGGTAGCGTCTCTCTGGAGCTGTTTCTGGTGTCTTCTCTCCATCCACCTGCCCCCAACCTTCTCAGGCACACGCATTGTCTCTCCACTCCCCCAGCCCTGCCCCACAGACATGGTGCCCTTTTTAATCTCAGCTCCTATCTCAACCTTTATCAAAGTACTGGTCACTAGTTTCCTTGTAAGAAAATACAACTAAAATTCTGTCTTTACCTTGAAAATGACCATAGTGACTGTTCTGTGAATCCATCCAGTTCCACATCTTAGGTAATTTCCTTAAGTTAGGATTCTGTTTTAGCCCTGTCAGTGCAGGGTTGGCATTAGAATGCAAACGATGATTTTCACTTGACCTCTGCACAGACTAAGCAGAGCTAAAAGATCCCTTTAGAAGTAGTTTCTCCCCCAGGCAGCTAAAGCAGGGAAGAAACCAGATAGTGAAGACATGCCTCCCTGGTCCTCAGGGATCCCATGCTGCTCCTGGGACCCTTCCCAGCAGGTGGCACCTGAGGGCCCTGGCAGCTGGCAGGGAAGGGCCAGGTCCAGCGCCTGGGCTTACATGACAGCAGTTGCTTCTGGCATACAGTCCTTTCTTTGGTGGGGAGGGGACGGTGATCAGCTTGTAGGTTCTGTTGATAACACAGTTCCCCCTCTGTGGTTTATGACTTGGTGCTGAGTGGGTCAGAGGCCGCAGGAGAAGAGCTGGGGGTGAGGTAGCCAGAGGCTGGCCTCACGCCCTGCCTGCGTCTGGAGGATGGGCCTGTCCCGTCAGCCCCTCCCTGGCTCCTCACTGCGTCTGGAGGAGACTTCAGTACAGGTTAGGCCTTTGATTTCTAGGTGTGTAAGTACCTTTAACACTAGCACCTGAGCCGTTAAAGTGTTTTTGTGCGTGATTCTTCCTTCCCTGCCTTCCTGGCCCACCTATAGGATAGGATAAGATGTGTATGAAGCTGTGTAGGTTTTCTGAAAAATTGAAGTAAACCCTTTTTGAAGAAATTAGTTAAACCTTAGGAAAGTCATCTCAGTTTTGAACTGAGACGACTCAGACTCTGGTTTAATCCAGCAAATCTACCACAGGAGTCCTTTTGAGCTCACTTAATTTCTGGAATTTCCCATCAGCCGTTTAAGCACAAAATCTGTAAACCGCGCTTCACATTTCAGTTTGAGCCACATCCGTTGCCTCCCCTGGAGGCCTCATTTGGTGAAACCTGCTCGCCTGTCTGCAGACCCACTGCTGTCTTCAAGAGTAGACCTGCTTCGAGCTGCTTCTGGGTGCTGCTCGTGCCTCCAGCAGAGGCTTTTCAGAATCACGATTGCAGCACAAACCCCAGTCGCTGTGCTTCTTTGCCATAGGCCATTGAAACGGCTCTAGACTGCCTGAAGAGCGCCAACACCGAGCCCTACTACCGGAGGCAGGCGTGGGAAGTGATCAAGTGCTTCCTGGTGGCGATGATGAGTCTGGAGGACAACAAGCACGCGCTCTACCAGCTCCTGGCCCACCCCAAGTATGCTCTGCCCGGGGACGGGTTGTGTGTCTTGTTTCAGAGCATCAGGGGTGGTGTGCCTTCCAGATCTCTCAGTGTCGGAAGTGTGTTCCTTCAGGTCAGGAATAAGACACGCTGTCTCTCAGCCGTGCTTGTCTTTTAGAGACAATGGAAAGAGCTTGGGTGCTGAGCGGTGGCCTCTCTCAGCACGTTGAACATGCCGCCGTTCTGTGGTTTGCCTGAGTCATTGGCCTGTGCTCACGTTAGGGGAGAGCACGTTTGGTGTCTCTTGACCCACTGGCTGAAGCCATGCGTCGTGAAACTTGTCACATTAGATTCCATGTGTTGCTGAAATTAAAGCAGAGAAGTCACTCAGGCCCGTGCAGTTGTACCTAAGTTCCTTGTGGTAGGATCATCAGCTCTGGACTCGAGTGTAGTGACAGTGAATTTAATTGTTGCACAGTTTTACGGAAAAGACCATCCCCAACGTCATCATATCACATCGCTACAAAGCGCAGGACACCCCAGCCCGGAAGACGTTCGAGCAGGCCCTGACTGGGGCATTCATGTCTGCAGTCATTAAAGATCTGCGGCCCAGCGCCCTGCCCTTTGTGGCCAGCTTGATCCGCCACTACACAATGGTGGCGGTCGCCCAGCAGTGTGGTAAGTGACCCCAGATGAGCTGGGTTGAGGTCTTCAGGGACTTCGTGTTTCAAAGAAGCTGAGTTTGGCTGATTGGTTTTGGACTGTTTGCTGGTTGTCCACTCATTCCATTGACGCAGAGAGTTGGTGTTTCAGCAGTGGGTGCTGTATTCACTTGAAAATTGTCACCTGGTTTTACGTATAAAATACTAATACAGTGGCTTTAACGTGTTGACCCTGTTTTTCGTCTCGGGGGCTGAGTACTTTTGGACCCTCTGCATGGAGAGCGGTGACTGTGTGTGGTTGTGCCCCCTGTCCCCACTGGTGTTTGCCAGGCCCAGTCCCATCACCGCTTGCTCCAGTCCCCCAGCCCCTCCATCTGCTCCTGGACCCTCATCCGTGCCTTTCCCCTGCCTGGCCGCTCCTCCCCTCCGCTCCAGGCGTTCCCAGCCTCTGGGTGCCGAAGGACCTATTCTGTTAGTTTCTAGTCCGTTGCAGACTGGCGGTTTTGTAAAAGACAGTAATCCTGTCACTGCACTGCCAGCCACTGTTCCCGAACACTCAGTCTGTTCTGCAGCCGCTCCCAGCCCAGCGCCGGTCAGCGGGCGTGACCTCTCAAGTAGCACTTTGTGTCCTCAGACCTCTCACCCTGGGACGAGTAGCTTCCTCCCAACGCTGCAGAAGCCCCCGCCCCCACCCCACCTTTTAAACTCTTTCTGTCCGAGCAGTTGGCGCCGTACAGTTGAGCGCTGAGCTTGTTTCCCAGTGTCAGCAGACCCGCACGCCTCGGTCACTCCCACCGCACCGCGGGCCGGTGCCTGCCAGGTGGGGTTCGTAGCTGGGTGCCCTTGCTTTTTCCTGTTGGTGCGTCAGGAGCATCCACAGCATAACCCGTAGTCACGCCCACGTTGTGCCTCTTGACCTGGGTAATGACTCTCTTCAACAAAGATACCTGATTATGGTTCTCACTTTAAACAGCTCTGTCCTTGAGTTGTGATTGAGAAAATCTGAAAGTTAACACTGTGTAAGGGAGTCAGCTACATTATAACTACTTAGTTTGTAAATAGCTGTGGTTTAACAGAAGTTGGTCAAGTACCATGGTTGGCTTTTATTAAATTCCTAACCTCAAGGGAAACGGGTAGTTTTGCAGTTGGAGGCGCTAAACCCAGCTCTCCCGCCTGCCGTCCACTCTCCTCCCAGGCCCCTTCCTGCTCCCGTGCTACCAGGGGGGCAGCCAGCCCAGCACCGCCATGTTCCACAGCGAGGAGAACGGGTCCAAAGGGATGGACCCCCTGGTCCTCATTGATGCCATCGCCATCTGCATGGCGTACGAGGAGAAGGAGCTCTGCAAGATTGGGGAGGTGGCTCTCGCCGTAATCTTCGACGTGGCGAGCATCATCCTGGGCTCGAAGGAGCGGGTGAGGAGTGCAGTCTGGGTGGGGCTGTCTGTGCCCAAGGGCGGCCGCTCTCCCGGGACCTGGGGGCACAGCGAGCGGTGTGCGTCTCTTCCAGGCGTGCCAGCTGCCCCTCTTCTCCTACATCGTGGAGCGCCTGTGCGCCTGTTGCTACGAGCAAGCCTGGTACGCGAAGCTGGGCGGCGTGGTGTCCATCAAATTCCTCATGGAGCGCCTGCCCCTCACCTGGGTGCTGCAGAACCAGCAGACCTTCCTCAAAGCGCTGCTCTTCGTCATGATGGACCTGACGGGCGAGGTAGGCGGGGAGGGGTCGGCGGGGCCGGGGGGTGACGCCAGACCCGACCACATGGGTGCAGGATGGTCACTCGCCTGGGGAACAGTTAGTTTGAGACAGTTCTGCACGCATGCTCTCCGGGAAGCTTAGATTTCACTGCTGTTGCTGTTCCATCACTAAGTCGTGTCCGACTCTTTGTAACCCCATGGACTGCAGCAGGCCAGGGCCCCCCGTCCTCTACTGTCTCATGGAGTTTGCTCAGATTCACGTCCATTGACTTGGTGTTGCTAGCTGACCATCTCGTCCTCTGACCTTGCTACAGCATCTTAAATGAAAGGACAGATCACGGCCCTCAGGTTCACTTTCTCTGAGACTCTAAATACTGGTCAGTCTTGATAAACAGTCGCTGGCCAAAGGACTTGACACAGTGGTCCGTGAAGGGAAAACCACTTCTCAGTTCTGCCACAGGTTAAACAGTATACATGCAGCAGAAGTCCCTTTAGGAGCCACGTTCTTTATGAACCTTTGTATGGATGTAGCACAAACAAGTAGAAGATGGCGGGCATCGCCTGTTTAAATTTGTTTGGTAAACATGAGGATCAAGTCTAGATACGTATTTTCTTCCTGAATGATAAACAGCTGATCTCTAAGCAGCAGGGTTAGCTACAGGAGTACCTTGACAACACGAGGCAGTCTTGACGCCTTAGCTGGTGTGTGAGGGGCGTGGGCCCGCAGTGGCCGCGTTTGGGGCGGGTGGGCGGGCAGATGTGGGTGCTAAGTGCAGCAGCGTCTGTCTTTGGTGCTAAGGAGTCCCTGGCCTGCAGGTTTCCAACGGGGCGGTCGCCATGGCCAAGACCACCCTGGAGCAGCTTCTGATGAGGTGTGCGACACCCCTCAAGGACGAAGAGAGGGCGGAGGAGATCGTGGCGGCCCAGGAGAAGTCCTTCCACCACGTGACCCACGACCTGGTGCGGGAGGTCACGTCCCCGAACTCCACCGTGCGGAAGCAGGCCATGCACTCTCTGCAGGTGCTGGCCCAGGTCACCGGGAAGAGCGTGACCGTGATCATGGAGCCGCACAAGGAGGTGAGGCGCCGTCCCGGGCGCAGCCTCTGCAGGCTTTTTCCTCCATCAGCTGTGGGTGTTCATGACA
This sequence comes from Muntiacus reevesi, assembly GCF_963930625.1. Taxonomy (NCBI): domain Eukaryota; kingdom Metazoa; phylum Chordata; class Mammalia; order Artiodactyla; family Cervidae; genus Muntiacus; species Muntiacus reevesi. The sequence continues at coordinate 178,376,598 of NC_089250.1, forward strand.
GGGAACTTGTCTGTTTTGTATCTAGTGAGCTAAGTGCTGTTACACGTGCCTGTTCTGACCTCAGGCTTGCAGATGGCAACGTCCTTATATTAACGCCTGTGTTGGTGACTGTCAGGGGCAGAGGCTGGTTTTCTGGACCTGATGAGCACGACCTGGTCTCATCCTTGTTTTGGTTTTTGCTGTTGTAAGAGCAGCTGCTCTGGACGCCGAGGAGTGGAATGTGTCTGACTGCATCTCTCTCCATGACCCAGTGTCAGAGTTTGAAGTAGCTCCTCCCTTCCCTCACTGAGGGATGTCTAGGATTACTTGATCTTAGTTACAGTTTTTAGGTTGCTAACTGGCTTAGGATCTTGCAATGAGAGGTGTTTGCGTTTTGAGGGGCAGCCGGTCAGCGGTGCCTCCTCCATGCCTCCCCCAGGTCCTCCAGGACATGGTCCCACCTAAGAAGCACCTGCTGCGGCACCAGCCCGCCAACGCGCAGATCGGCCTGATGGAAGGGAACACGTTCTGCACCACGCTGCAGCCTCGGCTCTTCACGATGGACCTCAACGTGGTGGAGCACAAGGTGTTCTACACGGAGGTAGGGGCCCGGTGGCCTGTCTGTGCGCGGAGGCGGGTCAGGCAGCGTCCGGCGGGGGCGGGGGCAGTGGCCGCAGGGAGCCGGCTGTTGCCTGGCTCAGCCCTCCGCGGAGGTGTGTTACGTCTGAGACGGGGAGGCATGCGTGTGTCTGAGATGCCCAGTGCGGTGGGGGCTGCTGAGTCCTTCGGGCTCTGTCAGCCTTCGCGGGGAGCTTGCTCTTTAGGACCTTGAAGTGCATTTTAGAGCCCAGACTGTACCATCTTCCTCTGTCACACGTGTCAGCAGACTCCCAGTTTATTGAGTTTATGAGACTTGAGTGTGCCACGCCCTGCTGAGAACTCCCTTAACGTGAGCGCCTTTACCTGGCTCCGGCAGTACCGCATGAGGTACAGACCCTGAGCACTTTCCTTCTGAAGGTGCCAGACCTGAGCCTTCGGGTTCGTTAGGCACCCAGAGCCCCAGAGCTGGAGAGCTCAGGCTGGAGCCGCTGCAGTCGTATTAGAACCTGGCCCCTCATCACTGCGCTGCCCTGCTGGGCTCTCGTTTTGTTTGGTGGACTGGACTTGCCCCTTAACCCCAAGATAACAGGCAGTGACGGGTGGTACCTTCCACGTATTTGTCACTGTCAGTATTACAGTGTGGGATGGTACTAGACAGTACTGAATAGGAACTCAACTATAGATGCAGTCAAATCATGGATATTAACTTAGACTCAATAATGGGCTGTTGATTAGCCTAATTTGAAATGGTTATAAGATGTGACTTATTCTGGAGGCATTGTCAGACTAAACTGAGCCAGAAGTCATAAGGAAGCAAGTTTCTTCCTTGTCCACACCAAGTCTGAATGTCCAGCTATGAAAAAACTTGTCTCTTGATTCTTTAAGTCCCTTGTTTTTACTTGGACATGAGGTCATTGATCGTGTGTTCTAGCTTTGATTTTTTTTAATACCTTGGTTATAGCCCTCATATAAGTTGTCCAGGATGTCAGTGGAAGGGGAAAGTAGTGATAGAACACCATATATAGTATTTTAGGCAGTAGATATATAAATGTGTACTAGTTTGGCGAAATGTCTGGAAGACTAGCTGCTGGAGTATCTGCGTTATATAGTATTTCCAATAGAATACTTCTTATGCTTCTGTGTGCTTGAAAAGAGAGAAAAAGTATTACTGCTCAAACACTTGAATTACAGCATGTTTATTTCTTGGGCCTTGGCCCAAGGCACTGGGAAACGTCTGTGAGCAAGGCATTGTCCCCCAAACATGGAATTTGCATTTAAATAGAGTGATCCCCTGCGTAAAGAAAAAACAGGATGGTATCAGAGCCCGTGAGAGAATGCCAAAGAATTTATTTCACAGAGGTTGACTTGAGTTTTGCTTTAGAATAAGGAAGTCCAGTGACATTTCAATACTTACGTGCTTCGGGATTTGGGTTTAGTTGGTTAATCGTGTTGTGTGTGGCTGATGGTCGCGTCCTGTTACTTGCAAGGTCTTCTCGGTGAGAGCAGGCCGCATTAGGTCATTCTGTCTCTTGCAGCTCTTGAACTTGTGCGAGGCTGAAGATTCGGCTTTAACAAAGCTGCCCTGTTACAAAAGCCTGCCATCGCTTGTGCCTCTACGGATTGCAGCCCTAAGTAAGTTCACGTAAATCTGAAACAAGTTAGCGGGCATGGAAGTGGGGGGGACGACTGCCTTTTTTGTTGTCTGATTTTTCTCTCTGTGGTCTCTAAGGGGAAATAAAAAAGTTGTTGGTGTGTTTATCAGGCTGCATAGTCAGATGTCATTGGATTGTATAGATTGCTAGGATTTAAGTAATTATTTTACTCTCTAATAAACTGGACTTTACTGTGTTGTAAACTCTTTGTAGTTCTTGAGGGAACTGAACATTTCTCTAAGGTGTGTCTCTAATTTCCTGGTTTAAGAGGGTCGTCACACCACTCACATCTTGCCATTTTCATCTGAATCAAAGTATTTAGATCTTTTTAGACTTTTTAATGATTTAGGAGCATTTGAGACTCCTGCTGTCTCCAGGCTTTCATTAAGGATGTCAGTCATCATTGTTTAGCACAGGAATTGTACATAATTTAGGAAAATACACTACTTGCCTTCATACTTAGAACCAGTCATTTCCTCCTCTTTGGTAAATACCCAGTGGTTAACTTTGTCTCTTGTTGACTTTGATACACTTAATGACTTAATGAAATATTGCCAGAATCCTCCTTGAATTAGAGGTAGAGGAGCTGAGAGGCAGAGCTTGAGGATGGCGCTCAAGACACGGCAGGCCAGGGTGAGGGGGGACGCAGGGGGTCTTCTCACCCCTCCTGTTGGGGCTCCTCTCCTCGGGGCATCCCTCACGCATTTCACATAAGCTGGAACATTACTGCTTAACTAACATACAGGCTCAAGTTGTGTCCTCTGTCCTGAGAATATTTGCGTTTCAAAGCCTTTGATCCCCCCCACCCCCGCCCCTGCACTCTGGGACACAGATGATGGAGAGACGCTGAGCTGTGTGTCCGTTTCCTTCATCACAGAGCTTGCGGCTCAGTGCTCAGTGTTAACACAGCGTGCGTGCGACCATGGGCCTGCTGTGCCCTCACCTGTGAGACATCTCGGGGGCGGGGGTGTCGTTGGGGACCCCCCTCACCCTTGTTTTCATATTGTTTTCCTTTTCACCCCTCCATTTATCTAGACAATAAGACTGACCGTGGGCTTTCTGGCAGGCTGTTACCTTCTTAGATCATAGTTATAGGTAATAGGGACCCTGTGAGTAGAAGGCCACGCATTCTTTTGTCTTTCATGAAGCCGGGTTATTAGGAAAGAAGTTTAATGACCCGTGTGTTTGTTGGTTGGTAAAGCCTTCAGATCAGGACGTTGCTGTACGTTTTTCAGGTAAATAATGAAAATCGTGTTGATTTCTCTCCCTAAAGATGCGCTTGCGGCCTGCAATTATCTTCCTCAGTCCAGAGAGAAGATCATTGCTGCGCTCTTCAAAGCTCTGAATTCAACCAACAGCGAGCTCCAGGAGGCCGGAGAAGCCTGCATGAGAAAGGTGAGTGGGGCTGGGTGGGTGGGATTTCCACACTGAGCTCATTCTGCTGACCTTGTCTGTATCTCGGGAGCCTGCCTGTGTGGTTCATCCCACCCCGGAGTGTCATAACATCTCTATTTCATGGCCATCCTGAACCCTTGAAAAATTAAACAGGAATGCCCAGTCCTCCTCATTTCATCATAAACTTCTAGGATATATGTGGTTAATGCTGCATTTTCCTGAGCAAAGCAGAAACTTGCTGCTAGACTTGACTGTGAGTTCCGGGTACTATGAGGTGTACTTGGTACCTTTTCCCCTGTAACCTTTCTCTGTTAATAGTTTTTAGAAGGCGCCACCATAGAAGTAGACCAGATCCACACTCACATGCGCCCACTGTTGATGATGCTGGGGGACTATCGGAGCCTGACGCTCAACGTCGTCAATCGTCTGACCTCGGTGACCAGGCTCTTCCCAAACTCCTTCAATGATAAATTTTGTGATCAGATGATGGTAAGCCAGACGTGTATAATGAACCTGAAAGATCAAACTTTTTTAAAAAGTGAATTACACTCACATGACTTACAGCTCAGAAGGTGTGGAGGTGTCCTGTGAGCAGCCTCCCTCCCATCCCCACCCTCCAGTCTCCCAGCTCCTCTTCCGGGAGACAGCCAGCAGGAACAGTCTCCTGTGTGTCCTTCTAGAGGTGGTTCCCGTTTGTCATGGGACATACGTCTCTTCGATTACTTCCCACAGAGGGAAGTGGGATCTATCCATTCTTCTTTCTTTTTACATTTACTGCCCCGTCATTCAGATGGGTACGCGAAGCGCCTCTTCATCCTTGTCTTATGGCCAAACAGTGTTTGATGGTGGGGACATGCCAGACTGTACCGCATCTTTCCCTGCTGGTGACCATCTTGATTGTTCCCAATCTTTGGCCTTTGTCGACAGTGATGTGGTGAAGAACTTGTAAGGGCTTTAGAAATCCTTTTGAGTTTTTACAGTTAGCAAGGAAATACAAAAAAAAAAAGATCTGTTTAAACAGTGTTTAAACCTAAGGAGTAAACAGATGGAGAGTTTCATCCATTAACTGTATTTTGCATTCTGTAAATAAACACTTATAAATAATTTAACTTTTACGATTTTGCAGGATGTTACTGCAAACATGCATGTTTTTTATGCAGCTTTTAAGCCTCACATGCTGGTTTCTTCATGTCTGTAGATACCAAAGAAATGAACCATGGCCCAAATACCTAACTGGAAATTGATTGGTCCTAAAATTTTTAAGTGATGCCCTAATAGTAGAGTGTAATGTAAGTGAATTCTCCAAATTGCAAGGCCCCTTCCCTTTAAGCTTCCATATATGATACAGATATGTACCTACCGGTCTATACGCATACGACCTGGAACGCTCTTCCCTCTGCTTCCCTGTTCTGGCCTGGCCGCCTCTGCGGGGCCCTCCCGTCGCTGGTTCCAGCTCCTGTCACGTGGCAGGTGCCTGAGTTTTACCCCGTTTCCCCTGCTGTGAACCGGAGCTCCACAGGGTAGGGGTGCCGTCTGCTCGATCACGCCTCTGCCCCAACGCCTCGCCTGGCTGCTGGCTCTGGGTGGACTCGGGGGGCCGCCGCGGCACAGAGTAACATGAATACACGTCCTCTTGTTGGAGTGACCGGTTGCAGGACGTTTCCTGCTGTGTCAGGGTGAATTCAGCCTTCCTGTTTATAGAACATAAGCAAACGTCAGTTACTCTCATCACTCATTTGGCCGCGCTCTTTCAGTAATTAGAAACACTGCTGTTCTCACGTTGAGTAAGTTGGGAATTGATCACCTATGGGTTTTCACCTATTTTGGAACTGAGATGCTCCCATTGTCAAGAAAAAATGTCTAAGGATGTATTTTTTCCCAACAGCAACATCTGCGAAAGTGGATGGAAGTGGTGGTCCTCACCCACAAAGGGGGCCAGAGGAGCGACGGAAATGTGAGTGACTCGTTTGTTTCCGGGGGCAGCCCCGCCGCCGGGCACTGCCGTTAGTGATGCGACCGTCGGAGCCATGCTCTTAATTAAATCCCGGTCAGAGGTTTAGTTGTGTGTGACTCTAGTCCGTGTAACCTGTTACACATATTTTGTTAGCATTACACTTTGGCTTTTATTTCTCTTAATCATTGAACATTCCTTTTTGTGTTTCTTTAAAAAAATTTCCCTTTTGTTCACGTTAACACGATGTTTTTGTTGATTGAGAATCCTGGGAGGCTGGGCATGTTAGTATTTCACTTTTACTAGCTTTTCTTTAAAGTGAATAAAGTGTGCTTTCTGGACGGTTCTTGGCAGCTGTCGTTTGCACGGGGGTGCAGTGCTCAGCTGCTGATTCCACTGCTTTCTGCCCTCATTGCCTCACGAGCTGAGCAGAGGTCTTAGGCCTTCATAAAGCACCGAGGAGAACGTGAGAAAGCGTCACGTGAACGCTGGCACAGGTGTTCTCTAGGTCTGAATCCCCCACCGCAGTTGTTTGCCCAAAGGCCAGATGGCCCGAACTTAAAAGCATGTATTTTTTTTTTACAGTTTGGAGGGAAAACCACTCTAGTTAAATCATTTAAAGGATCCGACGTGGGTCGCTAAAACTTACTTTGTCTGTTACAAATGAATGCTTCTTGCTGTTTTGACTCTAATCTTACTCGCAGATGTTAATACTCTTTTAAAATATCTTTTAAGTTGATGTCTGTCCTCTCGGTGGGCTGTGTCTTCCACAAGCTCCTGTTCCGCCCCGTGGAACTGCAGCAGTACCCCGATGAGGGGCTCCCCGAGCTCTGCAGAGGCCTCATTAACGTGGCGTTCCGTGCTCCTGTGCCAATTCGTTGGATGCTGTGTTTCATCCCAGCTTGCATTTTATTTATTTTGGCTTTATTATGCTTTGTGTTAACCATTCTATGTCAAGGTGTTTTTTATGTGAGTCTTGTTTCCTGCTGCTTCTAAACAGCCAACAAGCAAAACTGAACCAGGATTTTAAACTTTCTTTAGGCGTGTTAAACCATCCATGACCTCTTTGAAGGTTTGTTATTTATATATATCGGGGAAGAAAATCAGGAAATCCTCATGGGGGAAAAGCGGATTGTATTTGAAAAACCGAAGCGCTTGGGAGCAGGCGCTAGTGCCTCTCTACTTCTCTTCCCCAGCTGTCATCTGTTAGGCGTTTTAGCTCTAAATTTTATACTTGTGTTTACCGTTAGCTGTTAATTCTCTGAAACATTAGGCAATTTTAGAATAAACATTAAAGCCCTAGCAGGTAGATGAACAACTTCCGTTAGATCAGAAAGATCCCACAAACTTTCAGTGAAGCTTGGATGGCGTGGGGGTGAGTTGCACAAGGAGTGGGGCCATGGGCACTGGGAGCTCGCTCAGCAGTGAGCGTGTCCCAGAGAGCATCTCGCTGCTGAGGGACTTACGGCTGTGCGCCCGGGGCCGCGGTGTTTGCGGTCCAAGGCAGAGTGGCTGTGGTTCCTGGCGTCAGCCCAGAGCCGAGCTTCCTGTCTGCTCTTGACCCTGAGGGCTTTCAGTGTATGCGCCACAGACTGAGGAGCAGTTTATTTGGTTGGATTCCCAAGTAACATTGCCCAGTTGAGAAACTGGAACTGATGATGTGCTAGAAGTTGAATAAAAATAATCACTCCCCATGACACCTTTACCCCTGATGATCTGAGCTTTGCATTATCACCACATTAGGAAGGTTTACCTGATTGGCATTGAACTTACAGGGGAGAGCTCGTGACCACCTGTTATACACACATGCACACACACACAGCTTCACTTTACAAGATAACCCAGATGTCCATCCAGTGGGTAATGTCATGGCCTGTGGGTTCTTCTGAGTGTGCAGGACTGAGACATGCCTAATTGATGGGGATTAAGCTCCCTGGTTTTTTTCCAGCTTCAGCTTAAAATGTTTTAGCCCTCACAGAAAATCTTGAGTTACTGATTCTAAACAGAACAATTTTTTAAAACATATTTGCTTACAGCAAAGTCTTACAGTTTCTCCCCCGGACAAGAATTCCAAAACTCTTTGTTTGTTAAATTTAGGGAAGAGTACACTCCCCATGACGCCATCAGAAGAGACGTTTTGACATCTGAAGGGTGGAAGGTGTCTGTTTTGCTGTTGCGCATCTGTTAACTATTGTGTGCTTTCTTGACAATTGTGTCTTCACTGTCTTGTTTCCCCCAATAACCCTGACTGTGTTTTTGAGTGTGCGGGAAGTTCTGTGTAAATAACATAAATAGAAAAAAGATGATTTTCCTCCCCATCCTCAGGAGAGCATTTCAGAGTGCGGGAGATGCTCCTTGTCTCCATTCTGTCAGTTTGAGGTGAGAACAACCTATTAACAGTCAGTTTATGACTTGCACTGTGAAGAACAGTGTATATTTTCCTTTCTTTTCTGTTCTGTTTACCTTTGCGTTGCCTTTTTTCATGCTGTAATTTTTGTTTTGGTTCAGCCTGCCGTGGAAGGGGTAGAGGTGAGAACCAGTGGAGGTGCAGGAGGGGTTGTCCTCGTCCTTGGTTTTGCCGTGACTTGTGGTTCTGTGGTGGACGGAGTGTGTCGTGCCTGAGTGCAGTGAGCGTACTTGTCTGTCTGTGGCGGACCTGTATCAGTACCACCGTTGCCGTGAACTGTCCGGGGGCCACGCATGTTTCCCGTGAGGACCTTTTTAAGCCAGTTTCTAAGTTCTTCTGTTTCCCACACGCTAGAATCGCCACATCTCAATTTTTCTGATTCCCTCGGGTTTTTGCTCTCATGCAGTTTGTATGATCTCACACATCTAACAACCTCTTGAGAGGAGACACCGCAAAGAATGCAGGAGGCCTGTTAGAAATTGGGAGGCCTAGTTCCTCCTTGCCCACGTCTGGCTGAGCAGCTGCCTCACATGGCCCTGCCCACACCCAGTCCCCCGTGTGTGTCTCCCGCGCACAGCGCCCTCTGGTGGCTGGGGAGGGCGGCGCAGCCCCGCGCTGCCTCTTCTGTAAAACGGGGGTGGTAACGCCTGTCATTCCTGCCGCCTCTCCTGGTGGCGACGCGAGGGCCAGCAGTGGTTCCGTGACAGGGCTTTGAAAACCAACGCCTTGGAGAGGAAAGTGCCATTTTTAGAAGGTTATTCGAACTTGAGGATCGAACTAACTTATCCTGCCCCCAAACTCAGAAACACTGGAGACGGGCACTCCAGGGGAGGCCGGGGGTGAGGTGAGCTGATGCTTCTCAAGTTTCTGACCCCTCTCACGTTTGGCCTCTTGACTTAAAGAGGTGTTCTGAGCACTCTCTCCTCTGCCCCCGGGACCCGGTGCCCCTGACCGGCGCTTACCATCCCCATTTTACCGCAGTGGGGTCTGGATACCCGGCCCCCCACCCACGAGGGACATCAGGGCGTCTTCCGCCCCCGTGGCCTGAATGGCGGACCCAAAACTGTGGGAACTGACGCCGAGAATGCAGAGTCGGGGTGATGGGCTCCAAGCAGTCCACTTTTCACGTGATTCCGGGGAGCAGTTTGTCAGCTTTGTTTTCAGGCCTGCTTGACAAATTCTTAGTCCTGCAGTCAGTCACTTATTCCCGCTGATAGTTAATTTCCGGGTTAAAGACTTCCCGTATGTTTTGAGGACTTTGTGGCTGAGTTTTAGGGGCAGCAGAAGTCTGTGCTCTCAGAACTTGCTGCACTGGGGAGACCCCATGAGGTCATGGCCACGTGGGGGACCCCTAATGCTCAGGTAACAGGCACGACCCCCCCTCGGGGGGGGGGCTCATCTCGGCGGCCCGAGAGGTCACTCCCGACCCTGGTCAGTGTGTGGGCACGCGGACGTGGCAGTGTCACCAGCTGTGACCCCGCCCTCCGCTGAGAGCCCAGGGCAGGTCGTTTCCTCCGGCCACAGCTGGAAGCTGAGGTTGGCGAGTTGTGGCTTTTTCCATGTTAACTCTGCTTCTGCTGGCGAGCCTTGCGAACGTAGTAGAGCCTAGCAGGGTCTGTGGTGACGTTGATGCCTCTGACTGGCGCGATGAATTGGCTTGTTTTCTAACTTCTGGCTTTCTCCATTAGGAGATGAAAATCTGCTCTGCCATCATAAACCTTTTTCATCTGATCCCAGCTGCACCCCAGACTCTGGTCAAGCCTTTGCTAGAGGTCGTGATGAAGACCGAACGGGCCATGTTGATCGAGGTAAAGGCCAAGCTCGGGCTTGTCTCATTCTTCCTCCGTCTTCGACAGGCAGTGTTTTCAGGGTCATGTTTCAGCTGGGTTAATCTAGCAGGGGAAGGTGTGGGGTGTTCGTGCTGGCTTACGGAGCGTGCACTGCACTCACGAGGGGAGAAGGTGCACACGGAACCGTGGGCGGTCACTGGAGCAGAGACGTCTCAGAGCCCCGGAAGGTGCAGGTTTCACCACGTGTCTTCCAGGCTGGCAGTCCCTTCAGAGAACCTCTGATCAAGTTCCTGACGCGCCACCCCTCGCAGACGGTGGAGCTGTTCATGATGGAGGCGACGCTGAACGACCCCCAGTGGAGCCGCATGTTTATGGTGGGAGCCGGGCTGGGGTGCGGCTTGACAGTCTGAAATTTGTAGTTCACTGTTGAGGTTTTATTTTTCTCTGGTATAACTTGAGCATTAGACACATTGTCGTGTCCTACTGAGAAAAGCTCAGGTCTGGGAATCCTTCTTTGCAGGACTTTGATCTTAATGGACAAATGAGCTGCTCAGATTATGAAAACCAAGTGTCTAAAAAGCACTTTCTAAAGAGAGTACTTTTATAGTCTTTTTATTTTTTTGGTCTATCTCAAGAGATTTAGGAAGAACCTTAGAGTTTATATCATCTAAAATAGTTTGTGGGTTTTGATTAGCCTAAGACAGCTCTTTGTTTTGTTTCCAGAGTTTCTTAAAACACAAAGATGCCAGACCTCTTCGAGACGTGCTGGCGGCCAACCCCAACCGGTTCATCACACTGCTGCTGCCCGGCGGCACCCAGACAGCGGTGCGCCCCGGCTCGCCAAGCACCAGCACCCTGCGGCTGGACCTGCAGTTCCAGGCCGTCAAGGTAGCGCGGCTCCCCACACGGCTGGTGCCCCGAGCGTGCCGTTGGGACACAGGGGGAGTCCTGCCGGTGTCCTCACCTGTCTCCTCTTTGACAGATCATCAGTATCATCGTTAAAAACGAGGACTCCTGGCTGGCCAGTCAGCACTCCCTGGTGAGCCAGCTGAGGCGCGTGTGGGTCAGTGAAACCTTTCAAGAAAGACACCGGAAGGAGAACATGGCGGCCACCAACTGGAAGGAGCCCAAGCTGCTGGCCTACTGTCTGCTGAATTACTGCAAGTGGGTGCACCCGGGGCCCCGTGGGCTCTTCCTGTGCCGTGTGTCACGGGGGTCCCTGAGTGTGTGTGGGCATGGCCTGTAGAGCATGGGCTGTGGCTCTGAGCAGCTGGGGGGCAGGTCGGATGTCCCTGGCAGTTACGGCATTGGCTGTGGTGTCACGTGCCCTCTCCTTCGAACACGCAGGAAGAATTACGGAGACATCGAGTTGCTGTTCCAGCTGCTCCGGGCCTTCACCGGTCGCTTCCTCTGCAACATGACCTTCCTAAAGGAGTACATGGAGGAGGAGATTCCCAAAAACTACAATATCGCCCAGAAACGGGCCCTGTTTTTTCGCTTTGTGGATTTCAATGACCCCAACTTCGGAGATGAGCTGAAAGCCAAGGTGGGTCCCTCTGTTGCTGCAGGAGAAGCCACGATGCTTGAGCTAGTTTTCTCGGGAGCCAGGGCGCTCTGCTCATGGTCTGCTGTGTCTTTCCTGGCATTGGAAGAGCAGTCTGGGCTGTTTAGGAAGGAAGTTTCATTGTTGAGAAACATGAGGCAGGTCCAGCTGTGAACCAGTGCTGACGAGTGGTGTGTTAGTTCCTTTGTTTTTATAAAAACAACTTGTTTGATGTGAGAAGAGTGACCGAGTCTGCTGTCTCTTTTCTTCAAGTTGTTAACCTGCCTTTGCAGTTGCCACTGGAAGCAAAGACAAGATTGCTAGCTGCACCCCTGACTGAGTTCTGACCGGATGCTGCAGCAGGACTGAGCTGGTTCTGCCTAGTGAGCGAGAGCGAGCCTGGCTTTGTTTTCCTTCTCCTTCATTTTAAAATTTTTTTGTAGGTTCTGCAGCATATCTTGAATCCTGCTTTCTTATACAGCTTTGAGAAGGGAGAAGGAGAGCAGCTCCTAGGACCTCCCAATCCAGAAGGCGATAACCCTGAGAGCATCACCAGTGTGTTCATTACCAAGGTGACGTCACAAACCACACACAGTGTGGGAGGGGTGTGTGTGTGATGGGTTCGTTGAAATAAGGTGACATCATGATCCACGCACAGCATAGGAGGTGTGTGTGTGTGATGGGTTCATTGAAATAAGGTGATGTCACGAACCACATACAGTGGGGGAGGGGGGTGTGTGTGTGTTGGATTCATCGAAATAAGGTTATTTCCCTGCTTTCATTTTTCATGATTGCATTCATTCTTACTAGTGAACTTATTAAGGCAACTTCACTGTAGAATCACTTAACTTTGCCACATTAATTGATTTCAGTGAGAAGCAGAATACATCACGTTGAAAACTCACATGTCGCGGTGGTTTTGCAGAAATCCCTATTGCCAGTCAGTAGTGTTTTCATGATCTTTTTGCAAAAGAATCTACTGAAAGCTGGTGAGAATGTGAGACTGGACCCAGTTGCCACCGTGACCCTTTGCTGCCAAATTCATGAAACGCTACGGCAGTGGGATGTCTGAAATTAACTTGGGTCTTGGCTCGTGCACAGTAGCGTTTGCAGGTTGCGCGAGTGAGGCTTTGGGAATCAAGTGTTTGCTTGAGAACTTCCCACGGTGCTCTGTGGTCAGGCTGGTGCACTTTACCAGCGGATGCTGAGTTTGCCTTGAGGCGGTTGGGCCGAGTGTTTGGGCACGGTTGCTGGTTGAATGCTGTGACCATGGACGACCTTCACTCGTCATGGGCCTTCACTTCATTGTTTGTGTGGCCCATGAATTACCGCCTTTGGGAAGAATAGAGTAGGTTCCTCACCCCCCAGCCTGGGGTCCAAGTAGAGGGGAGGCTGTTCACAGGACACGTGGCCAGGCTTTCCATGGTCTTTGTGTCTTAAGACAGGCCTCCTCCTGCAGCTTTGACCCCAGCCCCATCCTCCTGGGGGAGAACTGAGCCCAAGGAATGGTTTTTGGTCCACACACTGATACTTGCCGTGTGCTGGGCAGCTATGGGGAGATGGAGACCCAGACTCGGGCCCTGCCATGGCCTGCCCTCTGGGCTGCGTCCTGGAGTCACATGCTGCCTCTTGGCACCAGTGTGGGCCGGGAGTTCGAGTGTGGATGAGGATCGATGGCGCAAGGCAGGCTGGCGCCCCTGGGAAGGGCCTCTGTGAAGCCGCAGATCCAAGGACGGGAGCTGGGGGCTAAAGGGCCCCCAGTGACGACACAGCTGTCGTGGAAGGCTTCCGGTGCAGGTCTGAGAGGCAGAAGGTTGTGAGGTTCTTACTGGACAGTCTGGTTGGTCTGTGACTCCACTGAGGCAGGTAGAATTTTCCTCTGTGTACATTTCTCTTACATCCTTGAAACACATGGAGGAATCTGTCAGACCCTTGATTGTATGGAAAAGTGTAATTTTTTTTTTTTTTTGAGAATAGAGAATTTGGGAGTAGGTAACATTTTCTAATAATACTAAAAAGCAAGTTAATAATTGTTGACTAGGGAAAAAAGGTCAGTTACTTGGAAATTGAGAAAATGGGTCTAATGTGTGGGAGGGCTCAAACCGCCCCCTGCCCCCTGCATTCCAGCTTCTACGCCTCCTCCCTCTTCAACACTGAAATAAATTCAGCAAGTTTGTAATCTGTACGTAATAAAGGAAAATTGATGTGATGTCACTGAGTCCATCCCCATAAAGCTTAACGCTGTATGTGTGTAGAGGGTACATGTATATGAGTGAGTGTGTGTGCGTGTGTGGGGAGGCGTAGATTGCCAACTGACCCTTGGGGAGGTACAGAGGTAGCGGAATATTATGTGTATAGAGAGCGTGTGCAAAAGTGTAGACTTGCTGAATGACTCTTGGGAGGTATGGAGGTAGGAGAATGTTATGTGTATAGAGGGTATGTGGGTGTGAGTGTGTGTGTGCATGTGTGAAGGCATAGACTTGTCGAGTGACTCTTGGGAGGTTTGTGTATAGTGTGCATGTGTGTGAATGTGTAGACTTGTCAAGGCCCCTGGGACGTACGGAGGTACAGAATGCTATGTGTTTAGAGGGTATGTGCGTGTGAGTGCATGTGTGAAGGCATAGACTTGTCAAGTGACCCTTGGGAGGTTTGTGTATGGAGTGTGTGTATGTGTATGCGTGCATGTGTGAAGGCATAGACTTGTGGAGTGCTCCAGAGAGGTACGGAGGTAGCAGAATTGTACATGTATAGAGGGTGTGTGTGCACATGTAAGTGTGTGTGTGTGAAGGTGTAGACTTGTGGCGTGCCCCTGGGAGGTAGGTGTCTATAGAGTGTGTGCGCGCATGTGTGAAGGCGCAGACTCGTGCATGCCCTGCAAGGTGTGTGTCTAGAGTGTGTGTGTGCGTGCGTGTGTGAAGGCACAGACTCATGAGTGCCCCTGGGAGGAATGTGTATAGTGTGTGTATGCGCATGCGTGTGTGAAGGTGTAGGCTTGTGAGTGCCCCTCAGAGGTGTGTCTAGCATGTGTGTGCGTGTGCGAAAGCTTATGCTATAGTGTGTGTGTGTGCGCATGTGTGTGCGGAGGCGCAGACTCGTGTGTGCCCCGTGCGGCAAGGGTAGCGGAGCCAGCAGCGCCCCCTGATGCCTGCGCCTGCAGGTCCTGGAGCCCGAGAAGCAGGCGGACATGCTGGACTCCTTGCGCATCCACCTGCTGCAGTTTGCCACGCTGCTGGTGGAGCACGCGCCCCACCACATCCACGACAACAATAAGAACCGCAACAGCAAGCTGCGCCGCCTCATGACCTTCGCGTGGCCCTGCCTGCTGTCCAAGGCCTGCGTGGACCCCGCCTGCAAGTACAGCGGGCACCTGCTGCTGGCCCACATCATCGCCAAGTTCGCCATCCACAAGAAGATCGTCCTGCAGGTACCGGCACGCGTAGCCTCCTCCTGGTTCGTCGTCTTCCCTGGTGCCTTTACAGAGGTTCCTCCTGCCGTCGTCTTATGACTAAATCCTCCCCTGTGATTCATCCTCACCCTCCGCCACCCCTGCTCTGTCCGCCCCTTCCTCTCAGCCTTGCTTTTGAAACAACACGGTGTCTGCTTCGTCCACCCCCCACTCCTCTGCCTGCTGCTGAAGGTGTGTCTGTCCAGGGCCCCAGCCCACTCGTTAGCTGCAGTCAGACAGCAGGTACTCTGGGGTCCTCGTCTCCTGACTCTGTCCGGGTGGATCATCTCGAGCACGTTCCCGGTGTTGCTCAGTGGGTTTGGGCCTTGATGTCAGGCAGCCTGGGTTTCTCCTGCTTATGAGTTCTATGACTCCGACAGAGCTCGTCCCTGTCTGTGTCAGAGTTCAGTGTGATCCTGCGCTTGAGCACCTAGCCTGTCTGTCGCATTGAGCAGCCGGTTGGGGGTGGCTCTCATCCTGTCCTCTGAGTCACACTTGATTGTTTCCTCTGACCCTGCCCTCCTGGGAACTTCTCTGGGCCAGAGACCCCCCCAGGCACCCAGGCTTAGCAGGTCCTGTTGTTTCTGGCCTGTCCACTATCTCTGTGCCTTGACCGCCTCTGTGCTGGTCACGCTGGAGGAGCTGGGGCTTGCTCATGTGTGCATGTGTGCGTTTCAGTCATGTCCGACTCTTGGCGACCCCATGAACTGTAACCTGCCAGGCTCCTCTGTCCGTGGGGATTTCCCAAGCAAGAGTACTGGAGTGGGTTGCCATTCCCTCCTCCAGGGGATTTTCCCGACCCGGGATCAGACCTGGGTGTCTCTCAGATTCTTTACCATCTGAGCCTAGTCCAGCACAGGCACATAGTAGGTGCTCAGAAAACATTAGAGCAGACATTTTCATGGATCAAAACTTAATGGAAGAGAAACTCACTACTACGCACTTTCCTAATAAAAGAGCTCCAAGGAATTGTTTAAAAATTGTTTTTGCAGAAATAACACCTTGTTTCTGAGTGACTGTTCTCATCTCGCTTGTTAAAGCCTTCATCTTTACTGAGAATTTCTGTCCTGTCTCAGGTGTTCCACAGTCTTCTCAAGGCGCACGCCATGGAAGCGCGCGCCATTGTCAGGCAGGCGATGGCCATTCTGACCCCGGCAGTGCCTGCCCGGATGGAGGACGGGCACCAGATGCTGACCCACTGGACGAGGAAGATCATCGTGGAGGAGGGCCACACGGTCCCGCAGCTGGTCCACATCCTGCATCTGATCGTGCAGCACTTCAAGGTGGGGACGTGCTGCGGGTGGGTGGGCGTGGAGGCCTCAGAGCAGATACTGATACATTCTCGCGCATTTGCTTTGAAGTTTCCCTCGTCTTTCATTTTTCTGCAATAATGAGGTTGTCCTCATCTTTCAGTGAAGGTATTTCTCCTCTATAGATTAGTATGAGTATGTGTGTGGCCTTACAACATGGAAATTGCTGTAGTTTAGTGGATGTGTCCAAGGTATATATGCTTCTTTCTAAGACAACATTTTTCTTGTAAGTACACTTGATCTTTGAACAACAAGGGTTTGCACTGTGTGGATCCACTCATATGCAGATGTTTTTCAATAAATACATACTGTAATATTACATGATCTGTGGTTAGTTGAATCCATGGAGGTGGAACCATGGATAGAGAGGACTGACTGTAAACTCTATAGTCGCATTTTTGACTTTGTGGAGGGTGGGCACCCCAACTCCTGTGTTATTCAAGGATCAGCCATATTCAGTTATCTGTGAATACAGGCGAGTTGTTACTTTAAGGTGGGAAGTAATGTCATCAATTCTTGAAGAGGTCACTGGCATCTCCTTTTCTATAACCAAATCACCTTCTTCTTGTATTTATTTATATGTAGATTATTTTTCATAGATTTTTGGGTGGAGGAGAAAGGATTGAATTAAAAGTTCGTTCTTTTACAGTCAGCTGTTTAGAATTAGGAATTTGCCTCTTGGCATGGCTAACTTTTATGACATCGTCTTAAGTTTAATACATGTCACTGGACTTGCCTACCTAACAAGAATTCAGTATTTCAGCATTTTCTAAAGATGGTCCTTAAAAGCTAAAACACGCTTTTGTATTGGAACTCAGTGGATGAAGGGGGCGTGATAAACATACTTACAGAAGGTGCTGAGAGATTTCTTAGCTTAAGTCAAGGTTCAGAATGCTCGGGCGGAAGTTTGGGTCGCATGCTGAGGCAGAAGCGGGTCGCGTGCTCAGGCAGAGGCGGGTTGCGTGCCCGTGCGCGCCTGGTGCGTGCGCGTGCCGGCGGCCCTGGCGTGACGGCCCGTGTCCACAGGTGTACTACCCCGTGCGGCACCACCTGGTGCAGCACATGGTGAGCGCCATGCAGAGGCTGGGCTTCACGCCCAGTGTCACCATCGAGCAGAGGCGGCTGGCCGTGGACCTGTCGGAGGTCGTCATCAAGTGGGAGCTGCAGCGGATCAAGGACCAGCAGGTAGGGCGGCAGCGCCTCCCGCCGGCCTTCCCCGCGCCTCTCCCCGGAGCGCGGGCGGCAGAGGCAAGTGCGGGTGCGTCTCTTTCAGCCCGACTCAGACATGGACCCAAACTCGAGTGGAGAAGGCGTCACCTCCGTCTCGTCTTCCATCAAGAGAGGGCTGTCGGTGGACTCCGCGCAGGAGGTGAAGCGCTTCAGAACGGCCACGGGCGCCATCAGCGCGGTGAGAGCGCGGGTCCGGGCCACCAGCGGTTCATTCATCCAGACTCGGAATGCGGGCCGGGCGCCAACGCCACACCCCACCAGGCCGCATCCCCGCTTCCTGGACCTGGTTCCCTTTCAGGGGTGGCTCGGGCCCCGTTCCTTCTCTGTGACAGCTTTGCTCGTCCGTCTGCCGGGGGTGCCCTGGTGCGTGGCACAGGGGCCGCCGCCAGGCCGCGCTTCTGAGAGCGCTCTCCCCGCGTCTCCAGGTGTTCGGGCGGAGCCAGTCTCTGCCGGGCGCAGACTCCCTGCTCGCCAAGCCCATCGACAAGCAGCACACGGACACCGTGGTGAACTTCCTCATCCGCGTGGCCTGTCAGGTGTGGTATCCGCGCGTCTCAGGTTAGGGGCCTTCTGAACGAAGGCTGCCCGGTACACTCAGCGAGTTCGACAGTCTGTGACTGTTCGGTCAGAAAAGAAATAGACAAACCAGGTCTGAGAGCTCGTCTGTAGTAGTTCGTTTCTTTCTTACCAAATTTGATTTGTTTAGTAACATGCTGATGTTCCTGAAATCTGCCTGTGTTTTATAATAGGATTTTTTAAAACTTTTTTTCCCATCAGTGTGATAAAATAGTGTCTGTCTTACAATTAATAGCATGTTGGTGGTGGTCGGTGACCCCGGGTTGGATTACTTGACTTTCTCGTGGCCTATGTCCTGAGGGTGTGGGGATAACTAAGCCCACACAAGTAGTGGACAACATTCAGTGGTTCAGATGCCTTGTAACTTGCATTTGGGTTTTTTTTTTTTTTTTGTAACTTGCATTTGTTTACCGTTCACATCAGTAACATATTTTCATGCCATTGTTGGCAATCTGTTTCTGAAACTTCCTTTTTATATTTCAAAGAAACCTTTGTAAATGAGAGTTCCTTCACAAAGTAGTTTTATCACTATTAAAAAGTAGTGTACACTATTTCACAACACTATCGAGGATCTCTAAGTCCTGGAAACAGGCTACCCGCCTATCAGCCGATCCGCCCCTGAGCACTGCAGCGTGCTGGGCACGGCTGGGGAGGGCCCAATGCCCCGCTTCAGTCACACAAATGAGTGCAGGTAACTGCTGACCCGCTGTGAGGAGGCGGGGTCCCAGCAGAGGCAGAGGCTGGGTGCGGGGTGGCCAGGGCGGGCGAGTGGCCTGGGCCCTCCCTGTGTGCAGGGTAACTCGGGCCTGACCCCAGTGAACTTCCAGGTCAACGACAACACCAGCGCGGCGGGCTCTCCTGGGGAGGTGCTGTCCCGCCGGTGTGTGACCCTCCTGAAGACAGCCTTGCGCCCAGACATGTGGGCCAAGTCGGAGCTCAAGCTGCAGTGGTTCGACAAGCTGCTGATGAGTGTGGTAGGTGCGGGGCCCTCGGGACGGGTGGGCCCTGAGCCCGCTCCTCTCTGTCGGTCGGGGCCCTCCCACTGCTCTTCTGGCCGCTGGCAGAGGAGGGGAGAGCGCCGTGCTTCCTCCTCCACCCCGGGTAGAGCTAGGAGTCTTGGAAGCAGAGTAGTGCCCTTGCCTTTCACAGACTCATTTCTTAAACCAACCCACCAGCTAGCCCGGAATAAAACATGCTTAACTGACTTAGTCAACAGTCTTTAAAACACAGTTGAGTTTTTGAATACAGATCGAATAGTGAGCACAGCACCGTTTAGTCGGGTTTTGAGAGAGAGCCCCAAGCGCCGATCTTTTGATGGCTTTTTGGACGTTCTTGTTCCCGTAAAAACTGCGATCCTGTGATTTGTTCGGAGGTTGCAGAAGCTGCTCTCTTGCCTTATCCATCTTGTTACCAGGACGCAGTTCAGTTTGTCTAGGTCTCTGGTGAAACCCGGAAGTTTTCCGTTTCAAGATTTTTAAACCTGCGGTAAAGGTCTATTACTTTGTGCTGCAAAGATGAGCGTTGCTGCTCAAGTGTTTTGAAAGGTCCCACAGGTGACCTGTGTTAGCGGAGCTCCAGAGTGGGAGGCCCGCTGGGTCCGCAGCGAGTGCTTTGATTCCAGCCTTAGGCTTCACTGCTACATCCTCTGCAGATTTCTTGCATCTGTTTCTCTCTGAAAGGTCAAATTATTTTCCTATCAGAGTTAGTCAATTCTGATTGAGCTGACTCAAGCTCAGCCCCTTCACAGGTTCATATTTTCCAAGAGCAGTGGGTCTGCTCACACTGACCTCTGCCTTTTCCCCAGGGTCCACCTCGGAGTAGTGCACACGCAGGGCGTGTATGTGTGAACCACAGACACAAGTGTCCTGAAGCCCAACTTAAATCCTTACTGTGGACCTTGGTGCTCTATTCTCTATTTTATTCTTTTTGTTTTGTTTTGTTTTTTAGTGGTGACAATATAAGTTGATTTCACTATACACAGTTTCAAGGATACTTCCTTTTGGAAGGATGTATGTAGTTGAACTAAAAACATGAGAGGAGAAAAGCAAAATTTATTGCAACAGTTGCCTTTTTAAGCCAAATACTAATGTTTTTCGTGAACTTTTTAAAGGAAGTTTGACTAAATACTTTAGGTGAATTTATTGAAAGGAAGATTGTGAAATTCTGCTGTGTTCACAGAATATGGTGATCCTTTATACGCCTGACGTGCTCACCCCTCCGTGGTTCTGGGTTTTTTTTTTTGGTTTCACCTCCTGAGTGCTCAGTGGCACGGGGCTTGGGTTTTGCTTGCCCCCTCCTGTCGCCAGCATTCACGTGCTGTCTCATCCGCGCATGGCCCGTGTCCCCCGTTGCAGGAGCAGCCGAACCAGGTGAACTATGGGAACATCTGCACCGGCTTGGAAGTGCTGAGCTTCCTGCTCACCGTCCTGCAGCCACCGGCCATCCTGAGCAGCTTCAAACCCCTGCAGCGTGGCGTGGCCGCCTGCATGACGTGCGGGAACACCAAGGTGCTGCGGGCCGTGCACAGCCTGCTGTCCCGCCTCATGAGCCTCTTCCCCACCGAGCCGAGTACGTGGCTGTGGCCGTCTGCGCCCCCCTCTCTCTCTTTTCTTTCCGCATGGCTGGGTGGGCCCAGAGCTTGTTACTGAGAGCACTCCCCTCTCCTCCGCTTGCCATATGAGCCATTTTATCATCCAAGCTTTTTTTTTGTACCATGAAACTTTCTTTTTAGAAAAGGAAGGTTGACATAACTTCACAGTCAAAGTCTTTGCATTACATTTTTTGGCCACTTGGGAGATAGTTTTTCTTCATCAGCTAAACATTACCGTTTCCGTAAGGTTAAAGGAAAGTTCGATTAAAGCATTTTGGTCAAGCATCAAACAGCTGGCAGGATAGAATTTTGGCATGTTTTTCTTGTGTTTAGGGGGTCGAGTTGAGGCTCGGGGACATGAAAGGTGGTCACCGAGCTCCGTTAACTGGGAGCCACGGTTCCTGGGGTGAGGGTCAGCGCGGGTCCCAGACGAAGCTCTGTGCTGGCCTGGGGAGAGTCAGCATCTCTCAGAGCCAGGCTGGGCCTGCCAGCCGGACCCTGACCCCACAGTCCCACTCCTGTTTCAGGCACTTCCAGCGTGGCCTCCAAGTACGAGGAGCTGGAGTGCCTGTACGCGGCCGTGGGCAAGGTCATCTATGAGGGGCTCACCAACTATGAGAAGGCCACCAGCGCCAACCCCTCCCAGCTCTTCGGTGAGTGTGTGTCCTGCCTGGCACACGCCTGTCTGCTCACTTGGACGGGCTTGCCTTCTGGGAAGGGCACAGCGTGTCGGGAGGAGCTCTGAGCCCATGTGTTGTTGAGAGTGTCTGCACGTGGCCGAGTGCACCCAAGGCCACGGTCCCCTGGGGTGTTGGAGATGAAAGACCCCCACCCAGCCTCAGAGCTTCCTCCTGCCTCAGACACATGTGCTCCTCCCACCCCCCACCTCCAGGGTTGTTTAAGGTCCATGGTATAAGCTTTCATGGGGCATTTACAGCTCACTCTCGCACACATGGGGCCTGGGGCAGCGACGCCATGCAGGCGAAGCAGGGGAAGTCATCTTGTGAGTGTCGTCGGCCTTAGTGTCTGTACAGGGTCTCTCTGCGTGGCCGTCTCGCGTCCACGGGTTCAGCTGACTGAGGATCCTGCAGCGCCGTTGTGTATACTGTTGGAAAAAAGCCATACACAAGTGGACTCAAGCAGTTCAGGCTTGTGTCAGGCTCAACGGCAACGTGACATTTCAGATCAATCTGTACTTTTGTCAAAAATAGCACGTTTTTGTCTAGCATGTTGTTTAAATGTTTTTAGGAGTAATTGACATTTTTGTGAATTACTCAGCTTTTAAAGACTCAAACCCCCTGGCGCTCTATCCCCTCCAGGGACCCTTATGATCCTCAAGTCCGCCTGCAGCAACAACCCGAGCTACATCGACAGGCTGATCTCGGTCTTCATGCGCTCCCTGCAGAAGATGGTGCGCGAGCACCTGAGCCCACAGGCTGCCTCGGGCAGCACGGAGGCCGCCTCAGGTGACGCGCTGGGCCGGGCAGCCTCAGGGCCGCCGCGATTGGTAGCTCCACTGCGCCCTGCTTTCATGTTCATCATCATTTGCTCTCAACAGAGAGATTCTGAGCATTTCATTGACTACCAGAGTCAAGCGCTCTTTTAAAACAAATTGCTTTTGAAGATTGTGATTGTAAGAATGAAGAGATTTTGAGGAACACTTGCCACTTGATGAGAGTTAATCTCACAGTGTTGCTATAAGCAGAGATGGCGTAATCAGAGCCACTGTTTCTGAAGAATGAAGTCTCAGGGTCCAGACCCGAGCTGTGAGCTCTGGGACTTGGGTGACGTGTTGTGGGGAGGGGAACTGTGGGAGTTGCACCTCTCGGCCCGCTGAGGCCGTGCACGTGACTTCAGGGCTTGGCCAAACCCCTGGTCCCGTTAACTCTGTCGTCCCCTGCCTTGTGAGGAGGCTGTTGGGCCGCCCTGGCAAGGCGGTGCGGTCAGAGCCAGGAGGTACTTCACACTCTGGAGCTCTAGTTTTGGCGAGAAAGCGTCCTGGGGAGGGTGTGGGCAAGATCCAGCCACTTGGGTGGTGGGGATAGCCACCGTCTCTCCCGTGAGCAGGGACCAGTGAGCTGGTGATGCTGAGTCTGGAGCTGGTGAAGACACGCCTAGCTGTGATGAGCATGGAGATGAGGAAGAACTTTATTCAGGCCATCCTGACCTCCCTCATTGAGAAATCCCCCGATGCCAAAATCCTCCGGTCCGTGGTGAAAATTGTGGAAGAATGGGTTAAAAACAATTCCCCGATGGCAGCCAATCAGGTGAGCTGGGCAGGGGCTTGGGTTCCGGCCTGTGGACCTTCCCGAGTATGCAGGGGAAGAGTCAGCCATTGCTTTCTAAGCTCTTCTGCAAGTTCTCAAGCAGAATATTTTTTCTCTCCAGTATTTGCATTCATGGGATCTTTTTTTAAAGTTGGATTTTTCTCATTGTGCTTCACAGATCTTAAACAGAAACTTGAAATAACTGGTTGTGTAATGTGGTTTTCAGTTCAGTCCAGTCGCTCAGTCATGTCCGATTCGTTGCGACCCCATGAATCGCAGCACGCCAGGCCTCCCTGTCCATCACCAACCCCCAGAGTTTACTCAAACTCACGCCCATCGAGTCGGTGATGCCATCCAGCCATCTCATCCTTTGTCGTCCCCTTCTCCTTTTACTTCTGTTAAAATGTTAAATGAGCCAAAAATAACAACGATGAGGGACTATTACTTGGTAACTAAGATGCTTGCAAACTTCCAATTTGTTTTCTAGTTTAGTTGCTTTCTCTCCCAAGTGAGTTGTAGCACCCGCCCCCCCCTCCCCCAGGAAAATTTTGTTGGCACCTGTCTTGATCTTAAGCATCCTAAGGACCATTTAGAAATGACCTTATTTTACCTGACAAGACTGTAGGAGCTTAAAAATCAGTTGAGCAGATGGCTGAAATACTTTTGAACATGTTCTTTCTCAAATAATTGACTCTTAAATTTGTGCAGACACCTACACTCCGGGAGAAGTCCATTTTGCTTGTGAAGATGATGACCTACATAGAAAAGCGTTTTCCAGAAGACCTTGAACTAAACGCACAGTTTTTAGACCTTGTTAACTACGTCTACAGGTAATCACCACAGCCAGACACATGTCACGTCGTCCCTGATGTGCTGTCTGACCCACTGGTGGTGTGACTTTTTAATCTTCTCATATACAATAAGTTTTAAACGCCCGTTTACATTGTAAGACACTGTAGTGTATGTTGGTGTCATTAGTGAGCCTTTTATTCAAATGTTCCAGGGATGAGACGCTGTCAGGCAGCGAGCTGACCGCGAAGCTTGAGCCAGCCTTTCTCTCAGGCCTGCGCTGCGCCCAGCCGCTCATCAGGGCCAAGTTTTTCGAGGTTTTCGACAACTCGATGAAGCGTCGCGTCTACGAGCGCCTGCTCTACGTGACCTGCTCCCAGAACTGGGAGGCCATGGGGAACCACTTCTGGATCAAGCAGTGCATTGAGGTAAGTCAGGCCCAGAGCCAGGTGTCCACACCCATACGGAGAGGCAGACGTCTCCACGGCAGAACCGCTGTCATCTCTAGTAAGAAGGAATTGACGAACCGCTGGGAGGTGGAGCAGCCAGGCTAAGCCGGCCTAACAGCACGCGGGCTCTGACCCCTTGGCTCATGGGGCCAGGGAGCTGGGGGTGAGGGCCCCCGCGAACAGTCAGGCTGTTTCAGTGGACGGTGAGTCAAATGGCCTCCGTTTCTAACTAGCTTGTGGTCAGGTGTCTGTATTCCTTGCTATTTGGCTTTATTACCAGCGTGCCACACCAGGCAACCTCTGCCTCTCTTGAGAACGGGAGGTTATGTACGCCGTGCACACATAGGCTGTGGGCTGCGCCTGCCGGAGGCACCACTGTCTGACACCCGGGCTGTGAGACTGCCCTCGAGGGAGAGGAGGGACTCGTGGCCGGGCTTCGGGAGAGCGTGTGGGCGCGTTCCCACCAGGGCTGAGGTCTGTTCTCAGTGCTGTGAGCAGCAGTGGGTGGAACCCTGACAGCGGCACAGTGGGCAGGGCTCCCTGACTTGCTCTTCATTCAGGAGGTGGGCGGGTACATCAGGCTCTGGGTCAGGTGGTCAGAAAGACCTTGGAGGAGGGGCTGCCGCTGCTCCTCTGGCCTGCGGTCTGGCCTGTCTCTAGGCGGCACCAGTGCACGGCCCCCCCTTCTCTGCCTTCCTGTTGCTCTTCACGACGACAACAGGAGCGTCCTGCTAGTGTTCACCCACTCCGTGCTGCCCAGCACAGGCTTCCTGCTGCCGCCCAGCCGTTCTCAGGCCTTTCTCAAAGCGAACCGGGTCGCGCCGCTCCTTGGCTCTGCCCAGCGCACAGTCTAGCCTCCGGGGCCCGATCTCGCTGGCCCCTCTGTCCAGCCCGCTGAGACGTGGAGTCGGGGGCACCTGAGTGGGACAGTGGGAGGGAGGTGCAGGCTCCTGTCTAGGTGGGGGCAGCGGGATGGAGCGAGCCCGGCACTGGGGGCTCAGCCGCACGCATGTGCAGGGCGAGGTGACTCGGAGCTCACCGGGGGCCTCTCCTCCCCTGCGTGCCCCCAGCTCCTCCTGGCCGTGTGTGAGAAGAGCACGCCCATCGGGACCAGCTGCCAGGGCGCCATGCTGCCCTCCATCACCAATGTCATCAACCTGGCCGACAGCCACGACCGCGCGGCCTTCGCCATGGTGACGCATGTCAAGCAGGAGCCCCGGGAGCGCGAGAACAGCGAGTCCAAGGAGGAGGTAACGCCACGGGCCCGCGCCGCCTCCCCAGCCGGCCTCCCGGCTCAGTGGGAGGATGCTGTATCAGCCATGGGGTGTTTAGGGCGAGAGCAGCACATCGGAAGCTGCCTCTGCTGAAAGGTCTGCGTGTGGTGCCTCTTCGGTTACTCACTGTTTCCTTTTTCGTGTCAAAGGTACAGCGTTGGACCCGTTAGTCTCAGGTGTACAACGTGAGGATTTGGTGCTTTTGTGTGTTGTGAAATGATCACAGTGAGTCTAGGTAGCATCCATCACCACACATAGTTACAGCATTTTTTTCTTGTGATGAGGACTTCTAAGATTTACTCTCTTAGCAACTTTCAGATACACAGTGCAGCGTTGTTGACTGTAGTCCCCGTGCTGTGCGTTACACCCCCGTGATGAGTTTATCACCGGCGGTTTGTGCCTTTGCATGTCTTGGCCCGTCTCACCTCCCCCCCGCCTTTGGCCGTCTGCTTTCTGTGTTTATGAGCGTGTGTCTGCCTTTGTCTTTCTCTCTGACCTATTTCACTGAGCACAGTGCTCTCGGGGGTCTGTCCGTGTTGCAGATGGCAGGATTTCAGGGTGGAATTGATGAGCATCTGGTGTTGCCATTCGGTCTTGAGAGCAATCACTTATCACGGGTTGGTGCTGCTGAGGACAGGGTCTTTTACTCTCTGCTGATGGTCCTCTCCCAAGTCAGGAGTCGCCCACATTGTATCCTAAAGCACCGCTCTGGGGAGTGACGCTGTCTTGAAGGAGCTGTGTCTCTAGCTGGTTCCACAGGCCACCTACCTACTCTGACCCTCCTGGGTCCCCACCCAGTCTGGCTGGGGCAGCCCTGGAGCCTGTAACTAACCATCAGGGCTGAGCCTCGGTCCTGATGGTTGTCGGGGCTCCGTGTGGGAGTGGTGAGGCCCCTCCAGGCGTGGATCTGTGAGTGTGTCCTTCAGGCTTTCGGCCCATGGAAGCTCAAGCTGGCTGGAGCATTGGGTGTCAGAAGACAGCCAGTCGGTACTGGCAGAGGAAGGCACTCTCTTTCCTCTGAAAGGGGTGGTTTGTACCCCTTCTTGTTTCTGAGACCTCTACTTATTTCATTCACAAGTAAGAAGTTAAAACTTCCTTCACTTCACACTTGCTAAGCCGGCGATCGTTTGGTGATGGGACCCTCTTTCCTTCCTGTGGTCCTCTGTGGAGTGAGTGGCAACTTCGGCGTGACTCAGAGGCGGCTTTGGGCTTTCCATGGCGGCTCAGTTGGTAAAGAATTTGCCTGCAATGTGGGAGACCTGGGTTCGATCTCTGTGTTGCAAAGATTCCTTGGAGAAGGGAAAGGCTACCCACTCGAGTATTCTGGCCTGGAGAAGTCCATGGACTGTATAGTCCTTGGGGTCGCAAAGAGTTGGACACGACTTCGCTTTTACTTTCACTTTTTTGATGTGACTCGTCTGCCTTCTCAATGGCGCACACCAAACGTTCCATAACCTGACTTAGAGCCCAGTGTGGGGACGGGATGTTGACTGTCACTTCCGGAAGCTTCAGACAGAACTCAGGTTCCTTCCTCTTTGGGGGTGAGCTGTGTAAAACCTGCGCCCACAAGGTGCTGTGCGTTGGCCCCGATGATAGTCTTGATCCAAGTGAACAAGCCCGTGCTGCTTTCTCAGGAACGGCAGGCGATGATTCCTGGTAGTCTTTATACTCCTTAAAGTTCTGCTTTTTTATTTTCCTTTCCACAATCCAAATATGACAGCAAAATGCTGACATTTCTATAGCATCAGGTAAGAAAGTGCTAGATCTGGTCTAGTTTTATTTGCTTGTCTTTTATTTTAGAACTCAGGATTATTTAAATTATTATAGACTTCCAGGAAACTGAAGTTTTACTTGGCACAAATTTAACAAGAAGTTTATGAGAGTTGTGTGTGTTGATGTTTTTTAACTATTTGACCTTTTGGTTTTGCATATTTGTTTTTGTATTTAGGATGTAGAGATAGATATTGAACTGGCTCCTGGAGATCAGACCAGCACGCCCAAAACCAAAGAGCTGTCTGAGAAGGACATTGGAAACCAGCTGCACATGTTAACCAACAGACATGACAAATTTCTTGATACGCTCCGGGAAGTGAAGGTTTGTACGAATTTGGGGGAATGATTGTGGCTTTCCTCTTCCCACCCCAAATATTTTGAACAATCCATGAACCCACGGACTCCCCCATTCATAGCTCGAGGCGAGCATTTCTGTGGGCAGGTCCATGGCCTTTGAGAACTTTGGCGTCTGCTGTGTTAACGTGGAGCCAGGAGCTGCCTGCCCGGCAGGCAGGGAGCAGCCATGTGAGGGCAGCCAGGCTGGTTTTATCGCAGCCTCCCATGCAGGGCAGCCTGAGAAGCAGACAGGAGCATTCTTCCCTGGAACGTTTTCTCCCCCACCCTCTGGCATGTTCGTATCCCGGGCTTGTGCGTTTTTGACAGGGGCGTGGTTTGGGGTTAGGTCCCTTCCTGCTCTGCCCTTGGGTGTAAAGGACGGCATGATCTTGACACACGTGTCTCTGTGTCTGCCACAGGGCCCACCATGGGCTGGCAGGCGTGTGCCCGAGCCCCTCTGCGCTGGCTGTGTGTGGCTCTGTGGGGAGGTGGGCTTCAAGCTGCCAGAAACTTGACTGAGAAACTCGCACCTCAGGGACAGTGGAGCTGTGGGCAGAGACAGCCGCATTTGTGGATTTGATGGGCCCGTTGGGACCCCGGTTTCCAACTCTGGCCCCGGTTGTGGGGTGTTCTGGTACAGTCCTGTCCGTTCCAGTCGCTTCTCCATCTGTCCACTGTTCATTGCAGAGACCCCGACCTCTCATGATTCCTGATTTCTTCAGAACTACACTTGTTGGCCAATAACATAGATCCTATGCGTATGGTTCTCCTCTTTCCCCTGGGTTTCTTCAGCAGCCTCTGCTTTGATGGCATCTGTGTATCTCTTGCTTGCCCTTTCCGGGTCAGCGTGGTGTTCATACTTCTCAGATACGGTGAAATCAGGAATGTTAGGAGGTGGCCTGGGAAGTTAGACGTGTTGTCGTGTCACTGAGCCCCTTTCCCGCGTCCGTGCCAGCCGCTCAGCACAGCAGGAGGGGTCTGTGGTGCCCAGAGCTCGTGTTTCCCTTTGGCACGACATCTGTTCAGGTTGTGAGCGTCAGGCAGTGGGCAGCGTCGAGTAGAGTAGGGGGTCCTGCTTCCTGAGCAGGCAGCTCGGGCAGCACCCACGTGGCGAGGGCCGGGCGCCAGACGGGTCTCTCCTCCTGCAGACGGGAGCCCTGCTGGGCGCCTTCGTCCAGCTCTGCCACATCTCCACCCCGCTGGCTGAGAAGACGTGGATCCAGCTCTTCCCCAGGCTGTGGAAAATCCTGTCTGACAGACAGCAGCATGTGAGTCTGTGTGTTTTCAAATCCTCTTTCAAAAAGGGCAGTTTTAGCTTCTGAGGAGTGTTTGCAAAAGAAACTCTTGGTTAAGTTTCAAAGGCTGAGGAAACTAGCGTTTCCAAGCGTGAGTTATCACACCCATGCCAGACGCCGAGGGAGAGCGCGAAGGCGGGTTGGTTCTCGCACGAGGCCCCGGCCAGACCCAGCCCGCGCTTGGGTTTCAGGCTCTGGCGGGGGAGATCAGCCCATTCCTGTGCAGCGGCAGCCACCAGGTGCAGCGGGACTGCCAGCCCAGCGCCCTCAACTGCTTTGTGGAGGCCATGTCCCAGTGCGTCCCGCCCATCCCCATCCGGCCCTGCGTCCTCAAGTACCTGGGCAAGACCCACAACCTCTGGTTCCGCTCCACCTTGATGCTGGAGCACCAGGCCTTCGAGAAGGGGCTGAGCCTGCAGATCAAGCCCAAGCAGACGGCCGAGTTCTATGAGCAAGAGAGCATCACTCCACCGCAGCAGGTGAGGCCGTGCCTCCGCCGTTCACAGGTCCCGATGAGCACCTCCCCGGTGGTGGCAGATGAGGGGCCGTGAAGTCGGCCTGTCGGGGAAACACGCTATTCCTCCCCGAGCACTCAGAGACCGCGTTCTGTTCCAGGAGATCCTGGACTCCCTTGCGGAGCTCTACTCTCTGCTGCAGGAGGAGGACATGTGGGCGGGCTTGTGGCAGAAGCGCTGCAAGTACTCGGAGACGGCCACGGCCATCGCCTATGAGCAGCACGGCTTCTTCGAGCAGGTAGCACCGCTGGGGAACCTCCGGGCCTCGTGGGCGGTGGAAGGCGCTTACAGAGGTGCCGTGGTATCGGGGCCTCAAGGCAGTTCCTGTCTAAATAAGAAGTCTCACTGATTTCTTGGAGGCATGTATTTGTCCCCATACAGGCTCTTAAAGTCAAGTCTCAGTTTTAGAAACGTGAGCATTCTTGAAGCTTGGTTGTAAGTTCTTTACTGTCAGTGTAGTCAGTGTGGATACTTTTCATCCGCAGTCCTCAGTCCCGTTGGGATTGGTAGGTAGGTTGTGTTCAGCAGAGAGTTTAGTTCCCCTGCCCATCCTTGCTCGGCAGCGGGGTCACTGAGCAGGAATGGCCGCAGCCCTGGGTTGGACGCCGAGCCACAGAAATTCCAGAAGCAGAGGCATGGCAGTGGCCTGGCTGCCATCGCTGATGGGCGGAGACCTGCGCAGAGTCCTGCGGCTTCTGCTCAGGGCGGGGCCTCAGGCACCAGCTCGTCCGCTCTCGTTCTCTGAGTAGAGATCCTGAGAGCCTGACACGGCCCCAGGTCTGCGATCCAGTTTGCCCTAAGTAATTGAGCAGTGGTCGTGCAGAAGTTGCTAGTTAAGCAGCAGTTTGAAAGCATTATGAATGTTTACAGGCGCAAGAGTCCTATGAAAAGGCAATGGACAAAGCCAAGAAGGAACACGAGAGGAGCAATGCTTCCCCTGCCATTTTCCCAGAGTACCAGCTTTGGGAGGATCACTGGATCCGGTGAGCCAAACGGGAACGTGGTGAGGAGTCACTGAAGGGAGCCAGTGGAAAGTCTGAAATTTTCTCTAACAAGTATTTTTAGAAAGGGGCCTTGCTGTTTTCTTTATGGCCCCACGAAGAAAAGTACAAACAAAAATCTGCAAACAGCTGTTAAAGGCTCAAGCACTTGGGTGTGTGTTGGAGAAACTGACCGAGTCCTGCCTCCACTGGCCCGGAGCTCTGCTCTGCTGTGGGGGTGCGGCTCTTGCTGCTTCAGGGGGACCCCTGGTTCGTGCCCCGGGCACTGTGGCACCCCTTAGAAGCCCACCCTGCTCTGTGGGGGTAACATTTTTTCCTTTCTATGGAAAGGAGTGGTTTAAAATCATGAGCTCAGGGTGATCCTTGGCCTCTAGGTGTTCCAAGGAGCTGAACCAGTGGGAAGCCTTGACGGAGTACGGCCAGTCCAAAGGTCACATCAACCCTTATCTGGTCCTGGAGTGTGCCTGGCGAGTGTCCAACTGGACCGCCATGAAGGAAGCCCTGGTGCAGGTGAGGACCCATCCCGCCCCCCACCTGACCTGTCCACGCTCAGGGTACAGTCTCTGCAGGCATGGGAGCACCTTTCTCCAAAGCCCGGAATCTCTGGGGGTCTCCCTTCACTTGAGTCACGCGGGGCACCTTGGCAGATGGAAGATAGCTCCTGGGAAGTAAGGGTTCCTTTTGGTTTTCACGAACATCTTTCCTGAATCTGCGTTAAATGGTAACTTAGTTTTAGTTCATCCTTCAGTTACAATGAGTGTCAGGTGTGGAGACTCTGGGCTTTATGAGAAACTGGGAGGAACAGAGGCTGTTTTCCTGGTGGATTTGGTCGGCAGGTGTGAGTGGAGTGCAAGCGCAGGGCTGGGCTGTCAGTGAAACTGTCGCAGGAAAGCGGTATCACGTTCAGAGCGTGTCAGTGTTACGGAAGTGGTAACGGTGTCTTGTGAGTGAAGTTGAGCCCTTAGCTTGGTCGGGCTGCACGCTTTTCAGAAGTGAAACTCCATCTGGAGGAGTTGAGTGTGAGACAGACGAGCGGGCACTGAGGTGCAGGTCTCTCGCCCTGGGAGCCTCTGCGGGGCACCGGCAGCTGGGGTTGGCGGCCCAGCTCTGCCGCCCGAGCCCACGTCCGGCCGACGCCTCGGCCTCCGCCGGCGCCGCCGTGCCCGTGGCTTGCTTTTTTCCCTCCTGTGTCTCTCTCCCCTGGCGCCCCTGTCCTGCTCAGGCTTTGACCTTTGCTCTGCTGTCCGTCACGGGGCCTAGGGTTTGTACTGCAGTCCCGCGCTCACCCTGCCCCTTCGCCTGGTAAGGGCCTATTTAGTCACACCAGTGGTTTTCCTTATCTGATGTGTAGGCTCAAAGCGCACGGAGGTTACAGGCCACTGTGTTTGAAAGGATTGACTTAAAACTACCTGGATTGTGGCTCCCGTGCTTATTTCGCCACTGCTGCGGCTTTTGAACAGAATGCGGAAGGTGCGAGAACCAAAATAGTCACCAACCATTAACTACAGGGAGGTTATAGAGCCCAGGATCTGGACTTACAGGCTGGGATCTGGGAAAGGGCTTCTCTGATGCAGGGAGTTTATGTTCCTCTGAGAAGTAAACCAGTCAGTGTGTAGGTAAACAAAAATAGTTTACTGACAGGTTGCATTTACCATTGGTTCTCTTTTTTTAAAAATTTGTTTTTAATGTCCTTTCTTTATTCTGATAAATATCCCACTTTATTTTACATCAATATAAAAATATTTATAACTCACTCTAATGTTTCTTTTTCTCCTTTCTGAGGTCTCACTTAGCAGGATATGTGCAGTATGATACTGACCATAAGTCTGACAGATGAGTTTCTTCTTTTACAAGTTCTTGATTATTTTCCCCCAGTTTTAAGGCCCTTACTGATTGGAAAAAGTTCAAAGTATTAATGAGCATTATGGGTAATCTGCAGTAAATTAATCTTAAATGTTTTTGATCATACTAAATTATTTACTCATTTACCAGTACTTCAAAAAAAGCTTTCTCTTCTTGTGATTATAGGGCTGCTTGTAGTAGTACATTTCTTGGTTTGATTTAATAAATCAGGTAATATTTTTCAGCAGAGGAAAAATCAGATGCTTTTGTTCTTAATGTTCCAGAGAGTAGGTGTGATTGAACAAATCCTGTCTTAACTAGTGTTTAAGTCCAGAAAACATGAGATGATAGGTTGTGATCAAAAAGGATCCTGTAGGAAGCAGTTGTGTTCCCAAGTTTGCCTCCCTGAGTTTCTCTTTGGGTTACTGAGAACCAGGTGGGGCTGCGGACGCGACAGCTCCGAGGTCAGATGTCAGCGGGCAGGACCGGTGTCAGGTCAGCGCGTCGTTATCAGCATCACTGCCCTCTCCCCCTCCAGACTGAGAGACACGCAGCTCTGATATGTGTCATTTCCGTTGTTGCTTCTGAATGAGTGTCTTACTGATCTTGTTACAGCAAGTCCTGTAAAATTCTTTCAAGAACATCTCTGTGTTCTTTCATCTTATATACAAAGAATTATTTTTGAAAAGACTTTAATTTTTTTTGTTTACAGTTTTTAAAATGCTCTGTCAAAGGCTGATAAGATGGAGTGAGTTCTAACACCTTCTTTAGAAGGTGGTGGGCAAACGCAGGGGCTTTCCAGGGCGCACCTGGAGCCTCCGCCGGGGCTTCGGAAGCAGACGTGATGCTCTGGGCTCCGTCGTCTTCATCAGTAGAGCTGACAACCGGGATACGAGAGTGATCTGGGGAACATTTATAGTGGACACTAAATGTGGACTTAAATGACAGTGAAGTTTGTGAATGTTCACTCGTATTCTTAGAAACCTGCCTTCTGCTTCTGTATGTAATGTGGAGCAAGTTAGACTGATTTCTCAGGATAACAGTGTGAGTTGGAGACAATTCAAAATTATACTTACCAAAGTGGAGATGAGCACATATTTAAGCCTTTTGAAATTCCCTGGCCAACTTTGTAGGTTGTTCATCTAGTCTGTCGTAACAGAGTCTTATCAGTTTCCCCTCTTTGGAACTACAAGTAATCTTAAAGCAAGGAGCCTGTAGTAAGGCCTCGTAGCCAGAGAGATTGGCCACGCTTTGGTGTTTTGGAAAAGGGGAGTGTTCAGAAAAATATGTAATATGTGACCTCTCCAGAAAAAACGAGTGTCTGTTTATAGCCTAATTGCACTTTACTGCTTTGCATAACTGGCTACCAAAAAGTTGGCTTTTTGATTCTGTGCCGAGAGGAAGTATACCCACTGCCTCCATGTGATGCTCTTCCCCTCCCCAGGTAGAGGTGAGCTGTCCGAAGGAGATGGCCTGGAAGGTCAACATGTACCGTGGGTACCTGGCTATCTGCCACCCCGAGGAGCAGCAGCTGAGCTTCATCGAGCGCCTGGTGGAGATGGCCAGCAGCCTGGCCATTCGCGAGTGGCGGCGGCTGCCCCATGTGGTGTCACACGTGCACACGCCTCTGCTCCAGGTGGGGCCCTTCTTGGGGTGGGGGGAGCCTTCTCGGGGGGCAGGGAGGGGGATAGCCTTCTCCAGGTGGGGCCCTTCTCGGGGGCCAGGGAGGGGGATAGCCTTCTCCAAGTGGGGCCCTTCTCGGGGTGGGAGGATAGCCTCCAGGTGGGGCCCTTCTGGGGTGGGGGAGGGGGGTAGCCTTCTCCGGGGCAGTGTGGGCAACCTTCTCCAGATGGGGAGGCCCTTCTCCAGGGGCATCCCTCCCGGCAGAGCTCCTCCCGTCCAGGCTCAGGGCTGTGAGCAGAGCTGCACAGCAGAGGAAACTCCTTCCCGCCGTCCTCCCCCCCCCCCCCCCCCACCTGCACTCGGGCTCGGCGAGAGGACGGCCAGAGTCAGAAGGGCGAGGACTGACCTGCGGTGTCCAGGGTTTGGGGTGTCGGGGTCTCAGTGACAGAAGGCCTCCCTCGGGTGGCTGCAGTGGCTCTCGCTCCTGCTCGGGGAGTGCCCTCTGACGCCCACCATGCCAGCCGTGGTGTGATGCCGCTGTGCAGTCTGAGCAGGGGCCTCCCTCTGAGACCCCAAAGCTGCACTTAAACAGCCCGTGCTTGGCTTCTTGCTCTGTGTTCCGTCCTCACTGTTCCTGCCGCCGGGCAGTCACTCCCCACAGCCCCTCGTGCACCCTGCCCCCTGCGTGGAAATTTCTTCTTCCCACCCTCGCGGCCCCTGTGTGTGTGCACGCGCACATGCATGCAGATAACACGCACACACCCAGGGCTGTGCCAGCTCTCTACCTCTTTTGTCTGGAGTCTGGTGCAGAGCAGCTCCCAGTGTGGCTGAGTGAGGGAAAACTATAGGCTGCCGTTTAACAGTAGTTCAGAATGCTCATGCTTTTTTCCCTCTAGAAAGAGTAGTTCTGAGACTTAAAAAAGCCACATTGATTTGTATAGTGTGGTTTTTTAAACTATGTAGTTATTTATTAATACACTTAGATTATCTTGTCTTTTTCATAGTGAACCAGCTCAACAAAGCAGTTTCATCTCCTTGTTTTGATATTTTCCCTTTTTGTATCTATTGTTTTGGGCTTGAAAGCAGTATATGTTTTCAATAGAAACCATACTTTGATGCTGGATTTGGATGTTTTTCTGGACCAGCATGCGTGTATGATGCTCTCTGGGCGGCAGACCCGAGCGTCAGCGCCTGGTCAGCCGTGAGATCCTGACGGTGGACAGCTGCCTGCTGATGGCCATTCTGCTCTTCAGTTTCATTATATGAGACAACCACTTCATTATTAAACAAGCCTTGTGTTAGGTAGTGTGAGTGTTCTGGGCACATTCAGGGTGGCTAAGCTAGGGTGTCTGGTAGGTTTGGTGTGTTAAATGCATTCTCAACTTGAGATATTTTCAACTTATGATGAGTTTGTTGGGACATGACATCATGGTAAGTTGTGGAAGATCAGTGCTAAAAACTACTGAGCCATACACTTGAAAGGGTGCTTTCAGTGATGTTTAATTCTACTTCGGTAAAGCTGTTACAAAACAAATACCCCATAGTTCTGTCTTCAGTAAGCTTTTGGTGGGAGGAAAGATTAGGTTAAGGTTTCAGAAATTTGAGTGTAATGAACTAAACTTGAAGTATAGATACAGAGGAAGGTGTGAATTCTTGTAGACAGTTTTTAAAATTAAGAGCAAACAAAAGGATACTGTGTCCTGAACTTGGTGCTGTGTTTGGCGGTTTGGACAATTCAGAGTTTAAAAACATTTCTCCTTGAAGAGTTAGGCTGGAGAGAGAGGACATATCCATAAGAAGCCAAGTTTTATGGGGGCGTCTGTGACTCAGTGCCATGTAAAAACAAACACAGATAAACCCAGGATTCAGAGAAGGGAAGAATCCCTGTGGGGAACAGAGGGTGAGATTTGACAGCGTGGGAAAAGGCTCAGAGCTGCACCCCAGCCTCCACCCCAGCTGAGAGGGGCTCCAGAGTGCGCCGCACGCTTGCAGCCGGCAGCATGTGTTGGGTGTAAAGGGTGGGGGGGGCCTGGACAGATGGGTGTGCAGATGGTGAGAATACACGTCAGCCGGGAGAGAACATCAGAGCTGTGTTTGAGATGATTGATGGCCCCGGGGTTCAGATCTTGACGGAGGAAAGCTTGAGGGCAGGAGGTGTTGTCGAAGACCTGCTAAGAGCCACACCAGCGGGGGGCAGAGGGAGGGCAAGCGTGGACCACACTGTTTTCCAGGCCCCAGTGTCACGGCAGGTGGAGGTCTTAGAGTAGGGTGGGGGGTGGCATCCCGAGAGGCATGTGTGAGGCGTGTGATAAGTCAGATGCCGCATCTGAGCAGGTCCCAGAGCATCCGCTTGAATCCTGAGCCCTTCACAGGAGACACTCCCGGTCGGCTCTGGTTTGCCTTCCTCCTCCAATCCTAGCGCCCTACTCACTGTGGAATCTGTCACCCTGGTCCCCTTAGGCAGCCCAGCAAATCATCGAGCTTCAGGAGGCTGCTCAGATTAACGCAGGCTTGCAGCCCAGCAACCTGGGGAGGAACAACAGCCTGCACGACATGAAGACGGTGGTGAAGACGTGGCGGAACCGGCTGCCCATCGTGTCGGACGACCTGTCCCACTGGAGCAGCGTGTTCATGTGGCGGCAGCATCATTACCAGGGTAAACCCACCTGGTCCGGCATGCCTCCACCATGTAATTTTCCAGACACCCACTGTTCTGGTTTCATGTCTTGGTTGTGTTTCTCTGTTCGTTCTTTTTTTGTTTGTTTTTTCTTTTACCGAATCTTCTGTTTCTTGGCAGGTGTGGTAGAGGTGGTTGGTATGACGAGGGTAAAGATGAAGGTGGTGAAAGAGGGGAAGAATTTCCCTCCCTGTTCCCTTTCTGCACCCAGGACAGACACCAGGGGTGTGGACCAGTGGGATGAGAGCTCTGGGTCGTGGCCCTTTTGTTCTGACGGCCCCCCCACTCCCAAGACCTGCTCTCGGGGGGCCGTGTGGAACCTCGCTTAGCTTCCCTGGGCCCCCTGCTGCTTTCCCTAGACCTGCCAGGCCTCTTTATCCAGAGCAGCCTTAGCCAAGAGGGTAGCTCTCGACTGAGGAGTCAGTGCTTCTTAGCGCGTCCTTTTGATGCGAAGTCTGAGGAAGAGTAACGCGTGTCGATGCAGAGCTTCCCGTCTCCATAAGCCACCCTGTGTCTGTCTTTCATTTTTTATTTAAGCCTTAAACGGAGAAATGTCTGACATGGGCTGAAGTCTCACTTCTTTCCTCCCCAGCTATTGTAACTGCATATGAAAACAGTTCTCAGCACGACCCAAGTTCAAACAACGCTATGCTTGGGGTTCACGCGTCGGCTTCAGCGATCATCCAATATGGAAAAATTGCCCGGAAGCAGGGCCTGGTCAATGTGGCTCTGGATATATTAAGTCGTATCCACACCATTCCAACCGTCCCTATTGTGGATTGCTTCCAGAAGATTCGGCAGCAGGTCAAATGCTACCTCCAGCTGGCAGGCGTCATGGGCAAGAACGAGTGTATGCAGGTAGGGTGCCGGGTGGACCCAGTGCCCGCCCTTGCCCTGACAGTGAGGGCCCCCGGGCCACCTCCTGGGTCAGATGACAGGGAAGGGGACTGGGCCTCTGCAGGCCGTGGTCTCAGGGAGCAGTCCTGCCAAAAGGAGAGAGGGGCAGGAAGCCACTGGAGTGTTTGAATTACATGCCACGGTCTCTGTTCTGCCACATACTCTGATAATGTAGTTATAGAACAGAAACTAAAAATTGCAGGACTGTGAGGGTGTATGGTAGATTTGGGCTATGTTCAGAGGAATATTAATAATAAACAATGAAACAGATAAGGTAATGTAAAGCTTTGGAAAAAATAATACCATTAAGGTGTCCGAAACTGAATCTGTGTTTAGTGATGCAGTTTAAATACTCTTTGTCGTCAACAAATATTCAAGGTAGGTAAGCCTCGTCAGTTTAAAATATATTTGTCAGTGACCTTTAGGACTTAACTGCCTGGATAAATATTTTAATGAGGTTTTCATTGATTGTCTAGCAAGTTCAAGAAGCTTTCTGTTTTTACAAACAGGGCCTTGAAGTTATTGAATCTACAAACTTAAAATACTTCACAAAAGAGATGACGGCTGAATTTTATGCACTGAAGGGGATGTTCTTGGCTCAGATTAACAAGTATGTATGTTATATAGGTGGTGGGTGAGAGAAAGACTCATCAGATTATTTAGTTGTTTGTAATTTAAAAGCAATGTGAAGATGAAGCTAGAAATTGACATGAGTTGGCGTCAGTTGTCAGAGATGGTGTTCAGCTTTTGTATCTCTAGCAACATAGTAACTTGCAGCAGGATCAGAAAGCTTGCTTGAGTGTGGTACTTTTTAACCATGAGTCGCTTGACCATGGAACTGCCAATAACGGATTCCTTGCCACATTTTCTCGTATGCCATCTTGGGAACAGAGTTGACTCCTTTCATGGAGATGATTCTTGCTTTAGAGGAAGGGTCAGTCAACTGGAAAAGTGTGGTGGGTCCTCAAAAAACTATAAACGAAGAATTATGTCCCAGCAATTACACTCCTAGGTATTTATGCAAGAGTTGAAAACAGGAACTCAAGGAGGTGGTCGTTCATGAAGGTTCACAGAGCTCTGTTTACAGTAGCAGAATACTGAAACAACTCAAATGACTGGATAAGCAACATGCGGTGTGTGCAAACAGTAGAATAGTATTCAGCAGGAAACAGAACGAAGTGGTGTTTCCTTTAATATGTCGCTGTGCTTAGTCGCTCAGTCATGTCTGATTCTTTGTGACCCAGCGGACTGCAGCCGCCACCTCCTCCGTCCCTGGGATTCTCCAGGCGAGAACACTGGAGTGGGTTGCCACGCCCTCCTCCAGGGGATCTTCCCAACCCAGGGATCAAAGCCAGGTCTCTGGCATTGCAGGCGAATTCTTTACCATCTGAGCTACCAGGAAATAAATAACTTTTATTTACTAGTAAGGAGTAAAAGCCTTTTTAAACGGGAAGTGACCCCTTGGATAACCTGAAAATTCCATGCTCCATCTCAAGCAGAGTGGGCCAGGCTTTCTGTGGTGAGCAGATTGTGTGATGAGGAACGTTACTGAATTCTCTCTGAAATCTTTGATCCAGGAATTCAGCCATGGCTTATATGTGGACAGACATGAGTTTTATAATGAAAGCTCAAGCACAGAATAATAAAAAATACAACCATGAATTTTAAAACCATAGGATATTCCATTTCAACGATGCTATGGCTATGGTAGTC
The DNA here is from genome assembly GCF_963930625.1 of Muntiacus reevesi. Taxonomy (NCBI): domain Eukaryota; kingdom Metazoa; phylum Chordata; class Mammalia; order Artiodactyla; family Cervidae; genus Muntiacus; species Muntiacus reevesi. The sequence continues at coordinate 178,415,517 of NC_089250.1, forward strand.
TGAATTTTTTCTTATCTGTTGAAACTATTGTATGAAAATTACTGCAAATAAGGCTGGTAAATCTGAGTTCAAATAGCAGATTCTATGACATTTTAGTCAATGATTTATTTCATGCTTTGAAAATGTTAGCTTCCCTGGAGAAGGAGATGGCAGCCCACTCCAGTATTCTTGCCTGGAAAAGTCCATGGACAGAGGAGCCTGGCGGGCTGCAATCCATGGGGTTACATGACTGAGCATGTGTGCATGAGGGTGGAGGGAGATGGGTTGGTAGCAATAAAGTGGTGGAACTAAAAAAAAAGAAAATGTTACCTTCATCAGAAGTGTGTTTAATATTTTTTCTTTGAAAGTGAAAGTGAAGTCGCTCAGTCGTGTCCGACTCTTTGCGACCCCATGGGACTGTAGCTTACCAGGCTCCTCAGTCCATGGAATTTTCCAGGCAAGAGTACTGGAGTGGGTTGCCATTTCCTTCTCCAGTGTATTTTTTCTTTACTCATTTATAAATTCCATGTTAAGTTTTATCTAAGCCAGTCTGATGCTTGCTGCTGCTGCTAAGTCACGTCAGTCGTGTCCGACTCTGTGCAACCCCATAGACGGCAGCCCACCAGGCTCCCATCCCTGGGATTCTCCAGACAAGAATACTGGAGTGGGTTGCCATTTCTTTCTACAGTGCATGAAAGTGAAAAATGAAAGTGAAGTCGCTTAGTCATGTCCGACTCTTCTCGACCCCATGGACTGTAGCCTACTAGGCTCCTCTGTCCATGGGGTTTCCCAGGCAAGAGTACTGGAGTGGGTTGCCATTGCCTTCTCCCAATCTGATCTTAAATGATTTTAAATGTCAACAGTATTAAAAATATAGCTAACATTTTTCTAAACGATTAAAGCTTTGCACCCCTTCATTTTGGGTTTCGCTGGTGGCTCAGATGGTAAAGAATCTGCCTGCAATGCAGGAGACCCAGGCTTGATCCCTGGGTCGGGAAGATCCCCTAGAGGAGGAATGCAACACACTCCAGTATTCTTGCCTGGAGAATTCCATGGACAGAGGAGCCTGGCGGGCTACAGTCCATCGGGTTGCAAAGAGTTGGACAGGACTGAGTGACTAAGACATACACATTCCCTTTCATTTAATCATGAAATCAAGTCCTTGCAGCTCTCCTACATACCTCTCAAACATACCCACCCCACACGCACTTGCGACTGCCTCAGTTCAAGCCTCCTAACTGCCTCCAATTTCTTCTGTCTCCCACACATTCTCAACATGGTCACGAAGTGGTCAGATTTGTGTCTCAGAAGGATCACCCCACTCTTCTGCTCAAAACCCTGCCCTGGCTCCTCACCGTGCCCTGGTCTCACGTTCGTGAGCACAGTGGCCCTCAGTGATCTGGCGCGCACACCCACCTCTCCTGCACATCTCCCGTCAGAGTGCTTCACACTAGACTAACCGGCTGTGAGAACTCTGCAGGACTCCGCACGGCCCCCCTTTCTCCAGGACCATCCTTTCATCCTGAGTTCTGGTGAACTCCCATCATCCTTCACAACCCAGCTCAAACATGACTTCTTCCTAAGGCCTTCTTAAGCCTGTCCAACTCCAAAATTAATCACTCCCTCTTGTAAATCTTGTAGCATACCTTTTACTTACCACTTGTATTGTAACTATTTGTTTCTATGCTTGCCTTTTCTATATCACTGTAAACGTTTTGAGACCATGAAAGCTGTTTTGTGTTCGTTAAACCAAATTGTCTTTGCTTCAACAGTCTGAGTAATTGAGAGCAGGGATGTTTCCAGAGCAATTCACAGTGGCCGAGATGCCTCTGCTTCTCCACAGCAGACGTAAACCTCGTGTTTCTTTAATCACAGGGTTCACCAGACCTGCTTGGATTAGCATACATAACACAGCTCTTAAATATAGGTTGAGTGTTTCTGACTTTGTGCAAGATATGTACATAATGTTTTACTTTAAACCTTTCGGCAGGGGTTGTTGTTCAGTTGCTAAGTCATGTCTGACTCTGGTGACCTCATGGACCATAACCCGTCAGGCTCCTCTGTCCATGGGATTTCCCAGGCAAGGATACTGGAGTGGGCTGCCATCTCCCTCTCCCGGGAGTGAAGTGTTGACCTGAACGTCAGCATGGATGAACCTCAAAAACACTTGAGGCTGATTGAAAGAGTCTAGCCACACACAGTCACCGTCTGTGGGTCCGTTAGTGTGAGATGTGCAGTGGTCAGTCCATTGAGACAGAGCAGCAGTAACTCCTTGGGTGGGGGCTGGGGGCTGGGGGCAGTGGCACTTCATGGTTCGGGACTTCCTTGGGGGTGATGACAATGTTCACAGCCTCTGTAGAGGTGATGGTCACACAACATTTTAAATGTACCAACTGCCACTGCATCAGTCACTTTAAAACAGTTGATTTTATATTCCGTGGTGTTCACCATCTCGATCTGTGTCCCGCCAGGTCTGAGGAAGCGAACAAAGCGTTCTCTGCGGCCGTGCAGATGCACGACGTGCTGGTGAAAGCCTGGGCCATGTGGGGCGACTACCTGGAGAACATCTTTGTCAAGGAGCGGCAGCTGCATCTCGGAGTGTCTGCCATCACCTGCTACCTGCATGCATGCCGGCACCAGAATGAGAGCAAGTCGAGGAAGTACTTGGCCAAGGTGAGGCCGGAAGAACACGCTTTAACCAGAGACCTTCCTGGGAACCTTTAGTTTGGATGGAAGTTCAGTGACCTGCTGGTCTGTGCTGGGCATGACGAACCACACAGAGTCCATAGGTTCTGTTTAAAGCTGAAAAGTGGAGGCCTGGACGTTCTTGGGGTCAGAGGACTTCTCAGCGGCAAAACTCAGCCTGGAGTGTGGGTGGGTCTTAGGACTCAGGTCCGGTGTGGCTGTGGACCTCACACTGGACAGGGATTCCTGCAGACTGCAAGGGCTCAGCCAGGAGCGCGCCCTGCTGCGTGCCTGACTCTGACCTCACCCACAGGGACCGTGCACACAGGCCAGAGCCGGTCAGCTCTGGTCACAGGTGACGCTGAGCCCCTGGGCTTCTGTGGGGAGGGGTCGTCCTGCGGCACCCCACTGCAGCGCCGGGCATAGGGCTGTGGCCACGTGTGCCCAGTGGGTGGGCACCCGACCCCGAGCACCCTCCCCAGCCTCGCACCCTCCTGACTTCCCCAGGAATCACATCCGTACAACCCAGAATCCATTCTTGCAGATAACTTAAGAATAGGTTGTTCCACTTACTTTGCCCAGTAAAGGTTAGGAGTTTTTAGAATTCCTTAATTTAATGTCAGAGTTTGGATTGAACATCCCATCCCAGTAGTGAAAGCCGACTGTAGAGACAAACTGACCGTAATAATGCCGAGAAGCCGCCTCGCTGCCGGAATCCAGGTGTGCTTTCCTGTAGATGAAATCGTTTCAGACGGCTCAATAGAGATCAGACTGCCAGCAGGGGGCAGCCTCATGCTGGAGCGGGGGTGGGATCCTTTGAGATCTGAGCAGAAGCCCATTTTGTTGTGGGGAGATCGCAAGTGTGGATAACAGGCTGGAGCCCCTTGGGGTCCACACTGACCACCGCTAGCCAGCTGACCAGTTAGTAGTTGGCATTAAAGCTAAACCTTGATGAAGACTGTATTTAAATTCTCAGCATTATTTATCTGTAAGCTTTATAGTGAAGTTTCATCATACAGTTGGGCCTTTTGTCCATGTTTTCCCACGATGCCAGGAAAGGTGCCCAGTGTGATGGTTTAACGTCGGGGGAACGTCCCTTGACCGGAACTGGAGACTTTGGTTCAGCTCTGACTTCCCTTCTGTCTTAGGTGCTGTGGCTTCTGAGTTTTGACGATGACAAGAACACCCTGGCAGATGCCGTGGACAAGTACTGCATCGGCGTGCCGCCCATCCAGTGGCTGGCCTGGATCCCGCAGCTGCTCACCTGTCTGGTCGGCTCTGAGGGAAAGCTGCTTTTGAACCTGATTAGCCAGGTGGGAACTGCAAGTCCTCTTTGGTCACAAAAAAAAGCGTTTTCCTTTCACATCCTTTGTCCAAGAAAGAAAATGTGCACGCTCAGAGTTTTGAAACCAAGTCAGATGGTGGACAGGTGTACACAGTTAGCTGTCGCTTATAAAGCAGAAGTGACAGCAGCTGAGGACAGCAGGGCTGGCGGGCAGTGACCCGCTGGACTTACAGTGTTGCGATGCTACCTCTTCCCTTAACACATGTCGCCGAGTAAGATACACGTAAAGGACGCCTTCTGTTAAAACACAGGGGGCCTGGCGAGCACTCAGGTTACTGACTGAGCACAGATGTGCGGTCACTGCTCACGGCTGACTCCCCATCACGGGCTGGACTGGGCGCTCTGAACCCCAGAAGAAAGCCCAGTGGGCCGTGGGGCCTGTTGCTTTGGGTCCGGCTGTCCGGCTGCGGCTGTTGGAGGCTGGCAGTCGTGTGCCCCGTGGCAGGCTGGGGGGATTGGGCTGTCGTGACCCCTGTTTGAGGTCGGCTCCATATTGCCCTCCTCCTGTGGAGAGGCCAAGAGGTAGGGGAGGGACCTGAACAGGGGACGTGTGGATACAGCTCAGTCTGGGATTGGTGCCTTTGATGGTGCTTTGTTTTATAAAAGTACGGAGTCCTGTATGTAACTTTTCATATGTGAACCTGTAACCGAGCGCCAGGGGGCATGCTGCTCGCTCATCATTCACGTTCAGCATCTCCACGGCACCCAGAAATGCTCTCATTCTTGCTTGAGCGCTTGCGGCTGTGTTCTGGGTACTGGTACTTCCCTTGGAGTTGATCTGTCAAAGACGTAGATTCTGTTTGGTGTCATCGTTCACTGGACATCTCTTAACATATGTTAGCTAGCCTCCCTGTGGCCAGTGGCCAAGCTGGGTAATGTCTGCTCAGCTCTTCTGAAGGAGCCGTAGAGCTCTAGTTGACCAAAACTGGCATTTCTTACCTAAAAGAAAAAGGCCAGTTCCCTGCATCCTACAGTTAGCAGAGTGAAGTGGCTCGAGAGGGAGCCACGCGTCAGCCCGCTCTCAGTTCTGGTGAATGAAGGCTGCTGGCGTGTTGTGTTCCCTGTCATCGTCCTGAGACGCAGGCACGCCAGTGTCTGTCATCTTCAGGTTAGATCAGATGACAGTGAGGTTGCTCTGCCAGGAAGAGTCTTGGGTGGGCGAGACGGATGGAATACACCAGGCTGCTCTTTGCTGGGTCTTTTCAGGCTAAACTGGACATTGGACTTGCTATTCAGTCTGGCCTCCTGTATGTACTAAGTCAGTGGCACCGGCCAGGTGCGGGCCACGTCCCACTCACGACTGACTCTCTCTGAGCAGGTGGGACGTGTGTATCCCCAGGCCGTATACTTCCCCATCCGGACCCTGTACCTGACGCTGAAGATAGAGCAACGGGAGCGCTACAAGAGCGGTACGTCTCCGGGGGGCAGCGGCCAGGCTGTGGGGCTGGGTCCCCGGGGCGTCCGGCGTCCCACTGTCACCAGCACACACCCACCGGCAGCTCCCCTCCAGCCCGCCGGCCCGTCTGTGTTCAGACGCTGGGAGGTCACCAGGGTAGGAAGACGAAACCTGATTTCCCGTGGGTTGTTGGCTCTCCTTCACCGTAGTGTGACAGGGTGTTCATCCACTCCAGTGATTCCATCATAAGTAGGAAAAATGTGTGAAACCCAGGTGGCTCAGCGGTGAGGAATCTGCCTGCCGAGACAGGAGCCACGGGTTCGATCCCTGGGTCGGGAAGATGCCCTGGAGGAGGAAATGGCAATCCACTCCAGGATTCTTGCCTGGGAAATCCTACAGGCAGAGGAACCTGGCTATAGTCCTTGGGGTTGCAAAGAGCGGACACAACTGAGTGACTAAAAAAACAGAAGTTGAACTTATTAGTTATAAATGCATCCTGATAACCAGTACAAATGTCACTTACTGCGTTATAAGGAATAATACCTTCAGCTGTCAGAAGAATCTGCATAGAAACCAGTCTTACCTGGGATTTCCCTGGTAGTTCAGAGGTTAAGACTTCGAGCTCCCAGAGCAGCGGTCATGGGTTTGATCCCTGGCCAGGGAACTAAGATCCCATTTCCACATGATGTAGCCTAAAGAGAAAAAAACAAATCAATCTTAACCAAATGTAAAAACATTCAAAATAGAAGTTTTTAATCTGTAATGATTACCATGGTACGTAGAGAAGTAACCTACTTAATGGTTTCAGTTACCCTGTAAGCATGGTGCTCTGTAAACAATTAAAGCACCGCTTGATTCCTGCGTCTTTAATATGTAGACATGCTCACTGCGAGGCCAGAGCCTTTCCAGGAAGGTGACTCCCTCCTCCGGACGGTGGTGGCAGCTCCTGGTCCTGTAGGGTGGGTCTTCACACCAACCTCCTGGCTGTCTAGGTAGATTCAAGTTTGGGTCAATTGAAAGTTAAGGGTTTTTGTTATAAGTGAGCTGAAGCTTTAAAAAATGAGCATCGGGGTTCTGTAACATTTCTTACGTAGCAAGTGGCTTTTTTTAAAATGTCATTTTATACCTGTGGTTTGGCTCTCTTAGATGAAAGCATGTAGGCTGACTTGTTAACACTTCTAGATTCTCGGAGTTGTAAGACAAAGAATGAATTGCGAAATATTTTTGCCAGACCCTAAAAAAAAAAAAAAAAAGCTCAGACTCCCACTGCAGTTCGGGTCCAGGGAGCCTGCACCCCCACCTGGGCCCCACTCACACGCCCACCTGCCCGCGCCCTGACCCGTGTGCCTTCTGCCTGCCCCGCACCCCGGGACAGGGCGCCCGCCTCGGGGCCCCGGGCGGCCCCCGGGGTGCGTCCCGCGCCGGCAGGAACCAGCGTTCCTCCGGCCGGGGGTCCTCGGAGCGCCGACTCCCCGTCGTCAGCGCGGCGCTGACACTGGCGTTGTGTGTGTTGCTCTCAGATTCTGGACAACAGCAGCCAAGTTCAGTGGGTAACCAGTCCCATTCTGCATCAGATCCAGGGCCCATAAGAGCCACGGCCCCCATGTGGCGCTGCAGCCGTATCATGCACATGCAGCGGGAGCTGCACCCGACGCTGCTGTCTTCCCTGGAAGGCATCGTCGACCAGATGGTCTGGTTCCGGGAGAACTGGCACGAGGAGGTAGGCGGCGGGGCTGTGCGCTGCGGAGGGCGTGGGTCTGGGTGCCCGCGCAGCCGCGGCCTGTCCGCACGAGCGCCCCACTCGTGTGTCTGGGGGTGGCCCGGCTAGTGGAGGCTCCAGGTCTGCATCCTGGCGCTGTCCCTGCCGAAGCAGAAGACTTCTGACGAAGACATCAGGGAAGCCCCTGCTGCCCTTAAAACACTTATTTTGTTCACTTGTCCGAACCTAACCGCTGAAATCCCACCACTGGCCAAGGAGCAGCGGGATGTGGGCAGAGGTCACCCCATGGGCCGTCATCTCCAGGGGCCAGAGCTGGTTCTCGGGCCGCCGCCACAGTGGTGGTGATGAGTGATCAGCGTTTGTTGTCCGGTCGGCCACGAGGCCCCTGTCGGTGCTCTGTTACCCTGTGTGTGCGCACGGTACACAGACGTGATCTGAAACAGGCTTTCCGTTGGCGATTCAGCAGAAGGGCGTGTGCACGACTCAAAGGGTGGGCTTGTGGGTCTCTTTCTTCTGTTAACGTTCGGGACAGCTGTCCTTGCTGCCGAGAACGCAGCTCACGGCGTGAGCGTCCGGGGCGCCCCCCGTGCTGCTTCTGCGCACTCTGGCGCCCCGACAGCTTTGTCCATGGTGGGGCTGGCTGGGCGAGTGCCCAGTGGGCGGGGGGCAGCTTGCTCGAGCGCAGAGCTCTCTTGTGCGAGCCCACCGTGTCTCTGGTCCCCAGGTCCTCAGGCAGCTCCAGCAGGGCCTGGCCAAGTGCTACTCGGTGGCCTTTGAGAAGAGCGGAGCGGTGTCGGACGCCAAGATCACACCCCACACCCTCAACTTCGTCAAGAAGCTGGTGAGCACGTTTGGGGTGGGCCTGGAGAACGTGTCCAACGTCTCCACCATGTTTTCCAGCGCTGCCTCCGAGTCCCTGGCCCGGCGTGCCCAGGCCACCGCCCAGGACCCTGTCTTCCAGAAGCTGAAGGGCCAGTTCACCACCGGTGAGTCCCGACCCGGGAAGCAGCCCCTCACCTTTCCCCTCGGTCCTACCCATCCGGTTAACCACACCCGTTGGTTTTCTGGACCCCAGCACTGGGTGGGCGGGTTAGACTGTAAGGAAACGGGACATTCCCTGCCCCGGGATCGCACAGCCTTCCCTCCAGGGAAAAGGCAAAGGATCGGAGCCAGGGTAGACACAGGGTTTTAGGATGCAGTCCCTCCGCCTGCCGGGTTTTTTTTGGAAGACCAGATAGGGTCAGGTGAGGCAGTGAGACTCGAAGGCGCCGGCCCCAAGGCAACAGGCAGGGATCCCCCTGGTGGTTCTGGCGTCAGGAGGACAGTGGAGGGTGTGCACATCCCGTCCCTGGGTCAGGCGCTCGTGTTTCCTGGACCAGCGGGAGCAGGACTCCAGCCCCACCTCTCTGTGTGGCCTGAGGCTGATGGCCGCTGTCCCTCAGCCCGAGTCCCTGTCAGGGACCCCCGTCCCCCGGGTGCATGCAGGCCAGGCCGCACCCCTCGGAGCTGGAGCACATGTGGTCCTCTTCTTCACGGGAAAGGAGGTGTCTGAGATGGAAGTTTTGTGGAAGCCATCACTCATTACTGGAAAGAAGTGATACTTAGTGTATCCATATCTACAACCAAACGTAGTCTGAAGTAGAGTGTTAGAGGGGGCGCACATCTGGATTCTGACGTGAAAGAGTGACAGGCACCGAAGCCTGGAGGAAGGCCAGCCTTGAGGCGCTGACCCACCGCCTGCTGCAGCGAGCGTCGGACGCCTGCATCCAGCCCCACTGGCCGCGTGCCCCGGGGACCACCCCTGTGTCCGCCCCAGGTTCTGCTGTGCAGAGCGCAGGAGGGCTGCCCCTCCGCCCACAGCAGCATCGCAGCCCTGGCTCCAACCGCACGGGGGGAAGGCGGCTCCGGAGAGTCAGTCCCGAGATGGAAGACTGACCCCCCTGCAGACGCTGTGCCCGAGCGCTGACGGCTGGTTTGTGGCAACAGCCCCAAACGCAAGTCCCCCAGATGCCCCTCCAAGGAGAAGGGACGCAGAGCATGGCTCTTCCACACTCAAAGCAGATGAAGAGACATTAACTGACACACATGGCAACTTGGATGCACTTCAGAGAAGTTGTGCTGAACGCTCAAAGCCGGCTCAGGATTCCTGCCGCGCGCTTATAAATTATGAAGCCTTTGTGAGGTCACAACGGAAAACAGACCAGCAGTGGCAGGGCTCGGGTGTGGGGGAGGCGGGCATGGCTCAGAGCCGTGGACGGGGGGCCTCTTGGGTACACAGCGCCGCCCCTCACATCTCATGGGTGCACACACCATACGCACAGGTCTCGTGTCTGAGTCAGGCCCGTGGGTTGTGCCAGTGCCTTGGTCTTGGGAAGGGACGTGTGGCCCTACCTGTACATTTCTCGGTGCTCCTGTGAATATTTATTTCAAAATGAAAGTTAACAAACAGAAACCCATTCCATGAAGATCAGGCCTGGCCTTGATAACAGCTTCCTGCCCCGGAGTTGGGAAGGTGCAGCCCCGTGTCCCGGCGGACGGAGACCTGCCTCCCTCGGGCTCACCTTGCTAGTCAGGTGACCGCACGCGAAATGGTAAAGGAAAGGCAGAGAAATGCCGTGAGGAAAACCCCACGAGAGAAGTGCAGCGACTGTAGTGAAACTGGTGACACGTATGCACAGTTAAACTCACGTGGACGTGACGAGTGGAGCTGTGGGAGTGGCCGTGTGTCGGCCATTTATTCCAGCCGGCGTTTTTATGTGCTGTTTATTGGAGTTCTGCCCCTCGCGGCACTTTATCACTGACTAGATGGAAAACGCGCCTGTTTCCTCCTGGGCCGAGCCAGAGCCATAGTTGTACAGTGAATGGGAAATCACCCAGGTGGCCGAAAATGTTTCTAATCATGTTCTGTTTTGCAGATTTTGACTTCAGTGTTCCAGGATCCATGAAGCTTCATAATCTGATTTCCAAACTGAAAAAGTGGATCAAAATCCTGGAGGCTAAAACCAAGCAGCTTCCAAAATTCTTCCTCATTGAAGAGAAGTGCCGGTTTCTGAGCAACTTCTCAGCACAGACAGCGGAGGTGGAAATTCCCGGGGAGTTTCTGATGCCGAAGCCGACACATTACTACATCAAGATCGCTCGGTGAGTGCGCCTGGCCGGCCCGGGGTCATTGACACCTTCCCCCAGCAGATGCCCCGGAGCCCCTCCAGAGAGACGGGTCAGCGGTTCACACTGTGATTCCCGCCCCTCTGCCCCCGGGAGAGGACACGGGACTGCCGTCGGATTGGGGTCATTGGGCACCTTTCACGGGTCCGGGCGAACCCATGGGTTCCGTGTCCTGTCTGAGTCAAGCTTGTGTTTGCTCTCAAAAAAACCCTTTCTGAATGCTTGTAGAACTTGACAGTGGAGTTCTGCAGTGTTTCGTACACTCAGAAAGCACAGTATTCAAAACAGAATCAGACTATGGTAAAAATTTTTAGAGCAAGGTGAGTTGCGTCTCATTTAAATGTAAAGCGAGGACCCTGCTGCTCCCCTCCGCTGTGAGCGCTGTGAGCGCCGAGGGCAGGCGGGCCCCACGCCGCCCCTCCGCTGTGAGCGCCGAGAGTGCACATGCCCCATCCCAGCTCCATCCCAGGGGCCCAGGCACTCCTGCTGCTGGGGGCCCCAGCATCCTCTGACTGCGGAGGCCAGGCCCTCGGCGGGACTGTTTGAAACCCCAATTTCGCCTTTTGTCCTTCCCACACCGAGGCGCCCCCATACCCGGTCCCTGCGAGGTGGGGCGTAGGTAACCGACCATCCCGTCTGGCCAGCGGTCGTCCGGGAAGCTCTGCTCTCAGAGTAGAGGGGCGGAGTGGCCGCGGGGCGTGGGCTCAGCGCCCGTGGTCTCCGCAGGTTCATGCCCCGGGTGGAGATCGTGCAGAAGCACAACACGGCCGCCAGGAGGCTCTACATCCGCGGGCACAACGGCAAGATCTACCCGTACCTGGTCATGAACGACGCCTGCCTGACCGAGTCGCGGCGGGAGGAGCGCGTGCTGCAGCTGCTGCGCCTGCTCAACCCCTGCCTGGAGAAGCGGAAGGAGACCACCAAGAGGCACCTGTTCTTCACAGGTACGCGCGCCGCCTCCAGCACGCCCCGCCCCCCGCAAGACACGCGTCCAACCAGCGCCCACCTGGAGAGGAGGCCCCGGCCGGGCGCACAGCCGCCCCCGCTCGCCCGGCAGCCTGCCCAGGCTCCGGTGACGCTGGCTGCGCGGGGCGTGCTGGTGGCGCGCTCCACACAGTTTCTAAGCGCAGTCTTTGATCTCTCCTTGGGCTTCCCCGGTGGCTCAGCTGGTAAAGAGTCTACCTGCAATGCAGGAGACCCTGATCCGATCCCTGGGTTAGGAAGATTCCCTGGAGAGGAGAATGGCCACCCACTCCAGTGTTCTGACCTGGAGAATTTCATGGACTGTATAGTCCATGGAGTCGCAAAGAGTCGGACAGGACTGAGCAGTTTTCACTTTCACGTCTTGATCTGCTCTGGGCACAGCCTGCCGTGTCGGCCCCGCCTGAGGGGCCCTTCTGGGAGCCGAGGGGGTCCCAGGAAGGCCGCTGACATCTCGTTCAGGCAGCTCCCAGCAACCTCGGGTGAGGTCTCTACTGAACCGAGTGGCTGTGGGCGAATCGTGAGCCTGTCACGTGGGGTGGGGCCGGGCTGCCCATGACTGCCCATCCCCGGAGAGAACTGCGGCCACCTTCACGCTGACCAGGGCGCGGAGCCCGTTGCCCTGCGTGGTGTCTGGTCCTGTTCGGAGCGCTCTGCTGGCTGAGCCGTGATCCAGCCTCTTCTGCCTTAGTCTCTCACCGTTAAGTTTAGACTGCCCCAGAGTAAGTGAATTGAGAAATCCGCTCTGCAGAGCGCTGTGGGTGTTTGAGCGCACACGTGTCGTGCTCCGCCAGTCGGCCCTGCCTCACGCACCGTCCCCCCTCTCCCTCCAGTCCCCCGCGTGGTGGCCGTGTCCCCGCAGATGCGCCTGGTGGAGGACAACCCCTCCTCGCTGTCGCTGGTGGAGATCTACAAGCAGCGCTGCGCCAAGAAGGGCATCGAGCATGACAACCCCATCTCCCGCTACTACGACCGCCTGGCCACGGTGCAGGCGCGCGGGACGCAGGCCAGCCACCAGGTGCGGGCGGGCGGGCAGGTGTGGGGGCTTGGGGGGTGGCCGTGGGCTCGGCCAAGGGCCACTCGTTCTAATGGGACAGAAGTACGTTTTCACTCAGCCTTGCAGAGGCTCAGAGTCCTTCCTGAAGAGCAGCTGAGAGATGAGAACTTTAAAGGAACTGCTTGGCAGGTTCATTTGGTTGACAGCCCGGGCGTGGGAGGGTGAGGCTGCCTGCCTGCCCGCCCGCCCCCTGGGCGTGTTCACAGGTTTGCTGCCAGGCCTCCAGGTCACGCACAGTCTCTGTGCGGTGTGTCCTTGCTAAAATGCAGAATGTGGGGAAGCGGAAACCTATCAGGTCAGCTGTTTCTCTTGCCTCAGGTGGAGCCACGGAGCCCCCAATGGAGTCCCAGATGCCCCGGCTGCACCTGCTGGTGGGCCGAGGCTCCCTCTGCACCTGCGGGTCCCGCCCTGGGGGCAGCGGGCCACTGGGAGCGTGGATGAGAAGGCTCTGTCCAGGGTTGTCTGCGTCACCAAGAGGCAGCTCTGGCCGGTTCTCCTGCTGCCTCCGTGGTCCTTCCTGCGGTCCCCAAGGGCACCTCCTGGATCTGGGGAGAGACCCCCAGGGCCGGAAGCTGCCTCTGTTGTCCAGGGACTGGTCTCTGTTACTCTGGGTCCTGAAGGGCTTGATTCAGGAGGACGGAGCCAGGGGCGCCCTTCTCACCCCTGCGCCGTGCTCAGGGTGCAGGGTCTGGTGTCAGCCCTCACCTTCGTGCGGGCAGAGCAGGTGGGGTTCTTCAGTGCTCAGCGGTCTCCGTGGACTGTGGCAGTTTTGAGGTGTTGGTGGGAGGTGAATGGATTGGATTCTCAAGGTTCTGTGTTCTTTGGACTCTACAAGCCAGTGACCCCTGTCTGCAAATACGTGGCTGCATTGGAAACCCCCTCCTGCTCTGTGAAGATGGAGCTGAGCACGGGTCTGGCGCAGGGGCGGTGGGGGGCCCTCCTGGACCTGCGGGAGGCGCGGACGTACAGGCCGTCCCAGCGCGCGGGTCTCTTCTTGGTCTTCCTCCCCTGGTTTGCTTCATTACAACTCGGCTCCTTTCCCCTTTGCATTTTCTACCACACTGCCTGTAAACTTGCTTATTCTGGACGCATCCTGTGAGCAGTTCATGCGACACGTCGTCGCTCGTGCCTGGCTCCCCTGCACTGCGTGTTCCCAAGGTTGTCCGCTCGGCACTTGGGAGCACGTGTCAGCACTGCTGCTTTTTATGGCTGATCATTCCCTTGTATGAAGAGACCACATTTAACTTACCCGTTTATTAGTTGGTAGGCGTTTGCACCTTTTGTCTGTTAGGATTAATACTGCTGTGAACACACATGGTTTCTACGTGGACCTGTGTTCTCGTTTCCCTCGCCCATCTGTATACAAGGAGTAGAATCGCTAGGTTATTTGGTAACTCTTAGGTTTAACACTTGGACGGAGCCACAGACTTTTCCAAAGTGACCACAATGTACGAGAGTTCTGACTTCTCCACGTTCTTGCCAGCACTTAGTATCATCTGTCTTTCTGACCACAGCCACCTGAGTGGGTGCAAAGTGCTAGTTTATTTTGGTCGGTAACAAATGATACTGAGTATTTTTTCATTTGCTAATTGGCTGTTTGCATATTTTCTCTGGAGAAAAGTTGGTTCAAGTTCTTTGCTCATTTTTTTACATAAACTTTTTTTTAAATTTTGTGCTGCGCCGGGTCGCTGCTCCTCGGGCTTCTCCAGCTGTGGTGAGCAGGGTCTGCTCTCCAGTCTCCGTGCTCGGCCTTCTCACGGTGGACCCCCGGCTCAAGCAACCCGGCTGCAGTAGTTGGGACAGATGGGCTCCGTTGCCCTGTGGCGTGTTGAATCTTCCCGGACCAGGGATTGACCCCATGTTCCCTCCATTGGCAGCCGGATTCTTAACTACTGGGGCACCAGAAAAATCCCCGTTTGCTCATTTTTTATGTTGGGTGATTTGTAAAAAGACTTGTCTTTTTATTGGTTCTAAGAATTTGTTCTGTGATCTGGACGTGAGTGACGACGCAGGTGACTTTCTTTCTTTGCTGTGTGCATTGTCCTGCTTCTCCACGTGCCTCACGACCTTCTGTTGAAAACAGGGTGCTTTGGATAACACAGTGTGACCACACTCACCGTCAGGCCCTTCCCCCCGCGGGGTGATGCTGTGTGTGTGTGTGTGGTGACTTTCCTGGGCTCAGTCAGCCCAGGAGGCTGTTGAGGAATACCCAGAACCAATGCCAGGACCTTCCCGCTCCCCGAGGTGTCTGTCCGGCCTGCCCGTGCCTGACCCACTTGCCGAACTCCGTCCCCCAGGTCCTTCGTGACATCCTCAAGGAGGTTCAGAGCAACATGGTTCCCCGCAGCATGCTCAAGGAGTGGGCCCTGCACACCTTCCCCAACGCCACTGACTACTGGACCTTCCGCAAGATGTTCACCATCCAGCTCGCGCTCATCGGCTTCGCGGAGTTTGTCCTGCACCTCAACAGACTCAACCCCGAGATGCTGCAGATCGCCCAGGTAACGCGGCGGGAGCGGCCGGCCCCCCGCCCCGGCTCAGTCTGCGCCTGCTGCTTCCACCGCTGAGTGTCTGCCTCCGACCTTTAGGACACCGGCAAGCTGAACGTGGCCTACTTCCGCTTTGACATAAACGACGCCACCGGGGACTTGGATGCCAACCGGCCTGTCCCTTTCCGCCTCACACCCAACATCTCCGAGTTTCTGACCACCATCGGCGTCTCCGGCCCCTTGACCGCGTCCATGATCGCCGTCGCCCGCTGCTTCGCCCAGCCCAACTTCAAGGTGGGTCAGGGTTGTCCCAGGAGGAGCACATGGTGAACCCCTGGGAGATGAGACGTGGCCACACCAGGGGCTCTGACAGCCCTGTGCAATGCGCAGGGCTCGGGAGGACTGACGGATCCCGGTCCAGTCCATTCTGACCCCGGGCCTGTCTCTTTGCAGTCAGGGACGGAACACACACTGTTTACTGTTTTCTTCTGACTTCTGGGACTGTCTACACTGACTGCTCTTTTCCCAGATAAGCAGTCTGTGTCTAGAGAAGGCTTCAGACACCAATTATTTTTGCAAAACATTTACTCAGAACAGGTTTTAAATCATCGCGTCGCCTCCTGACTGCAAACACAGACTTTGTCTGTGTTAACGTCCAACTACTCTCCTCCCCCCCGTCCCCCATGCCTATGTCGCTGCTGCTCCGGGGCCCGTGATGGCCTCTCTGAAACGGGTCAGCACACGGAGCCTGCTCTCAGGCAGGGAGCGCAGTGACGCTCACCCACTTAGGGTTAAAACCTGAAATATAGCACGGAGTTCTCATTCCCTAGAAATGCTCACTTCTGGAGACAGGGTTATCCGAGAGCGGCCCACGATTGGAAACCCCTTTTAAAGACCTGTTATGAGAAGGAAATGGCAACCCACTCCAGTATTCATGCCTGGAAAATCCCATGGACCGAGGAGCCTGAGGGGCTACAGTCTGTGGAGTCGTAAAGATGCAGACATGACTGAGCGACTTCACTTTCATGACCTGGAAGAACTGCCCGCATCCCTGCGCACGGCCTGAGCGACTGTGGATGGGAGGAAGCTGGGCTTCTCCACACTCGGGGCCACGCTCCTTCCAGCCCCAGTGGGGTGATTGTCTTTGCGTTAGGTCACCATAGAAACCACCCTGCCTGGGGATCTCCTCCAAGGACACGTGCTGGGGCCAGCCCCTCAGCGTGTCAGTCCAGGTTACATTTAAGCAGCCCCAGCACCCCTGACGTGACAGCGTCCAGTTCAGGAGCGTTTGCACAGGGTCTGTCCATCTTATCGTCACAGCATCCTGTCAGTCATCCCAGTGGCGCCGCCAGCCTCTGGGTCCCCGGCCCTCGTCCAGTCCCCTCCCTTGGGCGCTCCTGCCGTCCTCCCGCGGGCCCCCCAGCCCAGCCCCCACCACCTTCCCTCCGGACTCCGTTCCACGGCGCCTTGACCCAGGGGTGCAGCAGCCATTGGGCCCCCCACCTTTCTTAGAACCCCAGGGGTCATCACGCGTGTCTGGCCGCAGTGTCCCCACCAGAGTGACCGTGGTACGGGCCCTGACTACTGAGGCCCTGACGGCCGCCGCAGCAGAGTGCCTGCCCTCTGGGCCGGTGGTCAAACGCGAACCTTCCCTCTCACCCCGCAGGTGGACGGCATCCTGAAAACTGTGCTGCGGGATGAGATCATCGCCTGGCACAAGAAGACGCAGGAGGACACGTCGTCCCCGCTGTCGGCCGCCGGGCAGCCCGAGAACATGGACAGCCAGCAGCTGGTGTCCCTGGTGCAGAAGGCCGTGACGGCCATCGTGACCCGCCTGCACAACCTCGCTCAGTTCGAAGGCGGGGAGAGCAAAGTCAACACCCTGGTGGCCGCCGCCAACAGCCTGGACAACCTGTGCCGCATGGACCCCGCCTGGCACCCTTGGCTCTGAGCCCGGCCGCTCGGCGGGGTGGGCAGTTCCCCCGACGGTTAGGGGCCAAGCGTCAGGAAGGCCAGGCGAGTCCAGGCGGGAGCGGAGACCAACCCGCAGCTTTTAAAGCAGCCTTCAGAGAAGCCAGGATTCCCTGACCTGGAATCTCTGTGAATTCTTTTTTATCGACTTCCTCCGTCGTGTGAATGTACAGATCAAACTGTAGGAAACACTTCCTTGTCGTTTTTAACTTTCAGAAGTGACACCTCCCGGGAGCTTCAAGCTTTTGTACAGAGCTTTGTAACAAGTGTACAGAAAACCCACTTTGTTAGAGAAATAGGAAATTATGAAGACACCGTGCTGGATTTTCTCTAAGCACAAACTTCCAGGCTGTATGGAAACAGTCTCAGAGCCTCCCCGCGTTTCCGCTGTGGATGGGTCGCCCGCCCCTGCATTTGGAGTCGGATTCCTTGGGGCCCACAGAGCCGAGAACGGGCGTGACCCTTGCTGTTCCGCTGCTCTCAGGCTGTCTTCTCGATATTTACTATCACTGTACCTGGAAAAAAAAGACATTTTCCCTCTTAATTTAAAAAGAAGCAACAAAGGTTTGTTCGTTACCTCCAGTCTGTTCTGTTCACATTTTTATAAGTATGAGCCTTGAGAACGTTCTATCTAAATTTGTACAGTGTGATTTTTTTAGAATAAATATTTTATCGAAGGATGTGTTGTTTCTGCAAATTGTGCCCCATGGCCCTTGGGCCAGCAGGGCCTGGGCCCCACGGTGACCGTGACACGCGCCAGGCTGGGACCTCGGCTGGGACTCGGGTCCGAGCCCCTCAGCGTGAGGTCCTGGTCCCGACTGATGGCGGGAAGGCACGCCCAGGGGCTGGTCCCTCTCGGTGCCCTTCCCATGTTTCAGGGCTGCGGCCCGGTGACCCGCATGCAGCAGGGAGACGCCCGGAGGCGGCGTCCTGGAGCCGCATTCCTGGCTGCGGCCTGGCCCATCAGCAGGACAGACAGACTGAACCTTGTGCCCTGGACTCCAGCCCCCGCCCGGACGGAGCCTGAGGGAATGGGTTTGGTCCATCTGACCTAAGTGTCCCATCCTTTATTTGGAGCTGATCGTAAGTTATTTTACTAACACTCGGCTGTTTTTATGAGCAAGCGCCTTGGGTTCTGGAATGACGGGAGCCTGTGTTTAAAACGACAGGTGTCACCGCACAGCCAGCAGGCTGGAGGGGGAAGGCGCCCGTCTGTCCGACAGCCCTCACTCTGCAGCGGGGTCTCGGGAGCCGGGATCAGGACGTAGCTGAAACCAGCCGCTGAGTTAGCTCGGTCCTGCTGGAGCGGGTGTGGAGCCTGGTGTTCGCAGAGACGCGTGGACAGCATTAGGGCGGAGGGAACGTTTGCTTCTCAGCCTCGCTGCTTGGAGTCGAGTTGGCATCCTGGTGAGAAGCACCTGGGTTCAAGGTCAGGCTCGCCCGCACCGTGCCCCAGACTCTGACCCTGATTCCTGGGAAAGCCAGCCTCTCCCCGGTGGAGACGCAGCCCCTCCTGTGCACCATCGGTTCGTCCCAGAGTCGGCAGCCCTGAGCCAGCACCTCCGTGACCAGAAGCCTCTGCTCTCTCCGCCGAAAGAACCTGGCTTTGCCGGGACCTGGGTCCCCAGGAGCGAGGAAGGTCAGACAGAGGGCTTGTGTGGGGAGCTACCCCCAGTGTGTGTCCAGTTTTCCTAATGCGGTTTCAAGGGTGAGCATGATCATTAAGATTTTCTTAAGCTCTCCACTGCATGTAACAGAATTTCTCATTTCTGCCATGTCTGTGTGTGCAGTTCAGTGGCCTTGAGTAACCTTCCCATCCTTACACAGCCCTCGCCCCCATCGCCTGCAGGACTTTTTCTTCCTCCCAAGGAGAAACTGTTTCCATCAACCCTGAGTCCCACGCTTCTCCCCCGGCCCGGGGCACATGCCCTTCTCCTTCATCTCTATGGTTTTGACTCCTCTAGGAATCTCGTGCACAGAAGCATGTGTTCTTTGTTCTTTTGTGACCAGCTTAGCTCACTTAGCACGGCAGTGCGGCACGTGACGAACGGCCTTCCTTTTCAAGGCTGGATAAGGTCACGAGGCTACACGCTGCGTCTTTGTATCACGTTTTGGGACCGTTGGCTTGCTTTCGTCTTTCCGCTATTGTGAAAAATGCTGGAACGAACATGGATGTTTTGAGGGGAATCGGAATACCCATTCGACTTCCAACTTTCAATTCCTTGGGGAATATATACAAAACTGAAATTTCTGGGTCATATGGCAGCTCTATTTTTAATTTTTTGAAGAACCTCCGTACAGTTTTCCAGTGACGGCACCATTTTACATCCCCACCAACAGTGCGCAAGGGCTCTACTTTCTCCACATCCGTGTCAATACTTGTTTTCTGATAAGAAAAATATATATATTCTTAACTGTGGGATCTGAGTTCCCTGACCAGGGATCAGACCAGCACCCGCTCCAATGAGAGCGTGGATCTGAACCACTGGACCGCCAGGCAAGGCCCCCAAACATTTATTTTTTTGGTAACCATCCTAATTGAGTGTAAAGTGCCATTTGTCCTCATTGTGAGTTTGGTTTGCATTTCTCTCACCGTTAGTGAGGTTGAGCATATTTTCATGAGGTTGTTGACCATTTGTATCTTATTTGAAGAAATGTAAATTCAAAACCATTGCTCGTTATTTCTGTAAGTTGTAGGAGTTCTTTATAGATTCTGGATCTTAAACCCTTTTATCAGGTACGTGACTTTGATATTTTTCTCCACCTCTTCAGCCTGCTTTTTCATCCTGTTGACAGTGTCCTTTCTTGCACAGATTTTAAATTCTGATTTAGTTAGTTCAATTTTCCTGATTTTCCTTTTGTTGCCTGTGCTTTTTGGTTTCATATCTAAAGAATCATTGCCAAATCCAATGTCAGCTATCAAACCTGCTAGTGGATTTTCTTCTCTCTTTTCAAAGTTACACTTTTTTACTTGAAGTATAGTTAATGTACAGTGTAAATTAGAGGTGTACGGTAACGATTCACAATCTTAAAGGTTATATTTCATTTATAGTTCTTACAAGACACTGGCTATATATTCCCTGTATTGTGCACTATATCCTCGTAGCTTATTTTATACCTAGTTTTTGTTTTTATTTGTGGTTGTGCTGGGTCTTGGCTGTTGCCGCGGGCTCCTCCCTAGTTGCGGTGAGCGGGGGCTGCTCTCTAGCTGCGGCGCACAGGCTTCTCACCGCAGTGGTTCCTCTCTGCGGAGGCCAGGCTCGAGGGCACGTGGGCTCTAAGGCACAGGCTCCATGGTTGCGGTGCTCAGGCCGAGCTGCTCCTTCCCGACATGTGGCATCTTCCCGAGTCAGGGTTCGAACCCACGGCTGCGGCACTGGCGGGTGGATTCCTCACCTCTGAGCCGCCAGGGAAGCCCTGCTGTCTTGATCCTGTTAACCCCCAGCTCCTGCCCTGCACCTCCCCCTGCCGTCCCCTCCACTGGCGACCACTGGTTTCCCTGTGAGTCTGTACCCCTTTTTGTTATATTCACTAGTTCATTTCTTAGATTCCACATAAGTGATACCAAAGTATTTGTGTTTCTTAAACTCGTTTCACTTAGACTAAAAAAAAATCTATTGTTGTTGCAAACTTTAGAATATTCTTTATGTCCTAGTATTCCAGTGTGTGTGTGTGTACACACGTATGTATATATGCATGCACACATACATATATATACACCACACCTTCTTTATCCACGCATCTATGATGGACACTTCGGTTGCTTCCATGTCTTGGCTATTGTAAATGCTGCTGTGAACGGTGGGCTGTGCGTGTCTTTTCGAATTAGTGTTTCTGCTTTCTTTCAGATATAAACCCAGGAGTGGAATTGCTGGGTCATATGGTAGCTCCTGGAGAAGGAAATGGCAACCCACTCCAGTATCCTTGCCTGGAGAATCCCGTGGACAGAGGAGCCCGGTGGGCTGCTGTCCGTGGGGTCGCACAGAGTCGGACACGACGGAAGCGACGTAGCGTGGTAGCTCTATTTTTAGTTTTTTGAGAAACTGCCATACTGTTTTCCAAATTTGCTGCCATCAGTTCCTCCTCCTGCTGTAATGGTAAGTTTGCCCCTTTCCTTTAGAAGGCCCTTGCCACTGACTTCCTGTCTTGTAAAAAAAAAAAAAAGCTGAACCTCTTTAGCACACAAAATAACAGACACCAAAAATGTAAAGTTGTGAGTTTATTGCATATGTAACAAAATGAACCTGACCACCGGGGTCCAGCCTGCTGTACAGTCACTGTTCTGTGTTTCCAACTGGTTCTATAACCACATTAAATAGAACTAGTATTCTTTAAATACTTTTGATTTTGACATAAAACAACATTAGTGTACAACTTTCACAAAATAAATCAGCAATAAAAACCGTGGGAAGGATAACAAGGATAGCAGCAGTACTTAAAAACAAAATAAATAAAAATACATTATAAAGTGGTTGAGAGACAAAAATAAATTTTAAAAATTCATACTATGTGTTGGGAAGGCTGCCGTGCGGCAACGCCTGGCTGCAGCCGGGGGCGTCTTCTCGGATAGCTCAGCCTGGAGGACCGCGCGACCTGGACTCGGACCCTGGGCTGACCGAGCCCCAGGCCTGGTTCCCAGGTGCTTCTCCCGGGAGGAGCCGGCAGATGGCTGGCGGCTGCCCCGCAGCCCCTCCGGTCTCCCTAAAGCACCCAGGAGCGGTGGTTTGCTACATCCCTGAGGGTCGGCTGTGACCGCTGGTGAGGCCAGCCTGGGGGCCGGGCCCTGAAGCTTCGGGCGGAGGCGGGGGGCGGGGCGTCTGCGGCTCCCAGGAAGGGCGGGGTAGGGGGGACCACCCAGGGCTAGACACGATTCTTTGGTGGGGGTGAGGGGTCGAAAGGCCCACTCCCCATGGACGCTAAGGTTTGGGGGGCAGTGCCAGCGACAGGCCTGCTTAGCTCGAGTGACCTGGAGCTCTGGAAGGTTCTGCCAGGCTCCCTGACACCAGCTGCGGGGTCCACATGTCCGCAGGGAAGCAGAGCCAGGCCCTGGGGAGGTGACGCTCACGGTTGCCAGCAGCCCGCGGCGGAGCCCGGTGGGGCCCCCCTGCTCCTACTGAGGTGACGTGACACGGGAAGCAGCCCACCCCGCTCCCCATCAGCACTGCAGATGGGGAGGTCACTGCAGAGGCGGCAAGCGCCTCATTCCTGCTTCCAGGTCTTCTCAGTCACGAGCCCCTCGTCTCCTCCCTAATTACGGCAGGCTCTGGCCGACACCCCAGGAAAACCAGGTATGTCTTCCCCCCTCGGTCCCCTCCTCTAGGTTTAGGCCCAGGTCACAGGGCGGGGTGTGTGTGTCTGTACCCTCACGCCCCAGAGGACGCCCCCGAGGAGCCAGCTCCCAGCACACCTGGAAAGCGTCAGGGTAACTCGGGCAGGGCTCAGCCCACAGCCCAGACATTCTGAGGGGGCGCTTTTCCTTTTACAGCCACCGGCATCCTTCCTATCCTAGAACCCCAGCGAGTCGCCCGACAGCACGGCTTTCCCTCTCTGCGTCCCCCCACCCCAGGCCACTGACTGCTTCCAGGTCAAGAGAAGAACCACAGCAAAATGCAGAGGGTCAGCGCTCCACAGGCGTCAGGAACAAAAAAGAACAGGTCAGGCAGCCAGAAAGCGCCTTCCAGACCCACAGCCAGATGGATCCCAGCACGGACCTCGGGAACGTCCACAACAGAAGTTTGGCAGGGACACTCCTGCCAGCGAGTTACCCTGCACTCAGCCCCCAAACAAAAACAACGCAAGTCCATACAGGAGACTTTGTTGCCGCTGCTGTTTTTCCACTGAAGTCTAGCTATGAAATCAAACCATTTTAAAATATTTGAACTTTTGTGCAAATTGGGAAACGGTGTTAGAAATTTAGGGTCAGGGCTTTCTCTAGCCTTGCTCATCGCCTGGACGGCCGAGTCGAGCCGCGTTGTTTGGTGAGAGTTGCCGTCAGACAGGGACGTGGGCCAACGGGTCCAGGGGCCCCTCTGCCTTCGGGTCTCCGTCCACGACCCGCTTTTTGTAAAACAATGACTTGGGGTGAACGTAGGTCATGGGGGTTAGACATTCTCTCTCCTTTTCAAGCTAGCTCGCACCAAGCCAGCAGCTACGAAGACAGAATTCTGGCCTGTTAGTTTAGTTCTTAAGCACTTTCCACAAAATGGTTCGTTAGTATCCAGGTGACACCTTCCAGGTGCGGCTGTGGGGGCGGGGCGGGGCTGGTTTTGGTCTGTTTTATAAGCTCTGTTATGTGGTGGTTTTGCTGGAAAAATATTTTGAACTGGATAGACAATGTGGCTAAAGGGACTCTGAAAAGGAAAGATCATTTTTCTCTGCAGAACAATTTTCTGCAGAGAAACATTTTTCTCAGCCAGGAAACCCTGAAAAGAAACAGCCAGGCCCCCAACGCAAGCCGCCCCGACTCGCGTCCCCTTCCAAAACTTAAGCACAGTCTTGACGCCAGCTTCCTGCAGTGGCAGAACTCCAGTAAGCATCTATTTTACGGTTCTTGTTCAGTTAGAACTTAACCTGCTACCCAGGGCAGGCTGCTGGGATGTGGGGTGTGGAATCAGAACTGCTGAACTCGAAAACGGGCCTTAGGTGGGCTTTGAGACAGCAGCGGGCCCCGCTGTGGGGTGGGCCCCGCTGTGGGGTGTGCCCCGCGCGGCTCCCTGCCTGGGGATCGAGACTCCTGTGGAGCCCATGGCACTGAGCTGCCACTGCAAGTGCCGCGGCCCGAGCAGAGGATCCCGCGCGACCGAAGCGGTGCTGACCCGGCTGCATTTATTGGATGGGGTGGATGGGGGTGGTCCTGCCAGGAGGGGGAGGAGAACGTGGGAGGAGCCACCAGCCGCAGTCTGCCCGCCCCCTTGCTCCCCCAGCCAAAAGCAGGGAGACCAGCCTTTCCCTCAGGTTTCTAGGATTCCAGGGCCGCAGCCGGCTTCGCAGAGGCATCCAGAGAGCTGCCGCTCGGGGTCTGGTGGCCATGAGCTCATGTCTGCTCCTCGGGGTGCACCTCACTCCACGGCAAACCCACAGGTCTCCTCCACCGCCGTCAGCAGCTTCTCATAGAGCTTCTCGTACGACTCGTAGGGAGGGATGTCGATCCGGTTAAAGCTGGAAAAGGACAGAGGTGAGACACGCCGCTGAGCCTGCCTGGCCCAGGGCCTGCTCCCGGGAGAGGGGCGAGGCTGGGTGAATACTTGTGTGTACACTTGAGGCTTCTTGGGTAAAGATTTTCAATCAATCAATACACAGCAAAATCTTAAGATCTTTCAAAGCAAAATGAAACCAGGTGAGTACATACTGGCCCGATTAGGACAAAGCTGTCACCTTGTTTGGTTTCTTGTTTTGGGGAGAAGTTATTTCTCAGACCAGGAACACATTTGCAGAGCATCGTGGTCAAAACACCACTATCAGTTCACTGCCCATGCATCAAATCCTCTGGGACTTGATCTAAGACCACAGTGGGGCAGTCCAGAGTATTTCCAACAGAAACAGACTGCCTCTCAAAACCAACAAGATGTCAGATCCCTGCCGGGATTAGATGAACGGGCCAGCATTTGCTCAGGGATGTTCATTCCCAAAGCTGTGTCCAAAAGCCCTAAGAAGCTATTACCTCACACTGAATCAAAAACTACAGAGTTCTGACTGAGAGGACACACAGAGGCCTACTGAATTGCTAGGGGCCAAGCCAGTAAGGACAATTTCTGAGGAGGAGTCAGGCTACCGGGTGTGGAGGCTTTTCAGAGGTCCTTGACCCCAAGGACATTCTTCACATCCATCAGAGGACCCAGCCTGCTGGACACAGACCCTGGATCCTCAAGTGTGGAGACCCACCCCCTCGGATGTCGTGGCCAGCCCCGGTTCCCAGCCAGGAACCTCCCCCCACGTCACCATGCGTCCCGGCAGCATCTGGAAACGGGTTCTGGTCAACTGGAGGGACACTCCATGCGTGGTTCACCAGGGTGAGTAACTGGATTTTAAACCACAAAGGAAATAAGCCCACTGCCGGTATTGTTTAAGTGAAGACTGAGGGAGGAAACATTTTTCAGCACGTCTGTCACAGGCAGAGTTCCAAGAAGGGAGAGACCAGTGACTCCAACTTAAACCTGCAGTGCTCCCTCCTGACAGCGCCTGTGGGCACGCACACGGCCACGTGCGGCAGGAGCCGGGGAGCAGCGCTGGGGTCAGTGCGCCTGACAGAGCCGCGGGCGCGGTCCTTACCAGGTGTGGGCCTTGGGCAGGTTGTCCGTGTTGGCATCGATCAGGTGGATAGTGAAGAGCCGGGGCCCTGCGGCGCCTGTAGAGCCTTACAAGACAACAGTCTAGTTAACACGCTTCAGAGGTGGGGCCCGGGCCCCCTGCCAGTCCTGCCAGAGGGGGTCGGGGTTCATGTAGCCCTGGGAGCTCTGCACGGTCTCGGGATTTGCACACGAGGGCCACGGAGTGACTAACATCAGACGTTCTAGAAAAGTCACGGGCGCAGGAAAAGCAAAGCCCAAGCTCTCCTCTCACAGCCGACCATGAGCCTGCCCCAGGGCAGGTTTCTGAAAGCGGAATCCTTAAGTCACCAGGAATTTGTTTTAAAAAAAAAAAAAACCAGGAATGTCTAGCAGGCAGACCCCCCTGTTGGCAGCGGATGGCAGCATCACAAGAAAAGCAGGTTTTGGAGTCAGGAAACCCCCTGTGTAGAGGCCGGCGGGAAGAAAGACACGAACGCCAGGACCAAAGCCCCAGGACGGGAGGAAACTTCTCAGTCCAGGAGGGCCTCAGGCTAAGGACGAGGCTACAGGGAACATTCACGTGAAACCTGCCTGCTCTCACTAGGAACACGTGAAGTTCATTTACTAAGTTTTAAGGTACTAATATTCTCAACCTTACTTTTGTGAGCTCTCAAGGTTATCAAGTGCCAAAACCCCCAGATTTACCGTCACAGCTGGGGAGAGGCCCTTCCCAGACAGAGGCACCGACCACAAGCCCTGCGGCCCCTCCTGAGCTCAACCGGCCCCTGGGTGAGCCGGAAGGGACACCCGGGAAGACGGCTCCTCACTGGACCAGGCGGGCCCCCGCGGACGAGGGGACTGAGAGCCCTGCCCACACAGCGCACTCAGGAGACTCAGAATTAACCCGAGTGCGCTTTTAAAGCTGCTTTCCTCCCCGAAGCCATCCATGCTGTTGGGCGAGGGGAGCCCACCCCCTACCCCGGCTCCCCTGGCCTTTCTGGCGGGGTCGTTCCTGGTCCAGCCCCGTGGGGGCACCAGGCTGGCCAGCTAGCATCTGCCACTGCGGGCCCACGGGCTGAGACAGCCCGAGCAGGCAGTGTGGAGGACGCGTGTGGCTGACACGGGCTCCTACTGCTCACAGGTGTTTCTCACCCTGGGGGCGGCAGTGGGGACAGAAGAGGTCTTGGGCCAAGCGAAAGACCCGATGCCAGGAGACACCCCTGGCCCCCACCCGCCCGGCTGCCACTGCAGTCACCTTGCAGCGCCTTGAAGCCCTGGAGGGGGACCCGCGTGGAGCCCGTCACGAACTGCAGCAGCCGGGCCCGCCGCTCCTCGTCGAAGGTCTCCACCGCCTGCCAGAACCACCGGACCACGTTGCTGTCGGCCCCGCAGTGCTTCAGCCGCGTGTTGGACTTCCAGTCGTCCAGGTCGATCTTGTCCAGGCCGCCGATGATCAGCTGCGGGATGTGAAGGCGGGTCACTTCCTGGACACGCAACGCGACGGGCCACCCAGACTCCCGGGCCGTGGAGAGACCGACCAACCAAGCCCCAGTCAACCGGGCGATGTTCAGACAAGGGGACACCCCCCCGCAACACACACAGCCAGCCCGAGGCCCCCATCTGTGGCTGTGCTTCCAGGGCGCAGGGCGGCTGCGGACGTGACGTTTCCCCACAACTGAACGCGTGCGTGTGCGTGGACTGCACAGGGCCAGCGGGGCCGCCTCCCAGGACCTCTTGGGGACACGTGGTGTGTAAAGTGTGACTCCCTCCCCCGGGGGGCACGCGCACTCTGGCACCACACCAGGGCAGAAGGTTGGGGACACTTTGAAAGGCCCAAGCTACATGGTGCCAGGGGTGGACAAGATGTGAGTGGAAGATGGATGAGAAAGGACAGTAACACTCCATCTTGGGCCTGATAACAGCCAGAATCAAAGTTGAGCAGCTGGCTAGGATGGGAGCAGCTGGCTGTGGTCACATCCTCGGTGTAAGGTGACCCCTCGGGAGGAGGCACTGGGGGAGCTCTACGCTGGAGGTCTCTAAGTCAGGGGGAACCACGGAACCCCCCGACTGATGAATGAGCTGGACTCCCGGCCACCACATGGACACCGGGCCTCGTCGCTCCTGCAGCCAGGCCAGGAGGCAGAGACCACCCCGCACACAATAGCCCCTCGTACCGCAGCCCCGCACGGCCCACCTCCAGCTCCTTCTGGTCAAAAGGCTTCAGTAAGTGTTGAGGGATGAGCTCATTAAACCCCTTCTGAAGAGCCAGGAACTGGGCCTCGATTCCCCTCATGAACCTCCAGTTTACATACAACCTGAGAGGAAAAGTCACACGTTGGAAGCAGTAGCACTCCGTTCATGAAAATCTTTCCTCGGTGAGTCGGTCTGACATCAGCTAGGCCCTGCCCGCCCAGCCTCGCTGATGGGGAAGAACCCACGGTGGTTGGTGACCAGCCTAAGACTCAGAGGAAAGGAAGTCAGCCCCTCCCTTAGATGCGCTGATTCTCTGCTTGAATCGGTCGGATCTGACCTGACCTGTTAGGGATGCCATAATTGAAAAAAATGTTTGAAAATAAAATATAGGACCCTGAGAACGACAGCCCCACCTGTGTCTGAATACCCCATGCAGTCGCTGGTCAGCTACTTGCCTGCAGAGGGGGGAGGACAGACCGGAGGGAAGATGCCCTGAGACAGAGCGCAGGAAGCTTCCAGGCTCCTCCTCTGCCTCCTGGGGTCACCGCCGTCACACCCAGAACTAAGTGGTCCCTTGCCAGTCCCCCCTTGGGCTCTGGGGTCCCGAATCCCCCTTTAACAGGTCAGCCCTCCACTCAGAGCTCCCACTGCTGACGCCTCCACTTTCTGGAAGTCTCTGCTGTGACTCTGGTCCAAATGCAGGCAGGGACGGGAGGCTCATGCAGCAGAGGAGTCACGACCATCTCAACGTGACCGCTGCCCACCGTCCCAGGGTTACCCCACCCCGGGTGCCCCAGAACCCTACCTACCGAACATATTCCTTCTTATTCTCCTCTGTGACGGGGACATTCCTGCCGTTGGGTTTCAGTTCATGCTGAAGAATCCGCCCAAAAGCGTTGTGCTCTACACAGAACGTGTGGTCGAGCACGGGGGTGATGTCGTTCTCTCTGGGGAGGGAGCACAGAGGCGGAGGTCAGGGCGGCCTCAGCCGCCATGAGGCAGCGGTCCTGCAGGCAGAGGCCCGGCTCCCCCCTCAAGAGGAGGGTGATGGGAGCGACACTGCTGGGGCTTCAGGAGACACGGCGCCTGGGTCTCTAAGCAGACGGGAAGGAAGCATGATGGGGAAGCGGAGTCAAGGAGCAGAAGATGTCACTGCCCTGGCTCCAGGCAGCCTTTCCAAGGGCTTCAAAAGCCCTTGAAAGTTAGAACTAGCTCCTTTATCCGCCATGTTTCTGGAAACCCAGCTGGGACACATGGAAGGAGGCAGACAGGATGCAGGACACAGTTGAGAGCTGCACCTCCCCTTCCTGTGAAATCAGCCCATTCACGAGGACCCCCGACACCCACAGTGATTGCATAGCTTTTTGTGCCTTTTTTGGGCCTGTTGCTTTTAAGAGTTTTAGGATAATCCTATAACAAAGGCAACCAAATATCAGGACTTTTTTTTATATCCTTCTGGTCCCTCTAGGGGCTTCCCTGGTGGCTCAGCTGGTGAAGAATCCGCCTGCAATGTGGGAGACCCAGGTTCAATCCCTGGGTTGGGAAGATCCCCTAGAGAAGGAAAAGGCTACCCACTCCAGTATTCTGGCCTGGAGAACTCCATGGACTGTATAGTCCATGGGGTCACAAAGAGTCAGATACGACTGACCGGCTTTCAGTTCACTTCACTTGGTCCCTCTAGAGATCAGGAGACACCTCAGAGTGTTAAAAAAAAAAAACAAACCACCAGGCCTGGGGATTAACAGCCACAATCGTAACCTAATAATTCAAGGAAAGAGCAAAAGAAACTAGTCCATGAAGAGAAGCTGCTCAGACAGTATATGAGATAGTAAGTCAATAAGTCAAATATCTTCGTCAGATCGACTTTTATGTTTCGGGTGGCTTGTTTCTATTCTCCAGTTTCACACCCATCCTCCAAATACACACCCATGGTGCTCGTGCACACACACACACACACGGACCTGGTGCACCCTAAGACAGGTGACAGGTGAATTTTCAGTTCCCTGAGTTGGTACTTACAGAATCCACACTAAGCTCTTATGGAGTTCAGGGTCCACCGATTCCAAATCAGAAAGCTGGATGGGCTTCCCCAGTAGCTGCTTGTAGAAAGGAACCGTGAAACCCCCATTGATGTAGTGTCCGTGGAACACAGCCAGACCCATGATCCGACCCACAAAATGGAAGTAAGACAAGTGGTCCTGCAGGGGGCAGCAGAGAACACCGAGTGTTAGCAAGTTGCCGGGCCGGGTGGCCAGGCTGCTCAGGAGACCTGTCCCACAGGCAGGAACCTGAATCGGTGCCTCACAGGCTGCGCTCAGGACCCACCCAATCAAAGGTCACAAGAGAGCACGACTCTGGAGAGGTGCTCAAAGACACTTCGTGTGCCCTTGGTTCAAACACCTTCTCAAAACTGCTACTGAATTTGCGGGGCCCACTGCAAAATGAAAATGCAGAACCCCCTTTTCAAAAAATGGAGAATTTCAACATGATGATGGCAGAGTCAGCCGCAAGCTGCCCCTTCTCAGCGCAGCGCCTGGTGCTGCCAGGAGTTAGCTGGCACACCCAGGAGGCCACCGGCCTCTCCTCCCAGCGTGCCATGAGCAAATAAAGGTGAAAGGCAGCCCCCTTCTTCCTCTGCCATCCCTCCCCCATCCCACAGGAAAGCAGGCGAGAGAGAAATCCAGAGAAGGGACTGAGGCGGGGACACAGCCCCAAACCAGCGCTGTTGTGGTTTGTAACCAGGGAACCCCCGTTTCTCCTCTTAGGTTGGAATTACAATTAGTGTCCACATTGGCGAGGGTCGCACTCACTGCCCCTCAGAGCCGTGTGCATGCTGGGGACCACGGGACACGGCCCTGCGCTCTGCTCGCCACCCCGGCCACATTCTGCTCCTGTTTCCTCATTTCTATGGTGAGCAACTAAGAGTATCAGCACGCTGGCCAAAAAGGCCAGTTACGTAAGGGAATATTCCAGTTCTGGCTGGGAGGAGGATGGACCTCGTACCCCACTTCTCAGAATCACACCGTCAACAAATACAGCCATCGAGCCAGAGTCCCCTCAAATGGCAGTAAAGAGTTTTGAGTCCACGAGCAGCTCAATTTCACTCTTGACCTTGAAACAACATACTCAGTGATCCCAGCCACTGAAGGTAAGGGGTGGAAACCGTCCATCCTAATCCAGCTGTGACTCTACCTTTCCATGTTTTACTTGCCACAGACTGAGGAACTCTACAATGAATGGCGTGCTGCGATTCATGGGGTCACAAAGAGTCGGACACGACTGAGCGACTGCACTGAACAATGAATAAACCAAGAATTGAGGTTGAAACTGGAAAGCCACTTAAATTCTCCAACTAAATTTCTGAACTCCTTATTCATTAATACTTACAGGGTTGATTGAAGAATCTGGGTTGATTTGCAACATGTAAATGTTGTCCGTGGAGTACTGGAAGAGTCCATAGTATGGATTCAACATTTCATGGCACAGTAAATAAAGCCACTCCCTACAAGGAACAGCAACAAGAAGACATGTGAAAACCCCCTAGTTTTAGATCTTAACCACAGGACTAATAGACTCTGCCCTAGGAAGCCAAACTGGTAAGGTTGCCTGGCTCTGAGAGAAGGTGATTTGTACAGACTGGGCAAATAAGCTTCAAGAAGGAAACAATTGCTTCTAGTGGTACCAGAAATAGATTTTCTGGCTAAAACTTTAGCAGCTCCGAAGCTGAGAACTATCTATGGTTGCCGGGAATCATCACCAGCTTAGAGGCACAGTGTCTGTCAGGCTGCCTGCGCCCCAACGAAGGTTTTCTCTGCTACTTTGTAGAGATAAAATCTCAGGTGACGATGGGACTTCCCTGGTGGTCCAGTGGCTAAGAATTCACACTCCCGATGCAGGGGCCCAGGTTCAATCCCTGGTCAGGTAGCTATATCCATCCCACATGACGAAACTAAGAGTTCATACGCCACGATGAAAGGTCAAAGATCCCATGTGCAGAAACCAAGACCCACACAGTCAAATAAATATTTTAATTTTAAAAAGCCCCAAATTAAAACCAAACAAAAAAAGCACTCTAAACAGAAAATGTGACTCAACTGTTGTGATCAGGTTTGGTAAAGCCAGGTATGCAATCTTATACAAACACTTGTGTAACCTTGTCGTCTTTCTACTCAAAACTTCTTTAAATGGACGAATCTTATTAAGTTCTAAAATTTCTTACTCTTTCAAACAGAAAATATAAAGTTGAGAAAATATGGAAGGATAAGCACAAATGCAGATAATCTGTCAGAGAAGCTTGTAAAAATACCCGCAAAATGATCACACCGACACAAAGTGACATATTGAACTCCAACAGGAAGGAACTGTCAGAGATGAGACGCCCAGTCTTAGGAAGCCTCTTTATTATAAAGGCAGGATTTCCCAACTCTGGTGCTTTGTTCAGCCCCAAGTTTCAGAGTTTGGATTTACAAAGAATTATTTTCATAAACACCAAGGACCTGCAACTGTCTAGACAGGAAGTGATTAAAATACAAGCAAACATTCCGACTGAGCTGTGGACGAGGTATAGAGCATGAGAAAAGTTCTAGAAGTGGTCAAGAAGAGCCATCCCCAGAGTCAGGAGAGAGACAGAAAGGAAAAGGTTCAGAGCCAGAGGCAGGGGAGAGGAGCAGACATACACGCACGTGTAACACGTGTAACCGCCATCTCAGCCCTCCATGACAGGTATGGACCATTCAGACACGGGGCAGACTCGAGAGCTGAAACAGCGGGAGGTCAGACTAGCAGCAGAAAAGCAGGGCTTCTCAGTCCCTGCAGCGCCATGTTCATCAAGGCAGCTACACCAAGACTCCGCTCCACCTGGAAGACTTGATAACCATGGAAAACGCTAGAGAAAGCGAACTCCTTCCAAATCAAACAGCTATTCACATGCTCGCCTAGGGACCATAACCCCAGCTACGCATGAAACAATGTAAAGTGAAACCATTCAAAATACTGACTCTTGAGACATCCTGAGACTAGAAAGAAAAAGGCAGAGAAGAGAGAATGGAAGTAGTTTGATATGAATTTAGGACAAATATGAATGAGGAAACAGAGGAGTCTCCCTGAAGAGAGGGACGGAAAGCCTAAAGCCCTTGTCTTGTTGGGAACGGGATTCGTGTTTTCAGGGCAAACATAAGTTACATTTGCCAGAAGAAAGATGCTTCCTAGAATCAATATGGGGAAGATCAAGGAAGAAACCTGGGACAATCTGGAAAGAAAAAGCACTTCCCAGGGAGGCAGTCCCAGTGTGAGCGCGTGGTCAGGAAGGTCCAGGCTCATCCTGTATCTCAGACAGAGGGGCAGAAGGGGAGAGCGGCGGATGCGATTGGAAGAGGCTGGAGGAACGATTCTGTTCCCGGCCCCATTTACTTACTTACCTTTGGCGGCTGGAAAAGATCCCAACTTCACCCAGAGACGTAGTAAGACCCCCATATCACTTCTCAGAACCTAATTATGCTGGTGCTGACTGCTGCAGGGCTGAGAATCTGCTTGTGTATTCTAAACTGTGAGGATGGGAGGCTCTCCTGTCCCCTGGCCCCCAAGACAGGACCACTGTCACGCACGACCGCACGTTAACGAGGCCCCTTGCAGCACCTACCAGAGTTGAGGTTTGCAGTCACTGGTGATTTCCTGATTTGTAACCCTGTCAGAGAGGGGACTCCTTCACACAGGATGGGAGCTTCAGAACTGGGGTTCTGCCGGTAAGTGAGTACAGCAAGCAGAAAGAGGAGCAAGTGAGGAGTGGGTGGGGGGAGTGAGCAGGATGGTGGATCCGGGCAAGGAGGCCTTGAAGACAGGAGTGGGGGAGGAAAACAGGGAAAAGGTACAGCATCTATGGATGATGGATGTTCCTGGATGGGGACAAATAGTGCAGAAGTGACTAAAATCAGACTGTCACCAGACAGTGACCCTGGGTGCAGGGAGACAGTAGAGCAAATTCAAAGTTCTGATTGAAAATGATTCTCTTTCTAGAAGTCTATAAGAAACCAAGCTATCAAAGTGAAGATTATAAGACATTTTCAGACCTAAGATCTTGGAAAAATTAACCCCCCAGGGCAAACACACCCTTTCTAAGAAAGCTACTTGAGGATATACTCCAGTAACATAAGGGAGTAAGCCAAGGAGGAAGTAGCCATGGGACCCGCACAACAATGGCTCCGACCCGAGAAAGCAGTGCTGTCCCAGGAAGACAACCGTGCAGGAGGCCAAAGCAGCCATTATCAGGGTGGACAGGGTCTCCACAGGAGAGAACGAGAAGGGGGGAGCTGGCAAGGGTCTCCACAGGAAAGAACGGGAGAGGGGGAACTGGCAAAAGGTGATATTTAATGGGGCAACAGAGACGAGACCTGGTTTGAAAAAGAAGAAGAAATTCTTAGAAAAATTAAAATCTGTTCAAAAGGATAAAATAAATGATAGAATACAGAATACCACTTAATCCCTCAGTGAACAATATTTATACTGTCATAATAATATAAAACAATGTATTGACCTTCAACTCTTACAAATAATACATAAGCACAAGACACTGACTTAATTTTGGTTACAGAACAAAGTGTAAATCTTTGACCTTGACACTTATAAAAGTCATACTATAGATGACAGAATGTAAGAGGTAAGAAGTGGAAGGAAGGGAAAGTCAGAAGCATTAATATCCTTTTCTTATGAAAAAGAAAGGCCAAGAGACAGTCTCTCTAGTGGACAACAAAAAATAATGACAAAAACATATCATGTACAGTTACAAAGACAATGGCAGAAGAACTAAAAATACTGACATTACAAAACCGGGAAGAATTAAATTTGATCCTCACCACAACCATGACCTAGTCTGTGTGCCTACAAACATACATCCCAGGATCAGTAGGTAATTAAATGAACTTGATCAAGTTAACGATCTAGATGATTCATTCTATTGAAAGGAATAGTTAAAGAGCCAAAGAACTGTTGTCTCAAAGGTGAAAAGAGGGAAGATAGGAAACATAATCACGAAAAAATATTACCTTTAAAATCATTTGCATGATTTTGACCCAAACCTCACTTTACAAAACCATTTAACACAAAGGCAATGTACATGCCTTCCTCCCACCCCTGAAAGTCTTATGACAAAAGCCAGGCTGCCCCACATTAACTTCCGGTTGGTTCCTGAACCAGAAGTTCAGTGAGTGTACTGTCCCAGGCCAGATAGAGAAGGGAGTAATGTTAAAAGTTTAATTCAAAC
This sequence comes from Muntiacus reevesi, assembly GCF_963930625.1. Lineage (NCBI taxonomy): Eukaryota > Metazoa > Chordata > Mammalia > Artiodactyla > Cervidae > Muntiacus > Muntiacus reevesi. The sequence goes on from NC_089250.1 coordinate 178,450,020, forward strand.
TTTGTAAGAAGTAAAGCGATGATTGAGTCAAAAGCTGGGTCTCAATGGGTCATGGCGAGATGCTAGTGAGCACACGCTTTGAGGAATTCTATGAACGCTCTCTGATGGCAAGACCCAAGTCCTGACCGCCCCAAGAGCAGCACCAGGGCAGGGTAAAGGACCGCTCGGCAAACATCTGCTCACAGGCGTGCCAACGTCCACGCAGAAGCGGGGACACACAAGCCTCTCACCTCGCCACCCCGCCATAGTCCAAGCCTTCTTCTCCTCGGAATTTCACCATGAGTCGCTTTTTCAAGTCTTTTGGTCGCATCTTCATTATCTGGCGATAAGACTCCTGCACATCAAAATTACAGTTTCAGAGAGAAGAACTTGTCTTATTTTTAAAGTTATAACATGATGAAAGGTTATTTATAATGGAGCCCGACTATAAATAAGATCCGAGCTTATTTTTAAGAATTCCGATCTGAGTCCTGTCTGGTTCCTGTTCAGGATGTTCACTTGGGCTCCGGCTCACTGCTCCTCCTCCTCCTTTCTCCCACCATCACTCCCTCAGAAACAACAAAGCTCATGGCAGCTGACACCGCACCCAAGGATACACACATGTATCCTCAGCACAGTCACGACTGAAGGATTAAACGTCCTCTCTAGGGTTGATTTTCTCCACACAAATGAATTCCAATGTGTCCTATAAGTTTACATGCTTTAGCCAAATGAAGACCTCATGAGAGAGAAATAGTAAAAGAATTCTGAGCCTGGTTTTACATCTGAAGTCAAAAATCACATTTTCCCACTGAGTCAAAGAGCCAAGGAGGCTTTAAGTGGAACATGAAGCAGCTTATCAGACACAGAAAACACGTGGTCAGCCTAACAGGGCCTCAGTCAGCCTCTGGAGGGGAACCAGCTCAGCGTCTGTAGGTGTTTTCAGTGAAAAGACACTTAAGAACCTTTTCTTGCTTTAAATTTAATGAGATTCAAAGCGACCATCCCAAGAGGAGAGAGGATGTTGAGTGGAAAAGATCTGGCAGCAGCGTATCCACAATCCAGCTGCCCTGTCCTGACAGCCATTTAAGACGCTCAGTGGGCAAAACCCGGTACTTGAGCTGCTCCACTCGTGTGGCCCCGGGCACTCTGGAGAAGGCGCTGAGCGGCCCCCGTTGCTGTGGGCCGGGAGAGTCTGCGCCTCAGCGAGCCGTCCACAGAGGCCCACACACGGCTGAGACTCTACTGATGACAATGGGCCCGAGAAAAGGGCCCTGCCTGCCAGCGGTGCCCTATTTAGGGAGCCCGATGCTGCAGGGCAGCTGGACAGAGGTCAGCACGCCACCCAGAGCCAGAAGTGAGAGGAAGGCCGCTGGCTTCTCCAGGGAGGCAGTGCCTACGGGAAGGTGGCAGGCGAGGCCCCGTGCAGGGATGCTCGGTTCTGAGGATGCTGGGCCGACAGCAGGGATTCTCGGTTCTGAGGATGCTGGGCCGACGGCAGGAAATCCCATCCATATAGTGCAGGTGCGGGATTTATAGTACCACGTAGTACTGGTTCTGTACAGATCGCTAGATCTTCACTCAGAAGTCACTGATTTTTAAACCTTGACCACAGGAGGAAATACTGTTCCCTCTCCTGCCTGGGGCTTCAGCCCTAATAAAGCCCTGCACTTCATCCCCGACACACCAGACAGGAAGCAGAACTCACTGTCTGCTGACGGGGGAGAGAGTCAGCTCGACGGCCAGCTGCCCCGAACCCCGTACCTCAAATATCTCCTCTCTGGACACCTCGATGCGGCAGTGGCCAGCCTGGGGCTGCTGCAGGGAGAGCTCGTGTCTGAGGACCTTCAGTTTCTGGACCAGATCTCTCTCGTACCTCTGGGCGGGCAGCTCCTCGTCCTCCACGGAGCCCTCGCTGGGGGGCGGTGGTGGCTGGCTGGGCTCCTTCAGTTGGCACTGGTGACTTGAGAACAGAAGCGCTGCGGTCACCCCAAGGGCAGCAGCCAGCGGTGTCCCCCCCCACACGCACACCAAGGGACTGAGAAGAGAGGTCAGGACCCCCACTTCTGGTCAAGAGTGCTTCCCCGGTGACATAACTCTGTACACACATACGTGAAAACTGGGGGTGGCCACCCTCAGACCATCCTTTTCATAAGATGTTACCAGAAACCCCAAATGAACTTTCTGGCCAACCCAACAGATGTCCGGGATATAACAAAGGAGACTCCCATCTCCTTATCTCATACATTATCGTTGCCATAAATAACAACGGAAACTTCTAGCATTCATGGGCATCTAGTGCATATACGAGGCTGACCGATGTGCTCTCAGCGGGGCCTCGGGCTGAGAATTAAACGAAGGTGACCGGAGCCCTGAAAGCAGACGACACGGGAGGAGGTGACACGCACAAGAGCAAACAAGGGGCGTGTGACGGGGACTGCGCCTCCTCTCATCCAGGAGATCTCCCGTCTACTCACTGGAAGCGGGAGTCCAGGGGTAGAGGAGGACCAGGGCCCGCTATCTGTTCTGCTCCAGTTTTGCTGACTTACGTCAGCGGTCAGTGACAAGCACCCCCGGACTCTCATGTTTGAGGACATGGGGATCCTGGGACATGGAGTGTGGGATCCAAGGTCATCCCCAGACCCAAGTCCCTCGGGAATGACGGTCTGGGAAGCCAAACGGCGCTCTGAACCAGCCCTTTCCCGCAGTGGTGAGCAGGCTCCAAGGAAAACCTCGCTCCGCTGCTTCCCACTCTGAGGCCACCCGTCTTATCAGAGATGCGTGCGGAAGCTCCGAGAATGAAACTGCACCAGCTCGGGGGGTTGATTAGGCTGCAACTCAGTTACAGGCTGGCTGTGACGCAGGCCTGCAGGACTGCACCCAGCTGGCTTGAGAGTTTAAAACACACGACTGTCCACTCAGTAATTACCCTGTTTTGCTCATGCTTATTCTCTGCTAACCAACAATGCAGTCAATAGATGGAGGGAAATATCAGTATTAAACAGGGCACTATAACGGTAAAGAGGTCAGCGAAGGGCTGTAAGTCTTACGTCATGATGTGGTGTAACCGTGGGTCTGTAAACTGGGTTGTTCGGTTATTATGATCTACAAAATAGATTCTCCCGGAAACTGTGCTGCGGACTTCCCAGCCAGGCGGCAGTGGTCCAAGCTCATCACAGTTCACGCTGTTAAGGTCTCTACCAGGAAAGAAGACAGAGAGCGGTGTGTCCATCTGCGCGTGGAGGCCTGAGACCCAAACTTCAGGGAGAGAAGCAGGGGCGCCCCTTATCCAGGGGCTATGAGAGCCAGTCAAGGCGCTACTTACACCAAACGCCCACCGAGGCCCGGCCTCTGTGCTCCAAGTGGCAGCAAAATCCCACGGATAAAATCGCAACTCTCAGAGCCCGTGGTCATGACAGGGAGCGTGGTGTGCCCGGGAATACCATTCCTTCCACCAAAGAGGACTGAAACACTGCATCCATATAAGATGCAATGGAGAACCTCGATCGAACTTTTGGCCAGCCCAATAGTATGGGGGATCTGAATGCTGCCGGAAGGACTCTCTGGGTTCACAAGTTAATGAGATGCTCAAGATCAGAAGGGTCTCTCCGTGGGAAAGCTCCCAGAAAACACACTTTCTCCAGCAGACAGGGGTATAGGAACATGCATTGGAAATCTTCCCGTTCTAGAGAGCTGCACCAGGATGAGGCCGTCTCATTTTTTGAGTCACTTTTCTTAATCATCAAGTAGCTCTAAGTCTAACCTCTTGATTAATTATTTCAGCCCAATCCACAGTCACCTGGGAACAAGGATTACTGACCAAGATGCTTTTCTAATGAGCACAAAAGCCCGACCTTCCTTCCTGAGAAACCAAGGAGATAGCTCATTCATTTGCAGGTAATGCTTCCGTTCTAATTATAGACACTGAATTGTAAGTTCAACATAGATTTGGAAAATCAAGAGCAAGAAGCTTGTTCTCAGATAAAACAAATTATGAATAAAAAGGAAATGAGCATTACTAAAAATGTTATTAGGTAGTAATGCTATTCTCAAACCAAAAAAGAAAAAATTCTAAGAAAAAAAAGAAAGCAAAGCAAAGAGCAGAAAGAAACTTAACTCCATCACAGGCAGGGGAGGGGCAGGGATCTCTGACCTGGGCTCAGATGTATGGCCTTGTAGAAGGAATTCGTATAGAAAAGCTTCATCTCCCCCAGGAATGGTCCCCAAGGGACTGAGGCAATAGGGATGGTAAAGTAGAAGAGAAAAAGGGTGATAGAGTCTTTATATTTCCTGTTTAACCTTTTATTATGGAGAATTTTAAGCATATAAAAAAAAAAAAATAGAGACCATAGTGAATAACCAGCTTCAACAGTTACCAGCTCATCACCAACCTGCTTCCAGGGCTCCCCATTCACTCCCCCACTCCAATTATTTAAAGCATCAAGTCAGATATCAGATCATTTTACTCAGCAATATTTTTAGTTTAAAATGAGAGCAACCACATCTTGAAGGTTTTTCGAGTAAGTGCATCTGATTCCATCTAAGGATGATGGTCTTTTCCAGTTATGGAACCTGATTTCAAGACCCAGTATCACTCTCTAAACTTTAGTCTGAAGGGCCCAATTGTGTTACAGCAGCTGCTGACCGGCTGGGGGTGGGGGGAGCAGAGCCGGGACTGTCCCCTGGGAGTCTGGGTCACGACCTCCAACAGCCCGCCCTCTAAGCCTGCACCTCCACGCCCTAAGGGCCGTATCACCCACAGTCGGGGGTGCAGGCCGTGTGGCGCGCGGCGAGCCGCCCGGGAAGCCTACCTGGGTATCCTGGGGTCGTGCCACGTGCTGACGCCTGTCTGCGTGTGCAAGAAGTACACCTGGCCCTGCACCGTGGTCCTCTGCTCTGCACGACATGGTGGGGACACGGTCAGTGACGCTCACTCCAAGGGGTCAACCCTGTCAACTCGGAGGCCCCGCTTCCTTCCCACAGTCTTTCAAAGGACCCAGAGAAGGGTGTGAACGGCAGGGGTGGCCTTGGGCCTGGCTTACTGGGGTCAGCGTGTGGACAGATCTTACTTTTCCTGTTCCCACCCGGACCTGCCACCTCGGGACTCAGCCTGCCTCCACCCCTGTCCCCTGCATCAGCTCATACTTCCGGTCTGATTTGCCCCATCTATGTGGATCCTCCAACATGGATCTACATGGATCCTCCTTCATTTAGGGACTTCCTCTGTGGTTGTCAAAAGATTCTGTTTTATCTTTCGTGACAGTGATACGTCTTATCACTCGTACCCAAGGCTGTCCTTCCCATGTTCAAATCCCAGGGGCTACAAAGAGCCTCATCCAGACCCCCGCCCCACTCCTCCTGGCTCTCTTTGACATTCATTTGCCTAAATTCTTCACTCAATTGCTATCCTAGAAGTTTGGAGCAAAGGTGGATACATTAAGGAAGAGTAGGATTTATCAACCATCTCGGGTTACTTTTCTTTACACTGACACAACCGCCATGGGGCAGAGCTCTGCCAACATCAGCGGTTCTGGCAGGTACGCGTTACCAGAAAAGGTCTGAAGGCGGAAAGGGACACGTGGCCCACCGCACTTGGAAGGGCGGGCGCGCCCTCACCGTAGCCTTCGGGCAGCTCCGGGGACTGGTGGCCGTGAGGTCGGTTCTGTGGCGTCTGCAGCGACCCTCGCACCTCAGGGTTTCGCAGTCGCTGGGCCTGAAGTCTTTGGTCTTGACTCGGGGATTCCACAAACCTGCAGTTGCCCCCGCCGGCAGCGGCCCCGGGGCCATCGGTGTACGGGGCTGGCTCCTCCATGAAGCAGCTGAGGGGCCTTCCAGGCCCGGAGTCTTCATACACGGTTCTGGAAGCGGCAGAACACAGCCCACGTGACAACACCCGCCGAAGACAGGGACGCCCCCCAGTTCACGCCACGCTCTCACACCCGTTTAGTCTGCTTCTCTTAGACAATACAGAAGGCCCCAGGGCTTAGTTTCATAAAATTCGCCCCGTCCTAGTTCACCCGAAAGCCAGATTTGTTCACGAAGAATCAGTGGCCTAAGGGCGCCATGTGTTAAGTGCCACGGAGGCCACGGTAGGATTTCAAACTTGGGGATAGCTGAATGGTTGGAAAACACTAACCCTGACCTATAAGACGTTCAGAAAAGGAGATTTCAATTTTCTTGACTCGGAATCAAATTCAAACATTCCATTCGCCTTGTTATTTTATAATAGAACACCTTGTTACATCAAATATTGCAATGACTTTAAAGTGACTTTTAACATAAATCCTCATCCCCCGAACAACGCTGAAGACAATTTACCTTAATAGGCTATTTTCTCTTTTAAGCAAGTACTTTTGAAAATCATTTTACATTGAAAAATTTCAGAGACATGCAAAGTAAGGGACTTGTTCAGTGAATGCCCTGGACTCTTCACCCACCTCCGATACCATCCCGTGTCCAGCTCTTCCCCCCTCCGCTGGCTTATTCGGAAAACAATCCCCACATTTTACCATCTCTTCCTTAGATATTTTGGCACACATCTCTGAAAGATGAGCCTTTTTTACCATTAGCATGATCCCCAAAATGGGTCATAATAATGCCAGTCAGTATTCAAATTTCTCCAGTCCACTATCTCATCAATCAGGATCCAAATAGATCCACACACTGCATCTAGTAGGTGGGTCTCTTAAATCCTGTTTATTAAATTTACAGGTTTTCTTCCTTCCTTTTTATTCCATTCTTCTCCTTGCAGTGTACTTGCTGAGGAAGGACACTGGCTTGTGTCTGCTACACTCTACAGGGAGCCCCACTTCTGGATGGGCTTGTTATAGGGCGCTGGGCAGCCCACTGCCGTCCCTGGGACCTCCAAGATCTGTGTTCATGTCAAGTTCTCGCTCTTTCCTGATGGTGTCAACAACTATGAATGGCATTAAGAGTTAATTCATTGGGGATCGAAAAATCATGGCAGTGACCAATGAGAGCTCTTGTTGGTTTTGGGGGTTTGGTTTTTTATAACATTTCTTTCTGTATCATCATGAACTCCACGGACTGGTTTGGCTGTTGCAGCTATCATTCTTGACCAATGCTCTCCGGCCAGAGGGAACCTCTGTAAACTGGACCCTGACTCTCTGGGGCACGACCCTACTAGTCTCGACAGCTTCCTTTACAGACAAGGACACTGGATCACAGTTTTACCCCAAAGTCCCCCCCTCAGGTATTCAACGCGGTGAAAAGGTGTGTGGGACGCTCTCCCGCAGCGCGAGCACCAGCGTCCCGGGGTACGCACCCTTCACTCTCTAGCAGGCCTCTGCAGTCCACCACAGACCCGCCGGTGCCGATCCTGTCTCGTGTCTGTAAACTGACTAAAAAGAAAAAGGACATCTTGCATTAAAATCCAGAGATACAACTGCAATATAGTGAGCCACTACAAATGTATAATTTATATACGATATTATTTTAGAAAGTGAGGCGTCCGTCTCGGCACTCACACACACACGCCTGTGCTTTCGAGTGTGAGACATTTCACTCAGTGGCTCCACGCCACCACACACCACTCGGGCCCTTCCTTGTGAATGCGGAACAGAAGGAGGTGCTGTGTTTTCCACGCTCTCCATAAAGTAACACAATAGTCACTTCTTCCAAGTTATCTTATTTTTTAAAAAGATTCTGACTTATGCTGGATAAGGACACAGACAGCACTGTCTATTTGCACAGTCTAGACACATCTATGTCTCTACTGTCCGTCCCTAATACAACCAACAAAGACACTGATGAAGTTGCTTCCAGGTACTGGTTTTTCCCCACATGTCTCTCCACAAAGAAAAGAAGACATCACAAACAGGCAGTGAGAGAGAACTCTGTCATCAGGAGAGTTTGCAGGATGGATACTCACTGTTCATTTATCCTGGGTCAGATCTACAGCCGACTCATTGGAAAAGACCCTGATGCTGGGAAAGATTGAGGACAACAGGAGAAGGGGGCAACAGAGGATGAGATGGTTGGATGGCATCACTGACTCAACGGACATGAGTTTGAGCAAACTCTGGAAGATAGTGAAGGACAAGGGAGCCTGGCGTGCTGTAGTCCTTGAGGTCGCAAAGAGCCAGATATGACTCAGCAACTGAACAACGACAACTTCTACCTAAGACAAGACCTAAAAGATTTGCGGTCATACGTCATTCTGGTGTGCTACTGAAATACTATGGAGTTTTTTCTGGATTCCCTGCAATGCAGAGTCTATATGTGAGTTACTCTGAAATGCTAATAAGAATGGGATGGATAACAGGATGAACTGCTTAACTGACAAATTAACTTCAGCAGAATATGTCTAGTCAACATTTTGTAACATTGGCATGTTTCGTTTCTTCATTCTAAGTAAGTCAATCCTCTGTAAAATCATATGACACAGAGGTCTTCAGAAATCCCGTTGCCTTCTACGTATACAGTGGTCTTCCTGTGGTACTATGTTCAGCTCGTGCATGTGTGGCTACCACGTTTACCATCTGCGCTTGGATAACAGGACAAAAATGAGGACTAAAATTACATCAAAAATTACAACCGTACATCTTTTTGTACCTTAGTCACTTTAACTCCACCTTGAACGACAGAATGAAGAGAATTGGATAAAATAACAAAAACCACACAGATGAAACTTTTTAGTGCTGGAGAAATGGCCCCCAAATGTGGCTTGCCCTTCATGTACGTCAGCCTGGGTCAGTGGCTTTGTGTATTTTCTCAGTGATGAAGAGTTGGATGTTAAGTTCTGTAAAAGTTATCTCTTTAGAGATGAGAAAGTTCTTACCCACTATTTGGCCACGAACTGCATCAGTATCTGAGGGGTTTAGTTTGCACAGATCCAAACGCTGGTCTGCAAACAAACAATTCAAAACTTAACCTGGGGAATGTTAACTAGGGAGGAGGGCAGGAATTCTGTATTCAGTATTCAAAAATAATAATAAACAAAATGATGGCTCGTAAGCCTTCCTCAGTGCATTAAGAGGCAGAAAAGCGTTGGGTTCTTACAGCCAGTATCTTTCAATCTGCTGATGGCGTTGGAGAGCAGCCGCACACACCCCAGGAAGCCGGCTCCCTGCTTCTTGTGAATCTTCTTGTGGTTCCACACGCTGATGGTTATAGAATCCGTTTTTCCAACATATCTGAAATCAAAGTGCAAATTCATCTTTAATTGCATTTCTATATTACAATGGCCCACTGAGATTCTATCTGACTGACTTGTTAGTCCAGAAGAATTCTCTGAAAATAATGTTGGCTCTATATCCACAAGTACAAGCACTCAATGAGTATCTGTCTACCAACCTCAACCTCCCTTTGGGAGGCAAAAGGGCTACAGCTGATTATGTGAGAAGCACATGGAGATAACTACATGCTGATGATAATCTTATAACAGGGATTTCCTAGATCTTAATAGTTCCAAAGATAATGGCAGGAGTCATAAGCTCGCACCAATCAGGCTTCATAGAGAATAACCCATCTGCAACAAGGGACTCCTCACAAACCCTCCATCCGCCCAAAGCACACGCAGAGCAGACCTCCGACAGGAAACCCCCTTCCTCTCAGGGCAGATCGGCCACAAGGGGGCTTCCAGGACTGGGACTGACAACTGCTTTCCAGACCACCTCCGGTGCCACAGTGTAACTGAAATAGGGCCTCAGGATCCAGTTACTAAAAACCCCCTCAAACCCAGTACAATCCATGGTAGTAAAACAAACCAGTAATCATTCAGCATTACTTGACAAAAATTTCTTAGCAAGGACATGAAAACAGAGGTGAATATAAAATAGTGATTTTTCAAAGTGCAATCCACGTAATGAATGGATATAAGAAGTTGTTGGATGGCGTGCGGGCTTACATACATTCACTCATACCAAACTTTATTTGCTCTTGCAGAAAATGTGTGTGTGTTAGTCGCTCAGTAGCGTCCAACTTTTTGCAACCCATGGACTGTAGTCGGCCAGGCTCCTCTGCCCGTGGAATTCTTCAAGCAAGAATACTGGAGTGGGTAGCTATTCCCTTCTCCAGAGAATGTTCCTGACCCAAGGATCAAACCTGGGTCTCCTGCATTGCAGACAGATTCTTTACCATCTAAGCAAAATTTTTAAAAATCAACATATATTTGTGTGTATGTATAAAATATTTGTATAATAAATATGTGGAGAAGGAAATGGAAACCCACACCAGTATTGTTGCCTGGGAAATCCCATGGACAGAGGAGCCTGGCAGACTACAGTCCATGGGGTCGCAAAAGAGTCAGACATGACTTGGCGACTAAACAACAAAAACAACATAATAAATATGTATAATAATGCATTTCAGATAGTCCATTTTACAACAATGCTCATGGTTTTGCTGAAAAAACAGTAGCAGATAGAGGACCTGAACTATGGCCCCTTTTTCCTGTTAGAGAGGGCCAGGAGATTGAATGTTTGAAGATCATGGTTACAGAGGCAAACCATACGAAATGTATGAAAACGTCAAATGCAAGAACTTCCAAGTATATGCATTCTAAAAGTAGGCAATATGTCTTTGGCCATCCAAGGAATTGGTAGCCCTTTAAAAAAAAAAAAATGCTTCTCTTACAAGGTAGACACCCGCTCTCCTGTCATTCCCAAGTGCGCTGTAGGGTATTCAACTCACAGGTCGTAGTGCTGGTTCCACTTCGGGTCCAGCGTGTTCTTCACAGTGTCCGTCGAGTGGCACTGCCCAGATCCGTCCACAACAATCTTTGCAAAAGGGTCAGGGAGTCCTGGAGGAGAGGGGACAGCCACACTGGATGAGACGACAGGTCTATCAATGCAACACAGAACCTGTCCCGTGGGTAAAGGGCGCCTCACGGGCACCTAACTATCCTGGTATATTTCATTCTCAAATTTAAGGTTAGTTTCGATCAGCAAAATAAGTTATTTCCATTAAGCTTTCTAAGAAAAGCAACCCAGAATGACATCCTCCTCAAATTTTTTAGACACTAGAAATGAAACTCTAAAAACAGGCTTAAATTCAGATTTTCACTTCTGAAGATCACTTCTAGCTGAATGGAGGAAAAAGTGTCTACAAATAAACGTATTTGTACTTTCTAAAAAATAATACCTAGACATTGCGTTTGCTGGTCTTTATCTATTTTATCTCTGGAAGCAGTATTCACCAAATTTTCATTAGGTAGGTTCTTAAGTGCTGGAGTGTGACTCAGACAGTTTATAAGATCAGAGAGGTGACTGGGTCTGAGAGACAGACCTAGCTGGGATCCGTCCCTCTGAACCTTCTTAGCGCCTTGAATAAAGCCCGTGAACCTCAGTTTCTTCACCTGAGAGTGTGAATAATGCCGCTTAGGAACCAAGCGGCGTTCTGGTGAGGATCAGAAACAGTGTGAAAATGTTCCTCCTTCGGGCACCTACTTTATAGTAGGTGAGCTTCTTAAGAAGCAATTCCTTTCATAAGAAAATGACTCTCCATTTATTATTCCTTTCATTACAAGACTTTTCAAGTGTGATTTAATTTATCAAATTTGACTATCAGTTTTACTGAAACTCAGACACTTTACAGAAAAATGTCTCATCTGTATTTGAGCAGAGAACACTTCAGGAGAAAGCAATACACTAATGGATGGAAAAGCAGAGAAAACAGGGTGTGGCCAGAATAGGGAATGAGAGAGTGTTTTTCTTCCTTGAGTTAAAAATTCTGTGCCTTGGAGCTAAGGAGCCTCTGTGCTGTAGTCAACTGGGAAGTGAAGTTTGTCAAACCGTGGGTTTCTATTCTTTTCTTTTAGGAGAATACACCCAGTGTTTTTTAAAAAGTTTTAAATTTCAGAAATATGTGAAGAATATTAATAGGTAAGAGAGCAAAAATGGGTTTTACTTACTGAAGAAGTCTTTCTTTGCAAGGTTCTTGGCACATAATACTAAAAACAAACAGAAAGGCAAGGGTTAGCATTTATGGACAAGACTTTCACCACACTTGGTCGCTATGGACAGAACTGTATCCCACCCAAAATGCATGTGTTGAAGGTCCAGGCCCTGATGTGATGGTATCTACAGGTGGGGTCCTCAGGAAGTGCTCGGGGTTAGCTGAGGACATGGGGGTGGGGCTGCCATGATGTGGGTCTGAGCCCCTATAAAGAAGGGCCCCCCCAAAAAAAAGAGGGACCCACAGCACATGCCTTCACTCGGCCCTCCACAGGAGGATGCACCAGGTGGCCGTCTACAAGCCAGCAAGAGGGCCTTCACCCAGAACCAAATCTTCCCCCTCCTTCATCTTAGGCTATGGGAAATAAATGTTTGCTGTGTAAGCCGTCAGCCAATGGTATTTTGCTATAGCGGCTCAAACTGGCTGAGGCGCTAGCCTATATTTGCAGTGGGGGAAAAACAACCCTCAAAATTATCTTTACCATTGATTGTATTTCAAATTAAGTGTCACATTAAACAAAAAACTGACAAGTAACTAAAAAGTGTTTTCTCCTCCAGTTAGAAATAAACTGTAACAAATACAAAATGGTTTAAACTTAAAAATCTTTCTCAAACACATATGGGTGGATTTATCAATGTGTTCTTAAAACTCCCAGGATCACATTAACACCAGTTGAAATGAAGACCTACAGTCTGTACCTTCAGAGCACCTGCTCATAAGAGGAGTCATGCATCTTTTGATATTCGGCTAAATAACACAATTTTATAAACGCAAGCTCTGGTATGTTGGAGAACAAAATGGGAGAGTGACAGAAAATATGGGACCATCATCAAATGTCGTGAAAAACAGATGATAAAACGCATGCTAGGAATTTAGTACAATGTTGGCACATAGAAAGAATGCAATGAATGCCATCGTTACAATTTTATTAATGAGGTGGGTAAGAAATTTTGTCACTAGATCCGTTACATGATTAAAGCTATTATATGAAGGGAAAATACACAATATATTATACCACCTTACCTGCCTCCTGAGAAACCTGTATGCAGATCAAGAAGCAACAGTTGGAACCCAACAGGGAACAACAGACTGGTTCCAAATTGGGAAGGAGAACATCAAGGCTGTATACTGTCACCCTGCTTATTTAACTTATATGCTGAGTACATCATGCGAAATGCCGGGCTGGATGAAGCACAAGCCAGAATCAAGATTGCCGGAAGAAATAGCAATAACCTCAGATATGCAGATGACACCACCCTTATGGCAGAAAGTGAAGAAGGACTAAAGAGCCTCTTGATGAAAGTGAAAGAGGAGAGTGAAAAAGTTGGCTTAAAACTCAACATTCAAAAAACAAAGATCATGGCATCCGGGCCCATCACTTCATGGCAAATAGATGGGGAAACAACAGAAACAGTGACAGACTTTATTTTCTTGGGCTCCAAAATCACTGCAAATGGTGACTGCAGCCACAAAATTAAAAGACGCTTACTCCTTGGAAGAAAAGCTATGACAAACCCAGACAGCGTATTAAAAAGCAGAGACATTACTTTGCCGACAAAGGTCCGTCTAGTCAAAGTTATGGTTTTTCGAGTGGTCATGTATGAATGTGAGAGTTGTACCATAAAGAAGGCTGAACGCTGAAGAATTGATGCTTTTGAGCTGTGGTACTGGAAAAAGACTCTTGAGAGTCCCTCAGGCAGCAAGGAGATCAAACCAGTCAATCCTAAAGGAAATCAGTCCTGAATATTCATTGGAGGGACTGATGCTGAAGCTGAAACTCCAATACTTTGGCCACCTGATGCGTAGAGCCAGCTCATTAGAAAAGACCCAGATGCTGGGGAAAATTGAAGGCAGGAGGAGACGGGGACGACAGAGGGTCAGATGGTTGAATGGCATCACTGACTCAATGGACATGAGTTTGAGCGAGCTCCAGCAGCTGGTAATGGACAGGGAAGCCTGGTGTGCTGCGGTTCATGGGGTCACAGAGAGGCGGACACGGCTGAGCGATGGGACAACAACAACAGTCACGTGTAGAGCTGGTGAGAAATTTTGCCACCAGACCCGCTACATGATTAAACTATGACATGAAGGGAAAATACACCAATGTATTATGCATACATAGCTTCCCAATTTTTAAGAACACAGTGTTTTACTGTGACCTTATTTGACAAAAATATACAGAGGAGACTGTCGGGCTACAGTCCACAGGGTCGCAAAGAGTTGGACACGACTGAAGTGACTGAGCACACAGGATCACTACTAAGGCAATGTACAGGTCGTAGATTTAGCAACTGTTTCAACTACAGGAAATTCATAATATACCGTTCTGCAAACTTTTAGTACATTTTATATAACAACTTTACCAAGATATAATTCCTATACTATACAATTCATCCAAGCGAAGTGTATGATTTATTGGTTTTTAATATACTCACTGAGCTGTAGAACCATCAGCACATCAATTTAGAGCATTTTCACCATCCCATAAAAGAAATTCTGCACCTATTAGCAGTCACTCACTATTAACCGCAAACCCCACCAGTCACAGCCACCACTAATCTACTTTACGTCTTTGGATGTGCCTAGAATGGATAGTTCACATAAATGGAATCATAGAAAATGTGGTATTTCAGGACTGGCTTCTTAACATTTTTTTTTTTTTACTTTTTTAATTGAAGGACAATCGCTTTACAGCATTGTACTGGTTTCTGCCATACATCACCATGATTCAGCCCTAGGTGCACACACGTCCCCCGCCTTGAACCTCCCTCCCACCCCTCTAGGCTGAGCTCCCTGAGTCACACAGAAAATTCCCACTGGCCATCTGTTTTACCCGTGGTGACGTCTGTGTCTCCAAGCTACTCTCTCCATTCAGCCCACCCTCTCCACAAATCTGTTCTCTAGGTCTCCGTCTTTTTCTGTAGCTATTGGGGTGACCGGTCGCTGTTCGTCCTGAGCCTATAGATGATGCAGTTGTACATGAACTGACTTCCAGCATGAAACCACCCCTGCATTCTGAGGTGAACACCCCTGGTTATGTGGCATAACGGATCCCTTTAATGTGCGCTGTAAGTCAGCCGGGCCAGGGCTTTTCTTTGTAGAACGTGTTTCAGTCACTAATCCATAATCTCTTCACAAGTCTATTCACATTTTCCACTTCTCGAATAAGTCTTGGTAGTTTGTGTCTTTCTAGAAATTTGTCTATTTCACTTAAGTTACCGATTTATTGGCATAAAGTTGTTTACAGTATTTCCTGATAATACAAAAATACTACCAAAAATATACATTTCCTCTTCACTATAATCTTTACACCCTTCCTCTCAGTGGAGATACACACACACACAAACTCTTCAGTCTTTTTGTGGCTGGATCATAATTTATTACAGCTCTGGTTAGTGCTTCATTTCTTGTTTCTCTAATTTAAAAGGACAAAAGTACTTACAAAAAATGAAAACTTGCAAATGTGTAAATAGGAAATGCATGCCTCCAAAATCTCATTGTTAGCCTTTGTTTTTTAATAGCATTTTCCTGGCTGGTCTCACATACTTCCTTTTTTCCCATTTAACTTTAGAATTACTTTGAGCAAGTTTTCAAAAAATTCATAAGGGGAATTTACTGCTTTACAAAATTAAGTACTCCCATTCTTGAGTGAAGCATATATATCCAGTGATTAAATTCTTCTTTAAATGCCTTTAAGTAACATTTTCATCTACTCACAAATGTTTTCCACATTTCTAATAGGGGTGACTCTTACGTGTCTTGGGTTTTGTTACTATGATGAATGGGAGAGTGCCTTTCATTGCACTTTTTTTTTTTAATCATCAAGATATCTGTTCTTTTATGGTTTTTCATTGCACTTTCTAATAGTTATTTGGGTACAGGTAAGCGATTACTTGTCTCGTAATAATTCGAAATCTGCCATCTTTTTCAATGCTCTTCAGACGAGCCTGTGCTGTAGTTTCCTTCCACTCCTTGTTTTCCCAAGGTGCTGATGCTGGATTGCTTCTGACTGGAAGAATTCTGGTAACATCTCAAAAAGATTAATGCTTGCTCTTCTGCACAAGACTAGTAATTAAAAAAAAAAAAGTATTTATTTCCTTGGCTGTGGCATGCAGGATCTTGTTCACTGACCAGGGATTGAACCCAGGCCCCCGGCACTGGGAGCGTGGAAGATTAGGCTCATTCCAGTGGAATTTGGTTACATCAAAAAGTGGCGAGGATTTCAATATCGTCAGCACAAAGAAGATTTTGCCTTGATTTTGTGCAAAGATCATTTACGGTCACTATGAATCTAGTTTAGTTAATGGCATTTGATCTCTCCTAGTAGAAAAATTTTGTGATCCTGTGGTAGAATTCTGTTTGTCCACTCTGTGAGATAAGAGATAACTTACTGCACTTAAAATTCCACTCTGTCTGGATCTACCACTCATTTTGAAGATATGTACCAATTTTAAGTAAGATTCTGGAACTGCAACAATGAACAAAAGAGGCATTTACTCTTTAGAGAAAAAGCAGCTGATTTTTTCAGAGTACACTACCGCGTGCTCTCTTCAACGCCAACTCTGAAGTGCCCTCTACTGTGGACAAATCACGTCTAAATCCAGTAATTTCCTAATCATATGCCATAGTTTCCTAATTTGGGGGGTAAAGAAAGAACAAACTACATAATGTTCACTTAGCTTCTGAAAATACATGGGAAGGAAGTGTTTTGCTAACATTCAATTAGTAAGTCAAGCTTCTCTACCAGCTCCCTGACGGACGCACAGGGTCCCCAAAACACTGTTTGTGGGTGCACCCACTCTCTGAAAGATCATGTTCCTCAGAAGGAGTTTATGCTATTTCTTAAGGTTTCATTAGTGTCAGCTGGCTGGCACTCCGGATAAAAATGTTTGCCTGCAGTTCCAAGAGAGAGGCTGTATGACAGTGAGGGAGAAACAGTTCATGTCAAAAAACAAGTAACGAAGTCCAGAGGTCACACAGGAGTCAGACATGATTTAGCAACTAAACAACAAAGTCCAGACGGCATCTGGGACTTTTTATCATATTTGGACTTCCCTGGTGGCTCAGGCTGTAAAGACTCCACCTGCAATGCAGGAGACCCCAGTTCAATTCCTGGGTTGGGAAGATCCCCTGGAGAAGGGACAGGCTACCCACTCCAGTATCCTTGCCTGGAGAATCCCACGGACAGAGGAGCCTGGCGGGCTACGGCCCATGGGGTCCCAAAGAGTCAGACACAACCAGGTAACTGAGCACAGCGCAGGACACTGGAGTAGTAACCCGACTGTCTCTCGGGCTTCCCTGGTGGCTCAGCTGGTAAAGAATCTGCCTGCAACACGGGAGACCTGGGTTCGATCCCTGGGTTGGGAGGATCCCCTGGAGAAGGGAATGGCAACCCACTCCAGTATTCTGGCCTGGAAAATTCCATGGACTGTATAGTCCATAGGGTCACAAAGAATCGGACACAACTAAGTGATTTTCACCAGATTTGCACAAAGCCCTCATTCATGAACAGTCTTTTTTTTTTACATCTTAAGGGATGATTTCCATGGACCAATGAAGCCATTACATTCAAAGAAAATCTATAACTGAGGGGCAGTTTTCAATTTTTTTAAATTTAAATTTTTAAGACATTTTAAAATTTTAATCTTAAGATGTTGCTTTCCTTGACACCTGGATTTTCCCACAGAACCTACAGGGGATGACTTCCTGGGTGGAGGAAAAAGACAGGCCTCACAGGAAGCAATTTCCAAAACTATGGTTGGTTTGACTTTTTTTCTCCCTTAAGTATTACAGGCTATGCACCTTTGCCTTGCAAGATAAGAAAAATAGTTCATTAAAGGTCTCTGTCACTTAGAATAATTTCTATCTCCAGATCATATTTCTGTCTTAAATAAAGTAAATGAGATGTTTTTTCAACCATGTTAGAGTGGGACTAAGACAGCAAGAAGAACAGGGGAATTTTCTAGGTAGAAGCATTTTCCCTTGCAAAGAGCTTAGGAAAATTTAGGTTTTCATTAGAGAATGTTTTATCTAATTAACTAAAGTTACATTCCAAAATTAATCAACTCATCGATCAGTTAATTATTAGTATCAATGTTGTCTCCCTACATGTTTCTTTTTCTTTTCAAGCGTCCTTATTCAAGAGCCATAACGTGGTGACGTTTACTAAACTTCGAAACTTAAAAAAATAAAATAAAACTCCAAAACTTCAGCCCCGATGTCTAGTATCTCATCTCCTGAAAAGCTCCTAGTGATTTTATAACCAGGAACTAAGGAGCAATTTGCTACTGGTGCTTCCAAAAACCACCCTGGAAAGCAGACTGTCTCCCCGACAACCATATGACCAGTGCCTCTGCCAAAAACACTCGATGAAATCTATCAATGGAATCACAGTGGGAGGTTTGGAAACTTTGTCATTGTTTTGTGAAACGTTCCAAATACAATCTAATTCCCTTTCACAGACCTAATAACAACGGCTAAATATGCTTACAAGGTATGAGGCACTACCCTAAGTGTCTGACACGCCTGGCCAGGTTTATCCAACACCACAATCCCATGAGACGGTTATTATCATGTTTATTTTCCTAATGAGAAAACGGGGGCTTAACAAGATCACACAACTTGACCAACAAAAGCCACGGTAAATGCTGCTGCTCTGGGCAGTGCATCCGTTTTCCATTTAACAAGCACCCACTGATGACCCACCAGAGGCCAAGCCCTGTTCCAAGCTCAGAATGCTATGAAGAACTAAACAACGAAAAAACCCAAAAAGGTGCTTGTCCTGGGGTACTTCTCAGGCCTGAGGGTTTGACTTTTAAGGCAAGTCAGGTAATTTTTTTTCCTTTTAAATTGACTTCCTAAGCTTAAAACTATTTTCCTAAGGTAAAATAAAACTCAACTTTGTCAGGAAGGAAATGAATTTTAACCCCCAAAAGCTTGTCATTAAGTAAATTATATTTGATTGTCGCCTTAGAAGGAAAGTGAATGAACTCCACTGACAGGAGATAATCCAGAGTTAACAAGGAGGAAGGAGAACCTCCCAGAGGCCAAACATCCCCACCCAGTGACTCCTGAAGAACTGTTAAGATAAAAGGAAGCTGTGCTCTACTGGCTAAGTCATTTTAAACAAGGTGGTAACTGCTGAGGGTAAAAGGGAAATGAAGGAACGTTGTGGGAAGAAAGCTAGAATTAAGCAAGCTCTCCTACAACCTCATAATCAGTCCAGACCTAAAACAAATGGACAAGGAAAAAGTAATAATAGCCAGAGAAAGTTCTGTCTGCGTTTTCTTTCCGTTACTGAGTTGACAAATGAGGCTTTATTAATTTGATGCATAGAAAGGTCAACAGAAAACTGCAAGGGGAGGCCCAAGTTTTAGCAAGGTAACACGTGCAAATATCCCCACAAATGGCTAAGAAAAACCCATAGTGCACAATCTTCTCAAACAAAGTCCCTTAACGTGTCTTTCCTATTTTATCATTTTATAGTAATACTTTCTATAGCACTGAAATAAATGTATTATTTGGCATAGTTTTATCACAAAATCGTGTATAATTACAGAGCTAATCACTATTCACATCACAGCATTAGTCAGAATAAAATTATTAAGCTCAATTTAGTCAAGAAAAATAGAAGAAAAGGAAATTGAACAACTTGCTCAAGGTGACCTTGGCAAGTCAATGATGGAGATAAGAACCTGATTTATCCATGAATGAAATGCACAGAGCTCACTGGATTATGCTCCTTCATTAAGACAACTGAGTGTTAGGAATGAAACCATTTGTCACCACGTTAAAAATTTCCAGTCTGTGTGGCCAATATTGAATTCATAAGGTCATTTTAAAATTTTTAAAAAATCGTGGCCCAGCCATTCCACCCTCAGGCATGTAATTAACAAAAATACACATACACATAAGTTCGTGTGGTAGAACAATTATAGATGCAATAAGAGCAGATACATTGAGAGGGAGGTCAAATAATGATTAACTGTAAACTAACAGTAACAATTGCTAATATTTACTGAGCTTACTCTGTGCCAAACACTATCAATAGCACTTTACAGATTATATCTTATTTAACATAACAAATAAGGAGACCAAGATGAGGTGAGATTCAATCCCTTGCCCAAGACCATGGAACCTGTAAATTTCTTCTTTGCATCTGACTGACTCCAGAGCCCAAGCTCTCTACTACACATACCCTGATACAGTTTCCAAAAGGTATAATTACGGTGACAAGTTGACATACAACATAAGGAAGTCAGAATACTCTAGAGAAACACATATTTTTGTAAAAGCAAACAAATATGACTTAAAAAAATAAAAAGGGAACTAACTCTGCTAGATCCTACTTCTAACTAGAAAATGAAAAAAAAAAATTGTAAAGCAGTGGTACCTCATTAAGCATACATTTTAAAATATAACAACTTGCTGAGATATAATTGACAAGCCATAAAACTCATGCTTTTAAAGTATGAATACATTTCAGTGATTTTTAATTATATTCCGAGTTGTACAACCATCACCACCATTTAATTTCACAACATTTTCATAATCTCCCAGAGAAGCCTTGTACCATTAGTGGTTACACACCCCTTCAACCCCTCCTAGCCTCTGGCAACCACTAATCTACTTTCTGTCTCTGTTTATATTTGTATTGATGTTTGCCTACAGTGGACACTTTCTGTACAGGGTCATGCAATAAGTGGCCTTTTAAGACTGGTTTCTTTCATTTAGCATAATGATTTCAAGGTTCGTTCACACTGTAGCAAGTGTCAATACTTTATTCCTTTTTGTTGCCAAATAATACTCAGTTATATGAATATATCATACTTCATTTAATCCACTCACCAGAAAATAGACATTTCACAGTTGTTCCCACATCTGGGCTACTGTGCATGATGCATGAATATTCATGTAACAAAGTTTTATGTAGAAACATGTTTTCAGTTCTCTTGGGTATCCACCTAGGAGTGGAATTACTGGATCATATGGTAACTCTATGTTTAACACTGAGGAACTGCCAAACTGTCTTCCAAAGTGGCTGCCCAGTTTTACATTCCCACAGCAATGTGTAAAAGTTCCAATTTCTCTGCATCCTCGCCTCTGAGTATTTTTATCTGTACCAGCACCATGAGAAACAAAGACCTCTCTTTCCCACTTCTAGTTGTCTTGACATCACTGCTGAAAACCAACTGAATGAAGACATGAGGATTTATTCTTGACTCTCAATTCTGTTCCATTGATCTATATACTTCTATACATCTATACTTCTATCCTTGACAGTCTGTAACGACTACCATGCCTTGGTATTAATAGTAAGTTTTGAAATCGGGAAGTGTGAATCTCCAATTTTGTTCTTGTTTTTTTAAGACTGTTTTGGTTATTCTAGATCTCTTGCATTTCCATATGAATCTGAAGATCAAACTCTGTATATTCCCCAAATAAAGCCTCCTGAGATGTTGATTGGCTCTCTGCTACAGGGAAGCCTGGCGTGCTGCAGTCCATGGGGTCGCAAAGAGCCGGACACGACTGAGCGACTGAGCTGAACTGCTACACGTGCAGATGCATCCAATTCATAAGCATGGATGCCTCTCCATTTACTCAGGTCTTCAGTTTCTTCAATGTTTTATGGTTTTCAAATATTTATTTTTCTGTTTTTGATGCTATTTTAAAAGGAATTGTTTTCAATTCTCTTTTTCAGTAGATTAACGGTTACAAAGGAGGTTGAAATGAGGGGACCCAGGGATGACAGCTAAGGGGTACAGGGTTTATTTTGGAGGTGATAAAAGTTCTGCAATTGTGGTGGTGGTTACATAACTCTGTGAACATACTAAAAACCACTGAATGATACACTAGAAATGAGTGGATTTTATAATATGTGAATTCTACTTCAATAAAGGTGTTATTAAACAGAAAGAAAGAGAGAACCCTATTGAGTAGATAAATGAAAAAGTACAAGATGAAAGGAGTTTATCTCTATAGGAAAGACTATAGGGTTCATTTCCCCAGGCCAATGTCAAAAAGACTGTTTAAGACTGATGATTTATTTATAAATTAGTTAAATCATCTGAAGCAAAGTTTGAATGCCATGATATTAAACTAAGGAAATAAAAAAACTTCTGTTTACTTTTATAATGTTGATTAAGTCCATTTTAGAGGGACAAATGACCTGCCCATTAAACAAATCAGCTAAAGACTGCTACAAAGATTTCAAAATTATTAGAAGAGTCACAACTGAAATCCCTGCTTCCTATGTTGAGTTAAACTCAAATTATTCTTAAAACATTATCAAAATCCTTTTTGATAATATCTCAAGGATCTCCACTGTCTACAGATTGCTCCCTTTGGAATTTAAAACACAAAATAAAATTTCTCTTGATCTACTTAACCAGCTTTATCACCCAAGTGTGGTTTACTTAACCGTTCCCAGACCACAACATAGCAATTTTTACCACTGGGCCTTTCTTCCTGTTGCATGCTGACCTCTATCTGTGATAGTTAAGCAAGTTTTTTGTTTTTGTTTTTTTGAGCTAGAATGTAGGTCCAACAATAGTACATGATTTACAATAGCCAAGGCATGGAAGCAACCTAAATGTCCATCAACAGATAAACGGATAAAGAGGTGGTGTGTGTGTTTGTGTATATATGTATACATATATATATAGGTACAATGGAATGTACTCAGCCATAAAAAATAAAATAAGGCCATTTGCAGCAACATGAATGATTAATCTAGAGATTAACATACTAAGTGAAGTCAGACAAATATCATATGATATCACTTACATGTGGAATCTTAAAAAAAATTATTCAAACTTATTTATAAAACAGAAACAGACTCACAGACAGAGAAAACAAACTTATGGTTACCAAAAGGGAAAGTGAGGAGAGGGATTAATTTGGAATTGGGGATTAACAGATAAACACTACTACATATAGGGAGAACTATATAGTCAATATCTTGTAATAACCTATAATGTAAAAGAATCTGAATCACTATGCTATATACCTGAAACACTGTAAATCAACTATACTTCAATTAAGAAAAAAAGTTTTTAAACCCACAGAGTAGGTGTTCAGTCAATATCTGTTGAGAGCTCTACTTATTTCATGCTCGACTCTGTCCGAAGCACTTCACCTATGCAACTTCCAGGAATCCTTCCACATACCCCAGGAAGAAACGAAGGGTCTGAGGAGAAACTCAGCCAAGGGTGCACACATGGAAACACTTCAGTCATTGCAATTCTACTCATTCTTTCAGTTACAGCTCAAATCTTAATTTTTCCCTGTTAGGCCAACAGCGATTTCTCCTTTCTCTGAACTTGTAAAGGACTTTCTGACTTTGACATCTACCACCCTGAATTGTATTTTCAAAGTAGACTTTATTTTTTAGAGCAGTTTTAGGTTCACAGCATAATTAAACGGGAAGTAGGGAGATTTCCCTTATTCTCCCTGACCACGTGCACAGCCTTTCCAACTATTAACATCCCTCACCAGAGTGCCATCTCTGTGACGACCAGTGAAGCCACACTGACACATCCTCAGCGCCCCACGCCCATAGCTGACCTGCTGGTTCATTTTCAGTGTTGCACATCCTGCAGAGTTTGACGTATCCACAAACATAGTGTCACACAGAAAAGTTTCACTGCCCCGTAAGCTGTTCTGCTTATTCATCCTTTGCTCCAAATTCCTGGCAATCACTGATCTTTTAAACTACCTCCATAGTTTCATCTTTTTCAGAATATCATATGATTGGAATTAAACAGTATGTAGCCTATTTAGATTGACTTCTTTCACTTAGAAATATGCAGTTAAGGCTCCTGCTTGTCTTTTCATGACTTGGTAATTCATTTCCTTTTATTTTTAAAATTAATTTATTTATTTTCATTGGAGGCTAATTACTTAACAATATTGTAGTGGTCTTCATTTCCTTTTAGTACTGAATAGTATTCCACTGTCTGGATGGACTAGAGCTGCATTCTCAATTTTTGGCAATTATGAATAAAACTTCCATATACATCTATCAACAAAATCATCACATCAATCTAACAAAGAAATGGACAATTTTGAGCCAACCTGAGGATTATAACCCAGAAGACAGTCTTTCAGAAAGCTATAAAGACTGTTCCACCTTTTAGGGGTCAAGGCACAGTTATGTAAGTTTTTGAGAGTAACACATTGATAGTGTCATTGTCCCACAAGGCCAGTAGTGGGCTCCTGTGACCCCGTTACAGGGTTGGGAAAGGAATGTAATCTCCTAAGGAGTTACCTTGCTGGCACCAGGGGGATATTGCCTTTTATTCTGGCAAGGAGGCACTCCTGAGTCTTCTAAGGGGATCTAGCTAATATGCAAAGCAAATGCACCATGCTCACTAAAGGGGAGAGGGCAAGGGGCTCAAACGGGCAAAGAGAATTTCATGTTTAAAAATTTTCTTGTCCTGTCTCGAAAATAATTTTATTTCATCACATCCATGTGCAGGTTTTTGTTGTGGACTAAGTTTTCATCCCCTTTGGTTAAATACCAAAGAGCACAACTCCTGGATTATGTGGCAAGAATATGTTTAGTGTTGGAAAAAACTGCCAAACTGTACTCCAAAGGGACCGTCCCATTTTGCACTCCCACCAGCAGTGAACAAGAGTTCCTATTTCTCCACATTCCAGCCAGCATTTGATGTTGTCAATATTTTGGATTTTGACCCTTCTAATAGGTGTGCAGCAGTATCTCATCATTGTTTTAATTTGCATTGCCCTGATGACGTATGGTGTGGAGCATCGTTTCATAATGCTTTTGGCCATCTGTATATCTTCTTTGGTGAGATGTCTGTTCATGTCATCTGCCTATTTCTTAATTGAGTGGATGGGCTATTTTCTTACTGCTGAGTTTTAAGCATCCTATGTATACCTGAAACTACTACTGTAAGTCAACTAAATCTCCATTTTAAAAAAAAGAGTTATTATTTTGGACTAATAGTCCTTTATCATACATACCCTTTGCAAATATTTTATCCCTGGCTATGGCCTCTGCATTAATTTTTTTTTCACATTTTTATGTCTTACAAAATTGGGCTTAAATATATCCAAGTTATTTTGAGTAGCCATACTGCTTTCCCTGGGAAGTAATATCATCTGATGTTTAAAGTAACCTTAATGGAAATTCACGTTATCCATATAAAAGATAATATGTGGCCTTTCTGTCTACTGGCAGCTATCATCCAGACGAGAGCACATGGGAGCGATGGAGGATAAGGCTTCCTGCTGCGCACCAGCGCCTAAGCCTCTGGAACCCCAGCCTTTCCCTGTAAAGCACACGGTGTGGGTACGAGGCTAGTCCAGGTTACGGATTTACTGAATTCGTGTCCACTGTGGTGGATCCAAGTGCCCAGTAAGTGTGAAACTCACAGCAAATCCAGCCATCACGGAGTCAACCACCCGCAGGACACATGGAGCTCGAACCAGACGCCATCAGCTCCTTTGTCGTTTAGTCTCTAAATCACGTCCAACTCTTTGCAACCCTCTCAACTGCAGAAGACCAGGGCCATAACCATGAACATCAGGGAGACACAGAAAAACAACAAAGAATGGGAGATCCCAGCCTGCCAGGGGCCTCTGTCCACGGCATTTCCCAGGCAAGAATACTGGAGTGGGTTGCCACTTCCTTCTCCAGGGGATCTTTCCAATCCAGGGATCAAACCCACATCTCTACATTGGCAGGCAGATTCTCTACCACTGAGTCACCAGGGAAACCCATTAGCACCCTCAGAGTCCTGAATTCTTAATAGGCTGGTTAAAATTCCAAACTCATGTTCTTTGAAGTTATCCTCATTGAAGCAATCCATAAAGTTATCAGAAGAAATCAGTGGTAACAGCAAGCCAGCCCATAAACATAGGGAGCTTTGTGCCATGACAGCTCCTGACTACAATCCTGTGGTTTTGGAAAGGATCGTGAGTTTCACGGCATTAACAGTGGTTCTCATGCTATTGCTTCAAAAAGTCTTAGAAACACTCTCCAAATCCACAACACCACTAACTGAAGCAAGCTCTGTAAAATCCAAACCCAATCAAGTCAGTATGTTAGAACAATAGATGTCTGGACCTTATTTCATGAATGTATTGTCAAACTCATGAAAATTCAAATTTAATAGTGGCGCCAAACCACTTCAATGGGAAGAGAGCAGTCTTTTCAATAAATGGTGCCAGGACAACTGAGTAGCCACATGCAAAAGAATGAAGTTGGACTCCTAATCTCACTCATATATAAAAGTTAGAAGAAATCATAAGCCTGATTAAATAAATCTACATCTGGGACAAAGCAGTGGTTGCTTAAATGTAGTACCAAAATCACCAGCAACAGGGGTGTCCCGGACCTGCCAATGCAGGGGATATGGGTTTGACCCCTGGTTCGGGAAGATCCCAATGGCCCAGAGCAACTAAGACCATGAGCTGCAACTACTGAAGCCTGGGAGCCTAAAGCCTGCGCTCCACAACAAGAGAAGCCACTGGAATGAGAAGCCCCCACTTGCTGCAACTGGAGAAGCCCCGCACACAGCAACAGCAGCCATAAATATAAAAAATAAATCATTTTTTTAAAAATCACAAGCAACAAAAGAAAAAATAGGTGAGTTGGACTTCGTTGAAGTTTAAAACTTTTCTGCTTCAATAGATATTATCAAGAAAGTGAAAAGATGACGTGCTAAAAGAATGGGAGAAGATATACATAAGTTAAGTATTTATAAAATCTGGTAAGGGACTTGAATTCAGAATATGTAAAGAACTCTTACAAAGCAACAATAAAAAGACATCCCAGTTAAAATATATAGGCAAAGGATCTGAACCAACATTTCTCCAAAGAAGATATACAAGTGGCCAACAAGCCCATAAAAGATGCTCAATACCATTAACCATGAGGGAGATACACATTAAAAACTACAATGAAACACCACTTCACACCCACTAAGATGGCTAAAATAAAAAAGATAGACAAATGCAAGAGTTGGCAAGGATACAGAGAAACTGAAACACTCATACACTGATGGTGGGAATGTAAAATGGTACAGTCACTTTGGAATAGTCTGGAAGTTCTCAAAACATTAAGCAGAGAGTTGCCACATGAACTAGCAATTCCACTACTGGGTATGCTCAGGAGACTTGAAAATACATGGCCACATAGAATCTTGTACATGAATGTTCACAGCAGCATTATTCTTAATAGCCAAAAAGTAGAAACAATTCAAATGTCCATAATCTGATGAATGGATAAATAAAAAGTGGTACAGCCATTACAGTGAAATGTTATTCAACCATGAAAAACAAGTGCTGATACATGACATAAGGTATGGCATGGATGCACCCTGAACATTTTATGCTCAGTCAGAGAAGCCAGACACTCACTGGACCACATATTGCATGATCCCATTTACATGAAATGTTCAGAATAAGCAAATCCACTGCTATAAACTGAATGTTTGTGTCCCCTCAAAATTTACATGCTAAATCTTAACACCCAGTGTTTGGAGGCGAGGCCTTTGAGGGGCAATTAGGTCATGGGTGGAATCCTCACCAATGGGATTAGTGCCCTTACAAAAGAGAGCGCCCTTGCCCCGGTGACCACAGAGAGACAAGGAGAAGAAAGCCATGTATGAACCAGGAATTGGGGCTTCACCAGACATTAAGTCAGTTGGTGCCACTTCCAAGCCTCCAGAATTACAAGAAGTAGATTTCTGTTGTTTATAAACCACCCTGCCTATGACATTTTGTTATAGCAATCTGAACAGACATCTATAGAGACAGAAAACAGATTAGTGGTGGCCAGAGGCTGGGGATAAAGAGGAATAGGGGGTGACTGCTCAAGTAGGTGGGGGTTCCTTTTGGAGGTAATGAAAATATCCTGAAATCAGCTGGCAATTGGTTAAACTCCATGACATACTGAAAACACTGAACTGTAACTTGAAAGTGTATAGTTTATGATATGAAAATCATATCTCAATTAAAAACTAATGCAACAGTGATTCAAGGACTAATGAAAGTGGTGTTTGTTTCTCATAAGACACACCCTTCAGTCTCAGCTTTCTCTTATTAGGGAGTTACAGGACACTGTCTAAAATGTCACGTTGTGTGGAATAATAAGTGTCAATACATTCTTTAAACTGGAATAAAGAGACAATGGGCACCTACAACAAAAGAGTGTAAAATGCATCTCCCAAAGAGCTTACAGTTTGGCTCAACAGACACCATAAATCAAGAAAAACAAACAATAGTGCAAAGCAGATCCCTTTTGTTCATGACTCATCAAGTCATATCAATTCATCCTTTGTTGTATCTTTGAAATCTATTCTTTCCAGGCCCACTATGGTTGCTCAATTCCCGGCCACTCTCGTCTCCTGAGTTATGACAGCAGGCTCTGGCATTTCTTTTCTCGAATTCATTTTAATCATGAAATAATTATTTGTTGGCTAAATGAATAAAACACTATTATGTAACCCCCTTCACATAAATCTGAGTTCAGTACCACTTACAAAATAAAATATAAAGTCATTCCTGACCACCACCCTCCCCCTCCAAGAAACAGAGAGAGAGAGAGAAACAGAAAGTATAAACTCTTAGCATCTAGCACATAAACTTGTCCCACTCACTTTCTGGCCTTACCACCCACCCTGGCCCATAAAGTGCTGCCTCTCCAGTCAGACTACTATACTGTCTTCCAGATCTTTCTCACACTTTTCTAAAAATTTTATTGAAGGATAATTGATTTACAGTGTTGTGTCAGTTTCCGCTGTATAGCAAAGTGATTCAATTAAACATGTGTATACATTCTTCTTCAGTCTTCTCCATTGTGGTTTATCACAGGATATCGAATGCAGTTCCCTGCGCTATATACAGTTGGATCCTGTTGTTTATCCATTCTCCATAAAGTACTTTGCATCTGCTAATCGCAACCTCCCAGTCTATCCCCCCAATATCCCTTCCCTCTCATGAATTAATTCTCTCCTTTGCTCAAGAGCCCCCACCCACTGCCCTCCCCTTCATCATCATCCTTCCAGATCAAGCTCAAGACTCCCCTCCCCTATCCTGTGTCCCCTATCCTTTAGTGCCCTGTAGAATTACTTACATTTTTTACTAGTTACTTATATACCCCTCCAAACAGATTTTAAACTGAAAGTAGGATCCATGACAGAAATGAATCTGATTAACATCTTGCTCAATAACCACCACCACATGGAATCAAATTTCAAAATCAGCTGTACAGCCAGATCAGAATTCAGAGAAACACAATATTACTGTGGGAATGCTTAGAAAGGTTGTTTTGGTTTGTTTTTGTGTAAATGAGACAAGTTGGATTTCAAAGGCTGGGTAGGTTTTGGATTCATGGAGAGGAAATACTGTCAGAAATCAGAGGAGGCAGGCAGGGGAGGGAGGTAAAGCCCAGGATCCATGTGTTAATTGACTGCATTTTACTGAGAGGACTGAGAAAGATATGAATTAAAATTTTAAAATGTTGTTGATTAGTTTATCTTCAAAAGCCTTTAAATTTTTATGCTATTTGTCAAAATAATGTTGGAAAGTAAACTAGCATTGATCCACACAATATTGAGGTTCCTCCAAAAACTAAAAATAGAGCTACCATATGATCCAGCTAACCCACTCTTGAGCATATATCCAGACAAAACAAAAATTCAGAAAGATACACGCACCCCTCTGTTCATAGTAGCGCTATTCATAATAGTCAAGACATGGAAACAACCTAAATCTACAACAGAGGAATGGATAAAGATGTGGTACATATGTACAGGGGAATATTACTCAGCTATGAAAAAGAATGAAATCCTACCATTTGCAGCAACATAGATGGACCTAGAGATCATCATACTCAGTGAAGTCAGAAAGAAAAAGACAAATACCATATGATATCACTTATATGTGGAATCTAAAATACAACAAAATGAACTCGCTTATGAAATAGAAACAGACTCGGACACAGAGAACAGACCTGTGGTTGCCAAGATGGAGAAGGAGTTGGGGAGGGATGGTTTGGAAAGTTGGGATTAGCAGACACAAACTCCGAGTCTTTGAAGCAGAGCTCATCCCCATTCCTCGTGAATTCGGCATTCACAGACATGCCTACTTGTTAACATGTGCTCGTGTCTCCAGAATCAACACTTACGGCACTTTTCCTGTCACTCATAGATGCGTGCAGAGTGACATGAGCCCTAACCTGTCACCCAACGTGCACACTCCAGCTGTGGCTGAACGGGCGATACTGTGCCTTCTTGTTTCAAGAGTCATACCACATAAGTGTCCTTTTTATGGCCCATTTAGTGCCACGTTTTCCACATTTTTGTGCTTTTGCTGGTGGCTCTGCTATTTCAAATAGGTCCAAAGTACAGTGTTGAAGTATGACCTACTGCTCCTAAACCAAAGGCTGTGATGCGCCTTCCAGAAAATTCATGTGTTAGGTGAGCTTCATCCAGGGTGACTCACAGCGGGGGCTGGCCATGCTTTAAATGGTAATGAATCAGCAACATACATTAAATACGGTGTCTTTTAACAGAAGCATGAAACAAGCTTATGTGTTGATCAGCTGACAAAAGTGTAGCAGAGGCTCATGGGAACAGAATCCTGTATTCCTTTAGAAACCATGGTTCTGTGTCCACTAATTTAGTTTGAGGGACTTTAGAACATAGTTACCATGGATAAGAGGAATCAGCTGTAGAGTCTGCTTTCTACTGACAGTCAGATCTGGTGTTATCCACACCTCAGACATTATACAGACTCACACTGGAAGTTTCCAGTCCATCGCCAACTCTACACCATCCATCAGGCACTCATGCGAGCCAGGCAGAGTACTGGCAAAAGAGGGAACAAGAACAGAATGGAGACAAGCAAACATGGTACTCCAGTAATCATACTGCTCAAACGAGGACAGGAGAAAATGCAAGCTTTACACTAAAAACATATTCTGTTCCTCTCCGCTCCTCCCAACTTTCAGAATGATAAGCAGCTTTGGTAGTAATCTCCAAAATCCCTATATTCAGAAAATGTTTCCAAAATTGAATTACAAATTAATTAATCAAATTGAAAGCTGCCTTCAGTCTGGCATTCTTGATAATTTGCCAAATTTTCTTTCCTCTCATCTCAAAGCCACTGTTTTCAGTTTTAGCCATAGAAATTAGGTGAGAATGTGGACAGAATTATCTCCACAAAGATTTAGTGTGTTTTGTCCTAGAAAATAGACTCTCTTGGAATTTACTGCCAAAAACGCAGTCAAATGTAACACAGCAACCACACCATGATGATATTAATTATTACCAAATTGCCAGAGCCCTACAGAAATGGTGCCCAAACCCTGAGGAGGTTTGCAGTTTCATTGCTAAAATTCTTATGCAAAAGTTATTTTATGCCAAGTTAAATATAGTTTATGATTTCTTTCCTCCTCATACATAGGGTTGTTCTTTAAGACATTCTCTTTATTTAGAAAAATATCAATGTGATCCAAATTATATCATCCTACAGTGCAGTCTTCTGTATATATGTGTGAGTGTGTGTGTGTGTGTGTGTGTGTGTGTATAAAACAATTTAAAATAAAAGCTAAGTATATATCCCCAGGTTGAATTAGGGTAAGTCAATTTTTCAGTTATGAATTGATTAAAAATAATTTGCTAAAATAAAAGCTTTTCAGTCTAAATAAATAACTGGGCTTTCTATATTATAATACATTAATGTGAATTTTAAAAAATAACAGACAACAAAAGTCAACTTGTAAGTTTCATTAGTATTAACTCAGTTGAAATTTATAGACAAGATTTTAAAATAAATGATAGAAGTTATCTGAAACCAAGTATATAATATCTCAAAATTAAAATCTAATCATTACCTGAAAGTAACCTTAGATATTACAGGGCAGAAAACTAAAATACTAGAAATAAAAACAGAATCAAACTAAAAATTCATAAATAATCCCTTTTTAAGAAAGGAAATCAACTGGAAAAATGAATAGCCTTATATTAAACAGATCATAAAGAGAATCATCTCCTACTAACTGAAAATGTCAAAACTGACCATGTTTAAAGAAACAATTATCAACTTACTTTTTAAATAGCTGCACAACTAACTTTTAAAATACAACTCTGGCTAAACCAACATCTTGTAAGTCACTTAAACTCTCAGTTTAGGCTAGTCCCAGGAGGCAGCATGCTGGGGGTAGAAATTCAGGCAGCAGCCCACCTTTGTATCAGTTGGTACCCAAGAAAATCTCAAGTCTTAAGTTCTGGATTACTACAAATGACTTTCAAACACAAATGTCTAGCATCTCTGGTCTATGGGGTAAGCTACCAACCAAGCTTCAGGTGGCTACTAGCAGCACACAAGTCAGATTCAGACAGCTCTGAACAGGTTTTGAAACAGAGCTGACATTGAACCACAATGCCCAGAGGGCTACTTAGAACACAAACTGAACCCAACTAGGTCAATGACAGTGAAACAAATACGGCTGGACCTTGAACAACCTGGGGGTAAGGGACACTGGGGGTAAGGGTAAGCCACCCCCTGCAATTGGTCAGCTCTCAGAATCTGCAATTCCACATCCAACCAACCCCAGTTCAAGTAGTACTGCAATACATATTTACTGAAAAATATATTTAAGTGGACCTGCGCCATTCAAGCCTGTGTTGTTCAAGGGTCACCTGTGCATCGACATTCTCCATAACATTTAAACAAGATGCAATCTCATGACACAACACTCAAGATGTCCAGGATATAACCTAAATTACTCAGCACACAAAGAACCAGGACAATTTCAACTTGTGTGAGGATACGCCATGCAAACACTAATCAAAAGAAAGCTGGACTCACTGCATCAGTATGAAACAAAGCAAACTAGAGCAAAGAATACTGTAAGGGATAATGAGGAACATTAACTAATGATAAAAGTGTTAGTTTGCCAAGAAGACTCAATAACCATAAACACGTGTGCACTAACAGAGCTTCAGAATACCTGAGTCAAACACGGGCAGACTGGGGGCTTCCCTGGTGGCCCAGTGGTAAAGAGTCTACCTACCAATGCAGGAGACTCGAGTTCGATCCCTGATCGAGGAAGATCCCACATGCCTTAGAGCAGTTAAGCCCCTGTGCCACAACCACGAGCCTATACTCTGGAGCCCGGGAACCGCAACGACGGAGCCCACGTGTCGCGACTGCTGGACTCAGTGCCATTGAGCCTGCGCTCCGCAACAGAAGCCCCTGCAGTAAGAAGCCTGCACACCCCACTGAAGAGCAGCCCCGCCCGCTGCAACGAGAGAGAAGCCCGCACAGCAAGAGACCCAGCGCAGCCAAAAAATTTAAAAAAAAAAAAATGACAGAACTGAAAAAGACAAAACTATAGCTAGACTTCAACACTTCCTTCAGTAACTGGTAAAAGTAGCAGACAGAAGAGAATAGAGAGAATAGAGAAGAGAATCGAGAGAATAGAGAAGGATGGAAGGCCATCAACTACCTGGCTCAAACCGACATTTACATTACATTCCACACAACCATGGCAGATTTACACTCCCTTCTCAATTACCCACAGAATTCGTGAAAAACAAATTAACAAACCTAAAAGAATTGAAATTGTACAATCTGTGTTCTCTGATCATAATGGAATTCAACTATAAAGCAAAATAAACAAATCTTCAAACACATGGATAGTAAATACCATACTTCTAAATAACCAGTGGATAGAAGGAAAGGTCTAAAGGGAAATTAAAGAATATTTTATTACACTGAAAGAAAAAATTTTAAAAAACATACCAATATTTGTGGAATTCAGCTAAGTAAGGCTCAGAAGGGAACTTAAAGAGATTAAAATTTATTAGAAAAGTTACAAATGGACGGTCTTTTATACCTTAAAAAATTCGGAACAGGTCAAAACAAACTTACAGTGAGAAACCCTAATTATAAGTTTAACTGAAGTCCCAGAAAGAGAAGAAAAACAGAGTGGGCAACAAAAAAGAGATCCTGTCTGAGAATTTAAGAAGTAATAAAAAACATCAATCCACAAACTCAAAAAGCCCAAGCAGAATAAAGAAAAAGAAGCGTATCTGGTTATATCAAAGCAAAACTGTAGAAAATGAAAGACAAAGAAAAATCCTAAAAATAGCCATAGACAAAGGAAAGACTACTGGGGTCCCATGGGGGCTCGGTGGTAAAGAATCTGCCTGCCAATGCAGGAAACACTGGAGAAGTAGGTTCGATCCCTGGGTCGGGAAGATCCCCTGGAGGAGGAAATGTCAACCCACTCCCGTATTCGTGCCTGGAAAATTCCATGGACATAGGAGCCTGGCAGGCTACAACCCATGGGGTTGCAAAGAATCAGACATGACTGAGCAACTAACACGTTTCACTTTCTGGAATTCTCTACCCAGTAAAAATAGCTTTCAAGAAGCCAGATGAAATGTCCATCAACAGATGAACGGACAAAGATGTAATATATATATATATAATATGTGTGTGCACACACACATATACATACATACACAGTGGAATATTACTCAACCATAAAAAAGAATGAAATTGTGTCATTTGAAACAACATGGATGAACCTAGAGATTATTAAGTGAAGTAAGTCAGGCAGAGATAGATAGATATTATATGATATCACTTATATGTGAAATCTAAAACAAATGAACTTATTTACAAAACAGGAAAACTCATAAACATAAAATAAAAATTAATGGTTAAAAAAAATGGTCACCAAAGGGAAAGGGGGAGAGGGAGGGAATAAATTAGGAGTATGGATTAATAGATACACATCTAATAAGGATTTACTGTATAGCACAAGAAACTATACTCAATATCTTATAATAACCTATAATGGAAAAGAATCTGAGGCTGTATACCTGAAGCTAACACAATACTATAAATCAACTATAGTTTAATTTAAAAATTTAAAAATAAAAATATTTTAAAAGTGTTTTAAAAGATGAAATAAAAATCTCTTAAGAAAACCTGAATTAGCTACCAGTGAAATTTTCATTGTCACCATCAAAAAATGCTTTTATTTAAAACATTCATGAAACAAAAGACGAAAGTTCTCAACAGTGAATTTTGTAATTATACAATAAATTTACTACAGTTGTTGTTTAGTGGCTCAGTCGTGTCCAACTCTTTTGTGACCCCATGGACTGTAGCCCACCAGGCTCCTCTGTCCATGGAATTCTCCAGGCAAGAATACTGGAGTGGGTTGCCATTCCATTCTCTAGGGATCTTTGCAACCCAGGGATTGAACCCAAATCTCCTGCATTGCAGGCAGATTCTTTACCATCTGAGCCACCAGGGAAGCAAGATACAGTACCTTAATTTATATAATTAAAAGCTATATGGCCAATATCATTCTTGCTACTTTCCTGGTTTCCCCATTTATGAATTAAATAAATCTTTGACACATGCTGACTCTAACAGTTTGAGATGGCCTATGTTTAGAAAGGGTAACCAATAAAGTCCTACTGTATAGTACAGAGAACTCTGTTCAATGTTCTGTGGCAGTCTGGATGGGAGGGGAGCTTGAGGGAGAATGGATACATGCATACGTATGACCGAGTCCCTTCGCTGTCCATCGGAAACTATCACAACATGGTTAACCAGCTATACTCCGATATAAAAGAAAAAGTTTAAGTAAATAAAATACCAGTGAGGAAATTCTCCTCCAGGCCCTGTGCCTGGAGAAACAGATGACCGAGTCTCTGCCTCTTTAGCAGCAGCAAAGACAAGGAAATGAATAATACGAGTAAGGTTCTGAAGACACTGCTGCAGGCAGACAAGAAGGGGACTGGCCTTTGTCTAGCAGGACAGGGCTGGAGTAGGTGATTCTACAGAGAAGGAATACACATGAAGGCGTGTTTGAGAGGCATCAGGCATTCAGGGAAACTGTGCTTCTGTGGGATGCCTGGTTTGGGAGCAAGAGAAAAGGCTACAGCCAGACTGGAAGAGGTCTTATCTGCAAGGCTCAGGAATTTGGACTTTACCCCCACACCCAGGGCAACCAGGAGCCAGATGACTTTGTTAAGAAGATAGGAACTCTGTCGCTGGAGGAGAAAATGAGAAGGAATGGGGAGAGGCTGGAGGCAAGAAGACTGACGTTATTTGGAGACTGTTTCAAAAATCAAAGGAAGTTTTCTTCTCCTTTCTCCTCCTCCTACAGCAGCTAGCACAGTGCCTTAGGTGTGGCAAGAGAAGATAATGTTGAGCTAAACTGACTCCAAGAGAAAAAGACCTAAACTTCTTACAAAGTGCTTTCTTGTTTTCTAAGGCAATTTCTTTCTCAAGATAGAGGAAGGGTGGGGGGGGGGAAGCCGCACCATGTATACTCTGATAAGACCACCAATTTCTTTCATACCATTCTGTAATATACAGCTAGGACCTTGAAGAGCCCTGGTTCTCCAATTTTGTCCCTCCTTGTCTTTATCACAATTTCACTGATCTCAAAACATTGGTGGGGACTTCCCTGGTGGCCCAGTGGTAATGAATCCACCTCCAATACAAGGGACACAGGTTCGACTCCTAGTCTAGGAAGATCCCACATGCCATGGGGCAACTTAGCCCGTGTGCCATGACTGCTGAAGCCCATGTGCCCTAGAGCCTGTGCTCCAGGACAAGAGAAGCCACTGCCATGAGAAGCCGGTACAGACAACCTTAGAGCAGCAAGCCCCACCACAACTAGAGAGAGGCCGCTCACAGCAAAGACCCAGCACAGCCAACAACAAACAAGTAAATATAAATGTTTTTTTTAATGCTAATGAAAACTTAAAACAAAGGGAAGAGTAAAAAGCCTGCAAAGCAAATACTCTGACCAAAGGATGCCACATCTATATTTTTAATAATGAAACCAAGGAAAGAGTTTAATACAAAGATAATGCCAGTTCAGTGTTTCTTCAAAAAAGTTAGTTTTGGACTTGCATTGTTATCCACCAAGACACAAATCTCCCATGCACAGTTGAAATAACTGAGACATGTTTCAGAGTTGAATGCAATCTACTATCGATTGCATTCCTATTAAAATTCCAGCTGTTTTTGTTTTGTTTTTGTTTTTTTTTAACAAATTTTGACAGTCTGAGCCTAAAATTCCTATGGGAATTCACTGGACTCAAGCCAAAGCAACCCTGAACAAAGCTGGAGACTCACACCAGTATCAAAACTTATGACTAAGCTCTCCAAATAACATGCGGAGGGGGTGTGGAAAAAAGGGAGCCCTCCTCCATTGTTGGTGGGAATATAAATTGGTGTGGAAAACAGTATGGGGGCTCCACAAAAAGCCAAAAAGAGAACTGCCATGTGATCCAGTAGTCCCACTCCTGGACATATGTCCGGACAAAACTGTAATTCAAAAACACATGCACCCTATATTCACAACAGCATTATTTCCAATAGCCAAGACACTGAAACAACCTAAATTTTCAACAACAGAAGAATGGATAAAGATACAGTGTGTACACATATATATAAATGGAATTCTACTCAGCTATAAAAAAAGAATGAAATAATGTCATCTGCAGCAACATGGATGGCCCGAGAGAGTACCATACTAGGTGAAATAACTTAGCAAGAGAAAGACAAGTACCATGTGATATTACTTATATATGGAATCTAAGATATGACACAAATGAACATATCTATGAAGCCGAAACAGGCTCACAGATATGGAGAACAGATTTGTGGTTCCCAAGGGGGATGAGGGAGGGATGTATTGAGAGTCTGGGATTAGGAGACACAGACTGTTATATACTGAATGGATAAGCAACAAGGTCCTACTGTACAGCGCAGGGAATGATACAAATTCAAATTTGTACTCAAATCCTATAACAAACTATGAGAAAGAAATATATATATATATCTCTGAGTCACTTTGCCATACAGCAGAAATTAACACAACATTGTAAATCAACTACACTTTAATAAACACAAATTTTAAAGACCTTATGACTAAGCTATGGTAATCAGAATGGCGTGGTACTGGCATAAGGCAGACATAAATATAGATCAACGGACTAGAAATGGGAGTCCACAAATACACCCGTACATTTACATCAGTTGGTTTTGGACAAGTGTCAACATAATTCAATGGGGAGACAACAATTTTTTCAACAAATAGTGCTGGAATACCTGAATATCTACATGCAAAAGAATGTGGCTGGAGCCTTACCTCACACCATACACAAAATTGAACTCAAAATGGATCATGGACCTAAATGCAAAAGTTAAATTATAAAACTCTGAAGAAGAAACTATAGTAGCAAATCTTTGTGACCTTAGGTTTTGGCAGTGCTTATCTAGATATGATGCCAAAAGTATAAGTGATAAAAGATATATAAATTGTACTTGATAAAAAATAAAAACTGTAAGTAAAAAGACAACCCACAGAATACTTCAAAATTGTATATGAAAATAAACAAGGAGACCTGTATGCAGAATATAGAACTCTTATAGATGAACAATAGAAAGACAACCAATTAAAAATGGGCAAAGGATGTGAAGAGATATTTCTCAAAAGAAAATATACAAGTGGTCACTAAGTATAGGAAAAGATGCTTATCAGAGAAATGCAAATCAAAACCACAGTTAGATACTATGTCACACTCATTAAGATAGGCAACATAAATATAACATTAACAAGTTCTGATGAGAATGTGGAGAAATTGGAATCCTTAAACATGACTGGTGGGATTGTAAAATGATTCGGTCACTTTGGGAAACAGTTTGGCAGGTCATCAAATGTTGAACACAGAACTGCATATGACCCAGCAATTCCACACGTAAGGTGTGTACCCAAGAGAATCGAAAACATATGTCTACATAAAAACTTGTGCATAAATTTTCATTAGCAGCATATTTATAATAGTCCCAAAGCAAAAACAATTCAAACAATGAATGAATAAAATACGGTATATCCATACAATGGAATATTAGTCTGTTATTCAGCAAAAAAAATGAATGGACTGCGGATACAAACATGAATGAACCCTGAAAACATGCTAAATGAAAGAAAAGATCACATCTTGTATGATTTCCTTGATATGAAATGTCTAGAATAGACAAATCCATCAGTTCAGTCACTCAGTTCGTGTCCGACTCTTTGCAACCCCATGGACTGCAGCACGCCAGGCCTCCCTGTCCATCACCAAGTCCCGGAGCTTACTCAAGCTCATGTCCATCGAATCGGTGATGCCAAATAAATCCATAGAGACAGAAAACAGTAGATTTCAAGAAATGAGGGGAAGGGATATAGGGATTGACTGCTACTGGGTACAGAGTTTTTTTTTAGAGTGATGGAAATGTTCTAAAATAAGACAGTGGTAGGGACTTCCCTGGTGATCCAGTGGCAGAGACTCCGCACTGCCCATGCAGAGGGCCCAAGTCTGATCGCTGATCAGGGAACTAGATCCCGCCTGCCACAAACAAGAGTTCAAAGATCCCATTCACTGCAACTTAAGACCCAGCACAGCCAAACAAATGGGTAAATAAATAAAGATACTGGCGATGGTTGTATGTAACACCATGAAACACCAAAGGTCACTGAACTGTTATGCTTTTTATTTCTGGACTTTAAGTCCATAAAGGTGGACTTTATGTTATTTAATAATATCTCAATAAAGCTGTTTTATATATATATGATTGCTTATGAACTAAATTGGCACCGGTGTTGATGGGTTATTTTCTCTTCTATAAACAATCAATTTAAGATTTATTCAGAAAATATTGAACCAAAAAAATCATCACAAAGGTGAGGTAAGCAGCAAAAAGATATGACTCTGAAAGATTTTTACCCTTAAATAATGCCAAAATGCTATATGCCTTCTAAACATGTAGGATAAACTGTCAAGCTAATCTCTTCAGTTAAATGAACAGTCCCTGTTTTTACAAAGTCCAGAGCTATTCAGGCATGCGGGCTAAATAGCAACAAAGCGGGGGCAAGTACTCGGGAAAGACATGGGCTGTAACAAGTTAATCCGTTTGGACAGAATGGAAGTCCAGGCGTTTATTTCCTGTGAGCAGAAGGTTTGAAGCAAATTACACTCAAAACTCAAGAGTCTCTGCCTGTTATTTTAAGCAACTGATCCAGGATCATTATTAATAACTGAGGCTTACAAATATCACACATTCACTTAAATACACTGAGGTTAGCAACAGGCCAGACAACAGGTAATCTATGAATTTAGTCCTGGAAAGATGTTGCACTTTAGTAAAAATTAAAAAAAAAAAAAAAAAAAAAAAGGGAGAGCAACCAGAGCCTCAATTACAAAACGCAAATTGCAAGTTCTGAGCCCAACTGTCTACAGAAATATAGATCCTGTCTTCCCAGGTGATGTGTATAAGAAGCACGTTTACTTGAATAAGTTCTGTATCTTTGTTGGAACAACAATCATTAACTCATAGCCATGGTTCAGAAGTTAATACTAGAAACATTCTATCAATGATCAAACTGAGGCTGAAATGGAGACTAGAGAAGTGAGATTTCCTGATGTGCGATGGAGAAGAGGATGTGGGATGCTTCACGTTGTCCAAGTGAAGTCGCTCAGTCTTATCCGACTCTTTGCGACCCCATGGACTGTAGCCTACCAGGCTCCTAAGTCCACGGAATTTTCCAGGCAAGAATACTGGAGTGGGTTGCCATTTCCTTCTCCAGGGGATCTTCCCGACCCAGGGAGAGTTAGCTAGAGAGAGAAGATAATCCCCATCAAATTTTAAACCCATATCCAAAAAACAATGGCCAGAGATAAACCTGGTAGGAGAAAGAACTCTTTACTCATTAAAGTGATTTAAAGACTTTCTAAAAAAAATAATTGGGGCTTCCCTGGTTGCTCAGACGGTAAAGAATCCGCCTGCAATTCGGGAGCGACCTAGGTTCGACCCCTTGGTTGGGAAGAGCCCCTGGAGGAGGGCATGGCAACCCACTCCAGTATTCACGCCTGGAGAGTCCCCATGGACAGAGGAGCCTGGCGGGGTGCAGTCCGTGGGGTTGAAAACAGTCAGACACGACTGAGCGACTAAGTACACACACACACACAAATAGAGGAAGCGGTAACCAATTTTTAATCTCAATCAATTTTTCAACTGTTTATTTCCATTTTAGAATTCAATCTTCTGAAAAGGCACTTGTGAATTTGATTCTTGTTCAGGAGCAATGCTATTGCTATGTCCTAAAGAAATCTGCGGTCTGAGCTGGGGGATACTGATAAGAATGAACCATCAACGTAACATGCAGTTTCTACTAATTTAAAAACTAAGATACTGTGCTCCTGGCTCATGTTTGGACTGGAGGTTAGAAATACAAATAAATACATTACAGGAGACATGCACTATTTCAAACTGTAACACAACACTTATGTGTAATCTATTGTATGGTGTGCAATCGATTTCTGTAAATGGGGGTAGCAATTCCACTTTTGAAGATTCAGAGATTTTAATCTCACAATGAAGGGGAAAAAATGATATATACAAAAATACAGAACAATTTCGTTTTTCTTATTTTGCATTTCCATATCTAGTCAAACCCAAAGACTTTTAATATGATACTATGGGGGGGGGGGGTTAAATAAAATATATTATGATGTACATTTGAAAATTTTTAATAAGACATCGTAAATTGCTTTTTACAGGCACAAACTAGGATTCTCATTTTTTAAATCCCATTTAAATTTACATTCTTTTTAGAGTGATAAAAATGTTCTAAAATAAGATCCTGGTGACAGCTGTACAATTTTTATTTGCACAAAATTTAGGCAAAATGAGATCTACTATAAACAGTAACTTGAAATTTTTATATCTAATTCTAAAATCTCACTAATGTTTTAATGGATTCATCTCAGCATTTTTCGGTTCTTTGTATATATTAGTACCATCCTATACATCTGTCTCTAAAGAGTTTTGAAAGAGAAATTATCTATAGTCCTGTCAATATTACAACACAGGCATGGCATATGATGGGAACGGTGTTACATTCCTGGATTCATTGGTTAAAGAAACCTAGAAATAGAGACTTAAAGGTTGCCAGAAATTCAGTAATGAAGTAGGGACTACGCCCTGGTCTTAGGAGCAGAAGTGATACTTGTAAATAAAAGTGGGTGGAGGACAGTCATGCGGTCTTCAAACAGAATCTACCTAAACCTGAAAAATTCTTACATGGTAGCTACATTGTTCTGCAAAAGTAAGTAGACACTGAGAAGTATATTTGTATCATCTGGAGTAACCAAAGGAACCAAAAATAGCAACTCTGGGGAGTGGAGAAAGGAAGGCAGAGATATTGTCCGTTTTTCAGCTTAATCTCTTCTGTACTCCTTCTCTAATTTACTTATTACCATAGGCAGAGTATTAAATTTTTTAAATAGAAATTTTAACTGAGAATAAAATAAAATGAAGTTGCTAGGTCTCCTTCCATATAGATGTTTCTAATTTGAAAAACAAATTAGAATCGTTAGTATGATCCCATGACAACGATATATGATGAGGATAAAATGATAGCAATAAATGTGGATACAAGCCTAGAATGAAATCTGCAGGCTCACATTCCTAACTCTGGAATCAATAGCTATCTTATCAGTTAATAGCAAGGGAAGATGGGGAGAGGTATAGGATAGGCAGTCAGCTTTCACTGTCTATAGCAAACAATTCTCTAATTTAAAAATTTGTCCGGCACAACACAACAATATTTCAAATAAATAAGAGAAAGAGTGGACCACTCTTCCAGAACAGTTGCATTGCCAACTCTCTTTATGGCCTAGTGTAGAAAGACACAAATATTGTTGATTCTGGGTCAGCTGACTCAGAAGAGGTGAATCCTGAATCTGAGGTTGTTTTAGGGATTCTTTCATCTACTTTACTTACACTTTTTAATTATAAGTCAGAAGAATACTACATGATTTAAAAAAAAAAACAAACCTATACTTAAACAAGTCTATCCTCCAAAAGTATAAATAATTCACATTTTCTTTTTAGTACTGCATATAATGACCTCTCAGAATCAATGTGCTTTGATATTTGAGTGGAGACGTGCTGAAAAGGATGAGGAAACAGGAGATGTTTTGTTTTTAATTTTCTAACAACCATGACCATACCACCCACCACTATATATACATGTGTGTATGTATGTGTGTATATATATGTGTGTGTGTGTGTATTATATATATACGCCTTTGTGCATATACCCATGGGCCCCTTCCCTCACTTTCTGTGAAACAGAATATCAACTTTCATTCCAAAAAATTTTTGGAAAGAAATAAAAAACATGGGGCAGAATATTTAAAACTAATCTCATTTTTGCCAATTCAATGTTTGCTATTCCAAGTACCAAAATAAATGCATGGCCTTCAAGTTAAGGTATGACAAAGCAGAAATCTGATATGGATATAATATCTATTACTCATTTGAATCCATGAC
Organism: Muntiacus reevesi; assembly: GCF_963930625.1. Lineage (NCBI taxonomy): Eukaryota > Metazoa > Chordata > Mammalia > Artiodactyla > Cervidae > Muntiacus > Muntiacus reevesi. The sequence goes on from NC_089250.1 coordinate 178,493,313, forward strand.
TCAGAGTATTTTAAATATACATATGGAAACCAGAGTCTCTTCATAACCAGACTACAAACGAGAAACTCGTGCCGAGACATGACAAACATAAATCTTAAAAAGCTTCACAGATTTAAATCTTCCATTTAAAACACAAGCTGTGTTATCAGTGCTTTGATATAATCCTGAAAATGCAGCAACACTGAGTTTAAAATCCCAGTAACATTTTCCGGTTGTGATGATGGTAATCAGTTGTTCCATTAACAGTAAACACATACTGTATAACACATACAAGTTCAAGAAGAGAATTCATATATTGATGGAGATAACTTTTGAGATTTGTTACATACTTAACATATTTGCAGTGGATATCTCTGGACATGTAACTGGAAGAAAAATCTAAAACTTTACATTTTTACAGTAACCTCAGAATCTGTTTGGTCATGTAATACATGCTCATTCAGAAGTCAGAGTAAGTAATAAAATCACCCATAACCTCCACCTGGCCATAACCCCGTGACTGCTTTCAATCAGAGTGTGTCTTTGTCAGAGCATGCAATAAAGTGGCTAAGTGCCTGGTTCTGAACTCCCAGGTTTGAATCCTGCCTCTTCCCTTTATTAGCCCCGTGACCTTGAGCCACAGTGCCTCCCATTACATGGCTGTTCTAGAATGTATCCTGACCCTCGTCACCAAGCATGTAAACTGTCTCCAACTTTTTGCTATCACAACGGGGCATGAGGAGATGTGAGGGTTGGAAGGAGGGTGTCCTAAACCACAGCGACGCTGACCATGGCTACACCATCCAGGCTATTTGCCTATGAAATGGTTGTCATCTTCCAGGACGCCCAGGCCACTCAGTTCCTGCCTTCTCTCAAGTTAGGTGCCAGCCTTCCAGCCATTCTAGGCGTTCTCAGTAGTCTTCGCATAAATTATCTGATACTCAAATTAGCCCAAGTCAGTTTCTGTTACTTGTAACCAAAACACTCTACAGATACGCACGATGTCATTCTCTTTTAATTCCACTGCACACACACAAATGACAAGCTACACAACCATGAAGCCCGACATGGGCTTGACAAGCTACACAACCACCTCTTCTGAGTACATGACCTTCACAAAATAGGCTCTGTCCCAGGAAGCAGTCAGTACCTAGACAACCGCAGTGCAAAGGACTCAGGTTCTCAAGACAGACACTTTTTTCTTCCAGTGAATAAAAACTCCACAGGAGCCTTCATGCACTTACTGGCCAAGGATGTTACAATTCCACTAGTGCAAAATTACACAGACTGTATCACCTACAGAAAGGCTAATCTAATCGTTCTCAGAGGAAAAAAATCAAACTGCACATTATACCCAAATACTAATCACTACTACTACTAACACTTACTACAATTACAGTTGCTAATACTACATACCTTTCTACTATAAGGCTAGGCACTGCCATAAATGACTTACATGTGTGTTAGTCACTCAGTCATGTCTGACTCTTTGCGACCCCATGGACTGTAGCCCACCAGGCTCCTCTGTCCATGGAATTTTCCAGGCAAGGATACTGGAGTGAGTTGCCATTTCCTTTTCCAAAAACTTGCAATAAACTTGTAAGTAGGTACTATTATCCTCATTTATATGTGAGGAAACTGAGGCCTCAGAGAGACTGAGTAACTTGCCAAAGGTCACAGAGCAACTCAGGATTCAGATCCAGGCAACCCAGCTTCAAAATCCTGTCCTTAACCACCCAATATACTGTGTCTTGATTTTTGTTTTATAATGACAGACATTTGAGTTCTGCTCAAAACATAATATTGTCAGTGCCTAAAGGGCAGGACAGCACTGCCCACATGCACGGACTCAGATAAAGACCCCATTTTCTGTTGCAGCTTCTCCCCCTAAGACTACGACCCCCGCACACAGAACAGCTCATCATACCCATTCCCCCAACAAATGCCAAGTGCTGTTTCACTTCTAAGCCTTCACTCAAGCTATTTCCATTATTTTATTTTTTTGTTAGGTGACTTTATTGTTTGACCGCAGCACATGGGGTCTCAGTTCCCTGACCAGGGATCAAACTCAGGCCCCCTGCACTGGAAGCTTGAAGTCTCACCCACTGGACCGCCAGGGAAGTCCCCAATTTCCATTATTTTAAATGTCCTTCCAAACCCTTACCTTTCTTCCTGTTTCCATCCAATAACACAACACCAAGTTCAAATGCCACATCCTCCACAAAACTCCCCCAAGCGCATCCAGATGGAGTGAGTTTGCTGGCCCCTATATTCTTGTGATTGAGTATGTACTACAATCTGCCAATTTCCTACTCTCCCAGTGGAAGAGTCTGGAAAGCAGGGACTATATCTGATCAATTCCCTTCTTTATTTGGTATCCTTCACAGAATAGAAAAAAGTCATTGCAAGAAATAGTTGCTTGATTAATAACCATTGAGGTTAAGGAAATAAATCCAGGCTGTAAAGACTTCTCCATCAAGATGGATTATCAAAGGAAGCAACTGGAAAATATCAAAGATTTAGAAAACCTTAGGCTATCATTAAACTACTCTAAGCCCCAGTAAATCTAAGTCTAAAAACCTATCATTAAGAGACACTATCATTTGTGAAATTTTAACATTTATCTCAAAAGAGCCTTTTATGGTCTGAATGTGCACCCTGGGGGAAATGAAGGAGGAAATTTTGGGGAAACTATTTCAAATATTTGGTAAATATTGGGAACACAAGGTCACATGAACCACAAGGGAAAAGCCCAAACTCTGGCTGCTGCCAGAGCCAGGCAGCGGAGGGTCCTAACCACAGGCGAGTCAGGCTGGGGCCGGCCTCCTCCGGGAGCCCACTGCCTTCTCAGAGCTCTTCCTCCTCAGGTGGTTTTCCTCAAGTGATTTACGGGCTCAGTCAAAGCTAAGAAGCTGTCTGCATTTTTCTCAGTTACCTGCTCATCACTGCAGAGAGGATAAAATATCATTCCCTTTGCACTTTTCTCAGATCAGATACGTAATTATGGAAAATGGGAGGGCGAAACCCAAGTGGATCTATGGTGATTAACCAAGTGCAAACACTACACTTAGATTCTGTGATCCATTTACAGGAAAGGTGCGATCCTGGGCCACCAACAGGGACATGATCAAACAAAGAAGACTCACTGCCCCTCCACCTGCAGATCCACACAGAGCCCCAGACAGGGGCTCCTGTCTAGAGCCCCTGCTCGGCACCAAGGGAAGCCATCACAGGGAGAAGCCCGAGCACCGCACCTCAAGAGCAGCCTCTGCCCCCAGAACCGAGAGAAAGCAACCAAGAGCCAGCGCAACCAAAAACAATACATCAACTCTAAAAAAGAAAGAGCTCCCCTAGCCTCACTGGGTGACCCATCAAACCCCGTGTCATGAGGAGCCCTCGGTGGGAGCATCTCAAAGCATGCACTCCTTCCTAAACACTATAAAGCCTCACTTAAAAACATATGAAACCTCAGTACTTCCCAGTACTTACTGGTGGTTGAAGGCTAGGACTCTGCGCTCCCAGCGCAGGGAGCCTGAGTTTGATCCCCAGTCAGGGAGCTAGAGTCCACAGGCCTTCACTAAGAGTTTGCACATCGCAACTAAAGATCCTGCCTCTCACAATGCAACTACGACCCAGCATAGGCAAACAAATAAATAAAAATAAATGTTTTTTTAAAGAATATGAAACCTGTATTGTGATCTTTCTGATTGGGTTTGCTTGCTTTCCTCTTGATCCAGACTCAAAAGGAGCTCTTGGAAATCCCTGGAACTGAATGCAACAACAGGAAAAGAACTGTTCTCAGACATAGAGAGGTGGGTAACCACCCCCAGCAGTCCCCGGTGGAAATGATCTTTGTGTTCTGGTTGCAGGACTGCCCTGTGCCAAGCAGCATACAGTCACAGCAAGGAAGCAAGATTAAATGGTCTAGCCTCCCCTAAGCCCAGTCCGAAGTGGCACCAAATGGCCTTCCCAGAGAAAAGGGTATCCTCAATGGAATATCACTTGTCTTGACGGTTAGAAACTACAGCAGGGGAGAGGGACATCCTATTGTTCACCTCAACAGCAAACTCATCTGCATTTATCCACGTGTGACCCAGAAAACAGATGACAAATACCCATCCCAACCCTGTGAAAAGGAGCTAAAGCGAGGCTGCTAATCTTATTTGCCTATATGAGAACACTTTCCAAAGTCATTTTTCTTGTGGTGGGGGAGGATAAATTAGGAGCTTGGGATTAACGTATACACACTACTGTATGTAAAATAGTAAACAACAAGAAAACAAGGACCTACTGAATAGCACAGGGAACTTTATTTTATCTTGTAATAACCTATAATGGAAAGGAATCTGAAAAAGAGCATGTGTGTGTGTATGAATGGGACTTCCCTGATGACTCAGCAAGTAAAGGACCCACTTGCCAATGCAGGAGACACAGGTTCCACCTCTGGTCCGAGAAGATCCCCTGGAGAAGGAAATGGCAACCCACTCCACTATTTTTGCCTGGAGAATCCCATGGACAGAGGAGCCTGGCGAGCTGCAGTCCACGGGGTCGCAAAGAGTTGGATATGACTAAGTGACTAAGTGCATATGTGAATGAATCCCTTTCCTGAACACTTGAAACTAAAACATTGTAAATAACTATGCTTCATTTATTTAAAAAAAGTCATCCCTCTCTCTAAAAAAATCATTGAGAACAGACAACCCCAAACTCACTGCAAAGTTTAAGAGAAACCCTTGAAAACGTGTGAAAGGCATCAGCGGAGCAGACCCAGTCGAAACATAATGGGACTCGCACCCTGCTCACAACCTGAACACCACGGGCCATGGTTGCCGCAGGGGGTCTTCACAACTGGCCCATAGCAGGCATTCCCTGTTACTCCCCTGCACTCAAGATGTTCGACTTTTAAAAGATTAACAGGATTTCTTATCTCGAATCATTCCTTTAATAAAGAACGACACTGCAGACACGGGAAGATCTCGTTAGAGATGTGCGTGTATTTGGATGTGCGGATGTGTGCTTGTGCTCGGTCGTGTCCGACTCTTGGCAACCCCACGGACTGTAGCCCGTCGGGCTCCTCTGTGCATGGGGATTCTCCAGGCAAGAATAACGGAGTGGACTGCCATGCCCTCCTCCAGGGGATCTTCCCAACCCAGGGATCAAACCCAGGTCTCTCCCACACTCCAGATGGATTCTTTACTGTCTGAGCCACCAGGGCAGCCCAAGAATACTGGAGTGGGTAGCCTATCCCTTCTCTAGGGGATGATTCTGACCCAGGAATCGAACTGGGCTCTCCTACATTGCAGGTGGATTCTTTACCTCCTGCCAAATCACGTATGTTGAAGACCTTGCACATGTTATGTCTATGGATCTACACACGTCTTCACTCTCAGGCCTTATGTTAACCCCGACCCCAGACTTTAGCCTCTCTCTGTGTGAATGTTCTTCACGTGGTGACCTATGACACAGTTGGACATCTGAGCAGCCAAGTTTCAGAATTTCTAAAGATAGAACAATACCAGAGAAACTAGCTTGAACAATAGTCAGTTAAGTTTTATATCAAGTGACCAAATCAACCAAATGGGAGCCCTTTTTAGAAAAATAAAAAAAGGTCCTCTTATTAACTATGCCAGGACAATAGGGTTAAACAAAAGGTTAAACAGAACTGTTCCAGGCAAACACTGAGAGCATGATTACTCTAGAATATTCCCACCAGATAAAACTTGCTCCCAGTTGTAAGGCATTACTCATACTGTCCTATAGAGGCTGAAACACTGGGCAGATCACCTCCTCTTAGGCATGCTGTAGCCATATCTTGTTTCCCTGGCTTTGCTTTGTGGAACTTCAGATTCCGCAGGTTTTCACACTCTGACGGTTTATGGCAGCCCTGCGTCAAGCAAGTCTATAGGCACCGTTTGTCCAACAGCCTTTGCACACTTTGTCTGCCATATCTTGGTAATTCTCACAGTATTTCAAACTTTTTCATTACTATTACATATGTGATGGTGATCTGTAATCAGTGATCTTTGATGTTACTATGATTCACTGAGGCTCAGATGCTGGTTAACATTTTTTAGCAATAGAGTCGGACATGACTTAGTGACTAAGCAACAACAACATCATGACATTATTTAGACAGCATGCTACAGTAGAGCATAAACATAATTTTTATACGCACTGGGAAACCAGAAAGTCCATGTGACTCGCTTTATTCAATATTCACTTTAATGCAGTAATCTAGAACCAAACCCACAATGTCTCTGAGGTATACCTGTATTTGATAATGGCAGAATAATAGGAACTGGGCGAGGGGGAAGGAAGGTAAAATATGGCTGAGACTTGAAATGCACTGTTTGTCCAGTAAACTAATGAAGGAACTGACAGCATCTTGTTCATCCTTGATTTGAAAAAGGACACAGTAACAGTAGATGCACAGCACTTTCCAGAGTCATTTTTTTCAACTGCCACAAAAGACACAACTGCGAGCCTAACATAATATTCACACCTTGAATCACAGGATAAGGTTGGTAAGAACCATGCATGGGATTCAGAATCACAAGATTAACAAATCTGTGCTGTGAACTGTAATTTACAAGAGATTGATCTCTCCCGATGTAATATTCAGAAACTGACTGGGGGGGGGGGGGGCGGGGGAATCGGGATGGGGAACACATGTAAATCCAAGGCTGATTCATGTCAGCGCACGGCAAAAACCACTACAACACTGTAAAGTAATTAGCCTCCAACTAATAAAAATAAATGGAAAAAAATAAATAAAAATTAAAAAAAAAGAAACTGACTGAATTTTAAGACATTGGAAATAAGATGTTAAGAGAATACGATGATTTCTTATGTGCCATTGTTTACCCATCTTCTATCCTCTCTAAGCTCACTCTGGGAGGCTGGGGCTACAGCTCTACAATCTATATTTCCAGGACCCAGTGCTGGCTGGCTCCCTGTTCATTTCTACCAGAGGGAAATCCTAGAGAGAGGCTAAAAGAGGAAAGGACAAAGGGCTTCTTCCTTGTTTTTCTATTCTGTCAGCATCACTCCTGCAGCAACTGGATCTCCAGGTGTTGAGATATGCATCATGACACGTACTCAAGCATATCCGGGGCAGAGTCATGGGTAAAACCCTAAGACTAGAGAACCTGCATATCCATCAAAGAAGTCCAGCCGATTTAACACAAACAAGGCAGCGGAGGAACAGAAAGTAGTAAGACACACAGACAACAAATATCAAAATGCAGAAAACTTTATCAGCAAGTACACAAATGTAAAAGTGCTTAACTCTCCAATTAAAAGGCAAAGATGGACAGAGTGAACACCAAACATGATCCAACTATATGCTGCCCACAAAAGGTTTTTCTTTCTGGCCATGTCATGTGACTCGTGGGATTTAGTTCCCCGACCCTAGATTGAACACGGGCCATGGCAGTGAAAGCATTGCGTTCTAACCACTGAACTGCCAGGGAATTCCCACAAAAGAGACTCAGACACAAGTAAGTGGAAAGTGAAAGAACAGAAAAAGGTCATCCATGTTAACAGTAAGCAAAGACATCTGGAGTATCAGCTATGTCAACACCAGACAACATAGACTGTAAGACAAAAAGTTGTCAGACTGGACAAAGAGAGACCTTATATAATGCTAAGAGTCAATTCATCAAGAAGATGTAAAAATTATAAATATATATGCACCTAACAATGGAGCCACAAATAATATGAAGGAAGAAATGACAAGAGTTGAGGAGAGAAATAGCTCTCCAACGATAGCTGGAGCCTCAATATCCCACTTCCAATAATGGAAAGAACAGTAAGACAGATCAACAAGGAAACGAAAGACTCAACGCCGTAAGCCAACCAGACCTAACAGACATATATCAAATATTCTACCCAAGAATGGCAGAAAACACATTCTTCCCAAGTGCATACGGAACATTCTCCAGGACAGTCCATATATTAGGACAGAAAACAAGTCTCAATAAGTTTTAAAAGACTGAAATAATTCAAAGTATCTCCTACAATCACAGTGGAATGAAACTGGAAGTCAATAACAGGAGGAAATCTGGAATTCACAAATATGTTGAAACTACACAACACACTTTAAAAAAAGAAAACAGTACATCAAGAAAAAAATCGCAAGATAAATTAGAAAATTCTTTGAGATGAATGAAAATGAAAATCCAACATATTAAAATGCATGAGATGCAGCGAAAGCACTGCAAAGTGGGAAACGCAGTTCTGAATGCCTACACTGAAAAAGGAGGATCTCAAATTAATAACCTCATCGTCCATCTACAGGAACCAGGAAAAGAACAAATTAAACCCAAAGCAGGCAGAAGATCAGAGCAGAGACAAGCAAAATAGAGAATAATATAGTAGAGAGAATCAACAAAGCCAAAAGTTTGTTCTTTGAAAAGATCAACAAACCCAACAAATCTCTATCTAGACTGGCCACGGAAAAGAGAGAGATGACTCAAATCGCTAATACAAGCAATGAGCCTGGGGTCATTCCTAACAGTCTTACAGAAATAAAAGATTGTAAGAGAACATGCCCTGTTGCTCACCAGGCTTCTGTCCATGGGATTTCCCAGGCAAGAACACTGGAGTGGGTTGCTAGTTCCTTCTCCAGGGCATCTTCCCAGACCAGGGATCTAACTCACGTTTCCTGCACTGCAAGTGGATTCTTCACCACTGAGCAAAACCCCAAAGACCAAATGATTTCCCCTAATAGCAGGAATAAGACTAGAATGGCTGCTTTTGCCAGATGAAGGGCATCTAGATCGGAAAGGAAGAAGTAAAACTCTCTATTCACAAATGGCATAAACCTCACATACAGAAAACTCTATAAAGAATCCATATAAAAACTATTAGAGCTAATAAATGAGCTCTGCAAAATTGCAGAATACACGGTCAACAGTCTAATATCAGCTGTATTTCTATACACTAGCAATGAATATCCAAAAATAAAATTAAGACAATTGCATTTACATTAACATTAGAGAGAATAAAATAGTTTGCAATAAATTTAGCCAAAGAAGTACAAGACTTATACACTGAAAACTATAACACACTGTTGTAAGAAATTTTAAGAGACCTACATAAATAGAAAATAAAATCCCATGTTTATGGATTGTAATATTTAATAATGTTAAGATGACAGCAACCCCCAAATAGATCTACAGGTTCAAAGCCATTCCTATCAAAACTTCAAACACTTTTTTTTTTAATGGAAATGGACACGTTCATTCTAAAATTCACATGAAACTGCAAGCGACCCTGAAGAATCAAAACAATCTCGAAAAAGAACAAAGGTAAAAGATTTACACTTTCTATATCAACTCACTACAAAGTGATAATTATCAAAATAGTGTGGTACTGACATAAGGAGAGACGAAGACAATATACAATTGAGTCTAGAAATAAAGCAAAACATTTATGGTAAAATGATTTCAACAGGTGCCAAGTCCAACCAGTGAGGGGAAAGTCTTTTTCAATAAATAGAGTTAAACCTTAAACAACGCAGGGGTTAGGGACCTGACCACCCTGAAAATCTGCAGGTAACTGCATCCAGCCATACCGATACATGCTTCTGCATCTGCGGATTCAACCAACAAAGGATCGAGTAATACTGGAGTATTTACTACAGAAAAACCTATGTGTAAGTGACCCTGTGCAGTTCAAACCCATGCTGTTCAGGGGTCCACTGTAGTCTTCTCAACAAATGATGCTGGGACAACTGGATATCCACTCACAAAAAGGGTATGTTTGGATCCCTACTTTGCAGCATATACAAAATTACTTCAAAATGGATTACAGACCTACAGGTGAGAGCTAAAACTATAAAACTCTTGGGAGAAAACATAGGGGTAGATTCATTATTTTTGGATTAGGTAACGGCTTCATATGACACCAAAAGCACAAACAAAATTTAAAAAGAAATGACTTCATCAAAATTAAAAACTTTTGTGCAAAGGAAACTACCAAGAGAGTCATAAAAACAACCTATCCATGGAGAGGAACTATTTGGAAATCACATATCTGATAAGGACCTAGTATCCAGAATATATAAAGAACTCTATCAATTCAACAACGAAAAGACAAACCAATTGATAGATATCTCTCTAAAGAAGATATACAAGTGGGCAGTAAGCACACGAAAAGATCCTCAACATCCTTAGGGAAACACAAATCAAAATCACAATAAGATGTCACCTCCACAGTCATTAGGATAGCTGTAACAGTAACTTTTCAAAAATGGGAAATAACAAATGTTCACTAGGATATGGAGAAATTGGAACCCTCAGACACTGCTGGTGGGATGGTAAAATTATGCAGTCACTGTGGAAAACAGTTCACTAGTTCCTTATAATTTAAACAGAATTCCATGGGCCCCCACCATTTCTGCCCCTAGGTATAACCCAAGAGAACTGAAACATGCGGTTACACAAACACTTGGCCGCAAATGTTCACAGCAGTGATAGTCATAATAGCCAAAAAATGGAAGTAATCCCAATGTTTATCAACTAACGAGTGGACAAACAAAACGTCTATGTCCATACAATGAAATATTATTCTGCTATAAAAAAGAATGAAGTATTGACACATACCATAACATGAATAAACCCTGAAAACATTATGCCAAGTGAAAGAAGCCAGACACACAAGGTCACATGTCGTATGCTTCTATGAAATGCCCAGAACAGGCAAAGTTCTAGACAAAAGCAGATGAGTAGCTGTCGGGGCGAGGGTGGGGACAATGGAGAACGACTGCTCAGCAGGTACTTGGTTTCTTATGGGGTCGAGGAAATATTCCAGAGTTTGATAGTGGCGATGTCTGTACACACCAGGAATGCACTAAAAGTCACTGGGCAGCACGGGGAATTTTACTTCAATGTAAAAAAAAAGAAAAAGGAGGCAGCTCTCTCTGTACTGATATTGGAAGCACTCCAAGATCTATTATTTAGTGAAAAAAGCAAGGCATGGGATTGTGAATGATATGATCTCCCTTAAAAGGGGGGCAACAGGTCAAGGAAGGCTATACATACAAGCATTTTTATCTAACATTTTAACAAACATCATAAGATACTGTTTCTGGTGAACTGTCTCTGGGGAAGAGAATCTGATGGCAGGTAGGTATAAAGAGACTTCCTTTTCAAAATAAGCCCTCTTGAACAACCTAAAAGTATGTATGTGTATATTAACTCCCCGACCCTGTCAAAAAAAAAAATTAACCTTTTAAAGAGCATAGATAAAGAGATGCTTATATAATGAAAACATGCTTACAGGAAGGTATGTTAAGTATGCGGATCCATACTGGGTGTGGAAAAACACTGGGAATGAGATTCCACAACAATGTCAGATATTGGAATACTTTTTAAGAATATAATTACACATTTCCCAACTAGAAGACTGTATAAACAATGTGATGCTTACATAAGAAATTGAAAGGCTATCTGAGTCAGTGACAACAAGCAAGCCATCCTTAGGACCCGACCCCTCGGGCAGGAAACCTGGGCTCCTTTTTCCTCCCAGTTAAGATCTCAGCCTGGGGCCTTCAGACACTAGCAGGTAAGGGCGTCCATAGTGAAAAGGAGCTTGACTTAAACCATCTTCTCTGTAATCCTAGAAGACAGAGACTGTACAAAACACCCATGACCACCATTACAATCCAAAGGCCTATTTTCAACACTTTCTCGTGACTCTGAAGATCTTCCAAATGTATCACTAACCGCCCAAAATAAATATATTGCTTTAATTCATGGCTAGTGAGTCCCCAGGCACATTAACACGTCAGGGAAAAGAGAAGTCCTTTCGGTGTCCGCTGCTACCTTTTTGCTCTTGTTCAGTCGCCAAGTCAGCTCTGACTCTTTGCGACCCTATGGATTGCAGTACGCCAGACTTCCCTGTCCTTCACTATCTCCCGGCTGTTGTTTAATCACTAAGTCGTGTCCGACTCTTTGTGACCCCATGGACTGTAGGCACTAGGCTTCTCTGTCCATGGGATTTCCCAGGCAAGAATACTGGAGTGGGCAGCCATTTCCTCCTCCAGGGCATCTTCCTGACTCAGGGATCGAATCCAAGTCTCCTGTGCTGCAGGCAGATTCTTTACCTCTGAGCCACCAGAGTTTGCTCAAATTCATGTCCATTGAGTTAGTGATGCAATCTAACCATCTCATCCTCTGCCACCCCTTCTTCTTTTGCCTTCAATCTTCAATGCTTCAATAAAAGCATCAGGGTCTTTTCCAACAAGTCAGCTCTTCACATCAGATGGCCAAAGTATTGAAGCTTCAGCATCTGTCCTTCCAATGAATGGAAGGTGAATGAATATATTCAGGGTTGATTTCCTTTAGGATTGACCGGTTGGATCTCCTTGCTATCCAAGGGGCTCTCAAGAGTCTTCTCCAACACCACAGTTCAAAAGCATCAATTCTTCAGCTTCTTTATGGTCCAACTCTTACATCTGTACATGACTACTGGAAAAACCCATACATTCAACTACACAGACCTCTGTCAGGATAGTGATGTCTCTGCTTTTTAATATGCTGTCTCAGTTTGTCATAGCCTTCCCTCCAAGGAGCAAGCGTCTTTTAAATTCATGGCTATCTACAACCTGCAATATGACCCAATTAAAGTGTTTGTCTCACCCAGACTCTCTCAGGCTCGTGACTGTTTCCCATTTCTGTCACATTGACCACCAAATCTTCCCTCCTCATCTTCAAGTTCATTACAAAAGTTGCTAGTGGGTTCCGACTAAAACAGGAGAACCTCTTGGAGCAGCTGGGAGTAAGAGTCTGTCCTTCCTGCCTGGCTTCATTCGGAGCAGAAAAAAATAACAAACCTGGAAGCCCCATGCAGCAGGAGCTTTTGTAGTCTGTGACTTCATTTAAGGAAGTATTCTACGAAACCTCTGAAAAGCGGCTAAATTTAGATTGAAGTCTTTCACCATGGATGCCAGCCTCTTCAGCTAGAGAGCCCACATGCCCACCAGCACAGCGGGGGTGGGGGCGAAATCAACAACTTTTAAAAGTACATATAAATGTGTCATCATTGAGGGAAGTGAAGCTGGCACGATTTAGCCCAAAGAAATTTTCTTCTCGTCCCACCAACATCTTAATTCTCGATAGAGGAGGAGTGACTACAAAAACTTTTAGGGAAAGAAACAGTGAACTAAGGGAGACGGGTTTTCTTTAGATTTCTACTAAGAGAGCAAGGAATTATTCTGTATACCAGGATGTCTGTCATGACATCATCTGGCATCAAGGTACTGAAATCAACATACTGTCTGAAAATGAGTTCTCTACACTGAGTCAGACAAGAAGGAAAAACCATCTACTTTCTTATGGGTACTATTTCCCCAACACCTTACTCTTCCCAAATGTGTTGATTTTAGACCTTGAGCTCTAAAATGAGACACACAAAAAAAGAAACAACGCCCCCCCAACACACAAAAACCTGGTGTGACTTGAGATTAACAACAATTAACAGGGAGATAGGGGCTTCCTAGGTGGCTCAGCAGTAAAGAATCTGCCTGCAATGAGGAGATGCAGGTTTGATCCCTGGGATGGGAAGATCCCCTGGAGAAGGAAATGGCTACCCAACTCCAGTATTCTTGCCTGGGAAATCCCATGGACAGAGGAGCCTGGCGGGCTACAATCCACGGGGTCTTAAAGAGTCGGACGGGACTTAGTAACTGAACACTGACAACAACAGAGAGATAATGCTCTTTCCTATTAATTTTTTTAACCTTTAAGAGTAAGGCTGAGCCATTTAAAGGCTAATCTTGTCCAATGTTCCATTCCCAAAATAAAGTTAAAATATTATATATAATTTTAAAATTAACATTTAACAGTTCCATCCAACTTCATGCTCCAAAACTGCTTCTATTCTGCAAGCCGTCTCTCTAGACAGATTCTAGCAGATGACTGCATAAGAGACAAACAGTGAGTTTCCTCGTTACTGAAGACTTGTCTCCTCTTCTCCCTGCCCCCCAGCAGCTGGGAAACAGTCCCAGATTCTTCCCAAGCTTAGTTTGGAAGTAAAGCTCAGCCTTGATAAACACTCAACCCAGGAAATGCTTTGGATCGTAGACCACTTAAAATACAGTCTGTCCTTTCCCAAGAGGTCTCTCTGCAAACTCTGTTTGATAGACGGTTTGGCAGTTTTGTATTTTCACTAAAACCTCCTGGAACAGATAAAATCACAGCAGGCTGGAAACTATACAAATGGTGGAGGGGAGCACCACACCCAAGGAAAGCTCCTCACACCTCAAGGGAAAAGTATTGTTCAAAAGAACTTCCAAAAGAAAAAATGGTGGGGGAGGGTGGAATTCCCTAGTGGTCCAGCGACTAGGACTCTGAGCTCCCAATGAAGGGGGCCCAGGTTCGATTCCTGGGCAGGAAACTAGATCCCTCATGCCGCACTCAAGATGCCGCATGCTGCAACTTAATGGTAAAGAATCTGCCTGCCAAAGCAGGAGACACAAGAGACTCGGGTTTGACCCCTGGGTTGCGAAGATTCCCTGGAGTAGGAAATAGCAATCTGCTCCAGTATTCTTGCTGGAAAATTACACGGACAGAGGAGCCTGGACCCTACAGTCCAATGAGGTCGCCAACAGTCAGACAAGACTGAGTGATTAAGCAGCTGCCTGCCACAACTAACGATCCCACACACTGGCCCATTTTGGGCCCAGCCAAAATCGATCAATCAATTGCTATCCCAACAGGACCTACTACTCCCTGGGGGAAGGGAGAGCGGAAGGGGGAGGGAAGAGGAGGGGGAGGCGAGGTGAACAAAGTCTCCACTCTGTGCCACTGGGCATGTTTCTTTTCTGGTGTCACTTCAAACTGCTTGATATTGTTAGGCCACAATGAAAACAACTAGAAAGACCTGTTTTTAGTATTTTTGAAATGTCCTGGTTCTTGCACTACTAAAAAGGCTGACAGTCACATTGACACTCCACATCCACCTTTTTTACACAATCACCATTTCACATCCTTTCTCTTGTGTCTTTTGGACCACATTTCATGCTTTTGTTTGGGTGCTGTTCAAACTGTCTCCCAGACCACACAATTATCGGTACTAGCAAACTCTCTCCTAAACTTGGTTCCTGAGTTCAAAGACAGATTACATGGAACCACAGAACACTTCAGCTCACCACACTGAACAGAATATCAAGTTCTTTCCCAGAGCGATGGTGGTGGGGAGACCTGGTGTGCTGGGGTATGTGGGCTGTTGCTCAGTTGTGTCTGACTCTTCACAATCCCATGGACTGTAACCGGCTGGCTCTTCTGTCCATGGGATTTCCCAGGCAAAAATACTGGAGTGGAGAATACTAAAGAATACACGTCCTCCCTCAGGGGAATCTTCCCAACCCAGGGATCAAACCAGCATCTCCGGCATTGCAAGTGGATTCTCTACTGCTGAGTCATTGGGTGAGCCCCTGGGGCGACCTCAGCGCAGGGTTAACTTAAACCAAGAATATGCGAGCGTCTGAAAGTCACCGAGATTTTATTTTTTCTGTGGAAGCGTAACAACAGAGTAACATTTCAGTAATATACATGTGATAACAAGGCACGGTTGAATCTAATTTTTAGTAAATAATCAATAGGGGTATAGGCCAAGTAGGAAATAGCTAATACAAAAAAAAATCTGAGGTTGGAAAGAGACGGTGGAAATTTGGGGAGAACAAATATCCTCTTTCCTTTTTGTATTGTTAACACATCTGTGTCAGGCTCACTTCCCTCTCCATATAACAACCCTTAAAGTGCTCACTCTCTGGGAAGGTCGGTTGAACCTGGGAGTTCCTCACAAAATGATGTTTAACGAAGGCTTTAATTCAGAGACAAAAAGGAAAAGAACCAGATTCAGAAACAACATTGAGATCAACTTATAAAGTAAGATGCAAAGTTACAAAGCAATTCAACTTCAGTCCACTTACAAGATCTTCAGTGAAGTCTTGGGCGAGGGAGCCCCTACTATATGCTGCTTGGCGTCGTTGGTTACTGCGTTTATTCCTGGCAACAGCCTTAGGAGGTGGGTACTATTCCTGGCAACAACCTTAGGAGGTGGGTACCTTCTGCAGCTTAAAAGTGAAATATCCAATTTGCCGAAGGTCACTGGTATGTAGTCAAACTGGGTTGGCTGACTCCACTGTGCTCCAGTCCCCAGGATGGGGACAAGCCTAGAACTTCCCTGGTAAGTTTATTGAGAGGAGGAAACAGACCTCAGGGAAACTGCTTAGCCTAGCGTCTGTCTGGCAAGTAGTAAAAAGTCAATAATTGACAGATACCTGATTATGATTACCTAGAGTCACCCAGCTCCTGAGCAGCGAAGCTGGAACTGAAACCCAGGTCAGCTGTGCTCCAAAAGCCATTCTCTATGCACAGGGGTGGCCTTGGCTCCACTGCTCAAAGTCTGCATATACAGGGCTCCAGGACAGAAGGCGCACACCAATGAATGACGTCCCAACACTGAAGCTTTAAAGCGGGCACTTGGCAGACTCCCATTCTAGAGTATTTGGGGAGAGATCCCAAACTTTGGGAATGAAGGCTGCCAACCCCAGCCTGTGTGATGTGGGGCAGAGTGAAGGGACGGGAAATGGGGCAGGGCCTTCCACCAGCGAGTCTGCCTCCCACTGGATGCAATTCCCTCCCATGCGCTTAGAAGTGACCTCTTTTGCACGAAAAAGGATTTTAAACAGCACCTGATTGTAAATGGAAGGAGGCCTGGTGTACAAAAAACAAACACCTTTTTTTAAAAAACCCACTACACAAACACCAGCCTCCCATCAAGACTGGAGGGGCCCCCTGAGGCTCCAAATACAACTTGTAAGACAATTTGAAATAAGCAGATGGCTGGTTTATCCAACATAGGCTGGGGCTGAGGCCGAAAGGGACCCCCAGGTCCACACAACTATTCAGGGAGCCAGGCTGATGGAGGCTGCCCCGTGTGATACAGAGTTCTGGGTGCCCCACGGCAGGGTGGGAGGCGCTGACAGCAGCAGCCCCGAGGCGGGGGGCGAGATCACTGCTCCTCTCTGCTCACCAGCCTGAACCAACCACGCGGCCCCTCCTAACAGAAGGGCACGAGGCCGGTCACCCAGCAGCGCCGTCTGCACCACCACAGAGGCAGCTCTGGAGGGCGGGGGGGTGAGGGGGCAAGAAGGAAGTAAGGGTGCACGGAGGAGGCTATCCTCTGTGTTAGCAGGAGGGAGAAAGGGGGACAGAAAACCTCTGCGAGAACACTACGGGAGAAACTAGGAATACCATGGTAAAAACAGTTACCTCTCTGGAAATGCAAATCAAAACAATAAGGTACCACCTCACACCAGTCAGAATGGCTGTCCTTATAGAGTCTACAAATAACAAATGCTCCAGAGGGGGTGGAGAAAAGGGAACCCTCCTACACTGGCGGTGGGAATGTAAGTTGGGGCAGCCCCTGTGGAAAACAGTATGAGCTTCCTCAGGAAACTAAAACTAGAGCTACCATATGATCCAGCCAAACCACCCACCTCCGGGCATATGTCCAGACAAAAATATAATTAAAAAAGACACATGCATCCCTATGTCTATAATAGCACTATTCACAACAGCCAAGACATGGAAATAACCTAGATGTCCAGAGACAGATGAATGCATAAAGAAGACATGATACACATATACAATGAAATAGTACTCAGCCATAAAAAAGAACAAAGTAATGCCCTTTGCAGCAACATGGACCTAGAGATTATAAGTGAAGTAAGTCAAAGACAAATACTACATGATATCCCCTATATGTGGAATATAAAATAGGACACAATGAACCTCTATCTGTGAAACAGAATCACCAACAGAGAACAGGCTGGTGGGTGCCAAGGAGGAGGGGGTGGGGGAAGGGATGGAGGGGGAGGGGGGTTTAGCCGCTGCAAACTGTTACATATAGGATGGATGACGAGGTGCCTACTGTGTAGCACAGAAAAACAGGTCCAATGCCCTGTGATAAACTATAATGGAAAAGAGTATTAAAAAGGTACAAATAAATAAGCAGAATTTTTAACATCACATGAAAACAAACAGTATTAAAACGTTAAAAACCAATAAAAAATTCTAAAATCTGTAAAACATTTTAAAAACTAGCTAGCGTCTCTGGAGGCAAGCTGGTTGGCAAAGGACAGGGAGGAGGACAAGGCATTTTTAATGGGTACCCTTTTATATCACACACACGTGCAATCTATTTTAAAACTAAAATAATTTTTAGGCTGTGATTTATACACTTCAAATTAATCGGCTGTTTGGAGGGTTTTTTTCTGAATCAAGTCCAATCTATTCTAATATAAGAAACACCAAGTTCTTGACTCATACAGCCTGAAATTAAACACCTGGAGTAACACTGACATAATCACATCCCTTTGTAAAGCCTTGCTGAGAGATTTTGGACTGACTTCTCTCTGTTCCAAATATAAACATCACTACGATTGTAGGTGATGAGAAACATACTGAAGCTGAGCAAATGTCTGCTATTGGAAACAATTTTTCCTGGTATTTCAACTTCAGTACCATTTATTCTCTAAAGAAAATGTCCTTTTCTAAAATAAAAGTGTACTTCTAGCACTGTTAAGCTTAATCTTCTGCAAAATCTAAAAAAAAAAACAAAAACAAAACAAAACCAGCAAAGTCTCCTGGGTTCTCCCCAGAAGAGAAATGTTTCAGAATGCATTAAAATATGGCCTGCACTGAGATACAGCCTTTGCCAAAATCATGATCAACATCCCTAAACAACGCTTAAATACTTCACGACCAGATGTGCCAGGGGCCTGCCTCCGGGGCTTGTGACAAGGTAACCCAACAACAGGTCTGCTCTGCTCACTCAGCTGTCAACAGAAGTAGAATCCTGCTGACATTCAGCTGATGAAGGAAGCCATAAATAATGCAATAAGTAAACAGTTAGGTCAAGTCCCAGAAAACTCTTCCATCATTCATTTCAATTTTAATATCAAAAACAGGCCTAAAAAAAAAACAAAACAGGCTTATACTATCCCATTCTCAGCACTCTAAACACCAGAAAATTTCCAAGAGAAATAGCACCCTATCGAGTTATGTGATATCCTTATGGGTTTTCCTTCTAAATTTATGCTAAGCATATTACATAGCCACTTTTACTATACCAAGTTTGTACTTAAATAGCCTGTAACTATCTCACAAGTTCTACAATATACTGTCCGCATTTATATATTAGGGGAAAATCAACTGCCATGCATTTCTTTCAAATAGCAATACTATGCTTTCTAAACTGAACGCATTTGGGTGTATCAAAGGCGCTTTTCTAAGTGGGCTTTCTGCCAACAACTCTAAAAGGTTATATGCACTATCATTTAACCTGCCGGGAGCCTCCAAATAGGTTTATTCGACTAATATTAATGAATTCCTTAAATGTATCTCAAGCTTCTTTCTAGGTCAGTGAAGAAACGCAAAGAACCCAAGTTTGCCAAGCCTTTCATGGGACTTACAGGATCCACTACTCAACGTACATAATGAATTAGTAATTATGAAATTGCCAATATTGCAACACGTGAAGCCAAATCCAATATAAGTTCAGGACAAAAACACAAAGGAAAGGAAACTGCAGATCCCACTGTGTTATGTTTAAACTGAAGACAGATGGCATTAATTTGTGGGTATGCAAACAAGTTCTAGGACTTTGGAGTCAGAGACAGCCATAATACCATGTATCATTGATGCTAAGACACATTTCTTCATATTTTAACATCTATGAAACTGTCAAATGAATCACATTGTAGTATAATTACTGATGTTTCTTTTTTAGTGGTCCATAAAAGAATGGTGTGACTTTCAACTCAGAGTCACTGAAATACGACAATGCTAATATTAGCTAACAAGTATTAAACATTTACTGTATACCAGACATTGCATGTGGATTATTTTATTTAATACCCACGATACTCTGAAGTGGCTCCAATTATTTACCCCATTTTTATAGCTAGGAAAACTAAGAGATGAGGTCACTTGTCTAAAGGCACAGGTTGGCTCCAGCCCAGCTCTTAGTACTACCCCTCACCCCCACCCACTGACTCCACAGAGGAGGAGCCTGCTGGGGGTCTGAGAGAGCCAACTGTTCCTTGGAGCATGAGTTCAAGGCTCAGCCAAGCATCTTCTAAGCACTTTTGGTTTGTTTTTTTTTTAAGGAATATATAAGTAAAAATATAGAGTTCCAAATATTAAGAACAGATATTAATTCAAAGCCTTTACTTTAAGGAAGGGTTGGTAAGAGTTTGCATACCGAAACTAAAATCCTGCATGCTACAACCAAGACCTGGTACAGCCAAATAAATATTTTAAAAACAATTTTAAAATTACATTATTGCTAGAGAAGTGACATAAAAATGTATTCCTTTACTCTGTAGCTAAATTTTGTTTAAATCAGTGTTGAAATAGCCCCAAATGAAACACTATACATCAACAATGAAATGTATTAGCGTGGTTGTTGTTCAGGCGCTAAGACATGTCCAACTCTTTGCAACGCCATGGACTGCAACATGCTAGGCTCCTCTGTCCTCTACGATCTCTCGGAGTTTGCTCAAATTCATGCCCATTGAGTTGGTTGTTGGGGTAAGTTCACATATAAAACTACCATTCCTAACACTTGGCAAAAATGTTTGGGACTTTTACAAAAATACATTTTTTAATTCACACTAGTACAAAGACAGTATTTTTTTTTCTTCAAAGTTCTTTAAATAGTATCGTCTACTTAATTTGTTGGCTGCCTTTCTCGTATTTATTTTCCAGTTCCCTCAAATGTTCCTGTCATATATGTTGGGAGACTAATACCAGTACTAGATTCCAAGATGGACCCTAATCCCCATCACCCTAGCCAGTGGCTAGTTCAGAGATGGACACGTGGACCAAAAAAGGCCAATCAGACAAGAAGATTCAGCTCCAGGACTTCTACTCCAAGAACAAGTCATTGGGGAAGTGCTCTCTTAACATCTCTGCTGATTAAAGCTAGACACAACAGCCATGGGAGCTGCCGGCAGCCACCTCCTACCTTTCGAACACAGTGGAAGCAGCGGCCAAGGACATCTGAGCTCACAACACCGAGAGGTGGGAAAGCAGGCCCTTGCCACGCTGGTGGAATGAGTTTTGGACTTTTCAGTAAATTTACGGAAGAAAATCCTTTCTATTGAGCCAATTTAAGCTAGATTTTCTGCTACTTCCATCTGAAAGCATTCTGCTTTTTCAAACTAATAAAAAAATTGGAATCAAGAAGTGTGGTATTGCAAATACAAGACAGAAGTAAAAATGTGAAATTGGTTAAAGAAAGGAAACAGGATAAAATTCGATGAGCACCCTATGATCTCAGCCTGAGCCTTTAACTGTCTTCACTCTCCAAGAAAGAACAGTCAGACTGTGGCTTCATGTGCCTGCCAAGAGGGCAATACAAGGAGCATGAAGGCACTTAATAGGAAGACTCAAGATAAGGCAAGGTTCTGACTACTGCTCTCAGTATCTGTAAGGCTCCACGAGGAGACAAAATGAAAAGGTAGAAAAATATGCCTTTGCTAAAAGAGGGTCTTTCTGCTTCAAATTGCAATCCAAGGGGACCAATAGGTGTGAAGAGAGGAAACAGGATAAAGAAAGAGAGGGGAATGGTACCCTGGGCAGGGAATAAGACTTCAGGGTAGGGTGGGCATAAGAATCCTGACCCCCAGGACACCCTCAAACATGCTTGTTAGGTATTCTCAGCCTGAAAACAGGAAACATCATTCAAGATGTAACTGCAAAGCATCCCCTAGGCAAGGGACAAATTAATGACATACTTCCATCTAACTACTTTTTCCCAACAGCCCTGAGGGAGCAGCTGAGGAGAAAACCGGGAAACCAAAGGTTAGAAGATTGGCCAAATTTTAGACTTGAGAGTATTTCAGGCTTTGGTTCAAACCTGTGGAACCGCCCAAGTCCAGGAGCAGACTAGCTCTGGGGTGTCATATGGCCACAGACATCCTAAGCCTCGCTGACCACAGGCTGTGACTGCCCAGTTCCCAGCCCCAATTCACCCTGCGGCCCACAGGAGGTGGCCTACCTCGGCAAATACCGCCTCCGAGAGGGGTGTCCTCCAGGGCCATGGAACACGATCAACAAGGAGGTCATTAACGCCCTCAACCAACGGATATGTGTGCGCACCGCTGTGTGCCAAGCCACCTTCAGTGAGACAACTGACACAGACAAGACGGCAAGGCCAAAAGGCTTCCTGTTGGCAGTAGGCTCTCCAGCTCCACCGCCGTACACAACTCAGCTCGTCACCGGCCACCCCTAAATCATCAGACCGAGGGGAGCTCCGTGTCACCCTGACAAGGATAGCTGGCCACCTCACCAAGGCTCCTGGAACTGCGGCTGGAGGCAGTGAACACTGAAGCAGGAACGAAGGAGCTGCAGAAGTGAAAGCAGCTTTCCTGTTTTTCTCCTTAGCCTCCCCCTCAGGGCAGTGGGAAATAAGCAGATGGATGGAGCCAATTTCTTTCCACCCTACTTGAGGATTTGCCCAAGTGAGGACTTTTTTCATGAATCCTTTACCATCTCTGAAAGAGAAATAACACTGCAGCGGATGGTTCTGGTTACAAGTTATACTAAAACACAAAAGAGCAAGCCGCAGCTGTCCAAGCAAGAGCGGATGATGGCAGCTGGAACCAGGACTGGGTCAGTGGACACGAAGAGAAGACACATTCCAGACAAAACGTGGTGACAGAAATGAGGACTTGAGGCTGAACTAGACATGAAGAATGACAACGAGGCTTGTTTTTTGTTGTTTTTGGTTTGGGCAACTGGGTAGATTCAATGAAGTGAGAAAGACTGTAGAGAGCAAGGTTTCCTGGGAAGGGGATCGGTTAAGCTTAGTCTACTAGTCTACTCGGCATGTTGTGGGGGAGAAGAATGTCATGTTTCCAACCTCGAATAGTTACAGAGAAAAAACTGCTACCTTATCTCCCCCCCCAAAAAACCTAATTTTGTGAGTGTAGATTATCCTCAGTGTAGCCTAAGTCAAGTCAACATCCCATGAAAACACGCAGGCCTTCTCCTGCATGTGACTATTGATTATCACAAAGCATGTGTGTGTGTTAGTTGCTCATTCATGCCAACTCTTTGAGATGCCATGGACTGTAGCCCGCCAGGCTCCAGGCTACACATCCATGGAATTCTCCAGGCAAGAATACTGGAGGGGGTTGCCATTCCCTTCTTCAAGGGATCTCTTCCTGACCCAGGGATTGAACCTGGGTCTCCTGCATTGCAGGCAGATTCTTTACCATCTAAGCCACCAGGGAACGCATCTATTATAGCTGCTTCTGAGAATTTTTCTACCAGCCCATGAAATGATTATCCATTAAGGAGAAAAGAAACTATCTTTTCTCTCCCATTAAATGTGTTTTTAAAGAATAAAACAAATTTCATGCTTTTTTATTTTAACCTAGAAACAAAAACACAATTAAAAAACAAAAATCAAAAAAAGCTTCTTTGGGCTGGCTTGCATCTCGCCTCAAGTGTCAAAATGCTTATGAGAACTCTGGAAACTATAAGACACCGTACAGATATAAAGGCATTACTATTAATATTATTCATATGTACAAACTCTCATCAAGCAATTCTCAAATCTATGATCTGTAGGTAATATATGTAGAAATACAATATGGTAAAACTTAAGGTTTTTAATCCCAAAGCTCTAAGAGAACAAAAAAGCAACAAATTACATGTGGTGATGACTTTTTCTACATTTAGAGTCAGCTATCAATATTTCTTTTTTAGGTACCACTAACATTAACAAACAGGCCTCTTTAGAGGTTCAAAATAAATTTATTGATTACAAATATGCGGGAAAAATACCAAATTTACCAAATTATTACAGCTGGTTTATGCAAGTAAGCATTTTTACCCCACTTCAGGGAGGAGTTTATTTTACAAAAATAGGTCAGTGATAACTCCAAATGACATTCCAAATAAATGATATGAACCAGCGCTGTTATTCAGAATTGAGACTCCAGTCTTTCAAAGGACTCTCTATAAAAAAGTAGGTCTAAGGAGGATTAGATTCCTGAATCTGCAAAGAATCATTTGGGCTGGAATAGCTTTTTAATATTATGCTAGAAAAGGGCTTTTGAGCTTCTGCTTGTTTTTTTTTTTTTTCTGGTTTTGGGTTTTTTGGGGGACTGGGGGACAGGTTCTCAGTATCAGAATGAACATATTTTCTGAGGGAAAAAAAATCTATTCAGACTTACAAAGTATGCAATGCATTTTACTCTCTAGAACCCAGAAATCTTCCTAGTAGTGAAATACACATGTCATGGATATATACCCTTAGATGCTATTTCAGTCCTTTGAAATACATTTGGCACAATTACTTTGAATGTCCAGAACATATTTGAAAATAATTACTATTAGCAATTAATGTACTAGTTGCTCTAAGAAACTTTTTGCTTAAGAGTTGATTCTTTTATTGTTTGTTTTTACCATTTTTGATTGTTGAAAAGCAATATATGCTCAAAGCAGGACGAGAAGTGGGGTGGGGAAGAGATGAAATAGTAAAAGAAATACAATGAAACAAAGTCTCTCTCTTTCCTGCTCTGCTCTAGATCCTCAAGTCCCAGTTCTCCCCCCCAGAGGCCATCACAACCAATGTTTCAACAGGACTCTTCCAGTGATATCTGTGCACATACACCATACATTTCCATTTTGCTTTATTTATAACTCAAACAGTATGCACAATTTCCAGTCTTCTGAATCACGCTTTTCCCCCCACTCAGTAACAGACCTCGGAGAATATTCCATCTCAGAATATAAAGCACTAGCTTATTCTTTTAAACAGCTATGTATCCCTGGGGATATGCCATAATTTATTTAACTAGTTCTCTATTAATGCAGATCTAAGTTGTTTTTAGTCTTCTATAATTTTAAGCACTGCTGCAACAATTTTGCATGTAGGCTTTACATAAATGTGTGAATATTATATCAGTAAGAAAAATACCTAAGGGCAAAACTGTCAGGTCCAAGGGTATATACATTCATTGCGTCTGCGCAGTCACTTCAGTCGCATCTGACTCTTTGGGACCCCATAGACTGTAGCCCACCAGGCTCCTCTGTCCATGGGGTTTTCCAGGCAAGAATACTGGAGTGGGTTGCCAAGCCCTCCTCCCCCTGGAGGAGGGATCAAACCCATCTCTCCTGAGTCTCCTGCATCGCAAGTGGATTCTTTACCTCTGATCCACCAGAGAAGCCCCATATACTTTTCTTATCTGATATCCAACTGCCCTTCCTACTCGATTGTACCAATTTTTATTCTCAACCACAGTGTAAAACAGTTTCTGCTTTTCCACACCTTTGTCATCATGACGTACTGTTAAACTCTAGTCACTGCCGATCTGCTAGACAAAAAGCTGTTTCCCCCTTAGTTTTAATCGGTATTTTGTTTGGCATGAATAAGACTGCATGTTTTTTCACATGTTTGAAATACATTTTCATCCTTTTCTGTGAATTGTCCACATCCCTTGCCAAACAGGTTATTGGCCTTTTTCAAATTGATTAAGCAAGCTAGACTTTCATAACATACAGATTACCAAGTGTTTTTATTAGCCTGTCAATTTTTATCCATTTTATTTTCCATGGAAAAATTTTCTATCCAACTACTAAAGTTTTGCTTGTAACTGTTTTTCAGCTGATTCTTTTGGACTTTAAAAGATAAATCATAACTGCCTGCAAATAGGGATTTTGCTTTCTGATGTCTTTCTCTAGCTGACAGAACTGTGACAGTGCATCCCTGCGTTGGTCCTGATTTTTACAGGAATGCTTCCAAGGTTTCACAATTTAAAATGATGCTGTGATACCACTTGGCTTATGATAGTATTTCTCTAAGGAATTTTCTGAATGCATGGAGAATTCAGCAATTCATTCTTAAGTGTAATTTTCCCATATTTATCTGTAGATTCCATAATTTTCTTCAGTCATTAGCTTGAGCACTTACATGATTATTTAAGCATAAGAAATAACAGGAATCGATGACTTTGTATTTACACTGTGCTCCTCTAGGAATACTTCACAACTACTCATCCAAATATTGAATCCATATCAAGTCCTCGCCTGATAGAAAAAGGCAGGTACCTCCATTACCGACTAGAAAACTGAGTCACAAATGGATGATAATTCTACCACCCTCTTTCTTCACTGCAGCGCTTCTGTGTGTCAGAAAGGAAAGTTGGACCTTCTGATTGCCAGTCCGGTAGTTAAGCCACAAGGAAGCACCAAGGCCTTTAGAGAATTTAGCAGATGTCCAACAAGAAGAAGAAGAAAGCAAAGCAGGCTGCTTGCTGTCTGCAAGCCCCGCTTCACAACATTCCCTTCCAGACTCCCTGCAAGCAACCTTCAAGTTGGACTCAGGAGCCTAAAACATCTGAAATGCATCACCCGGCAGCCAGCATAACAGGTCCGTGTTCTCTGATACATGACACTGCCAACATTCCTCAGCCAATTAGAATTCCTTTCAGCTGCAATGGAGGTGAACACAGCTGGAATTACAGAGTGGGGCCATCACCAGACGCACTGGTTGTACATTATTTAAGCCCTGTTTTAAAACAATAAGAGGATTTTTCCCCCTTTAATCTAGAAATACGGAAACAACATTTCCCTCAGTTTAAGTATCTAAATGGATTCAATTTCATCTATAGACACAACAGGAATTTTAACGTTTTAAAAAGAAGACATGCCTGATCCACAAGGCTATGAGCTTTTTTTTTTTTTTTTCCTTCATGAGAGAGCTCAGCAGCTCTTAACTAGAATGGCCTTAGGGAGAGCGGGCAGCTAGACGTGGCTGCCAACAAGACAATTTAAGTGAGGGGCTTTCTCTCAATAAAATTCATTGACAAAACAAGCCAACTAGTCATTTAGGTTGTTTAGTGACAAAAAAAAAAAAAAAAACCACAACAAACCCACATATTTTTTACATGCTCTTTGTTTAAAGACATTTAACCACTGACATGGTTCTGAAGTAACAAAAACATCGATTTGAGAATCCTAAAAGTTAGGGTTTCTCACCCAGAAAATCAGAGCATGGTATGAACACTCAATTATTTCATCCATCTCAGAAGGTTTTTTGAACTTCCTTTTTGCTCTTAGCACTCAAGAAAATGCACGATTCAGCTATTTTAACTTCTAACCAGTGCCCACAAGCATGTTACAAAACAGCCAGGCTAGTGAACTGGATCAGTGAGCTGATGTTGAAATATTAAGGGTCAGTCTTTGTTTCTTTTTTTAATTCATTAGGAAATACTTCTTCACAAATGACTCAGTCCCCAGGACCTCCCCCTAACCCAATGTTCCACATTAGAAACAGTCAATGTGACCGAACATAGAAAAGGAAAATTTGGAGAAGAGAAAGAAAAACTGAAGTTCAGACACGACTTTCATGGTTGCAAAAATAGGAGTTCTGAACTGACAAAGAAATAGGCTTGAAATAAAAAATTGTAGTTTGATAAATCACAACTACAATCAAAATACAGAGAGAAATAGGGCATATGGACAGGTTCATTTCTCAAGTCACTTAAGTCGGTCAAAGTTTTGTTTTTTAATGAATTTGAGGGAAAAGATTTTTCTTAACACAGCATGGATGTAACCAAATCAAAAATAAAGTCAATACAAGAACATGTATTTGGCAGAAAGCGATTGCTTTTAAAGTTTAACTGCAGTTTAAGTTTCAAATAAGCATTTGATCTAAGCCCACCACTCATTCTTAGATAATTCAATTCAAAAAAGTGTTTTGACTATACCTTCATGAACCTGAAACAGTTAGGTAAACTCAGGTGGAGGGTAAATACTGATGATTTAGTCCCTCATCACAGTTTCAGCTAATTAAAATAAGAGTTCTGCCTGCCTTACATAATTCAGGTTCTTTGCTGGTACAAACTGACACAGGCAACGTCTTCAGATTTCTTCACCTTTAAGAAAAACAACTATTTCGAATCACTCAGGTCACCTGTGGTTGATCAATTAAGGTTATTTACAGCTAATAACTACAACTGCTTTTCTCCAAGCTGGATCATCCAGATACCAAAAAAGTCAGCCTTACATTACACATGCTGCAACTCTAAAAACAGCTTCTACAACCATAGGCTATCAAGGAAGGTCTCTTTCCCCTTCTCTACTTGGAATTAGAATTTTTCTCCCTTCCCGGCACACAGTCACGCTCTGAAAGATATAAAAACATGAGGACATTTGAGAGTGTTTCAAAGCATAAAAGCACCAAAAAAAAAAAAAAAAAGTTTGGGCATTTGTTTTTTTTAACTAACTAGGCTTTCCAGGTGGTGCAGTGGTAAAGACTCAGCCTGCCAATGCAGGAGACACACGAGACTCGGATTCAATCCCTGGGTGGGGAAGATTCCCAGGAGTAGGAAATGGCAACCCACTCCAGTATTCTTGCCTGGAAAATTTCATGGACAGAGGAGCTTGGCGGCCTATAGACCATGGGATCACAAAAAGTCAGACACAACTGAGCACACACACCACACTTTAACTCACTAGCTAACAGTAGAATAAAACTGAATTTGTTTGAAGAGCACAGTGGAACCCTGAGAGCTCAAAATGTCCATTCTTTTACCAAAGTGGCCTAAATAACGTATCTGGCATTCATTTTTGTACCACATAAGAACAAAGTTCCTGCGAATTCTGCTTGAATTTAAGATAAAAAGTGTTTCCAAAGTATTTGTCAGAGGACTCTAAAATGTCTACAAATAAATAAATAAAATGTCTACAAAATAATGCTCTTCAACCAAGATCACTCGATTTTGTACATATTATGCTCCAAGCCTACTCAAACCATTTAAGAATGATATTCTTCTTCAGATATCACAAACACACTCATTAAAATCATATTCTTTTCAATATAAAGACTTACACGTTCTACTACTAATTTGGGCCCGCTTTCCAAAGAAGGCCAACATGCGACCCAATAGTTTTCAAAAACAAAAAGGGTTCCAGAGAAAGGGGGAGCGGAAATCATAAATGTAACCATTACACAAAAGTAATGCTTGGCAAAAATCAAACAGAGGTGCTGTGTTTTAACATAAACTCTAAATATCAGGACTGAGATTTAACAAAAGTATAAGCAAACAGTAATCTGGAACAAGTAGGCAGACTCATATATCCTCAAGAAGGAAAAGGAAACTATAACGGAATTGAAATCTTATTTTATATATTAGGAAACGGAGAACCCAGAAAGGTTAGATGATTTGTTCCATAACATAGTTAATGGTAGATCTTACCAGAATCAAGTCTTCTAATTCTAAACCCAATGTTCTACTTAACCACCAAAAATAACTGTGGACCCCAAAGCTCTAAATGCTCTTTTATAATCCAGTTCTTCATGCCTTTCATTTTACTGTGCCCTCTGTGGTATTCGCTGACTGGTTAGAATAACCCTCATTCTAAAAGAAAAAAATCACTTTTTTCAAATATCACACAGGGAAACAAATTTTTAAACAAGTAACAAAAGTACACACCTCTTGAAAGAGACTTCCCAAATTTCCAGAAGAGATTTTAACCTCCCTCTCACAAGCTCAAAGATGGGGCCAGAAACCTACCCTCCCACTGCCAACAAGGTAGCTCATTCCTACGTAAATCACGTAGTTTCCACACAATTTACGTAGTTTCCAGGTAAATTAACGTTCATCAGACAACTGGCATCATGTGCGTCTGCAATCAACACCAAATTCTCAACCTCTCGGCAAGGAAGACCACAGAGTCCCTCAGATCAGGAATAACATCGGCAGGGCGAAAGGGAAAAGCGTTTTGGAAAGAACGTTCATAAGTTCATTCTTCAATAGCAAGAACCATCCAAAAACTCTGTGAAGCATTTCCGCATCTATGACATCTCAATTCCTGAAAACTGGCTTCCCTGGTGGCTCAGCGGTAAACTATTGAGCCTGTGCTAGACAGCGGGGACAGCATCTACTGAGCCCACCCGCGGCAACTACTGAAGCCCAAGTGCCCTAGAACCCCTCCCCATGGGCTAGAAGAGAAGCCAGGAGATGAGAAGCCGGCGCACTGCCGCAAACGAAATAAAAACAATAGATTCCTGAGACTGAAAATAATTTGGGAAGAACTCCCACTCCAGGCGGAAAAGGCTCAGGTCCAGACCTGCTAACCTTGATTAATAATATACACCTGACACAAATGTTGTAATTAAAACCTAGTCCTTCTAAAACATTAATCACACTTTTATCCAACTCACAAAATCAGTTACTTCTGCTCTTAACAAGAAACCTGAAACCAATCTCATGTCAATTATAGATTACACTGCAAATGAGAACCAAATGAAAGGTGTCAGTCATTAAAGTTTTACAAGTATTACAAAGCAAAAAACGTGGCTTTTATGTAACCATAAAAATAACAATGTATAGATTGCATCTACATAGTGAGAGTTTCCTACCAGCCCTGGAATAAAGAATTGTATCTCTCCAGAAACAAAGATCCCTCGGAACGTGGCT
Organism: Muntiacus reevesi; assembly: GCF_963930625.1. Lineage (NCBI taxonomy): Eukaryota > Metazoa > Chordata > Mammalia > Artiodactyla > Cervidae > Muntiacus > Muntiacus reevesi. The sequence continues at coordinate 178,523,806 of NC_089250.1, forward strand.
TTTATGTAACCATAAAAATAACAATGTATAGATTGCATCTACATAGTGAGAGTTTCCTACCAGCCCTGGAATAAAGAATTGTATCTCTGCAGAAACAAAGATCCCTCGGACATACCTGTTACTGACAAAACCAGGGTCTGGATTTGGGTCCAAATCATTGTGATCTGATTGTGTTATCTAATCATAACCTGATCTGATATCGTTCTACAAAAAAATCATCTCCCTTTCCTTGAAACAAAAAATGGATTAAAAAAAAAAAATCACTCTCTGTTGTTTTCAGGGATTTCACCAATAATTGATGGCCATCCCAAATGCTCATTGTCTTTTTTAAAGAATCTGACCAGACTGACTTTGAAGTCATCATCAGACCAGTCACTGAACAGAAAAATCCAGGGGAAAACCCCTAACAGGGATTAGCCCGAACTTTATATTTCCTTTCCAGAGCTGGAAATAATTGCGTTTGGAAAGTCCCCCAGCAGAACCGTATTTGCAACACTACAATCCAGCCCGAGGTGTGAATTTAAACCAGGAGATGGGGCAGTGGTAGTGAGGAGAGCGAGGAAAAGACAGAAGGGGGTGCACACTGGTCCAGGATCTCTGGAGCCCGCCAGCCGCCGCACGGCCGGCAGACACGACTGGCAGCTACACACACCAGAACCACCACGTTGCAGGCCGAGAACAGAGCTTCGCGCTCACCCTTGAAGGTGGCACTACAGAGCCACCTAGGAGACACGGGCATTTCATTGAAGACTCAATGAGAGTGAATCAAGAAGCCTGCGCTAATGCAGCTCCCAAAGCTTCCAGAGTGTGCGTGTGCGCGCGTGCGTGCATGCGTGTGTGTGTGCGTGCGTGTGTGTGTTGCGGGGGGGCGGGGGGGGGGGCCGACGTGGGTGGGACAGGGGTGACGGTAACGCAAAGAACCGAAGCAGCAGCGTCCAGAGTAGATAGTGGCTTGGCCTGAGAGAGAGAAAGCGGCCCAGACTGAAGAGGTCTGGACCAGAGGGGAAGTGAGGGGACCGGGACCGGCAGAAGCTACGAGACTGGATTGAGGAATTAGAGGCTGAAGGAAAGGGTGGAGGCCGCCAGACAGAGGGAAGTGGGCGGGGCTGGGAGATAAGCGAGGGCGGGACAAGGTAGAAAACTGGGGGCGGGATTTGGGGGGGGAAAACCAGTGAGGGGGCGGGGCTCAAAAGGGGCGGGGCGCGAAGGGGAGCAGCAAGGGGCAAGTGGGGGGCGGGGGTGGAGAGAGGAAGAGCACGGATGCGGGAAGGGGGAGAAACAGGTGGGGGGTGTTACCAGGAGGGAGAAGCCAGGGGGCAGGTGGGGGCGGGGGGAGACAGGGAAACGCCAGAGGATGGGAAAACCTGGCGAGAAGAGAGGGGCGGGACCAAGAGGGGAAAAAGAGGGGGGGCAGGTGAGGGGGGAGGGAAGAAATCGAGGGGGACGGAGGGGAACGGAGCAGGTGAGGGGCGGGGGCGGGGCCAGGAGGGGAGAAGCAAGGGGCAAGGGGGCGAGGGGAGCGAGGAGGATGGGGGGGACGGAAGGGGTCCAGGAGGGGAGACGCGAGGGGGCGGGGCCGGGAGGGGGGAGGGAAAGGCCCGAGTGGGGGGCCGGGGAGGGGAGAGAGAAGGATGGAGGGAGTGAGACCGAGGGAGGCCAGGAGGGGAGACGCGAGGGGGCAGGTCGGGGGGGAAGCAGGGAAGCCGGGGGGCGAGTGGGGGCGAGAAGCGAGGGGGCGGGGCCGGAGGCGGGGGCGGGGCCGGGAGGGAGCTGCGAAGGGCGCCCGCCTAGGGGGGCGAGCCGGTCCCGGGACGGCGGCCGGCGAGGGGGAGGGCCACCTCCCCGGGGCGCCCTGCGGGAAATTCCGGGGCTGCCAGAGGGGCCGTGCGGGCTGCGAGCGGGCGCCGGCGGGGGCCTCCTGCCGGCCGTACCTGTCAGACGGATCTTGATGCTGGAGCCGTTCCTCCGCGTCCCGGGGTTCGACATCTCCCGCCAACGATCGGGCAGCCGCGGATCCAGCGCCGCCGCCGCCCCCCGGCCCGGCCCGGCCCGGCCCCGCCGCCGCCGCCGCCGCCTCAAGGTTACGGCTCCGGGCTGGGCGCCGGGGTCCGAGCCGGGACACAAACTCCGCGGCCCAGGCGTCCGGGCGGCCGGCAGATGGTCGAGCCGGGGGATCGGCGCTCCACCCGGCGCCCCCGACCCTCGCTCGCTCCCAGCCGAGCCCAGTCCGGAGTCGCCGCCGCTGCCGCCGCCACCACCACCTCAGAGCCGGACGCCAGCCGCCCTCGCCGCTTCCGCCGCCGCCGCCTCCCGGAGCCGCGCGCGCGCCCGCCGCCGTGCCGGCCCGGCCCTGCGCGCGCCCGCGCCGTGCGGCCCCGCGCCTGCGTGTGTGCGTGCGCGCGCCCGCGGGGACGGCGGGGCGGGGCTCGGAGCGCGGCCGCGTCGCCGGCCCAGCCCCCGGGCGCGCGGGGTTCCAAAGCCGGTGGTTGGGGTGTCCCGCACCGGGACGGAAGAGGGGAATCGCAGGCTGCCACCGAGCTCTCCGGAGGCCCTGGGGACCTGGCACGACGTGCGGAGCCTCGGTGGCCGGGAGCGAGCGCCGGGCACGCCCCGGGGCGGGAAGGACGGCGAGGCCCGCGTGAGGTTCTCGTTCTCCGCCACTCTCTCACGGAACCGGTTTGCAGATGCGGACGTTGAGGTTCAGAGAACGGCATCGATTTTCCAGGCCTCTCACTCAAGGCTCCGAGCTCGTGAGAGCTGTTGAAGGGGGGCTTACAGCAAACCGAGGTCTGTGATTACACCAAGCGCTTTGCACGAATAGACGTGCAATTCCAGTTTATTTACTTTTAGTAAAGAGTCTCTTAAAAAGTGCAGTTCAAGGGAGGGACTTCTCAAAGAGACAAAGCCCCCTAGGTGTGTTCTGGGCAACTAGTGCTCTCTCTTCACCCGTAACAAAGTTGCCAGAATCGCAGGAAGTGCCATATATGGGCAAGGTAAATGAGATGCGAGAGGCGGATAAAGAGGTAGATGTTGTCACCATCCAGTAAACAGACACTTGAGCCAAACAAAAAGGTAGCTTTAAGGCCCGCGTTTCCCTGCCTTCTGCTAACACTTCTCCCAGAGTTTCAGGGTGGAAAGCTCATTATGCTTTCTTCAGCAAACAAACTCCTCTGTTGACCTGTTACAAAGAGGAAATACGTTGATAGGGAAAGCTGGGTTTGTTTATCAGACTTGTTTTTGACCAACTACCTGATTCTCTGGATGCCTTCTTTGGTCTGTGTCTTAAGGAAACCCTTGCAGCCATCCCCTGCAGCCGGGGACCTTCCTTGGGGTCACAGTCTTCAGAACAGAGCCATCTTCCTAGAGCCCCTTGACATGCCCACCTGCCCTTGCTGAGCTGAAGACTCCCGAGCTGGATTCAAGGCTGCCTCTCCCAGCCTCCGTCGGTGACTTAAAAGGACAGACCTAGATCATTTCTATGGCCCCTTGCAGCTCAGACTTTGGGTGAGTCTAGTGAAATATCCAAGAATACAAGCTATGTTGAAGCAACAGAGCAGTGGATCCAGTATCCAGCTCTGTTTCTCTTTGAGACGATTGTCACTGAGTCCCTGGATCTAAATAAATCCATTTAGAGTCTGCAGTGCCTCAAGGTTACCCATTCTACTTTCAGTCCAGTCAGTATTTCTCCCTTCGCTCGGTTCCCATATTCGAGGAGCCTCTTCTCTGTAAACTACACTAAATGTCTTCCTTTCTCTGCTTACCTGAGTGCTGGACCCTGTTCTTACGCCAGCTGTTTCTGACCTAAAAACCTTTCATTTCTTAACCTCATTGTTTTCTTACTTTCCTGGATGTCCGGGCCTTTTCTTAATTGTTTCCTCAACTCCTGAGTCAGAAGGCTACTTCTGGAGGTTACTGAATTGCATTTTATTTACTCATTAGCAAGTAATACGTGACTAGAGACAAGAAACATAAATAAGTCAGAGCTACAGCACTTGCAAGGCTCTGCTGAATGGCAGAAACAGACAAGACACAGTGTCAGAGGCTAGAACATAGATTACAGGACCACTCTGCCTCAGAGGAGAGAGATGGGGGAGAGCTCAGAAGAGTCACAGAAGATCTTGATCTAGGGATTTAGAGGCAAATTGAAGTCTTTGGGGCCAAGAAGTGGGGAAGGGCACCGTAGACAGAGGGAACAGCTTGTGCAAAGTGAATGCATTTTCTAACGCAGGGTTCAGTGGCAGTGCAGTCACATAGCTGCTGAATCTTCTCTCCTTACACCAACTCGATTAAAAGTTGATAAAGATGATAGAAAGATGTTTGCCCACTAAAAAATCATCACCCACAATTTTGTGCTGAGGCTGTAGGCCAGCCTTATATCAAACTTAAGATGTACCTTGAAGGACTTCCCCTATGGTCCAGTGGTTAAGACTTCATGTTTCCAATGCAGGGGACATGGGTTTGATCCTTGGTTGGGGAACTAAGATCCTGCATGCTGAGTGGCAAAAAAAAAAAAAAAAAAAAAAATCTCACTATACAAATATCCTCAATGTGTTTAATGTGCTTCTCAGCTCCAAATTAAACCTAAAAAAAAAAAAAAAAAAGTACCCTGATACCCAATCTCTGATCAAAAATACTCATAAAATTCCAGAAATTTCCCAAAAGCAGAACTTGAATTTGCCCTCTATACCAGCAGCTATTTACATAGCATCTACATCTAGAGATTATTTCAAGTCTATAGGAATGTTGCTGCTGCTAAGTCGCTTCAGTCGTGTCCGACTCTGTGCGACCCCATAGACGGCAGCCCACCAGGCTCCCCCGTCCCTGGGATTCTCCAGGCAAGAACACTGGAGCGGGTTGCCATTTCCTTCTCCAATGGCTAAAAGTGAAAGTGAAGTCACTCAGTCATGTCTGCCTCTTCGCGACCCCATGGACTGCAGCCTACCAGGCTCCTCCGTCCATGGGATTTTCCAGGCAAGAGTACTGGAGTGGGGTGCCATTGCCTTCTCCGATAGGAATGTTAGGTAGTTAGAATAGGGAAACAGGTTCCAAGATGGCAGTCAGAGGAAGTGGTAAGAAGTATGCAGAGACCAGACAAAGGAAAGGAAGGAGACTAAGAAAAGGAAAACCGCAGCTGGGGGTGAGAACCTGTTGGGGAAAATATGCCTAACACACCCCTTTCCCTGATGGGCCTTGAGTATACACCCTATCTGCATTCTCTTTCCTGATTGGTCTTCTGTGCAAACCCCATTTTACATGGGGGAATAGCAAACTGAGCCCCAGGAACCTCCAAAGTATAACCTCCAAAAAGTATAAAAAGGGAAGCCGAAACGGGTTGAGGTCACTCCTACCAGGGTTGGTCTGCTCCAACATCTCAAGCGTGTACTGCATGCCACTTGCTTAATAAATCCTGCCTGTTTGAGCTGTCCTGGTCTGTCCTTTCAATTCTTTGCTACAAGACAAGAACGGAGGACAAAAAATTGACCCAACAGGAAGATAGCTTAGGTTATATGCAAATACTATGCCATCTTATATAGTATAAGGGACTTGAGCATCCAAAAATTTTGGTATCTTCAGCAGGTCCTGGACCAGTTCACCACGGATAGGAAGGGATGTCTACTCTCTCCTAAAGCCATCTTGAAATAGACAGGAAATGCCAAACAATTCTGCTGAGACAGAGACGAAGTTCAGTGAGTTTCTTTGAGTATCCTCTTTGCAATGACTTTACAGAAAGCAGTCTTGATCCAGCTTTCTGTGCAAGATTTGGCAACTGATTTTATTGCCCCCAGACGTATCGTCCCTGACTCAGTGTTATTGGGCATTTGAAAGGTTTTCCAGTGGAAGAAAAAAATATCTCTTTGGATCTGACTACAGTAGTTCTTTTTTGAGTCCCAAACTCTTTGAGAATCTGATAGCAACAATGGAGACTTTCACCAGAAAAATTGATCTGTGCAAGTACACACCGAATTTTGCATCCCATTTCCATGGGTTCATGAACACCTGAAACCATTTATGGTTCCTGAAAGGTCCCATAACTCCTAATCTAAAGGCAACGATCTAACGGACAGCATGGGGAATATCCCATATGTATGTATTCAAGAGGACTTCCCTGGTGACTCTGTGGTAAAGAATCTGCCTGCCCTCATGCAGGAGATGCAGGTTTGATGCTTGGGTTGGAAAGATCCCCTGGAGGAGGAAACGTCAGCCCGTTCCAGTATCCTTGCCTGGGAAATCCAATGGACAGAAGAGCCTGGCAGGTCACATTCCATGTGGTCGCAAACAGTCGGACACGACTTAGTGGTTAAACAACAACAGCAAAATTAGTAAGTGTAAAATGCATGTGCTTGTCTTTGGTTTGAAACCAGCAAGTTCTGTGGCCCTAGGGAAATCTGTTTGGAATATCGTGCAGGGAATCCTTAGAGTTGACAGCTCTAAAACATACCTCTTGAGAAGACACGTCTAGACCTGAGCTGGTGCCTCTGAGACCAGTGGCTACATCAAACTAACCTTTACAGTCTTTTGTAGATCTAGGATCTAGGATTCTTTTACTTTTCACCTAAACATCAAGTTTTAAAAAATAATTGTGAGACTTCCCTGGTGGTCCAGTGGTTGAGATTCCACCTGCCAATGCAGGAAACACTGGTTCAATCCCTGGTCCAGGAAGATTCCTCATGCCGCAGGGCAACTATTCCCATGTGCCACAACTATTGAACCCTGTATGCCCTAGAGCCTGTGCTCTGCAATAAGAGAAGCCACTACAATGAGAGGCACGTGGCAACTAGAGAGTAGCCCCCGCTCACCTCAACGAGAGGAAGCCTGCTAACAGCAACAAAGACCCAGCACAGCCAATAAATAAATAAAAATTTAAAAAACAATTGTGTTTCTGGTATATATGTGTTATAAAGAACATTACAGTATACTAACACATATATACGGAATTTAGAAAGATGGTAACGATGGCCCTATATGCAGGGCAGAAGAAGAGACGCAGAAGTACAGAACAGACTTTTGAACTCTGTGGGAGAAGGTGAGGGTGGGATGTTTCGAAAGAACAGCATGTATATTATCTGTGGTGAAACAGATCACCAGCCCAGGTGGGAGGCATGAGTCAAGTGCTCAGGCCTGTTGGGCTGGGAAGATCCAGAGGAATCGGGTGAAGAGGGAGGTGGGATGGGGGACCGGGATGGGGAATTCGTGTAACTCTATGGCTGATTCATATCAATGTATGACAAAACCCACTGAAAAATAAAAAAAATAAAATAAAAAACAATTGTGATTAATTAGCACATTCGTCTATTCTTTTATGCCCAGAAGGCTCTAGGATCTTTCTCTAAGTTACAACCTAAACTTGATGCAAATCTTAGTATGTTATTATCATTGGTAAGGTTTTTTACTTGTTTTTTCTTATTGAAATTTTTATTGAGATAATTTTTTAAACATGAAGTTGTAAAAAATAATACAGAAAGCTTTTAGATACTTTGCAAGTTTCCCCTAATGGTAACCTTTTGCAAAACTGTAGTATAATATCACAACCAGGGTGTTGACTTTGATACAGTCCAGTCACGTTCATATTTTCCCAGTTTTACTTATACCGGTGTGTGTGTGTGCATGCTAAGTTCTATACAATTTTAACATTTGGTAGGTTCAAGTATCCATCACCATGGTCAAAACACTGAACACTTCCAATGCCACATGGATCCCTCATGTTGCCCTTTTATACCCACACCTTTTGTCCCACTCTCAATACCTGGCAACCACTAATCTGACCTCCATTTTAAATGTTGTTCATCTTAAAATGTTACAAAAATGGAATCAGATAGAATGTAATCCTTGGGGATAGATTTTTTTTTTTTCATGCAGCATCATTCCCTGGAGAGTCATCCAAGTGGTTACAAGTATCAATAGTTCTTTCTGTTATACTACTAAGTAATGTTCCACAGGATGGATGTATCACAGTTTGTCTAACCAGTCACCCTTTGAAGGACACCTGGACTAACTCCAATTTTTGGTTATTTCAAATAAACTACTATGAGCATTTGTGTACGGGTATTGATGTCAACAGAATTTTTCATTTCTCTGGGATAAGCTACCCTAGAGTATAACTGCCGAGTCATAAGGAAAGGACATGTTTGGTTTTATAAGAAACTGCCAAACTTTTCCAGAGTGGTTATAACGCTTCACTTACCTACAAGCAAGGCTCCTCAGCATTCTTGCCAGCATTTCGTATTGCTATTTTTCCTTTCAGCCATCCTGATAGGTGTGTGGTCGCTGTGTGTGTGTGGAATTATTTGAGATATAGATTATTTCTTCAAATAGATGCAGCCAAGTAATTAGGGGAAATCTCAGAAAAATAACTCTAAAGTCTTTAAGGATCATAGCTGAACCCCACAGTTTGTGTTCAGAAACAAGTAAGGTCATGAGTGAAAATGAGAGAATAATTGAACTGCTATTATTCATTTAAAAATGTAATTTTGTTTAGAGAGTAGCTCCCACTTAAATTAGCAGTGTTCTAAGCAATTAAATTGATTATCCAAATAAAAGACACTGAAGAACATAGGCTTGATTTTAATGTATCTTTGTTATTAATTTTTCATTTAAATGCTTTATTCTCTGCAATCACCCTCTGTGTTTTTTCAGTCCTTTAAGTTTATTGAGGTTTTCAATGGCTAAGTCAAAGATCTGTCTTAGTAAATGTTACATTGCACTTGAAAATATGTGGGCTATTTTAAAATATCTTTTGATACTGTTATCTATCATAATTCCACAGTGATAAGAGAACAGACTCAGTATGATTTTAATATCTTCAGACCATAACATTTTTGCACTTTGTTTTATGTCCCTGGATATGTTTCAGTGTATCCTGGTTTACAGTCTATGGAAACTTGAATAGAATTTGTATCCTGCTGTTGTGTAAAAGGGCTTCCCTGGTGGCTCGGACGGTAAAGCGTCTGCCTACAATGCGGGAGACTTGGGTTCAATCCCTGGGTCAGGAAGATCCCCTGGAGAAGGAAATGGCAACCCACTCCAGTACTCTTGCCTGGAAAATTCCATGGATGGAGGAGCCTGGTAGGCTACAGTCCATGAGGTCACAAAGAGTCGGACACGACTGAGCGACTTCACTCTGTGTGAGTGTGTGTGTGTGGTGTAAAAATTGTATAAATCTTAATTATGTTGAAATGGTTCATAGTGCTTTTCAGGTCTACTATATCCTTCTACTTTTCTAGTCATTCTATTAATTTATGAGAGTCTGATATTGAAACTCCAACTAAAAATCTTAATTTATCTACTTAAATAATTGTATATATAGTGGAACCATATGTAACTTTGTTCTGTATTTTCCAAGTTTCCTGTAAATGCGTTATCCTACTTTCATAATTTAAAAAGTAAAAAAGAAAGAAAAAAAAATCAGACACAATGATTTTATTAGTAGTAAACAAAAGATGTCTAAAGTTCTAGTCCATTCCTCTTTACAGATTACATGATTTCTTTGGCCCAGAAAAATAAGATTAGAAATTCTCTAAATTTGTTATATCTCATCTACAACATATAGGCAATAACCAAGGAAATCAACAAACCAAAGGAAATCTCAAGTAAGACCCCAAATCACTGGCCTGTTGGCTAAATATTTTTGCTCATCTTAGAGCAAGCTCGGAGGAGGTGCTTCTATATATTAAAACAATGGTTCTCAAAAGTGTGGTCACCAGCAGTGACACCTGAGGACTATTAGGAATGCAAATTCTTGGCTGTGTGACCCAAGGAGTCCAAACAAGGTGCTCCCTGACAACCCAGAGGGGTGGGATGGAGTGGGAAGTGGGAGGGAGTTTCAAGAGGAGAGGACATTCATGTACCTGTGAATGATTCACGTTGCTGTGTGGCAGAAGCTAGCACAAAATTGTTAAGCAACTATCCTCTAATTAAAAATAAATTTTTACAAAAACATTTTTTAGAATAAAAAAATAAAAAATAAGAAAGGCAAATTCTCCAGCATGCCCTGGCCTACTACAGAGGCGAGCGCAACAGTCTGGTTTTGAACAAGCCGTCCAGGCGATTCTGATGCAAGGTTGGGTTTGAGAACCCCTGCGAAAGGCATCCAGTTGCTTTTCTAATGTCTCAACTAAAGGAAGACAGCAAGGAAGTGCAAAAATCCACAGCAAAGTTATGTTGGCCAGAATGTCCAAATCAACACTAGGTAACCTAAGCAAAAAATGAGATCTGTTAGAAAAACTTCAAGGGGTTATAAAATCCTTGCTAGATTTTAAGATAAACCATGGATTGTGATCGACACATCTGATCAGCCAAGGAGCAGATTCTTCCATCAGAAACTGTGGCCAGGATGCCTCCCCTGCTCCGCTAGGAATTAACATGTCCTTACATGTCAGGATTGTAAACTCTAATAGTAGAGTCACAGGTGTAGAAAGCAAACTTAAGTTTAGCAGGGGGAAAGAGGAGGAGGGATACACCGTGAGATGGGATTGACATACATACATACACTACTACATATAAAATAGATAACTAATAAGGATTCCCCGTATAGCACAGGGAGCTCTCCTTGGTTGTCTGTAATGGCCTATGTGGGGAAAATAATCTAAAAAAGAGTGAATATATGTATATGTTTAACTGATTCATTTTGCTGTACGCCTGAAACTAACACAACACTGTAAATAAACTGTACTCCAATAAAAAAATTTTTTTAAGATTATAAGTCCTAGGAGTTGCCAATTTGTTGCATTGAAAAGCCCCCTGTTTTCACTGTCTGAGGACAGTGAGAAGGACAAATAAAGCCCCTTTTACCTGCATAGAGGGAACTGGGGTGCTGACTCCTGCCTAAACCACACACAGTAGGTGCTTTCTCCCTAAGAGGATGAGAACTGAACAGCCCCTATTAAAAGCTAATACCTGTCTCAGAAACACAATGGGGGCAGGAGAGCCTCGAATTAACATTCCCTATCATTTGATTTAAACAGATACCAATAATTTAAATTAGAGTTTCATTTTTTACTCCCCAAGCACACACTGATTCATAGGAAGATGGAGACAAGCTTAACAGGAAGAAAGGAAGTCTGTGATTTAAAACAAACTGGAAAATTCATGAATCACACACCCTTGCGCTAATTATCAAAGAAGAGCTGGAGCAAGTGCCCATCTGCGGAGAATATTAACCACAGTTTCTGATGGCAAGGAAGTGACCCAATTCCCCAGTCCTACAGATACTCTGGACAGGTCACCAAATCATTGCTGTATGTCTTCTGCACTGTATTTGGTTTCCTTTGGTTTGTTGATTTCCTTGGTTATTGCCTATATGTTGTAGATGAGATATAACAAATTTAGAGAATTTCTAATCTTATTTTCCTGGGCCAAAGAAATCATGTAATCTGTAAAGAGGAATAGACTAGAATTTTAGACATCTTTTGTTTACTACTAATAAAATCATTGTGTCTGAATTTTTTTTCTTTCTTTTTTACTTTTTAAATTATGAAAGTAGGATAACACATTTACAGGAAACTTTGAAAATACAGTTGAAATCAAACTCAGCGAGAGATGGGGTGGGGCTCTAATCTTACCATGATTGGGCAAAAACAGAAACAAGTGCAGATGAATGTGACAGGGACTCCCCTAGTGATGAGAAAGTGGGGTGGGAGTGGCTCCTCATTATTTAAAGGCACTAATATAAACAAATTAAGTTAATTCGGGGTTCTGGCTTGTGTGAGGGAGGGATGCTACATAATGACTAGCTTCTATTTCTGCTTGGTGAACTTGATAAAGATTTTCAAGGATCACTAGTTCAGATCCAGGTTCACCCCTTTCTGCTGCCTGCTGCAGCACTAAAATATGCCGAAAACTGAAGCTTGGTCCATCCCTCTGACCCTCAAGCCTACATCACCCCTCTACCTGCACAGGACCTCCCTGGATGAATGAGGCCAGGCCCACAGAATAGCTGCTAAGACTTTGATTTCTCCTATCCCTTGAACTATATTCTAAAAACACAGTCAGTGGCCCAGATGGTCAAGAATTCACCGGCAATGTGGAAGACCTGGGTTCAATCCCTGGTTTGGGAAGATCCCCTGGAGGAGGGCATGGCAACCCACTCCAGTGTTCTTACCTGGAGAATCCCATGGACAGAGGAGCCTGGCGGGCTACAGCCCACGGGGTCTCAAAGAGCCGGACACAAATGTGAGCCTGAGTATGCCCGCTCTATATAATAATTTAAGCAAACATTTATTAAGAACCTCAGTGTACCAGATTCTTGTGCTGATGTGAAAGAATTTTTTTTTTTTTTTTGCTGTTAGAAATATTTTTATTGTGAAAGATGACATGCTTATGGAAAGGTGAAACTCCTATGTCATCATCACTAGGTGAAGAAATAGAACCCTGCCAGGCTCAGGAAGACATCAGAATTCACCTTCCTGATCCCAACCCCTCCCAGGGCCCCTCCCCAGGTAGCCACTCTCCTGACTCTTGGGGTAATCATTTCCTCTTGGGGTAAAGCATTTCCTGCGTTTCTTCACAGTTTGATCCATTAAGGATGAACCCAGCTTTCTTTTGTCTCTTTTTGACCTTTCTAAAAAATGGAACCATCCAATTTTTGGCATCTTTTTTTTTTTTATTATCATGTTTTTGAGATTCATCTATATTTTTGTGTTATGGCTGCAGTTCGTGTATCTTTATTGTCTTTGCAGTATTCTATTGTAGGACTATATTTCAATTTATCCATTTGTGGATATTTGGATTGTTCTAATTGGGGGATAATATGAACATTATGTGTTAAATTGCATTTTGACTAATATGACTATTACATTAAATTGTGGTGCAGTGCATGAGTGCTCAGTTCAGCTCTTTGCAACCCCATGGACTGTAGACCACCAGGCTCCTCTGTCCATGGGATTCTCCAGGCAAGAATACTGGAGTGCGTTGCCATTTCCTCCTCCAGGGGATCTTCCCAACCCAGGGATCAAACCTGCGTCTCCTGAGGATTCTTTACCACTGAGCCACCTGGGAAGCACTTCCTGATTAATAATAGGTATTGCTTTGGCTCTTAGGAATCCGTTTAGTGATGTGTGTATTCAAGGTTTGGGGGGCATGAAGGGCGTGAAGGGTGTCCATTTTTCTTTGGGATTTTTTTCTTTCTCATTGATTTATTTGCATCCTTTATGTTATTTGGATATAAGTTTTCTGTTGGCTTTCTTCTTCCCAATCTTTTTGTTGAGGCAAAATACACATAAAATGTACCATCTTCACCCCTTTTAAGTATAAAGTCACAATGTTGCGTTACATCATCCTGCTCTGTCTCTGGAGCTCTTTTCATCTTGTAAGACTGAAACTGTATCCTTTAAACAATAACACCCTCATTTCCTCCCTTTCCCCCATCCCTGGCAGCCACCCTTCTCTACTTTCTGTCTCTGCGAATTTGACTGTTCTAGTTACCTCATGTAAGTGGAATCACACAATATTTGTCTTTTTGTATTTAGCCGATTTCACTTAATGTCCTCAAGATGGAGAACAGTATGGACGTTCTGTAAAAAACTAAAAATAGAGCTACCATATGATCCTGCATTCCAACTCCTGGGCATCAATCTGGAGAAAACCATAATTCAAAAAGATACACGGGGGTGCTTCTTTGGCTGTCCAATGGCTGTGCTTTGAATACAAGGGGCGTGGGTTCAATCCTTGGGCAGGAACTAAGATCCCACTGCAGTGAAACCAAAAAAGTAAACACTTTCTAAAAATAAAAAGAAAGAAAAGATACATGTACCCAAATGTTCGCAGCAGCACCATTTATAGCAGCAAGGACATGGAAGAAACCTAAATGTCTATTCACAGATGAATGGATAAAAAAGATGTGGTGCTGTAATCTGAAACTAACAAAACACTGTAAATCAACTATACATCAATTTAAGAAAATAAAAACACACAAAAAAGACTCATCTTCATTGTAGAATGCGTCAGAATTTCCTTCCTTTTTAAGGCTGACTCATATTCCACGGTATGGATGGACCTCACTTTGCTTATTCATCTGTCCATGGACACTTGGGTTGTCTCCACCTTTTAGATACCATGAATAATGCCACTATGAATATGGGTGTACAAATATCATTTAAAGATCCTTGTTTTAAATCTTTGGGGTAGATACCCGGAAGTGCTGAATCATATCCTATTCTATTTTTAATTGTTAAGGAACCACCAAACCATTTTCTGTAACAGCTGCACGATCTTCCATTCCCACCAACAGTGCATGAGGGTTTCAGTTTCACTGTATCCTGGCCATCACTTGTTATTTTCTGGGTTACTGTCATCCTGGTGGGTGTGAAGTGGTATCTCATTGTGGTTTCGATTTGTATTTTCCTGGTGATTCACGACATTTAGCATCTTTTTCTGTGCTTGTTGACCATTCATATTGCTTCTTTGGAGAAATGCTTATTCAAGTCCTTTGCCTGGTTTTGAATTGGGTTGTTTGGCAAGCAATTTTAAAAGATCGATTAGGTATGGGCCTTCATTTTGTCCAGTACTGGAGACCCATCACATAAGCAAATCATTCAAACCATGTATAAATGAGACAGAAGAGCCAAACTGAACGCTTCCCTTTCTCAAGGACACCAGTATGCTGTGGGTGTCTGTGGACAAAGGAACACATCAGTCGCTTCACCTGGATGCACGTGGAGGGTGACTTGCTTGCTGAGTGTTTTCACCTTGTTATCTTAAGCCGCGAGTTTCTAAAGAGGCTCAAAAATTGTCAGCGATTAATTCAGGAGCCTCATTCATTTAAATATACTTGGGAGGTATGGTTGGTAACTTTACCTTTCAGAAGGCATCCCCCAACCTTTGCTTCTTAAAAGGCTTGAGCAGCTTTCTTGACAAGCCCCATCTATTTCTGCTGTGAATTTTCATCTCAGGTTGTCACTTAGAGGTATAATCAACATAGATGTTGCAATTTGCTCAGAGAGCAAAATCTGTGATGTCTTAACTGAGCACAGGACAAGGCTGTCATACTTCTCTTTCGTAAGTGAGAGTCCTTGGAATCAAGTGAGAATACAGTTTGATTTTTGCTCAGGAAAGTACTCACTGCATACAAGACAGACTGTCCTTACTGCAGTTGAACGTATAGATTCTGGTTAGATTCTCAACTCACAGATGAAAATTAAGAGACTTGAATAAATAAACCAGGGAGAATCCGAGGGGAATGTTACGCTAATCCAAGGGGAATGTTACCAGTGGGCTGGTCTTAGGAGAAAGCTTCCGTTGGAAAAAGGGTGGGGCTAAGTTTCGTGGAACCAGAACCGTCTGGCTGACACATCGTTCCCTGAAGGAGTTTCCACCCCTTGAAAGCAATCCTTTGCAGAATACTTCATATCTACGTGGGTGGGATAAGGGGGTGAGAGGCGGTTGGTGCCAACAGTGGATGACTTAGGAAAGCGATGAACCGCCCCAACATTTCTTTCCTCATATCTAGAGACTTGCCACGAATTGTTTAGCAATCATCAGTTTCCTTCCCTCAAATGCAGAGATCTAAAAACTCAAGGCATATAAGAGCCAGGATAAACCCCAGAGCGTTAAGTCCCTGGCAATCTTCACATTACACATATGACCTAGAGCAGATTTGGTATCAGCAAATCAGTGGATTTAAGAGTTTCCTCAGCAGGTAAAGAACCCGCCTGCCAATGAACCCGGGTTCGATCCCTGGGTCAGGAGGATCCCCTGGAGCAGGAAACGGCAGCTACTCCATTGGCGGTGGTGGTGGTTTAGTCACGAAGTCATATCCAACTCTTGGACCCCATGGACTGTAAACTGCCAGAATCCCTTTCCATGGGATTCTCCAGGCAAGAATACTGGGGTGGGTAGCCATTTCCTTCTCCAGGGGAATCTTCCCAACCCAGGAATGGAAGCCAGGTCTCCTGCATTGCAGGCAGATTCTTTACCAACCAAGCTACAAGGGAAGCCCAACCAATCCAGTATTCTTGCCTAAAAAACCCCAATGACAGAGAAGCCTGATGGGTTCCAGTCCAAAGGGTTGCAAAGAGTCGCACTCGCCTGAGCACATACATGAGTGGGTTTAAATACTTCCCTGTTGGCTGGCGATGGGATCCTGGGCGATTCCTTTAAATCTGAGTTTCAGCTTCTTCATCTATAAAGTAGTAATAATAGCAACATCATACTGTTACTCTAAGCATTACGGGTATGGAGGATATCTGTAAAAACATTTTGTGTATCCTGTGACTGTTCTTAATCCAGGTGTATCTGTATCTAAGCCACCTTCCAGAGAGGGGTTTTGCTTTCTTTTGTGTGTTTATTTAACTGAATGTGTAGGTAGTGACCAGGACTTTGTAAACAATAAAGTTCCCCTAATTTTGATTTTTTGTTAAATGTTATACCTCTCTGCCCTCCCTCTGAAAAAGGAAACTGCTTCAAGTTTTCGAAACAGTCACATTTCTCAAAGACAAGCAAATCAGTGATTTGGAATATATTTCCAATTATGATTTACCCGAACTGAGTGAAAGGGCGCTTACTTGGTGTGTTCTGTTTTCTCTTCTGGAAAGAACAATTATCTGGCTGCACTGCCTGTTTTTTGGTTTTTTTTCAATATTTATTTATTTGGCTAATTAGCCAAACCAATTGGCTAATTCATTTGGCTGTGCTAGGTCTTAGCCGCAGCACATGGGATCTAGTTCTATCTTAGTTGCAGCATGTGGGATCTAGTTCCCTGACCATGGATTGAACCTGGGCTCCCTGCACTGGGAGTGAGGAATCTTAGCCACTGGACCACCAAGGAAGTCCCTCTTTCTAACTTTTAATTATGGAGAACTTCAAATATCCACATGGGGAAAAAAATCCAGCATAGTATAATAACTACCCCTACCATGACCCCATCACCAGCCATCACCACATTGCCAGACACACAAAATATCTTTCTCTTCCGCTTCCCACGTCCCATATTGGTTGTTGTTGCTCAGTTGCTAAGAGTCTGACTCTTCACAACCTCAGGGATGGTAGTCTGCCAGGCTCCCCTGTCCTTCACTATTACTTTGAAACAAATTCCAAACGTTATTGCATCTGTAATCATTCAGAACATATCTCTTAAAAGCGACATTTTAAATTAACCTTAACGTGAAACCTAAAAAGTTAATAATTCTTTAATATCAAATCTCAATTCAACATTCAAGCTTCCAATGTCTCAAATATCCAATGTATCTTATTTTCACATTTTTTACATCAGAATACAAGTAAGGTATCACAGTCTAGCTGGTCAGTATGTCTTTTATAGGTTTCCCTATGTGCAATTTTTATTCGGAACTTATTAAATGAAGAAGCTGAGTTGTCTGTCCTGCAGCTTCTTACAGTCTGGATTTTGCTGACTGCATATCTGAAGCTCAGCTTAACGCTTTTCTCTGTCTTCTGTATTTCCTGTAAATTGATAGTTGGGTCGAGATGTTTAATTGCTTCTTTCTTTTTTAAATATTTATTTGGTTGTGCTGGGTCTTCATATGACGTGAGAGATCTAGTTCCCTGACCAGGGGTTGAACCTGGGCCTCCGACACTGGAAGCTCAGAGTCTTAGCCCCTGGACCACCAGGGAAGTCCCTAATTGCTTCTTCCTAAGGTTTTTTTTCAAGTCTACAGGTTCTTTCCTCCATCTTCTCCATTCTGCTGTTGGGCCCACCCAATCAAGTCTTAGAGTTTCAGTTATTTTATCTTTCAGTTCTAAAATTTCCATTGGGTTCTCCTTTATCTCTTCTATTTCTTTGCTGAGACTTCACAGGCTCCAGGCTCCAAGCTCTCAGCTGAGTGCGGTCTTTTAACATGTGAACACATGGTCGAGCCTCCAAGGTGGCCCCCGGTGGTGGTCCGTCTCCTGGTCTTTTACATCTGTGTAGCCTCTCCCACTTTCTACAAGGGTTCGTTGGTACCACCAGTAGCATACAGGGGGAGAGACGCTGTATCCCGTCTAAGATTAGGTCATGAAGGACTGTGGCTTCTGTCTTGGGCATTCTCTCTTTTTCGCTCCCACGCACAGACGCTCAGGTCACTGACTCTGGCAGAAGCAAGCTGCCCTGCAGCCAGCTGGTACCTGAGGCTCTGCTCTGTGCCTTACCAAAAGACGCAGGACAAATTAGACAAGCTTGGGAGCTCTGATTTCTTTACTTGGAAACTGCTTTTGCCCCACCTACTTCCCAGGGTTATGAGTCTCATATAAGAGAAAATGCTTGAAAACATTATATGACTATTAATTTGTCTAAACCGACACCTTTAATTCACAGATGAAAACCTGAAACCCAAAGGAATGAGGAGAATTGATAGATGAGACACGAAGGGAACAGAGAATTTATAGGTGAAAAAAAGGCAGGGCTTCCTTGGTGGTCCAGTGGTGAATTGTCTGACTTACAATAAAGACAACACGGGTTCAATCCTTGGTCTAGGAAGGTTTCCACATGTTGTAGGCCAACTAAGCCGGTGCATCTCGACTAGTGAGCCTGTGAGGTGCAACTATTGAAGCTCGTGTGCCTAGAGCCTCCACAACGAGAGACACCACTGCAATGAGAAACCTGTGCAGCGCAGCTAGGGAGTAGCCCCCACTCAACACAACTAAAAGCCCATGTGCAGCAACGAAGACCCAACACAGCCAAAAATAAACAATTATTTTTTAAAAAAAGAAAAGAAAAAGAGCCAGGTCTGGAATCCAGAGCTTGTGACTTCAATCAAGTCCAGTTGTTTTCTCTGCTATTCCTAAGGGGTCACATGCTATTATTGTTCAACAGCCACTCCACATTTCAGAGAAACAAGATGGATTATGGATCGCACATGGTCAACCAAGAGACTGATATTTCTTCTAAGCCACATAACCACTTGAGGGTAGATGTAAGAGGATCAGAGGTTTAGCTTTTACATCACACATTTTTTGGAGCCAGTTACTCCTTCCTCTCTGTTTCTCTGCCAGTCATCTCAGTCTGCCGAGTCCAAGCACATGGGCACCCAGCCAGAAGGTGACTAATACCATCTCTTTGCACCCAAATCATGTACAATAGGCAAATAGTTCCTCGTTTAAAAACCCTGCTAGACAAGTTGGTATCAGAATCTTTAAACTACAAATACTCCTTTGTTGTGCAATTTAGCAAAGAATAGTTGAGAGAAAAGAGGCTAACGGTTGGAGCCAACATGGTCAGACTATTTGGGTAAATGTAACTAATCTTAACATAGCTATGCTGCTGTGGCTGCTAAGTCACTTCAGTTGTGTCTGACTCTGTGCGACCCCATAGACCGCAGCCCACCAGGCTCCCCCGTCCCTGGGATTCTCCAGGCAAGAACACTGGAGTGGGTTGTCATTTTCTTCTCCAGTGCAAGAAAGTGAAGAGTGAAAGTGAAGTCACTCAGTCGTGTCCGACTCTTCGCGACCCCATGAAGTGTAGCCTGCCAGGCTCCTCTGTCCATGGGATTTTCCAGGCAAGAGTACTGGAGTGGGGTGCCATTGCCTTCTCCGATAGCTATGCTAGAGTGGTACAAATATCATTTGTTCTCCATAATTAGTTTTGTCTGTTTAACTTAAAAATCCAAACTTTATACAATGTCTGTCTTGACAGAATGATCAGATCTTCTGAACTTAAATAATAACTAGTCATAGTTTAGTTCTTCACTCTTCATGGGTGTCTGTTAAGATTCTCTCAGTTGCAAGCCAGCAGAAACCAAGTGCAGCTACTTGAAAAAAGACAATCTAAGGAATTCCTTAGCAGTCTAGGGGTCAGGACTCGGCACTTCTCACTGCCAGGGGCCATGGTTTCAATCCATGGTCAGAGAAGTAAGGTCCCACAAGTCACATGGCATGGCCAAAAATAAAAAAGACAGTCTATGGGAGGAACAAAGGAGAATATACAGGACCAAAGGGCAGCCTTGGAGAAGCAGGAAGCAGGCATCACTGAGGACACCCATCCCACTGAGGGTAAACTGCTGCTGCTGAAGCAAACACTTGCCAATTCTTTGTTTCTTCTAGGCTCAACCCCTGGGTCTCAGATTCAAAGTCCTCAGAGAGTGAAATTCTGTTTGGCCAAAGATGGGCCCAACTAGATGTCCTGAGCTGATTTAAAAAAAGAGAGAGAGAGGGAGTTGAGAGGAATCTCCCAGGCCCCCTCCACTTCTGTGTGGGAGAGAACCCTTTGAGGATCCCATCCCACCAACACAGCCCTCAGAAGCTGGCAGAGTCACCCCAGAAGATGAGGATACCGACGGGAAAGCCCAGAGTCCACTGAATCATGGATTTGTTCTCATCATTGAATGAGACCACGAGCTGCCTTCCAGTCATATTTCGGAGGGACACCCACACAACTTCCCTGCCCACCTATCAAGGACCAGTGAGAACATGCTTTGGGCATGACATTTGGGGCGATACTTTAGAGCAAAATATAACTTGATTTCATCTACGCTCACATCAGACAAATCGAGTCCAATCCTGCTTTAAACCACCCGCATCCATTCCCATACCACCTAGCGCTGTGTCTCTAGGTTCTTCCCATCCTCGTCACCCTCCTTGTGACCACTGCCCACACAGCCTTCCCTGCAGAGCGTTCTGTATGAACAAGCCTTACCTGACAAGGAAAAGGGTCAGGGATCCACAGTCAAATAAATATAAGAAATACTGGTCAAACCATACCTACGACTCACCCAAGTTTGTCTGGGGAGCTCTAGGCCACCCTACTCTGAAGATCTTCTTTGAAGATCCTGAAAGGGAACTGCTAAACCACACGCACTTAGGAGATGGATTCCACGTGGCTTTTGGGCACAAGTGGCTTAATTGCATCTTTGATGGGTGGAGGTGAAAATGTGGAAAATTTTATTAACATTCAGTTTTAAAAGCTTTACACCTGTGGTATACCAAGGGGAAGGGGTTTTCTTAAAGAAGTGAGTCCTAGGGTCTGGGTCCCGGTTTAGGAGTTGTGCAGCAGTGGTATGTGTTTGTTAAGTCCTTTAAGAATTTGTGATCTTGGTCCCGGGCTGGTAAGGCTGTGACAGTTTCTTCTTCCTTCGGGGGAGAAGAGACACCGTTATACCTTCAGGCTCTCAGCACATTATCCCTGCGCGATGGACTCCTTCACATCTTCTGTGGATTCGAATTTGCTCTGAGTCAGCCTTGAGGCTCTCCCAGAGGAGAGATCAGAGGAGAGAAGCCTTGAACTATTTCTCCAGATGGACTTTAAATGCAGCTTGTGTGTGTACATCCCATAAAATGTACCATCTTACACCACGAAGCAGACAATTCAGTGGCTTTAGAAGTTCACATTCACAGTAGACAAATCACATTGCTTTGCAACCACCGTCATCTGTCTCCAGAGTGTTATCGTTTCCAATTAAAACTCTGTACCCATTAAACAAGGCAGCATTCCCTTCCCCGTCCCAGCCTCTGGCAACCACTATTTGACTTTCTCTCTGTGAATTTGACAACCGCGTGTCCCTCACGTAAGGGGAATCATATAGTATTTGCCCTTTTGTGTCGGGCTTGTTTAAAAAAGCAGTTTGCTTTATAGAACATCAACCTTATAGTGAGTAAGGATACAATAGGTATAGATAGCTATTACTTCTAGATCAGAAGTCTTTAACCGGGAGCCCTTGTAGGGCTCCTCAAGAACTCTCCCCTTTAAAGGATGAGTTTCCTAATTATAAGGTTTTCTTAGGAGCCTTTAACCCAGAAGATGCTAATCACTGCCCCAGGTCATTTCTCCTCTGGGAGCATCCTCTTGGTCCCAAACTAAAATCAGCTGCCTCTCATTAGGAAGAACCACTAACCTGGTCATATTGATTGTATAGCTCTGGATTTTGCTAATGACTCAAGTTTGACACTTAACAGAGTGTAACCCCTAGTCCCATGTTTACCTGGCCACTTAACTTTGATCTCACCTTCCTCAAATGAAAAATATCTAATGCAAAACTACAGAACATCAATGAATCTATGACAAAGGAGGAGATACTATACAACGGGGACAAGACAGCCTCTTCAATAAATGGTGTTGGGAAAACAACACATCAAAGAATCAAACTGGACAACTTTTTCACACCATGTACAAAAATAAACCCAAAATGGATTAAAGACTTAAAAGACCTGAAACCATAAAATTTCTAGAAGAAAACATAGCATGCTGCTTGACATCAATCTCAGTAATATTTTTTTTTTCAGTAATATGTTTCTTTGATAGGTCTCCTCAGGCAAGGGAAACAAAAGCAAAAATAATAAACAAATGGGACTATAGCAAAAGAAAAAGCTTTCACATAGCAAAGGGAACAACCAACCAACAAAATGAAAAGGGCTGCCTACTGGATGGGAAAAGATATTTGCAAATGATATGCCTGATATGGGGTTAATATTCAACATACACAAAGAACTCAAACAACTCAACATTAAAAAAAAAAACTTGAATATGAGTGGTTGGAAGACTTGAAAAGACTTGTCTTCCCAAACAAGACATACAGATGGACATAGGCACATGAAAAGACGCTCAATATCTAAGCATCAAGGCAATGCAAGTCAAAACCACAGTGAGTTGGGAAAAAAAAAAAAAAAAACCACAGTGAGATATCACCTTATATCTGTCACAATGACTTATCAAAAAAACAAAAAGTGTTGGCGAGGATCCGGAGATAAGGGAACGCTTGTGCAGTATTTGTGGGAATGTAAACTGGTGCAGCCACTGTAGAGAACAGAATGGAAGTTCCTCAAAAAAAAAAAAAAAATCCAAAGTAGAACTACCATGTGATACAGCAATTCCACTGCTGGATATATAGTCAAAGAAAATGAAGGACTGATGCTGAAGCTGAAGCTCCAATACTCTGGCCACTTGATGCGTAGAGCCAACTCATCGGAAAAGACTTTGATGCTGGAAGGATTTGGGGTAGGAGGAGATGGGGGTGACAGAGGATGAGATGGTTGCATAACATCACCAACTCAATGGCCATGAATTTGAGCAAACTCTGAGAGATAGTGGAGGACAGAGGAGACTGGCGTGCTGCAGCCCATGGGGTCACAAAGAGTCAGACACGACTTAGTGACCGAACAACAACAATTTGAAAAGATCCATGCGCCCTGTGTTCACTGCAGCATTATTTACAATAGCCAGAATATGGAAGCAGCCTAAATGCCCATTGATAGATGAATGGATAGGGAAGATGCAGAACATTACTCAGCCATAAAAAGAACATAATCTTGTCATCTGTGGCAACATGGGTGGACCTGGAGGGTACTGTGCTAACTGAAGTCAGACAAACGCAAATACTGTATGACCTCACTTATATATGGGATCTACAAAACACACACACCACACAACAGACAGTCAGAGGTAGAGAGAACGAACATGTGATTGCCTAAGGGGGATGAAAGAAATAGACGAGGGAGATTAAGAGGTACAAACTACTAGTTACAATATAAACGAGCCATGGGTATGAAGTATGCAGTGTGGGGAACATAGTCAATGACTATGTAATCTCTCTGTAAGGCAACAGATGCGAATTAGACTTTTTCTGATTTCTACACATTTAAAAATGTATAGGAATATCAAATCACTATATCGTCTATCAGGTACTAACACACTGTTGTAGGTTAATTATCCTTCAAAAACAAACAAACTCAGAAAAAGAGATCAGATTCATGGTAACCAGGGGTGGGAGTGAGGGGGGAGGGGAATTGGATGAAGGTAGTGTTAAGGCATAAACTTCGCGTTATAAGATAAATAAGTATAATACATATCAGTCAGTTCAGTTCAGTTGCTCAGTCGTGTCCGACTCTTTGTGACCCCATGAATCGCAGCACGCCAGGCCTCCCTGTCCATCACCAACTCCCGGAGTTTACTCAAACTCATGCCCATTGAGTCGGTGATGCCATCCAGCCATCTCATCCTCTGTCGTCCCCTTCTCCTCCTGCCCCCAATCCCTCCCAGCATCAGGGTCTTTTCCAATGAGTCAACTCTTCGCATGAGGTGGCCAAAGTATTGGAGTTTCAGCTTCAGCATCAGTCCTTCCAATGAACACCCAGGACTGATCTCCTTTAGGATGGACTGGTTATATAGATAAGTATAATTAACATGAGTAATGTAATTAGCACTGCTGTATGTTATATATAAAAGTTGTTAAGAGAGTAAATCCTAAGACTTCTCACCACAAGGAAAAAAATTTTTTTCTTTTATTTTATATCTCTGAGATTATGGATGTTCACTAAACTAATTGTGTTAATCATTTCAGGATGTATGTACATCAAATCATTATGCCAACCACCTTAAGCTTTCACAGTTCTCTGCATCAATTACATCTCAAAACTGGGAGAAAATAACAATGGGATACTACTTCATACACATTAAAATGGCTATGGTCAAAAAAAAAAAAAAACAAAGAAAATAGTTTAACGAAAAAAAACACACAAAAAAGTATAACCAAAAAGAAGAAATTTAAAAACCACAGAAAACAAGTATTGATGAGCATGTTAAAAAAAAAAATGGGAAACTGTGTGTGTTGATGTAAAATAGTACATTCACTACAGATAACAATATGGTGGTTCCTCAAAACTAAAAAAAAAAAATCAGAATTACCATATGATCCAACAAAGGAGGAATTCCAACATATCTGTACTCCCATATTCATAGAGACATTATTCACAATAGCCAAAAGGATAACCCAAGTGTCCATTCATAGATGACTACATAAAATGCAGCACATCCATACGATGGCATATTATTTAGGCTTAAAGGAGGAAACTCTGATACATTCTACAACATGGATGAACTTTGAGGACATTATGCTAAGTGAAATAAGTCAGTCACAAAAGGACAAGCACTGTAGATTCCTCTTACGAAGTGTTTAGTACCTAAACTCAGAGATGGAATGTAAGATGGTGGTTACCAGAGCCTGGTGGGGGCAGGGGGGTGATAATTGTTTAATGGGGACAGAGGTTCAGTTTGGAAAAGCTCTGGGGATGCTCGGTGATGGTGGCCGTACAACAATGCGAAATGTACTTACTGCCAGTGAACCATACACTTAAAAACGATTTAAACAGTCAATCTTATGTTACATATGTTTTACTACAATAAAAAGTCTTTAAAAGTATCTAATGCTATCTGATCATGATTCCCTGCTCCTACAGGAAACTTAGGAGCCTTTATTATAGAGTTCATTCCCAAACATCCTATTCTGGAAAGAGACAATTTGTTGTTGCTGTTGTTCAACCGCTAAGTCGCGTCTGACTCTCTTGCAACCCCATGGACTGTAGCCCACCAAGCTCCTCGGTCCATGGGATTTCCCAGGCAAGAATATTGGAGAGGACTGCCATTTCCTCCTCCAGGGGATCTTCCTGACCCAGGGATCAAACCCACACCTCCTACATTGGCAGGTGGCTTCTTTACCACTGAGCCACCAGGGAAGCCCAGAAAGAGACAAAATACAGTTAAAGAGCAAAATGGTTGTTCAAAAGCTGGCCTCCCTTCGTTGTTTGAATTTCTCAGTACAAAGTCACTTTAGCATCATACTCCTTTCCTCTCCCTCCCCCAGAAGAGGCAAGTAGGGAAAAATAACAAAAAACAAGAGTGAGATTCTATACCAGAGGCAGTAGGACAAGTGTCTATGAGATTAAAGGGGTCTAGAAGCTTCCTAGGACCAAGAAGCTGCCACTCAAAGGTGGCCCCGATAATACAGATGGGGAGAAGCTCAGGGCCTAATCATGAGAGAAGCCTGCCTGTCCATCACCAGCTTCCTAGGAACAACCCAGGTCCTGGCCAGGTGATCACCTGCACAGGAGGTCTGGGCACTTACCTCGGAGAAGTGTCTCTCAATAATGTTCAGCGCAGTCAGGGCGACCTGATGGTTCTCGTGAAGTTGCAGAGCCTCAATTCTATCAAGCCCACCGAGTCCTTCTATCAGCAGACACATGTTTTCCTTCTGAGAAATCTTCTCCGCTGCCTGCAGGCCATATAAGAGCGAGACTCTGAACCGAAGCCCTTAGGACATGGGGCTTTACCTCAGTAGAATCAGACCAAAGCCACCCATTCCAGGCTGGGCAGCTGCAGTGTTATGTTCCCAGATTGAATTAAAATTGCATTGTCTTCCTCTCATTTTGGGGTAACTGTCATCTATCTATTGAAGTTTGTCTTCATTGCACAAAATACAGTATTTCTTTTTTCTGAATATGCCACCATCCATACACACATGGTTATACACTATTTGGTAGGTATCCCCTTTCTAATTGGGCTTCTCTGATGGCACAGATGTAAAGAATCTGCCTGCAATGTGGCAGACCTGGGTTTGATCCCATTGGGAAGATCCCCTGGAGGAGGGCATGGCAACTCACTCCAGTTTGTTGCCTGGAGAATGCCCCGTGGACAGAGGAGCCTGGCAGGTTACAGTCCATGGGGTCGCAAAGAGTCGGACACAACTGAGCGACTAAGCACACCCCTTCTAATTAATGGAGATTATTTTCAAAACAGAGGAAAGAACATTCAAGTGATGCTACATAAACGCAGATGTTCTGGCCCTGTGCTTCCTGGAAAGCCTTGAGAGGTCAGGCAGGAGACCCTGGGTAACAGAAGCCAGACTCTGGCAGCTAGTGAGGTCCCTGGAAACAAATGATGGGACTGGATTGAATCCAGTGCTGATCCTGGATTTCTCATCCATGGGCGTTCACTCACTCAACATTTGTATATACACTATGGGCAAGGGCCACAAAACTATCATTAAAAGTGGGATGTAGAGAAAACCTTTTTACAGCTCACACTATCAGGCAAGACCAGAATTGTTACAGTACAGAAAGTTAATATTCTGGGATAAACCATAACAGGAAAGAATACAAAAAAAGGGTGTATATACGGGTATATACTGAATCATTTTGCTATACAGCAGAAATGAACACAATGTCAATCAGCTATACTTCAATAAAAAATAGATTAAAAACAGACAGGACAGTAGAGGAAGTGATCAGAGGTTTAAGTTATAGAGGATGTGCAGAAAAGGGTCGGGAAGTACCCGGTTCGTAATGAACAGCATGGTGCCAGGGTCCATCACAGAGTAACGTCATCCCCTGGGCAAGGACGGACAAGGACAAAGTTATGAGGGAATGAGCGTTGCGTGTTTAGAGGAAAGGAGGAGGAGAAGCAGTGTATGCTCTGTTGTGTCTGATTATTTGCAACCCCCAGGGACTGTATAGCCTGCTAGGCTCCTCTGTCCATAGAATTTTCCAGGCAAGAATACTTGAGGGGGTTGCCGTTTCCTTCTGCAAGGGATCCTCTCAACCCAGGGATTGAACCCAAGTCTCTTAGAGGAAAGGAGTAGTTCACCTAAGTAGAATCTTTGTTTGTTTGTTTGGTTGGTTTTTTTTACCTAGGTAGAATCTTTGAGAGAAGCGGAGAGAGAGAAAGAAACAACTTTATCATCCTCTAGGACTCTGCTGGCTATTATGTGAGCAGTAATAAACACACACACAAACAAAACTTCCTGTGGATCACATTAAATATTGGGTTAGGCCTTAATTTATCTGATGAGAGCCTGCACTTTTGTCTAAGTCTTGATACCTTCTAGTCCTCTCTGTACGTCCAGAGTGAGCTCTAGGCTTTGAGTAAAAGAAACAGAGGCAGGAGCCAATGTGCTAGGTTAGTTTCCAAGAAAACTGGGAAGTGGGCGATGACCCAGCGCAGAAGGAGCCCTGGAGAAGAATTCTGGACTTGGACAGAACTGCGGATGGCCCCCAAGTTACTTCAAAAAACCTCAACCGCACTCTGCTGCCCACCTGAAGCTTCTTCTATCTTTTTATTTTTTTTAATTAAAAAAAATTTTTTTTTCATTTATTTTTATTAGTTGGAGGCTAATTACTTCACAACATTGCAGTGGGTTTTGTCATACATTGACATGAATCAGTCATGGAGTTACATGTATTCCCCATCCCGATCCCCCCTCCCACCTCCCTCTCCACCCGACTCCTCTGGGTCTTCCCAGTGCACCAGGCCCGAGCACTTGTCTCATGCATCCCACCTGGGCTGGTGATCTGTTTCACTATAGATAATATACATGCTGTTCTCTCGAAACATCCCACCCTCGCCTTCTCCCAGCTTCTTCTATCTCATCTTGATCTTTCTTACTGTCCCACGGACCACCACTGGATACAGAGGCTTCACTGGTCCTCCAGATGGGACGTGCCCAGACTCCTCCCAAGAAAAAGATTCCAAGCGTTTAATTTAAATGAATGAGATGAACAGATTTCTGCAGCTCCAAGCTCGCTTTCACACATTATGTCCCAACTTTTCCTTGTTCTTATTGTTTCTCAGTCATTGAGTCCTATCCAACTCTTTGTGACCCTATGCGCTGCAGCACACCAGGCTCCCCTGTCCCTCACTAGCTCTCAGAGTTTGGTCAGATTCATGTCCACTGAGTCGGTGGTGCTAGCTAACCATTTAATCCTCAGCCGTCCCCTTCTTTTGCCTTCAATCTTTCCCAGCATCAGGCTCTTTATCCAGTGAGTCGGCTTTGCTCCTGTGCCTACTGGCTGCCAAGACTCTACCCTGTATCTGTGATTTGCTCAAAGTCTTAGTGTCTAATTGGGCTGTTTCCAATCCGTTTCTGACTGGGGTCAGTTCTTTCTGGGACAGTTACATGAAAAGAGTGCTTTAAGTGAGCTTTTTACAGGAGTCCTCTGTTGTTACTTTGAAACTTTTCAATGGCTTAGTCACATAAAAAAAGACCTTCACCAAATGAATAAAGCCAGACTCTAAGATGGCCTGAGATGATCCCTGCCTCCGGGATATTCATTCCCTTGAGTAGCCCCTCCCATGCCGAAACGGGGTCATCTGTGCAACCAATAGGATGTCGTTGAAATGACCTCCTTCCTAAGTCATACGAGACATTGGAGCTTCACCTAGCTAGAAGATGGAAGATAGCTTGCTTCAGGGGAAGCCAGCAGCCATGATGGAAGGGCACTCAAGCAGTCCCGGGCAGCCCATGCGGTAACAAGGACTTTCTAGGCAGGTGAGCGAGTCTTTGTGGAAGCTGATCCTTCAGCCTCCGTCAAGCCTTCAGATGAGACTGCACCCCAGTTTCCATCTTGAACTTCTAAGACCCTGAGCCAGAACCATCTGCCTCAGATCTAAGCTGCGTCAGATCCCTAAACCCAGAAACTGTGTGACACAATATTTGTTTTAAGCCAGTAGAGGGGTAATTTGTTGTTCAGTATACAATTGACATAGATAGTATGTAAATATTGGCTTAACTCACTTTTATTTCAGAAATAAGACTTCTCTAGAACTATCTCAAGCCACACATTTTCCCAGCCACACAGCTAAATGGAAAGGAACTGGGAAGTGGGAACTCTAGTATGGCCCCTCAAGGTCTATCCTTGCTAACGTCCTGCTGCTTCCTCCAAGTATATTCTGTTTCATCTTCCAGAAGAGCCAGCCATCTGACTCACTGACTGCTTCTTCCTTGCTTCAAACCTTTGGTTAGTTTCTCTATCTCACTCAGACTAAGTCCACGTTCTCACAGACCATCCGTGCTCCTGCCCCTGGATATCACAAGCCTGTCTCTCAGGAGCGTCCACCTTTTGCTCTTCTCTGGCCACACCCCCATCCTTGCTTTTTAAGGCCTCCTTGACTTTGAGACCCGTTTCCCAGGTGCCCACGAGACTCACTCACTTCTTTCAGGTCTTTACTTAAACGTTCTTCCTCAGTGAAGTTTCTCCAAACTATTGCATCGAAGAGATCACCATGCCCTCCCCACTCTGGGCCATCAGTAACTACCCCTCCATCAGATATATTCTACCAGCAACTCTCTACTCGATACATCTGCTCCTCTCCCCACTAATACATGAACTCTACAGGACAAGGGCTTTGCTTTGCCGTTTCCTGAGCATCTAAAACAATGCGGGCCACCCAGACACTTCTGTGAGAAAATGAAGATGCTGGACCTTCATTGAAAGGCCTCTTGGCTTGCTATCCATCAGATGTGTGGACAGAGGGTGGGGGGAGTGTGGAAGTGGAGAGGAAGAGAGAGTCCTAGTTAGGCTTTTAGGACCAAATGAAATGTCTTCATGTAGAGACTATTATTTAGAAACCAACCTGCTCAGAACAGCTCACCTGGAGGATGAAAAAGAGGACGTCGAGGATGATGATCACGATTTTGTTGTCTGGGATGGTGAGGAGATTTATTAGTGGCTCCAAGACTCCAGCCTGGATGAGCTGGATCAACTGGTCCACGGAGCCCCCGGTTGTGAAGTTAGCCACCGTCCAGACAGCCTCTTTCTGGACTTTAAACTCTCCCTGCACAAAGGGAACATTTCCATTCTTTACAGATTCTGAAGAATTTAAATACAGGGATGCAGATGTAGTTCAATTCCTAGGGAACTGGGCTACCTGTTCCCGGGACTCCATGTGCAATTTACACAGAGTCCCTTGGTAACCTGCCTTTAGTTTTTGAACAGAAGACAGCATCTTTGAGAAGCCAAGAAGGGGGTAAGGCAGACTTGTGTAGGGTCTTCGAGGAAGGTTCTACATTCAGACAGACTCATTTCCTTGAGTCAGGTTATAGGAAAAAGAGAACCAATATCAACCAATACAGGTAAACAGTACAGATTAGGAATGACAGGTGGGGTTTTAATATTATAGTGACCCACGTCTACATTTCTAGTCTTTCTGCCCCAGTAAAACTTTGGACAAGAAGCTCCAGAGCTGAGCACCCCACTTGGTGGGGACACAGGAAAGCCACTGAAATCTCACTCAACGCCGCCCTTACATTTATGAAAAGCACTTGGGGGCTTCCCTGGGGGCTCAGTGGCAAAGAATCTGGCTGCGAAGGCAGGGGACACAGGTTTGATCCCTGGTCTGGGAGGATTCGACGAGTCGAGGAGCACTAAACCTGAGCCTGTGAGCTGCAACTACTGAACTCCATGCATGCTGGAGCCTGTGCTCTGCAGCAACAACAAAATGAGAACAACACAAGGAGAAGCCCTCGTGCTGCAGCTAAAGAGTGGCCCCCGCTCGCCGCAACCAGGGTCAAGCCCATGCAGCGACACAGACTCAGCAGAGAAAAAATAAAAAGAAGCACTTGGCTCAGAGAGATGGAACTCATTTATCAGGGATCCTTTTATCCATTTGCAGGAGGAGTTATTCCCACTTTAAGGCTGGGGAAAACTGTGACCTCAGTTTACAACAAAGCAAAAAGAAAAATATGATACATTTTAGAAATGAAGGACATGTTAGTTGTTGCCAGAACTTAGAGATGAAAGTAGGGTGTGAGGAAATAAGTGGGTTTTAAAAGATCAACAGAAGGCATCTTTGTTGTGTTGTAATTTCTTAGTGTGTTGATGAAGGCAGTAGATAAAGAACATACAGGGGTGATAAAATTCCTCTGAATCTAACACACACTCATACAAATGAGAATAAGTAAGACGGGAAATCTAAATAATGTCAGTGGTTTGTATGAAGGTGAATATCCTAGTTGTGATACTACACTATAGTTTTACAAAATGTTACCATGTTGGAAACTCCTGCAAACATATGAGGGATATCTCTTTATAATTTGTTACTACTGCATGTGAATCTATGTTTATCTCAATGAAAATTTCAATAAAAATAATTTAATAAACCTGTCAAAAAATAAAATAAATAAAGCAAAGAAAAAAGAAAAAAAAAACCACTAAAATAACATATGGCTGCAAGCAACTTAGAGTTCAAAAGGCACACTGTGGAAAAAAGATCACTCCTTGATTTCCAACTAGATACTTCCGATTTGAATACAGACAGACTCTGGGTAGGACGCAGGATAGGAGGCATCTGACAGACTGGAAGATGCCATGATTTGGGGAGCACTCCTGGCTTAGTTTTCTGTACCTAATGCACACCTGGGGACCCCCCAGTCAGCCTGAGATGAACCTCCTTCCCCAACCAGAGGTCACCACTCCTGAGCTGTTTCCCAAGTTGATGGTTTAAACATAGCTCATCCACTAAAAGTTGACAGAAACAAATGCTGATAGTAGCAGTTGTCTTGGGGAAAGGAAGTGGGAATCAGGAGGAAGAGGCAAGCTTTAGTGTATTTCTCCTGGTATATCTGGATTTACGCTTTCATCGATGGGATTTTTATACTGAAAAGGCATCCTTTCTTCAGTGTATAACATCACTATAACCTGATATATTTTTCCTCCTAAAACAAAACAAAACCAAATCTCCTCTCATTTTTGCCAAGGAAAGTAGGTGGCACTTTTTTTTTTTTAACACTAGAGATTAGCCAGTATTTACCAGCTCAATATTTTTCTGGATATTTGAGCTGTGGGATCACCTTTTCATTGACTTGTTAAGTCTTCTAAATTTTTAACGGGCTATCCAAAGTGGCATGCCCGCCTTTTTTTTTTTTTCAGGGAGAGTTAGGAAACTAATGTTTTGTAGATTTGTCATGATCTCAATTAATTTTGCTTCTCAGTCTGCATCTGAATACCTACAGGAGGTGAATGCACAGCCCAACGCAAAGTAGCCTTCTGTCAGGGATGCCGCGTGGGCCGCTTACGTTTTTTAGCACGGCCACCAAGGGAGGCAGGGCGCCACAGGCGATGAGCTGCTGGATGTGTTGGCGGGGCCCAGCGGCCACATTGCTCAGGGCCCAGGCTGCCTCCTTCTGGATGGAGGAGCGGGGATGCGTCAGGAGCTGGGGCAGCACACTCAAGATGCCTGCGTCCAGGGCCAGCTGGGTCTGGTGGTCCGTTCCCGTGACGATGTTGCCCACGGTGCGGAGAGAGGGGGTCTGGGGGACCAAGATGAGAAGTGTAACCAATATTGCAAATTTGTCATCGTGGAAGATAACCACCGCACCAAACTCCATGCCTTCCCAAACATTTGTCGTACTGTTCGGATGGTTTTCCGGAAGCCTGTGAACAATGATTATATCCATGATCCTTTTCCACTCAGGGCATCCATGGCTGTTTACATAGTTTAAAGGTACTTGTCAGCCTCCCAGTAGTTTCAGCTCAAGTGGGTCAGAGGTCAAGTGATGCATTTACCAAACAGGGCTCTCCTTTTCATGTCCTTATGTCGGGAAAGTTGCTAAATTGATGGTCATCTTTATAATGTAATCATCTCTACTGAATTTGTATTTAGCATAAATATCAAACTTCCTTTGCATATTTAATTAGAGCTAATGAAGTCCCAGTGGCATTTTGGGGATGTATTCATAAAGGTTCCCTCAGTATCTTTGAAGGTCCCTAGGATGGGTTTATGTTTGAACTCAAGACAACTGTTCTAGGAGAGTCATGGGGGCGTGTGTGCATGCTCAGTAGCTCAGTGGTGTCCGACTCTTTGTGGCCCCCATGGAGAGTAGCCCACCAGGCTCCTCGGTCCATGGGATTCTCCAGGTAAGAATACTGGAGTGGGTTGCCATTTCCTCCTCCAGGGGATCTTCCCGACCCCGGCATCAAACCCAAGTCTCCTGTGGCTCCTGCATTGGTAGGTGGATTCTTTACCACTGAGCAACCTAGGAAGCCCAGGAAGGTCGACTGTGGGTTTATTTTGGTTTCTCTGTACCATAGTGACAGCCCCAGCACAGCCCATCAACAGTTCTAGAATCTTCCTAACCTATCACACTAGGTATCTGCTACTCCAGTGAGCGGTGTAAGTATTGCCACAGGTCAAACACAGCCTTGCCAGTCTGCTGCATTTGGGCCCCAAGCCCTCATGATAAACAACTTCTAGAAGATGTCTTCACACCTTCATGCCCCCAACACTATCCCCAAACTAGCCTTGACTTCTGAGCAATGATATGCTCATCTCTGAATGGATGATCACTAAGATTACATAATATACAATTATAGGCATAGAAATCAAAAGGGGTACCCATGCTTCAAACTACATGTCCAGTGAAGTATATTATGCAAGTGACATATGTCACAGAGTCACGTATTTGATGTTGGCTTTACTTACTTTCCATCTATACCTAACGTACTCTAAGGGAACCATCTGGGGAGAGGATAAGGGGGAACTTTTCTACTAGAGTAAAAAAATCAAATGTTATAAGCTTTACATTAAAATGTGCACACACATACCCCAACTTGTCAACATCTACATGCAAAGAACAGTAGAAGGAAAGGCCATATAAGACTAGTTCACTAGGAGCTTTCCTAGTGGTCCTGGGGGTGTGGATTCGATCCCTGGTGGCCAAAGATCCAAAACATAAAAGAGATTATTGTAACCAACTCAATAAAGACTTTAACAATGGTTCACATCAAAGAAAACTTCTCAAAACAGAACACTTCACTAGGTGGAGGCAATTTTAATTGGTGCTTCTCTATCTTTAAATAGGCAATTTTAACTGGTGCTTCTCTATCTTTTCTAGTTATCAGATTAAGAGAAAGTAAGTCATTGAATACCCCTATGATTTTGGATCAAAGTCGATTAAGATCTTTGGTTACAGAGCAGCAGAGACCAAGGAAACACAGATGACCAGCTTTGTTCCAGGTAAAGGATGAATACCAACAGGGGGAGACTGGGGGGTGAGGAAGAAGAGAACCTGCTCAAGTGATGATGACCCACGAACTCTAACCTTAAGGCCCCTACGGAGACCGACGGGACCCAGGACGCTTACCAAGACGTTGAGTTCAGAGCTGCTCATCAGTTCAACCAGCCTGGGCAGGACCCCGGTGTCCACCACCTGGCCGATGCGCGCATCGCAGCCGTCGGTGAGGTAGGACAGGGCCCAGCAGGTGTCTGAGAGGACCTCTTTGTCTGGGTGCCCCAGGAGGTAGAAGAGGGCGGGCAGCATCTGCTTCACCGCGTGGTCGGAGGGGTACGGGTTCTTGTTCCGGCACAGGTTGGACAGGGTCCAGGCGATGTTCCGCAGGAATGGGACCTGTAACGAGGAGACTGCCTCTAGCACTGGGAACGAAGGAGGAAACGTGCCCACGGCAATGTGTCCCAGCCATCCTCGATCAATAGCATTGATCCGTAGGAACCAAAGCATTTGAGCTTCAAACAGGAATTTGTTCTAGGCAATAAGCCCTGGAGCGGCGCAGAGAAGGAGCTTTATTTTTATGTTGTTGTGGTTTGCTTTTTTAAACTAGAGAGTAGCCCCCACTTGCTGCAAGTAGAGAAAGCCCTCGCAAAGCAACGAACACCCAACACCACCAAGAATTAAAAATTCATTCATTCATAAAAAAGCAAGCAGCTGGCCAGTTTAGACTTGGCTGAACTCTGCTCTGGTTGACCTCGCCCAGCTGGATGATACATGTGTACGCATCATCTAGACAGACAAGCACAGCTACCTTTCCGGTGTTGCTGCTCGGTGCCTCTCACTGGCTTCAACTTAATATGTACAACTAGGGCCCCAGGTCCTTCTCCCCTTTACCCTCCCCACATCTCTAAGAGGAGGGTCCTCTAAACAACCTAAGCTGAAACCTGGGGCCAATCCTCCTTCTTTCTGCCTCCCCCTTCTGTGCCCATCACAGCAGCAAGCCAGGTCCACGTGCCTCCCCATCTCCCTCAGTTCTAATCCTATGATAGCAGCCAGAGGGTCTTTCTGAAAGATCAGGTCGCTTCACTTCCTGCCGTGACATCCTCCCAAGGCTTCCTTTTTCCCCGACTGATGTCTAAGTCCCTTGCCCCACCTGCCATTCATCTTACACTGCTCCCTGCTTGCAAGCTCCCTTCATCATGCCAGGCTTTTTCCAGTTCAACCATATCAAGTTCTCTCTCACCTTGAGGGCAGGGCATGCAGTCCTTTATTCTTTTAAATAGACTTATTTCTCTATTTGGCCATACCAGGTCATAGAGATCTTTATTGCAGCACGTGGGTTTCAGTTCCCCAAACAGGGACCAAATCCAGGTACCTTGCATTGGAAACGATGAGTCTTAACCACTGGACCACCACGGAAGTCCCTCCCTTGACATTCAGAAGCAGCCTTCTCATTTTTGTTTAAGGCAAATCTAGAATCTGAATTTCATTCCTAACCCAGGGAGTCCTCTACTATTGCCACAACAATCCACTTGGACTCTAAGCTTCGAACCTAGACCCTATTTTATTACCCAGGAACAGTACCGGTGAGCCACTAATTCTTTCTGTGCCCCTTGAATAGGCAGCTTAGTCATCTACTTTTACAGGATTTTAAGGTTAGAAAAACTTCCAGTGGATCTCTTCCAACCTCCACCCCTACTCCAAAGATCAGCATTACCATCCTCTGATGGTAATGTGAACAGCCTCTCCCCAAAGTGATACCCAGTCCGAGGCCTTGTTCATCATCGCTGTTGCAAGAGGCCGGGCACATTCCCCATTTCCCAACTATGGGGACTTGTGTACCGAGCTAATGAACTTCATCAAAAAGACACTCAACTGGTATGCTTGACGAAACCAAGGTCAGCAGATGTGGAATGGCATCACTTGAGATAACGTTGTCTCTGAATTCTGGTCCATCACCTACAAATAGATAAGAATACAACACTCTAAGAGGGAACAGAGAGAGTCCTGGGATGGGTGACAAATTCTTCAAAAGGCTCTGCAAAGGGTGAGAAGCCAAAAGTCATTCCTGGGTTGGGCAAGCAGATAGTATAACCATGAACTAGACCCCTGGGTCTCCAACATGTTGGTTGAGTAGATGGTCTGATGTGGAAAACAGCTACCACACAGCAGGGACTGCTAGAAGCATGGTCTCTGGGCCCATCAAGGAGCCAGGCAACCAGACCCGAGGAAGTGCGCTCTAAATGCTGGCAGCATTTCACAGCATGGTTCCCGGGAGACAAAGGCCACTAGAGACCAAACTGTCTTCCCAGAAGGCTTTGGCAACTCCCGAATGCAACTCAAAACAAAGTCTGGGAGACAGATAGATGCTAGCCAACAGCTATCTGCTACTCGGGCTAGAAGATCAACTTTAGACCCTAGACACCTCAGCCCTTCAACCATCAGGCAAGCTGTAAGCTACACCACACTACATCACCCGATTCTGCCTGTTCCTCACTGCACCGAGCCAAACGAGAGATGAAGTCTCTGTAACAGATGCTTTACGTCTGTGAGCGTTTTAAAAGCAGACTTATTTTATATTCTGTTTGCTAATCCCATCACGCGGAGTCCTTGGAGATCTAATCACTGTCTGTTTCTGCTGATGCGGTCACGGAGGACTGTTGACTCTCTGAACTTGAAATTGCTAATATTTGGTTGATCTTAATTTGTCAAAACCCTGAGGGGCCCAGTTGAGTTTCCCCCCCAAGAGACATCACATTTATATTCAGCCTGGGATCCTGGATTTTCCACCCCCGCAGCCCGCATCCCCAGCTTGCGCTTTCTCGGGCCACACAGGGAGTATAGATAGCATCCAGTCCTAAATCTGTGAGGCCGATCTTAGGGTCGCGTTTTCATGGGGAGAGTTTTCCCCTACACTGAGCAAACGTTTGTGTGTATGTGTGTGTTCCCTGGGCAGCTTTCACTGAAGGTAGAATTCTTTTACGGTCCTGGGTGATGTAAGGGTCTGTCAGAATATCCCCACCCTGGATGAGCAGTGTCAACAGAGATTTGTCTTTTGTTCCTGAAGCCGCTAAGCCCTGAGGCTGTCAGACCCCAGTCTTGGCAGAGGTCCCGAGGCAGCCTGGAGCTTCAGAATACACGTCACCTCGTTTCAGCTTCAGTTTTTGGCCTCTGAACTTGACTCTGAGTTTCGGTAAAGCCTGTTCTACTCTTGCCAGCATTGCTAGGTATCTGTATACTTAAGAGTGTCTGATCTACAGCATTCCCCAAAGAACTCCCCTGGCATGCCACACGCCCGGCCCACTATTTTCTCAGCTCCCCGGTGGGGAGAGCCTCACCTGCTATGTTCCCGAGGGCCCACACGGCCTGTTCACACACCGTCATGTGAGGGGAAGACAGGAGCTCAACCAGGGGCTGGATGGCACCCCCGTCCACGACGGCGCGAGTCAGCTCCGTGGCCCCCGAAGCAATGTTGGTCAGAGCCCAGGCTGCCTCGAACTGCAAGCGGGGGTGAAGGGATGACTTCAGGAGCTCCACCAGCCTGGGGATGAGTCCTGCGTCCACAATCAGCTTCAGTGGAGGGTTCTTCTCCCGGGACAGCATTTTCCTTTGCAGTGTGAGAGAAAAGGAAGACAAGAACATATCCTGTGAGTCAGGAAGGGAGAAGCCCCTTTATGGATGTTCTTGGCATTCCTAACTATCCAATGAGACAAACAGCTGGGCCAGAGCTCTTTCGGATCCTCACACTCAGCCTGTGGCACTTTGCGGGGATGAAGCAGCATTTTTACTTATTATCTATGAGCCTCCATTTCTGCAGAGACCAATTTAAATGAAGCCATTCATCTCTGACAACACTTGCATATCTTAAGCTGTTCTCAAGGACAGTGTAGAGGAGCAATTGCATCTCACTTTTGGATGGACTCGCTTTTTCCTACATCCTGTAGGTGTTCCGCCACTGTCAAGAGACCAAAGAGGCCAGTGGAATCTGGCTAGGAACCCGTTGATGATACAAGTCTGTTTGGTGATACCTGGCTGCTTGGGTGGCCTGGAAACATAGTTCTGGATCCGAGGCATTGACACCACTGATTATTTCTTGCAGGGTGAGGCTGTCCTGTATAAGGAGACCACAGATTCAAGTCAGAGTCTCTGCCAAAAGGAACCATGAAGGTCATCTAGTCTCGGCATCTATCTGATTAGAAGAAGCTGGCTTGAACAGTACATCCCAAGCTGCATGCTGGTCTGTATTAGGAGAGGGAAGAACTCTTGGTGCTCTCATAGGTCTCACGGATTCGTGGGACACTCCCCATGCTCTGGGGGAGAGGTAATTCCTATTATCACTTGGGTCCCCAGAGCCTTTTACTCCCATACAAGCTAGTGGGAAGCTAGTGGGACTTCCCTGGGGGGTCCAGTGGTTAAGAAGCCACTTGCCAGGACAGGAGACATGGGTTTGATCCCTGGCATGGGAAGGTCCGGGCTTCCCTGGTAGCTGACAGTAAAGAATCTGCCTGCAATGTAGGAGACCTGGGTTCGATTCCTGGGTTGGGAAGATCCCCTGGAGAAGGGAATGGCAACCCACTCCAGTATTCTTGCTAGGAGAATTCCATGGACAGAGGGGCCTGGCGGGCTACAGTCCACAGGGTCACAAAGAGCAGGGCATGACTGAGCAAACTAACACTTGTACTTTTCTCTTTTTTCCACTTTCAGGAGGATCCCACGTGCTCCGGGGCAGCTAAGCCTGTGCAGCCTAAGTCACTAAGCAGTGACTACTGAGCCTGCAAGTGCCCTGGAGCACGTGCTCCACCGGGAGAGGCCCGTGCACTGCGGGAGAGCAGCACTCGCCCCGCCACAACTAGAGAAAGCCCATGCGCCACAATGAAGGCCCGGCGCAGCCAGAAGAAAGACGTGCTAGGGATGTCAGCAAAAATGGCAGAGTCAGGACCTCAAAATTCTCTTCCAAAAAGGCAACGAGAAACCTGAAAAATAGAGTCAACTTTTTTACAACTCTGGAAACTGACCAAAAGTTTGCAGCAATTTGTTTTATTCAAGTTCAAATGGGTTTACTCAAGAAAACTGTCTAACTCCCAGGAAGAACAGCAAGGACTAAAGCATTTTGCCTTGCCTTAACCCCACCCCTCCTCCCCCAGCTCCGTGGGCGCTTTAAAAACCAATAGCCCAGCAGGCACTGGAGGAGGCAGAACAGGTTGGTTCTCCCTTAAAACCTCATTCCCAGAGAGTTATTATTTGATCCTTCTGGTGGTTTCCTGGGAGATCCCATTTGTAAG
Source organism: Muntiacus reevesi (assembly GCF_963930625.1). Taxonomy (NCBI): domain Eukaryota; kingdom Metazoa; phylum Chordata; class Mammalia; order Artiodactyla; family Cervidae; genus Muntiacus; species Muntiacus reevesi. The sequence goes on from NC_089250.1 coordinate 178,563,500, forward strand.
ACTATATTTTATTGGACTCAGACCTCACATAAAGAAAAAAGTCTTTTTCCTGGAGGTATTTGTTAAAAACAATTCAAGGAAGTGGTACAAATTCGCAGTTGCTTGGGGGTGAGAGGGGGTTAGATAATAGTTGGGGGCAAATAATAGACTAACCACACATTTTTTTTGGCTGTGCTGCTTGACAAGTGGGATCTTAGTTTCCTGACCAGGGATCAAACTGGTACCCCCTGCAATGGAAGTGTGGAGTCCTAACCACTGGACCACCAAGAAATTCCAAGAGACATACATAAGATTCAAAGGCAAAAAAGAGTTGAAAGGAAAGGAAATGAAAACAATATACCATGCAAATAGCAACCAAATGGAGCTGGAGTGGGTACACTGATATGAGACAGAACAACCTTTAAGACAAAAGTTACTAAGGACAAAGAAGGACATCTTATAATAATAAAAGTCAATTCATCCATCAATGGATATAATAGTTATAAACACATATTCACCTAACAACAGAGCCCCAAGCTATGCGCAGCAGAAACTGACAAAATTGAAGGGAGAAATAGAGAATTCAACAATAACAGCTGGAGACTTTGAACCCCACACTCAATGGATGGAACAACCAGATTCATTGTCAACAAGGCAACAGAAGACTTAAACATCACTACAGATCAATCAGACCTGATAGACATCTACACCAATAAACAGAATATAGACTTTTTTTTCAAGGACACGTGGAATATTCTCCATGATAGACCATATACTAGGCCATAAAACATGTCTCGGTAAAGTTGAAAAGACTGAAATCATGTAAAGTATATTCTCCAGCCACAGTGCAATGAAATTAAAAACAAATAATAGAAAATGTGGGGACTTCCAGGGTCTAGGGTTTAACAATCCACCTGCCAAGGTAGGGGACATGGGTTCCAACCCTGGTCTGGGAACATCCCATGTGCCAGGGAGCGACTAAGCCTCTGCACCGGAACTACTGAAGCCTGCATGCCTAGAGCCTGTGCTCTGCAACGGGAGACGCCGCCTCAGTGAGAAGCCAGCGCGCCACCGCGAGGAGTAGCCCCTACTTGCCTCAACTAGAGAAAGTCTGAGCCCAGCAACAAAGAGCCCAGGGCGGCCAAAAATAAATGCATTAATTGATTTTTTAAAAGGCATTAACTCTAAGAGAAGAAGGAAATTTGGGACATATAGATTTGTGAAAATTAAACAACACACTCCTAAATAACTGATGGAAAACCACAGGGAAATTAGAAGACAGTTTGAGATGAATGAAACAAATATACGATAAACCCAAACTGATGAGATGCAAGTAAAGCAGAACTTAAAGGGAAATATGTAGCCATAAATGCAGGTATTATATTGAAAAAGTAGAAAACTCTCAAAACCCATGACCTATTTTCACGCTTTAAAATATGAGAAATAAAAGATTTTTAAAACCCAAAATAATCAGAAAAAATGAAAATATTTTTAAAAAGAGTGGAAACAAATGGAACAGAAAGAGAAAATAGAAAAAAATGAAACAAAAAGTTGGCTCAAAAGAGCAATATAGATGACAAATATTTAGCTAGATAGACCAAGAGAAAAATAGGTAAGACTCAAGTTACTAAAACCAGGAATAAAATTGGGGACGTAACTACTGAATTTACAGAATTAAACAAAATTAGAGATTCAGTCGGAGAAGGCAGTGGCACCCCACTCCAGTACTCTTGCCTGGAAAATCCCATGGGCGGAGGAGCCTGGTAGGCTGCAGTCCATGGGGTCTCTAAGAGTCGGACATGACTGAGCGACTTCACTTTCACTTTTCACTTTCATGCATTGGAGAAGGAAATGGCAACCCACTCCAGTATTCTTGTCTGGAGAATCCCAGGGATGGGGTCGCACAGAGTCAGACACGGCTGAAGTGACTTTGCAGCAGCAGCAGCAGAGACTCAATAAATAGAGTACACCAACAAATTACATGATCTAGATGAAAGGGACAAATTCCAAGAAATCCAAATCCCCAAAGGTGACTGAGAAAATCTGAAGAGACCTATAACAAGAAATTGAGTTACTAATTTTTTTTAATTCCACAAAGAGAAGCCCAGGCGCAGAAAGTTTCACTAGTGAACTTTCACAAAGATTTAAAGAAGAAATAACCGTATGGGCCTGAAACTCATCCCAGGATTTGCTTCGAGGGAGGCTGAGATGGATGCAGAATGGAAGAGAGATGACAGCATTCAAGTCTGAGGTAAGACTTGACAAGTTGAGTAACTAGATGCCTCCGCTGAGACAGAACCTTCGTGACCCCTCATTTTCTGTTTCTGGCTGAATGGAAGCAAGTGAATTTTCAATGAGAAGTACCACCTTCTCCATCTCCTGTTAGAACATAGATCCCAGACTCTATCCCACAGAGATAACGACACTTAGCTTTCTGACAACATCAGTTTACTTCTAATGACCATCTCTCGACGTCTTTCTTTAAAGGGCCTCAGTTAGAACTTGCAAGTTCTCAATCAAACATTTTAAGGGCAAAGAAACTTACTAAAGATGTATTTTTACACCCAACTGCTCTAAATGCCATGTTCCCGACGTACCCCTTTGGTCTGCTGATCAGCAGGGTCAGGTGAGACATTAGTGATGTTCCTCCTCTTCAAGGCCTGCTCATCCTTCTTGGCTTTCCGGAGCTCCAGGCTGACCGCAATCCTCTGCTGCCGCCTCGCCTAGTGAGGAGAAGAAGGAATGGGAGCCCTCAGAGCTGGGGGTGGGGGTCAGGCTGCCACCACAACTTGTCTTCAGAACACACTTCAAAGCATCTGATTTCACATTCACAGATGCAACAGGCTGAAGAGTTCAGATCACAGAGCCGGGCAACAGTCAGCTTGGTTCACCTCCCTGGCTTCCTCTTCCTCACCACCTCTAGAGAGTCAGTCTTCCAAAGTGAAGGAAGATTATGCCTGCCTGTTGGCAGGTGTAGAGACATCTGACCCAGGCATCCCATCACCCCAAATCTGAGTGCATCTTCACTGGTGCTAATTAGCCCCAGAAAAAGCAGGTTTGGGCCTGCCAGCTGTGGGGACCCAGGAGGGGCAGGGGACTGGAGGGAGCACCGAGGCCCCAGATGGCCTCGACCACTTCTGCTGTTGGGTAACAGCCTGTGTTTCATTCAAGCCTTGGGCTAATCCCAAGAGTTTTACTTGGACACCAGAGGAAGATGGAAATTCTAAAAAACCAACCAAAAAATAAATTCTTTTCTTCTTTTATCAGGCAAAACTCGGACTTCACAGTATTGAGAATCCTGGGGAAATGATCTAATCTTTATGGATAGATAAGTTTGGGGTTGAAGGCTTTAAAATATTGATTATAAGGAAGTTAGTGTGTATTAAATACTTGCAGTTCTTTAAAGAAGCTATTTAATCCTTTCTTGAAAATAGGGCCAGGGGGAATTCCCTGGTGATCCAGGGGTTAGGACTCGGCAATTTTACTTCTGGGCCCCTGGTTCAGTCCCCGGTCTGGGAGCTAAGATCCCACAAGCCACATGGTGCGGCCAAAAAAAGAAAAGAAAACAAGGTCACTGTGGTGTTATCTGGAGAGGCGGGGACACACTGGGGGCCTAAGGAGCCGGTTGCTGTGCTGGTCCCATCACTAAGTGGCCTTTCCCCAAAGAGGGCTCTGTATCTTTGGCTTCTACCTTCTCATCTCCTGACCCTTCCCCCTGCTGTCCACATACAGGGTTCCATTCCTGCGTTCTAACTGGTTCCCTTTAATCTGCGGTGGTCTTGGAAGACAGACAAGCCACATTTGTTGGAAGGGTATAAGCGAAAGGAAACTGGCTCTGATAGTGTCCTAACTGGGCAACTGTGACCTAGCGCTTTCCTTATCCTCAGCTGCCTTTCAGATTCCCAAGTCATAGCCAACTTGATACATAGATATAGGACATAGAGATAGACAGGAAACCTGGAGACCAGAGAAGCTGAATGAGGGTTAGATTCACACACAGCACAGACTCCCTGACCCAGGCCTCATGCTCAGCCCAGTAGAGAAAGCAGTGTGGACCTTTCACACCTGAGTTCTATCTCTTTACAAAGCATGCTTGCCGGTACTTGTATTCCCAACATCTCAGCTCCATGGTGAGCCCCCCTTGACATGCAGGACTGCAGGTAAGCATCTATATGCCAGGCACTTGATGCTGCTACCCAGACCCCTGGAGGTAGGTTATCAGCCCTGTTTTATACATGAAGAAACTGATGGTCTGAAGTTTAATAGTTTCAAGACCACATGGAGACCCTAATTTGAGTCTACAGTTGTCCGACAAAGTCCATGAGGCTTGATCCTCCCCACCTTTAATATTTTATTATAAAAATTTCAAACATACGTAAAAGTTAAAAGGATTATTCAATGAACATCCACGCACTTACCCACAATGAACACTCTGCAATACTTGCTTGGTTACCCTATCTTCTCCCACCCTTCACTCTATTTTTAATGCATTTCAACCATATGCCTTTTCTTTTGTGTGCAGTATGTGGGATCTTAGTTCCCCAACCAGGGATCAAACTTGCAATCCCTATAGTGGAAGCATGGAGTCTTAACCACTGGACCACCGAACTCATCCCTGACAGAGTAAGGCATTCCTTCATACTCACAGATGCATCTTTGCCCCGATACTTAAATTTTCTCAGCCTCTCTTCCGGAGCATCCAAAGTTGGCATGTTGACTGGAAAAAGTAAAGCACCTGTAGGTAGTTTCAAAGAGATTTTCAGGGCCCAGTATGTGGTTACTATGTTAAAGCCATCCAGACTTTAAGCCCTTAAAGGACCCGCAGCCAACAGGGAGCAGACTCAGGAAGTCAGCATCCATAGGCATCACACGCCAGCTGAGTAGGCAGTGAGCATCATGGGAGTTCAGAGGGGACCAGCCCAGGGTTGCAGGGGTAAGGGAAATGTACTGCTTTGGGGGACACTTTGGTTTGAACTATATTTTGATGGCTAGGGTAGGCTGGAAGGAAAGCAGAGAACCCTTCCATGCGGTGGGGTCCAAGGACTTCTGTATAGAGCATATGTGCAGGATGCAGAGGGGCCCAAGCAGGCTATGACATGAAGACGGTCTTCTCCTTCCACACAGGCACGTTAGTTTAGGACTTTATTAAGCATGACCCACTCCTAATCCTTTGGAAGGCTTCCTCCACCAGGTCCAGCCCATGGTCATCTTTCACCCACCCACACCCTGGCAACTGCCTCCACACTCTTCTCCCTGCTTCTACTTCTGCTGTGTTCCAATCTGTTCTCGACACAAAGCCATGCAATCTTTTAAAAAGAAACTGACCATGTAATTTCCCCCCCGTTTCCCCCACCCTCAACTGGATGCCCATTGATCTTAGAAGAAAACTCAGATTCACCAAGATGCCCACCCTTCACAAGCTGGCCTCAGTCTCCTTGCCCCAACAACGCTTTCCTATTTAAGAAGCTAAGTATCTTCTCAGTCAGTCTGTTTCATTTTCTCCACAGCTTTTACCATCACCCAGTATTTTCTCGTTTGTGCATCTTCCCCTCCAAACTCCCAAGGACAATAGGACCGTGAGTGTCTTAGCTACGATTCCTCAGCCCCTTCACAATGCATGGCATGTAGTAATACTTGTTGGATGAGAGCAGTGAGCAATAAGCTCACAAAAGGAGTTGGCCCTCCATCAGAGGAGGTTATTCAAATTGAGCCAAGATTGGACTTTCTACAGGGCAGTATGGAATGACCTTTCTTACAAGTGTGCAGTGAATATCCATCTAAGTATACAGGATGGGCTGGACTACATGATACAAAGAGAAAACTGGATGCAGACAACTAACAGACTCTTCTTGAGAAGAGAACAGCTGGGAATAATTCTGGTGGGAACAACTAATTTAGACATATCAACTTGGATGGGATGGTGTAGACAACTTGGAGAATTCTGTGAGGAGAGAGCCAAGGAGAGAGAAGAGGAACTTTGAGTGAGAACTGAGCAAGAATTGAGTCTTGGTGACACCGGCATTAGGGTCCAAGAGAATGAGGGCTGCTCTGCGTGGCAGTGAAGAAGGAAGAACTGAACTGTGGTGTTGGAGAAGACTCTGAGAGTCTCTTGGACTGCAAGGAGATCAAACCAGTCCATCCTAAAGAAAATCAACCCTGAATATTCACTGGAAGGACAGATGCTGAAACTGAAGCCAAAATACTTGGGCCACCTGAGGCAAAGAGCCAACCCATTAGAAAAGACCTGAATGCTGGGAAAGATTGAAGGCAAAAGGAGAAGGGGGTGGCAGAGGATGAGATGGTTAGATCGCATCACTGACTCAATGAACATGAATTTGAGCAACTCCAGGAGACAGTGAAGAATAAGGAAGCCTGTTGTGGTGCAGTCCGTGGGGTCGCGAGGAATCAGACACAACCTAGAGACTGAACACACACACACACACACATGTATAACTGAGTCATTTTGCTGTACATCTGAAACTAACACAACATTGTGAATTGTATGACAATAAAAGAAACTTTAATGAAGTAACATTAACAGTAAGGGAGACAGCGAGCCCTCTTTTGCAAGTGGGGAAATCATCCCAGGCACCACTTGCCAAAGTTCTCACAGCCGTTAAGCCTCAGAGCCGGGAATTGGCCTAGGTCTGACTCCTAAGTCATGTTTTCCTTCACTAAGCTTTGCAGCCCATACTCTGTAACAAAGTCAGATTAGGAAACATCAAGTCTCCTAACACACCAAGGCACCTAACGCATGGGGGAGATAATGGAAAACAGGAAAGCGCACATTTTAGGCAATGGAAATAGCAGAGGCCACTTCTGAAACACTCCAGGTTGCCACCTCATTGCTGCATCTCGCTGTTAACTGAACCCACCAGCTCAGTTTGTGAGACCGTCTGGATGTGCACAAGAGGCTGGTTTGGTACACGGGGATGAAATGCTTTTGCTTCTGGGGAAACCCGAGGCAGGGCCTCATTCTAGGACTGTTGCCATGGGAACCACGCATCCTTCTGCCACGTCCCAGAAGGTATGGCCGTAAGGCACCTGGGAAGTACTGGGTTTAAGATGGTCACCACTTTCCTTCAAATTAACTGTCAATGGGGATTCCCTGGCAGGCCAGGGGTTAGGACTCCGCAATTTCACTGCTGTGGGTTCAATCCCTGGCGGAGGAACTAGGATCCTGAAAGTTGTGTGGTGCAGCCAAAAAAGAAAGAAAGAAAACAAAAATAGAGTGGAAGGCCAGTATCAGATGGCATAAGGAGATAAAGCTCAACTTCCGATCAGAGTCCTCCCCTCTCCCCAAAGCAGTTTGAAAGGCACAGATGTGGCCATGCCACCTCATCTGGGGACATTCTGCAAAGCCACTTGCAAAGTCAATGCTCCTGGTTTCACAAACTTCTCTCCTCACAGCTCAAACGCGCTTCCTTCCCCTCCCCATGGCTATTTGTAGCACCAGGAGCGCTGGCCACCCCATCATCCTTTGCCAGTAGGATGAGAACACCAAGCTGGAGGCTTTGAATTAGGCACCGAAGTCAAAGTCAGTACCTTTCTTCACCCAGTGTCTAAGTTTGAGATCCAGAGAAAGCCAAACTGGTTACTTAGGCAAACATCATCCATTTGGGGGGCTGATACCCCTCCCCTAACCTTAGGCCATCACTGCTGCTTTCCACATAGTACGAGACCCCTTCCCTGGATGTCAGGTGGCAAAAGCCCACCCAAGGGACCCTCCTGGGCCATTTTTAATTAATGTCACTGAGTTACTTTCTTTGATTGGGGCATTACAGGCCACTCAGTTTTTTCTATCATTTCCTAGATCTAGTCAAGCTTTGCCACTGAGCATCTTTCGTGAACCCAGAACCGTTTTAAATTAAGATATGTCTCATCACCCCAAGCTTGGCTTCTGCAAGTACAATTTTTCTGATTCTAAATTAACGCATGTTCACAGCTTCAGAAAATGAAATACTTCAGAAGCACAAAAAGCATTAACTCCCAATAACCCCACTCCTCCCCCAAAATTAACCTTTAAAAACCCATACCACCACCCTCTACGCATCCTAGCCGCTCTGCATGAGCCCCAGGGTGCTGATCACAGGAGGGGAGCTGATTACAGACACAGTTAGAGACACGTTCATTTCTTCACTTCGTCTGTACTGGGGACATCTTTTGATGTGTTCAGATCTACATCATGAACAGCTGCTTCTTCAAACAAATTGGGATTTAAGTGAAAACCATGCATTTGGTTGGAGTGAGTGAGGTTTATTCTCCAGGAAGGACTGAGCAAACCTTGGCTCCAAGGTCAGCAAACGGGCACTTCTTCCCTGGATGGGGCTGGAGTGGGGCCCCTGGGGGAGGGACATTCTCCAGTTCCAGGGACCACCCCACCTCCGAATTCACTCCAGGCTGGAGGCAGGGAGCCATACAGCCAGGCTTCCCTCCGGGGCCCACCCTGACCAAGATGGGAGGCATGTGTCACAGCAAGAAGGAGGCAGGTGACCAGGCTTCTTCCCATGACCCACCTCCAAGGCTGCAGAAGGCTTTGTTCCTCAGGTGAAAACTTCCCAGGGGTATTTCCAGGAGAGGAACACTAGAATACAGGTCTGCAAGCTACTGTGTGGTTGATGCAGCCCCAGGCACCCTGCCACCCCCTACCACCCGAGCTCTGCAGGGTGAGCAGCCCCCAACAGTCACCACCCCCTCCCACCACTTCTGAAAACAAGCCAAGAGCCACTCGGCACAGCGTCTGCCAACCAAGGCTGAAGTTCGACAGAGAAAGGCCCCGCCTGGGCCTCCTGGGAGCCACTCCTCGGGGCAAACCACTGGCGTGGCAGAGGGCAAAACGCAGCAGCCTCTCCAGGGGCCCCCAAACTGCCTCTAGGGTCCGGGTGCCCTCACGCCCAGAGACAACCCTCCAGTCGCCCATCACTCACCTGGTAGGGAGCCGCAGTCTCCAGCCTGCTGGTCGGCCTTAAATGCCCTCAGCAGGCGGCACAAGTTTGGGGGGCGTTTGGTCCCACCCCACGGCTGGTTCCTGACCAATGCTGGCGGCTCTTGGAATCACGTGAGGTATTTTGCACCGCCCAGTCGCCAGGGCCCCGCCCCAGGAGCTGACTGAGCTGGTCAAGGAGGGAGGTTTGCATCTCCAGGTGATTCTCACGTCCCAACGACCTACAGGTGGGAGGGAGCCTCAGAGGCGCCCCGTATTCAGGTGCTACAGCCTTGAAGACCCTCAGACGGCCGATCAAGAGGCGAGGGGCAGGGACATCTCCCTCCAGGAAAGGGTTTGCATTCTGGGTGTTTGAGGCTTCTAGGATCTGGCTAGATTTAGTGGCCTCATCCTGCAATTGGAGGATTAGGTTTAAAGCTGCTGTTGAATAGTTAACGAATGTTTCTTCCCAAGGCAGGCAAGAAGATTGGGAGGTGGTGAGAATGGGTCTGCTTCATACTGAAATGGAAATAGGAACACAATTTTATGTATTTCTTCAACAAATATTTATTGAGTCCCCACTTGGAAGAAAATGGCAACCCACTCCAGTAGTCTTGCCTGGAAAATACCATGGACAGAGGAACCTGGCGAGCTACAGTCTATGGGGTCACAAAGAGTCCGAAACGACTGAGTGACTAAATAACTGTGTGCCAGGCCTGGCTTGCAGCAGTGAACAAGATGACCTGGTCCCCAACCTTCCAGCAGGAGCAGAGATGGGCGCTCCCAGTAGAGTGGGAATAGGACAGCAATTGGGGTAGGGGCAGTCAGGGAGGGCTTCCTGGAAGAGGTGATGCTTGAGCCAAGTCTTCAGGAAAAGAAGTTAGTGGGTAAAAAAACTATGAAAAAAATCCTCCAGGCAGAGGGAAGCGCATTGAACAAGGCACTGAGGCAAAAAAAAACTGGTCATGGTTCCCTTGGGAACAGAGGTCATTTGGGATTGCTAGAAGGACACTTGGGTTGGGTGCCAGGGCAAAGATGGCCTGGTGTACAGGGGAGGGGCAGAGGGAGCTGTCCTCTCTGGTCCAGGCAAGAGGGGGTTGCACTGTCTGTTGTTTATTCTCTTTTAAGTTGTGTCTGATTATTTTGCAACCCCATGGACTGTAGACCCCCAGGCTCCTCTGTCCATAGAACTGTCCAGGCAAGAATACTGAAGTGGGTTGCCATGCCCTCCTCCAGGAGATCTTCCCAACCCAGAGATCAAATACATGTCTCCTGCATTGGCAGGCAGGTTATTCACCACTGAGCCACCAGGGAAACCCTTGTACTGTCTGTACGGGATTTAAAATCAATGATAAAATCAATTGCGTCTGTTTGCTTTTTGAGCCAGGAATTCCAGTGTCCATGGACTGTGCCTACCTTGTTACTCACTCTCTGAAGGTGTTTGGATTTCATCCCGAGAGCAGCCCCTGAAGGCCCCAGCAGGGCTGCATTCTTTGACTGATTTTTACTTTTTTTTTTTTTTAATTATGAAAAGTTCCAAATTTGTAAATGTGGAGAGAAGGGTACAAATGGATCCTCAGGGACACCCAGGCCCTATAATCACCAATGCCATCTTCTTTCCTCTCCCCCAACCTTTTTTATTATGTATTTATTGATTTTGGTTGGTGTGTTTTAAAGGAAATCATCAGACATCATATCATTTCACCTGTAAATATTCAGAATGAATCTCTGAATCTCTGACAGACAGACTTAAGAGCTAAAACCAGAATATCATGATCGTACCTACCAAAAGCAACCATCATTCTTCAAGGGTCAGTTTATAACATTTAGGCTAGCCTTGGGGGCGAGGAGTAAGAGGAGGACTATTAATCCAGGAGGGGCTGGAAAGAGGAGGTGTTTGGCCTCAGGACCCCGGGGTTTCGGCAGGGGAGGGAAGGCAAGGTTCCAAGTGGGTGAAGCGGGGAATTCAGGTTTGGACCCACACACCCAGGTTCCTGGAGAACCGTGAGGTACGGTGCAGGCAAAGCCAGTCGGCTCAGAGCTAGGATGGGACTTGGTGAGCCGTCAGAGGCAGTGGTGGCTGACAGTGACAGAGATGTCAGTTAAAATTGTGGTTTCCACTGCTGTATTCAAAATATTCAAAATGGACAATGGACAAGGACCTACTGTATAGCACATGGAACTCTACCCAGTATTATGTGCCAGCCTGGATGGGAGGGGAATTTGGGAGAGAATGGATGCATGTATAAGCATGGCTGAATTGCTTCACTGTTCACCTGAAACTACCACAATGTTGTTAACTGGCTATGCCCCAATACAAAATAAAAAAGTTTAAAGTTTGAAAAAAAAAACAACAACTGTGGTTTCAAACCGAGGTGACTGGTGAGGGATGGTGTCAGAAAAGAAGGGTTTGGGATGACTTAGAGGAGGCCTGACCACCCACGGGATCTAAGGATCCAAGGCCTCCCTGTTCTGCCCAAGGCATTTGAGACAACCCACCTCTGTCCACCTGCACGTGGACCCAGGCCTGATGGTGACCTTCTCACTTCATCACAGCCATCCCCGCCTTGGCCTGTGCCCCTCCAGGCTTTTACATACACACAGAGCTGACAGATCCTTTAAATATTTAAGTCAAGTTACATCACACTGCTCAAACATTCCAGTGCTCCCCAGCATCCCTCCAATTGCCTGTGAGGCCCTTCAGGCTCTGTCTCGCCCTTCCCCATCCTTCTGGTTTCACTGCCTCTGCGCTCTGCTCCAGACACCCTGGCCTCCTCCTGGCCCTGCAAACACATCAGGACCGCGCCAGCCTCAGGGCCTTTGTGCCTGCTGTTCCCTGGGCCTCCCTCACTTCCTTCAGGTCTCAGCTTTCAGAGACCACTCCTGGTCACCCTATCTAAAATCAAGTTCAGTCCAGTTCAGTCACTCAGGCATGTCTGACTCTTTGCAACTCCATGGACTGCAGCAAGCCAAGCCTCCCTGTCCATCACCAACTCCCGGAGTTTACTCAAACTCATGTCCATTGAGTCAGTGACGCCATTCAACCATCTCATCCTCTGTCGTCCCCTTTTCCTCCCGCCTTCAATCTTTCCAAGCATCAGGGTCTTTTCAAATGAGTCAGTTCTTCACATCAGGTGGCCAAAGTATTGGAGTTTCAGCTTCAGCATCCGTTCTTCCAATGAATATTCAGGACTGATTTCCTTTAGGATGGACTGGTTGGATCTCCTTGTAGTCCAAGGGACACTGAAGAGTCTTCTCCAACGCCACAATTCAAAAGCATCAATTTTTCAGCGTTCAGCTTTCTTTATAGTTCAACTCTCACATCATACATGACTACTGGAAAAACCATAACTTTGACTAGACGGGCCTCTGTTGGCTAAGTAATGCCTCTGCTTTATAATATGCTGTCTAGGTTGGTCATAGATTTTCTTCCAAGGATCACGTGTCTTTTAATTTCATGGCTGCAGTCACCATCCACAGTGATTTTGGATCCCCCCAAAATAAGCTCTGTCACTGTTTCCACTGTTTCCCCATCTATTTGCCATGAAGTGATGGGACCGGATGCTGTGATCTTAGTTTTCTGCATGAGCCTCCTCACTAACCCTGTATCCATATCAGACTTATTTCATCCTGTGGGTCTCCCGGGTAGCACTTGCTAACATCTGAAATACTATATGTTCCCTTACTTATTTTCCATCCCTACCCCTGAAACGGAACAAAAGTTCTATGAGGGCAGGAGTGTTGTTTGTTTGCTCATCCCCACGGCCAGGAAGCGCCATTGCTGGTTGTATCTGCTGAATGCCTAAGCGGGCGTGCTGGCTTCAGAGCCAGGCTCTCCGCCTGCCCCGTGGTGCTCTGGGTGCCCCCCTCCATCACCCGGAATGTACCCTGGTGTACCATGGGGCGTGCTCAGTATCCTTCCCCAGCCAAGCGTTGAGCCAGCGTCCTTTGAATAAATCTCATTGCCTTATCACACAGAGCCCACAGTCGCCACCCAGAGGGTTGGAAAAGCATCAGGCAGATCCTGATGTCCTCCAGTGGAGGCCGCTCCATCCTCTCCGACTCCTATTGCCCCAATCGTGGGGAAGGGCCACACCATCCACCAAGACGGGGGGCCTGACCTCAGCCTCCCCTTCCACCCCCTTCCTCCACAGCCCCACCCTCCACTGAGGCCCGCTCTTAGACCCTCCCGACCTCTGCTCGGGGCTGACCCCCAGGGGCCAGCTGCCCCCTGGTCTGGAAGCAGGTTCCTACAACACCTTCCCAGCAAACTCCTACCTGGATGGGTTTGTTGACCTGTTGGTTTAACCTGCCTTGATGCTGCTAATGGAGGGATTACCAATCCCATTTCACAGAGCAGGAGGCTGAGGCTGCGATGTCGACGTGAATGACCTGAGGTCACACGATAGGAAGACAGGGTCTGTGTGGCCCCACCTTTGCCCCCGTGCTGGAGTCACACCTGACTCCCCCTTCTTTTATTTCCTTTCCTTTCATCCCTCCCTCCCTCCCTTCCTTCCTTCCTCCTTCCCTTCCCCCATTTTCTTATGGTTGTAAAATAGCATAACGTAAAATTGACCATTTTAACCATTTTTGAGCTTACAGAGTGGCATTAAGTACATTCACATTCTTGTGCAACCGTCCCCACCATTATCACCAGAACTCTTTGCATCTTCCCATACAGAAACTATGTCCCCTCTGAACACCTGCCCCCCCCCCCATCCTCCCCCCAGTCCCTGGCCCCACCCTTCTACCTTCTGTCTTTCCGGGTAACCCTTCTGGGCACTTCATATAAGTGGAATCGCACAATGCTTGTCTTCCTGGGACTGGCTTATTTCACTCAGCGTGATGTCCTCGAGGTCTGTCCGTACTGTAGCAGAGATCAGAATTTCCTCCCTTCTGATTTCTTCCTTTAAAACAAGAACACATTTTTCATGGTTTTGTAGCATCATTGACACTGTTACTTATAGTAGCCTCCCAGTGGTGGGGGAAGAGGGGGGGAGTATTTATCATTGACTGTGTTTATAATGGCCAACGCAGGGCAGTAGTGAATGCAGACGGATTTCCAGTCGGTTTTCATTTTTGTCTTTAAATCTTCTATGGTCAGGGTCCTTCCCGCTTGTTACCCACGTCCTCGGTCACCTGCTCAACCATCCCCCCAACTCTGTACATCACTGGTTATTTATAAATGCCTGTTCAGGTATATTACTAACATTTAAAGGGTTTTAAGAAAACCCAGAATTGGAGAATTGATGTCAGCGTTCCTCAGGGGATACAAGGAAGGTTTTGTCCTTGAGGTCAGTCTTTGGGAATCCGCGGCTCCTGATGAATGCAGCTGTCACCCTCCTTGGCTTCTGAGAGTGTGAGCCTGTGTGTCTGTGTATGTATCTCTGTCTCTGTAACTGTGTCTGTGTCTGTGTGTCTGTGTATGTGTCTGTGTGTGTGTCTGTGTGTGTCTGTGTGTGTCTCTATGGGTGTCTGCGTATCTCTGTGTGTCTCTGTGTCTGTGTATCTGTGTGTGTCTGTGTTTGCATGTATCTATGTCTCCGTGTCCGTGTCTGTGTGTCTGTGTGTGTGTGTATCTTTGGAGCTGTGTCTGTGTGTGTGCACACAGGTATCAGGAAGTCTTCAGGTCCTAGAGGGACTTCAGCATCCTAAGGATGCTGACCCAGAATGGCTCATTTCAGACTCCTGGGAGATGCGATCTGACCCAGAACCAGGAGATGAGAAAGAGTGGGGATATTAAGGAAATGAAACTGGTGGGGCAGGAAGACAGAACAAGGAAACCAGTCTGATTGTTTATCAGGTCTGAGGTTCGCCGGTAAAGTCTCCTCTACGCAGTATTTATTTCCTAAAAGCACGTTCTGTTTTCTGGGCTGTTCAGCATCGTCCTCCCAAGTTTCTCATCCACCTGGTTGTCCTAAGAATTTGCTTTCCTGGGGTGAGTTTCCTCCTCACTGAGGCCTGTGAACAGCAGAAGCACAACCTGTGCCGAGTCCAGGGTCCTGCTGCCTTTCTCCTGACCCCATGTGACCTCAGGAGCTGGGCCGTGGATAAGCCTCCTTTGGGAGCAGCTCCCGGGAGCCAAAGCTCCTCCTCCTCTGGGAGCCTGCTCTGTGCTGGCCTCCGTGAGCTGCGGGTGTGAACCCAGCAGGTTCCCTGCTGCTGGGGAACTGATAACTCCCAGCTGCCATTGCTCGAACACCCAGGTTGCAACGATCACATAAGACCTTTGGTCGACCATTTCTACCCCTGGCGTGACAGCTGGGTAAGGTGACATGAGCACCAGCTCAGAGAAGGGAGTGAGGTAGGAATTCAAAGACAGTAGTGTGTGTCCAGCACGCTGCTCCAGCTCCCTGTGATGGCTCTGTTAGGTAGTTAGAATGGAGGTGGCTAAAAGACAAGGAAGGGAGGAGGAAGGGAAAAGCCCACGAAAATAGAACAAAGGAAGGTCAGAGGACCGAGCGGGGACCTCAGGTAGAACAACGGCATTCCTCGCTAGCCCAATTTACCCAGGGCAGGCCCAGGGGGAGGAAAAATATATAAAAAGAGGAGCCAAAAGGCCAGGACTCTCTCTCTCTCTTCTCTTCTTGTCTTTTGGGTCGGCATGCCCTCACACCTTGAGGATGTATTTTCCTTTTATTCTCTAAATAAAACTGAGCTGTAACACGGAGCTTTAACACTGATCTGTCTGAGAGCTATAACATGGTCTGTCCGAGAGCCGAGAGCTGTAACACCGTCTGTCTGACAACTGTGACAGGCTGAGGGCTTTAACGTCCGTCGCTTCAAATTTTTGTTCTGATGAGACAGAACCGAGGAGATTACACTCCCCTGACAGCTCCGAGGCAGAAACGCTGTCCCCAAAGAGTACAGGAGAATACAGACAAGGTTCACAACAGCCCAGTCTGTGGCCCCAGAGGGAGTGACATAAATACGTGTTGAATGGATGGATGGATGAGTGAGTGAATGGATGGATGGATGGTGATGATGGATGGATGGATGGATGAGTGGGTGAATGGATGAATGGATGGATGAGTGAGTGAATGGATGAACAGATGGTGATGATGAATGGATGGATGGATGGTGATGATGGATGGATGGATGAGTGGGTGAATGGATGAATGGATGGAAGAGTGACTGAATGGATGAACGGATGGTGATGATGAATGGATGGATGGATGGTGATGATGATGGATGGATAGATGGATGAGTGGGTGAATGGATGAATGGATGATGGATGGGTGCATGGATGAATGAGTGAATGGATGGAGGATGGATGGTGATAATAGATGGATAAATAGACAGATAGATGGTTGTATGGATAGATGAGAGATTATTCAGCTAAACTGAGTTTTGAACCCACCAGTTTTTCAAACACTGGGCTGTGCTTGACCTTGGGAGAGTCACAGAAAGCAGAGATTCTCTCCTTTGGAAAACTAAGAATAAATACTTCTTGACAAAGAGGAATGATGCCAGACAGATAAAAAGTGAAAAAGACTTTTAGATGTGTTGAGACAATAAAATGAAAATGGCACAGTAGTGCCAAATGAAACCAAATGGTGGTACAGGTCTAGATGCAGTATGAAAAAGAAAGAAACACAGCTGGAGAAACCTCTGTGCAGCAGCTGTGACCACGATATTTCTGGGATTCCACGGACTACACAACTAGTTAGGAATTCTCCAGTTGGCTTGGAATCAGAGAGTTTTCAAGCTGGGCTGGTTTTGGAGAGCTCCTTGCCCAGGTCCAGCTTGTATCTGCCCCGATGCAGAGCACTGTGTTAGAGGAGCCGGTCTTGGGCCTCATCTTCCATTTCAGAGCCTGCAAGGACGGTTCCAGCAGTAGCCTGCTCAGGCTCTCCCCTCCTGAGATGACACTCCAGGATTCCAAGGGGTCTCTGGAGCGAGGAGCTATTTCTGGGCCCAGA
The DNA here is from genome assembly GCF_963930625.1 of Muntiacus reevesi. Lineage (NCBI taxonomy): Eukaryota > Metazoa > Chordata > Mammalia > Artiodactyla > Cervidae > Muntiacus > Muntiacus reevesi. Next base: position 178,580,324 of record NC_089250.1, read on the forward strand.
CTCTGTATGTATATTTGGCCTTCAAGGAGCACACTGTGAACCTTACTGCACCTGCGGAGGCCTCATCCGGCAACCCTCCTGAGAGGGCACTGCTCCTCCTCCAAGGAACCAAACAAACTGGGAATGCAGCTTCTAGAGGTGCCAGGAAGGACCCTCCAACCCCCACCCAGGGGCGAAAAAGCCAAAGGGAAACTCCTGAGACACCTCTGATGAACATTTGTCACATTTTTTTACACTAAAGAATAATTTCCAATCCTAAAAACCATCCTTCTCATTGAAAAAAAGAAAGCTTTAGGCAACACTGATAAATTTCAAGAGGGTTTAAGGAAAAAATCACCTGAAATCCCACCACCCAGAGCTAATGGGTCCGACCACCTGGCTGACGATCCTTTCAGATAAGCTCTTAGGGCCTCTGTTTAAACAGGTGCCATTCTGCAAAAAATGGGCTCGAGCTGTTCTATAGCCTTTCTTAAAAAAACAAAAACCAACAGTCCGCTGTCAGCCTTGCTCCATGCCAATGAATATGAATTTACATCGTCAGTTTGAAAACCATCCATTGTGCCTTTATCTCTCTTGATTTACAGTTCATAATTAGATTATGAACAAATCCCCTATGAATGGACATGTAGTTGTTTCCTGCTTTTCATCCTCACAAGAACATCCCACTAGCAGTCTCCTGCAGAATTTTCCCTTCTGCTCCCTTCTATGGAAAGCTATCTCAGAGATGCCTGCAAGAAGGAGAGAGGGAGAGAGAGCCGGAAAAAAGAGAGGAGGAGGGACTTCCTTGTGGTCCAGGGACTTAGGGGTCTCTCTGGCTCTCAACACAGGGGGCCCGGGTCAGGGAACCAGATCTCATTTGCCACAACTTACATGCCACAACTAAAAGTTCCCACATGCCACATCTGAGACCTGGTGCAGCCAAAATGAATGAATGAATAAGGAAATAACTGTGTGCTGTGCTAAGTCGCTTCAGGCACGTCCCATTCTTTGCAATCCCATGTGCTGTAGTCTGCCAGGCTCCTCTGTCTATGAGATTCTTCAGGCAAGAATACTGGAGTGGGTTGCCGAGCTCTCTTCCAGGGGCTCTTTCTGACCCAGGGATTGACCCTGTGTCTCTCACATCTCCTGCATTGGCAGGCAGGTTCTTTACCTCCAGCACCACCTTAAAGGAAGAGGAGAGAACAGAACGATGGTGTTTGGGCTTCTAAAGAGGTTCCCCAGAGGAGCTGAGGTGGCAGCCTGGGTGGATGGTATCTGGGGAGAGGTTGTTCCAGGCCCAAGGTGGGAGGGTGGGGCCTGAAGCCTGAGGCTTGACTCAGTTGCCCTTCTCCTGATCAGAAGGTTCCAGAACTTAGATCCCTAGAGGCATGGGTCCAGCGTGCCCTGGCCCCAGCAGCTCAACAATAACCTATATGTCCGAACCATGTGGAACGTAGAGCCGGGGTGATCAGAGAGGCTGTAATGAGCTGCTCCCAAAGGGGTGGGGATTGGGTTGCTGAGGACATGACTCTGTCGACACCTGTGAAAACCGGCTGAGGGTCACCAGGCAGGATAAATATATTCCAACTCTGGCCCTACCCCTGCCAGCCCCAGCCCTGAGCCTAGTTCTCAGAATCCATGGCTCCAACACTTGACCTTGCTCAGAGGAGCCCAATGTGCCCGGGGCATGCTGCCCAGGAGAGATAAGCAGAGGTACATGGAGGGGAGTTTCTTGGGGTCTTCATTTTGAGTCACATGGGAACATCCTTAATACGTAGGCAGCCTATTACCACTCAGCAACAATTTAAAGACAAGCCACAGCCTGGGAGAAAGTATTTTCATAGCATATATCCAACAACAGCCTTGGGTCTAGAATATACAAAGAGCTCTCAAAATTCATTAATAAGAAAATAGGGACTTCTTAGGTGGTCCAGGGTTTAAGACTCCATGCTCCACTGCAGGGGGCATGGCTTCCATCCCCGGTTGGGGAACTAAGGTCCCACATGTGCTTAGTTGCTCAGTCGTGTCTGACTCTTTTCGACCCCCTGGACTGTAGCCCGCCAGGCTCCTCTGTCCATGGGGATTCTCCAGGCACGAATACTGGAGTGGGTTGCCATGTCCACCTCCAAGGGATCTTCCCAACCCAAGGATCAAACCCAGGTCTCCCACACTGCAGGCAGATTCTTTACAGTCTGAGAAACCAGAGAAGCCCAAGATCCTTCATGGCATGGCCCAAAGAAAGAAAGGAGGAAGGAAGAAAGAGAGAAAGAAAACTATCTGATGATGAAAAATGGGCAAAAGACCTTAACAGACGCCTCACCTCATCTGCCATCTGGATGACAGATAAGCATGTGAGAAGATGCTCAGCATCATTCATTGATGATGATTAGTTACAAATTTTTAAAAAGCATTTGTGAGTCCACAACTGATCAGTTCATCAGTTCTGTGAAGTTAGAGGTAGTTGTTTTTATTATTATTAGTCCCATTTAATAGTGAAGAACTGGAGGCCCATGGAGGTGAAATGACTTACCCAAGGTCAAAAGTGAGACTCAGAGTCATAGAACTCCTTCCGCTTAAGAGCGCTCTGTGGTCTGAGAATGTTCTAGAAGCCAACACTTTGTATCCACCTGGACAAGGTCACATTTCTCCTTTTAAGTGAGGAGAGAAGACCATACCCAGCCACATGCCCTGCCATCATGGATGGACCAGCCTCATAGCAAGAGGGCCCTGGCACAGGGCTGGCCCCAAGGGGTGTGCAGCACAGAGTGACCGCTGAATCTCCAACAGCAGGGGTGCTCATAGGGCGGAAGGCCTGCCCGGTGGACCTTCCAGAGCTGGCATTTGGCTTTGTAGAAAGGGGGCCTATCCCAGGAGCAGCTGGCTCCGATCCAGGGTCTGGCACATGGTAGCAAACCTGTAGGTTTGGCTTCCTGGCTATGGATATGGACAGGGGTCCAATTAAAAAAAAAACAAAACTTAATTATTTAATAATTTGGCTGCATCGGGTCTTAGCTGTGCCACGTGGGATCTTTCATTGCGGCGCATGGACTCTCTGGTTGCCACATGCAGGCTTGATTGCTGCAGGGCATGTGGGCTCTTAGTTCCTCAACCAGGGATTGAACCCATGTCCTCTGCACCATAAGGGGGATATTCAATCTCTGGATCACCAGGGAAGTCATTAGAGGTCTGATTTTCATCGACTCACCTTGACTGAGAACTTCGCTCCATCCAAAGTTATGGATTGGCCTTGGTCCTGGCACGCAGGGACCCTGCAGGGGGCGCTGCGGGGGTCGGGGTGTGGTCCTCAGGCTGGAGAAGGAGCAGAAGGCATAGGATGGATCAAAGCACCTCTCCTCCGCCTTTTTCTCCCAGCTCCCCTGCCCGCCTCAGTCTGCCTCCCGCTCCAGCACTCAGCACAGTTCTCCCCGACCAGAGGCCAGTAGGCAACAGCGCAGCCTCCTTGGAGGCGAAGAGAGTCTAGCTAACTGTCGGCCCTTGCTGTCACATTCTAGTGAAGAATGTGACGCAGAGCTCCAGGGACTGCGGAAAGGAAGACAGGCAGGGGAGACCGTTGCATAAGGAGGAGCAGGCTTATTCTGCTGGGAGCAGAGCCCAGCCCTCTGTGTATGCTGAGCCCAGGGGCTTCCAGATGTAGACACCAAGTACAACTTCCATCTCCCTGAATAGAGTGTTGAGCTTGGAGTCACTGTTCCCATCAAAGTGCTCCAGCTTTCATTCAGTCAACAAATATTTTATTGATCATCTACTAGATGCCAGGCACTTTACAGGGATGAACTCAATTCTCCCAACAGCCTATTTAATTTCATGGCTGCAGCTACAAAATTAAAAGAGGTTTGCTCCTTGGAAGGAAATATATGACAGTGTATTAAGAAGCGGAGACATCACTTTGCCGACAAAGGTCCATCTGGTCAAAGCTATAGTTTTTCCAGTGGTCATGTACAAATGAGAGAGCTGGACTGTAAAGAAGGCTGAGCACCAAAGAATTGATGCTTTTGAACTGTGGTGTTGGAGAAGACTCTTCAGTGTTCCTTGAACTGCAAGAAGATGAAACCAGTCCAACCTAAAGGAAATCGGTCCTGAATATTCATTGGAAGGACTGATGCTGAAACTGAAGCTCCAATACTTTGGCCACCAGATGCAAAGAGATGATTCACAGGAAAAGACCCTGATGCTGGGAAAGATTGAAGGTAGGAGGAGAAGGGGGGACAGAGGATGAGATGGTTAGATAGTATCACCGACTCAATGAACATGAATTTGAGCAAACTCCAGGAGATAGCAGAGGACAGAGGAGTCTGCAGTCCCTGGGATCACAAAGAGTCAGACATGACCTAGTAACTGAACAACAAGAACCCTAATTTGTAACCACCGTTATCCTCATTTTATAGGCAAGAAAATTGAGGCAGGGAGAGCAGCAAGAGGCGGAATCTCGTTTCTGATTCTAGTTCTTTTATTAAAAAAAAAAAAATAACAGCTGTCTTTTATTAATTTAGTTTGCCCATCCCTTGGGGTATGCAAGATCTTAGTTCCTTGACCAAGGGTGGAACCCGTGCCCCCTATAGTAGAAGTGGGGCGTCCCAACCACTGGACCACCAGGGAAGTCCCATGAGTCCAAGTTCTTGACCACCACCCTGCAGTACCTCCCAGGAGAGAGATCAAGCCCTGTCATCACCACGCTTATGTTCTATGAGGACAAGACCCCCAAGTCACCTAGCAGATCTATAATGCATTGTTGGATAGTGATAAGTGCCAGGAAGAAAAACAAAGTCACGTCTCAGAGGCTGACTCCTGTGTGCTTTCTTGCAAATTGCTTCATATTCCTGAGCCTTGGTTTTCTCATCTGCTAAAAGCAGGTCATTTACTCATCCACCCGACCCACCTGCCCAGATTGTTGAAGGATCAAAATGAGCTCATGGACAAAGGAGCCCTTTGTTTTCATGGTTGAATCAACACCAACCCCTGACTCCACGAAATTCTCCCCCAGGGGATTTGGGTCAGCTTACCTCCTACAGAAAGACATCACTAGACTTCCCGCAGATACCTTTAGGAGCCAGACGACTCCAAGCCCAGTGCGATTCTTAATGTATTTTTATACGCAGAGAACAGTGCATGCGCTCACTTACTCTTGGTTACCTTGGGGGCCTTCCCCAGACCAAGCACACTTACTGAAATGGAACTTTCTGGCATGCTGACCATTAAAAACTCCTCCATGGAGACGTCCCTAGCGGTCCAGTGGTTGAGGCTCCACAATCCCAATGCAGGGGGCACGGGTTCAATCCCTGGTCGGGGAACTAAGGTCCTGCGTGCTGCACAGTGGGGCCAAATAAATAAATAAATAAAATGGAAAAAAAAAGATGTTTTTTTAAATTAAAAAATTTAAAGAACAAACCTTCCCCATGAGAAACTCAAACCACGGGATACCAGGGGGGCAGATGCTGGATCCCCTAGGTTTGCTTCAGGTCTGTTTGTCACCTGTGGGCCAGCTGATGCTCAGAGCTGACTCATTGGAAAAGACCCTAATGCTGGGAAAGATTGAGGGCAGGAGGAGAAGGGGGCGACAGAGGATGAACGACATCCTCTATCTGTTGAATGGCATGGACACCGTGTCCGACTCGATGGACACGAATTTGAGTAAACGCCGGGGGTTGGTGATGGACAGGGAGGCCTGGTGTGCTGCAGTCCATGAGGTCGCAAAGAGTCGGACACGACTGAGCAACTGAACAACGGCAACAACATTTTGCCACCCATCACCACCCTGTCCGGTGTCCCGGGAGGCTGGCCTCCCCTGGCCTCCCAGGTCCCTGCGCTCCCACTGGGTCTGGCTGGGCGGTAGCTGTGTCAGCCCCTAAGGGCCACGCTTTTCTACAGCTGTATCCAGCTGGCGTGGCTTTGCAGTCACCCCAGGGATGGGGGTGGCCCCTCACCATCCTCCGCTGGTTTCCCGTTGCACTGCCCCAATTAGCGTGTTGTCTCTTCATCCAACATCCTACAGCAGTGTGTTCTTTCTTGCTGGGTTCCCCCAGGCTGAAGAACCTCCTGTTGGGAAATATCCCTTCCCAGAACCATGGCGGGACAGGGTCCAGGCTCTTCTCACTGGCCTCTCACTCGTTAGCCGGATGAGAATCCCGAGGGAAGAAGCTGGGAGCGCCCCGGGCTCTGGGTGGGGCATTGCACTCTGAGGATGGACTCCAGGCTCTGGCTGCTGGGGAGGGGAGGAGGGCCCCCCTTGCCCCCCGCTTCCTCTCCTGGATGTCTGGGCGCTGTCCTCAAAGGCCTCCTCCTTGCTGTACCCAGAGAAGCGCCACTTTCATCTTTCACAACCCAGACTTTTGCACAAAGTTCTGCTCTTTAGAAGCCCTGCTGCTGAAGAGATGAAAAACAACCCCATCGGGTGAACAGACTCTGAAGAGCAGCAGGTGGGAGGGAACAGCCATGCTGGGAGGAGTCTCAGCCAAGATCTGATTTTTACCTTTGGGGAAACTAGGGCCCTGCTCAGGAGAAGTGAGGTTCATCCTCAGGTGTGAAGTATTCAGGCTGAGCGAGTGCTGGTAAAGGGTCGCTTGCCAATATGATTCTTCATTGATGGATTCCAGTTTTCAGAATACAGTGACATGCTCTAGGAATCAGGTGATAATAGAAAACATATGCAAGACATTACTATGTGCTAAACAAAAGGTTCTTTGGGTCTTAAGTAGTTGGTTCCCACGTCCAAACCTAGAGAGAAAACAGGGAAATTAGCTCTGTCTTAAGTGGGTTCCTTTTTCCTTTAGGAGTGAATTCAGGGATGTCCCTGGTGGTCCAGAGGTGAAGACTCTGTGCTTCCATTGTCGGGGGCCAGGTTCAGTCCCTGGTTGGGGAACTAAGATCGCACATGCCACACATGGTGTGGCCAAAAAGTAAATAAATAAGTGTGAATTGAGGCATCAAACCTAAATGTAAAAGTTAAAACTATACCACTCTTAGAAAAAAATGCTGGACAAATCTTCATGACCTTGAATTTGGCAGTGGGTTCTTAAATATGAAACCAAAACCACAGGTGGCAAAATTAAAAAAAAAAAAAAGATAAGTTGGACTTCATTAAAATTAACTTTTTGTAAAAAAAATAAAAAAATAAAAAAATAAAAAAAAATAAAAAAAATTAACTTTTTGGGGGGTAGGGGAAGGAAAGATTGGGAGTTTGGGATTAACAGATGCAAACTAGTAAATGTGTTAATAGGATTGATAAACCACAAGATCCTATTGTACAGGGCTTCCTGGATAGCTCATATAGTAAAGAATCCGCCTGCAATGCAAGAGACCCCGGTTCAGTTCCTGGGTCAGAAAGATCTGCTTGAAAAGTCATAGGTTACCCACTCCTGTATTCTTGGGCTTCCCTTGTGGCTCAACTGGTAAAGAATCTGCCCGCAATGCGGGAGACCTCGGTTCAATCCCTGGGTTGGGAAGATCCCCTGGAGAAGAGAAAGGCTACCCACTCAATATTCTGACCTGGAGAATTCCATGGACTGTACGGTCCATGGGGTTGCAAAGAGTCGGACACGACTGAGCGACTTTCACTTCACTCACTGTATAGCATAGTGAACTATATTCAATATCCTGTCATAAACCATAATGAAAAAGAACATGAAAAGGAGTATATACGTGTAACTGAGTCATTTTGCTGAACAGCAGAAATGAACACAAGGTTATAAATCAACTACACTGAAAAAAAATTAAAATAGATAAATAAGAAAAAATAAATAAAATTAACTTTTGTGCATCAAAGGACATTATCAGAAAACTGTAAAAGCCCACAGAATGGGAGAAAATATTTGTAAATCATATATATGATAAGGGTCCAGTATCTAAAATATATAAAGAACTCTTCCAACTCAACAACAGAAAGACAAACCAATTTAAAAATGGGCAAAGGACTTGACATTTTTCCAAATATATGCAAGTGACCAATTGTGAGGCTGCCAGGGTTAATACCATGACAGGCAGCCTGGACCTAAGTTTTAGCTTTCCCCGAAATGGTAAGATTCCCTACCCCCATCAGGTAACCTGGAGCCAGCCAATCAATATGCGCCCAGTAAGAAACAAAGGGAGAGCTGAAAGAGCCCGCGAACGCCCAGGTTTGAAAAAGCCCGTGAAAGTCTGTACCAATAGAATTGCTTTGCAAACATGTAACCAATCCGCTTAAGCCAGCTACTAATTGATTATGCATATCTTATAAATTTGCGTAACAGCTTGGGCTCAGGGCTTTTCTGACCCTGCACCACTGTGATGGGTGAGGCAGAAGGCCCTGGCTTGAGTCAGTAATAAACTTCCCTTTTTTTGCGAGTTGCATTGTCTTGGAAGCCTTCTCTCTTCCCGCTCGGGGATTCGGACATCGGGCATAACACAATGAGCATATGAAAAGATGCTCAACCTCATCAGGCATCAGGGAAATCTATATGAAAACCATAATGAGACACCACTTCCCACCCCTAGGACGTCCATAGTTTTTGTTTTTGTTTTTAAGGAAAATAACAAATGTTAACGATGTATGTGTATTAGCTGCTCAGCCGTGTCCGACTCTCTGTGACCCCATTGACTATAGCCCACCAGGCTCCTCTGTCCTTGGAATTCTCCAGGCAAGAATACTGCAGTGGGTTGCCATTTCCTTCTCTAGGGGGATCTTCCTGACCCAGGGATTGAACCCAGGTCTCCCGCATTGCAGGCAGATTCTTTATCACCTGAGTCACCAGGGAAGACCAAATGTTAGGGAGGATGTGGAGAAATTGGAACCCTTGTGAATTGCTGGTGAGAAGGTGAAATGATTCAGCCTCCTGTCGAAATAGTTTGGTGATTCCTCAAAAAATTAAACATAGAATTACCAAATGGCCCAGCAATCCCATTCCTAGGTAAATATCCAAAAGAACTGAAAACAAATACAGGTACACCTTTGTTCATAGCCGCACAATTCGCAGCAGTCAAAAGGTGGAAACGAGGGACTTCCCTGGTAGTCCAGGGGTTAAGAATCTGCCCTGCAATGCAGGGGACACGAGTTCAATCCCTGGTCAGGGAACTAAGATCTCCCATGCGGCGGGGCCGCTGAGCCCACACGCCACAACCAGAGAGCCTGTGAGCCACAGTGGAAGATTCCACATGATGCAACAAGGATCCCATGTGCCCCAAAAAGACCTGACACGACCAAATAAAAAAATTTAAAGAAAAAAAAAAAAGGTGGGAACAACCTAGATGTCCATCAGTGGATAAATGGATAAAGAAACTGTATTCCGTCACGCAATGGGTGCAAAGGATGATTATTCAGCCCTAAGAAGGAGTGAAGTGCTAATACATTCTACAATGTAGATGAACGTTGAAACCATTATGCTAAATGAAAGAAGCCAGGCACAAAAGTCGTTGTACGCCACTGTACGGTTCTACTCCTGAAATTCCTAGAAGAGGTAAAACCGTAAAGACAGAGAGCTGACTGGTGACTGCCTGGGGCTGGGTGAGAAACTGTTTGATGGTTTGTAGATTTCCTTTTGAGCTGATGAAAATGTTTTCAAACTGTTAATAGATGGAGGTGGTAAGCAGCTACAGGACATTGAGAATATACTAAATGCCACTGAGTTAGTTACTTAAAATGGTTAATTTTACATTTTGTTAGTTTTGTATCAATTAAAAGAATAGTGAATTAGGGATCAGAGGGTGGAGATGGGGTGATTGCAGATGCCAATAAGGAAGTTCCCTGGAGAAATTTCTCCCTCCAGACCCAGAGAAAATCACAAAGAATTCTTGCTGTGCTTAGTCACTCTGACTCTTTGCGGCGACCCGTGGACTGCAGCCTGCCAAGCTCCTCTGTCCATGGGGATTCTCCAGGCGAGAATACTGGAGTGGGTTGCCATGCCCTCCTCCAGGGGATCTTCCCAACCCAGGGATCAAACTCAGGTCTCCTGCATTGCAGGTGGATTCTTTACCTTCTGAGCCATCAGGGAAGGACTCTTAAGGTCCTTCCATCCCCCTTTAAGGATGGAGAAGACATGCCCTAAGAGGACAGGGATTTGTTCAAGGCCTGGAGAGCAAGGAAAACCACAGAAGAATTAGAGGTAAAGATTCAGAACTCAAAGTTGGCATTGTACCATGGTGTCCCATGGGCTCTGCTGGCCATGGTGGGCTGGAGGGGGCCCATGACCACTATCAGATGAGGGAAGTCCAAGCTCACACTTCTGACCTGAGCATATGAAAGGGACTGAGTCATCAACCAGCTGTTATCCAGGCTCATCCATGCCCAAGGCCTTGTATGAGCCCACCCACGTCTTCTTCCTTGAGCGTAAGCCCCCTGCACGGTGCAATTACAGTTTTAAGAGGAAAACTCATTAGCCACCTCTTCTATTTCTGCCCACTGCCTGCACCCCCGGGCTGAGGTCATCAGTTTCCCCACAAAGGCAATGGGAGGAAGGCAAATGTACTAGCAGCAGGGCATTTAATGATCCCCGCGGAGGGACCCAGGAGCGTCTAGTCAAGCCCTGGAAGGGGAGGCCTGCTGAGCCCGCTGGAGCCCTGGAGGGGTTCTTTTCTTCTTTTTTAAGTTTTGCTGGCTCAGACCTGCTGGGCAGGTATCAAAGGGAAAGGCCAGCCTCTGGGGGGCACCCAATCTCTTCCAGTGTGGTCTCAGGTGAGTACCACAGAGGTGACTGGGGGAGGTTGGGAATGGGGAGGGGGTGCCATGGAGAAGCCGCCCAAGGAGAGGAGATGTAACAATGAGAGATTCGCAAGGGGGAGCGGGGAGGAGGCATTTCTTGAGGGGCTGCAGAGTGGGCACGTCACTCAATGCTCCCAGGGCTCTGAACCTAGGGGACAGGAGAGAGCCGCCTCGTTCCACAGCGAGACAGGAGCAGAGGGGTTTGAACCGCGATCAGCCCCACTCCACTGCACAACCCAGCTCCCACCAGGGGACGGAGGGGATGTTGGATTCAAGCTGGGTTCAATCCCCACCACCCACTTCCCACACTGTGCAATGCATCTCTCCTCTTCTTAAGACACTTTAAGCTTTTGTGTCCCATGCACTGAATGTTTTTTCTCTGTTTTGTGGTTTGTGGTTTTGAAAAATGGGTCTTGTTATCAAAGATGCCTGGGAAAAGCAGTTGTCTGGGGGGCAGGGAGCAGGAGTTGTTTAGATGCAGAGGGCCCTGGAAGATGCGGTCACAACTGAGCAGGAGGCTGGTGGCCACTGAGAGGGGTGGTTCCTGGTGTCAGAGGCCTGCACGGCCCTCAGGGTTCCTGGTCCCAGGGATCTGTGCCCCAGGCCACGAGGCCAGGACAACGGCCAACACACCTTAGCCTGTGGTTTGTGGCAAAACCACCACAAAAAAAAAATACAAGCTACTTAATTGGAATAAAGGAGAATTTCTGACCTCTCCTCCCCAATTAGGACAATTGAAAAGGAACCCAGAATAGAGACAGGAGTAGTTGTTCTGTTTTCAAGACAAATCGAATGCATTTTAAAAAATCTGACCTTGCGGGTACTCGCATTTTCTTTTCATGTGGATTTTGGTCTCATCTCCCTGGTGACTTCCATCTATGTCAATCAGAACCACTAAAATGAGACCACAGAAAGGCAGTGTGATCGTGCCGCCAGGGACAGCAAATGACAAAAGGAAGTTTATGTCGAGACAGCATATCTTCCAGAAAGGGGGTTGGGGGACGCCCAGCGAGGCCGCTGAGCTGCCCAGGGTGACTGGGGCAGAGCCGAGAGCCTGGTCTCCTAGATGCTGGACGAAGGCTGTCCAAAGCTACTGGGGACCTCCCAGCCCCATGCTCCCCGTCAGAGATGGGACTCTGGGGGGATCAGGTAGGGTTCCCACCCTGGGCTTGGGGGTCTTCAGTAGGAAAACAACTGCATCGTGATGTTCACTACCTTTACCTGAAATGTATCATTTCCTCCCCTTTCTAACACAGGTGACAAGTCACAATCATATTAGCAGTGCCTGTGACTTTGTCAGCAATGGAAATCACCACTATTTTCACATCATGTCACAGTTATTGCAGAGAGCTCAAAAGATTGCTAATTCTCACGGCTGCTTTAGAACAAAAGTTACTAGACCTGCTGTGGTTGTAGCCACACATTCCGGGAAACAAACTCACTCAGAAGGACAGTTCAGATGGTGGAGTGCAGTTTATTACACTGGCGGGCCCAAGGCAGAGTCTCCTCTTAGCTAAGGACCCCGACCAGTTTTTGTGAAAACCTTATATACCCTAAGTGTATAAGTTTCCCTGAAACTAGTCTGAATAAAGGAAAAAGAAAGATACAATCAAAGTTAACCCGTGATCATATGCCTTAAGCCTAGGTAGTTAACAGTGGACAACTGTCAATAGGCCTGTGGTCGTACCCCAATAAACATAATAGAATGTATGATTCTATTCGACTACACAGATAATTAGAGTATTCTTTTAGGCAACGGCTTCCGGGAGGGCCTGATTTTCCAGTTGGTATGTCGTTTCCATAGATACTGGGCATAGAGCTCAAAGTGCACAGTCCGGCCCAAGATGGAGTCCTGCTTTCAAGATAGAGCCTGTTCCGTGTCCTCCTTCACTGTTAGATCGTGTTATCTGATAGCTTCGTAAAGAAGTGCGTGTACTACCGTATCATGCATGTTTAATGCTGTGCTCATTACATTTCGATGTCATTTGTTTCCTTGGTGATCTTACTCATTTTATTCACCTGAATTTAAAGTTTTGTCCAATGAGAGCACAGACATCACCAGATGGACAAAGAGGTCAGTGGTCCACAAAGGCACAGGACCCCTAATACCCCTTCTCTCATTCTCATTTTCTGTGAAATGACCAGCTTAAGGATTGGGGAACCCAGGCTTCAGTCAGAACTCTCTAACCTGGACACCACACTGAGATGAGAAGGGGAGAAAGCGTCTGGCTTTGCCTCCATCACTTTCTAATCTCAACTCGGCCTCTTTTGGAAAACCTGGCAGGGAATGCTGGAGCTCCCCCAAGGATACCTCAGTGCAGTAGGGGTCCAGGAGCACCATTGTGAGAGCCTCCATCTCCAGCTTAAAGGTGAAGGCTGTCCCCTTGGCTTGAGAACAGCGCTGCTGGCAAAGGGGCTCAGAACCACCTGCTCCCCAAACCTCCAGGGAGGTCCTTCACCCTCAAGACAGACTGAAATGTCCCTGACTTCTCTCTTTGCCACTGAAAGTCCTCAGTCCTCTGCCTTCCTGAGAGACTGTCTGCATTTGGAAACCAAGAGGCCCAGCCTTGACTCCGGGCTGGCCTCATATTAAGAGAGATAATCACTGAGCCGGGACAATTATTCAGCACCAGGGACTCACTTAGCACCTGGTAAAGCCTGTGGACCTCTGCTCGGGTTAGTGTTTTTAAATGCACAAAATAAACTCTTTATTTTGGAAACCAGGGGTATTAAAATTCAGTTATCAAAATATTTTTAAAAATCAGTTTGTGATATAGCATTTCAAAGTAGACTTTACTGTTAGTAGATTTAGATAACTTCTAACTGAGGTTCTCATGAGACCATCATTTCAAAGTTGAGATGAGTGTAAGTCATGCTTAGAGATGCCTGCAGCCATGCTACTGTGAAATGAGAATAGCTGTGATTTCTGTTGGGGACAGGCCACAGCAGAGCAGGACTGTGGTGGCTTGTGGCCTCTGCTCAGACCTTACGGGAAAATGAAAACCAAACGGTAATTGTTTTCTCGTCCCATTTCATGGTTAAAAGTCCATGCTTTAACCTCTCTTGGTCATCATCTTCTCCTCCATAACATCAAATCCCTGATCCCTACCTCACAGCCTTAGTGTGGGTGCATACGGGACCACAGACGCAGAAGCGTTGTGTAGTGGTTGGGGGTACACAACTCGGAGGAGTTATCAGTCTATTTGTTATTCTCAGTGGTATGTGTGTGCTTGGTCACTCAATCGTGTTGGACTCTTTGCAACCCAGTGGACTGTAGCCCACCAGGCTCCTCTGTTCATGGGATTTTCCCGGCAAGACTACTGGAGTGGGTGGCCACTTCCTACTCCAGGGGTTCTTCCAGACCCAGGGATCGAATCCTTGCCTCTTGCATCTCCTGCATTGGGAGGTAGATTCTTTACCACTAGCACCACCTGGGAAGCCATTATTCTTGGTTATTAAGACCTAATAGCACCAAGACAATGAAAGTGACATGAGAAGCAGCCCCAGCCTGTACAACAGTTTTCTAAACCACCCTCTCTTTTTCCTCTAGAACCCAGGGAAGCCCTGGTTCCCACCAGTGGTTCCTTTCTGCTCCTCTCTCAGCTGAGCCACGATGCCCGGTGCATACAAAGGCGAATGTGGGGCTAATGTGGACCAGTTGCCCTTCCTGGCACCTCCCGATAAGGGGAGGATCGAAGCCACGAACAAGCCCTATGACATCAACAGGTCCGGGTGGGTCAAGAATGAGAAGGGGGGCTTTGTCGCTGGGGAGAACCAGTCTGAACAAGGTGACCAAGTCATCATGAAGATGATCACCAACCAGGTGGGTGGGAAATGATCCCCAGGATGAAACTGAGCTTTAGGAGTGCTGAAACCCCAGGACTCAAGAGGCAGGGTGGCAAGAAGAGCAGATGCCTCTGAGTCCCCTGTGCTGGGTTCAAGTGCAGACTCAATGACACTCAGCCTGTGGGGCCCTGAGCAAACCACTTTCCCTCTCTGACCTTTGGTTTTCTTACAGTAGAGATTCGAATGGGATAGGACATGAAAGCACTTTGTATGCTCTGTAAAACAGTGAATGTGTGGAAGAGATCATAGCAAGAGTTGCGTGTGTGCGCGCTCAGTTGTTTCAGGCATATCCGACTGACTCCTTGCGACCCTATGGACTGCAGCCTGCCAGGCTCCTCTGTCCATGGGATTCTCCAGGCAAGAATACGGAAGTGGGTTGCCATGTCCTCCTCCAGGGGATCTTCCTGGCCCAGAGATCAAACTTGCATCTCCTGCAGCTCCTGCATTGGCAGGCAGACTTTTTACCACTTGAGCCACCTAGGAAGCCCATCATGAGAGTTACTTATCTTTAAAGCCCCAGACAGCTCTCATGTGGAATCAGTTTTCTAACAGTGAGAAGGAGCATCCCTTCAAGAGTGAGGAGGAGCATCCCATCCATCAGGAATTGTGTGATGTGCCCATGATGGCGTGAGGACTGTGAGACAGGACCTGGAATGCCCTGGGCAACCCAGCTGAGCTCTCCAGTGTCATGAACTGCAGACAGTGGCACCGAGCCCCTTGCTGCATGGTGGTGCTGAGCTGGGGCTGCCTTGTCCTGGCTTGAAAGAATCCAACCCTAAACATTCAGGGGCTTTGCAGGTGGTCATTAAACCTTTGGCATCCTGGTGTCAGCCATGGTGGAATTGACAAAAGCTACAAATCATGGATTTTTTTCCCCCTGTATAGCTGGTTTACTAGCACAACCCTCTCTGTTGGTCCACCCTGTGTCCAGCTACAAGGACGGACTTCAGAGAGTGGCTAGAAAATTTGGTTTAGGAGACCCCTCACCTGGGGCAGACTCCTGGGGAGGCACTGGATATTTTGCTTAATCATTTTAACAACCTTATGGTGGTAGGATGAATGAACCCTATTTTGCAGAAGATTAAAGAGATTTTAGGGAACTTGCCTACAGCCACAAAGACAGTGAATGATGAATTCAGATTCAAAGCTTGCTGCATCTGGACTCACAGAGAACAAACTTAGGGTTGCCAGGTACGAGAGTAAGGGGAAGAGATAGGGAGTTTGGGGTTGGCATGTACACTCTGCTATAGTTAAAATGGATGGCCAACAAGGTAGGTCCTACTACATGGCACAGGGAACTCTGCTCAATGTTATGAGGTAGCCCGGATGGGAGGGGAGTTTAGGGAAGAATGGATACGTGTATATGTATGGCTGAGTCCTTTTGCTGTCCACTTGAAACTATCACTATACTGCTAATTGGCTATACTCCAATACAAAATTAAAAGTTAAAAAAAAAAACTGACAAATCAAAAAAAAACACAAACTGACAAATCTGGAAAAAAAAAAAACCCAAAGCTTACTGTGTCTGGCTCCAACGTCCATGCCCCTTCTACAGCGTCCCTTCATCTTCCACGTGGGCTGCGGGGGATGGGGGTGGGGGTGGTGCATGTGATCAGCCCTCGGGTAATTTCAGGAATAAGGGCACAGAGACCTTCCATGATCAGAACTTGGCAATATCTAAGCTTTACTCTGTGCCTCTCCCCTCTTTGAGAGGAGCAGCCACAGGAAAAAGGAGGCTGCCGCTGGGGCCCAGTGGGTTTGAATGTGAAAGTCAAGATTAACTTGTGGGAGAAGCATCCTTCTCAGAAGGGCAGGGCACTGCAGTGTTGCCAGCAATGATGGATGATGAGAGCGAAGCGCCAGAGGCCCCAGTTTGGGTACAATTTAAAGACAACACAACTTCTGGGAGCATCTGCAGTAGACACGCATACAGCAGGGTTTGGGACGGAAAAGACTGACTCATCTGGCTCTTAATGATAAAGGCGCAGAATTCCATTTCTCTGCTGGGGCTGAAAGACAAGTGTTTGCCTGTGGGTGAGGCCCAGAGATCAGGAAATTACCAGAAATGGACCCTGAATGAAACCTAGCTGGATTTACTGTGGGCGTGGTGACCATTACTGGGTGGATTTTCCAGAGCCGTCAAGATTTCAAATTATTTACTTGTTGAACTCATAAATTATTAAAAGTCCCAGAAATCCCAGTAGGTGTTTGAGCCTCACATCTCAGGCTTCAGGCAGCAGAAAGATATTTGTTTTCTCGATCACATGCCTTGAGCTCTGGTCCCAGATGCTGCCACATAAGAGCTGGTGCTAGTTTTCATTTACAGAGGAAAAGCTGGGGTGCAGAGTGGAAATGGGAATTGGTTGTATTATTTTTACCCTAAAATATCTACTGTTCATCATTGTTGTCTTTTTTTCTTTTTGGTCTTGTTTGCTAGCTTGCTTTCAATTTTATCCTTCAAGGTGGTTTAGTGGGAGCAGGGGGAATGACTTTTTTTAATGGAAAAGTTCATTGCTATTTAGAAACCACTGCTAATTCTCAAGGCAGAGGGCCAAGAGTGGCATCTCTGCACAGGGTCCCTGGGAACAATGAGCAAGTTCAGCTACCAGAATGGACTTGGCTGAAAGAGAAGCACCGGTTGGAGGTACTCTGAACATAGGCAGGGAACATCAGGGTCTTTATACTTGATGCCACTTCAGTTCATATAATCCTCCCAGCAACCAGCCAAGGAAGCCACTGTCATCCCTACTTCAGAGGGGAGGCACCTAGAGCTCAGAGGGCCATGGATGTTCCTCCCCATCCCAACTCGATGGGACAGGGCTGCACCAGGAGTTGGACCCACTGATCCAGTTTTTTGCACGACGCCAGAGAGTGGGTGGTACTCTGCCCCATGCCGCCGTGGTGGTGAGACAGTACTATTTCCTGATGCGTGTGCTGTGTTTTGACCCCCAGACGCTCATCGTGAAGAAAGATGACATCCAGCAGACGAACCCTTCCAAAGTCTGCCAAGCCAGAGACATGGCTGATGTGACTTTCCTGAACGAGGCCAGCGTCCTGGACAATCTGCGTCACTGCTACATCAACATGAGGATCTATATGAGTGTCCGGGCCAGGGTGGGGAGGAGGGGGTGGCTGCAGTTCCTCGGCCCCTCTCCTGACAGGGAGGGCACAATCCCCTCCCCAACAACCCATGCATGTTATGTCTGGGACAAGGGCAGAGGGACCATGTTTTTGACAGATCAGAATTTCCACCCCGAGGCTTTGGCACCTCAGTGATGATACGATCTCTGTGGGCAGCTGATACACCCTTTGCTGAGGCTGTCATCCACAAGTGCTCCTCCTGACCCATCCCAGCAAACCCTCCAATCAAAACATCATTTCCACCCAGTGACGTCATCCAGCTTCATTAAATGTCTTTCCCTGTCCGCCCATCCATCCTCCATCCATCCATTCATCTTTCCTTTCCTACCATTCTTCCATCTTTCATTTCTCCCTTCCTTCTATCCATCCATTCAAGCATTCATTCACTCAACAAGTACTTTGCTAGGATCAGCACAGTGAGTTACCATCGGTCCCTTAACTGTCTTAGAAATCCTAAGACTTCCCAAAGGTGCTGGAGGCTAAACTCAAAACTGGGATATCAGGAAGTTTACATGTCTGCCTAACTAGATGTCTTTACTAGAAAGGAAAGAGGCAATCTGGTAGGGCTGGGTGAGCTGGGGCCCAGCTTCAAGGTCAGGGGACTTCCCGTCCCTGGGCTTTGGCGACAAGAGAGCTGCCGCTGGCTTCTTCCCCTTGCCCTACTTCAATACTGCTTCAGTTCCAGATTCAGACCTTCGGCAGCACCAGAGCTACAGGCGGTGCTGGAGGGTCTCTGGAGAACTCTTGGGGTCATTTGCTGGGCCCGTAGGCTGGTGGGGCATCACTGGATTTCAGTCTGGGAAGAGCCACGTCTGCAGCCTGGCTGCGCCTTGAGCTTGGGCGGAGAATGTCCGTGTGGGCTCAAGGTCAAGCTCAGGGCCTGGGTTTGCTCAGAGCCCCTCTGCAGCTGAGCGCTTGCTCCTAAAGGTGGCCACATCACGACTCTGGGCAAAGGGACTGCAGGCTCTGTGGAGAGTGGCAGGAGTCTCCTCTTGAATCCAAACACCTCGGTTAACCACTGACTGAAATACTGGGATAGGCAGGGCAGCCGCCCTCTCGTGTCCCTCCTGCAAGGGCGGTGGGGGACCTCTCCTTTTCCTTCTGGCCCAAACACAGACAGAACTCGCTTCTGGTCTGCTCTGTCTGCCCCACCCCAACCCCCAGGACAGGGCCAGAGGGAAAGAGCAACTCAGTGGCTGGATCCCAGCTGAGACACAGTGCATCATCCTCTTACGTCTTCACTTGGGTTCTCTGCCTCCTCTTTGCTCCTCTTTCTTTGGGTCGCTTTCTATTTAATAAGGTTCCTTTTTAAAATGCAATATAATGCAGCTCTGCTAAGGAGAAGCTGGGGGGTGAGTACCCGGCTTGGACCAAAATGGAAAGTTTTCGAGTTGACATGAAGAGAGGCAGAGAGTGGAGGCAAAAGAGGTCAGTGTGAACGTCCACCAGGAGAAGTTTGGGACCCACGGATGTGGCCATTTTCTGCCCTCAAATAATTTCTTTCACTACTTCATTGGTTTTTCTGATTTTTTTTTTTAAAAATGGGATGATTTCCTGAAAAAATTGCATAGGGTAAAAGAGTATCTTCTTAAGAGGAAACCAATCCCTGTTGCCCACCAGTTGGCGGATTGTGTCCACAAAGTAAGAACTCCCTAAACTGTCAGGGAAAACCTCCCCCATGAAATAAATCCAAAAATCAAGATATGAAACAGTATCATGTATGTGAAATCTAAAACAGGACAGAAATGAACATGTCTACGGAACAGAAACAGACCCAGAGACACTGAGAACAGGCTGGAAGTTGCCGAAGGGGATGGGTACGGGGTGGGACGGGGAAGGAGTAGGGCTCGGGGATGAGCGCATGCAAGCTTTTATCTACAGGAGGGGTAAACAGCATGGTCCTACTGAACAGTACAGGTAACTATATTCAAGATTCTGTGATAACCATAACGGAAAAGATGATGAAAAAAGAATATATACGTATAACTGAATCACCTTGCCGTACAGCAGAAATGAACACAACACTGTAAATCAACCATGCTTCAAAAAAAATTTTTTCCGGTAAAAAAATAAAAAATAATCAGTATCTGAGAAGACGATTGTTTGCTTTAAGAACAAGGTGAGGGGATAAGAACGTATCTCTGGGTTTGTCTGTATACTACGAGAAAAGGATATTAGAAACCAACACAGTGCTTCCTTCTGGAAGGAGGGGGCGGGCACTTAGCCACTGGGGAACGTTTTGCTGCGTATTTGCCCATAGAAACGATTATGTTATCGAGTCAGATGCTGGGGTTGGCCAAAAAGATCATCTGGTTTTCCCGTAAGATGTTACAAAAAAACCCTAATGAAATTTTGGCCAACCCAATAATTAGACCAAAAGAAAATGAAACAGATACATATTAAAGAGAAGCCTGGTTTTGCCTACTGGATAAAGAGTCAAACACAGATTCTGCTCTCAGGGAGAGCATCACGGAATCTTTCCAGGCTGTCAGGATGCTCCAGCCAGGATGCTCTGCGACGGGCCGGGGTCCAGAGGGAAGAGGGTGTCGGGAGAAGGGCCAGCTAATCCTCTTCCTTTCCTCCCACCAGATCTACTCGGGCTTGTTCTGCGTGACAGTCAGCCCCTACCGGTGGCTGCCCATCCATGGGGCCCGCGTGGCCAACATGTACAAAGGCAAGAAGTGTGCACGGAGATGTCACCCCACCTCTTCTCCATCTAGGACAGCACCTACCACGACAGGCTCATGGGTGTGTGTGTGGGTGGGGATAGGAGGGGGCTGCCAGGTCTGTCATGGCGTGGCAAGAGAAATCCCTTTGCCGCTGGGGCTCCAAATGCATAAGACCCCTGTGCTACCCACAGGGGGTGATCCCTCATCACCCACTGAAGATTTTTTTTTTAATATTGCTTGGTGAGTGCACTTGCTAAGTACCAGCCCTACCTCACACCCCATCTCATTTAAGCATCACAAAAACATGGGATAACGAGCTAAATAGTGTCCAGAACTCAAGTCAACCCTTAACCATTCCCTGGGCCATCTTTGCCACTCAGTGCAAAGTGATTTTTATTAATGTTACTATTTATCTTTATGTTGCTTAGGACTAGGCAGTTTTCTGGGATGGGGCTGGTAGAAACGGAGTGGATGGTAAATTCTTGGGCCCTTCGGCAAGGATGTGGGCTGCAGCGGCAGGCGTGTCGCCTCAGACCCCACGGGATCCTAGCTCTTCTTCATCCGCGGGCCACTGCAGCTACGTTCCAAGCCGGGAGGGATGCAGGGAGATGCAGGCGGCAAGGCTAGGGTGATGCCAAATGTTGAGTTTCTAAGTGTTTTCTAATTACATCTTCCTGTTGACTGTTCCCTCCCTACAAAGTGTGAAAACCAGTCTATGCTAATCACTTAAGTGTCCTTCCTGCCTCCCAGTCTATAGACATGTAATTAGGTCTGTGTCTTACACATGTAATTAAGCCTCCTTAGAATTAATTGGGGGGACTTTGTATGGAAATCTGCAGGCTGTGAACAAGTGGGCCTAGCAGAGTAAGGCTGCATCTGCTCAAAGGAGTTGGGGTGAGGGGTTTCTGGGCTCAAGTTCCCTCCCGCCCCACCCTGTCTACCCGGATGGCTGGGATGTGAAGATGCCCAGCCCGGACCTTGCATCGCTTTGCCTCTCTGCAGCCACTCCCCTCTCTGCCCTTCATGTGTCTGCTCCTGCTCTCCACCTGCGGTGGAGAATCTGGTGCCGGCAAGACCGAGAACACGAAGAAATCATCCCGTACTTTGGCAACATCGGAGGAACTGGCAAACAGTCCTCGGATGGGACGGGAGGGCCGTCTGGGACACTTGGGGTCTCTGGGTCCACACAGCAGAGCCCTGTGACCCTCGCAGCTGCTCTCTGGGTTAGGGCCACTTTACTGATGAGGAGATGGTCGCTTAGAGATAAGCGACTTGGAGTCCCATGAGGAGAAGATGGCTGCAGACCCGGAGCTGACCCACTGGACAGACTCTGATGCCCCAGGCCACATCTGCCCCTAGAAGTGCCGTGCCAGAGCCCCATGGGTTTGGCAGGGGAGAGAAGGGACCTCCAGCTCCTGGCTAAGCTGCTTCTGCAGGCCTGGGAGCCCCAGGGCCCAGGGAGCACTAGCTGGACCAGCGGCAACTGTAAAAAGCCAACAGAGAGGAAAGGAAGACTTTGGAGGAGCACCAGGGATGCCCAGGGAAGGGTTTTAAGGTTCACATAGGAGTCTCTCCACCAAGAGCAAAGGAAAGAAACAGCAGCTAAGAATCAAGGCCTGTCATCTGGCAGGGGGCTCCGATGGCAGGGGCTGCGGGGGACAGTCCTCAGGTGGTGGCCCTCCTCCCACGTCCCCTCAGTCCTTCTCTCTCCCCCTCCCCAAGGCCGTGCCTCTCCTGGGCTCCTGGCACGTACACCACTGTCATTTGAAAGCCCTGGGTTCCCAGGCAGCAGCCGACAGGCCGCCCCACCTTGTGTTTCTCTCTGGGTAAGGGGCCCCTGGAGGAGCAAGTCATCCAGGCAAACCCTGTACTAGAAGCATTCAGGAACGCCAAGACCACCAAAAACACCACCTTCTCCAGCTTCATCAGTGTGACGGTGGCAGGGGTGACCCCAGGGTGGTGGGAAAGGCTTTATCACCCCATCCCAAGGGAGGAAACAGGGCTGACTGACACTCACCAGTGGGATGACACAACTCCCAGCATCTCCTTCCCAGAGACTGTTATCAGTCAGGAACTTGCCTGGCGGTCCAGTGGTTAAGACACTGCCAACTCAGGGGACACAGGATCAATCCCTGGTTGGGGAGTTAAGACTCCCCCACAAGTCGTGCGGCGCGGCCAAACAATATTAATAAATAAAAACAAAATGGTTTATAGTAAGTAATGCTTTAAAAAACAAACAAAAAGAGTCCAATTCAGTATTTAAATCCAGGGGCCTTGAGTGCAGAGAAGTGGGCACACGGTGATGGAAGGACTAAGAAGTCAGAACAGGAACCCAGAGATGGCAGCGGCTGGAGGCTGATCCCCCCACCCCCACCCAGGGGCCCCTCGGCGGCGGGATGCGGGAGAGGCGCTGTCCCCAGGGCCCTGGTGGCCTTGAAGCCTGTCTGGTGGGAGCTGGGTCATGGACGGAGCTCAGTGGTGACCTGCCCTTCCCTGCTGACCCCAGCAGGAGATACTGCCTGGGGAAGAGGGCTGGGCGGGGAGGAGGTGAGGGCAAAAGGTGATGGAGACGCTGAGACTCCGATTTCCAGGAGAGTTTGTCCGCGACTGATTCGGTGTCTCTCTTTAAGGAGACGTGGAGCAGCGCCCTCTATGTGTCAGTCAGTTCAGTCGCTCAGTCATGTCCGACTCTGTGACCCCGTGGACTGCATCACGCCAGGCCTCCCTGTCCATTGCCAACCCCCGGAGCTTCCTCAAACTCATGCCCGTTGAGTCGGTGATGCCATCCAACCATCTCATCCTCTGTCGTCCCCTTCTCTTCCCACCTTCAATCTTTCCCAGGATCAGGGTCTCTTCTAATGAGTCAGTTCTTTGCATCAGGTGGCCAAAGTACTGGAGTTTCAGCTTCAGTGTCAGAATTTCCAATGAATATTCAGGACTGATAATTCCCAGTACGCCTGCCTAGGGTGGAATTCCAGAGGGTCCTAGCAGGGCACTCCTCTGCTCCATAAGATGCCCCAAAGCTGCAGGCTACCCCCAGACCATAGGTTTAGCTCCAAGACCTGCCCACGTCCTCCTCTGCCTGTCCGAGGGGGAAATCCAGAACTCCACGTACAGCCACCTCTGGCCCAGTCACCTTCCTTCAGTACCCTTAGAATTCGGGGGTGGGGGACGCGGCATGGTGGGGGGGTCAACGAGCGACCGCAGCCAGTGAGTGACCAGGTGACAAGCTTGGTCGGGAGTGCCACACGTGCTCCCTCATGACCCTCCCTGCCCAGGGCAAGTTCATCTGGATCCACTTCGGAGCTACGGGCAAGTTGGAGGGAGCTGACATCAAGAGCTGTGAGTCAGGCCTTTTTCAGAGGGTTCTTGGGGGGCAGGACCAGCTACCATTATGGGGTACAGCGCACAGTGAAAGCATGGGCCCCTTGTTCCAAAAGTACTGAGAATTTCCACATAGCAGCAGAGGGACTCAAGCGCGGGGCCCGGCTGAGCATAGCCTGGCTCACACGCAGGAGGTCAGCCCTACTCCCAGGCCCCCCTCCCTCAGAAGCCAGCCCCCTGCCCCGGCCATGGGTCTGGGGGAGAGGGAAGAGGGCCTATGCCTGGACATGGCACTGGGCTCTATGGGGAGGGGAGCCCTGCACTCCAGGGAGAACGGGCTGAACTCACGGGCACGTTGGCTTCTTCTTTCCCAGATCTCTTGCAGAAATCTCGTGTCACCTCACGGCAAGCAGCCTAGAGGAGCTACCACATTTTCTACCAGATTCTCTCCATCAGGAAGCCTGAGCTTGTCAGTAAAGATCTTCACGTCTCTCTCATCGTCCCTTAACTGCTTTTCCACTATTTCCAATAACGAAAGAATTTCCTGTGCATGGAGGGGTTCTGTGGTTCTACACAAATCTCTTTAGTTGAGAATTATGTGAAGAGGTTACAGGGAAGTTTCTCAAAGCTCGATTCACACCCACTTTCACAATAGCCTATGAGGCTTCACACCGTTGCTGGCCCCTTTCACAGATGGGGCTTTGAGATGCCATAGTTGAGACATGGACCTGGGGCGCAGGGCTTTAGATCCACCTGCCTCCTCCCCTGACTCCTTGTCTGGGTTTCCCAAGTGACTCAGTGGTGAAGAATCTGCCTGCCAATTCAGCAGAGGCAGAAAACGCAGGTTCGATCCCTGGGTTGGGAAGATCCCCTGGAAAAGCAAATGGCCAGCCCACTCCAGTATGTTTGCCTGGAAAATCCCACGGACAGAGGAGCCTGACAGGCTACAGTCCGCGGGGTCGCAAAGAGTCAGACACAACTGAGCAACAGCATGCGCGCACGCCTTCCGTGTCTTACTCAGACACCAGCAGAGAGGTCAGCCCAGGACCACTGCATGTGGACACAGTCCACCCTGTGCACAGTTCAGCAAGCAGACTGCATTCATGCCCTCAGCTGAATGCCCTGGTGCAGCCAACAACCTGCTCAACTGTCCATGGCAGACCCGCTCAGAAGCTAAGGTCCAGAGAAAGAGAGGCATGCGGCACACGTCAGGGAAGTTGAGTGTTAGTGGGCCCTTTGGATGGAGCTCAAGCTCTCCTGTCTACCACACTCCCCACCAAGCCCTACTGCCTTCCTGACCCTGGAGCAGAGTGGCAGGCACCATTTATGTTCCATCTCAGGCTGTAGAGAGAAAAGGAAAGGACAGTATTTCTTACATCCATGTCTCTTCCAAAAGTGAAAAAGACAGAACAAGAGGGGCACGTATTTGAAGAAAAATAGAAGTGAGTGTGTTTCTTTGTAAAAGTGACAACATCCCAGGCATATTATATGCAAGTGATTATCACTACCTGCTGCAATCTTTGGTTTACTTCTGCCTTTGAGCATGACCTGCTTTTTACAGGAGAGAGAATAGAAAGATGTGCATTCATTTATTCCAGAAACATCTACTAGTTGTCTACCAGGTGCCAGGTCCTGGGCCAAGTGACAAAGGGCACAGCCACATTCCTGAGACCCTCCTGTCACTCCAGAGTTCCTCACGTGCCTCATTCAAGTCCCTCCCTGAGTCCAGGTGAGCTCGAGGGGCACGGAGCACGTTGTATTCAGCTCTGTAACCACCACGATAACACCATCATACACGGCACAGGGAGGCATTTAGAGGTAGAGCTTAAAAATGAAAACGAAGGGACTTCTCTCGCATTCCAGTGGTTAAGACTTCGCCTCCCAACGCATGGGGTGTGAGTTCCATCCCTGTGGTCAGCTAAGATCCTGTATGCCTCAGGGCCAAAAAGACAAAACAGAAAACAGAAGCAATATTATGACAAATTCAATAAAGGACTGAAAACTGCTCCAGGTCAAAAAAAAATCTTTTAAAAAAACCAAAAAAGAAGGAAACCACATGTCACCAGCCCGCTAACCTGCTTTCTTGCAGAAAGGCTGCTGCTGGTCCCCAACCCGAAGGAGTGCCCCTGGGTAAGCCAGGGCGTCACCGTGGTGGGTAACATGCACGATGGGGAGGAGCCGCAGATCACGGACGTGGGTGGGCGGGCATAGCCGGCGAAAGACGGGGCGACTCTGGGGCCCTGCAGGCACTGCCATCTGAACTGGGTGGGGCGGGGTCGGAGGCCACACGCAGAGTTGCCAGGCGGCAGCCTGGATTCTCCCTTGGAGATTTCTGGGGTTGCAGCCGGCGTTTTCCCCAAGCGCGTCGTAGTGAGCAGAGTTTCTCTCTGCAGAGTTGAGCTGTTACTCAACAGGGACTTGCCAGGCGGTCTACGCCACGTAACTCCTCCTCCCCCCCAGCCCAGCGAGACATCACCCTTTAGTCCCACCAGTTCCCATGGCACCTCTTTCTCCTCCTCTGTGATGCTGAGCACCTGGGACTTCCGTTAGAATACTGTGTAACTCTCTCTCTTTTTGACAAAAGAATCAAATGCTGATGCATCTTCGCCTTCCCCTTCTCTCAGGACCTAGCAAGGAGCCTGTACAGTAATAGTGGTGGGGATTATAACACTACTTCCCGTTTGTTCCTATCACTCTGGCCTATCTTTATGATCACCTACAGGCCCCATTTTGCAGATGGCTACACTGAGGCCGGAAGGTTAAATGAATACAAGGACTACCTTGCAGAGCATCTGGCCTGGGCTCCTGGGAGGAAAGACTCACCCCGATCAGGGTCTGTCTGACCTCCAGCGCCCAGACCGAGCCGCCATGGCCCATTGGTGACCCCTGATGCTGACCTCCACCCCGAGGAACAGGAAGCCAGGAGCTCCTTGGTGTTCTTCCCCCGCTGGCCTTGCAGGAAGCCTTCGATGTGCTGGGTTTCAGCGCCGGGAAGACTGACGTGTATAAGCTGACTGGGGGGCATCACGCACTTCGGCAACGTGAAGCTCAGGCAGAAACCCAGAGAGCGGCAGGCCGAGGTGGGCCCCACAGAGAGCAGGCGTGGGGCGGGGGCTGTGCGGGGAGCGGGTGGCCAGCCGCGGGGGCAGGGGGGGGCTTGGGGCTCTCCAGGGCTTCCCGCGCATGTCAGAGACATCCGGTAAACCAAGGATGTTCCTTTAATACCAGACGCCGAGAGCCACGAACAGGCACGACAGAGTCAGAGACATAATTGTGGTTTCTGTATCGCTTTGCCACTTGACCTGGAGCGAGCGAGTGCAGAAACCGTTATCAGACTTCTGTTTTCTTTTTTTCCCCAATATTTCTAAATTTTTAAAATCAAAGTATAGTTGATGTACAATATTATGTTACGAGTGTACAACATAGGTTATACTCCATTTATAGTTATTATAAAATATTGGCTATATTCCCCGTACTGTACAATAGATCCTTGTAGCTTATTTTCTACCTAATAGTTTGTACCTCTTACTCCTCTACTCCATCCTGCCCCTCCCCGCTTCTCTCTCCACACTGGTAGCCACTAGTTTGTTCTCTGTATCTGTGAGTCTGCTTCTTTTAGGTTATACTCACTAGTTTGTTATTTGAGATTCCACATACAAGAGGTCTTTAGCTGTCTGACTTATTGCACTGACCAAAATGACCTTCCAGTCCTGCCACACTGACGCAGATGGTGAAATTTCGTTCTTTTTCGTGGCTGCATAGTATTCCATTGTATATCTATGGCACAACTTCAGACCCGTTTTCTCGATGGCAACATGGGTGGGGGTCTCCTCCTCTCTCCCCACAACCCCTTCTCTAAATACAACAGACAGGGACTGGGGTTCTCCAGCGCAGGTTCTCTCCTGCTTTATCTGTCCCTGCTCAGTGGCCGACAAATTTGCCCACCTCATGGGTCTCAACTTCAGGGAGTTCCAGAAGGGCATCACCAGGCTGCGGGTCAAAGTAGGCAATGAGTTGGTGCAGAAGGGCCAGAACATGGAACAGTGCCAGAAATCCATCGGGGCCCTGGGCAAGGCCATGTATGACAAGATGTTCAAGTGGCTGGCGGTCAGGATCAACAAGATCTTGGACACCAAGATGCAGAGGCAGTTCTTCACTGGGGTGCTGGACATCTCTGGCTTCAAGATCTTGGAGGTGTGTCTGGCCTCACTTTGGCATAGCCACCCTCCTTTGATAAGAGCCTTTTCATCAAGGTTCTCTCGCTTCTCACCTTCAACCTGGGGCCAGCCAATCTCAGTCTGCTTCTGGCTCTCTGGCTTCTGGCCTCCAGAAAGTTCCATCTTTCATGTATTGGTGCCAAGTCACAACAGATAGAATGAACTGTGCGCTGACTGAAGCCGGCCTGTCCCAGCTCACCAGAGCTGATTGGGGGAATTTTCAAGAATTCTGAGAGCTGGTCAACACCCTGTAGATAACATGTTCATGGTGCATTTACACTGTGGAGACTGGCCAACACTACAAAACAGGAGATTTTTTTTTGAGAGAGAGCTGATTTATCAGCACAGCACTGGTGGTCCTCGTTTCTTGCTCAGACAAATGAGACTCAGGCCTCATCACAAGATGGGTGCTGTGGGTCAGGAAGATTTGACCTTCGTGATTAGGAGTCAGGAGACCTGGTTCTGGATTCAGGTTGGCCACCAACCAGCTGTGTGGCCTTTGGACAGTGGCTACCCCTCTCTGAGCCTCAGCTGTCTCAATTCTGAAATGAGCCGGCTGGAGGTGATGACCGCTAAGGTGTACTCCAGCTCTGCTCTCCTATTATTGCAGGACTTTTGTTAGCCACAGCTGGGGTTTAAAAAAAATAATTTAGCTGCATTTCTATCAGGCTTCCCTAGTGGCTCAGCTGGTAAAGAATTCACCGGCGATGCAGGTGACCCCAGTTCCATTCCTGGGTCAGGAAGATCCCCTGGAGAAGGGAAAGGCTATCCACTCCAGTATTCTTGGGCTTCCCTGGTGGATCAGCTGGTAAAGAATCTGCCTGCAATGCGGGAGACCTGGGTTCACTCCCTGGGTTGGGAAGATCCCCTGGAGAAGGGAAAGGCTACCCACTCCAGTATTCTGACCTGGAGAATTCCATGGTCTGTATAATCCATGGGGTTGCAAAGAGTCAGACATGACCCAGAGACTTTCACTTTCAATTTCTCTCAGGATCTAGAAGGCTAATTTGGCTGCTGTCTACAATAGAATCATTTCATTTCATAGGTGGAAAGGGCCTTAGACAGAGTCTCAAACTGTGCTGCCTGGAGTCCTGGGCAGCTGCCGATGGCCAGCCGGGTGGGGCTGGGGAGGGAGGAAAACGCCTGCGCCAACAGTGGGGCATGTGCTGTAGACAAACAGGGCTAGACTCCCAGCCCCGCCACTTTCACGCCATCGTGCACCCCCAGGTCCCCATCTTTAATGGGGTCACCGATCATTCTTGCAGATGCAGCTTAGCCGGTGTCTGACACATGTACACGCTCGATGCAGGTGGCTCTGTGATCACAACGGCCCCTCTCCTCTGACCTGTTTTTTGTAAGACCCTTCTGTGTAGGCTTTCATGAAGAGAAAGCAGTATCTGGTTTTTAAAAAATGAATAAAAAAGGCTTGCAAATTCCTCAAACCCCTTCATCCTCCAGATGAGGATGAGAAAAACTAGACAGAGAGACCTATCCAAAGGCACATGGGGTGGGGGGTAGTCAGACCCACAAAGCATCTCAAAGGATTTCTCTGCCTAGAAAGGAAATGATTCTTTCCACGTTGGTGCTCATGCACTGCATGAGGCTGGAGTCTGAGTTTCGGGTGCTGCAGCAGCAGTGGGAGGCTCAGGCAGGCCCTGTGGTCGAGGTGCTCCGAGCCTTCACGGGGAGGGGGGCTGAGAGGCACTTCTCACAGGGCCTGGGAGCACTGACTGGGTAGTTGGTGTTAAGGCATCTGCAGCTGTGCCAGACACTGGCCAGCTTTAGCTCTGCTGGTGGCCCAGCCCTCCACCCTTCCAGGGGGAGGCTCTGTCTGCATCTGGGCTGACCCCCTCTTTCTATCTTCACCCCACAGTTCAGCAGCTTCGAGCAGCTGTGCATCAGCTTCACCAAGGAGAAGCTGCAGTAGTTCTTCTACCACCACATGTTTGTGCTGGAGCAGAAGGAGTGCAAGAGGGAGGGTATTCAATGAGTCTTCATAAACTTTGGCCTTGACCTGCAGGCCTGCATCGACCTCCTGGAAAAGGGACCCCGCTTCTCGAAGGAGGGGCTTGGAGAGAGGTCAGGACCCTGACTGGGGCACGGCTCAGGAGGGGATTTCACAGGGACCAGTGCTTTTGCGGGAATCAGCAACACAGCTGATGGCTCTGGTTTATCTGACCTCAAGCTTCCTCTCTAAAACAGCACAACATCCACTGCAATGGTTACTGTTAGCTCGGCTGTATTAGGCCTTCACTCATTGGATCATCATAAGCTCCTGTGTGCAGGGGGTAATTTATTATAACCATTTCATAGATGGGAACACTGAGGCACCAAAAAAATGAAGTTACTTGTCCATGGTCATCCATCCTATGAAAGGCAGAGTCAGGTTTTAACCGTCTAATAGCCTTCCGTGTAATCACACCATAGGGAATGTTTTAGCAAATGGCCCTCACTGGAGAATATATAAGATTAGTAGATGCAAACTATTTTATATAGAGTAGATAACAACAAGGTCCTAATGTAGAGCACAGGGAACTATTGTCAATATCCTGTGATAAACCATAGTGGAAAAGAACATGAAAAAGAATTTGTCTACATACATATAACTAATCACTCTGCCGTACAGCAGAAAAAACACAACACTGTAAATCAACTATACTTCAGCAAAATAAATTTTTTAATTGGAAAAGAAAATAAAAAAGAATATGTATTGTTTGACTAAATGCATAAAAGGGATAGAAAGAGGACATTAATGAGGCCGATGACAAAACGTGAACACAGTCTGTGTTTTCCTAGTTTTCATTATTGTACAGAGTTTTACAGAAACATTTGGAGAAGGATGTACATTTGGATGTAGGGTGTACAGGAATGCTTTGCACTAGTCTTGCAAGCCTGAAATTATTTCAAAGTAAGAAGATAAAAAATAAAGAATATACCTTGCCTCCAAAGCTCATCCTCGGGTCCGTCATAGAGAAGTTATCATCAAGGCGGCCAAGAGTCCTCAGTGGGAGGCTTACCTCCCTGGAAAAGTCACCAAAAACAGGCTGTGGGGACTTCCCTGGTGGTCCGGTGGTTAAGACTGTGTCCAGCTGTCACAGAACCCGAAAGGCTCTCATGCTTGAGCTTTGGGAACAAGCATTGCCCTCTTCTAGGAGTCTGCTTCAGAAATCCAGACCTTCCACGGGAGAGGGCATATTAAGTCGCTAAGGGCATTTGTGAGCTCCTTTTTCTGGTGGGAAGAAACCTAGAACCACATGAGGCCCCTGGTTGCCAGGAACGTCATTGAGAAGGAGGAGCTGATAAAGGAGACATGTGGGAAAGACAGGTGTCATTGATCTCACCATTTTTCTGGGAGTCAAGTTTGCCTGGCACCTGAGATTAGCATTTAGGGAGCTATGTAGCAGCCTAGAGACATCAGTCTTCCCTTCTCTTGGACCTGATGAATTCTAGCCTCTTTCAAGTCTATATGGCCATGGCATTCGAAGACCATGGACGACCAGACCATGCTCAGAGGTGGCTGTCCAGTTCTGCATCCTGGCTGGCCACATCGGGTCTGGGGCATCCCTCCCACCAACCCCAGGCCAGCAACCAGTCACCCACTGGCCTCCTCTAATGCCATCCATTCCTCTTTCCTTCCATCCCATGGGCATCTTCTCCATCTTAGAGGAACAGTGCATCTTCCCCAAGGCCACGAATGCCACATTCAAGGCAGCCCTGTAGGACAACCACCTGGGTAAGTCCAGCAGCTTCCTAAGCCCAAGAGGCACAAGGGCAAGGGGCTCTAGGCCCACTTCGAGCTCGTCCACTACACAGGCGCCGTGAGTACCACCCCCGGGGGCCACCTGCCCAGCACCTCCACCTCCCACCCGTGGAAGTCCATCCTGCCATGCCCTCCCTGAGGCCTCCAGCCTTCTACTAACATGGCCATCATCTAACAGGGTGACCAGCAGACTGAAACAATCTCCCACTCCTACTTCCGCCTCGCTTCTCTCTCTGGGAGTTCCAAAGCAACCAAGCCAAAAATGCCCCCAGACATGCCAAGCCCACACCATTGTCTAAGGCCTTCCGTTTGATGACTGGACTTTGATCTTGGCCAGAAATGGAAACACTTGCAGGGGATTAGGACTCTGCCCTTCCAATAAACTGTGAAAAGTTCTGAAAGAGATGGGAATACCAGACCACCTGACTTGCCTCTTGAGAAATCTGTATGCAGGTCAGGAAGCAACGGTTAGAACTGGACATGGAACAACAGACTGATTCCAAATCAGGAAAGGAGAACGTCAAGGCTGTATATTGTCACTGTGCTTATTTAACTTATATGCAGAGTACATCATGAGAAACACTGGGCTGGAGGAAGCACAAGCTGGAATCAAGATTGCCAGGAGAAATACCAATAAGATAGGCTGATGACACCACCCTTATGGCTGAACGTGAATAAGAATTAAAGAGCCTCTTGATGAAAGTGAAAGAGGAGAGTGAAAAAGTTGGCTTAAAGGTCAACATTCAGAAAACTAAGATCATGGCATCCAGTCCCATCACTTCATGGCAAATAGATGGGGAAACAGTGGCAGACTTTATTTTTGGGGGCTCCAAAATCACTGCAGATGGTGATTGCAGCCATGAAATTAAAAGATACCTACTCCTGGGAAGAAAAATTATGACCAATCTAGACAGCATATTAAAAAGCAGAGACATTACTTTGCCAACAAAGGTCCATCTAGTCAAGGCTATGGTTTTTCCAGTAGTCATGTACAGATGTGAGAACTGGACTATAAAGAAAGCTGAGCACTGAAGAATTGATGCTTTTGAGCTGTGGTGTTGGAGAAGACTCTTGAGAGACCCTTAGACTGCAGTGAGATCAAACCAGTCCATCCTAAAGGAAATCAGTCCTGAATATTCATTGAAAGGACTGATGTTGAAGCCGAAACTCCAATTTTGAAAAGACCTTGATGCTGGGAAAGATTGAAGGCAGGAGGAGAAGGGGACGACAGAGGATGAAATGGTTGAATGGTATCACCGCCTCAATGGACATGAGTTTGAGTAAACTCCGGGACATGGTGATGGACAGGGAGGCCTGGCATGCTGCAGTCCATGGGGTCACAAAGAATCAGACACGACTGAGGGACTGAACTGAACTGAACTGAACTTCCTTTGCAGGGGGCATCAGTTCAATCCCTGGTTGAGGAACTAAGATCCCATGTGCCTCGCAGCATGGCCAAAGTAAAATAAATAAATAAATAAATAACACTTGCAAAAAGAAGGAAAAAAATCCATCAGCCCAATCAGTTATTCCCCAGTTGATTGACTCATCCCTCTGACAGTTCATGGCCCCTGAACTAGCAAAGTGACATCGATAGAGTGGCTTTTGCACTCATGACAAACCTAGTCCTTGGGGAAGAGGGAAATTAAGTGCAGCCAGGACTCAGGTGTATTTGAATAACTGACGGGGGAGGCAAGCAGTGTTGCGGTCAATGCCAGTGCCTCTGGTTACCACGGTGTTTGCTGAACCTCTGTGGGTTTAGCTTTGGGGAAACGGCAGGCTTAGGACCAAGCTGTCAGGAAAGCTGCTGTTTGACTGGGCATCAGAGCTGAGCTTTTATGATCTTCACAGCCATGATGATGCCCATTACTGGCCAAAGAGACTGTGCCGCTGCCCAGAGCGGGCTTGGGGCCGAATTGCAGTGCTCCACCTCACCCCCTAAGATGAAATGAAGAGGGCTCCGTGTTTGTAGCAATGGGACATCCCAAGTCAAGGGGGGCCTGTGCACTTCCAAGAAGGCTCTAAGATGGGGCCTGGAGGTGACGAACGTCGTACATCATGTAGCAGAAGGAGAGCCCAAAGGTGCTGGCTTCTCATTTGCATCCCTAGATTCTCCGTGCTCAGGGGGAAGAGCTGAAAGACGCCTTCCTCTTTGCCTCTCCAGCTGGGGCCCCTGCAAAATGGAAACCAGACAGTAGTGTGTGGCCAATGACTTGGGCCCATGGCGCTGGATGGATGGAGCCCCGCTCCCAACAGGCAATGTGGTGGTGGGGGAGGGAGCTGTGCTTCTCAGCTTCCCAGCAAGGAGAGAACCGATGCCCTTGTAGGGAGTTCTTCACGTGGCTTGGGATTCCACAGGTCAAGGCCAATTGCTGAGACTGAATTAAGATCAGCCATCCTGGGTAGAAGGAGACCCAGGGGTTGGGGAGGCTCAGGGTGACCAGCAAAGCCAGACATGCAAGAGAAGGTCACACCTGGCAGAGAGTAACTGGGGAGTCCTGGTATGTGGGCACAGCTCAGAGATGGGGTGCCCTACACAGGCAAACTGCAAATGCCCAAGACGTGGGGCTTCTGGGGACATCACAGGACTCCAGGCAAGTCATCAGGATGAGAACTGGAGCCCCAGGAGACGGGGCCGGGGATCTGGCTGTGAGGTCTGAAAGGTGGCCCTGGGGCTGAAATATAACCACTGGCATCTGCTCCCCTCCAGGAGGGTTATAACATCACGGGCTGGATAGAGAAAAACAAAGACCCCCTGAATGAGTCAGTGGTGGGCTCGTTCCAAAAGTCAAGCCTGGGGATCCTGGCCCTTCTCTTCAAGGAAGAGGAGGCGCCGGGTATGGCTGCCCCCTCACGTGTCCAGTCTCTCTGTGCTGATGCCCTTTACTGACCAGGAGAAGAAAGAAGAAAACCAAACTCTCATATTCAACTATTGTTGAATGAATGAATGAATAACAAGTTGCTTGAGATCGTCTATGGATGTCAGTGCAATAAAAAGATGCAGAAGCATCCTGGGAGCTTCCATCAGCCGACTCAGTCACGGGGCCCATACCACCTCTAAGGAGAGCAATATTTCTTCGGAGAAGCGGACACCCAAATGCACTGTGCTTGTTTTCTGCTTCCCGCTCTCCTGTCTGAGCCAAATGTCAAGCCCAGCCCTGCCTCCTACCCTGCTGAGGTCCTGTGGCCCCAGGGGAACACCCAACAGGGCCACCACTCAGAGGGACAAGAACAGCAAATATTCCTGGACTGGGAGATGTGCTCGCCACCAACACGCAGTTTCTCTGGATGGTCTGGGGGCTCCGCTCCTCAGGCAGTGGTGGCAGCAAGCGGCCTCGGGCCAGCCTGAAATCACACAGGGCCACAGACCCTCCAGGGCGCATGGCACTCCTTGTGATTGTTATGCCACAGGGCAGCCCGTTCACCTTCTCCCTGGTAGATCTCATTTACTTGGTGTGGGGGCCCCCCTCAGCTAGCCCCCAGACAAGCCTCTTCGAAACCAGAGAGCATACATCCTTGACACTGAGTCTGCCCCTCTGCTGGCCACTGACATGAAGCAAGGTTCTCTCTCTTCCTCAGCTGGAAGCAAGAAGCGGAAACGAGGGTCTTCCTTCAAGACTGTCTCCAGCTACTACAGGGTAAGTAGGTAGGTACTGCCCCAGAGGCCGCCTGGTGGCCAGTACCCCCAAATCTCCCTTTCACTGGAGATGTGGTCTGGCTGCCATCTCGCCGCCCAGGACAGGATGAGTCCATTTCTATGCCTTTGGTCGCCTCTTTCATTCGAGGGGTCCGTTTCCTTCTGCAGGTGGCACAGAACCGCAGACCGCAGGGCAGGAAAATCCCTTAGAGACGGTCCAGTCCAACTGCACTGTTTCAGACTGAAAATCCAGGGGATGATGGGACTTGGCCAACATAACAAGTGGAAATATCAATGCCTATGGTCTTGTGCCAGTGGATCTTCTGGGCTGGTCACAACTTCCACAAAGTTTGGGCATTACTGGAAACATGTTTCAAAGTGCAGAAATGCAGCCAATGGGGGAGATGTTGCACATAGAATGATTTCAGTACTTCACAAGGATCTGGCTTTCCTAAGGCAGAGTGGGCCACCCCACCGTATCCCAACTGGAAGAGGAGGGATCAGTAGGGAGGTTTATTTATTTATTCAAAAAAAATTTTTTTTCAGTAGGGAGGTTTAAATTGGGGAGGGATTTGTACATACAGGCATATGATTCCTTCTAGAAGCAAGATTCTACAGTGAGCCGGCACTGAATTCAGAGGATCCCACTTCTTGTAAAACCTGTCACTCTGGGCAAGTCCCTGGACCTCTGAGAGCATTGCTATCTAACAGAACTTTCTGCAATGGTGGAATGTTCTTTTCTATCCAATACAGCTGCCACTGCCCAATATGCTGTCTGGTACGATAGCCACCAACCATGCGTGGCTCGTGAGTACCTGAGAAGTGGCTGGTGTGACCGGAGAACTGAATTGTAATCATAGTTAAATTAATTAAACTCTAAACAAATACCTCTCCTGAGCACAGCTGTCCTGCCACACCACCACCGAGCTAATGCTTCCTTTCCCTCCATCCCCAGGAGCAGTGGAACAAGCTGATGACCACCCTGCACGGCACCTCCCCCCTTTTTGTCTGCTGTATCGTCCCCCATGAGTTTAAGCAATCAGGTACCTCATAGAACATGCCTCCCAGTTGGAAGCTTTCAGGATGTGTGAAGTTGGGGTTCGCTCCACATTAAGTCCACTTGTAATCACAGGTTGACTGGGGCAGAACCGGGCATTGAAAGAACCTCCAACAATGGATCATCCGAAGATCACGTTCTAGCTGTTACTTTGTACAGCAGAGTGGGCTGGTCTAGCCAGAGTCACACTCAGGAGAGCCTTTGGTCCTTGGCTGAATTGCGGGGGATCTGGGACCCACCCCGGGCAGTGACAAGAGGAGATGAGGACATGGATATGCAGGTCTGCGTCCTTGAGGGACAAGGAGTGGCCTCGGATACCCCAGGGTAGTAACTCGCTGTTCTGTTCCTCCCTCTTGGCAGGCGCGAAGGACGCCCACCTGATCATGCACCAGCTGGCTTGCAACGGAATCTTGGAAGGCCTCCGGATTTGTGGGAAGGGTTTCCCAAACAGGCTGCGGTACCCAGAGTTCACACAGAGGTGAGCGGTAGTCTTCCTGATACCTCAAGCACAGTTCTCGGTGTCCGCAGTTGGCTCTTGATAAACACAGTCCCGTTGGAGAGGCACTGTGCGCACCTGATGGACAGGGCCTCATTGTCACTACTTTTGTACACAATGACGCGACTTTCGGTGGCCAGTACCTGCGCTTCTTTGCCTGCGGGCTCTCTTTGGCTGCAAAAGTCTGCTTTGCTCTTGGCACGCTGAAATGATCAGCAATTAATGACCCCCACCCCGGCCCAGGAGCAGCCCTCAACCGATAGGACTAAGGACAGTTGGCGTATAAATACTTCAGCTCCCCAACCCTGGTGATGGGCTAACTCTGAGGCATCTTCTATACTGGCTGTCAGACAGCTGTGTGTTGGTAAATGTTTAACAACAGGGCTCCAAGTTAAAATTTAAAAGGAAAAAAAAAAAAAAGAAGAAGCCCTGATTTGTGGTATCTACTGATTTCCATGGTATAAATACTCCCACCATGTGGTAATTTCAAGCTACTAATGTGACATCACTGTATGCGGGGTTGGTAAGAGACACACAGAGGCTCTTGTGAGCTAGGGGGAGCTGGTCCCGCACACCAGGGTCTCCCAGTAGCATGAAGCCCCAGATGGTTTGGTGGTAACTGACTCGATAACATGCTTTTTGCTGGCCTCCCTGCCCCACTCCCCAGCTCTGGCACCTCTCAGATAAACTGCTTGCACTTGAATCCTGGTCTCAAGTTCTGTTTCTGGGGAGCCCAAACTGAGACCTCCATCTTAGGGGTTCTTTTACTTCGACCCCCTTCCTAACTGCTAGAACACATGGTCACAGAAGATAGAGCAGGAAGGGTCAGTAGAGGTCATCCTATCCAAGTCCTCTGAAGCCCCTAACTGAGGAACGACTAAAGGGGCTGCTGGCAGGTCAGGAAAAGGAGTGGTTCTGCCATGCCTGGAGGAAAAGATCAGGAAGGAAAGGTTTGGTGCCTTCCTGTAAGCCCCCACCCTGTGCCTGCCATGGGCCTCTGCAAACCAAGTCTAACACCTGACTCAAAGGCCATCTCACAGACGGACGGTGACCGTGCAGGCAGACTTTCTGGGCTGCCAGCTTGGGGATGATGGGGACTGTCATTGTTTCTCCCAACAGGTACCAAGTGCTGAACCCCAATGTGATTCCTCAGGAAGGCCTCAGAGCTGCTCCTGGGGTCCATCAACCTGGATGTCAATGAATACAAGATCGGACACACCAAGGTAGGGTCTTCTCCCTCAGCCTTGTCCCAGGAAGGTGGGTGTCAACATGTGAATTCCAGTTCAGCTGTGGACCAGTTGGGTCAAGATGCTGAGAGCCTCTGTTTCCTCTTCCGAAAAATTGGGGCTGATAAAGCCAGAGGACTAAGATTAGCGTGCGTGAGAACTCAGTTCAGACAGAGCGGTGTTCAGTGAACAGGAGAACTTTTCTTAGGACTGCATGGGCCCCAGATTTCTAAGAATAAAAGGAGACAACCTGAATCAAGGTCCTGGATTGGACCAGGGCACCATGGTACGTGTACGGGAGAGGTCTGGGGGTGAAGTGCCCAAGCCCAGCCCACCCACACTGCGAGCTCTGGCCCTGAGCTGGCAGGTGAGTTGGGGTTGACTCAGACTGAGCGAATGCCCGGCCCTGACTCATGGGGCCTGTGTCTGCGCCACTTCCTGGCCCTGCAGAATCCTGTCGGGATTGGAAGGGCAAGGCTGAGGGTGGGAGGTGTCCCTCGACAGCAGCCCAACCAGCCTGCACCCCGACGTGACAGCCAGGGCGATGTGGGAAAGGCACTGGCTTTGCATCAGGCTCAGCGCGGGCCGCCAAGCAGCCCTGAGTGGGTTGCCTGCCCGGCCAGGTCTCGTGGGGGCCTAGGCAGGCACAGCTTCTCTGCTGGCCTGGGGTGGCTGGAAGCCCGGGGAAGTTCCAGGTTGCATGTGCATCCAACACCTATGGAGCACCTCCTGTGTGCCAGGCATGGTTCCAGGCTTAGGGATATGCAGGCAGACAGAACAGAGTCCCTAATTTCCTGCAGCTTGCTCTGTAGCCAGCGGTGTCAGCAGGATTGTAGCACCACTCTCAAATCTGCCAGCACCATTAGCTTTGGCCTCCTGCACCATTGAGCTAAACTGACTTATGGGAACTTGGTCACAGAACTGCTGAATACCTGAGCCAGAGTCTAGCTCCTTCCCCTACCCCACCTTTGATGGGTGGGAAACTTAGGAAAGCCTGGAGAAGGTGTGGAGGTCACGTGCCCAATTTCACAGAACTAGGCGGGACAGAGCAGGCCTCAGGCACCCCCAGCCACAGTCCTGTGATCAGGCAGGCCGGGGCTGACTTTGCCTGTATCTGACACAGCTGTCTCTGGGCAGGCAGACTGCACCTTGCTTAGTCCAAGGGTTGCATTGGGCACCTCGGGTCCAGGTAAAGGCCCGGGGCTGCTGGGGACAGTTCCGCTCCCTGGGGGCCAGGCAGGCTCTGGCGGCAGGGGCAGAACAAGGGACAGAATGACTCTGCCTGTATGCGGCGTCCCCACCTGTGACTCACGTGGGCTCTGCCCCACCAGCCACATGCTCGCCTCACTGCTCCTCAGAGACCAAACCTCAACCACATGCAACTTGGAAATATCAAGCCCAATGTCTCTACCCCATGACGGCTACTCTTTGGGGTTTTGGTGGAAAGTGGGCAGGGGGAAGAAGCATCCTTTTCCACCTTTTTCCTCTCAGTCAACCACATAGAGGATTCTTCTGAGGGGGTTCCAACCCCATATCCGTGGGACCATGACTGTCCCAAGCCTGCTTTGTGAGGTAGTAAAGAAGGAAGAATTGATGCTTTTGAATTTGGGGATGGAGAAGACTCTTGAGAGTCCCCTGGACAGCAAGATCAAACCAGTCCATCCTAAAGGAAATTAGGAGCTAAAGCTCCAATACTTTGACCACCTGATGCTAAGAGCCGATTCATTGGAAAAGACCCTGATACTGGGAAGATCGAAGGCGGGAGGAAAAGGGGATGAGAGAAGCTGAGGCGGTTGGATGGCATCACCGACTCTTTAGATATGAGTCTGAGCAAGCTCCGGGAGTTGGTGATGCACTCCCGTCACGTGCTGCAGTCCATGGGGTCGCAAAGAGTCAGACACGACTGAGCAACTGAACAACAAAGAAGGAAGGCCCCTGGGCGTCCTGCTGCCGAGCAGTCACCTTACATAGCAGTGAGGACCCTAATAATCTGTCATAGTTTACGAGCTTCACAGTCTGCAGAAGCACTTCCTCCCATTATTTTATTTTTATAGTAACCCTCTAGGGGAGGGACCGACACCCCCATTTCCCAGATGAGGCACTGAGGCCCTGAGATGTGAGGAGACATGTCCGAGGTGACCCAGCTAGTAAGCGCCAGGCCAGGCTGGAGGCCACAGGAAGGTCCACGAGGAGCAAGAGGAGACAGACGCCGGGGCTGGGGTGCTCTGCCGGGCAGGTGTCCAGGCCGACGCCAGCTGTTTCCCAGGGGCCCCAGATGTCGGCACCAGGGTCTCCAAACGCTGAAGGACCTCTCTGAAATATCGCTCTTTGCTTTTGAACTGCCACCCCCACCCCCACTCCGAAGCATCTGCCATTGTGAGCCGGGCTATTCTCAGATCACCGTGTCTTTCCCCCAGGTGTTCTTCCGAGCGGGCATCCTGGCCAGGCTCGAGGACATGCGGGACGAACGCCCCGCCAAGATCATGACCACGCTGCAGTGGCGGCTCTGCAGTTTCCTCGCGAGGGTCGAATTCAAGATGCTGGAACAAAGGTAACACCAAGGGGGTGGGCTTGAAGCCTCACCATTCACATGGAGCAGCTGGGAACCCCTCCACACACACGGCAGTCAGCTCCACCAGTGACAATGGGCAGTGCGGAGGGAGGCTGACAGCGTCTCTGCCGGCCCGAAGGACCCTCAGCAGGAATTGATTTCCCACAATTCTGGAACCCAGGAGTCTGAAATTAAGGTCTTGGCAGGCAGGCTCCCTCCAAGGCCTGCAGAGGAGCCTCTCCTGCCTCTTGCAGTCCTGGTGGGCCAGGCCCTCCTTGGCCCGTGGCTGCCGCGCTCCAGTCTCCGCCTCTGTCCTCATATGGCCTCCCTTCTTTCTGTAAGGACACCAGTCATCTGAGGTCAGCCACCCCCGCACTCCAGGATGGGGGCTTCCCACGTGGCACTAGTGGTAAAGACCCTGCCTGCCAAAGCAAGAGATGTAAGAGATGCAGGTTCGATCCCTGAGTCGGGAAATCCCCTGGAGGAGGAAATAACAACCCACTCCAGTATTCTTGCCTGGAGAATCCCATGGACAGAGGAGCCTCGAGTCCATGGGGTCACACAGAGTCAGACACGACTGAAGCGACTTAGCACACACACACGCGCACTCCAGTCTGACCTCATCTTAACCTCAGTGATTCCATCCGCAAAGACTGTATTTCCGAATACGGTCACAGTCACAGGTTCTGGGAGGCAGGACTCCAGCGTATCTTTTGGGAGGGGACACAGCTCAATTCCTGACAGGGACCACCGAACACAAACCTTTCTCTTTACAATCGACAAGTCACTCACAGTCTTCTTACTTGATCCAGATGATGATGCTGAGAGAGGGGTGTGGTGGGGCCAGCAACCCCATTTTACAGATGTGAAAACTGAGATCAAGAGGGTGGTTAAGGTACTGGGCCAGAGAGAGTCATGATCAGAACCCAGAAGCCTTCATTCCAAATCCCTGCCCTCAGAATCGTGTTTTTCAGCCATCTCCCTAAAATGGGAATTGGAAAAAAGCTCTGGAGGCCCTGTGGTGGACTCTGGCCCTCTGTGGTCACAGTATAAGTAATTAAAACAGTAGTGAAGAAGTAATAACAGCAGTGAAGTCCGGAAAGCCACCAGCAGGCCCCCTGTGATCCGGCCAAAGGCAAGGGCACGAGTCAGGGGCTAAGTGGTGGGACTCAGTGTCCAGAAGCCCCCCACTGGATGACAGCTGAAAGAAGCTGTTAGGGGCCAGGAGGGCTGATTCCAGAGGCTGCAGACGATGGGATCTGAAGGCTAAATGGACGATTCCGGTGAGGGAGTGGAAGGAGGGGCAATGCAGGAGGAAATGTCTGAGAGGAGCTGGTGCCACTGGGGAGCCCAGTCTCCTATCACTCTCTCCCCATACCTGCATTTTAACCACTGCAACCCCGCATTCTTTTTTGCAGAATAGGCCTGAAGGTCATCCAGGGGAACACACGCAAGTTCCCGCAGCTGCGTTTCTGGGGCCGGTGGAAGCTCCACAACAAGGTGCAGGCCTCGGGGCCTTGGTCGTTCCGGACACAGGGGCCTCTTGGGGGTGAGAGGCCTCTTAGGGACTAGGGAGGCTGCAGGGACGGCCTGGAAATGAGAGTGCCTTGGAGGAAGAGTGCAGCCTCCTTTCAGGCAGGGATTGACTCCCCCTGAGAAAAATGACGGTGTGTCCTCCCAACTTTCAACTTATTCCTCAAAATAAAGCCCTCTGAGGATGCAGAACATGCCCACCCTGCCCCCCGCTGAAATGTGGGCCTGGTGCTCAGTGCCTCACCCCTGGGCATGCTGAAGCCCCTTCAACTCCTTCAGTGACGTCCTCAGCTTTAGGAAACCATGGGATCCTGTCTTTCCTTTGCCAGGCTGCTCTGAGGCAGTGAGGGTGAGTGAGTCAGCCGGGTGGTGGGGCTGCAGGTGCCCAAGCAACCAGGCCACTCTCAACCAATGCAGGAGTCCACGAGCCACCTACTCTATGCGCATCGGGTCATCTTGGGGCCTGGCATCCCGCCCGGGGCCCCCGTTATGAGGAAGCATGCCACTGGACACCGGGGCCAGGGCTGCTGTGTTCAGGAGGCCAAAGAACAGGGTTGTCTTGAGGGGCGAGGTGTTCAGGGCAGCTACGAGGAGGGCTGGACAGGCCACAGGTCATTTCTGGGGGCCCGGAGCCCCCCACAGCTCACGCAGAAGCTTCTTTCCCCTCCCCGTAGGAAAGGACTTTCTAACAATCGGTGCTGACCACAAGTAGAAAGGTACGGTGGTGGTGAGAGGCGCGTATAGTAAATTCTGCATGACCAGATGAAGCCATGCACAGGCCAGCCTGCTGGAGGGCTTGAGATTGCAAAAGGAGCTAAGTAAGAATTTCTCAAATTTGGACATCATGGGACTTTCCCCACCTGTTCTATGTCTGACCTTCTCTCCTTAAAGCAACTCCCTGTTTTACTTTGAAATTTTTATTTTAAAAGGAAACTTTGTATCCTTACCTGTCTCATCCCCCGCAAGTTATCCATAAAAACTGAAGATTTAGGACTTCCCTGGTGGTCCAGTGGTTAAAAGCTCCATGCTCCCAATGCAGGGGGCATGGGTTCAATCTCTGGTCGAGGAGCTAAAATCATCGCATGCCTCGCATGCATGGCCTAAAACAACAAACAAAACAAAACAAAAAAAACCTTGTAGATTTAACAAGTTCTTTTCCATGTTCAAAAAAAAAATTTTTTTTTCAAAATTATTTATTAAACCATTACTTTTCAAACCTTAAAAATTTTTATTGTAGCTCATTTACCGTGTTGTGTTAGTGCCTGCTACACAGCAAAGTGAATCAGCTACATGTATACATGTATCCACTCTTCTTTGGATTTCCTTCCTATGCAGGTCAGCACAGAGCACTGAATGGAGTTCCCTGTGCTATACAGTAGGTCCTCATTAATTAGCTACTTTATACATAGTATCAATAGTTTATATATGTCAATTCCCATCTCCCAATTCATCCCTTCTTCCCCCACTCCCCACCCCCCCTCCCTACCCCGGTCTCCCCCAATGAAAATCTAAAGGTTACCATGCGATGGTGGAATCCATCTCGCCCGCCCCGCTCAATTTATGAATTACCCTTCGGGAAGCCCCAGACCAACAACCTTTAAGATTCCTTCCAAGCTGGACATACGTGACCACAGATGACAAGGGGACAGAGCCTGAAAACTTTCCTGCCTCTTTACCAGGAAGCGAAACTCACTAATTAAACATAGCAGAGCAAGTTCCTGTTCCAAGGAGTAAAAATGTAAAATTAACTCAAAATCCTTCATTCTTAGTATGTTAACTAAACTCTAATCTGATTTAACTAAGCGGGATAGGATGATTCAGGGGAAAAAGCAACACTCTGGGGGAGGTTTTGCTGGGATAAAAAGTGTTACTGAGTTACAAGTGATGCTTACCATCACCTTGTTATGCAAACTTTTCGCGGCAGGATCCCAGATTCCCACAGACCAGGCTGGTGAGGACAAGTTTATCTGAAATCCTCAAAGTGAGGCAATGCCTCCGCCCTAATCCATTTCCATTTCCTAATCTATCCTGGTGTTTGCCCTCCAGAAAAATGTATCCACTGATCAGGAACTATCCTGGAGAGCCTGTCCCGCCTACCCTGCTTGGTGCTCTGAGGTCAGGATGGAGCTGGGAATGGTCGGCGCAGGGCTCCTGGTCTGGCAGGGCTCCTGGTCTGGCGGGGCTCCTGGTCTAGCGGGGCAGAGGAGCAGATGGGCCCAGGCCCTCTTGAGGAATGTGCCCAAACCATGGAGACATCCAACCGAAGAGGAGCCGCTGCTTCCGGACGAAGGCAAAGCAGGCCCAGCCACACAGCGATGGGAGGGAGGGGGGTGGAGGCCAGAGGCAGAAC
Source organism: Muntiacus reevesi (assembly GCF_963930625.1). Classification (NCBI taxonomy): domain Eukaryota; kingdom Metazoa; phylum Chordata; class Mammalia; order Artiodactyla; family Cervidae; genus Muntiacus; species Muntiacus reevesi. The sequence goes on from NC_089250.1 coordinate 178,624,797, forward strand.
ACGCGCCAGCTGAGTGGGAGCAGGAGTGAGCCAGCTTCATCGTGGGAGACCTGGAAGGGCACTTGGGGAATTGGACCTTCATGCTGGGGAGAAGATGAAAGATGCAAAAGAAAGAGAGTGAGAGAGACAGAAAGACAGACACAGAGAAAGACAGAGTGCAAGAGAGCGACAGAGGACTCAGCGGGCAGAAATACAAGGGAAACCGGAGCTGTGAATTCAGCCAGTGCTCCTGAGCACACAGAACTTACAGATCAGACATAACCACAGGGCACGGCAAGACTGCGCCTAAATGTGTCTCTCGGCTCCCAGAGCGACCTGAGGGCTGGTCCTGAGCAAGGATGGACCTGCGGTGGGTGATCAGGGATGCACAGCTGCAGCGAGAGCTTCTTTTCACGCCAAAGGGGGTATGAGGGCCCATCGGAGGCAGAGCCCCCACGCCACCAGGCAAAGCCCACCCCCCAACCCTCTTTGGTGTTGCTCACCGCCCAGATCAAGCCACTCCTGAACATGGCCCGGCAAGAGGAGGAGATGAAGGTCAAGGAGGAGGAGCTGAGGAGTGCCATGGCCAAGGCGCAGGAGCTGCTAGGCAAGGTCGCGGAACTGGAGGAGAAGACGGCCACGCTCAGCCGGGAGAACGACCTCATCGATGAGCTGCAGGCAGTACGTGGGGCCTTGGGCAAAGTGGGACGAGCTGGGGGCCTTGGCACGAGTCAGACCCAGAAAGGGAAAGGAGGGTCACCTTCCAAGAAGCCTTGTCCATCCAGGCCATGGGGAATTCCCAGTCTTACCTTTCCTTCATTGCCACGTCACCCTGACCCAACTACCAAAAATCTCCATCACATTCCTGTTTGCCCACAGCCGCAGGCTGGGCACGCACACATACAGCACATGCTGGGTCTGGGGGATTATCCAGACATGGGGGGGAGCAGTCACAAGATGGTGGGAGGAACGCCCCTGGCTCCCCTGGGGACCTGGGACCTTGCCCTCTTTTCTCTGACTCCTCTTCCTCGCCCATCAAGTGCAAACACAGTAGGGAGAACAAATGACCTAGTTTCTGTGGGAAGCCGGACTCCCAACACGATGAGTGGGTTCACTGCCATGACCCTGCTAGTTTACTGAGGTCCTTCTCTGATTTGACCGTCACAACCACCTCTTAAGACACCCAGTTCTCACGTGTATCTTCAGGGTAGAAAAGTCCACTTGACTGAACTTTGGAGACTGATCATGGTCCCAAGGCTATCAGAAGAAGACCCTTGACCCGTGACCGGAAGGGGCCCAGTGCCATCTCGACCCTCCCTGCTGTCACGGCCGTATCTCCTTGGCCAGCATGGTGTCAGCACTTGCATCATCCACCCACCTTCCCTAAGCTGTCTCTAACATCATTCCTCCACAGCCTCTCCACAGTCCGGAGAAGTTGCTCTGGCTGGGACCCTCATTTGGTGTTTGGGAGGCTGAGACCAAGTGAGACCACAGGGATAATAGGATCTTCCACTTACAGAAGCACCTTCATGATGACCCTTTCCCTTATTTTGCAAAGAACTGAATTTCCGTAAGTTTATGCCGCAAACTGAAAGTCATCTAGCTGGTCTGGTCTTCTACCTACATGGCCACTGACCTCATCTCAGGGAGACCCCAGGGGACAACCCCACTTACTGCCTCTGTGCCTTCTGACAGCTCCACCCTCCTCTGCATGTCGGTTCTCTCAACACCTGCGTGGCTTGCTTCTCAGCATTGTTCTAAGGATGAACTGCAGACTACGGAACTGGATTGTTAACACAAAAGTGCTAAACCAATGCTGGGAGTTATTTGGGTGGAGAGGCCCCTCCCCATGGGTGGATGGAAGCACAGTCACACCCAGGGTCAGCGGACCAGATGGCAGAGCCTGGACTTCTCCTAGACCACTCTCCTAACACCTCAAGGTGCATCTGATCACCTGGGATCTCGTTAAAATGCAGACTCAGATGAACAGGTTACAGGTGCGGCCTCAGATGTCGCATCCTAACCGGCTTCCTGGTGATGCTGCTGCTGCAGGTCTGGCACCGCGCTCCTGGATGACCCTTGGTCCCGCACATTGGCAAGGAGCTTGGAGAGCCCGGCTCCCCATCCAATCCCCGGGACACGTTTGCTTGGGGCCCACCAGGCTCAGGCCAGTTTGCAGTCATTGTCCCCTGCAGGTGCTGGGACCCTGCCTTTGACCAACGCTCTTTCCTCCACCAGGAGCAAGAGGACCTGCTGAATGTGGAGGAGCGCCTGACCCCGATGATGAAGGCCAAGATAGGGCTGGAGAGCCCGATCTCCAACACGCGAGAGCGGCTGGAGGAGCAGGAAGGCCTGTCAGGCCCACTGAGCGCCGACAAGCGCAAGCTGGAGGGGGAGCTGAGCGACCTCAGGTGGGACCTGGAGGGCCGGGGAGACCATGCTGACCAAGACAGAGAAGGAGAAGCAGGCAGGGAGGCCCCAGGCCTGATTCTAGTTCTCCCAGGGCCAGGGAACTCCTAGTCCACTCACCTTGCAGGAGCCACAGCCAGAGCCCCGCAGCAGTGCTGCCTGGGACCCGAGCTGCCAGCCAGATGCAGCTATTTTAACTTAATTCAGCACAACTTCAAAGGCGGCTCCTCGGTCAACCTGGCTGCATTTCGAGGGCTCAGTAGCCACGCACAGCCCATGCTACGGTGTCAGACAGAGCAGCTGACTTGGGGTCGAGGGTTGCTCCCCTCGTGGGGGCACCCGGGCCTGGCTGGGTCTCCTTGTGCCTGGGTTCCCGGGTGTCTGCCTGGCCCGCTGCTCACTCAGCCTCAGCATCCCTGGAGCCCCTCATGGAACATCTTTCTGCACCACCAACCATATCTGCAACCCCCCTTCCCAGAAGAAGCAACCCTGTTGTAAGGCGGAGTCACCTTCAGTTGCTCAGTTTCTGCCCAAACAAGCAGCTGCTTCCCCTGCAAGCAACTCCCCGGCTCCTGGTACTGCCTGGCTGGCCCTTAGCCCCAGGCCCCCTTCCAATCTCACATGGATGGGACCCCCCAGCAAGGGAAGGTGGACCAGGGTATCTCCAGTGCTGAGGTGCACACAAACCACCAGGACCTTGATAAGATGCAGACTCTGGGCCAGCAGGTCTGGTGTGGCCGAGGGACTGTGTTCCCAACAGTCCTGGTGATGCCGTGGCTGCTGTCCAAGCACCAGCCGTTGAGAAGCCAAGGCCTGATGGTGTCCTCGCTGCCCTCTCACCCCAAGATCCTGACTTGGCTGGGCATTGGCATCTCCTGGGCCCCCAAGTGACCCTGGGGTGCAGCCATGCTGAGGACCTCCTCTCGGAGCATGTGCCCCCTCCCCTCTGCCCCCAAGGATATTCCCAGCCTTAAAGTCCCCCACCCCACCTCCAGGCCCTGGATCACAAAGTCCGTCTGCTGATTGGGGACCTCTCCCTTTGAGAAGACTCCATCACCAAGCTCCAGAATGAGAAGAGGGCGCTGCAGGAGCTGCATCAGGTGGCTACCACCTGCCTCTCCCCTTGAAGGAGCAGGTGGAGCTCGGAGACAGGAGACCCCTGTTCAAATCCCAGCTTTGCCACCCCTCAGTTGGGGGTCCTGGGAAGTCACTGAGTCTCCCTGAATCACAGTGCCTTCGTCCATCAAGCAGGCACGGGCACTGGCGGCCTCCCTTCCAGGTTTGCTGTGGTGGGGGTGATAGTGGCATTTATCACCCAAACTAGAACAGGTTCAGAGTGAAGGGGGGCAGCAGGTGGGGGTCAGAATGGCCCAGGCACCAGGCAGGGATGCTCCTAGCGTTGTAAGGACAAAGCGGGCCCATGGAAGTGCCCTTGAGCTCTAAAGCATCAGCAAACCTCGATACATCGCAGCAACAACAGATGTGAGCTCTTGAGATACAGGACTCGGAGTGCAGAGCCAGCTCTGACCACCCACCAGTGCCAGCAGTGGCATGGAACACCTCCTAGCCCAGACAAAGGCTCCAAGAGCAAGTTGAAGCCCCGAACCAGATTCAGTGGACCCGCATCCCTGTGTTTGCTGACATCATGGATCTACCTATGTCCCCAGATTGCCTCTCTCTACTGCCTCTGGCAACACCTCCCCTTAGACTCTGACTCTCCATCGTATCAAACCCAGGGCCCCCTTTTATAACAAACACACTCAGTTCTCATTATTCAAGGTGGTGAAGTCACTGAATTAGCAAAGCCTGAACCTCTGCTCTCAGGGAAATACAGGGTTAGTTTCCTGCAAACCTTTGGTCAGTGTTTTTTCTCAACCCATCAATACATCATACATATGATTTCGATGAATACGTTATCCTGTTTTATGTGTGTTTCTGTTGAAAAACACACAGTGTTTAGTACGTATTGTTGATTCCTTGACATTGAACTCACAGGCAACCGTCACCATATCTCAGATCTGAACAAAGCTCATCTGACACAGATTTTCTCTGCAAAGCACTGCAGAGCCTTCTTGTGTCAGGAACACCAGGCAGCTTGGTAGCATCGTAAGCAGTGAAATCACCAAAATAGAAGCACCGATGTAAAAAAAACAGGCACTAAACAGAGCAGGAAAAGGACACTTGTTTGCAGTAGGAGCTGAATCGAGATGATAGAGCATCATTTATCCAACCTCAGCTGGGAATGTGCTCCTCAGGCGACTTGACATTTTCGCTGCTCTGCGTGTCTGCAAATGACCCACAAAAGCACCATGAGTATTGATCTGGGGATTACAAATAAACTTTAGCGAGTAGGTCAATTGGCAAATAGATAACTCACAGACAACGAGGATCAACTGTATTTTGGAAGGCCCTCTTACTATCCTGAATTGAAGACAACGATAATGTGACTAATACATATCTTCAGGAAAATCAATTGGGTGCCCTTCCATATAAATGGGGAAATGAGTGACATTAATTCATAATAAATATTGAGGCTGTCAAAGTGCAAAAGCGCGGGTGGATCTGAGAGTACAGCCTGCCCGAGCCCGTCTCTGACGGCTGCAGATGGGCACTGGAGGGGGTATTGGTGACTCAGGTAGCCAAGGGTGGGTGCTGCCAGTGATGAGATTTTACGGAACAGAGAATAATTCTCAGGGAAGTTTCAATAACAAGTAAAATCCTCTCTCAGTTTTCATGGTAGATCACTCTTTTAAAATGTAGGGTATACTAAATGAAAAAAAAAATTTTGAGTTAAACGTGAAGAGGTGCTGAGTTCTAGGTTCAGAAGGGCATAAATAGTTGTTGACTTACATGAATGCCTGGCTGGACTGCAGAATTATTCTTCATGACCCATTGTCCAGAGCAAAACCAGACATCCAGCAAAACCTCACCCACATAGTGAGGACCCCAAACATTATGACAACCAGAAGCCACACCTCTGCAGACTTCCTATATGCCCCTTGGAGAACCAGAGCGCCCAGCTGCCCCTGGGGTCCACACGTGGCTGATGGGAGATCAGTCCGCCCTGGCCTCACGCATCACTCAGGAGCATGTGTTCTGTAACTGGTCACTGACATCATCAACTCGGCCCGGAAGTGATGGCAGAGAACCAGCTCTGTTCAGTTGCTCCCACCCACCTCATGGGACACATGCGTGTATCTTTCCAGAAGATCCTTGGTGACCTGCAAGCTGAGTAGGACAAGGTGAACCACCTGACCAAGACCAACAGCAAGCTCAGCCCCCAGATCCACAAGGTAATGCCCCGTCCCTGGGCCTGATTCTACACCCTGATGGCCAGGTCTGTCCATTCTGGGAACCAGGAAGTGAGGGTCTTTCTGATGCCACAGCTAAGGAACCTGGCCCAGTCTGGTTCTTTATTGCATTCTGGCCTCAGACATCCCCCTCCCCCACCATACACACAGCTCTATTTTCTCTTGTATTTTTTGTCTCCGCAGCTGGAGGATAACTGGAAACAGGAAAAGAAAATTTGGGCGGAAGAGGAAAAGGCTCGCTGGAAAGCTGAGAGTGACTTGAAGATTACCACCGACCACCTCCATGAGATGGAGCTATCCACCTCCAGGAGGTGGTGGGAGAGCACGCAGTCTTTCCTTTCGCCTGCAGCAGTGTTAGCAACGCTGAGCACTTCCTGGACAGCGCCGTGCTCAGGGCCTTGTGTACTAAACGCACTTCCCCAGCACCCACTCTGTGCCAGGCACTGTGCCCAGCACGGAGGATCAGGGAGGCAGGAGTAGGTGCTCCCTGTGCTCAAGGAGCTCCCAGCCGTACACAGGGCATGGATGCTGGACAAGAAGCTGATAGCGAGCAAAGCGGCCACCCCGGAGGGAGGGAGTCTGCACAGAAGCCTACAATCCGAGCTGTCCAAGATCACGAGGAGAGGAGGGGCTATGTTATCAGTGTCATCCTGGGGATAACGTGGAGGACAGGTGGGGTGAGAAAAGCTGGCAGCAGGAAGACAACTGGGAGGCTCCTGCAACAGTCCAGGCATAAACCAGAACCAAGTCAGAGGCCAGGGAGAAGGGAGAGAAGGAGGCAGGTAAGGAGGGCCATTGTGGGGCAGAAGCTGCATTCTGTGTCCTTGAAGCACATTTCGCCTAAGGCAGGTCTAAAGTGCCACTGGCTGCTCAGAAGGCGTGTGCAGCGAAATCCTCTCAGCCTCTCTGGAGGCACACCCAGGTGCAGGTGGGACCCTGGCCCATCTTCCCCCTCCATCTGCTTGGTCTCTGGCCTCTTAGTTCTCACACGTGGCTCCTGACACGTGGGACTCATGCATCAGGAGGAGACAGCCTTTGGTGGCAAGTTTTTGGAGTAACATTTTCCCTAAAAAGGACAAGTGTTTTGTGCGATTCTGGGGTCTGCAGACTGTAAGCTGCACCAGAGCAGAGACTTCTGTCCGTTTTGTTCACTGAAGAGTCCCTGGAATCCCAGGCGATGTCTGGCACCAGGAGGGACTCAATAAGTAAGAGGCAAAATAATAAAGGCACGAGTGAGTAAATGAATGGGTGGGTGGGTGAGAAGCCAGTGGGACAGAGTCTAGGGCTCAGTGGGGTGACTCATCTATAGGGTGAGAAGGCCAGAAATCGGGGTGAGGGGGTCTCAGCAGGGTCAAGGTCTCCCCCAGCTCCACTCCCACGCCAGCTCACTAGCCCAGCCTCAGAGCTTTTCCTCAGGAGGGCAAACCTCCTCCAGCAGGACGGAAATGGAAATCAATTCTGTCAACTCTAAGCATGAGGACGAGCAGTCTCTGAATTCCACATCGCAGCGGAAACTAAAGGGACGCCAGGTCTGTCCAGGGTAGAGGAGACCCGGCTCCCCTCCTGAAATGCACTGGCCTGGGCCTCGGCCCCTGGCTGCTGACCAGCTGCTGCCACAGAGTCTTTGGAGACGGACTCACGGCCGCCTCACGCTGGCTTCAGTTCCAAGTCCTCACGGTGGCCGCAGGGTGCTCCACGATCTAGCGCTGCTCCCTCCCTAGCTCATCCCCCACCAGCCCCCACCACTCTGTCCAGGCCAGCCAGGCCGGGCCCCTGGCGCAGTCGTGCGCACCCCAGCCTCCCTCCTGCCTCAGGGTCATCGCACACTGTCTGTGCCCTGCTTTCTTCTGCTTTTGACAGCGTCCCGCATGGACTTAAGCTGCCGTCTCTCATTTCCATCCTACAAGGCCGACGGGTAGGTCTCTAACCTCACACCATAGAGAGAAATTGCTCTGTCTGCTTATTTGCCTGCTAGGCATGAATCGAGGAGCTGGAGCAAGAGCTGGAGGCTGCGAGGGCGATGAGCCAAGGTGAGTGAAACACGCCCATCCTTCCTGGAGTCAAAAGACCCAGGGAAGCCACAGTCCAACCAGGTGCAGAAACTCCTCGGGAAGCCAACAGGAGGAGGACAGGGTTCCAGCTGGAAGGGCTTTGTTAGTTTCTTGAGCGCCTCCTGTGTGCCCGGCACGTGGTACACGTGCATACTGACGATGACAAAAGACCCACAGATGCTCTGTGCTGTGGTCCAAGCGGAGGCGGCAGCAGTAGCCTGGGCGCCTGAAGACTGACTTCAACCTGCCGGGGCTGGAGGAGGTTCCAGGCAAAGGGGATCAGATAACACCTGCATGCGCAGGTAGAGGTGTGGAGGGGAGAGCCAGGAATGCAGGGAGGCTTGTGGGGAGGGATCCTGCAGGGAGATGAACCCAAACACACATACTCCAGCTTCAACCCGGTGGGACTGGGGGGCAGGATGGGCACTAAGGCCCCCCAGACAGCTCCCTTTGCTGAGGGTGGGGGCGGGGGGCAGAGGACAGACCCCCTGCAAGCGCAGGCCCCTGGCCTCACAGATGCCACTGGGTCATCCCAGTCTTTACTAGAGGAAACAGGGGCTCTTGGACAGTCAGGGTCAGCGTCGTTCACCTCCCCTGGGTGGAGAAACAGCACAGCAACCTGTCCCGAGCCCTGGAAGGCTTAAGTGACAGGCTGGAAGAGGCTGGGGGAGCCACCTCTGCTCGGGTACCATCCTCGGGGGCCCCAGGACCCCTGTTCCCGCCTGCCTACTGGACGATGAGCAAGGGGAGAAAGACTGGTTAGTTCTTGCTGAATTCCCGGGGCTACCTAGGGGAGAAACCAATTGATAACAGAGAACAGGCAAGAAGGGGCTGGTTCAATCCACTTTGCTCTGGGCTGCTCAGTTCAGTGGGTACAAGCAGAGCTGAGACTGAACGCCTCAGGGGGGCCAGTGCCAGCCTGCCCATGAGCCCTGCCTCTGCTCCGCCCCGGACGGAGCAGAACTGCAAGCGGGAGGCCGAGCTGCTGCAGCTGTGGCGGGAGCCGGAGGCGGCGGCCCTGCAGAGTGCCGCGGCGGCCTCCAGACTGCACAGGAAGCACACGGACTCTGTGGCCGAGCTAATCGAGCACCTGCAGAGGGTGATGTCCAAGCTGGAGAAGGACAAGCAGGGCATGAAGGCCGAGATCAACGCCAGTGTGGAGACCACGCAGAAGTCCAAGGTGAGGGGGATCCCCGCAGAGCCTTCTCAAATAGTATCCTCCGAGCCCTCTGACAGGTCTGAGGTGCAATCTAGATGCTGTGAAGGGAACCGAGACAGACCCATCACAGACCCCACACGCTGGGGATATAACCTTGGCCAACACCCAACCATGCCTCAGCTTTCCCATCCATAAAACGTGGATAAAGATAATCCCCATCTCACAGTGCTCGCCAGGGCCACAACAGTCCCTGGCACATAAGGAAGAGCTCCGCAAACGTGAGCTACTAGGATCACCATGACATTAGGACGACTGTATCCTCGAGGAGCTAGAGACATAGGAGAGACAAGTGCAGTCACAGCCACGCTGAAAAAGCAATGCATGGCGGGAAAGAAAATGAAGTCAGTCACTCAACATGCATTTATCCAGTGCCTGCCACAGGAAGAGTCTTCGTAGGACGTGAGGGAAGTGAGGGGCTCCAGGGAAGTGGGGGGCTCCAGAGGTGAGCAGGGAAGAGGCTTTGGGGGCCCAGGTCCCAGCCAACAGGTTTCTCCAAACTGCAGACACTCCCGAGGCACCACCGCAGTGCCTGTCTTATCTGAGACTCCTGCTCTAATGCGGCATTTTCTTACTGGGTGAGGTCAGCCAGGGCTCACAAGTGAGGGGCTGTGTGCCAACCCAAAGGCTCTGGGTTTATGTTGATAGAAAATGGTGAGCTGCTGAGATGAGGGTGTTCTAAAAGGATGAGGCAGGTGGCCTGGGAGGCTGCAAGTGGGCAGCCCAGCTGGGAAGCAGGGTGGGCCTGGCCTGGCCTGCTCATTCCCCTACTGGGTCCATTCTTGCTGAGCAGATGAATGCTGAGGCCCACATCTGAAAGCTGGAGGACAACCTGGCAGAGGCTGACGCGAAGGTGGCCGAGCTGGAGCAGAACCAGGTGGAAATCAACGCCAATCAGAGCCGCCTCCAGGGTGAGCTCGCCCCTCCCCACAGCTTCCTGAGGACAGAATGGGGATCCTCAAGGAATCTGAAAGAGGACCTGGGTCCCCTCCCGGAGCCTCCCTGACCTTGGAAAGCCCACATCCCCTGTGATGAGACAAGGAGATTTTCTTCCACCCGCTGAGGGATTAATCAAAGTAATATCTTTACAGCGTAAAACAGGGAACACTACCCAAAACATTTTCTTGTCGGTTCTCTCCATCTCTCTGTGAGATCAGCGGGAGGAGCAGTACTACTCACATAACACAATTTTCAAGCATTTTAAAACATGATCTGCCTACAAACGTAAAGCAAACATGGGTCACTAATGAGGGAACCAGAAAGATGTTAGAGCCACCTTTGAAAAGCATCCGAGAGGCCAAGGTTTACACAGCCAGTCAGGAAAGGAACGCTTCAGTAACTCTGACAAGTTAGGTACAAAACTGGTTCCTGTCCAACAGGGCAATAATACTGCAACCTCTGGGTTTGATTTGGAGTTTTTTCTACCAGAAGAAATTCTTTACATCTCTAGGTCAAAAACGATTTGCGACTCATCCATATGCAAGTTAACATCTAACTTCACAGAGTCTGGGCCCTAGACAGGGGTTAACAGTTGGGTCAAGCAAAAGTGTAGTTCCCTGGAGAGGTTCACACTCCTTAGGCGTGCCAGTGAGACACGGCTCTGGAGCACAGACACCAGAGAACCCGAGGCATCATTTGGCCTTACTGCCCACATCCTCAATACTTTTAAAAATCAATTTCCCCACTGGATGGATAAGAAGAGTGGAACAGTGAGGTTGGGGTGACCTGGTCATAAAACTGAAGACAAATAGGGCAGAGCTGGAAACCCTCACTGGTCCTCTGGCACACGCACCTCCTCCTGGCCTCTGGCTCCAGAAATCAGTCCTCAGATGACAGGAGTGTGGGTTCAGGGGCTGAGAGGAATGGATTTTTCAAAGTAAACATTCTTGACTTCACTGTTGTCTCCAAACTTCTTTGGGTATCCCCTGCCAGGGGCTGGGAGCCTCATTATCTGAAGCCACTTATCCCACACACATCACCTGGACAGTGGGGACCCCTTGGGCACTTGTGCCCCTCCTGGGCCCACTTAATTTGGGCAGCTGAGGTGGGGGTCACTGTGTTCCCCATCCCAGCTCTGCTGGCCAAGCTGCCATATTGATGGGTTCTTTGAGAGCCAGGCTTAGGATCTGGCTCCACACTTCTGCTCCCTTCTCACCCACTGAAAACACTGAGCTGACCTGGGAGTATGAAGAATCCCAGAGCTGGCTCAACCAGATCCTGCAGATAAAGACATCCCTGACGTCACAGGTGGACGATTCCAAGCGGTAGCTGGATGAAGAGTCCGAGGTTGGCTTAGGCGTGAGGTCGGGGGCGACAGGGCCGCCTCCTTGAAGAAAGTTGTGTGTTATGAAGATGCAGAAGGAACGTGAAAATTATCTGATTCCACAGCGAGTAAAAAAGTTAACTGTAAAGCTAGAGCATGCGTGCGGGTGCACGAGGTTAATTAAATGAAAGAAATTATGTATCCTTGTGGACGGCAATGGGGAGAAATCAAGGAAAATTAAACCTCGGCGGTTTGGGTTGTAGACTCCTATGTCTTTTCACCTCTGCTGCACTGTTGATCAACATCACATGTCTTTAAGAGCTGGCCCCAGGTGCCACAGAGACCAGAGGGGCAGACCACTGAGAGGAAAAAATATATGAAAAATATATGAAAAATGGAAAACTGGGTCTATTCTGAGAATACTATGCAAAAGAAAGTGCAAGCCAGAAAGAGGTGCAGAAGAAGAAAGATAGCTGTGGGGGCGAGAGGCTTGGGGATGTAAATTCCTGGCCATTAGAGGCAGTAAAATTAGCATGGCTTCTCTGAGAGACGCATCAAGCACCAGCACTTGGATAACAGTAACTGTGTGTCTGATTTAGCTGAGATATCCTACATGTTCATGTCAAGGATGGAATGTGTAATGTCTCTGGGACCTGGCTATTCTCTAGAAGTAATTTCTCATGTGGACAATTTTAATACCTTGTCCCCATGAATCTTAAATACAAGAAACATGAAAAATAGGCTGACTGGAGATTGTTTTTACGTGAAGAATTTTTTCCTGAGACTTCGAAATCCAAAGGCAGTTTTTACAGTCTTACCAGGGTCCTGTGGTGTCCTGTGTCCTCATTCACAGGCCTGTGTATCAGAGACATGAAGACAAAGAGAGCTGATAGTTACAGGATGCCCCAAAGGGATGGTAAGACCCGTCCAGGCTAACGACCCAAAGGCCCCCCCACATACACACCCTGCCTCAGTGTCTCCCCTGATGCTCAGACACAGGCAGGTGAGCTCTGTGAGGGCAGATGGTTTTGTGTACTGTATTTCACTGCTGTTAATCCGCAATGAGAGAGTGCCAGACCTGAAGGGACAGCAGAGTGGAGTGAACGCCCCCCCAAAGAAATGCAGTGCTTTCTGACATTGCACAGAGCACTTCCTAAAATCAGGCTGGGGACTTCCCTGATGGTCCAGGGGTTAAGAATCTGCCTTGCATTGCAGGGGATGTGGGTTCAGTTCCTGGATGGGGAACTAAGATCCCACAAGCACTAAGCCCCTGTGCTGCAATGACTGAGCCTGTGGGATGACCTGAGGCAGCCAAATAAACAAATAAATGAACATCTTTTAAAAAAAGAAAATCAGATCCCTGCCCACTGGTGGGATCCACTTGCCAACCCTGGTGTTGATAACCCAGGACCCTGCAGAACCACCTGAATGGAAGAGAGGTCTCAGGGTCTCTTCAAGTTACTCTTCTCTTCCTGGGTCCTTCAGTCTCCCCAAGTGTGACCAGATTTCTTTTCTCATCTTCTGACACTTCTCAACCCCATTCCTCTCCTTACTGTCCTAGTCTTTGGGGTGCAGGGGCAGAGCCCTCAGAAAGACCCCCACCCCAGCCCTCTGGAGATGGCGGCTTCCGTTTGAATCTCACCACCTGACCTCTCTCCAATGCATTGGCAGACAGAAGTCATTGTTCAGGCTGGTAGAGGAAGGGATAGTAATATTCTGTTGGTGGTGCCCACATCATGCTTGTGATGTTTCTGAACTTGGCACTCTCTAGACAGCTCTGGAGGGAACCCAGTTTGGGTCCTTGGGTGCAAACACACCAATGTGAAAACACTGCCCTCTGGTGGTGGGGTCTCCAAATGCTGTGCATGACTAACTGGGGAGACACCAAATCACACAATCTAAGAATTATTATATATTAGAATTTTAGGAACTTCCTTGGTGGTTCAGTGGCTCAGACTCCATGCTCCCAGTGCAGGGGGCCTGGGTTTGATCCCTGGTCAGGGAACTAGAGCTCACACGCTGCAACTAAGCTTCCACAGACACAACTAAAAATCCTACATGCCGCAACTGAAGCTCCTGCATGCTGGTGCTGCAATTAAGACCCAGCGCAGCCAAATAAGGAAATAAAGAAATATTGGGGGGGGTGGGGGCGGGATTTTAGAACTGGAAGGGACAGTTAGAGGGTGTTGAGTCCAGCTTTTGGCCAATTTGGGATTCCCTTCCAAAGCATCCCTGAAAAGTAAATGGTAATCCAACTTGAACTCTTCCAGTGGAAAAAGGCAGCCCATTGCTGTTCTGGCTGACAATCGTGGTTCAAAAGTCCCACTCAGTACTGAATCATAGTATGTCTCCCCTATTTTGACCGTATTTCGATCTAGTCTTCACCTCTGTAATTACACAAAATAAGTCTAATTCTTATGCTTTGAAGTCAGACGGATATGGTTTCCACTTTCCCACTAGTATGACCTTGGGCAACTTAACCTATCTTACCTCCTGCTTTCTTGACTATTAAATGAGGAATAATAACAGCATCTGCCTCATAGGAATGTGAAGTTTAAACAAGATAACTTGGCAGAGCGCCCATTATGCTAACACTGAGGCATTTGCCAAGTTCCTTCTAGCATTCCATATGACTTCCGCACTTGCCCTTCCCAGGGAGGCTCTCCCAGGCTGTTAGTCTGGTAGCTGATGGCAGCAAGCCTCTTGCTGGAGAGATGCAAGGGGCATCCATGAGGTTTTAGACCTGGAGGACAGCCCACACGTGGAGAGTTCACACGTGGAAAATTCCACAGTAGCTCCTCACTCTGCTGGGGAGAGTGGTGGCCCAGACAGAGACAGGCTCAGTGACTTGCCCAAGACCATTCAGTTAAAGCAGAGATAGAAATAATTCTCTGTGGCGGGAGATGAGGTGAAGTTTCTGACCCAGTATTTATTTAAAAAAAAAACAAAACAGAACAGACTTCAGTTAGCCACATATGCTGTTTTTGCCTGAAAGTGTTAGTCGCTCAGTCATGCCCAACTCCTTGGGACCCCATGGACTGTAGCCCACCAGGCCCCTCTGTCCATGGGGATTCTCCAGGCAAGAGTACTGGAGTGGGTTTCCATGCCCTCCTCCAGGGTACCTTCACAACCCAGGGATCAAACCGGGTCTCCTGCACTGCAGGCGGATTCTTTACCAGCTGAGCCACCAGGGAAGCCCACTGTTTCTGCCTAAGGACATGTAATTTCAGAATGACTTAAAAGATCTAACAGGGTATAATCTATGCAGTCTTGCAAAATAATATTAATTGGTATCTATGATGACTGAAATCAGGGCATTGGCACCATGTTCTGTAGAGTAAGTGGAGCAAAGATTTATTTAGATGGTTTTGCTAAATGTTTTGGGAACATTTTCAAGACTGCTAAATTTTTTATCACTGGCTATTTTAAATATATATGTTTTATCTTCTATACTCTTAAAGCTCTGGCACCTGGGGGCTCCCTGGCTGAGGAGATGCTGCCTCTCCCAGGGCTGCCGATTCTGAGGAACAGCAAATGGCTCTCATACACAGGCTCACCAATCCAGTGCCCATACCCTGAACCACCTCCTCTACCCTGTTCTTGTACCTTGGGAGGCAATACTTCCCTCCGTAATCATCCCAGGACCAGGACCAGACAACAAGGGACCGCCCTTCTGCCCCAGAGCCCACTGAAATTACGCCACCAGTCAATCCTAACCCTGCTCACCCAGCCGCCCCCTTTCCTTCCTGTGGGAGCCATAATGAAAGCTCCTGGCCTGCTTTCCCCTTGCTTCTCTGGCTCCTGACCAGCCCTGGGGCTTCCCCACAAGGTCCTGTGTGGCATGTCAGGCTGTACCTCCTGCTTCCAGGGACAGGTCTCTGAGTGAATAAACGTCCTCCTTTGTGACAATCGTTTCCACATCTGTGTATCTTCCCATACCTGATTAAAGCAAATCCCAGGGACATTTGAAGGTACATACACCAATTAGCTTCCTCTTCCTTCTTTCACATGTGAACCAATCCTGGGTCCTTGAAGGGAACCCAGCAGGTTCTGGGTCAACCCCCAGGGAGAGCACAACTTTGGGTGTTTCCAGAAATCACAATGATGGCTGCCCTTCCACCCACATGCTACCAGGAACTGAGGTTGGAGATCTGTTGTGAAAAGGCCAACCTTGAGGTATGGTAAATCCACAAGACTGGAAGGGAACTTGCTGGCTATTATAAGGGGTTGTTCTCTCCTCTGAACCCTGAAATCTGGCTTAGGCTAATGAAAAACGTATCCTGAGGTTTTGGAGCAGTGATCCCATAATACTTTTTTTCTACAGACATTTTTTAAAAACCAACTTTTAGGAGCTTCCCTGGTATCTGGTATCCCAAATGTGCCAGAGCAACTAAGCCCATGTGCCACAACTACTGAGCAGGTGCTCTACAGTCTGGGAGCTACAACTGCCAAAGCCCTCATGCCTAGAGCCCACACTCTGCAACAAGAGAAGCCACTGCAATAAGCCCGTGCACCACAACTGGAGAAAAAGCCCACGCAGCAATGATCCAGCACAGCCAAAAATAAAATAAATACAACTTTAAAAAAAAGATATCACTAAAAACTTTCTAAACACCTACAAAACAATTCTTCAAACATTTCCACATAATATAAACATTTAAAACACTAATTATGTAATTATTTAACGCTTAATGACCTCCATGGTGATTACGTTTGTTGAGCAGTACATGACATGCACTATATTTGATGAGAATTAAATACTATCTTTAATAGACAGGTACCATAAAGCAAATAGACAATGTAAATGTGTAAAAGACATATCATTAATGCAATAGGATTCAGCAAAATAAATATGACAAATCAGGTAATTTTTTTTTAATAGTTACTGGGACCTCCCTGATGGTCCAGTGGTTAAAACTATGTACTTTCACTGACAGAGGAAACTAAGATCCCACATGCCACATGGGGTGACAAAATTTTTTAAAAAAATGAATCCAAGAGAAGGCCTGAAAACTATTATCCTTATTTGATGGAAACTTAGAGAAGTTGACTGACTTGCCCAAAGTTACATATGTACTGTAGCTGGTAAACTGCAGAGTCAGAGTTTGAACCCAGTTCTGTTTATCTCCAGAGTTAATGAACTCTTTTAAGCTATCATACTATCTTTAAAAAAAAATAATAGATTGCATAAAAAACATTTTTAAAATGTGTTAGAAACAAAATGTTTAAGAGGTGGCCCTTCAGGAGATTTACAGGCTGGTGACTACAGATTTCACTTATCAAATTAGGAAAATGATACTTTGAATTCATAAGTATGCTTATATGCTTGCTCTTGCTAAGTATGGTATTTGTGATAGCATGCTAGTTACATACATCTGAGACTCTCTTACATTCCTGCTACTGCTACTGCTAAGTCACTTTAGTCGTGTCCGACTGTGCGACCCCATCCCTGGGATTCTCCAGGCAAGAACACTGGAGTGGGTTGCCATTTCCTTCTCTAATGAATAAAAGTGAAAGGTGAAAGTGAAGTTGCTTACATCCCTAGACACCCCATAAACTGGTCCCATCCCTGTGCTACGGAAATGAACTGGATGATCAGTCTTTGAGCCACTTTGCTGAACACCTGAAACTAACACAACATTGTAAATCAGCTATGTGTTAGTTGCTCGGTCGTGTCCGACTCTTTGTGACACCATGGACTGTAGCTGGCTTCTCTGTCCATGGGATTCTCCAGGCAAGAATTCTGGAGTGGGTGGCCATGCTCTCCTCCTGGGGATCTTCCCCATCCAGGGACTGAATCTGGGTCTCCTACACTGTAGGCAGACTCTCTACGGTTTGAGTCACCAAGGAAGCCATCTGAGACTATCTTACTTCCCTAGACACCCCATAAACTGGCCCCACCCCTTTGTTATAGAAATGGACTGGATGATCAGCCTAGAGTGGAAAAATCTGCATGCATTTTTCAATCTCTCTGCACTGAATTGTATAAGACCTTTTCTACAGGAAATTTTCCCTCCTTAGGACCACACCCAGCACTTGGGACAATATCTAAATCACAAGGATTATTAACACAGAGTATTCATTCATGGTTTTGTCCTTTTGTTAACTTTTTTTTAAAATTTTAACTTTTTGGCCACATCACATGGCATGTGGGATCTTAGTTCCAGGACCAGGGATCAAACGAACGCCTCCTGCAGTGGAATAACAGAGTCTTAACCACTGGGCCACCAGAGAAGTCCCTGTTAACTTGTAACTTTCATAGGCATTGATTCAATAATATTTTCAAGAGTCTTGTGGGGAATAGGTGGCTAGCATTAACCCATGCAAGAGACAGAAGTGGAGGCAGATTGGCAGTAAGTGCTCACTGTCATTCAGCTGGTGGTACAAGCAAGAACCAATCTTCTTACTCTCCAAATCCACATACCAGATACTGTATCAAAGGTTTCCTGAACAGAAGGAAATTCTTAGATCTTTGCAAACACATAATCTTTCCAATGTATGATTGGTTATATTCTTGATGTTCCTATCTGTACAAACCCCCTTTCCTATTCACAATCGGGAGTGACCAATTGAAATCTCAGGACTGTTTCCTTTATTCATCATTTCATTCAACAGACATTAACTAGGCACTTCCAGGTTCCAGGTACTATGCATTTCCTTCTACTTAAGACATCTGTGAACTGGTTTCACCCTAGTCTCTAAGTTCCTTGAGGACAGTGGACTTTCACCCAACTCTTCTGTACACTGCACAAAATGCCTGACAAATTGTTTGATGACTTGAAGCTCCACCAAAACGCCAATCTAGTCCTATTCCAATTCCAACTGAGGAGGATGGGACAAGATGGCAGAGTAGTAGGACCTTGAGTTCACTGCCTCTAAAGAGCTCATCAAAATTACAACTAATTGCTAAACAGCCATTGATAAAGAAGACTGGAACCTACCAAAAAAGAGATCCTACATCCAGACATGAAGAAGAAAGCACAATGAGACAGGAGGGGCGCGCTCTTGATAAAATCAATTCCAAATGAATCAATAATGCAAATAAAATCATCCATAGCAGTGTCCAACCGCTCCCTTCCTCCTGTTTCCCATTTCTAAGTACCAACTTCCCTGGAACTGATTTTTTTAAAGGGCACAGTCCTCATATTGGATACTAGATCAGGGTCATCACAATAGTCTAAAAAAAACACACTAAGAATAATTTGATTTCCTTGTAATTCCAAGGTTCTTACAGCAGACCATGATGGGATTAGGGGGTGATGTTCTGGACTAGGAATCATGTCAGCATTGCCACTGACTTCCATTAAAATCTTCCTGGAGTCTCAAAAACCTCTGGTCCTGTTTCCTCAGTTATATAACATGATGGTTTCACTTAGGAGCCCCTGAGGAACTAAGAGTCTACTATCCAGAATGGCTCATAAAATATGAAAGAAAATGCATCGAATGGTAAGCTTTGTTTAGGCTGAAATGCAAAATATTAACTCAAAAGATAGAATCAGTGATTAACATTAAAATGTCTCATTGTTACTCTTCAGGGGCTAAATTATTTCTTACCTTGTCATTTATCATAGTCTGGTATTATTGATTTGCATGTGTCACCCTCATTTACCCAGACTATAAACCCCTTCAAAGAAGGAACTGTCCTTTGTAAAGAGGTGGGATCTAAGTAAAACACTGTTGGTATTTTGACTCTGGGTAACAACTCTACATACTTCCGGATTCGCTCATCTGACTTGGAGACATAGGAGGAATCCTTGCTTCCACGTGCGGTCCTTCCTCTGCCAGGATGCTGTCTCCAGGAGGGAGTAATTAACTGAAAATGATCTTTCCACTCTCAAAGTGCCCTATTACGCCCTAAGACCAAAGACTTTGCAGCCAAGGGACCAAAGACAACCAATTATTCCAGGGTATTTAGCGCTGCATCAACAGACCCAGAGAAGACAGTATGTGTGGCTGTGAAGTCGGGAATCTGACAAGTTCTCTGTGGTGAACATCACCTGACAAGTCTCCGGGTCAATCACCCCGGGGCCAGGAGAGCTGGTCCATAATTTCTCTGAGTTCAGGGGCAGCCAGTCTGGTGGAAAGAGGGGTTCAGGTCACTGTCTTCCTGTATTTGGGGGCGGCTGAACTCCCTCAACTCCTCGGTCCTGTGGCGCCACCTCAGGAGCAGGGAACGATTCTGACCCAAGAAGGGTAGAGAACGTTCCTTGGAGAGATCTCCACAGAGGGAAAGGGGGCTCTGAAGAGGCCTCCTCACAGTGGGAGGAAAAAACAGTAGGGATTTGTCGGTCCGTTTGGCTCAAAAGGTCCCAATTCTCAGGAATTCATTCCGTGGCCAAAGCACTTGTGAAAGCGCCAAGGCTCCACACTTCGGTCCGCAAGTCTCAAGACATTTTGCGAGGAAAGCACTAAGAGGTCCACGGTGCTTCTCCACCAGCTCCCAGCGCTCTCCGGACGCCAACTCCTGAAGAGCCGGCCGACCCTTCCCCGCCGCGCGCGCGCCCAATGGCGCGCGTGCGCTGACAGCCCGCGCCGCCGCGCCGCGCAAGCGCCGTGGCCACTTCCGGGATCTGTCAGCCGCTCCCTCTGGGCCTCGGTCCTCCGCCCGCGCCCGCCGGAGCCTGTTCGCGTCGACTGACCAGAGTCCGCGAATTCAACGCTCCGAGCCCGTCCGGACGGCCCCGATCCCAGGTAAGGGGCAGCAGGGGCGAGCTTCGCGCCCTGCTGGCCTCCCCTGGCCCGGCCTCGCTCCCGATCTGAACCTGCGGGGGCAGCAAGGCGGGGGCTTAGGCCGCGGGGCCCGGAGGCGGAGGGGAGGGGCGGGCCGGGGGAGGGGGCGGGGAGGCGGTGTTCTCTGAGGGGCCTGCCGAGCCCTGCGGTCCCCACACGCCCAGATCCCTCTCTCGACGATTTTCAAGTTCCGATCCTCCTCCAGTGCCAGAATGAAAGACTGCTTCTCCTGCGCTTCCATTGTGGGCATTTATTACAGGCGCTAAAATTGTAGTGAATGGGATCACCACCCCCACCCCCGATCGCGCGTCGCGAGGCACAGTTCATTCCTTTCTTCAGCGTCTAGAATAGGGTCCCTTGAGCGCAGTAAGCGCCCCTGGAATGTCTGTTCCTGTCTAGGGCAGCCCTGCATATATCCTTCAGCTATAGGGGGAAGCTTTCCGAACCTAAGAAGAAGCCTCTCCCGAGTTCTTTAAGAATCTCCCCGCTTGAGTGCCGCCTTCCTCTAAGTCATGGTCGAACCATGCGCTCCTACTCCATGCAACCTTTTTTTTTTTAGCGCCTGTATCATTCTAATCCTCCAGTCGGACTGCCCAGCCTCCCTCCCATCCCGGCACCACCACTGCTTGGATGACCCTGGGAAGAATGCTCGTCTGAATCCCCGTTTTCTCATCTACATTAATAAGATCCTTAAGGGGTTTCTGAGCTCCAGTGAGCTTATTTGCATAAATTGCTTAGGATAGCCCCTGTCCCTTAGTATGTGCTCAGTTAAGTTTTATTCGTGCTGCTTACATTCTCTGTGTATGTGTCTTCCCTTCCTCTTCTACCTTTCTCCCCCTAGATTTGTGGACCAGAGAAGTGTCAGATTTATTTATGTTTCTGGCCCCAACCCGGTATTGCTCCACTGCTGGGAATATGGTAGGCCCTTAATACATTGTAGTTTAGAATCTTTGATTATAAAGCCGTCTGTTCTCATACTGGGGCTTTGGAACCAGAAGGCAGTGCTAACCTACTTTTATCTATTTCAACTCCTTACCGAAATTACCTAAATTATCCTAGTTCTGCCCTCTTTCTTTAATCAGTTTTTAAATCTAACCTTTTAGTATCCAGTAGACCCTGGGTGTTTCAGTTATCTTAAAAAAAAAAAAAAGGAGAGGATATCATTCAGGAGGATATTTTTGCCATGTGAGGGAGTAGGTGTAAGTGATTGCTTCTAACTCAAAGTATTCGGAGACCTTCCAAGGTTAATTCATCTGCTTATCACAGTTGAAAGAGGGGATCATCTTGGAAAAATAAATCTGCCAGGAGGGAGAGGATCAGTAATTCCATCTAGTTAACTAATCCTATGCCGAAGCAGGTTCTGCCTCATGAGGCTTAGTCTGCTGGTGAGGCTGGAATTGGAACCTGTCTCTGAACACTGTGAAGGGTGTGGTGACCTTGTCAGAGCACCTAGTATTGCTGGGTTGGGTGATGAGAGCAATTAGAAACTGGATGAATCACAGTCTCGAACACTGACCCTAAGTAGAAAACTGACATCCCCACTGTACAATTACTTTAAAGCTCCAGGGCCAGGAATGTAAAGCCTGTGTAGGTGTTTCCAATTCAGAGGGTACTCCTGGGGTGTATTTCTGGGGCTGGTTCAAGAACCTTGGGTCAGAGGGAGAAAGGGAACTCACTTATTGAGCTTCTGTTTTGGGGTAGGCTTTTTTTTTTTTTTATTAGTTGGAGGCTAATTACTTCACAACATTTCAGTGGGTTTTGTCATACATTGATATGAATCAGCCATAGAGTGACACGTATTCCCCATTCCGATCCCCCCTCCCACCTCCCTCTCCACCCGATTCCTCTGGGTCTTCCCAGTTCACCAGGCCTTGGGGTAGGCTTTGAACCGCATACGTTCATGTGTTCTCTGATTTAATCCTCCTACCACTGGGCTTGCAATGTCAGTTCCATGTCCATTTCACAGGTGAAGAAAAATGCGTTTTGGAGATGGCGAGTGACCTGCCCAGGGTTTCTTGGCTAGTGTGTGTCAAAGCCAGGATTCAAACCCAGGTCCCCTTGGCTCCACTGCCCATGGCTAACCAAACATCAGGATGACTCAAGTGATAGGTAGAGAAAGGAAGTGAGGGATGGAGGGGTCCCCTGGAGTCATATCGTGCTACAGAGAAGTCATTCTCTCCCCCTCCATGCTGGCCATTAAAAGGTCATCAGAAGTTTGTTAATGCCATCACCCTTTTTGTCTGTCCCTTTTTCTTCTCTCTGTCCTAAGACAAGCTTTCCAGATTTCACTGAAGTAGAAATCACAGTTTAGAAATGATAATTATCACCCTAGGACAGCAGGTTTCTTTTTCTTGATGAAAAAAAAAACACCCAAGCTGTCATTATTCTTTCACTGAGTTTCATGAACACATGCTGTGTTCACTGGTGGTGTCTTATGAATTGGACGAACATGAATGTTGTCTTGGTCTACAGACTTAAAATAGCCACATGATTATAGAAGTTCAGGTCCTGAGTATAGGTCCAAATATGGAACCTGAATGATATAACAAAATTAGAAGCGCAATTTTAGAAGTTAATTATGCCATTGAGTAAATGTTTACCTCTTTTGAAGGCTTTGCTCCATTGCTTATAACCCTGAGTTTTAGAATGAGAAAGCCTTTTTCTGCACCTTTTCTAAGCACACGAAATGTGTGCTTTTATTGCATATAGAGCTTTTACATTAAATTATTAATTTGCAGGTCATTTTTTTTTTCAGTTTACAAATGAGCCTACAAAATGTGGCATATAAACTAAATTGCTTTTAGTTAAGGATATATTTGTTGCATATCTTTATATAATGTTATTTTGAGTAACTGAGTAAAGCATTTTGTAATGGGTAAGCATCAGAGAAAAAGAATCAATCATTGAGCATCTGGAAATTTATTTTTCAGAAGAAATTTAGGCAGTCTCACTTGAATTCATTTAAAAAATTTAATTTTCAGTTAGAGACTTCAAATGTGAGTTGCAACTTGCAGAACATGTACAAGTGAAAAAAAAATGAATGATCTTGAACTTCCCTGGTGGTCCAGTGGTTGAGTCTGCCTGCCAATGCAGGAGACATGGATTTGATCCCTGGTCCAGGGAGATTCCACATGCCATGGAGCAGCTAAGCCCATGCACAACTACTAAGCCTGCTTGCCACAGCTTCTGAAGCCTGTGAGCCCTAGAGCCTGTGCTCTGCAATGACCCGCGCTCCTGAACTAGAGAAAGCCCTCCTGCAGCAGTGAAGACCCAGCACAGCCATAAATAAAGAAGTAATATTTTTTTGATTAATGACCTAAATATCGTCATTCTTAGAATAGAATGGAAAACACTGACATTTCTCAGCCAGTTCAAGATATCACATGTTTTATTTAAGGGTATATTTATCTCTTTTTGACCCTTGGATTCCTTTACAACAATTAGCAGAGGCATTTCCTTTGCTTTCCACTGAGATTGATTTTTGCTTTGTCTGCTGAATTCTTATTGTTCACCTCATAACCTTCTGGTGGCCTTCCCATTCATTTCCTGCTTGCATCAGAATTCCTATCTCACATTTCTGTCTCCACCCTAAGTTGACTTGACTTGTACTTAATCATAGAATCTTCAGTGCTGTGAGAATGCCTCGTAGAAATGATTTTAAGGGGATGGTGGATGGGTGGGGGTCGGAGCCTGGCTGCTTTGAAAAAATTTCTCCTATTTCAAGTAAAGGTTGCTTCATCAGTCTATCTAGATTTGGATGCCTGTAAAATAGAGACTTTGATACGATTTTTGATTTATTGACGTTTCACAAACTCTGCCTTTCATTTAGTTACAATAACAAGTTTAGAGGATAAATAACAAACCTGCCTAATCTTCACCAGTTGTTAACATGTTGCCACATTCGCTTTTATACATCTACTTTGTTGTCCTGGAGGAATGAAAATAAGTTACAGAGGACTTCATCCTTAAAGACTTCATCTCTATGCCTAAGAGTCAGAATATTCTCCTACCTATGGCCAGCCATTATCATAGTTGGGCTTCCCAGGTGGCACAGTGGTGAAGAATCTGCCTGCGAATGCAGGAGACTCGGATTCCATCCCTGAGTCAGGAAGTTCCCCTGGAAAAGGGAATGGCTGCCCTCTCCAGTATTCTTGCTTGAAGAATCCAATGGACAGAGGAGCCTGGCGAACTACTGTCCATGGGGTCTCAAAGGGTTGGACATGACTGAGCGACTAACACACACATTATCATAGTTAAGAAATGGAAGATAATTCCATGTTATGAGAAGGAACTGGCAGCCCACTCCAGTGTTCTTGCCTGGAGAATCCCAGGGACAGCGGAGCCTGGTCTATGGTGTTGCACAGAGTTGGACACGACTGAAGTGACTTAGCAGCAGCAGCAGTCTAAATTCAAATTTTTCCTATTTTACAAAATATATTTTTATGGCTATTTTAAAAATGTGGATTTACAGTCAAGTTTCATTTATCAGATTTGGTTTTCATAGCTCTTTTAATCTAGAACAACCACCCCCAGGGACTTCCTTGGTGCTCCCGTGGTTAAGACTCCAAACTTTCAATAGAAGGAGCAGGAGTTCAGTCCGTGCTTGGGGAACTAAGATCCCACATAAAAAACTAAGTGTACAATTCAATGATTTTTTTTAAAAAAAGAAAGAATTTTAAAACAGCCATCTTACCCCGACTCCCACCTTTTTTGAATAGTCCAGGTCAGTTGTTTTATAGGATGGCACACATTTATGGTTCTGTTTTCCCTTTATGTTATTTAACTAAGTCCACTCTCCTTTATTTCCTATAAACTAGAAATTAGGTCTGGATCTTGAGTGGATTTAGCATAAATGTTTGGCATAAATATTTCTTAGGTAGGTTTACATCTCTTTTATTTCCAGGCTTCATGGTAGCCCTGTGTCCTGTTTTCGTGGCAGTTATTAACAGTGCCCCTTTTTGCTCTCTTGGAAGTATTAAGTGGTCAAGTATTAAGTATTAAGTGGTCATTGCTTATAAGCGGTGTGCACTTCAAACTGCCTCCCTTCAGAAAGCCCATCAGATTATATTGTTCCACTACTTAACGATACTAAGATAGATTGCTTGGCTAAGGTAGTGAGTGACAGATTTTTTTTTTTATTGTAAAGGCATGTTTTTTTTGTTTGCAGTTAGTAAATAATCTGAGGGGTGGTCTTTTGAGACTGAATATCTCATACCCCAACAGTCCTTAACTCATGGTTTTAGAGTCCTTTGATGACCCTTGATAGAATAAATTCCAGAATAATGGACTTTGTGATACTCCATGGTGGCTTCTACTGAAACAGTCACTTCATTCTATGGGGGCTGGAGTTGGGACTCTGAATTAATTATGGTAATTTTGAAGTATCTGTGCAAGAGGAGGACTGTGTGTATGAATAATTAAGTGTCTCTTAGTAACATTGTCTAAGGAATAAATCAGTTTAAAATTGGAAAAAAAAAAAAAAAGAATAAATTCCACAGTGGTGGTTACAGTGCTAACTGTATTTAATGGTTAAGATTTGAAATTGAGACTGATTCTCTTTTAATGAGAGAGTAATGTTTTATTTATCCCCCAAACATTTCAGGATCCCCAGACAACTTAAATATGGGTTGCCTACTCCTTTAAATGCTTTTCTCTATTTCTTGTTGCAGCTTTCTATCCTTTGAAAACATTAAGAATAATGTCCCTGCATCAGTTTTTACTGGAGCCAATCACCTGTCATGCCTGGAACAGGGATCGTACCCGTAAGTATGCCATTGACTTTGCTCCTTTATTTTGGTACCATTGATTCTCTTAGATGTTGGCCTTTTTAAGAATCACATATTTCAGTGTCATATGTAAACAGGACATAGATTCAGAGAACTTGGTCAGTCAGCTGGGATTTTGATAAGGATTACTTTGAATCTGTAACTTCACTATCTCTTTTAAAGCAGTTCAGACTTGGTTTACTTTTTTTTTTTTTTAATGAATTTATTTATTTGTCTGGGCATGTGGGATCTTTAGTTGCCGCGTGTGGGATCTAGTTCCTTGATGAGGCGTCGAGGCCAGGTGACCGGCACTGAGAGCAGTCTTAGCCACGGGACCACCAGGGGAGCCCCGGTTTGCTCTTATTTTTAGATAAATCTTTGGCACATAAACAGTATACTTCAGGTTGCTGTTGAGTAAAGTGAAAACCTAGTTATGGGCCTCTATATGGATATTTGAACCATGGCAGATTGGTGAATCTAGAGCTTCTGTTTTGTGATCACATCATAAAGTTTCATAGCTTAGTTTCCTATAATTCTGTCTCTACTGTCCCATCTGAAAATAGGGTTTTGGAGTATTTCCAATTATGTTTAGTAGGAACACGTTATAATTTTTCTCATTTAAACTAGTTGATATACTCAGTATCTTAAGTCAGAATTTTTGTTATGCCAAATTCTAATCTGAAACATAGTTTTCAGGTTTAAATTTGGATTTGGATTTTGAAATCCCTACACACATCCTGGAAGTTTAAAGAAATAAGTAACTGGTTTCCAGAAAGCACTTAAAGTCTTAGAATTTTAGAGCTTGGTATTTATTCCATAGTTTCATCTTTTTTTTTTTTTTTTAAGTTTCATCTTTAAGATGTGGCTTTCCTAAGGAGTGAAGAAAAGGGGATATGATAGATGAGGGAGCTGTTAAATGATTGACCTAGAGTTTGGGTCATAGACTTTAATTTTAAGAAATCAATTTTTATTTTTTAAAAATGAATGAACCAGAAAGAAGAAAAATATTGTATAAGTTCAAAAAATCCATTATATATGTATATTCTTAATATTTTAGATTGGTTGAAGAGATTTCTCTTCAAAACAGATTTGTATTTTGTGATTTATATTGACTTTATTGTAAAGAAAAACTTCAATTTATTTTATCAGTAGACTTCAATTTATTTTTCGTTAATAAACTAGTGGTTCCTATTTTGGTTCATGAGAGCAACAATAAGAACCTACAAGCTATTTGCAGTGTTTCAGAAAGTCTACAGAAATTTATCATTTATCATTCATAACATTGGATGGGTAAACTAAAACTTCGAATATTTTACATCAGTTCAGTATAGTAGTATTGTTTGTTTGTTACTGCTTCAGTTCAGTTCAGTCGCTCAGTCATGTCTGACTCTATGACCCCATGAATTGCAGCACGCCAGGCCTCCCTGTCCATCACCAACTCCCGGAGTCCACCCAAACCCATGTCCATTGAGTCGGTGATGCCATCCAACCATCTTATCCTCTGCTGTCCCCTTCTCCTCCTTCCCTCAATCTTTCCCAGCATCAGGGTCTTTTCAAATGAGTCAGCTCTTCGCATCAGGTGGCCAAAGTATTGGAGTTTCAGCTTCAACATCAGTCCTTCCAATGAGCACCCAGGACTGATCTCCTTTAGGATGGACTGGTTGGATCTCCTTGCAGTTACTGGTTAGAATCCTTAATTGACAGTTGTGTATATTTCTAATAAAATGAAATTTTTAGTTTCTCTTTAAAACATTTTAAAATATGGGCTCCAAGTAGAGGTAAAAATAATAAAGGAATTCTCCAGGGGCCAATATTGGAAACCATTTTCTAGAACTGCCTTCCCATTCCTTCCTTCAGTCTGTTTTTAAAATGCTCACTGTAGGAATTCCCTGGTGGTCTATTGGTCACGCTCCAATTCAGGAGGTGCAGACTCAGTCCCTGGTTGGGGAACTAAGATCCCACATGCTGCCTGACATGCTACCCAGTGAGGCCAAAAAAATTTTCTTTTAATAAATAAATAGATAAATAAAATGTCCACTGTAGGAATTCCCTGGTCACCTAGTGGTTAGTACTCCACACTTTCACTACCAAGACCTGGGTTCAATCCCTGGTTAGGGAACTAAGATCCCCATGAGCCATGTGGCACAGCCTGGAAAAAAAAAACCCACTGTAACAGATACCTTTTTTGGTGACAAGTTCAAATATTAACCTTTGACTTTCTTTTTTTCCAGAGATCGCCCTTAGCCCCAATAATCACGAAGTCCACATCTATAAGAAGAACGGGGGCCAGTGGGTGAAAGCTCATGAACTCAAGGAACACAATGGACACATCACAGGTAAACGGAGAGGTCACCTGGGTTCAGTGCGGCACGCTCTTGTAGACAGAGAGCCTAGTGAAGTAAGCCAACTACCCTGCTCAGAGTCATGCGGTACTTACTGAGCTATCTTTAGAAAATTTGAGAAAATAACTTAATAGTGACCTCGGTTTTGAAGTGTGTCTCTGAGCCCCGCTGGTACACAGAACTCTGCTAGTGTTACTGAAAACACAACCTCTGGGGACTAAACAGCTTAGATGTAGATGAGACGTGAAAGCGAAAACCAGACAGCACGTCAGCTGGGTGAAACTGCCAGCCAAGCCGTGTTCGCAAGTCCCGAGGGAACGCTGTGTCTTCCCAGACTTTCCTGTATGTTGTCTTTGGGGCGAGGAAGACATTCCAAAATATTGAAAAGGACAAAGAGGCGTGTAACAAATACCCATATTCCTGCCACCCAGAATTAGCCGCTGTTTATCTTTTTTCCTGTGCCAGAAAATTTGGGAAACTAAAGATTGGATTATAAGAAGTGTTATTCTAAATAATGGTAACGTTCCCTCTCCCTCCCATTCCTGTCCCCCAGAAGGCAGTCTGAAATTTGGTATGACACTGTCCCCGTCTGTTTTTTATAGTTTCACTTGCATGTATATGTGTTACTGTTCAGTCACTCAGTTGTGTCCAACTCTTTGAGACCCCAGGGACTGCAGCATGCCAGGCTTCCCTGTCCTTCACTGTCTCCTGGAGGTTGCTCAGACTCATGTGCATTGGGTTGATGAAAGTGAAAGTCACTCAGTGGTGTCTGACTCTTTGCGACCCCGTGGAACAGTCCATGGAAGTCTCCAGGCCAGGATACTGGAGTGGGTAGCCATTCCTTCTCCAGGGGATCTTCCTGACCCAGGGATCGAACCCAGGTCTCCCGCATTGCAGGCGGATTCTTTACCAGCTGAGCCACCAGGGAAGAAGTATGTAGGCGGAGGTAGATCCAGTTGATTCCTTTTACCCGCTGGTTAGCATTTCATGCTTCCTTTGTTTACTTATTCCTGCACTGAAAAACATTTGTTTCCACTTTTTCTTTGTGACATTGAAGTGCTAAATTGAGCATGCCTAGGAAGATCTCCATCCAGGAGTGAATGTTTGTCTCTGGGAGACCTGCTGCACCCCAGGGGTATGCAGATCTCAGCCTTGCCAGGCGTAGTCAGCTTGCCTTCATCCCACCCGCCCTGACAAGAGAGCTGGTCTCCCCAGGCTAGATAAGAGTTGGACTGGCCGATGAGTGAGCGGCGGTCTCTCTCTGAGTTGCATTTCCCTGGTTCATAGAAAGGTTGAGCTGCTGTTTATTAGCCACCTGGGTTTTCTTTTTCATGACTTCACTGTTCATAACTCCTAACCACTCTTCCATTGAATTTTCATGTCTTTTTTTCTTGTCAATTTGTAAAAGACTGGATCTTAAAGCATTGGTTCTGAGGCAGATTCCTAAGTGTGCTGTAATGTTCATCTTTGACAAAACCTCTCAATGAATAGCTGGGGAAGGATAACATCAGAGCAGTGTTGTTAAGGAAGCACCAAGTAAAGGAGAGAGAAAAACGGAGAATTTTTACAAAGGTTTTCAGAACTTAGTGAACTGTTACTTGATGCCAGGTTTCAAGAGAATGTATTACTGTTCTGGGAAATCCTATCTGACGGCTTTTTTTTAAAAAACATACTCACTTATTGCTGTGTTCAGGAAGAACTCTTTATTCTTTGACCCTTAACTACTGTAGTTTCTTTTTTATCCTGTTTTCTGGCTGAGTGATTCAGCCTCTTGTTTTCAACAATTTGGCCAAGCACATCAAAACTTACTCTCCATAACATTTCAATTACAAATTTCTCACCTCTGTCTTGGGTCTCCATTCTCCTTGCAGTAATTTTTGAGCTTAAGTGGGCAGCACAGGGACTGATGGTAAATTTTTTTTTAAAATTGGGACCCTTGAGTTTTGCCTCTGATTCTGATTAGCATAAAGATATCCTTCCCCCATCAGAGAAAATCAGCATATTTTGACCTGCACCCCTTAGATTGTGTCCCTATCAAAAATTCATGACTGTCCCTTCTGGCTTTGACCAGTGATTTGTGTGTGATGCCAGTCAGGGGCCAACTGATTGTATTACCAAACCAGCACCAAAGACATAATTTCTATTTTGGTTGCTGTTTCTTTCCCATGGCCTTATTTCTATGAGGTTTGGCCTATTTCCATTAAGTCCCTTTGCCGGTGGCCTTGCAGCCTAAAAATAAGCACACTCATATTTTAAATTGGAATTTTAGCATTAGGAAATACTGAAAAAATGAGAAAAGGCCAAGATGAAAGAGCAGAGAACTAGCCAAGAAAGTGAAATAGTCATGCCCTTTCTTTCCCCTGCTTCTCGTTGGGAATCCTTTGAACTTGGGCCTGTTTTCTGTCCAGATGTTCAAATGACATTTTTCTTTTTTAGATCTGAAAAAAAAAACTGTTGTTGGAAAAGTCTAAATATAACTGTGGCAGGAGACCAAAGATCAAACATACTTTCTCAGAGAGATAGTAACTATGGAAAAAGAAAACGCCCCTCTGAAGTTTTTTAGAAGAAAAATCTGCTCAGTAATACAGAGGAAAAGAATATGTCATGCATCAAAGGATAACAGGGTTCTGGTGTTTTTCTTTGAATTTATTCTTTTTTGTTAAATATTTGATCACCATCTCTTAAAAAAAAAAAAGATTTTACTGTGGACAGTTTAAGCAGATGGCATATAAAAGAGTAATGCAATGAGCCCCTATATACCCATCACTCAGAGTCAACAATTACCAATTGGTAGCCAGTCTTGTTCTCAACTCACTTTCCTTCTTCCTGTACTGTTTTCAAGCACATCCCAGACATTGCCTCATCTCATAATTCAGTTCCTGTCTCTAAAAGATAAGGATTCATCAAACAATAACCAGTGCAATCGTCAACTGTTTTAATTGGCATCCTCATAAGGTTGTGATTAACTGATGTATCTCCAGCGTGTGGGTTCCTTCTTTCTTTGCCTTTGCTATTTACTTGTTAAGAACATGAGACATCAGGTTGTCTGTCCTGCAGTGTTTTCCAGAGCCCGGGTCTCGCAGACCGCAGGCAGTCATTGCTTCACGTATTTCTTCGTCCCCTGTTCCCTGTGACTCGCTAGTTGAAGTTAGGAAATGGCAGGTTCATGAAGGAGGCCACAACGTCTGGTCACCTTTCTTTCTGTGATGTTAGCAACTGTTGATGATCTTTTCCCTTTCCACTAATTTAGAAGTGGCTGCACCATGGTAATACTCTCTAGCATTTCTTCTCTGTTAATTGGAATGCATTTATAAAAGAGACACTTAGGTTCACCTACTGTCAGGTTATCCTGAGATACAGTTTGTAAAGGAGAGACAGGATTCCTTTCCTTTTCAAGTCTTCTGATGGCAGGAAAACAGAAAAAAAAAAGATGCAGCACTGAATTAGCAAGATGAGAACTTGCCGTTTACTGACCATTTGCCTTCTTCACTTTTTAACAAGTATGTGTTTTTGCATTACACTCCTGGGAATTTATCATAGATCATTTTAACCAGAGCAAGAAGGTATGTGCCTTAATGTTCATTTTTATTTATCTATTCTATTAATAATAAGTGATTGGAAATCAAACATATAACAAAAGGATGTTTTGAGAAACTATTGAGATGAGATCAGTGCTCTAACATAATGTATAACCACTGGTAATTTACTGAAAGCAGAAGAAAATGTTTGCTGTGCTATTAGTGTCCTTTGAGGGAGGAACATGTGTAGATGTGAGAATGGAAATAGAGCTTTTTTTACTTTCCAGTATGCCCTGTTGTGATGTGTATCTTGTGATAATATGTGGGTTTGCTGTTGTAGTTAAAAATAAAAATTTAAATCTAATAAAGAGGGCTGCAAAGCTATCCTGTAATGAATGGATTTTAAGTCAAAAATGCACATCACTGAGAATACACTCCTCCATCTTTTTCCTTTTAGTGGTATGAATAATTGAGCTGACTACTCCGGTAGGTGAATGAATATAAACTCCTCACACTCCTAAAGTCACTGTGATTTATGACTAATGGAGACTCTGATTCTTATTTTTTCATATAAATGTTAAGAATGTTGATTGTTTTTAGGGAAATACCTGTAATAAAAATGTATGAGTGGTATTTCTCTAACTTTAATGTTAAATTATATTTATAGAAAATATTTCATCAGAAAATATAAAATGACTGAGTCATAGCAGATTTTACCCTTGGTGTATAACAAACTGACCTTGACTTTGGGATCCTTCATAGAGGCTTCCCAGGTGGTACTGGGGTTCCACTAGTGGTAAAGAACTTGCCGGCCAATGCAGGAGATTTAAGAGAGGGAGGTTTGATCCCTGGTTCAGGAAGATCCCCTGGAGGAGCGCATGATAACCCACTCCAGTACCTGGAGAATCCCGTGGACAGGGAGCCTGGCAGGCTATCTATAGTCCATGGGATCGCAGAGTCGGACACAGCTGACTGAGCACACGCAGTCCTGACTCTGTTTAGGTCTTTTCCTAGTTTAGATCCACAGATACTCGAAGACTCTCACAGAACCTGTATCATATAGAAAAGGCATTTTGGCTTGTTTAAATAACAGCTACCTTCAGAAGAATCACAAGTTGTATTTTCCTCTCTCTATACTGAAGGTCGTTCACCCTGTACATTGTTTTCTTTGGATGTCATATTGCAGACTTTCAGTTAATAACTGAGGTCTGTTACTGTGTGAGTAAAGGTGCTTTCAGGCCAAAAGGAAAAACCAATCTGATAAGGACGGAAGAAAACAGATCAGGATTCTCAAGCTATGGGAGTGGGTGGTAAGAATGCCCCTGCTTGGTTTGTAAGCTCCACAGTTATAAAGCTCTGTTCTGCCTGGCCTCCGGAGGATCTTGAGCTTCAGAACTTTGCAGAGGAGCACCCTTGCCTTGGTGATCAGGACCATTGGTGGGGAAGGACGGGCTGGGGAGGAAGGTCCCAGGCCCTCCTCCAGCCCTGCCCACCGGCCAGCGCCTCGTCTGTTGTTGCTGGCCAGGCGGAGCAGATGCCCACCACATCTCACTTGCAGGTATCGACTGGGCTCCCAAGAGTGACCGCATCGTCACTTGCGGGGCTGACCGCAACGCCTACGTATGGAGTCAGAAGGATGGTGTCTGGAAGCCAACCCTGGTGATCCTGAGAATTAACCGGGCGGCCACTTTCGTCAAGTGGTCCCCGCTAGAGAACAAGTTTGCTGTGGGTAGTGGAGCACGACTCATCTCCGTCTGTTACTTCGAGTCTGAAAATGACTGGTGAGCACCATCCGAGTATTTTTATTTCTATCTGTGGAATTGTACGTTTGGACCGCTGTGTCCTTGGTGACTTCTTGAGGCACTGGGTACAGGCTTAACTATAACTTCAGCTCTTCTGCATCCAGAGATGTTTTTTTCCTTTTTTCCTTTGAAATTCTCCATTCTCTCTGAGCATTTTTCCTTCTTCTAAGTCCAGTCTCACATCTTCCTCACGTTAATATTGAGCTGTAGTTTCCATGTTCTGATCTCCTAACTTGTTTGTCCTTTAAGGTGCTACGGCTCTTCTCACTCTGCACTATTCTACATTGCTATTTTCTTACCCTGATGTATAAATCATAAACTTGAAAGAGTCCCCATGCCCTAAGGAACAGGTTTTTAACCCTATCACTGTTGACTTTAAAATATCTAAAATTCCTACAGAGAGCAGTATTCTCCTGTTTGCTAAAAAAAAAAGATAAAATAAAGTTCGCTAACGAAATCTGTGTCCTGGTATAACATTTTACTCATCTAAACTGTTGAAGTAAAAGTTGACCAAAACCTCAGAAATAAATCAGCCTGTTGTACATTCTTTATACTGTAAACCGCTCGTAGCTGAGTCCGTCAAAATACCAGGGTTTATTTTATGGCTAAGTAACTGGTTTTAACTACTCCTTCCTGCTCACTTTGATAAGGAAACCACTCTGCTCTACCTGGCACATGTTCAGAAAGGGTGGTAAATACCCTCCAACATAGAATTGTCATTTAGTGTGAAACTGGCAGTGTTTGTGTTTGTACTAAAAATAGCCGAGTACACAGTATTCTTCATGTGTCCCTGTCTGAAACAAGGAAGGGATGATCATATTACATTTTGTAGTTTAGTAAAACCCCAGAAATTTTGATCATCTGTGAATTTGCAACAAGACTGAATTATGAATTAAAGACTGGTGGCCTTTTTGTCAAGCACCTGTTAAAATAGGGATAACAAAATACCGCCCGCAAGAAACAGTCCCGAAGGTTCACTGTAACAGAGGAGCAGCAGCTTTTTTCCTGGGTAAGCCTTCAACATCAGTGATTTGGCATTTTTATTCATTGAAAAATAGTTTCAGTGCAGGTAAACTGGGCTTAACTGTAGGAACACAGTACTGTCCCTTGAACAAGACGTGTGTTCAGTGGAATGTCTCAGCTATGGCACAGTATTTTATTGGTGGGATGCAAGTACTCTAAAAAAACCTCTAAAGGCTTTTAATGTAAAATAACTGACACAAAACATGTCAGAATGTTGTCTGTTTTCCAGCAAGGCCCCTGTGAGAAAGATTCTCTAGAAAAGTGACCTAGCATTCAGCTCAAGAGTGAGTCTCCCAGCTCCTGAGTAACAGAACGGGATTGGTTTTTAAGCAGCAGTTTAAGGACAGAAATTGAATTAAGCCAGAATAATGACTGATCTTAGATATAAATAAACTATTTTGGGGTTGTTGGGGTTTTTTTTTTTTCTTTTAATCTTTTTTGGCATGTGGATTCTTAGTTCCCTGACCAGAGGTTGAACACATGCCCCCTGCATTGGAAAGGAGGAGTCTCGATCACTGGAATATCAGGAAAGTCCATAAATGTTTTGAGTGGAGCTAGAGAATTAGGCTTCTCAGGTGGCTCAGTGGTAAAGAATTCACCTGCAATGCAGGAATCTCAGGAGACCCAGGTTCAATCCCTGGATTGGGAGAAGACCCTGGAGAAAGGCATGGCAACCCACTCCCATGTATTCTTGCCAGGAGAATCCCATGGACAGAGGAGCCTGGTGGGCTACAGTCCATGGGGTCGCAAGAGTCAGACACAACTGAAGCAACTTAGCACGCATGCACAGAGAATTAGCCAGAGGCTCATGTTCAGCAAGAGGTTCTACTCATTTCTTGACTTTTCTGTGAAAAAATAAAATTGCAGCTTCACAGAGACTTAGAAAGGGAATTAAACTATTTTACAACCCAAACCTAACTCAAAATGAAGGAGCAAATCACTGAGTTATTTGTAATAAAAATGTAGGTGATGTCAAACCTCCATTTTTATTCCTAAAGTTAGAGTCACATGTAATCTGACAGTCCATGGTGGGGGGCGGTGGTACCCCATTAATTCTACATTAATTTGTAGAATTAATCTACAAATACACTGACGAGGATTCCCTGGTAGCTGGGAAAGTTCAGAACTGGCTGTTCCAGTGAAAATGTAAAAGCCTGAAAGACAGGAGAGCAAAAGGGCTGCTGAGGGTCCCCCTTTCTCCATTTCTTTATAAACGCACCTCCTCTCCAGCAGGAGACCCGGCGGCCCTGTGAGAACCCTGTGTAGCTGGTTTCACCTGGCACACATCTGTGGGTCATTTGGGGACGGTTGCTTGATGCGTGGGTAAGCTGAAACGGGTCTTCTCCTTTTGTAGGTGGGTGAGCAAGCACATTAAAAAGCCCATCCGCTCCACGGTCCTCAGCTTGGATTGGCATCCCAACAACGTCTTGCTGGCCGCAGGGTCCTGCGACTTCAAATGCAGGTGGGAACAGGCGAGTGTTGGCATCAGTGGTTGGCTCCTTGTTCTCCATCCTTCAGCATGTGTTTGTGTCTGGTTCCTTTCCTTTGTAACAGACTGTGTCGGGCCCCACGAGGGACTCAAGAGATGAAAGGAGCTTGTGATCTAGAAAAGGAGGGCCAGCAAGTGCGGAAATCAGGAGGCAGAAAGAAGAGGGCGAGGAGGGGCAGGTGGAGGGGCTGTAGGGGCCAAACCAGGAAGTGTCCTCTGGCGGAGCATCCCCAGGCCGGGGGTGGGGGGTGCAGGTGCAGGGTCCCCCGCCCCGCAGGCCGTCTCTCATCTCACAACCCTGGTAGCGGACTCGGCACATTCCAGAGTGAGGCTGAGATTAACAAAACAGAGCTGAACAGGGCGCTACTGGGTTCCTTCTCAGTTGAAGCTCTTTATTTGTCATGAGCATGGGGCTGGAAGAAACAGGGCCACTTTACTGAGAGCTTTAATGATCATACGATGTAATTGCTTTTTAAAGCTGTGCTTTATCAAGAAGGCTTTTTTCCCCCCCTTTAGCCAAAAGAAAAGCAAATAAATGTTGCTTCATTATTTGCTGAGTTGGGTTGGGAGATTGGGTGCAGCTTTCTTTAGTAAGCTGTGTGGAGATGGGGTTGGGAGATGGGGTGCAGCTTTCTTTAGTAAGCTGCATGGAGATGTTCCAGAAAACCTGTCTAGTGATTTATATCCAAGAATACCCAAATTCTTTTGGTTTGTTTTTTTAAGGATGTGTGTAAGAATTTGGCTGTGGGATGGGAGGATGGTAGCATCAGGTGCTTTTGGGAAAATGCTGACCCTTCTGCTTGAGAAGCAGTGCAGCAGTCTTTAGGGTTCAGAAGTTTTCAAAGAGAAGCCGTACAAAGAAATAGCACTGGAGGGCGGAAGGGACAAGAAGGACCGACTCCCAGCTGTTCTCCAGCCCTTCTGCTTCCCACGTCTGGGTCAGAACAGCCTCACACACAGAATTAAGTCTTGGAATTAGAGAAGGAGACCGATGACCTGAGGCTGTAAAGGACCCGCCTTTATCCCAGACGAGACCTGCCGTCAAGGCTGGACGATGACGCTGGGGAGAGCCTGCCCCCTCAGCCTCCCGAGCCGCCCTTGGCTTTCTCTTGGGATGTCCCTTTCTTTCTTCACATGAGTTAGTACCAGGGTGGCAGATCGTTTCCTCTCTCCTGTCTTTGTGGGCTTCCTGGACCGTGGTTGTTGTGAATGGTGGCGGGTAGCCTCATTTAGTAGAGTCCGCCATGGGCTGGGGAGGGGCCGGCGGTGGGCGGGCAGGACAGCATGGTCCTCCCCCAGACGCCCTCCAGGAGGGAAGGGTTTCTGTGTCCATCACCTGCGGATGCTGCGCCCCAAGAGTGGTGCCTCCCGGGACGAAGGCCACGCTTGAACTGACGCGGAGGTAGCCCGCCGAACTGTCCCCGCCTCGAGAGGTGCATGTGGGGACTTGCCCATTGTCAGGTTTTGGTTTTGCTAAGTCGGTGCCTTTGCGTCTTGGGCAGCTGTCAGCAGCCGCCCGTGGCCTGTCTCTAGTGGTACATACGGATGTTTTCATTCCCTTTTTCCTTCTCTCCCTGCCCTTAAACCACAGAGTGTTTTCTGCCTACATTAAAGAAGTGGATGAGAAGCCAGCCAGCACGCCCTGGGGCAGCAAGATGCCTTTCGGTCAGCTGATGTCCGAGTTTGGTGGCAGCGGCACCGGCGGCTGGGTGCACGGGGTCAGCTTCTCAGCCAGTGGCAGCCGCCTGGCCTGGGTCAGCCACGACAGCACCGTGTCCGTTGCTGACGCCTCAAAAAGCGTGCAGTGAGTGTTAGCCTTTGTCTGGGCTTACAGAGGAGCGGTGTGGCGTCTCTCTGCAGCTGGCCTGAGGCTGCCCGTCCCTGGTGGAAGTGCAGGACACGAGCATAAAAGTCCCATCCAGGCTGCACGGCAGCCTTTAAAGTTACTTTCACGCATTTAGATGGTCTATCTGGGGCGATTTTGAAGATTCAGGTCTCCCTTCAAGAAACACTTCTTAATGGAAATGCCCATCATGAATCCTCCAAAGGAGCCTCCTGGTCCCAGAATTTCCTCAGGTGGCAGTTAATCCATCCCTGAGAATCCCTCACAGCACGTGAGTGTCGTCCCACAGCCTTCGACGAAGTGGGGGATGTGTTCTTCCTCTCTGTGGTTGGTGAGCAGAGCTCCATTCACCTAGGGCCTCGGTGACGCCGGACCCCTGGGAGCCAGCCCACCTGGGGTGCGCACTGGAGGGGCCTGGATCGCAGGGACTCGGGGTGAGGAGGCCCCAGCTCAGCCCTGAGGAGGGCAGAGGGCATCCTTCAGACCTCAGAGCTCACGTCTGCTGATCGTGTCTGGAGGGGGAGGGGGAATGGCTGCAGTTCTTTCTGCTTATGAATCTTGGTTCTTTCCTGGTGCATCCTTTCCATCGGCAGCTAGAGGGAAAGGATGGCACCACCCGTAAGGATTTCCTGACCTGGCACCCTGTTCTGGGAACCAGTCACATCTGACCCCCTGCCGCATGGCGGCAGCAAAGTGACATTTCAAAGAGAATTTTTTTTTTTTTTCAATTATTTTTATAAGTTGGAGGCTAATTACTTCGTAACATTGCAGTGAGTTTTGTCATACATTGACATGAATCAGAAGAGAATGTATTTTTACTAAACACGCCCCCATCCTAAATTACATTGTCCTGGAGAAGATTTTCTGCTCATATATAGACACATACATCTTTTCATTTTCAACTCCAGTGGGATTATGCTGTGCATTCTCTTCAGTAATTTGTTCCTTTTCCTTCAGTCATGTTTTAATGTCATGGCTGCTTGCTTTCTGTAGAGTTTATTGTAACGAATAATGGGTTCTGAACAAATGCTCATGACAAGCCCCTGTCTACCATCCTACTGACTTATTATTTGGCTTTTCCAGTGCTGCAAGTCAGGTTACATCCTCCACCCTTCTCCATCTCAGACATAAGTATCTCATGTAGTAAGAGCCAGGTGAGCCACAGGAAAGCCTCGGATGAGGTGTTAGGACTCCAATCCGATACCAGCCCTGCTGGCGGAGGAGGCAGTCGGAGGTCACAGGGGTGACTTTCCCATGGTGCGTGGGGTCCTTCCCTGGTGGCGCAGTGGTGAAGAGCCTGCCCCCCAGTGCAGGAGATGCAGGTTTGATCCCTGGGTCGGGAAGAGCCCCTGGAGAAGGAAATGGAAACCCACTCCAGTGTTCTTGCCTGGAAAATCCCATGGACAGGGAGCCTGGCAGGCTACAGTCCATGGGGTCACAAAGAGTCAGACAACTGAGTAGAACCTGGATGCATTTCTGATGCATAAAGTCCTACATAACCACTCAGCACATTTGCTGCTGTATCTGTATCATCTCTTGGCCAGATGGCCACGAAGCAGACATGCGCACGCGGCCCATTCATGTGTGAGGCCCTGGCTGGCCAGCACTGTGTTTTGTTCGTCAGCGGCCATAGCTGCAGCCCCGGCGCCCTACGGGCCCAGACTAGACTTCCGCGAATGGCTGTGGTCCCGCCCACTCGGAGCCCCTGTGAGCACAGACGAGGGCGGGGTCGGAGAATGGCCTTCGGTCGTGAGTGACAGTGACAGCTCTAGGAGGCCAGAGAGAGGGGACGCTCTGCCGGCTGCAGTGGTTCAGGAAAGCTGCTTGTGGGGCTGATGAGACTCGGGCCGGATTTCAGAAATCAGGGAGGACTTCAGGTGGGCAGGAGGAGGGCATGTGGGTAACGGGGCAGGGGGCCAAGGCCAGGGCGCCAGAGAACCAGGAGGGGTGGGCACAGCCAGAGGGGCAGAGGCCCCTGCTGCTCCAGGTCACCTCGGGGCTGGCCTGTGCTGGAGACTGCTGGAGGTCACAGGGCTTCTCTCTTTAAAAAAAAAATTTAAAAAAAGTTATTTGGCCGCACAGGGGCTCAGCTGCGGCATGTGGGATCTTATAGTTGCAGCATGTGGGATCTAGCTCCCTGCAGGGGAGCTCATCCGGGCTCCCCTGCATTGGGAGCGCGGTCTTAGCCACTGGACCACCAGGGATGTCCCCACAGGGCTCCTCTTAGTAAGTGCCTGTCCTTCACGCTGTGACGCCCCCTGAGAACGTGTCCTCTCACCTCCTGTGTCTGAGAGGCTGCACGGCCCCTTCCAGCGCGCGTTAACAGGTGTTCTCGTGTTCAGGGTCTCAACGCTGAAGACGGAGTTCCTGCCCCTCTTGAGTGTGTCGTTCGTCTCAGAGAACAGCGTCGTGGCTGCGGTAAGTATTTCTCTTGTTTTCCCTCATGTGCCCTGCGTTTCATTCTCGGGACCAGGAGCAGGCCGTGCCCGGAGGCTGTGTGCCCGGGTGCAGGGAACAGCAGCCTCGTAGAAGCAACGGCTCCGGAGGCCTCCGTAGTGGGACCATTCCGCTGGGGGAGCTGGTGGGCACCCCCCGCCCCCAGCCGGCCTGACTGCTCCCGTGTTTCAGGGCCACGATTGCTGCCCCATGCTCTTTAACTACGACGACCGCGGCTGCTTGACCTTTGTCTCCAAGCTGGACATCCCTAAACAGAGCATCCAGCGCAACATGTCGGCCATGGAGCGCTTCCGCAACATGGACAAGCGGGCCACGACTGAGGACCGCAACACGGCGCTGGAGACGCTACACCAGAACAGCATCACGTAGGTGCCGCGCGCCCGGCCCGCCAGGGGGCGCCGCTCCCCTGTTTCCTGACGGGTCCGTGACGTCACAGAGAGCCCGCTCCAGCCGTACCCGTAGTCAGTCTGCGCAGGCGTTCCCCACGCGGAGCACGGGCCCTGCCCTCAGGCTGCCTCTTCTGAGTCTCCCTTTCTCAGAAACGTGCCTGAGAACAGAAGGAGGCCGCCCTGACGTCGTGTTCCTCCAGTAGGGAGCACCCGGCGGGAAGGTCAGGCGTACCCCCTCTCAAAAGTAACTGTAGTTGTCGTTTCAATCCTGGATTTCAAGTAATGTGTACGAGTAAGATCATTCATTTAGATTTCTCAGCAGCATCACGGTGGACCTGAGGAGCCAGGTGGATTTAAGTCATGCTCCACGAGGCCTCTAGTTTGTTCAGAAAGCCTGTCCCGACTGTGGCCATGCCCACCCCCTGCTCCCCCGGGGCGCAGTCTGGTCGGGATCACCCTGCTTCTCTTTGCATCCCTGAGGTTAATACCCATCTTTAACTTTTCCCTTTTGGCAGTCGCTTTCTTTTCTGGATACCTGGTAATAAAATTCATTTGAGCATTTTCTGAGTCAGATTGCCACAGACTAATATCCACAGACACCTGAAAGGAAGCTGGTAGACACTTTGCTCCCTGCAAAGACTCCGATACGCGTCTAGGAAGGCTGGGGCTTGCGTCCACCGAGTCCCTCACGGTCTCTCCTGCTTGTGTTTCTTTTCAGCCAAGTGTCTATTTATGAGGTGGACAAGCAAGATTGTCGCAAATTTTGCACTACCGGCATCGACGGAGCCATGACCATTTGGGATTTCAAGGTATTGTCTATAGCTCTCAGAACACATCTCATTGGTGCTTAAACGCTTCTTGTGAGAAGACCGTTCCCCGTGTCTTTAACCCACCGTCACCTGCAGCACACGGCAGGAGTGTGGTACACTGGGCTGCCCTGGGGGCTATTAGCAGGAGAAAGCCGCTCTGTCTCACCGAGGCGTCGGACCCTCTCCCGGGTGTCTGTGGAGACCCCGATGGGGAGCCGAGCGCTGCTTTTGTGGCGGCCCGGGTTTGGGCCCAGTCTGGTCAAACTCGGTAGCTATGTTTTTATGATCCGCACCTTTTCCTCTGACCAGCACTCACTGCCAGCCTTCGGGTGCCGGGCCTGTGGGGCTGGCCCTGAGGGTGTGGCCATGAAGGCCCTCAAAGGGCTCCTCTGGTGGAGAGAGAGGAGGGACGGGGTCGGGGAGCAGCTCGGTGGGGGAGAAGTCAGCACCTCTGTTCCCGCGGGGGGGTGCAGGGTGGGGGAGGCTGCACAGACTGCCTGAGCGGCCTCTTCAGGCGGGGTGGGTTTCAGGTAGTGAGTGGTCTGGGCTACGGGGGGCACCGTGGGCCGAGCAGAGGCCCCTGGAGGAGCCTGGCGTGTCTGCGGGCAGCGGGGCGACTCTGGAACCCACTGGGAGAGGTGCCTGCTATGATGTGTGGGCGGCCTGGGCTCCGTGTCTAGTGAACAAGTGAGGAGGACGTGCCTCCAGCCATGGTCGGGAGTGGCCAGGAGGTTTTGGACCAGCCGGGCTTAGGGGGCCGGATGGAGGGGCGTTGTGAGTGAGGGAAAAACCCCCGAGGCTTCTGCAGCCTCCAACTTCCGGGTCTGGGCAGGTGGCGAGGGAGGTGAGGAACCGGGGAGGAGAGGCAGACCGAACCTCCGAAGTGAAACGTGTACAGAACTCTGCCGCTGCCTGTAGGGCTTCCAGGACGATTGATGTTTCTGCCCCTACAAGTCTCTCCCGCTTGTTACCTTGGCCCGCTCTGGGGCCTCCGCACCTGAGTAATTAGCTCCACCTGGGCGGGGAGCGCCGTCCTCCTTTGATCCCTGCGGCCAACCTTCCTCTCCTGTGCGCACGCCCTCCTCTGTGGTCCGTCCCCCGGTGAGCCCACGCTCGGCGTTGCGTACCCGACTGGCTGCGTGGGGGTTACAGACCTGGGAGTGCCTGCTATCAGGGCACTGGAGGGCGGAGCCAGCGACACAGATGAGAACACACGTGCCCTCCCCCCCGGAGCCTGCGGGCCGGGAGCGCACGGCCTGGGAGGACCAGCAGGGGGCGCCCTGCCCTGGCGAGTCCGGGGCTCCGAGGCAGGTGGGGTAGTGGGTGAAACGCCAGGCTGGCCAGTCCCCGGTGATGATCCGTGTTCTCCCCGCCGCTCCCAGACCTTAGAGTCTTCCATCCAGGGTCTTCGGATAATGTGAAGCTGAGCGAGCCTCCAGACCCAGCATGAGGACGGACCGGCTGCGCCGGGGCAGCTCCGCCATTCGCACGGGGAGGGGAGCACGCCGCCAGCAAACACTGAAGACGCACATGGCGCAAACCTCCTTGTGTGTTTCGTTTGAACATAATTGGTGAAAGTGTTGGTTTTTTTTAAAGCAGCAGTGATTCGGGTTTTGTTTGGGGGGTTGTTTTGTTTTGTTTTGCAATTTCATTCCATTCTTGACCAAAGCTTCTCTTTAAGTAGTTTATTATGGAACATTGTCAACACTAACTTAAAGGAAGGGGTGGGGAGGTATGTAAATTGTCTGCTGAAAAAAATTAAATAAAAACACTGAATATGTTTTTGGTTTTGTTTTCCTTATACTGTTTGCATTTTTAGTACGGAAATGTGGGTGAATTCTTTGTCAGACTAGTGAGTTTGGGGGGTAGAATCTTAGACTTAAGTTTCCTAAATCGAGCCATCTGGTACACCCTTCAACCAAAAGAACCATTTCTCGAGTGCAGTCTTTAGCCCGGCAGGACTGGGGCAGAGGAGGCACCCTGTTCCCAGCTTGTTTACAGACGACAGACAGACAGACCTCCCTCTGCCAAGCAGCCTCTTCCCCGTGGGTGTGGTGGGGGGCAAGGTGTGCAGTGGGAGAGAAAAAGCACAAGCTGTCATTTTGGTTTAGAGATTATTGCACCCAAACTCAGTTGTCTTCATCATAAGGAGAGGCCAAGTTTGACATTTCAAGGCTGAGACTCCTGAGAGCTACAACAAAGAAAAAGTAACTGGCGGGGAAGATGAATACAGCGCAGCCTTGAGTGTGGCCTGGCCGCGTGCCCAGAAGTGGAGCAGTGATTCCCACACGACTCTAGTACTGTTAAGACAACACGGGTAACTGCGTTCTCAAAGGACATCGTGATGTTCTGAAAAGAGCATGTTTTGCCCTGCTGCTGACCCACGGGAAGCACCGCTTCCCTCCAGGAGAGAATCCCGGCCCCAGGGCACCCGCCTCTGACCGTGTGCTGTAGCGTCCACTCTGCTGCAGCCTCTCAGAGCTGGAAGAGGAACCTGGTTCTCCCCTGGAGCCTCCAGAAACCTCCAGCACCCGTTCAGCCACTGAGGCGGGCTGTGGACCTCTGACCTCCAGCACTGAAAGACAAGGCACCTGCATGATCTTAAGGACCAGCCTCCCCATCTGTGGTGAGTGGTTCCAGCAGCAACAGAAAAGGAGTCCACTAGGTCCCTTCAGAAAAGGGGAAGAGGGAATTCCCTGGGATTCCGGTGGTTAAGACTCTGCGCTTTCATTGCCAAGGGCACGGGTTCGGTCCCTGGTCGGGGAGCTAAGATCCCAGCAAGCCAGGTGGCGCAGCATAAAGAGAAAGGGAAGAAATAGAATCAAGAGCAGTTTTTCAAACCGAGGGTCAGAGCCCATCTGAAAGTGGTAAAATCACGGCTGGCACTTCAGCAGGAGAAAGCATTCTGCAGCACGTGGAGTCAGTCCTGTTTCAGACACACAGGGGCGTGTGAAAGAGGCCACAGTGTGTCCCAGGGGGGTCATGACCACAAACCAGTTCAAAAGCCACTCTGGTAGAGTCACTCACCTGAGCGGGGGTTGATGAGGACCCAACACGGTTGGTTCTTGCTCGGTCCAACACGGCAAGAAGGTGTGCCTCGCACCAAGGTCCCCATACCAACACCAAGGGGAATAGTCGACAGGCATGCACTCCTCACAGTGGGCTTGGAACTGGGACTGCCACCTCACAGAACTGAAAAAACTCAAGTCCAGAGAGCGAGTAACAGCTGGTATTTCCAGAGCCCCGGGGGGTGGAGGGAACCGCCAAGCACGCTCCCTGCTGGGCCAGGGCAGGGAGGGGAGCTGCCTGGCCACCCAGCCCCGTTCTGTCACCACATTTGGGAGATCGGTGCTGTCACTGAAACCAGGAGGGGATCTCCCCCCGACCCCTGCCCCACCCCACCCCTGGCCATACCTGTGGGGTCTTCTGGTAGACCAAGTTTCCTCATTGAGCCATGTTGATTGATAGGGACAGAA
Organism: Muntiacus reevesi; assembly: GCF_963930625.1. NCBI lineage: Eukaryota > Metazoa > Chordata > Mammalia > Artiodactyla > Cervidae > Muntiacus > Muntiacus reevesi. The sequence goes on from NC_089250.1 coordinate 178,669,669, forward strand.
TAAAGGGACACAGGAGGTGATTATTTAAATAGTTAATCCCATGAGGGGACTGTAAGTAGAAAAAAATATGAGGCAGTAAGTAGGAAAAAAATACAGCTAGCTGCTGTAAGCTAACGAGCAGGTTTGCTTAACCACAGAACCAGGCAGGCTTGCTTGGCAACAAAACCATGCGACGGTCGCACGAGACATGCCCCCAAAACAATGAGACAATAGTGGCACGAGCCCCACATCCTGCCCAGTGAGCTCAGAAAGGTAAGATTCCCCCGGACGTACTCTCCGCACACATGAAAAACAGTCATTGGTGGCCATGTCTGGACAAGCAACTCCCCCGCCCAGTCTGAAGGGGGAGCTGATGATGGAAGCATGACTTCCACTCAAACAGATGTTCTCCCCCTCCCCACTTTTCCTTTGATTATAAACCTGTAGCCTACCAAGTTCTCCGCCTGCAGCAGCCCCTCGCCCGCCCACTTGTCAGCCTCACAAGCCCCCTAACAAATCACATCATCTATCACTTTGCGGAACTCTTTCTGCGCTGAGACATAAAGGACTGGTGTCAGCTCTTCAGAGCCCCTCAGGTGACACCACATGGTTTCCGCGTGGCTTGGGCCGTGAGCAGGCCCGGGTTGAGGCTCACTCGGTGTCTGTACCCGGCCTCCATGCGGCGTGCCTCGGCCGTCGCAGGCTTTGGCCGCTTCACGTCTATGTGCAGCCCTGGAAGAAGGTTTAGGGTCTCCCCTCTTTCCTCCTCCTCACAGGGTACTGGGTGGCATCCTTTGATCTTCGGGAGAGACCCAGGGTCCCCATCCGGGGGTGGGTACAGGCTGAGACCGAAGGAGACACGGGGGTGGGCGCTGCTGGAAAGACTTGCCCCCTGGCCTCCCGCTGCCCGGCCGGCCCACCACCGCCTGAGTCCAGAAGCCGAGAGCGAGGCTGCCCCCTTGTGGCCAGGAGCCAGTAAGGCCAGTGCAGCGAGGAGGAAGGAGCAGAGAGGCAGGGAGGAAGGAGTTTGGTGAGCCCAAGACCCTGCACAAGCCCCAGGCGCACGGCCCTCCCCGAGTGGGCCAGCCCTGAGGAGTCGGCAGGGGCGCGTGGCTGTCTACCTGGGGACCCTGTGAAGGCAGGAAAGAAGGGAGTGTATAGCATTTTCATCCCAGGGAACCGGGGGAGGCAGATTCCAGGAAGACACAGATCTCTGAGTTCTTGGAACTCCAGGTTCTCCCCACTCAAGGACTTGTTCCATTGAAGGCTTAGAGAACTGTCCCCCAATGGAGCCATTTCAAATAACACCCCCATCGCTTCCCAGCTTGAGGTGTGTTTCCCATCTCTCGGGTCTTCCCACAAGGACTGCAAGGCCTGTGAGGTAGGCGGATGGACAGTGCTTGTTAGGACTCAGCCTCACTTTACAGATGGGGAAACCCAGGCACTGCAAGTAGAGTGGCCTGACGGTTACACTCCAGGTTAAGCGGCTGAGTCAGAGCTGGGTTCAAGTTTCTGATCCCATGAGTTCCTTCGCTGATTGATTCATTCTGCAAATGCCTACCGAGTGCCTCCTGAGCGAATAACACAAACATGCTTTCTGCTCACACTCAGCTAGCGTTGACTCATCAAATCAGCTCAGTTTCACAACGAGGGGAAGGGAGGTCTCAGGTGTGCATATTTGTTAGAATGCTGCTAGGGATGAGTAACAGAAACAACTCAGAAGTGGATTCCCTGGCTCACATATCTGAAACCCCTGGAGGCAGGTTGAGCTCAGGCTGCCGTCGGAGGTGGACCAGGGAGGGCTGTGGTCATTTCCTGGGACTTTCTGCATCTCGATCCCCACCACCCTCGCTCCCCTACTCCCCGTGTCATCAGGCTTCCCAAATTCCAGAAGGTACTGTCTTCATCCAAAGTCCTGGGCTTTGCTTTGACCGACTCTTAGGTCACAAGTCCAGGACTGGGGGATTGGGTGACAGCATTGCCGGGGGAGGAGGCCGCCGTCAGAGGTGGGGCTCAGTCCCTACTGGGGTTGTTCCCTGGGCGCCTGGAAAGCTGGGGAGAGGTAAGTGGAATCCAAGGATGCAAGTGTCACCTCGACAATGAAGTGCACTTGTCCTCATGCGAGGTGAGGGTAGCTGGTACAGACCACTTGAAACTTTTTTCTAACTAAAGCCATCACTTATATTTGCCACGGGTGGATGTGGTGGTGGCGGGGGGTCCTGCTAACAGCCCCTCAGTGTCTGCCCAGAGCCAGGAAGGAGCTAAAGTTTACCGAGCACCCTGTGTGCGCCTCTCAAAGTGCTCCTCACCTTTGGACACATTTCCTCCTCCCGGACACCCGCAGGTTGGGATTGTGTAATGGGAGCCAGGACTGATGAGCCCAGGACCCTGTTGAGGGGGTCAGGGACAAAGTGACCTAAGAAACACTGACCCCTGTCCTGCAAGATAAAGGTAAGTGGGTCAGATGCGGACAGGGCGTGACAATGTTCCAGGCAGAAAGAACAGCAAGGGTCAAAGCCGGGAGACAGGACAGCGTGGGTGCCTGGCCCCGGACCTCCTGAGACCCCACACCATCCCCCATGGTACTTAGTGTCCGGCTGACCAGCTAAGCGGAACCCTGGGCGAAGGGCCACCTGCCGGTCATCCCCACAGATGAGGCAGGGGGCAGGGATGGAGAGGCCTCCCTGGACCACCTGGGCCAAGACCCACCACACCAAGGCGGCGGCGAGTCCGCCGTAACTTAAGGACGGGAAGCGCTCTGCGGTGGAAAGAGGGTCAGGAAGTGGGCCCTGCGAGGGGCTGGACCAGCCGAGGGCGGCGCCCCCGTTTTGACGTGAGGACCCCGGAGGCTGGCCGGGGGTCCGGACTCCTCGATTGCCAACCCCCACCCCCACCCCCGTGCACGAGCGGCATCCGCTCGCGGACGGAGGTCTGGTCCCCGCTGGGAAGGGGACCCGAGGCCGACAGAGACGCGCGCCCCTCGCCGAACTTCAGTCTCCCCGCCCGACACGCGGAGAGGGGTGCACGCCTTCCGGGCGGCCCGGGTGGGCACGGCCCCAGGCCGGGAGGGTGGGCGGGCCCGGGGCTCCCCGCCCGCCGACCGGCCCCGCCCCGTCCCCGCGGGGCTCAGCCCGGAGGCCCCGCCCCCCGCCCACGAGGAAGTGGCCGCGCGGCGCGGCGCCCAGAGCCGGTTCGGCGCGTCGACTGCCCAGAGTCCGCGGCCGCGGCGCCCCGAGGTGAGGGGGGCGCGGGGGCGGCCCGGGGGGGGGGGGTCGAGGGGAGCGCGAGGAGAGGGCGCGTGCAGGTGGGGAGGACGTTGCGGGGTTCGCCAGGAGATGGTGGGGGGCGCGGGGAGCTCAGGGACGAGAAGGGGGCACAGAGGGCCCCCCTGGACGTGAGGGGACGCGCGCGGGGCACGGGGTGCTGCCGGGCGGGCGACCTCCTCCGGGCGAGGGAGCCGCAGCGCTCCCCGCACTCCGTGCCTTCGGGGCGCGCGGGCTCGCGCGTCCACCTCCCCGCCCGGCCCTCTCGGCCTCCCCTCTCTCCCGTCCCCCCACCCCGACTCTGCCCGGCCGTCGGTGTCCCCCGTTATTTCGAGCCGGAGGGCCCCCACGCCCAGTCACTTCCCCTCCACCTTTCAGCCTTCCGGGTTCCTCCAGCGGGGAAATGAGCTGGCGCCCCCGCCCGCCTCGCCCCTCCTCCCTCCCTCCTTCTCTCCCGGCCCCCTGCCAGTCCCCGACCCCGGGGCCAGGTCGAAGGGGTCCGATCCTGGGAGGGGTTGCCCGGTTCCGGAAGGCGGACCTCCAGAGCTCGCGGGCGCTGGACCGGCGCGTTCCGAGCGGCCCCTCCCTCGCCGGCGGCCCAGGGACCGCGGCCCGGACTGGGGCAGGGCCGGGACCTCGGGGCAGCGACGGTGACACAGAGGTTTACTGGCATGAAGCAGCCTTAGCGAGCCTGGTGCAGACGCGGAGCTGGAGGCTCTCCGTTTGATCTGGGCTGTCCCCGGGCCCCTCCCGCCAGGCGGGCAGTGCTCCTCCGTGGTTAAGAGCACCCTGGCCTGCCAAGGTCTTCCAGACCAGAAGCTGCTAAGAGCGGCAGCGTCTGCCTTCACTGGCCACTGACCTTAGCAAGCCGCCTAACCGCCCTGGGCCCCAGCTTTGCTTACCTGGAGAATGAGGAACTTTCAAGCTGGGAGGCTTACATGTGATCATGTGTGTAAGACACTTGGCAGCGTGCCAGGCACACACGGGCTAAATGTGCGCTTTTATTGTCCTTGCTTTTATTATAAGGCCCTCCTATACATTTATCACCTCTGAGATTTAGGGTCGGAATCCCAAACTCTGCCATTTTAGGAGGTGGGTGACTTGGTGCACAGTTTGGTTTTCATCCGCATCTGTTTGCTTCTCAACAACATGAAGGTTAAAACAAACACTAGAAGAGTTCTTGAGTTTCTTTAGGGCATAAAAGAGAATGTCTGTCAAAGTCCTGGGTAAATTCTGGGCTTTTAAAGATGCCAAGCAAATTAGTTAATTATGTATGTGTATATAATCCACATACGTCTTATCCCAACATGTTCACTGTTTCTCTTTCCATGTTTGTAGTCATCTGCATTTTTCTATCCTGTCACCATTATAAAGAGAGTTATTAGGAACATGTTCGCTTTAAAAAAAAAAAATCAGTGGCTGTATTTTTTAGCATCAAAATGAATTTATGCCACAAAAAAATGTTGGCAGTTTGTAAGTTCCTGTTAATGTTATTTTGTTCTGTTTGTTCCCACCTGGTTGATTGGAATTGGCTGTTATCACACTGCCTTCAGGAAGACTGAACAAATTAGCAACAAATGAGAATTTCCCCACTGTCTTGCCAGCATTGAGTTTTATGTGTTTGGGGGTTTTGCTTAGTCTGTATTATTTTAGCTGATGCTTTATGGTGCCTTAGGATGATTTTCACTAGTCTTTCGTGACTTGACTTTGCCTGGCTTGTAAGACCTCAGCAGTGGAGTTGGGGAGGAGGGATTGGTTGGTCTGTTGGGGTGACTAGGGTTGTTCTACACACAACAGGAAGTTAAGTAACAGCTCAACACGAGTGCAAAATGGCTTGCTGGCAGCTCCCTCGAGTGGCTGAGCTGGGTGGGGACTTCCCCAAGTGTCTGCAGAGCAGAGTTCTTTGCTCCAGGCAGCTCCTGCCTAGTTTAGCCTCAAATGCAGCCAAACCTCTGGATGCAGAAAAGGCCGGGCTGGCAAAGCTTCTCTGAAAGCAAGAAAGAACCTACAGCCAGTGCCTCGTCCAACCCCAGCCTTTTCTGGATAGAGATGTGGGGGAAACATTGGCAGAGGGCACCCAGTCAGTATCGGGAGAGTCAGAATGTGAACCCAGAGTGTAAGGAAGAGGCGTGAGGCCCGAGACCCTTGGCTGAGCAGTTGGGAGCTTCATCTAGTTTGCTTTGCTTTAGAAGGGAGCTGTATTCTCCCCAAATCCTCACAGAGGACCTTTTAAATGGAAGATCTCCAAGTTTTTCTGATCATGGACCCTATCAGGAAAAGATCTTGAGCACATACTCCCCAGTAAATATTTACAAGTTGCATATATGTATCAGTGAAATAATAGGGCTGGTCTGTAAGGAATATACATAAGATAGATGTGATTCATTCATGAAGTCACAGTCAAGGAATATTTGCGGAGCACCTACTATGTACCGGCACTCTAATTGGTACTGGGGAAGCACTTATGAACAAAACAAATACCCCTGCGCCCATTGAGCTTATGTTCCCCCACCTAGTATGTGGTCCTTGGCACCCCCTGCCTGGACACCCAAAGCTCCTCCAGCCATCATGCTGCTGTCCCTTCTCTGTACCCTCAAACCCCAGCCCTGGGTGATTCCCGCATCCATTCATGCTGAGCACCACCGTGTGCCAGACACGGGGGAAGTACTCCCTGGAGCATAGAAAGATCCCGGCTCCAGGTTGGTAGCGGGCAGCTTGGAGCCAGTGGGGTAGGGGTGGAGTGGGGGGAGTCTGTTGGGGTTTGGCCGTGCTCCCCCAGACTCACTGTTTCCAGGGTGATGGGGGCACAGAGCACTAGTCATGGGCTCCCAGTCGCAACACCATCCCCAGGGCTCCCTCCTCTCTCTCTGTCCTGGACAAGCAAGTGGGGCCACAGAGCTGGCTCAGAGGCAGGGTCACAGGGTCACAGGGTCACACGTGGTCCCCGGGGCCTCATCCTGCCTTAGTCTCCACCAGAAGGCAGCACTGCAGCATTGCCCTGTCCACACTCTTGGGCGGAGCAGCCCCCAGGGCACTTTCCTCAGTGGGGTGACTGGTGGGCAGTGGCACCCACCCCCAGCCCCTTGGCAGGGCGGAGATTTCCCTGAGAATGATTAAGGCACAGTTCCTAAGGCTGAGTGGCCTGGTGTGAAGGCTGCTTTCTTGAGTCTGATCATGCGGAATGATCCCCTGATCCAGGAATCAGGAGGCTGAGCCTCAAGGCTACAGTGGCTGGAGAAGCCACACCCCTCCCTAGGCTCCCACTTCCTCAATTGTAACATGTGGGGGTTGGGAGGCCCTGCTGGCTTCAGCTGCTTTGCAGAAGTTATGAAAAAGGGGAAACACATCTGTCTTCCTCTCTCCCACTCCTTTCAGCCGCACCCCCTGCCCCCTTTAAGGTGTGGGTTAGTAGACTAGGGAGTATTTCTATCTGAATTTATACTAAAGTGTGATTGACTGATAAGTGTGCTCTGAACCTGCCTGTCCCACTGTGCTACCATACCTCTCTCTCATGTTGAGAAATTTTGGATCCCAGGAAACTAATGCCCACGGCTCCCCGAGTCCTCTCAGCTGTGTTATTTGTCCTCTGCAGACCCAACCTCTCCATCTTCATAGCCTGAAACCCTGAAATGTCACTAGACAGACTGTTAAGAGTCCGGCCCTCAGGTCTGGACACTTGTCACCAAGGGCCCACATGGTGCAGAGGTGGCCGGCCACACAGCAGAACTGGGACAGAACTGGGAAGTCAGGTTCTGCTCCAGCTGAGTCTAGGGTCCAGGACCCCTGGGGCTGCAGCCATGAGGCTTCTTTCCTTCTGGGCCACCTAGGGTGAAGGGCTGGGGGATGATCAGCCTCCCCTGAAGTCAGGGGCCAAGAAGAACCCTGCTGGAGTTTGGAAGTGGGCATCTGGCCTTAAAACTCCCCGCCGCCACTGGTGACCTAGGGGAAAGGGGGTCAGATAAGCACAGCTTAGTGGACAGGCCTGGTGCACCCACCCTGCATCTTGGCATCTGCGGTGTAGACACGGATGACCCCCTGCCTGCCCAGCCCGGAGGCAGCGGAAGCGCTGGGGAAACCCCGTCCGGCTTGCTGACCCAGGCCTGTGCTCCCAGGCACCACTTCCGGGGCCTTTGCTTTACACAAAGAGGCCTTATAAGGAGACAGAGGCTGGGGAGGCAGCCGCCCTGGGAGCTGTGTGTGAGTGTGCAAGGCTGAGCACGCATGTGTGTGTGGGAGCAGTCATGCGTGTGCAAGGCTGACCACACACGAACGTGTGTGGCCTCAGGCCTGGCTGTGAGTGTCCACTTTCTTTCTTAGCAAAGGCTGCCCGAGGACCCACTGGGTCTGGGCTGCGGGACCAGGCGGGCCCCGCGCAGTCCTGTCTGCGCCTGTGCGTGCCTGGCCAGGGCCGCCCCGGGAAATTTGCAGGACTTCCTGCTTTTGTAAATTAAAGTGGGGTTTGTGGTCGCTGAGCACGAGTCCCCAGCAGCACAGTGGGGGACACAGCAGCTCGATGGACCCCAGCTCAGCGCTGTTCCTCCCTCAGGGGTCTTGGCTGAGACCCCCGCTAGGGGCAGAGAGAGACCCCAGGGTTCCAGCAGCACCCCCGGCAGCCAGGGCCATCGGGGCTCAGGCCTGGGCTGAGAAGTGGCCTTCCCAGGGCCCAGCCTTGGGCCACAAACCTCCTGGTCAGATGGGGGAGGTGGCCGAAGGCCTGGGGACACCCAGAGGCATGGGGGGATTGGGGGTGCTGCAGGTCTGGGCAGGTGGCCTCCCCGCCAAAGTACCACCGCCACAGCCGTCATCTGGGGCTCAAGTCAAGAATACAGGAGGGCTTAGAGCTGGTGAGTGCAGAGCACTCAGGAAATGTTGCTTGGCCTTTTTTTTTTTTTTTAAACATTTAAAAAAATAACAGGCTGGACGCTAATGGCAGTAAACAACTGTGTTCATCAAATATTTATCGAGCACTTACTATGTGCCAAGCATTTAGGCGCCGGGGATAGAAATGTGAACAGGATGGTTAGACGTATATGTCTCCATCAAGCGAGTTACGTTCCAGCAGGGGGAAAAAAGACATAGCAGAATAAATGAGGACAATGTAACCTGTGCTCAGTAGGATTATCTGAGGGGAGAATGAGGGACTTGAGAGTCCCTTGGACAGCAAGGAGATCCAACCAGTCCATCCTAAAGGACATCAGTCCTGGGTGTTCATTGGAAGGACTGATGCTGAAGCTGAAACTCAAATACTTTGGCCACCTGATGCAAAGAACTAACTCATTTGCAAAGACCCTGATGCTGGGAATGAGTGAAGGCGGGAGGAGAAGGGGACGACAGAGGGTGAGATGGTTGGATGGCATCACTGATGCAGTGGACATGGGTGTGAGTAAACTCTGAGAGCTGGTGATGGACAGGGAAGCCTGGCATACTGCAGTCCCTGGGGTTCACAAAGAGTCGGACACGACTGAGCGACTGGACTGAACTGAACTGAGGGAGTCTGGGACTGGAGTGGGCGGCAGCCTGGCTCAGAAAGTGGCGTTGGATGCAGACTCGCAGTGGGGAGGGCGGGAGCCGTGTGGGCATCTCGGGTAAGAGCTTTGAAGGCTGAGGGAACAGCCGGTGCGAAGGCCTGAGGCACGTGTGCCCAGGATCAGCCCCTGGTCCAGCCAGGGGGCCCACCCTACGCAGGGGAAGCACATGGAGGGCCGGCACATCCATTCTAGCCAAGAGCTGCCGTTTCATGAACACCTACTATGTGCCAGGCCTGGTGTGTTGTCTTATTTCACCCTCTTAGATCTCTGGGGAGTCGGGGGAGGGCAGGATCCCTATTTCCATTTTGCAGATGTGGAAACTGAGGTTCAGAAAGGGTGAGTGACGTGCCGGGGTCACACAGCTGGCAAGCAGTGTGGCTGGGCTCCACCCTGCGCTCCCTGTGACTCTGGGAGTCTGAGGTGGGAAGAGAAGGGGTTCAAGGAAGTCCACTTTGGGTCTTTCTGGATGAGTAGGAGTTTGCTGGACAGAACAGTGGGGGGCGTCTGGCGGCACAGAGAGGATGAGCACATGGAACTGGCCTCCTAGGACCATCAGGCTTGACCTTCCCTGCAGAGGGAAGATAGCACGTGCGAAGGCCAGCAGGCCTGGTGCGCTCCTGGAGGGGGACGGCGCTCCACCCATGGGGAAACTGAGGCAGGGGTGATGACACCCTCCCTCGAGGCCAGAAGGGGTGCTGACCTGCGTTCCCTCCCTGTCTTGGGCACAGGAGCCAAGCAGCCATGGCTTATCACAGCTTCCTGGTGGAGCCCATCAGCTGCCATGCCTGGAACAAGGACCGCACCCGTGAGTGCCTGAGACCCCCCTCTGCCAGCTGTGCCCCTGCTTCACCCCCGACCCTGAGATCTTGAGTGTCCGGAGAGAAGGGATTCCACGTAGGGCAACCAGGCGCACGGGCCTTGAGGGTCGGAGGCCAGAGGGCAGCCCTGCCTGTGCTGGGCACTACTGTGGGCGCCGGGCGGGTGGCCTGTCCTCTGCTCGTGAGGGCCTGGGGGGGTGGGAAATGCAGCCTGCAGTGAAATGAGCTCTGAGGGAACAGGCAGGGTGAGGGGAAAGCGATGGAGCTGGGGGCTGGCTTAGAAAGGGTGGCCTGTGAGGCCTTTCAGGGGAGGTGACGTTTGCAGAGAGACCCAAAGGAAGTGAGGGAAATCAGCATGCAAAGGCCGGGGCGGGTGCAGCGACCCCAAGGTGGCAGAGCCTGGGGTCATCGGGGTCAGCCCAGAAACCCTGGGTGCATCCTGGTAGCAGGGGAGGCAGGGAGAGCTCGCAGGACTGCCTTCGGGATGTTGGGGGTGGTGGGCACAGGGGAGGAGTGGCCAAGCCCTGGGGAGGTGTCCCAAGGTGGGGGGGTCCAGGGGACCTGAGGCAGAGGAGGAGAGGCCAGGAACAAAGGACAAGGTACTGCCCAGGTGGCCCGTGAAGGGGGGACTCGGGGGGAAAGGGCGCCTGAGCACGTCCGCCTGTCTCTCCTGCAGAGATCGCCATCTGCCCCAACAACCACGAGGTACACATCTATGAGAAGAGCGGGAACAAGTGGGTCCAGGTGCACGAACTCAAGGAGCACAACGGGCAGGTTACAGGTACGTCGGGCTGGCTGGGCTCACCCTCCTGAAAGAGGGCAGGGCAGGGGTGACAGGCGCGTCGGGCTGGCTGGGCTCACCCTCCTGACAGACTGCAGGGCAGGGCAGGGCCAGGCCGTCCCCCTACTCACCGTGTTAGGTAGGAGAGTTTGGGCTGCAAGCCTTGACAACAGAACCCTGATTCAGACTGGCTTAAGTTATAAAGCAGATACATGGATGGGTTCACGTTTCTGAAAAACACAGATGTTTGAGGGCTTCAGGAAAGGCTTGATCTCCAGCACATCAGCGTTACCAGGGACCCATTTCTATTTTTGTCTCTTGGCTTGGCCTTCCAGTGTGTTTGCTGATAGCTGAGAGAGCTGTAATACCCCCGATGAACTCTTGTAGCACCCCGATTCAATCCTGATTGTGACCTCGAAGCCCCTCCTCTGTGGACACTGTCGAGCCAACTGTGCTTGGATGGCTTCAGCCTAGTCCTTCCTCCCACCCCGCAGGCATTGACTGGGCCCCCGAGAGTAACCGCATCGTGACCTGCGGCACAGACCGCAACGCCTATGTGTGGACGCTGAAGGGCCGCACGTGGAAGCCCACGCTGGTCATCCTGCGCATCAACCGCGCTGCTCGCTGCGTGCGCTGGGCCCCCAAGGAGAACAAGTTCGCTGTGGGCAGTGGCTCCCGTGTCATCTCCATCTGCTATTTTGAGCAGGAAAATGACTGGTGGGTGCCCGGGCGGGCTCAGCGTGGGTTACGAGGGACCGGGGGCTGCAGACCAACAGGTGGTGGGGCAGGAGGGTCCCAGAAAGCCACTGGGCGGGGAGTCAGGACCCCTGTTCACAGGACCTGAGAAGGGCGTCCTTTCTGGCCCTTGGAAGTGAGGCGAGGGGCTCTCTGCACAGCCCCCGGCCCTCCCCAAGTAATAAGGGCACGAGCCACGCCAGGGCTGCTTCTGCGGGCATCACACTAAGCCCTGCCCACGTACGCAGTGACCCCCCCACACCCCACCCCCCGCGGCCCCCTGGACTGGGCGTCTGCTGCCATCCCTGCTGGTGATGGTGGTTTAGTCGCTAAGTCGTGTCCGACTCTTGCAACCCCATGGACTGTAACCTGCTGGGTTCCTCTATCCATGGGATTCTCCAGGCAAGAACACTGGAGTGGGTTGCCATTTCCTTCTCTAGGGTTCTTCCCGACCCAGGAATTGAACTCAGGTCTCCTGCACTGCAGGCAGATTCTTTACCGACTGAGCTACAAGGGAAGCCCCGCTGCCATCCCCACCTTACAACAAAGGCCCTGAGGCAAATCACCTGCCCACAGCAACAGCCATCACACTCCAGGGCCCACTCACAAGCTCCAGCCACGTCACGACCTTCTCCCTGGGGTCGCTGAGGGCAGAGGCCGGGCGGGAGCTCGGACTGGAGTCTGAGAAACTCGAGTTCAGGTCCCACCCTGACCAGTGAGCAGCCTCGTGCCTTCTCCTTACCCGGCGGCCCCAGGGTAGTTGCGAGGTTGAAAGGAGACCAGGGGCGGCGCTCCCATCCAGGGAGGGACCCAGCTGGCCCGGGCCCTTCCCTCCGGGGACCTCTGTGGTCTGCAGGGCCCAGTGGGAGCCTGGAGCCCGAGGCGCTGAGGTCCGAGGGCACTCACCTGTCTGTCCCTCTCTCCCCGCACACCTGTGTGACCACCGCTGTCTCCAGGTGGGTGTGCAAGCACATCAAGAAGCCCATCCGCTCCACCGTCCTCAGCCTGGACTGGCACCCCAACAACGTGCTCCTGGCCGCCGGCTCCTGTGACTTCAAATGCCGGTGAGGGGGGGTGCCCTGCCGTCAACACAGGATTCATCGGGGGTCGGAGGGTGGCAGGGGGAGCCCTGTCCCAAGAGCCCCGCCTTCCAGACCAGCTCTACAGCCAGCAGGGTGACCTGGGGCCTCAGTCCAGCTTCCGTGAGGGTTTGCTTTTTGAAGGATCGTTCTTGAATCCTCTCTCTGGCCTGTGGGGAGTCTTAGAAGGGCATACACCTTGCCACTTTTTAATGTCAGCAGGATCTCTTTTCTAGGCCCTGCTGTCCTCATTAGAACCTCCCACCCCTTCAGCTTCCTGATTTCCATCCGAGGGAAAAAGAGTGGGTGTTTTTATTCACACTGAGGTATAAATGACTGAGGCTGGGACAGTCTCTGCCTCATTATCTTAAGACCTGGAACATAGAGACTCTAACTGCTATTGGCTGTTTCTCACTTTGGGCCCAGCACCCCTGAGTCTCCCAAGGCCTCTAGCTCCCAGCTCCAGGCAAGACGGCCTGCATTTCTGAATTGCCCCTGGGCAGTGAGGCTACAGCAGACACCAGAGGCCCCGGGCACAGAGCAGATAAGGTCCTGAGAGCTCCCAGGACTTGGAGCTCGGAGGCCTCCTGGCCCTGCTCCATTGTACAAGTGGGCATTGAGGCCCAGACTTATCCAAGCATGAAGACGCAGGTCATAAAAAGCTAGCCCTGGTACCCACAAACTCAGCAAGGTGCTCTGGCCTCACCAGGCCAGTTTGGGAGAGGGGGGTCCCTTCTCGCGTCCCTCCCAGATGCCCACCCACCCCCTTTTCTGCCTCTCTTGGCAGGATCTTCTCGGCGTACATCAAGGAGGTGGAGGAGCGGCCAGCACCCACCCCGTGGGGCTCCAAGATGCCGTTCGGGGAGCTGATGTTCGAGTCCAGCAGTAGCTGCGGCTGGGTGCATGGCGTCTGCTTCTCGGACAGCGGCAGCCGTGTGGCCTGGGTCAGCCACGACAGCACCGTGTGCCTGGCAGATGCTGACAAGAAGATGGCGTGAGTACGGGTCACCCGAGTGGGGGTCCGCCCCAGCACCGAGAACCAGGGGCCGGCGTGGCTGACATTGCGCTCTCTCTCTCAGCGTTGCGACTCTGGCCTCTGAAACGCTGCCGCTGCTGGCCGTAACCTTCATCACGGAGAACAGTCTGGTGGCAGCGGTAAGGAGGGGCCCGGGAGCAGGGGCTGGTGACAGCAGGTCTCCCAGTGGCCCCAAGATGCCCAGGCAGTCCTCAGTCTGTCCCCGCTCATGCCTGTCCTCCCCCACCCCCCATCCATCCATCCGTCCATCCATAGCTCTACTGGTCGGAATGGGTGGGATTACACTGTGGTAACAACAAAAAATCCCCAGTGGCACCAACTGCAGTGGCTTAACACGGGAAATGTTTGTTTCTTGCTCACTTTGTTCGGTCTGGGTGCTGGGAGGGGGGCTGTGTCTCCCATCTGGAGACAGGGGAAGTGGGGAGCTATGCCCTGGCCCAGACCTTTCTGCTTTTACGTCTTACTGGCCGATGGAAATGACAGGGCCACACCGCCCTCAAAGGATGGGTGCTTGTGGTGGGTGGGGGTGGGTGGGGGGTCCTACCTGCGTCCAGAAAGGTGCCACTCTCCTTCCCTCCCTCCTGCCCAGCTCTGTCACGTCTCTCTTCAGGCCTCAGCAAACTCACTGGGGTCCCGCGGGGATCAGGCCTGCCCAGGGAAGGGTCCAGCAGTGTGTCTCTCCCAGAGCACATGTGACTGTCTGGATGGGACGGGGCGCTGGGCTCCCAGGGGAGTCCCAGACCCGCCTTCTAGACCAGAGGCTGGCCTTGCGGGCGGAGGAGGCCGCTCCTAGGTGCTCAGCCCCAACTTCTGGCCCCTGTTACTATACCCGGGGTCCCTGAGTGGGCATGGCTGCCTGCCGCTACACCCACGCCCTGCCTCCGGCACCCCCCGGATTGGTGGCCGGAGTTGCCTTGGCCTTGCACCTCCCCCGGGGCCTGGGGTTCCCCCAGAGGAAAATGGGGGCGCTGAGCCTGCGCTAGCCAGCGCTCCAGTGGCACCCCACCCTGCCCCTCTCGCCGCAGGGCCACGACTGCTTCCCGGTGCTCTTCACCTACGACAGAGCCGCGGGGAAGCTGAGCTTTGGTGGGCGGCTGGACGTGCCCAAGCAGAGCTCGCAGCGCGGCCTGACGGCCCGCGAGCGCTTCCAGAACCTCGACAAGAAGGCGAGCTCGGAGGGCAGCGCGGCGGCGGGTGCCGGCCTGGACTCGCTGCACAAAAACAGCGTCAGGTACGGGCGGGGCCCCTGAGGGGGGCGGGTCCGTCTCTTCGGGTGGTGGGCCGGTGGGCCGGCGGGCAGCCTTGCTCTGCGATCCCAAGACGGTGTGGGTCGCAGGGCTGGGTCTGTGGATCTGGGTGGGGTGGGGCGGGGTGGCAGCGACCCGCAGACTGCTAGCAGGCGGGGCCCGAGCTGGAGCGGCTTTGGGGTTAGAACCTGGCCCGGAGGCGCGGAACGGAGAGCATGAGGAGCTTGGGTAGGATCTGAGTGAGAGACTCCAAATCCTGCCAGCCGCGGGTGTCCGCCCAGTGGCAGATGAGAGGGAGAACGCGGCCAGACTTTGACCCTTGTCTTAAGCCCTCTTGTGGCCGCCGGGTCCAGCGTCTTCAGACCAGACCACTTTGCCCGTCTTCCAAGGCTCTCCGGAACTAGCCCTACCTCCTCCCAGCTCCACCTTTTGCTTCTTCTCCCCCTTGCACCGTGTTGTCACTGACCCCCTGCGCACGCCCCCTGCCCACGCCGTCCTGTGTCCCTTGCGCACAGGCTGGTGCTTGCCCCTAGAGCACACTCGGGAGCCCCGTCCCCTGTGATCCTTCCCGGCTGGGTGCACACACCTCACCAGCGCGGGCTCCCCCAGCAGTTAGGGGGCTCCTGGAGGGCAGGGTGGGATCTGTAAAGCCCTCCTCCTCTTTGCAGCCAGATCTCGGTGCTGAGCGGGGGAAAGGCCAAGTGCTCGCAGTTTTGCACCACCGGCATGGACGGTGGCATGAGCATCTGGGACGTGAAGGTGAGCCTGCCCTCCACCCCTGCCTCCCCCCAGGTCCCCAGGGCGGGCCCCCTACCCCCCACCTCCCTGGCAGCCACCTGGACACTCCAGCCCCTCGTCCCTGCAGAAGGGTCCCTCAGTGGAGTGAGGACCCCTTAGCACGCTCTGCAGCACCTTCCTTCAGGGCTGGGATGCAAACCCAGGTCGCCTGACCCAAGGCCAGGTTCTGTGTCCGGCACCAGGTCCCTGTGGGTGGTGGTAGGGTGTCTGCAGGACAGCTGAGAACCAGTCTGTCTGTCCTGCTTGTCTCCTCCCAGAGTCTGGAGTCCGCCCTGAAGGACCTCAAGATCATATGACCTGTGAGGAGTGCGCTGCCCTCGGCCCAGCTGCTGAAGCGGGTCGGGGAGGCTGAGGGCCACTTTGCTGAGTTTCTAGGGTACCGGGTGGGGTTCCCACCGGGGCTGTTCCTGCAGGAGGGGAGGGATGGGAGGCTGCTTCTTGGCTATGGAAGGAACGATTGCTTTTTTCTTGAAGAAATGCTTTAATTGTAAAAGAAACTGTTCTCAAAGCACTCTGGTGGTCATGAACTGCTTCAGAATGTGGAGGTAATAAAAACGCAACTGTAGACACGCTGGCCTGTGTGTCTGGAGGAGGGGTCAGTCTGGGCAGGGCATTGGTAGCTTCCTGCTGTTTGCCAGCACAACTGATCCTCACACAGAGGCGGCGCCCCGGTGGTTGCCTCCCGCCGCAGCCCAGTCTGGGAGCTGCCAGGACCAGCCGTCTCCCATCACTCACTCAGCAGTCAGATGCCAAGAATGGTGACTGTACACTCTAGGCTGGTTCTGGGCTTTAACAGAAATTACTGTTTCTCTATTTGATGTTTGCAATTGGTTTCTAATAACTGCTCATTTTTTACAACAACCCACCCCCTTCCTATTTTACTGTTTTTTTTTTAATCACATGGTTTTTGGTCTAACTAGGTAATGAGTTACATCAGTACATCTTCTAATGGTGAACTAGGCCCACATTTACAGGAAAAATAGCACCTAAAGGCGGCTTCTCCCCCATTGTTCTAGGGCCTGTGGGTTCTCAGGATAACCTCTGGAATTGGAGGAGACCCACTGATTCTCTTTTTAAATCAGGAAATAAAAATTCTAAGTCCCCAGGAGACAGTTCAGGCTACATGGTTCCCCACGTGTCTGTGTGATCAGCTGCATCTGACTCTCTGTGACCCCGTGGATGCTAACCCTGTCCATGGACAGCTCCTCTGTCCAGGGGATATTTCAGGCAAGAGGACTGCAGGGGGCTGCGGTTTCCTTTTCCAGAGGCTCTTCCCCACCCAGCGATCAGACCTGTATCTCTGGCATCTCCCGCCTTGGCAACCAGGTTCTTTACCACTGCGCCACCTGGGAAGCCCCCGGCTCCCCATTATTCTTGCGCAAATCCATGCCTGGCACCTGTTCACCTCTCAGGAGGCTGCTGTCTGGGAAGTGGCGCCCCTTCCAAAGGGCTGCTGCACACGTAAGACAGGCACTGTGCGGAGTCTTCAGCCGCCCATGTGACTGAGCCCAGCCTGGGTTAGGCCTGAGGTAAGGCCAAGCAGAAGTGCTCTGGGTGTTGGGTCGCTTCCTCCCGGCGCTGAAATCCTGGGGCTGTCACCACCAGGGGGCACCAGGAAGGCGGGACTCGACACGGCGCAGGTCCCTGGCCCCTCTGGCTGAAGGTCCCTGGGTGGTTAAAGAGGAGACGGGTGGTTCCTGTATCCTGAGGTCTTTCCCGGCACAGATGCCCAGGCCGAGCCAGGGGTCCAGTACCTGTACCCGGGCCTAGTGGCACCGGAACCCTGTGGGGTGGGCCTGAGAGGGACGCTGGGTCCTGCTGGGTGAGAACAGCTCAGGCCTGGGGGCCCCCAAGAGCGATCACAGGACCAGGATTACGATAATGTCAAGTTTAATTTGCCAAATATACAAGTTGGATCTGTGGAGCGTGTTGTGCCTGGGTGCTGCACGGTAAACAGGCTTCTCGAAATGATCCACGGGTGGGGTTATGAACGGGCCGGGGCCTGGCCAGAGTAGGGGGCAGGGAGTGGGGTTGGAGGGGCAGGGGGAGGCGTCCGTCAGAGGGGACTGGCCGGGATGAGCCGTGACCCTCAGGGACCCATGGGCACGGGCTGCCAGCTGCCAGCTCCTCTGAGTGAGCACCCAGGGAACACAGACCGGGGGGTGGGCAGACAGGCCATCGCAAACTTGTCAGCAGCTACTGCGGCCCCAACCGCCCCCTGCCTCGCAATCTACCAGACAAATGGAAGCTCCTCTTAACCCACCTCCCAGGTACCCCCCAACAAGGGTTCTGAATTCTAAAAACAGCCAAAACATTTGAATGGTTACATATGAAATGCTGTCCTGCATCTTTCTGCCTCAAAGATAGCAGCTGCCCCTCCCCCAGCCCCCCACCCACCATCCCCCCAAACGATTTCCGTGCCAAGTTGAAGAGGAGGTCCCAGGCCGTGGGGGGCTCCTCGCCACGAGGGGCTGCTGCAGCGGCACCGGGGCACAGGGCGGGTGAGACGCGGGAGGTCCTGGCAGCACAGCCCAGTTCCCTGGTCTCTCCTCCCACAGGCCGTGCTACTTGTTCAGGGAGAGCGACTGCATTCGTTTTCCTGACAAGGTCGCATCATCTTTTGCTGAGAAGCAGGAAGGGAGAAAGTCACAAGACGAAACCACCCCTCCATACACACAGCCCTGCACACCCCAGAATCAGGGAAATGTAGGTCCAGAAGGCCTCAGACAACAGTCTGTGCAACTGGCTCCACTGGCAGATGAGGAAGAGACCCAAGGAGAAGGGCCCATCCTGACGCCCTCCCACGGAAGCCAGCGGACCCACGTGTCCAGACATTCTTGCTAAGTTTGGGTGGCTACCCCCTCCACAAAGGCCCACCAACATGCAATCTACTGGGCAAATAGAAACTCTTCTTAGCCCGCTCCTGGAGAAGTCTGTAATTCCAACCTCTCCCTGTGGCTTCTGAAGTCTGAACTCAGCAACATGCAGTCACACACACAGTCCTTTCCTGCTTGGGGTTTGTGAAACAAACTGCTGGTGGGCAGCTGAGATCACCAGCTATCTCCAACGCAGTGATAATGCCCTGGGGCGTCTCTGGGCCTCTAGGATGCAGGACAGCAAGAGTCCCAATACTCATGGCTCCCCTCCCCCCCCCAACACAAACGCTCCTTTAAATCAGACCAATTCCTCACAGCCAACCTGGCCTGGAAGAACTCTACCACTTTCGGCCCCACTGGAAGGCATGGGGAAGAGGGACACCTGGGCCAGATTTCATCTGGGAAGCCCAGCCCACCACACCCTCCCAAGCCTCTCAGACATACAGTGGTGATGCCAAGCAGGTCTCCTGGCTATACAAGGCACCAGAGACGTAGTGGAAACTGCTAGCCTCGAAAGTAGGTGCCTTCTGGGAGGTGGCAGGCAAGAACGCCCTCCTCCATCTGACAGACACACACAGCCTCTCGAGCAATCTGGTGCCCGTGCGCACACACACACAGTGGGCCTCCCGAGCAATCTGGCCCAAACCCACCTCACAGCAAGACATTGAAGTACAGGGCTTGGCTCTGTCCAGAACCAGGGTCAGGCTGCCATACCAGTGGCTCAAGACTTACCTCTCCTCTCTTCTTCTTTCTTCCTGGCAGCCTCTTCCCGCTGTTTTCGGATGATCGCCAGCCGGGCAAGGTCGGCCTTGGCTTGCTCTGTCTTCCCCGCTAAATGCATCTTCATGTAACGCTCTTTTGCTTTCTGCTTCTCGATTTCTTCTCTGTTTGGGTAAAGAGGTGTCACAGGGGTCTTCTCCCACCACTGTCAGCTGAGCTGGACGCGAGAGCCAGAATCAAGGCCAAACCCTCAGGCCTGGGGCCCAAGTGGAGGAGGGGCTGTGTCCGAGTGCCCCCCGCCGATGAACACTCACAAGCAAGTTAGCACAGACTGCCTGTCGCTCAGCTACCTTGTGCGGTGGGGGCCCTCAGTGGTGAGAAGGCAGTTGGAGGGGAAGGGTCTTGAGCAGCCTTCAGTCACGCCCCAAGCTGGTGGGCCTTCCCCGTGGGGTTTACAGACACCGCCTTCAGCTCTCATGGGGTCAGCACAGTAAGGTGGATTTAAATCTAACAGTGCAATCAGGAGAGAAATCAGGGTGGCTTTTCCTGGCAGCCTGCAACCTCCTGTGAGGCCCTAGATGTCACCAGGTAGGCATGAAAACAGAGACCAGCTGTGTGCAGGGCACTTTAGCCCTCAGGTGCAAGCCTCACACAGCCCACAGGGAGCTCTCTGCAGCCTCATTTTCACCTGAGGCGAGAGGACTGGGCAGCTGGTGGGTCTCCCCACACTGCCCATCAGCACAGGCCCCCAACCCCACAGCCATGACGTCAGGGACGGATGCGCGTCAGGAGGGTCCGGATCAGGCTGGAGGTGCCCTGGAGCAGAGCGTCTTGAAGGAGGGGCTGCAGCGTGACCATCCGCATCCCCAGGGATTACTTCAAGTGCAACGCTCAGGTCTGAATCTGCTGTTTTATTTTCCCTATGTTTCCACTGGTGAAAAAAATCCTTTTTTTTTTCTTTTTCGAGAAACTTCTAAAGGGCCTTTGGGGAATGAGATCACATAGAAATAAACACTGTAACTAGAGCCCCCACCTGGCCACTGGAGACCTAAGGGTCCAGAAGTGAGGGCAGAGGAGCTGGGGCCTCAGCCACACAGCTCAGAAGCAGCAGTTACCTTTCTCTTCGGGACAGCTCCTTGGGCCCATCCAGGTCCAGCTGCGTGACCTTTTTGGTTGTCTGTGCCACCCGGTTGGGGTTCTCAATGTCGATGAGCCCTTCCACGCCTTTGCGCTTTTGCTAAGGTAGGACAAGAAGCCGGACACTGGAGAGGCTTAGTCGTGCAGTGCCCGAGGGCCACCCCCATCTCCACAGTCCGCCTGGCCTAGAACTGCTCCTCTCCAGGCTGTGTGACACTGGGCCCAGCCTCACGGTGGGAACAGTGCTCAGGCCTGTCTGCACCAACCCAGGAGATGCAGCAGGAGTGTTGGTGACCGAGTCCAGCCTGTGCCGTGTCCGGGTCACCAGGGACCATCACCCTAGTTTCACAGGCAACAGAGCAGAGACACAATAAAATGCCTGACATCAACCCAGAAGTAGATGGGAGATGTGAACATGAGCCCAATTCACAGGCTCTCAACACAGAGAGGTACCCCCTCACTTTGAGCTCAGCCTCTGAAAGCCGTTTCCATGGAACCTCACGCCTGGCTGCTAGCCATGCTGGGTCCCTGGAGAGGTTGCTTGCAGGGAAGTGGGACCTGGGAACGAGCACAACGTCTATAGGTTTGGGGAGGCGCACCTGCAGCTTGCACCTCCCAGATGCCCAGGCAAAGTTTAGAAAGAAATGAGAGCACAAGTGCTTGATGCAACAGGTTTGAGCAGAGTTTCAGGCCCTGTCAACCCAGCTGTTCTCTTTAAGAGACCAGGGAGAGAGCTTCGAAACGCCTGTTCATCAGAGCTCTGTACAGAGCTCCAGGCACCTCTACCCAGCCGGTATGTGTATATACCTCACCCAGACACCTGACATCTGAAGTTTAGCTCGTCTAAAACAGAACTGCAGGCTCAGCCCGTTCCTCCCCACAATGCCAAGCAATATCTTGTTTCTCTTTCCCCTTAGCCCCACCACCCCAACCCTTGACAAATCCCAACGAGTTCATCTCTAAAACACAGCTTGAATCTGCCCACTTTTCTCCACTGCTAATGCCACCCCCTTCAGGGAAGTTACAATTTCTTGTCTGGATACCTGCTACCAGCTCTTGGCTTCTATGCTCAACACTGCACAACTCACTCTGCAGATAAAAGCAAATCTGCCCAGAATTCTTGCCTGGAGAATCCCGCGGACTGAGGAGCCTGGCAGGCTGCAGTCCACAGGGTCACGAAAGAGGCAAACATCACTGAAGTGACCGAGCATGCACACACTGGTCCTCTCTCTCGCCCACATCCCACTTTACCAGCTGCCCACTACCTACTACGATTAAACCAAAACCTCTGCAACAACCGCACAGGTGCTGCCTTTCCATTCTCTCCTCCTCCATTCCTAACTCCACTTCTTACCCACCAAGTCACAGCCCCACTAGCCTCTCTGTTCCCTGGACCTGCCTAGGTTGTTCCGACCCCCAGACTGCACTTGCTAACCTGGCTGCCTTGACTGCTCAGCAAAACAATTTTCACGTGACTGGCTCCACCTTGTTTTTCAGATCTCAGTTTAAAAGTCACCTTCTCATCACTCCTCAGTCATGTATCCTCAATCATGGGTGATCTTATTCATGATACTTCTGGCTACCAAAAGTTATACTGTTCATGGACTTCCTTATTGTCTATATCTCCTTATTACAATGCAAACTCTTAAGTGTAAGGACTCTGTCTGCATGTACCACGGGGACTGGGAAACAACTGATGAACATTTGTTGAATGGATGAGTCCAGAACCCAGGTCCCCATCAGACTCAGTACCTGGTAATCATCTTCTTCATCCTCGCTCTCATCAGAATCTAGAGATTTCTTCTCTTTTTTCGGGTCACCTGCAGCCCCATCTCCACCTTCTTCTCCTTGTTCCTCTTCTTCCTGTTTCAGAAATGGACAATCTGAGGAATCAAAAGGTGCAAACCAAACTCCCAAGACCATGATCCTTCCATCCTTCCTGCCCCAGATTGTGCACCTTGAGAAATTAAGCCCCCAGAAGGCTGGGACCAAGTATATGAGTCCTACTCTGCTATGCTGGCCTCCATGGGGGACCTGGGTCACAGACAGCCTATTCACTTGGCTCCACTGCCTAGAAGCCTTTCCCAGTCCAACCCACCCCTCACACAGCCATACAAGGCCCTGCTCCTCTTATCAGCCCAGGTGCCTGGGTCCGCGTTGGTACGCAGCTCGTCCCCCAGAGCCCACAGGACTTGGCCGTGGGGCTGGAAACCACAGTCCCGCTCTGTTTCCCTCCTACTCTCCCTGCTGCCACACACAGCTGCCAATTTGTACTCGTTTTCCCTGGCAAGCCTCCTCCCTCCCCCACTTTCCACTCCTACAGTCAGTGGTGGGTCAGTCACTCCAACCTGCCCACATAGATGCCCTGCTGGGCCGCCTCCCTCTACCCTTCTTGCCTCCCTAGTAGAAACATCCCTTACAAAACCCTAAGCACTTCCCCTGCCTTAGCTCTTGCCCGCATATTCTCCAAGGTCCTGTTCAGCCGCAGGCTGCTCCGCCAGACCCTCCCCAACCGCGGCTTCTCCCTTCTCCCTCACACGTCACACTCAGTCATCTGCACTGACAGCTCCCTGTGGCCCTCATCCAGGTGAGCATCTAATGGTGTGGGAGGGTCACGGACACCAACGACAGAAACATGCTTTGTTTCCCGACAGTGGGCTGGAAAAAGCACCGAGGAACAGAGGGAGGTCCTAAGCTTAGACTGGAGGGGGAAGGGTAGGGAGTACCAGTGAGGGGAGCATGCAGGAGGGGGTGCTTAGCATGAATGGCACTCTTGTCAGTGGCAGGAGTGTGAGGGCAGGGTGTCAAGCCCCAGTGGGGCTGGCAGAGGCTGGCGCACACAAGGCGGGCACGGAGAGCCCCCACAGGCAGGAACAGGGCCCACCCAGGCACTGGCTGCTGAGGAAACGAAGTTCTAAGGGATCAACCTTAGAGGCCCGCTCTCCTCCTGTCAGCCGCCCGCCCCCTCCAACCACACCCCAGGTGTTGGTTTCTTCCAGGGGGTGAGTGGCCCTTGTTCAGCCTCTCTGGGTGCCACCCTGGGCCACTGGAGTGGCCCACAGAGTGGCATACTCACCCTGGCCTTCTGCTTTTCGGCCTGGAGCTGGGCGTCGATCTCCTCTGGGCTCGTGTACTGCCGGGCCCGGCCTTTGTGGCCCCCCTTTCTCCCTGCACAAGGACCAGAAGTTTAGGAAGGCAGCAGGAAGGCAGCTCCCTTGATTGCCCTGAACTTCAGACTGGGTCCTGCTTGAGGTGCTCTCAGCAGAGGCTGCCAACCTCCCTTGCCCCTCACCAAGATCACCCGCTCACCTGTACCTCGCCCCTTACCTGTTCAAAGGGACAAAAGAGGCAGCCCGTGGCAGCACCAACCCGCGTGCGGGATGCAGGCTCCCACCACCAAGGCCTGAGGGGAGGGCCTGGGGGGCACCACAGGGAGTGACCGGCTAAGTCCCCTGGTCCCTTCGTCCACACGCAGCGGACTCACACGCGGGCACGAGAAGGGGTCACCCTCACCCCTGCTGTCACTACAGTGCTCTTTACTTGCAACGCTCCGTCACAGCCATGGGCTCACTTGAACCCCAGGTTAAACCTAAGGTGCACATCATGGCTGGTCACATTTTACAGACAAGGAGACTTGAGACTAAAGCAGAGTGGCGAAGAGCACAAATGCTGCGGTCCAATCCCTGGGTTCAAATCTCAGCTCTACCACTTAATAGTTTTGTGACTCTGGGCAGGTACTTAATCTTTGAGTCTCAGTTTCCCTACCACATAGGATTGTTGTGAAAATGGATTTGTTAACATATGTGAAGATGGTGGAACAGTGCTCGGCACTAGACGAGCACTACAAAAAAGTTTGCTATAATTGTTACTCTTCTAATGTATATATATTTTGGGTTGACCAAAATCAGGTTTTTTTGTAAGATGTTACACACCCACTCAACCCCACCCACCTCCCAATAATACCTGGTGTGGGGGGAAAAGAAAAAAACAAAGTTACTGGTTACAATGAAAATTTACTACAGGTGCAGGGAATATAAGCTACTTCATGATCATTTAAGTGGTATTTATGGTGGAAAGAGAAAACTTAAAACCTATCGGAGAAAACTTTCTGTGCTCGGAGTAGAAACACAATTGCCAAACAAAGGTAAAATCGAAAATAAAACTGACTACCTTCTAAGAGTTAAAAATGTGACTAGCAATTAAAGTTCATCACAGAGAATCAGTCAATTTTATAGCCTGACTCTCCTGAACCAAGACACTAGACTGACCCCTGCCACAGGCTTCCCAGGTGGCGCAGTGGTAAAGAATCCACCTGCCAACGCAGGAGACACAAGAGACACAGCTTCGATCCCTGGATTAGGAAAATCCCCTGGAGGAGGAAATGACAACCTGCTCCAGTATTCTTGCCTGGAAAATTCCATGGAGAGAGGAGCCTGGCAGGCTGCAGTCCATGGGGTCACAAAGAGTTGGACTCAACTGAGCACACACACACAAAGCCAACAGCCAGTTTCATAGCAGGGCAGCACCTCCTCAGCTGGTTCTGGAGGATGCTGGTGGCTGTGGCCTGGATCCATTTCACCTCTCCTGGAAGCTGCACCCCATCTGGTTTCTCATGACTGTCACTGAGAGCAGAGAATCTATGATGAGGCAGCCAGAGCTGCTCTGAACTCCAGAGACAGTAGCAGAGATACTAGCCTCCTCTAATTTCCTAGACAGCAGCTGCAGAGCCATAATTGGGCTGCTACAGACCACACCACCCATTTTTAATGACTACCTGGGATTCCCAGGGGTGTCTCAGTCAAGGATCATCAAAGTCCTATTGTGAGAGATCAAGTTTGCCATCCAAAACCCCAACATCTTTTCTTGCCCTCTTAATGTTCTAAGGAATAGAAACAGCTCAAAATTGACTACTACAGGCTCTGATCCTGCATGTCTGGCTATGGGACACTGATCTTAACTTGGTTTAGAGTAACTTATCAGAAGCTCTCCATGCCTTTGAAAATGTTTCACAGATTTCCTGACAGAAACAAGAGCTGGTCCTTGGCTCTTGGAGAATTTTACACTTTTACATCTTCACGTTCTCTCTTTTCAAGCAAATTAACACCAGCAAGAAATGTAAACATTATCTGCCCATAAAGCTTTCACAAGCCAAAAAGCCAAGTCATTGAAACAAGTATCCCTATTTAGGATTTTCTAATTGTAACCGCCAACCTTGGCTCAAAGCACCTATTAAGTAGGACTCTCAGAATTCTGGCACCAGAAGTAAAAGTCGCTCAGTCGTATCTGACTCTTTGCGACCCCATGTACTACACAGTCCATGGAATTCTCCAGGCCAGAACACTAGAGTGGGTAGCTTTTCCCTTCTCCAAGGACTCTTCCCAACCCAGGGATCGAACCCAGGTCAGTACCTCTAATACCCCTCCTTATGCAGAACAGAAGACTGAGAGAGAGAGAGGAAACAAAGCTCTTCCGACCACAGAATAAACCACTAGAAAACTAGGTTTAAAGAGATTCAGCTCTGAAAACCCCAGCATCTCTGGGAGCAGAGTCAGGAAGTCATTTAGGTTTGAAAAAGCTCCAAGCAGATCTTCCTGTGGGCTGAGACATCTTAACCAAGATGTCACAGGAGAGACCAATATTAACTGAACACCTCTTCTGCGCCAGTAGCCGCCAGGCACAGCGAGGGCTCTATGTATTTAAGACCCTGATCCCAACTCTCCAGGCTAAGGGTTATTAGCTAGGTGTTTCAGATGGGGAACAACTTGTTCAAGGCCATAACGCTAGACAGTGACCCAGCTGGGCTTCAAGTTGAGCACTCTTGACTCTCAGGGCGAAGAGGGTGAAGGACGGTGTACAACCGAACTGGAGAGGCCATGGATTCTTTACGTTCTTGGCCAAGGAACTGGCAGTCTTCGGAGTGACAATAGCTAATGCTTACTGGACACATAGCGACTATCACCACCATACAGCGCCCTCCACGTGGATTACCTACTTCAAGACTCGCATCAGTATTATGAGGTAGATACAATCATACCCCTATACTTGCAAAAACACAGGGAGGTTATGTGGCAGGCTCAAAGACCCACATCGAGTCGCTCGAAAAGGGCAGTCAAAGCTAGGTCGGCCAGGCTCAAAAAAGAGCATCCAGCTAGGTCGCAACAGATAAACCTAGCTCGCCCAGAGTCAGAAAAGGCCCACGTTTTACGCGCAAGGCAGACGGGCCCGGCTCTGGCGCGGGACGTGGTGACTCAGTCCCCGGCGAGCCTGAAATGGGTAGGAACCTCCAGTACCCCCCCCCAGGCCGAGAGAAGCGCGCCCTAGATAGGCCATCCGGGTGGGCGAGGACCCAGAGCCTCCAAATCTCCTCAGACCACGGAGGGAGTGGCTCGAGGCCACTACTACGGTCCTCAGTTTCTCCAGCGGGACAATTGGGCGTTGAGGCCCAGGCCTGGCCCTCAGCCGGAGCGGACGTTCTCCCTCCGAGTCGCCCTCTGAGGCGCCCGCGGGCTGACTGGACGGCGGGAGCCGGACTCGGGCCGCTCCTCGAGGCCCGCGGGCGACACGCGCCCGCCCCTCACCTCCTTTAGGCATCGCGGCTGCGGCGGCTGCGGCGGCGGCGCCTCGAGCTGACACCGGAACCGGAAATTTCTCGGGCTCGACTTCTTCCGCCCAGCCAGTTTCCCCGCCCCCCCCACCCGGCCCCCTCTCAGCGCGCCGCCGCCGCCGCGAGAACCGCGGCCCTCGGGGAGGCCGGGCTGTCCCACGCACCGCCTGAGCCCAGGCTCGCTCGCGCGCTGCTGGGCAACAGAGCCCCTCCCAACCCCCGCCGTGGGAGGCGTGTGAGCCTGCTAGCCCACCCCGCCGGGAAGTGCAGACGAAAGGAGACAGCGGCGCTGGAATTCTGCTCAGGCAGGGCTGCGGACACCTAACACAACGCAATCGCCGCGCTTCTTGCGGGGCGGGGCTCCGCGAGGACCTCACCGTGAAGAGATACTCGGGGGAGCTGAGGCGGTGGATACAGAAGGGACGTTGCGTCGCGGCGGAGGTCGTAGTGAGTGTTTCGCTTCTCTTCTCTAGGATCTTGCTGACGGCTGGGGGCCAGGGATCGGACGTCTGCATTGACCCAGAGGGCGATCTGAACAGCCGAACTGGGACAGGTTCGGGCCTCTGGACCCGAAGGTCTAAGTGAGTTCCCGAGACTAGGCGGCGTCTTGCTGGTTCCGCGGAGGGGATGGGAAATGTGGGGGTTCCCTTGCTTCTAGGTCCCCCCCCCCCCCCCCCCGCCTAGAACGTTTGTTGTCTAAATATTGCTTTTCCTTGTAATCCCGGTTCAGATGCCATAGTCTTCCTGAGCCTTTTTACAACCCGGGTTGTAGCGTCTTCACTCGCCTTTTCCGAACGCCTTTGCGCTCTCCGCCCCTCCCGCGCGCTACCCCCACTCGAACACCGCCTCACATCTCTTTCTTCCTGATCAGGTTGCTTCTTAGCTGTTACCTCCCATGGGAGGCCTCCACTGACTCCCAAGCTGGGCCAGGCCCTAGACTCTCCGTGGGTCTTAGTTAGCAGAGTGGTCATTCCATTATCTTTGTCCTCCCAGCCCGTGCTCCTTGGGACAGGGACCAGATTCCATTCGTCTCTAGCTTTAGAGCAGGGGAGACAAGTGTAAAGGCCTCAGATTTGGGAGTCAGGAGCCCCCGATGAGTCAAACTCTGCCGGTTCCCAGCTCTGTGCGACTGAGTTTGATCTTCTGTAAGGTTGTTAACCTGAGAATTCACGTAGAGGGGCGAAGAGGGCGGGGCTTCGTAAACATCAGGAGGGAGGAACTGAATGAGCGTGGGAAAGGAGGAGTCTGCTCTGCTTAAAGATAATTAACATGAGTTCTCTTTTAGTGTATTTTAAAAAATATTTTGAAAATATTTATTTGACTGCATCGAGTCTTCCTTGAGGCATGCAAACTCTTAATTGCGGCATGTGGGAACTAGTTCCCTGACCAGGGATGGAACCCAGGCCCCCTGCATTGGGAGCTCAGAGTCTTAGCAACTGGACCACCAGGAAGTCCCACCCTGAGTTCTCTTTGTTAGCTATGAAATGCTTTGCGGTTTGAAAAATGACTTGCTGTGTAGATCTGGGCTGGTCTGTTCTTTGGGCTTTACATGACTTCCTTTATATAGTATGTCTGTTGGGTTTAAGAGACCTTGGCAATCCAGTTAATACACTGTCCTCACCTTATAGACAAGATTGAAGACCAGAAAGGGAATGTGACCTCTCCAGTCATAGCTGGACAAGAATCCGAGCCTGTAACTGAAAACACCTGAGATCTTTCTATTATACTCTTGGGAAACAGACCCTAAGGTACTTTGGTTTCACTCTTCTTCCTTTTTAAACACTCATCTTTGCTCTCCCAGTCTCCCTTATACTGTGTTGTAATTCCCTTTCCACTTTGCATTTCCTTGCTAGAATATCACCTTGTCAGGGACAGTGTGTGTCTTATTCTGTGTATGATAATAGCAAAACTCTACTAAGCACACATTAAATACCATGCACGTTGCATATAATCAAGTCCCCATATGGCCCCATAAGTAGATTCTCCCCATTACACAGATGAGGAAACAGATTTACAGATATGAATGTGCACCAGAGTTGTGGCTTGTTAAGTCCTCGGGGATCCTGAGGCTTAGAAACCAATTCATTTAATTTTTTTTCCCCCACAGATTTTTGCAGACTATCTTCTGGGGAAAAAATGCCTAAAGTCAAAAGAAGCCGGAAAGCTCCCCCAGATGGGTGGGAGTTGATTGAGCCAACACTGGATGAATTAGATCAAAAAATGAGAGAAGGTGAGTTGTGGAGTTCCTGCCTGGGTGGGCTGTGTCCCAAGGAGAAATGGGAAGAGACAGGCTGCACCACCGAGGCCGCCTGACACTGACATGTTTTGTTTGCTTTTTAACTGATAGGGATACTATAAATGCCAGAAAGTAAGATAATACAAATGAGAAGGTCCTCAAAAGTGTTTTTTTGGGAAAAAACAAATGTTTTTGAGTATATAAGACCTTTAGGGAGTATAGATCAAATAGTCTACTTAGAATTATTTACCGGTAGAAGTATATTTAAAATCATACAAAATATGTTTACTTGGAAAATCCTGTTCTTTTTCACTCCAAATTTTCTGAAATGTTTTTATTTGGATTTTTCTTGTGGGTTTGTTTTCATTATCACTTTGTTTTTGCATCATCTACCAGTTGTACAGAATGCACAATCTTCAATTCCCCCTAAGTGTTATGTGGTCCTGCAGTTTGTGAATCAGTACAGTGTGCAGTTTTGGGAAATTTAACCTGAAGCCACAAGCATTGTTGGCCCTGTTGTTGTTCAGTTCCTAAGTCATGTCCTACTCTTTGTGACCCCATGGACTGCAGCATGCTGGGCTTCACCACCTCCCAGAGTTTGCTCAAATTCATGTCTGTTGAGTCGGTGATGCCATCCAACCGTCTCATCCTCCACCATCCTCTTCTCCTGCTGGCCCTATCACAGTATTAACTACTTACTGGATTACTTTTTAAAGCAGTCTTTTTTTCTTAGAAGTTTTTGGTAATTAACCCATGTTATTCTGAAGTCATCCCTTCAGCAATAGTAAGTGGTGTTAACTTTGCTTCCTTTTTTTGAAGCTGAGTATATCAGGTAACTTCTACTAAATATCCAGAATTTGCAATAATCAAGGTCATTTGGGGCTGATTTTTTTCTCCTAACAGATCTTTATTCAACATAAAGGAATTTAAAGAGATTGCTGTAATAGAAAAGATAATTTGTGAGTCCTTGGAAATAAACCTCTTTTTAAGAGGTGACTTCTTGAAGGGAGAGTACACTGGGTACTCGGCATGCTCTCACCCTCACCAGACACGCGGTGTCGCCAAACCCTCATCCCTGCTTTTGGCTTAGATCGCAGAACCCTGTTTATTGAGCTGTTACAAATCCCAAGTGATAGAGCAATATTATGTTCTGTGCAGACTAACCTACTCTCCACAACAAAGCAAACCCCCACCCCTGTGCTTTCTCTGCAGCTGAGACAGAACCTCACGAGGGAAAGAGGAAAGTGGAATCTCTGTGGCCCATCTTCAGGATCCATCACCAGAAGACCCGCTACATCTTTGACCTCTTCTACAAGCGGAAAGCCATAAGCAGAGGTGACTGGCCAAATGTTCTCTTGGCCTTTCCTGCTTGAGTGGCTGTCTGATTTAAGTAACTCTTGAAACCTCAGCAAGCATCATGATGTTTCCTGTTTCCAAAAAACGAAAGGGGGCCAGTGTTGACTAAACACTGTTTCTCAGGGTGGGCAGTGATGGGCTGCGGGCTGGAGAGCTTTGTTAAACTGTGATCTCATGGCCCTTCCCTGTGTTTTTGCAGAACTGTATGAGTACTGTATTAAAGAAGGCTATGCAGATAAAAACCTGATTGCAAAATGGAAAAAGCAAGGGTATGAGAACCTGTGCTGCCTGCGGTGCATCCAGACACGGGACACCAATTTTGGGACAAACTGCATCTGCCGGGTCCCCAAAAGCAAGCTAGAAGTGGTAATGCCACACCCCCCACCCCCCGCCTGACAATTGAGTGTGAGGTTAGCATGAGCAGTTTAGCTGACCTAGCTGACCACAATGGGTTTTATGTTCTGTTCTGTGGCTAGGTGTTCTGCTGGCCCTCCCCCCTGGGAGGGAGCCCCTCTGGTCATTGATCCGTGCTAGGAAAGTTACTGGTTCCTATCCTCACACAGGAAATGCGGATGATGACCCCCACCCCAGCGTGGCTGAGAGAGCTAACCCAGGGGAGGGTGGGCCAGGCCGCAGGGGTTCGTCCCCCTTTTCTCCCGGCCT
The DNA here is from genome assembly GCF_963930625.1 of Muntiacus reevesi. Lineage (NCBI taxonomy): Eukaryota > Metazoa > Chordata > Mammalia > Artiodactyla > Cervidae > Muntiacus > Muntiacus reevesi. The sequence continues at coordinate 178,700,525 of NC_089250.1, forward strand.
CCTGTTGCTCCCAGTGACACTTCAACTTGAGCCTCACTGCATTTTGTGCCAGAACTCTCGGGGTGGCGAGGGAACAGTGCTGGGCATGCAGTGGTAAGCTCTGCGCAGGCGCCCCTGAAGGGGAGCGGCAGCAGGCGCAGAGGAGGGCTACTGGGCCGTTAGCGGCCTATGAGTACAGCCCCTCGGCTGCCTGTGAGCAAGGTCAGGCCAGATGCCCTCTTTCTCACGGTCCGACCTTCAGGCCGCAGCACTGGTTAGCTTTGTGTGCAGAGCCTTGGCTCTGGCCCATGGGCTTCAGCTCAACAGGCAGGTCTGTCCCTCCGCGTCCTCTGGAAGCTCAGGATGGGCGTGCGGAGTAGTGGAGGGCGGGCATAAGCTGCCTTCCGAGGGAGGCTCTCTGTAGGTCTGGTGGGGTGGGCAGAGCAGCAGGAGCCCCACGGTGTGGTGTCCAGAACAGATTTAGTTGAGTTTCACCACTGGATCTTGTTTCCTTAGACCGGTCTTGCTTCTCCAAAAAAGAGGGGAAAGGAGAATAAACCCCTTTTCTGAACTGGGCAGGCCCCTGGCCGGACACTAGACCACACACCTGGCCCAGGGTACCACTGTCCTGGCACCATACAGGTTCAAGGACACCCCGTTCTTCTCCCCACACCCTACTAGAAAGCTCCTCAGCCCAGAGGACACCGTGAGGCCCTGGCACTGAGCCCCGAGCGCAGAGCACAGTTGCCTCCAGCTCGTTGAAGGGTGTGTCATGCTTGCTTCACAGAATAAGAGCAATCCCTCATATTTTTTTTTCTTTCTTTTTGGGAGCAAGTATATACATTGAATTTGTATGAATTAAATCCAGACAGAGATGTAACTGTCCACAGCAGCTGTTCCCATTTTCATGAGGGAACCGAATTTTCCCTATTCGCACCATCACAGAGGGTTTCTGAGGAGGGTCCATGGGGAGTGGATGTCCTGTGGCCTCGCTTCCCTCTTGGGGGGCGGGGGGCGCTCCCGCGTGTGGGCGCGGGGTCTCAGGGGTCCTCTGTCCGCAGGGCCGGATCATTGAGTGCACGCACTGCGGCTGCCGGGGCTGCTCTGGCTGAGCATCGGGCCCGCACCTCCACCCACCCTGGACTCCGGGCTGCGCAGGACTCCGCCCGTCACACCACCCTTTGCTGGGAGCAGCTTTTCCTCAGAGCGGTCCCCAGGCCCGACTAGGAGCATGGTCTCTCTGTGGGAAGGCTTTGGTGTTCATCAGCTGTGATTTGTAGAAATAAAACAAACTTCTAAACCTTTTGGGCTTCACGTTCCTTCTTTCTCAGAGCCAGTGGTCTGGCACCCAGGGGGACGGCACCAGGCCCCAGAGACTAGTCGCCCTTAGGACTCGATCCCAACTCCACCTCATCGGTGCCGTGTGACCAGGAGCGAACTCACCCTCCTCATCGTCACCCTCAGACGGGGATGGCCTGAGATGACGGACCAAGGTGGCCCACGCTGCTCTGGCACTTGCTATGAACTTGTTGGGCACCTAGGCCAGCATTCGTCCTCAGACCGACGCCTAAGCTGGAGCTCTGACCCTGGACTTTGCCTCATGCTTGCAGCTGCCCCGGGAAGTTCAGTCTTTCATGTGAAGGGGACTCACGGGGTTCCCACAGAGCCACTTTGTTCCGGCTCTGCTGGGGGTCCCCTAGGACCTCCTCATCACCTGCCCCCAGGGCCTTTGTCCATATCTGCCTCGGTGATGGTGTCCTGGTCTCCTTTTGGTTTTGTCTGGAATTTCTGCCACGGGTGGGGGGTTTCCTCCGCTGGCATCTCTTTCAGCCACTGCTTATAATAAGCCCGGAAGCCATCAATCTTCTCCAAGTAGGTGTTTTTCCCTTTGTACTGTAATTGGAAAAGCATGGGGTTCAGAGGGGCCACAAGAAGACAATGCCTGCTACTTACAGCGGACCCCAAACCGTGGCAGGTGGCTCAGGCCTCAGGGAAGCTGTTCTTGCTTGCAGTTGGTCAAAAGGAAAAGGGCAGAGGAGCTGCTCAACAGAGAGTACTGCCTTCCTATAAGTCTGTGCTGCTGAGCCCCTCTAGCCAGGGATGGCACCCCAGTCCCCCAAAGCTAAACTCGCCGGGGGCCACTGCTCTGGCCGTGCTGCTGAGCAGCTCCTGCTTGGCACAGACACTGCCGCAGGGGTCTCAGGAGAGGTGGGACAAAGGAAAGGAAACGAGATGCGCCAGATAGATACCAAGAGAAAGCTGACAGAGTACATAGATAAAAGACAAAGATGCGTGATCTAAACACTGCTACCACATCATGATAAATGGGTTGATTCCAAAGGTTTAGCAATTCTGAACGCGTACCTGATAGAGCCTGAAAGTTCGTGCAGCAAAAATTTGACAACAGACACAAGCTCCCCATCATGAGTGAGTGTGAATGTATGAGTGAATACAATAAGGTTTAGGCTTGTGGTATTTGGTGACTCTTGGCTGAACCTGAGAAGACCCTTAGTGGGTCCTCCATGGAGAACTTTACAATATGGAAAGACACTTGCAATATGGAACCAACAAAAGCCTAGTCTATGGAGTATGTAAAGAACTGAGGAATCAGCAAGACAAACAATCAGCCGGTCAAAGATGCCCAGCCCCACCCTCTGCACGCCACACTCTCCACGGCTGTCGCACTAATTACTAAGCCTTCTTTAATGGCACTCAGCATCCTCCTTGCACAGCTGTCCCTTTCCCCAGTCCTGTGGCTTGGCGTGTCCTGGCTGACTTGCTTCCTACCCATCAGGCCACAGAGCCTGACGCGGTAGACCTCAAAACCAGAACCGCAGAGCCTGACACCTTGGGAACAACAAGGAGAGAAGTGGCCGTTACAGAACATCCTGTCACCACCCTCCTGCCATCCCCATTCACTCAGCGAACAACAGTGTGTGCTGGGCGCCTGACGACGGGCAGGGACCCGGGACCCGGTGAGCGAGACAGACAGTCCCCACCTCCAGGGACGTTCACTCTCCGCACAGTGAGGGTCACACACGAGTACGTGTGAGCACAGGCCGTGAAACAGGGTGAAGAGGAGCCGTGCTGTAAGGAGGCGGCCAGCGGGGCCCTGCTGAGGAAGAGCCAGCCGAGCTGGGACCAAAGGGATGAGACAGAAGCAGGAACGTGAAAAGCAGGGGAGCCTGCTGGGAAGACGAGAGCCCTGAGGCACAGAAGAGGCTGGTGTTATCTAGAAGCGACCGCGGGCCGGGGGCTGACGGCACCAAGGGGAGAGCGGCCTGACAGGAGATGAGTCATGTGGACAGGGACCAGCCAGCTGTGGTCTGAGGAGTGTGGATCCTCCCCAAGGGGGGCCATAGACAGCTTAAAGTGAGAGGATGCCAATCCCAGGAGGTCAGCACGGGGCTCGGGTGGGGTGGGGTGGGGTGGGCGTGAGGGTGACGATGGGCACGTCAGAACCGGGCGCACTCACCCGGTCAAAGCTGGGTGGGTACTGGGCCGCAAACTCCAGCTGGCGGATGACCACTTCGTTCACGGGGACTCTGTTCCGCCTCATGTCCTTCAGGATATTGATGAGATAGGCGTAGTCCAGCTTCTTGACAGCCGCGTTGATGAGGGTGCTGTAGATGTGGGTGTTGGGGGTCATCTGGGATTCCTGGAACATTCAGCGAGAGGATGGCGGTGGTTGGGAGAGTGTGGCCCTATGGGGCACGTCAGACTTGGGGAGCCACCCTGCCGCCCGGGCCTGCTCTGCAGACCAGCCCCCAGGGGTGAGAAGGGCAGGACCTCGCAGCAACAACAGGCTGTGCTCCCCACTCCACACACCCTGCGTGGGTCCATCCCCCGCAGCTGAAGGCCCTGCCCTCTCAGCCCTGAAGAACTTGGAGAGAAAGCAGAGGGTTGTTCTCAGAGATCAATGAACTCAGGCAGTAAACCATGGACAGGAGATGCCTCCTGGGGGTTCATTGCACACCTGTCCCCCAAGAATTCTGGCCCTCCCTGTTCCCATCACGGCCTCTATGCCCCTAGAGGGTTGGGGCCAAGAGCCATCCCCTCCCCTCAACCTCACCCCATGGCCACACCTCAGTGATAACAGCCCTGGCTCTCAGCGCCTGTGCGGCCCCTCACCACGGTCTCCTTTCTCCCAAACTGGACAATGACCCTTCTCACTTGAAGCTCAAGACCCCACTCTCCCTACCCTGCTCCCCGCAGCCTACCCTGAGTACAGAGGCCTGGGGGGTTCGGGAGGCCCCCACACCCCGCACCCTCACCCCCGGGGCCTGCCCAGGCAAGGCCCACTCACCCTCATGTCCGAGAGCAGCTGCAGGCCATCCTCTGGCCTGTGACACCCGATGGCCAGGTTGCAGAACGTCTGCAGGTTGGGGACGATGCCCCTCTTTGCCAGGACAGGCAGCAGGGCCTGTGGGGACAGAGGCGGCATCACCGTGAGCTGTAACCCACCAGGCCAGCGAAAGCCTTCTCTGGTGAAGCCCACGGGTGGACGCTGGAGACACCGGGGCACGGTTCTTCTCCAAAGCCTCGCGGCTCCCCCTGCTGACCACCCTGGGCGCCAGCCTCAGCCCAGCACTGAGGCCGGGGTCTGGCCTAGCACCTCATTGACGGGCTCCCTGGATTCAGCAGCGCTGCGAGGACACCCTGCCTTCCGGCCTGCTGCTCCCCAACAGGCCATCTCTCCTCCGGATCCTCTGTGTTCCTGCCCCTCCTGCTCCTTGACCAGCCACCATCCACCCTGTGGTTAGGACTTGGGACGTGGATCGAGCACCAGGGGCCTCAGGGCATGGCGGTCCCGCGGTCCAGGGCCAGAGACAAAGCCAACAACAGCGTGTGCAGTGCAGGCTGAGGAAGTCCCGGGCGGGAGGAGAGAAAGAGGATGCCTGCTCAGGCCGGCTGGGTCAGGGCGGGTTCGGGGAGGGGCTGTGCTGGACACAGAGTGCCTGACGGCAGAGGCTGCTCTGTCACCTGTGACGCTCATGAGAGCCCAGGTCAGAGCTTCTGGCAAAAAGGGTAGCACAGAGAAACACGTACGAATGGACAAACCCCTGAGGGCCCTGGCATCCCTGTGTGTGCAGTGGGTAAAGCCACGGGCGGCAGAGCTTCCTGGTGTGGTCAGTAAAGACACAGATGATGCCAAGCTCTCAGGACGGCATCAAGCAACGTGAGTGTGACAATGGACGATGTCACTGAGGTTGGTGGGGGTGGGTGGGCACACTCAGGAACCACCAGCCTCTCAGGCCACATGTCCCCGTATGCTGCATCGGTGCAAGGCTTGTTTGCAGTCTGCCCCATCACTGGGAGCCCCCCAGGGGGGCGGGGGGCGTGGCTGGTCCACCACTCGATTCCCAGTTGTCACCCAAGCCCAGGCCTGAACGGGGCTTTGGGCAGGCTGCCCGCCTCTGGCAGGAATGACCAACACACATGCAGAAGAGAGTCCCGGGAGGAAGGAGAGGAGGGAGCCTGTGCCTCCTCCCCCGAGCCCCTCACCTTTGCCCCCTCCAGGTCACCCTGCTTGCTCTTCTTCCTCATCAGCGTGTTGAAGAAGGTCAGGTCAGCCTCCACCCCATGCATGTCCAGGATGCTCAGCAGCGAGGACTCTGCGGGGCTCCCAGGCTCTACCACCTCTGCCAGCAGCGTGAGGGTTTTGATGTCAGGGCGAAGCCCGTGCTCTGCCATCTTGCCGAGGAAGCCCTCCAGGCCCCCCATCAAGGCCAGTCTGTCGGCAGGGGTACTCACGGTCCCAAAGGAGACCACAGCCAAGGGGGCCACCCCCGGGGTCAAGAGGTTGGCCTCCAGCCCCCAGGGAGGCAGCTCTGGGGCCACAGAGGTGAGGGCCCCCGTGTGGTCGGGCTCCGCTTTGGTCTCCATCCCAGACTGGGCCTGGCCAGGGGCTCTGGCCTCCTGAGGCTCTGGAGGCCCCTCAAGTGCCTGAGAAGGTTCCAGAAACAGCTGCCTCTCCAGGGCCTCCACGTGCAGCTTGGCCGACAGGTTGCAGTCCGCCCCGACCTGGGCTCTCCTCCTGGTCTTCCGCCCCCCAGCGGGGGGCTGGAGCAGGGCCGTCTCCTCCCTGGGCCTCAGAAGCACTGCCGAGGCCACCGCCGGGTCCCCCAGCCCACAGTCCCGAGCTGCCCCCAGCAGCAGGTTGTAGCTGTGCCGGCTTGGCTGGAGCCCCAGACTCAGCATCTGCCTCCACACCTGCCGAGGAGAGGCAGACCTCAGCCCTGAGCCCCCTCTCCAACGAGCCTTCAGCAGAGCAGGCATCAGTGGGCAAATGGGGCACGGGAAAGACTCCAGGCTCTGGGCAACTGAGGACCCAGGAACCTGGTCCCCGAACCCCAGGAGCCCACACAGGCACCCTCCTCCCCTCCTACGTATGTGTTAGCTGCTCAGTCGTGTCCGACTCTTTGCAACCCCAGGGACTGTAGCCCACCAGGCTCCTCTGTCCATGGGATTCTCCAGGTAACAATACTGGAGTGAGTAGTCATTCCCTCCTCCAGGGGATCTTCCCAACCCAGGGATCAAACCCGTGTCTCTTGGGTCTCCTGCGCTGGCAGGCAGATTCTTCACCACTAGCGCCACCTCCCCTCCTGGCTCATCCCAAACTGTGTCGCACTTCTACTCCTCTGCTTCTCCCAGCCCTTCTCCCTACTCCCTGGGGAGGAACGGCCAGAGAGGCCAGGTTCTGGAAGAGTCCAGGCCGACTTAAGGGTTGGATTCAGCTGCACGTTCTGAGTGCCTAGTGTGCGCCCATCTGTAAACCTCAGGGAACAGTGTGCTCCGGGAAGGCCAAAAGATCACAAATATAAAAGTACCCGGCACAGGGCAGGAGCAGGTGCTCAAGAAATGCACCCAGAATCATCGTTTGCCCCCAGCACAGGCACGTGGAGGGGGAGTGAGCGAGGCAGCAAGAGACAGGAAGGACAGCCAGGTGGGACGGACCTGCAGGGCGTACCGGAAGCCAATCTTCTTGTCCTGGATGCAGCCCATGAGCAGGTAACTGAAGGTCTCCTCTGTGACCACGTGCCCTTTCTGGATGATTTCCTAGGGGAAGGAATGAAGAGGGCCTGCTGAGACTCTGCAGGAGAGCCGAGGCCCAGACTCAGGCCCACTGGGTCTGGCTCAGGACTGACAGACCCCATGGCAGACCCAGGGCTGCGTATCCTGAGCAGTGGGGCCCGAATCCGGCCTGGGCCGGCTCAGTACCAGCCGCAGTAGAGCTCCCCGCGGCCTGCGCTCCCTCCTCCCCTCTTTCCCAGGCCTCTCTTCCTGGCTCTACTCCTATCACTTCTGTGCAGCCCCTCCATGAAGATCCACCCAGGAGCCACTCTTGCAAACAAGGATTTAGACCTGCCCAGAGTTGGCTTCACATCCCAGCTTCGCCGCTGGCCTGCTCTAGGAGTCTGGGAAGCATTAGGCGCCCATCTCAGTTTCCTCATCAGTGAAGTGGAAGCCACAGGACTTGCTTTGTAAGATCTTTGGAATGATGCCCCAGCAAGCGCCGATTCCTCTTCAGTGCTATGCATCTTACCCACGAGGGCCCTCAGCGGGACACAGTACACACAACACCCCGACCTCACGGGGCGGGGGCCTCCCCATTCCACCCAGGGCTCTGACCGCAGGAACGCCTCGGTGAGCCCCAGAGGCCGACAGGGCGCCTGTCTCATTGGCGCCTGCACCTTCCCATGCGAGGAACACAGAGGGCACAGCCTCAGCCCGGCCTCGCAGGACTCGCTGAGTGGGGAGCAGGAAGGAAGGCATGGCTGCACCTTAAACACATCCAGGCACATCCTGAGGTCCGCGCACAGGGCGGCCATCTTCAGCAGGGCGTGGTACGTTTTCAAGTTGAGCTGGAAGTTTCTGGCCTGAAGCTGCTGCCGTAGCTTCAGGGCACTCTGCAGTGCCGAGTCCTTCCAGGGGGACTCGGCGCACACGTTGAACAGGGCCGTGTAGGTGGCATCTGAGGGCTCCAGGTCCCGCTTCTTCATCTGCGGAGACAGGGAGAAACTTGGAGGTGGCTCTGGGGTCAGCGGGATGCACAGGCCATGGGGAGAGGAGGCTAGAGAGGACTCTGCTACTACACCAAAGGGGCCTGGAGCGGGGCCTGTGCCAAGGCAGAGCCGACCAGCACACAGAGCCGGGCTCTCCAAACCCCTGACTCACCCTGAGGGGCCCTGAGAGCTGGCCTCGCTCCCCAGAGGCACCAAACAAGAAAGCGTCCTCCCCAAGGCACTCAGCAGCCCACCCTGGGCCTGAAGTGCTCTTACGGCAGGGTCTTCCTGACGCTCCTGCCCTCTGGCCGCCCAGGCTGCCCTGACTGTTAAGAGCTGTGGAATAGATCTGATCTGGAAAAGGGCAGGAGGGGTCATCAAACCCCAGCTCCAAAGTTTAGTAACTGAGGGGTCGTGGGCAATCAGCTTGTCATTGGAAAAACGGGGGTGATACGGTCACACTGGAAGGTTGTTACAAAGGAGACTGTCTTGGGAGAGTGGCCCCTGGAGCGGTAGCCGGGAGCATGGCCCTGCAGCGCATCTCCGGCCTCCCCAGCCCTCCTCTGGCCCGGCTGACACTGCTTAGCAAGCCCTCCATGGGACGGAGTTTGAGAAGCTCCTGGTAAAGGCAAGTGCTCGCTATTTCCCAGAGAAGGGCCACCTGACCAAGGGCAGCAAGCAGCTGCCGCAGAGTGCCCAGAACCCTGCTCTCAGGCCGTGGCTGGGCTCAACTTCCATGTCAGCGCTCGAGACAGGTAACCTTAGACACGGCACTTCATCTCTCCAGGCCTCAGTGTCCTCACTGGAGAAACGAAGATGGTGATCCCAACTTTGAGGACGGGGGGACACTCTGTATGTGCTCACATATTCCACACACGTGTACTGAGGACTTAATACAGGCCAGCCACTGGCCACTGGGGTTACCAGAAAAGGCAAGGCCTGTCTCCACTGAGCTTACTCTCTACAGGGGAGACACACGACAGGCAAATAGGTAACCAGCAACGATAATAAAGATGTGAAGGACACTCAGTGAAAAGCGGCTGGAAAGGGCACCTTCGTGGTGGATAAACCACTCCGGCCCAGGTAATGGCAGCTGTGATAAGACCACAAAACTGAGGCTGGAGAGGTGAAACTGTCCACCCAGGGTAATGCACTAGCAGGGAACACACCCAGGACCTGCACCCAACTCTTCTGGGGCCCAAAGCCCGTGTTGCAGGGCGCCTGGCCCGCCGCCCCGCTGCCCCATGCTCACGTCATTGTAGAGCCTGAAGGCCTTCTTCAGGTAGCCGGCCCGCCCGCAGCCCCCGATCAGTACCGTGTAGTTGCACTCGAGGGGCTGGAGGCACTCCTCCTGCAGCATCTGCCTCTCAAACAGGTCCAGGGCCTCGGCCAGCTGGGGAAGGGGTCGGGGAAGGGGGCACACAAGAAAGGGGGCTCAGCAGAGGGATGGAGACCGAGGCCAAGGGACCCTCCCTGAGCTCAAGCCCAGGCTGGCCCAGGAGCCAAACACACAGCCTGGGCCTCTGCCACCAGCCTCCTGGTCCCTGTGTTCCACTGCAAGGGGACCTCGTGGTGGCCGGGAAGAAAAGCCCGCCAGACTCCCACCACCTATGAGCGCTCTTGGCCCCTCAGCTGTGGGGGAACTCTGCGAGCACAGGAGCAATGCCCAGGTAAACGAAGATCTGAAGGAGGTGAGGGAAGGAGCCAGGCGGCTCTCTGAGGGAACAGCCAGTGCAAAGGCCCTGAAGCAGGAGTGTGCTTGGGACCTGGGGTGGGAGGGGGGTGGCTGCAGGGGAGAGAGTGAAGGAGGGGAGATGCAGGCAGACAGGGAAGGGAGGGTTGAGGTGGAGAAGAGGCAGTTTTTGCAGGCTTCATAAGCCATCATGAGGACTCTGGCTTCTCTGTATTTCTCAACTTTTCATTACGGAAAATCTCAAGTATACACATGAGTAGACAGGTGTAATTACAAAGACTATTAATGTTTGGCCAATCTTGTTTCATCAATATCCTGCGCTCCTCCCTCCAACTCTATTTTTTTTTTAAATGCAAATTCCAGACATTTTATCACTTCATTCACAAAAGCTTCAACATATACTGCCAAGAGATATTTAAACCTAAATGGAATGTCATTATCAATACCTAAGAAAATGAACACCCCCACTGTCACTGATTACACGGGGAGTGCTAGAGGGAGGAGAAAGGGCACTTGCTCTCTGCTCACGGCTTGAAGTCCACGTAGGGGTAAGAGGTGGAGAGAGCCTCGGGGAGACTAGTGACAAGTGTCATAATAGCTGACGGGGGTGGGGGGGGTGGGGAGGTGGGGAGGAGAAGGCTAGGCCTGGGCATTCAGGGGGAGGGTTGTGAGAAGTTAGGAGAAGGCAGAGTTGGCGGGAAAAAGAAGACTTAGGAGTGAAGGGATTTGGCCTGGACGGATGGAAAAAACGGGTTACCAATTAGTGAGATGAACAAAGTGTAGAGAAATCGAGGTTGGGAACAAGAATTCCAGGCCACTAAGGGTAAGTATAATGGAGATGGTGAGGAGGCAGCTGGATACAGAGATGGAGAGCCCGGGGGACGGCTGGGCTGGTAGCAGGAAGATGAGAATGGCATCGAGGAGGGGGCACGGGAAGCCAGGAGGCTGGAGGGTCGTCTGAGGCAGCACTAGGGGGAATGAAGACAGAGGGGAGAGGAGCCCTGAGCATCCCACAGGATGGCAGGGTGGCCCCTCACAAAAGACGGTGGCACCACAGAAGCAGGAGTCAGGAGCAGCAGAGTCCAAAGGTTCCCTACCTTTCCTTCCCTGATCAGGCGTTTGCACTGAAAGAAGTACCAGTAAGGGGTGTTTCTGGGGCCCCGCCGTGGTTTTGGTTCCAGCTCCCCTTCCTCATTTTCTTCAGTATTCTGTTCCTTGAGCCGCAGGTTATACAGCTGGGCTGTTGATTTGTGGAACATTCTCCGAGATGAGTATTTGTCGGAGAGCATCCCAAAGTTCTCCTCCTCCCCTTCCTCCTGGGTGGCCGTGGGGCTGGGCTGGCCGGGGTCAGAGCTGAGGCTGCCTGTGTTCTTCTGGCCTTGAGAGCCAAGGGGCAGCTGAGAGAGAGAGCTGGAGAAGGCTGCTGGCGCTGGCTGAATCCACCCTGCAGCCCTTGGCCACACGGGTCCCTCCCTGCCTCCAGCCCACTGGGCTCTGAGAGGGTCAAGGTGGCACAGGATGGACAGTCCCACGGGGCGGGGGCTGGAGAAGAGCCGAGCAAGCCTCACGAAGTCCATTTCTGGCGTTCTCCTCCGGGGCCTGGCATAGGTCAGCAAAATAATGAAAGTCAATGTCGTTGTCACAAAAGGCAGAAAGAAGATGGATAAGTGGCACAAGCATCAGTCCTGAGGTCAGAAAGCCTAGGTTCAGACTGCAGCTCCACCAAACCATCCTTGCGTCCCTGGGCACTCACTGCTCTGGCCTTCAGTCTCCTTGCTTGTAAACTGGAGTTATCTATAACATCACCCACACACCACCATTGCAACGATCTAATCTCAAGATATCAGGGTGCAGGCACAGGACGGTGAGCACCCGATAAACTACCGATCTGTACCATTCTGCACCTGGTGAGGCTCCAACAGAAACACAGTGCGAGCCAGTATGTAATTTTAAATCTTCAAATAGCCACATTAAATAAAAGGTTTGCATACATTAATCAAAAGACAGAGAACTGTAATTACTGATATTGAAATCGCTACCAGAATGCTTTTAAAACAAACTCATGCTATATTACTATAGCGTTTTCTTTTCCAAGCATTAAGTAACAAGGTCCTATCGATCTGATGAAGCAGCGATGACTGTAAATGAGTTTGTAGGAGTTGTGGATACTCTTATCTCCATCATTTACACTCATTCCTATTTGCAATCGCGACTTCGTTTTGGGCACAGACAACGTCAGGTGAGGAAAGACTTGCGAAGTTTCACTTATGACCATAAAGGTGTCTTCCTCCCCGAGTTCTTCCACTAGCCCGCGCGGTTAATAATCCCTGAATCAGAGACCCGCTGCCGCCGTCCTCCCCTAGGGGGACTCACCCCTCCCCAGACCCTTCCGGGGAACCTCAGGCCGACCCGAGCCCTCTCTCCACAGGTCTAAACCGCTCCCCTCAGCAGAGGCTTCCACCTCCGACCCTTGCAGCGATTCTCGCAAGCCCTCTGGCCCGCCTTCGCCTGGCGCCCGGGCTCCTGAGAAGGTCAAACGAGAAACTCACTCCAGTAGTCCGGCCCAGTGAACACGCCCGCACCTCGGCCCCGGAGTCCGCGTCACCCTGAAGGCACCTGAAGGCACGCCGGGAGTTCGCGTCACGGCCAGGCCCGACCCCGCCAAGCCGCGCCGCGTCCCCGGCTGCGCGTCTCCAACGCGCTCTCCCGGGTGCGCCCCGGCCGATCTCGCGCAGGCCCAGTCCGCGTCGCGAACTCCCGGCGTGCCTTCAGGTCGCGCAAGGAGGTGGGACGTTCGGTGAGCGGCTAGTCGAGCCTAGCGGAGCGACCCGCGCTCTGCTCTCCATTGGCCCGGCCTGAACAGGCGAAAAGGGCCGGCGCGGGCTCCGAGAGCTCCCGGCATCCCTCGGGCGTCGGCGGTGGCGGCGGTGGCGGCTGCGAAGCGAGGCGAAACGAGGCGAGGCTGCGGGGCGCCGTGTGCGGCTGGCGGCGGGTAGAGGTGTGAGGGCGGCCGGGGATCTGAGCGGGAGCCGGGCCGGTGTGGCCGCCGCCGCCACCATGCAGGAAATCATCGCCAGCGTGGACCACATCAAGTTCGACTTGGAGATCGCCGTGGAGCAGCAGCTCGGGGCGCAGCCGCTGCCCTTCCCCGGCATGGACAGTGAGCGCGGGGTCGCGGCGGGCGGGCGGGCGAGGGGCGCGACCGACTCAGCCCCGGTACCTCCCTCCTTTGGTTCCCGGACGCCTTCTCTCTCCGCCCGGGAGCTCCTCCCCCACGGTCCTGGGACTCCTTTCCCCCCGATCCTGGGACACCTCCCCCTCCGTTATTTTGACTAGGGAACCCCCATTCCCGGGGGCTGTTCGAATGCAGGCTTCAGAAAGGCAGGGCGACGTCGGGCAGTTCGAATAACTCTTTAAAAGAAGGCGGGTATCCTGGGTTGGAAATCCTGCCCCCACTGGCACACACTCTCCAGCTACAGAGACATACTAAGATATAGCCCCTTTCCCCACCTCCAGCCCCCCTTTGAGCGCCTTCTTGCTTTCGTCAAAACTGGTCCGTTGGAGGAGTCTTGCTGTGGGAAGGACCCACCTCCCCGTCTCTGTAGGAGACCCCCAAGAAGACTCTCAAGCTCCATTTTTCTCCTACGACTCGCGCTCCTGGGACCCCATACCTCAGTGTTTCTCTGGACCCCACCTCTGGGTCATTCATCCACCCAGGCAGCTACTTAAGTTCCCTTCACTTCAGTCTCCCCCACCACAGGGTGGCTCCTGGCTTCCCCCGCCCCACCCCCCCACCCCCCAACTCAGATGGGATGTCTAGCACTTTACTTTTATTTATTTACTTTGGTCACCCCACCCCTCTTGCTGAGATCTTGGTCCCCCCACCAGGGATTGAGCCCTGGCCATGGCAGTGAAAGTGGGGAGTCCTGACCACTGGACTGCCAGGGAATTCCTTGAGACGTATAGCACTTTGAAAAGAAATGAATGGTTTCCTTTCTCCTTTCCAGACATACTTGAAATCTAATGCTATAACATTACATTTCAGAGGGCTCTTACAGATGGGCTAACTGAGGCCTGGGGGGGTGGGGGGGGAGGACTTGCCAAAGACCACTGAGCTACAGATGGAGCCAGGTGAGCTCACCAGGGCTCTTGATCTTTCCATCTGCAGTTCCCGGGCTGTCTCCCATAACCGCAGAGGACATGGGCCGCAGCCCACAGTCCTCCTGCCTGTCCCCGGGCTGGTCGAGTCTCCCTGCAGCCTCATTCCCCTCAAGAGGCCACACTTCTCATGTACACATGACCTCTGAGGTGTCGCTCTCGTGCTGACACTTGTGTGTAAGATAATGCTCACACCCCAGAGACATAATCCAAACAGCCTTACTTTACACTGTCTCCACTGTACACGGCTTATAAACTGCTGCTCATATTCAGATACTCTTAAACCTACTCGTCCACTCACGTGATCACTTCGTGCTTATACATTCATTCACACGTGTGGCCTTTTCTTTGGCCGATGGCACTAGCTGGAGGCCGTGGCGCCCTCCTCCATGCAGGGCAGCTCTCTCCCTCTCTCCCCGCTCCAGCTTGGAAGCAGATCCTTGACTCTGAGGGCAGGTGCAGAGGTGAGAACAAACCTGTTCTTAGAGAGGGTCCAGGACACACCTGGCCACAGGTACTACCTCTGACTTGGTGAGCGCCCTCAGCACTCTCGCCACCTGCCCAGGATCAGTCAGTATGTTAGAGTCCAGGGAGGCCACGGCCCTTCCTCTCTCATCCCTACCCCTCATTCTTTTTTTTTAAATATTATTTAACTGTGTTGGGTCTAGTTGCGGCAAGCAGAATCTTCATTGTGGCTCTCACGCTCCAGAGCACGGGCTTCGTTGCTCTGGGACATGTGGGATCTTAAGTTTACTGACCAAGGATCGAACCTTTGTCCCCTGTATTGCAAGGTGGTGGATTCTTAACCACTGGACCACCAGGGAAGTCCCCATTCCCACCCTGATGTGGAGTAGACATATCAGTTCTGTCCTGAAGGCAAACTCCTTTATCCTGTCTGCCTAAAACCTGACCCCCAGGACAGTGGACTTTAAGGAATGAAACAGACTTAACCTCTGTAAAAGATTAAGGCCCAGAAATACTCTTAAATGGTACTTTTCTAATGTCTTAACAAGACTTCTCAGACTTTTTTGCGAACAAGTGACACCCCTATGACTCCTACTTCTGTAACCTTAAATCTGTCCTAGCAAAATCTGCCTGCTTCCAAAGTCAACAAGTCTCTTGCAAGTTAGCAAGCAGAGGCATGCAGGTGGTCTTTAGAGATGGTGTCGGTGGGTTTCATAAGATGCCTGCTGGTAGAGAAAACTGAGAAGCCACAGACTTTTTGTTCTGGTGGCCATGGCAGGTGAATTCTTGGGCTCTTTGGAACAGCCCTGGACCCCATTGGTTTCTCAGTGCTCAACTTTTATTCTCCTGCTCCCCTCGCCTGAACCAGCTGCATCTGTGGGAGCGGAAGTCCCTGCTCCTTTAATTACTGCATGTTGGCGTTGCATACCAAAAGCAGTCCTGCTCCCGTGTCCAGTGACGCTCTTCCCTCCAGAATAGCGTCTCTGAGGCACCCGCCTCTTCTCTGGGGCAGGCTCCTCCTGAGAGTCCCCACTGGCTTGTTCTTCCTAGATCATTCCATCCCTCTGCCCTCAGGATAAAGAGCCCCTGAATCAGCCTTCTGGAAGGTCTGGGCGGGGAGTAATTAATCTCTGTGACCTTGTGCTCCGTCCTTCCTTCTCCCATCCACTTCTGACTCCTGGAAAGCATCTTGCTTGTGGGAGGTCCTGGATGTCACAGTGGGGAGCGTTCTCCTCACTTGATCAGGTTTCTGTTTCCTGTACCTTGACTCCTGCGTGGGTTAAAGGCCAGAAGGGTCCCCACCCCGTTTTCAGATGTCACAGGTAGCAGTCACACCTCACCCTGTTTGACGCCTCTCATTCTTTTTGCAGAGTCAGGGGCTGCTGTCTGTGAATTCTTTTTGAAAGCTGCCTGTGGCAAAGGTAAGAGACCCTGGCTTCCTGCATCCCTGAGGTGCCCTCCACCACCCTGTCCCTGGGCAGACCCACAAGCTCTCGGATCCCTTGTTTGCCCTGCTTTCTGCAGACTCACGGTGTCCCCAGGTGTGTTCCCCCGCCCCCAGTCTTTTACTGCTCCTACAAATGTTGACGTGTCTTTATATCACCAGAACTCTTCTTTAGATTAAGAAAAATGCCCCCCCTTCCCCCCACCTCCCTTAGGCTTCTTAAGTTTCCGTCTTAGAGAAATATCTGTGATACCTCGATTGGATGTTTTATATTTTCCCAAGACAACGTCACAGTAAAATCCACAACTATTAAAACCTGAAGCGCGTGCTCATGTGCAGCCTGAAATCACACCACTTTACGCCAAGGCAGCCGCCACGTTCTACGACACGCGGCTCGCGGGGGCGCTGGGTCTTCACACGCATCTTCCCCGGCAGGGGGCATGTGCCCGTTCCGCCACATCAGTGGTGAGAAGACGGTGGTGTGCAAGCACTGGCTGCGGGGACTGTGCAAGAAAGGGGACCAGTGCGAGTTCCTACACGAGTACGACATGACCAAGATGCCCGAGTGCTACTTCTACTCCAAGTTCGGTGAGGCGGCCCCCCCCGGGCGGCATGGGGAGCCCCCGGAGGCTCCACAGGCCTGAGACTCTGGGCGTGAGCGGGTGCTCCAGCGCGCGCGGTGCCTGCCGACCTCAGCAGGCCCTTTAGTTGTGGGAACTTGGGGTCATTCTCTCCTGACCCCGTGTCTCCCCGTGCGTCCGTTTTCTGAGCACTTGCGGGCACTTTGGAGGTTGAGGCAGATCTAGGTCTCGCGGCGGGCACAGGAACAGGGCAGCTGGCTGGGGGCCTTGTTTCTGCTCCAGTGAACTTTCTCCCTTAGTCAGCCGTTGCTCGTGGAGTGGTGGCTAGAGGCCTCCTCTCTAGAAGTGTGATCCCAGCTAGGAGCCGGTCTGTCCTCAGTCAGTTCAGTTCAGCCGCTCAGTCGTGTCCGACTCTTTGTGACCCCGTGGACTGCAGCACGTCAGGCCTCCCTGTCCATCACCAACTCCCGGAGTTTACTTAAACTCATGTCCATTGAGTCGGTGATGCCATCCAACCATCTCATCCTCTGTCATCCCCTTCTCCCGCCTTCAGTCTTTCCCAGCATCAGGGTCTTTTCAAATGAGTCAGCTCTTCGTATCAGGTGGCCAAAGTATTGGAGTTTCAGCTTCAACATCAGTCCTTCCAAAGAACACTCAGGTCTGATCTCCTTAAAACACTCCTTAAGAACAGCCAGTGGGGCGCACCGTCTTCTGGTGGCAGAAAGCCCTGCTCTTTACCTGGGAAACGGAGATTGCTTTTCTTTCTGCTCAAAGGACACGTGGCCTCCGCTGAGCTTATGAACTCTGTGAAGCCGGGGAGGTAGAGCTGGCCCAGGGCTCGGTGCAGCCGACGTGCTCTCCGATGGAACTAGACTCCCCGGCTCTGCCCTGGGTGAGGCTGCCCAGGAAGAAGCCCTGTTGGTCCGGATGAGGCTGGGCTCTGGCCCCGGAACTGCTGGCCTCAGGCAGGGGGCTGGCAGCCTGCTGTGCACTGTTGTCCGAGCAGACCTTAATTCTTTCAGCAGCCCGACAGGTAGGCCTGCTGGCTTGTTCATGATAGTTGTAGCTTTTTTTTGTAGAGGCAATATAAGCTGGTTTCATCCCTGAGTTGAGGAGATTGCTTGGAGAAGGAAATGGCAACCCACTCCAGTATTCTTGCCTGGGAAATCCCATGGACAGAGGAGCCTGGCGGGCTATAGTCCACGGGTTCGCAGAGAGTTGGACTCGACTGAGCGACTACACGACAACCAGAGGGCCCCAGCTGTGAGTTCCCAAAGCTTCCCTCCTCTTGTCCTGAGAGGCAGTCCTCAGACCTTCTCCCTGTCCCAACATGAAGAGCGCATCAGCGCAGACCGGTAATGTCCCCGCTGGTCTCAGCCGTTGCGTTGCACATCTGGACCCCCCACGATGCCCAGGATACCTCCTCTGGGTGAGGGGTGGAGCCGGGAGCTGTTTGACGAGTTTGACGAGATGTACCCCGTGCCCGCCTCTGTCAGTGTCTGTGACCCTCGAGGCAGCACAGGTTGTGGGGGAAGGACCGTCACAGCCCAGGTACAGCCCAGGAGACCGAGGCTCTGAGACACGGTGCCCTGGGTCTCAGGGCTCGCTGGGCCGGGAGGGCACCGGAACCCCCAGCCCCCCCGCTGTCCCACGGCCCTGGCCTCTGGAGGATCGGGGTGGGTCTGGGTCCCGCGCCCCGGGGTGGACGCCTGTCTGGTCCCTGCAGGGGAGTGCAGCAACAAGGAGTGCCCCTTCCTGCACATCGACCCCGAGTCCAAGATCAAGGACTGCCCATGGTACGACCGCGGCTTCTGCAAGCACGGTAGGTGTGGGGGAGCGGGGCTCCCGACCAGAGGCCCGTCCTCCCCCGCTACCCAAGTCCCTCCTGTTCCTACAAACATCGCGTTAGGCATTTGGGGGCGGGTGAGGCTTTGTCACACCCTCACATCCCTCCCCAGGACAGGCACCCCTGGACGGCATCCTCACCTAGATGTCTGACCAGGAGACTAGTGTTCGAGAGGCTGTGTGTCTTACCCACCGGCCCTGCTGAACACGAATCAGAGCCAGCATCTGAAGCCCTGTTCTTGTGCTCTGATCCCGGGGTGGCGGTGTGGGCAGGGCTCGAGTTGCAGAGGGGCACGAGGGCGTCCCCCAGAGAGGAGACGGTCTGAGTGGCCCTGTGCTTGGCTCCGCAGGCCCCCTGTGCAGGCACCGGCACACGCGGAGAGTCATCTGTGTCAATTACCTCGTGGGATTCTGCCCGGAGGGGCCCTCCTGTAAATTCATGCAGTGAGTACCAGGCCCTGTGTCCCCGTGTCTCTCCTGGGCCCATCTGGGCTTTGATCACTGGGCAGCGTCATGACCAGGTCTGGGGACGGGTGGAAGGCAGGGAGGGGCCACCACTGCTCTGAGCCCAGAGGTGGTTCTGCCTAAACCAGGGTTTGACCTTTACTGGGTCACAGTCCATCTTAGCCTCAGATAAAAGCTCTGGTCCCTGTACTCCAGAAAAACTCAGACACACATGACCTCAAGCTAAGAACCTGTGCCCTCAAGGAAGGGAACTTCAGTCTCAGGCAGGGCCTCCTGCATGAAGGCACTGAGCTTGGGCTTCCCTTTTCACTGGTTCAGAGACCCTCGTGTGAAAGAAGGTCCCCATTTCACACATGGGAATGCTGAGACTCCGAGCCCTGCCCCTGGCCAGGGGCAGGTGGGGACAGGTGGGGGCGCTTGGTTAGAGGCAGGTCTGTGGCCTCTAGAGCCCAGTCCTCCTGCCAGTAGGGCCCAGCGCCCCTCCCCTGGGCCTCCGTGCCCGTCTGTCACTTTGGGTGGTCGTGGGTGGCGGCACCCAGAGTAGTGTCAGCTGCCCCCACCCCTCGCTGCCTCCGTCCACACCACTGACACCGGCCTGGCAGCCATGTCCTCACTGCCACGTGGTGGGCAGGTGGCTGGTGCTGCTGGCTTGGTCCCCCACCCAGAGATGCAAGCCCGGGAGCCTACAGGTGGCCTAGGGGTTCCTCTGTGTGGGCGGGGGTTGGGGGGGGCATGTCCACCAGGACTCTGTGGGCAGAGGTCTAACACCATCCCTGCAGCAAAGGGTGTGTGCCGGGAGGGCCTCTCTGCCCTCCAGCCTTGTCTCCTTCCTCTCTCTGAGCACTGCTTGCCGGGGCTCTCGGCTTGGTGTAGGCAGAGCTGGGTCTAGTCCAGACGCCTCAGATCCGTCCTGAAGCCTGGCGGAGCTGAGTGCCAGCCCCTGCCCCCCGTCCAGGTGGCTCGTGTGGCCCTGGGCTGGGATTTTCCTGGGGCCAGAATGTGGGAGCCCCGCCCACCTAGCTCCTCTCTCCCCTCCTCCTCTCCTCTCGTGACCAGCCCTCGATTTGAACTGCCGATGGGAACCACCGAACAGCCGCCGCTGCCGCAGCAGACGCAGCCACCCACAAAGGTACCGTGACCCGGGCCCACGGTGCTGCGGGGCCTGACATCGCCCTGGCCACAGCTCACTCAGTGCCCGCCTTGGTGCGGGGTCTGCCGGGGAGCCGGTGGGAGGCCGTGAGAGGAGGGTAGGGGCGGGGGCCGGAGCGGAGGGGAGTCACCCGGGTTCCAGCAGAAACTCCAAGGGGGCAGAGCGGCCAGCACCTTCTTGAGGTGGAGGGCGGCCTGCTACAGCCAGGCGCCCGCCAGGCTCCTCTTCCCGTCTGGCCTGTGGGCCTGTAGGCAGCTGGGCGCCCCATGTCTGCCGTGCTAGCTGCAGACCCGTCCCTCCACGACGGGACTCGCCCGAGGGGCCCAGCAGGGCGGGAGCAGACCTGGGAGCAGAGGCGAGGTCGCCTGTTTCTCTGGCCCGGCCCAATTGTGGGAAGGGATGCTGGGCACAGAGGCTGAGGGACCAGCTGGCTCCAGTCTCCTAGGCGAGGGGGCCCCACACCCACCCCGCAGTGGGCCGTTCCCCTCGGGCGTGAGCAGAGGAAACTGCCCTGAACACACGGGACTCTGCGGCAGTGCCCCCCAAGCAAAGGGCGCTTTGGGTTTGGTTACGGGCGGTGGGCAGGTCCTGGAGGAAGGCCAGGCGGGTGTCCCCGGTGGGGTCTCAGCAGGCTGATGAGCTGCCCGCCGGTCGTGAAGCCTCACCTCTCACCTGGCTGGACTCTGAGCCCGCTGTCGGGGCCCAGTCTGGCCCTCCGTCTGTGCTGGAGGTCAAGCAGCTGGGAGGGGACGCAGCCACCCTCACCACCCTGACCCCCACCACCCCAAGTGTGTGGGATAAACCAAGAGAACTGCTGTCAGCAGAGCCAGGCATTCCCAGTCCCCAGCTCGGGCTCCTGCACCGATGGGCCCAGACGCAGGGTCCCACCGGGTCGGGCCCCGCCGAGGTGCCCCGTCCCCCCTGCTCCCTAGCGGAGGGCCCTCTCAGCCCCTAGACCGCAGGTCAGCGTGTCAGCCTCCGACTCGTTTCTGTGACTGTTGCCCGCCGTATAGGCTCTAAACAGCTGGCTGAACCAAGCGTTCATCCTGACCTGAAGCTAGAACCTCACAAACAAAAGTAAGGCCTGCTCATGCCCTCGCCCTGCCGCCCCAGAGACCGCCTGTCTCTTTGGTGTTTTGTTTTCCACTTTTCTTTTTCGTTTTTGTGTGTCTGCATGGTGTTTTTCGGGCAGCGGCTCCTGCCATCATCACCAGACGTTTCTTTTCCGCCTGCTCTCCCGAGTGGGGCCACCATGGAAGCCCTTCTTCCTGCTGGTCACGGTCACGGTCGTGCGGGAGAAAGCCCGCCCTCTTTTTTCCTCTCCCCATTGGTAGTCTGCCTGCACGTGTTTTCCGCAGTAAAACCGTGTTGTGTAACTCTTTCCAGCAAAGTAACAATCCGCCATTACAAAGGTCGTCCTCCTTGATCCAGTTAACGAGTCAGAACTCTTCTCCCAACCAGCAGAGAACCCCGCAGGTCATCGGGGTCATGCAGAGTCAAAACAGCAGTGCAGGCAACCGAGGACCCCGGCCGCTGGAGCAGGTCACCTGCTACAAGGTGAGTCCTAGGGCTGGGGGGCGTCTTTCACAGTCCATGGCCATTCCCTCCTTCCCCAGAGAGTTAGCTCATGTTGAAGAATGAAGACATCTTTATTTTTGCTAATTGGAAGAGCAATACGGGGCCACTCCGGTGAGCTAGACCATGCCACTTCCACGACACACTTAGGCCAGGTTAACAACTGAACAGCTGCTGTTGCGTGAACGGATTGCACACGCAAGAAAGGGGTGGGGATCTTCCAGAGCCCAGGAACGGAGTGAGCCCTGAACCTCTGCGGGCGCGGGGTCCTCACACCCCATGCGGCGCACACGAGGGAAGGGACAAAGCTTTAGGTCTGCATGCTGAGGAATCAGGACACATACACACAAAATGGGGCCTTCAGGGAAGACTCTTGGCTCTGGGTGGAGAGCGAGCAAGGAAAGTCCTTTCAGAGATGTTCGTCACTGGTGGGCAAGCCCTTCCTCGAGTTTGAGCCTTGGTGAGGGCCAAAAAGCCACAGGCTGCGTTTTCTAATCTAAAACAGCCCCCGGCAACGTAGCTTCGAGATACTAATTCTCAACTCAGCCCACACAGAATTCCCACAATGAGGTTTCCCCAGAAGAGAGCTCGGAACTAAACACTATAGACGGGAACAGACACCAGCGATTGAGCAGAAACGACCAGCAGAACGAGGTTCACAGAGGCTTCAGATCTGGGGGGATCAGACAGAACACAGAACGAGTCTGTTTCTTGTGAAGACTTCTAGATGATGCAAAGTGCTGGGGGTGCACCGTGGGTGCTGTCCTTTATCCCCACCTCTCCTGAGGGGAGCTGCTGCGCGTGGCCATCCTCCCACCACGCTGTTTTCTGTGCCCTCTGCACTCACAGCTCCTACAGGGGCACCACTCGGAGACGTGCTCTTCCGAACCTACTCACAAGAGCAGAAGGACAAGATGAACTTCAATATAAACAGGGCCCTCGGGTGTAGTGTCCTCAGATCCCTTTTACCTTACATTCTGAGTCTGTGTCAGGATAAGTTACTCCAAGGTCTTTCAGTGGCTCCATCATTTTACCAGTTCTCTGTTGGTAATTAGTTCTAGTTTTTGCTGCTAAAAACAGTGCTGAGCCTGACAGACATTGGTGAGCTCTTGTCTGGCATCTGGAGCACCCACAAGTAGAAGGGCTGAGTCAAAAACTATACGCTTATATTGTCCCTAGAACTTGCCTTCAGGAAGGGCTGAGCCACTATGGCCGTCAGACACTCACTGAGCACCTCCTCTGCGGAGAAGACCCTCTGCCGTCACTCCTTCCCAGGAGGGGTCTGTGTTCTGAGGGAGGGGGAGGCAGGTGCCCAGACACCAGTTAGGAGTGCCCATGTGTGTAGGGAAGACCACAAATTTATGAGCCTGAGCCCTGACCGGCGAGGAGAATGTGGAAAGGGGCTGTGGAAGCAGGTGAGTGAGGGGGAGGTTGTCAGGAGGCTTCCGACCAGGCAGTGCTCAAGTGCAGCCAGGCGCCTCGGGCATCCTGGGTCAGCTGTGCTGTCGCCTCACCCCTCCAGGACTCAGCAGGGCCTCTGAAGAGCCAGCTTCTGTAGAAAGACGGGGCTAGGGGACGAACCTGACCACCCCTTCATGCCGCGGGCACAGTTGATATTAAAGCCACCTCGGGACTCCGGGAGGCCAGTAGACATGCCAGGTGCTGTAAGCGGAGGCGCTCAGTCCCTCCCTCTGGATACCAAAGGCCCAGCTGGCGGCCATACAGGCCACTCGTGCACACGGCTTACACCCGCAAATCAGACGGGCTCGAGAACTCGGGGACTGTGGGTAGAACAGGCCAAAGCCCCAAGTTCCAGACCGAGGAAGAGAGGACTGAGAGGGCGCTGGGGGGCTGGTGTCGGATGGGTGCCCCTGTCTGTCTCCCGACCCCTTGTTCAGTGGTTAAGGCTGCCCTTTCCTTCCTTATAATCCCCTTGTGCTCTCTGAGGAGTAAGGAGAATGGATGAAGAGAAACTAATTTGGATCATCAGCAGGGACAGGAAGCCAGGGTCAGTGCTAGATGTTTTGAGGAGATTCTGCCAGATCTGTTGACCCGTCTAATCAATTTTCCCATCTCTCTGATCCCGTGACCAAACCTAGCCCAGGGGTAGCTTAGACAAGTATGCAGGAGTCAGGCGGAAGAGCCCTTTGGGTGCAGCCCACCCTCTGTCCACGCACAGAGTCCCTGAGTTGGGGGAGCAGCCTGGGGGCTCTCCCGCGTTGCCACCTCCCTGTCCCCGGGGAGTCCCAGAGCTGTGCCTCAGAGGTAAGTGACCAGCCGGCCAGGGGCAGCGGGGCGCGGTCCCTGCTCATGGGGCGCTCTGGTGCCCTGGGCTTTTCTTCTGAACCCAAACAGCAGAGGCTGCCATGGCCATGTGCTTTCTTCTGCCTGCTGAGTTAGCTGCTGCCTGTGGTTCCTGGGCCACTTGACTTTCTGGAACTCGCTTTCCACCTGAACGAGTCTGTATACCCCAGAATTCCAGAGTCCCTGTCCCCAGCCTGGTACTGGGTGGGGTGCTGCCTCAGTTGAGAACTGCATCTGAAACAGTGTTTTCTGTTTATTCCCTCCCCGCTGTTCCCAGTGTGGTGAAAAAGGACACTACGCCAACAGATGCACCAAAGGGCACTTGGCCTTTCTCAGCGGACAGTGACAGCAGCTGGAGCCGGCTCAGAGCAGCCTGGGGGGCCCCGTGCTGGGGGGCGCTCTGGGCCATTCCTGGGAGTGTGCGTTTAACTGTTTAACGCCAGCGTTGGTGCAGCTCTGGCTGGAGCCGGCAGGCAGGCACCTGGGTTTTACCCTTAGGGGCTCCGTCTTGTCAGTATCCCCGTCATTTTGCTGTAATCTCCTTTAAACGGGGGACATATTCCAGTCTGGCCCCTCAGGTTGGCCTCCTGTCTGGGACTCTGCACACCACCCTCTCAGGAGGGAGGGAGCTGTGGGAAAGGGCTTGTGCTTATAGCAGTTCTGTAGAGAGGGCAGCCCTTCCCCTCGGGCCTCCTTAAACACCGGGGGCTGGTGGAGCATTTAAAGCTGCAGCCGGGTCGTGCCCGCTTCCTCCCTGTCCTGCTGAATCAGAGGCTCATCTGTTGGTGGGATTTGAACGAGGCGGCCCCCCAGGGCAAGCTCACGCGCTTGCTGCCTCAGCCGGGTCCTGCTCCCCGGTGGCCAAGGCTGTCAGGTGTGATGGCCTTTTTCCGTTGGGCATATCTTCCCGGGGCACCCGCCTGACGGTGTACACCTTACGCTGGAGCTGCCGCCAGCCTTTCCAGAGACTCGCAGTCCACCTGTGCACCTACCTCCCGTGCCATCGAGCATCTGTACTGTCAGACACCATGGGCCCAGAGGAGAGGCCCCTGCCTCTGAGCCTGGAAATGTGAAACTGGCACCTGCAACCTGCGGGGCAAATGGGCCTATTCGAGTTCAACTACAGGAACCATTTCTATGAAGTTGATTAAAGCTTGTTTTGTAAGCTGTGTCTCATTACTTCAGGGACTCCATGACAAGGACAGGGTCCTTGCTGCTGGCTGACGTCGGTGCTCCCTCTTGCCCTCTAAGCGAATGTAATCTCATGACAGGAAGTGACGCTGGGGCGTCAGGGTGGTGTACTGGAAGCCTGGTCACCGGGACAGTCACCTGGCAGGCGTTCCTCATCTCAGATGTTGGGAGACTTTGGGGTTGGGGTTGTTTCAACTTCAGATCGTGCGGGAGGTAATCAGACACAGCATCTCACCCCTGACACTCCACGCGTGTATATGCTCAGCACACACCCCTTAGTAAGAAACTGACTCTGACCTTGCTGTCACTTCGCTAAAGGCCTCTGGTGAAGTGTAAGAAGAGTGTGCTGGACGCAGCAGTCTGAGCTCCTGCCAGGACTTGGGCTTTCCCTTCCCGCCTGTGTCATCCCGCTGGAATTCCTGCAAGTGAGGCTTACTTACCAGAACCGGATGAGCCCACGCACCTGGTTCCCTGAGATCCCAATAGCCCAGGATGGTGCAGAGAGATGGGGGACGTGAGACCATTCTTAGGAACTAGGGCATCTGCCTTATACTGTGTGTGTCAGCTGACAAAAGACCAAAAGTGAGGCAGAGAGAAGGTAAACACCTTGGTACTGCTGACGGGGCACCAGGTGACCTCCAGGACACGGGCGAGATCCTGAATCTCAAGGTTCAAAGCCCTGGGCTGCCTTGACGGCTCCCTCTGGGAGCTGCAGAACCACCCCACCCCAGCTTGGGCAGCAGGAGGAGCTACAGGGCAGGCAGTCGCTGAGCCAGTGAGGCAGTCCAAGTACCAGTCATTTTTTATTGGATGTTAATTCTCCATTAGGATATGAAAGGATTTGGGGTGCTGGGCAAAGGTGACGCTCAGGAATGCAGAGTGCGCCCTCTTCAGTGGTACTTGCGTAGCCGCTCGTGCTCTAGAGTCAGAAAGGCAAAATGGTCGTTTCCTCACCACCGTGGAGAGCGCACAGGACGACAGGGAGGGCAGCGGGCCAAAACTGCGTGAAGCCCTCCTGAGAACTCTCAGGAGACACCCCACAGCCTGCTTGTGGAGTCAGGAACTCATCTGCCCACCCCCCGGCCAGCTCCGCCTTCCCTGAAGGCGCTCCCGCTCGGAAAACCACCCAAGCGGCCACCCTCAGGCCAGCAGGGGGCTGGACACTGGCGCGCACCATCCACGAAGCCCAGTCAGTGGCCTCTCCCTCCAGACAAACTCCTCTCAGATCTCAGAATGGGAGACGCCACGCTTTTCCAGAGCTCACAAATAGCAGACTGCAGCCCTCAACCCACTTCCCTCTTCACACTGGCTGCTAGGAAGATGAAGCCAAGTTTCCCACCAACCTCTGGCAGAGCCTGCAGTATCTGACAAAACGCTGCCTAAATTTTTCACCTCATGTTCATCTTTTCCTGTCTTTCTCTTTGCCACAGTTTTTCTCTCTTAAAACATGCCATATTCTGGTAGGTCCCTCCAATTCTTCAGCTGTCTGTGGCATGACTTCTAAATGAGAAGGTGAACCAATCCCGCCCTGTCAGGGGAAACCCCACCAGAGGCAAAGCAACCCAGAAGAGACTCACTGAGCTCCTTGTAAGAGCGGCAGTAGTTGAAAAACACGTAGGCCGCCAGCACCATGGAGAGCCCCGCGATGCTCCCTTTCTTCACGTTCACGTACTTGTTGTAATACCGATAGTAGCCTGCGAACAGGGGGGAGGCCACTCCTCTGAGGACAGGCCTCAGGGCAGGAGGAAACGGATGGCAAAAGACAGCAGAGGCCGGTCAGAATTAGAAAGGAGCACAGAATGAGCCCCCCGCCCCACCCCTCGGGGGGCTGGCGACCACACAGGTCCCATGACATGATGACACAGGACTGATCTGCCTGGTCACACACTTTAAAAGGACAGACCTGAAAGACCATTTCAAACGTCCATCCTGGAAGTCTGGGCTCGCAGGGAGACGAGCATCGCAGACTGGTATCCCCTGTGCTTCCAGCTCATCTTCTTCTGTAGGCTTAGGACATTTCTTTAACACAGAGGCAGTGGTAAACATTCCAGACAAGAGAAAACATATCCTTATCTGAAATATTTTCAAGCCAGCCTTTCACAGGACCCATCAAACATGGAAATTCGAGGCCTAATAATCTCACTTTGTCCTCTACATAACTTTCAGGTCTAAAACTGGTCAAGTTAATTCAGGGCAAAAAAAAGACCTGAAGACCCAGAGGCTTGCTCTTATTTACACATGCCCATAAGGCTCTGACCTCTTTGAAATGCTCCAGCGATGCCCGAAGGGGTGAAATCCCGCATCAGTATCCAGCTTGGCAGCTCCCCTAGTTTGACTTCCAGGAGCTTCTTCTCCTTCAGTGGTACTGAAAAGGACAACGCAAAAACACACCCACTGAAAGGGTCTCCCAGTAACACAAACAGCATCTGTCTGTGTCACGTCAACCGCTCAATAATGATGCATTCAGTAATATCACTAAACAGAGGCTGCACATAAGTAATATGATGGGTAAACATGTCACACCAAATATACTATCTTAAGCCAGATCCTGAATAACAGCCTGCTAGGAATAACTATGTAAGAAGAGAACTAAGGGCCATGAAGAAAAGATATAAGTGGAGGATGGATGCCTTTATTTTATAAGGAGGAGTGGCAAAAACTGACTCAGAGAAGTTGAACCCTGAACAAAGGCAGAGAGCCTGCAGGCCGTGGAGGCATAACTCGACCTCAGGTCTGGTTCCCATGCTCCTGAAGCCAATCTGACTCCTACCTCAAGCATCCCACCTCAGACCACAGACGTCAAATGACTTAGTAAAAGCCATTTCAGAGGCCCCATGGGCCCCAGATCATTTCCCAATGAGAATATGGACACAGGAAGGGCTCTTGTCTGAGGCCATACTGTATTCATCTCTGGGCTTAAGAGTAAAATAGGAAAGGAGCCAGGGAGGGGTTGGCCCTGTGAACGCTCAGATTCATATGCTCATAAAAGGAGGAAATGGTCTCTCCTCTGCTGTCCTCTTCCCAGACGTTAACTTTAAAAGGTTGTTTGGCAGGTGTACTCTTCAGAGCAAGGAGTCAAAGGGTACTGCTGCTTCTTAAAGATGACCAGAAGGAGCCGGATTTAATCATTCCAAGGTTTCTTCTCCATTTTCAGGATCTAAGGAAAGGCTTGGGCTCCTTAAGGACTAACCTTGAGAATTCACTGGCGGGGGAATCCCACCATGAACTCTTTATCAAGGGCAAGGGCCATCATCAGGCTTAATGGCACATTCACACAAACTATGAAAACATTCACATATCCTGCATTCTTGTTCAAGGACTGACAAGTGCCTTGGCACATCACAGGAGAAAAAATGTCAACCATTTATTTTTCTTCATATTTATGTATCTGTGGTGATGGTTAAGTCACTCAGTTGTGTCTGACTCTTTGCAACCCCATGGAGAGTAGCTCCAAGAGTTATGTATCTGTACTATGAGGAAGACAGCATTTCTGCAACCAAAACCAAGAAATGTATAAGCACAGGAAAAAAACAAAACAAAAAAACACACACACATATTAGCCTTAAGGAGAGCCAAGTACAGCACCATCACAAAACTCCAGGAGACCATCAGATTCATCAGAGATGCATGTACACTCACTCCAAAAGTTTCTCTCTCAGCAGAACACAAGGCCTTAGTCCTTGGCTGCATACTGGCCCTCCCCCAACACTCCTCTGCAGTGGCTGGTTCATACCAGTGGAGCGTGGTGATGAGTAGAGCAGACTCCACCACCAAGTATTCTGGGTTTAGTGCCACTTTGACGCTGTGTGCCCTCAGCCAACTTGCTGCCCTCTTTGTGCCTCAGTTTCCTCTTCCATAAAATAAAGCAGGAATAGTACCCACCTTGCTACTGAACTCTAGGTACTATGTAAATAGGAATTATTATTGTCTGTCTTCCTGCCTGTCTGTGAGCTATCTGAAGGTGGGAGTTCCCCACACACAGTTCCTGGTCATGACGGAATTTCACAGACGGTTAAGAAAGGACCACAGGTTCTTGGGAGGGCAGGTGACTACCTGACTTATTTTATGACTTCAAGAAGCATACTGTCCACCTATATGGAGAGACATAAGTGCCTTCTGTGTGCTAAATCCAACCAGAGAGTGAAAGGTTTTAAGTTTTGCAGGTCACACAAGGTCTCTGTAACATAGTCTTAAAAAAAGAAAAAACAACTACTTATGCACACATGCCACACCGCAAGTCAGGCAAGATCTTAGTTCCCTGACGAGGAATGGAACCCAAACCCTCACCCCCACCCCTGCCCCACAGTGGAAGCACAGAGTCTTAACCACTGGACCACCAGGGAGGTCCCTGAACAAATAGTTTAAACAATAGTTTAAAACTAAAACTAAAAACAAATAGTTTAAAAACATAAAAACTATTCTTGGTTCACAGGTCATACAAAATATAGGCCACAGGAAATCCAACTGATTGGCCACTCTGTCAACCTAGATCTCATCTATCCCTGTTGGTACTTCCATCACTTTATCTGATAATGAATTTGTGGCTTTATGCTCTGGTGACAGAGATCACCTAAAAGCTCATCAGTACATGGACTCCAATTCCTTCACCTGGGTGACACTGATGGGCCAGATGTGATATGACCTTACCCAAAGCTCACACAGGGAAAGTTGGGTGACAGCACTCAACAGTGGGCCAGGCGGTGTTCCGAGCACCTTACAAACATCAGGCGTTTAACCCTTAGTTCACAGTGCTCTCCACAACTCTCTGCTACAATAACAAACCAAGACTCAAGGTTTCCTTTTCACATGCTGTCCTGTTTACACAACACAACCACCCTGGATAAACATTCTCATGCCCATTCTTACAGACGAAAAAAAAAAGCACTGTTATCATCTTTTTTGACCCTCTTTTCATTTCTCCAGGCTGAGATTTAAGAATATAGAAACTGCAGGAACACACAGACCCATGAGTCGAATTCTGCCATTATCATGCAGTGTGACCACAGGCAAGTCATACCACATCTCTGACCTGTTACTTTCCTCACCTTTAAAATGGGATCAACGTTCCTGGCGCTGACTAGGTTACTGTGAGGATCCAGAGCTAAAACAGGGTGGTTTCAGTATTCTTAAAAAATCAGTGTGACAGTCTGGTGAGTGTAGAGATTTATACACGCATATCATCGAAAAGGCTGACGGTCATACGGTCACTTGTGTGATTAAAAGCTCAGTTTACCACAGACCTCAGAAGCCTAGGTTTGAATCCCAGCTCAGCCCACGCACCACTAGTGACCTTGAATAGGTCACTTCACCTCTCCAAGCCTATTCAACACACTCAAGGGTCGTCCCTTCCGTGGTGTCAGGCTCTGTCCCAGACATAGCTCCCCCGGGAACTTAATTTGAGCTTCCGCTTAACACGGAGGGCTCAGGTGCAAAGAAACTGCCAGAGCATGGATGAGAGTGCCATTCCTCAGCGGGGAGAGGAGGGTGGTCCGAGGCGCGCATTCCCAGGCCCCGAGGCGCGTCGCCGGGATGTCGTCGCCCTCCCGGCCGCAGCCGAGCGGCGCCGGCTCTGGGCAGCCAGTAGGCACCACTGGGCGAGCGGAGGAGGGTCGGGCGGCGCTGGATCCTGAACAGAGGGTCTGTTAGGCCTCAAGTGAGGGCGCAGCGAAGGTCCTGAGCAAAGGGGAGGCGGCTCCTGCACTCTGTCCCTCTCTTCCCAGTGTGACTCTGGGCACCTGGCCCCAAACCCCAACTCCTGCCTCCACCCGAGTAGCCCTAAATGGACCCGGAGACTCACCGACTGACGCCATCTTGGAGTCCTGGCTGTCCGCTCGGCCGGGCCTCGCAAGGACTGCTGGGTAGGGAGCATGCCCTCTGGGGGCCAGAAGCAGAGGCTCACGGGAAGCAGGTCAAGACTGGGAGGAGGCTGGGCTTGCAAGTACGCCATGCGTTGAAGGGCGAAGTAAAGAAGGCAAAGCCCCGCGACCCCGCAGTGGAGAAGCCGGGCGGGAAGGGGGCGGGGGTGAAGCGGTGAGAGTGGAAGTGATAAGGCTCACCTTGGGCTTCCAGCCCCAGGAGGAGATTGGAAGGGACCAAAAAAGGGGGGTGAGGGGATATAGGGGAAGAGCATCTTAGCTTTCTTACTCTGTCGCCTTAAATTTGTTGTTAAGGATGACAGGGGCATATTAAGATCTTTGTCCCAACTGTGCTTGATGGGAGATTCAAGGAATCCCCGGTCACCAGGAAAAGTCTGTGTCCAGGCTTAGATTCTAAATACGTTTGATTCCCTCATAGCTCAGTCGGTAAAGAATCTGCCTGCAATGAAGGAGACTCGGGTTCAATTTCTGGGTCGGGAAGATCTCCTGGAGAAGGAGAATCCCATGGACAGAGGAGCCTGGTGGGCTACCGTCCGAGTGGTCGCAAGAGTGGGACACGACTGAGTGACTTTCACTTTACTTAGGTTTGATTGCAGAGTAACAATGTGTCCAAGCTCTGGGACTGCACCCTAAGGTCGGAAATAAGCAATACCCTAGGGATACACAACTTCTTTTTGCCCCTTCTCCATAAGCAATGATGATGCCTCACCACCATCTTGTTCTTTCTGGAAAGGTGGCGATAACCCTTTCTGGTTTAAGCAATTCTGACTTGGGCAAGATGCTTCAATGGCCTGAATCCTAGTTTTCTTCTCTGTAAAATAGGGATATAATGCTTACCTGGCATCATTGTTGTAGGATTTAAATGAAACAATGTGTGTCAAAATAAAATAATAAGAACTGAGTGGATAGTAGGAATTGGCCCAGTGAACTGATGGCTTCCTCAGGAAAGTGACTTGGGAGGAGTTAATTATCAAACTCATTTTTATCAGTCACTTATTCATTCACCAGATACACATTGCTATGTACTGAGCACTAGAGACATTGAAGTCAGACATGGGACTTCTGCGGTGGTCCAGTAGCTAAGACTTGGAACTCCCAATGCAGGGGGCAGAGCACAGAAGATTTTAAGGGTTTTAAATATTCTTTATGATGTTATAATGATGGATATATGCCAGTATACGTTTGTCCCAAACCCATAGAATATACAATGAGTGAACTCAAAGATAAACTATGTACTTTAGGTGATTATGATGTGTCAGTGTAGATGCATTCATCATAGAAAATATAATAGTCCGGTGAGTGGTGTTGATAATCAGGGAGGCTATACGTGTAGGGTGGGCAGGAAGTATTTGAAAAATCTCTGTACTCCACTCTCAAACCTAAAGCTGCTCTAAAAAACAGCTTTTAAAAGATGCATCACTCATAGCCGGTGCTCTGGGACAACCCAGAGGGATGGGGTGAGGAGGGAGGTGGGTGGGGGCTCCAGGATAGGGGGACACATGTAAACCCCTGGCTGATTCATGTCGATGTACGGCAAAAAAACACAATATTGTAAAGTAATTAGCCTCCAATTAAGATAATTAAAAAAGGATGCATCAAGTGCCAGCCACAGGTTATAGCTTGTATCATCTCTCTAGAAAGCACTTGAGCTGCAACATAGAAGCCATGGTTTTCTTCCTGAGTTACTTTCCTGGGTTTGTAAGAGTACTCATTTTCTGGTACTTGAGTTATTTTTTTTTATACAAGTTCACCTCCTTTGATCATCGTTACTCTTTTTCACCCCATTCTTTGTTATGGAAGGAGTCTTTTGCATGTTTTTCTTAAAAAAAATGATTTTTTTTCTTCTTTGACTTCCATTAATATTCCGTTAATATTGTAAAGACCTCTTGCAATTCATGGAAGTATTTTGAACTAAATGCTGGTTCCAGTGTTCAGTTTTAGTTGGTGTCTAGTATTCATGGAGCGGTAAGTTCCTAAGAATAAACTAGAGTCCTGGAAAATTTCAAGTTCAAATTCTGGCACAGAACGGAATCACCCCTCACCCTACCCTACCATAGCCATTAGCCTTTGAGTCCATCTTACCATGTTTCCTTAACCGAAACACCTTCACTTTCCATACCTCTAAACCTCAGGCTCTTTTCTAAGCCGTGCCCTGAAGTTTTAATGATTCTTAGCCAACACTAGATCCAACAGACTGCCTCTCTGTGCCTGTGAAAACTGTCTCTAGACATTCATAAGACGTAGTTTCCCATTCTCTATTCTAATCTCCCTCTGTGACCCGCATTTCCTTCAGTCACAGTTATCTACAATATTTGATGGTGCTTTTCTTTTTTTAACATGGCACAGTATCACTTGATTAAAATGATTGCATGAAACAATACACATTTGCCAAAACTATAGAAACACAGAGAATGACTGTCACATTCAGGATGGCTTTAAAGCTGTTTTTTGTTCATTTAACCTCAAACATTATTTTCCAGTTGTCCAGAAGTCTTCACTGGGACACCTTATTGTCCTGAAAAGGGTACTTTTCGGGAACACCAATGCCTCTGACACACATTTCTCACCCCTACACCTGTTCCGGCTGCCTGAAGCCCGTTCCCAGCCCGGTTTCTGGCACTCAGCAGCTCCCTCTGGTGGCCTCGGACGGATATGCACAGGAGCCCAGGAGCTGCAGGTGTTATCACGACCTCAAGCCTGATGGTGAGCCAGGCTGGACCCCGGAGATGTGAAGATGTGAGCGCCAGATGCAGCAGCCCCAGCCCTAGTTGGATGGAGATGGGGAACAAGGTGGAGGAGGGGACAGTGGGCACAGGAAAGCCAAGACCTGAGTTTGTGCCTGTAAGACGAGTTGGGAGTTGCGGTAAGGGCAGATTCCTCAGCGGGGTCACCTTTACAGAGCCTCTGGAAGGGATCAGCAGAAGGCACAGAGCCAGAGACCCGTCTCTCTGTGCTCAGACTCTGTCTGTTCAGTATCTGGCCTGCACCTGGGCTTCTATCGTTGTCCTCCCCAAATCTGGCCAGTCGGAGGTCAGGGCTTCTGGAGCATCACCGTGGGAGTCTGGTCCCCATCTCCCATCTTGACATGGGTTGAAGGCCCTCCAGAACTGCCCGTCCTTGTCCCTGTCCCTCAGGGCGCTGTTCTGCTGCATCCTGCTTCTTGCAGCTTCTGCCTCAGTCTCCTGGTCCTGCCTGTTCTCTCTCCAGTCCTGTCATTTCTTGCAGAACCGGGAGATGCCTCACAGTTACCAGAGAAATTGCAGCAGCTCAGAGACAGCAACTGGCAGCTATCATGATGTCTGGTAGAAGAGGGGAAACACCCCCAGGAAACCCAGGGTCCCCAGGGCCACACTTCCTCCCAGCACTGACTGATTTTGAGGGAGAACAGGGCACATGGTCGAACCCGAGTAGGGAAGACAAGCAGAAACGCTTCCCGGAGTCACCCTTTGGGTCTGGGAGACCTCCTCTTCCATCTGGGTCCAGGACCCTGACTCCACTGGCAGTTTCCATGGTGACAGTGAACAAGCCTCAGCGCGGTCCTGTCCCCCCACCTTCATTTGCACAAATGAGGTGACCCAGAATGACAACAGGGATGCTCAGATGGGAGGGACTGGGACTTCAAGAAAGGAAGCCCATGTGAGGGCAAGGCCCTTGGATGGGTGACCTGGGGTTGCAGGCATGGAGACCTGGGGCTCTGCTGGGAGGTCTGAAGACCTGGGCAGCAGCTCCAGGGAGAACCAGGAATTGGGCTCCAGAAAATGCACATGGCACCCCACAGCAGAGCTGAGGCAAGTATCAGAGGTGCCATTCACAGCGGAAGCATCTCAGCCCAAGAGGAGCAGTTCAGAGATGAATTCACTCAGGGGGGCAGCTTTTGTCTCGAAGAACAGTGTCACCTTCTCAAACCCCTCTAAACCCCCCTCCCCAAAGCAGTCTCATCAAGTGACTGAATTCTAGGAAGTTGCAAACAGTTCAAATTGGTCTCTGCAGATCCTCTCTCAAAACCATTGAGTTTTGCACAGACGTAGAAAGGAATCTTAGGGTTACCAAAGGGGAAAGCAGGGAAGAGGAGTAAATTATGACTGTGGAATTAACAGATACACACTTATATATATAACAGATACACATGTTAATTGTGTATCAGCAACAATGACCTACCGTATAGTACAGGGAACTATATGCAATAGCTGTAATACTGGAAAGGAACCTGAAAATATATAGCTGAATCAATTTGCTGAACACCTGAAATTAACCAATATTGAAAATCGACTATGCATTAGTCACTCAGTCATGTCCAACTCTTTGTGATCCCATGGATTATAGCTGGCTTCTCTGTCCATGAGATTCTCCAGGCAGGAATACTGGAGTGGGTTGCCATTTCCTTCTCCAGGGGAATCTTCCCGACCCAGGTATCGAACATGGATTGCCTATGTTGCAGGCAGACTCTCTATGGTTTGAGCCACCAGGGAAGCCTGTAAATCAACTATGCTTCAATTTTTTTAAATGGGGGAATAAAAACCCATTGAGTTTGTAATTGGAAGTGAAGTCCAATGAAAGGGAGAAGAGAGATGAGAGTCTAAAGCAAGCTCTGCCAAGTGACTAATAGGTTATCTCAATCTGTCCCCAGCTCTCTGATCCCATTCCTGTGGGTGCAATTAAAATAATCTTTTTTCTTGCTGTCCAGCAACACGACCTGCCTGCCACTGGGTGCTCTGGGTCTCCCTCACCTGGGAGCTTCTTGCAGCTTGTCCAGGAAGGTGAGGAACAGGGTGGAGGCAGCCAGCACAGCAGGGGCTCCCTGGATCTAATCCAACACATGTACGGGACTACTGATGTACTGGCTTACTGATGTATGCAGTTTTCTTTGAAGTGGATAAAAATAAGATGGGTCGGTGAATGGGAGATGGATGGATATGTGCTAAAGTAAGTGCTTCTAAATATTAATGATAAATGTTTGCAGGATACAGGTATAAACTGTAAAATTCTTTCAGCCATCCATTAGATTTCAAATTTTTCATATTTAAATGCTGGGGAAAACTTTATGAGGTCCTCCCTCCTTTCATGTTTTGTGGAGGTCCCCATGCAAATCATGTGAAGTTTCAAGGTAGTTGGACCTGGTGGGATGCTAAGACAATGCGGGGGAGGGGGGGAGCCTGTTCAAAACAAGACCATAATTAACCATTACCCACATTCCTTGAGGGATTGCCAGAAACCTCTTACCCTCAGTTCCTGGACAGGTGGAAGGAGGCCTCCCACAGCTCAGAAGGGAGCCGCGGGGCACAGGAGCATGGACCTCACCCCCACGGACACACTGCTCTCCAAGTGTGCCTGGTAGGAGTGTGTGTTAATGTCACAGGTGGGACAACCATTGCGTTGTCAACTTCCCCATGAAGAAGTCGTTAGTGGGGACTCATCTGCTTAGGTGGAAAAGAAAATGCACTAAACGAGGCTGACTGCTCAGCACACCTTTCCTTTTCTCCTCCTGCCAACTCTGAACCTGACGATGGTACTCACTCAGGCTCTGATGTGTTCCAAGTCTCTAACCACATCTTCCTCTCCGACTGGTGCTCCAAGCAGTGAGCACCTGTCATGATTCAGCCTCCTCCAGGTTCATCCAGTACCTGCCCACCTGACTTCTTCCATCTCCCTGGTCAAAGAGGTCTGCAGATTTTTCAACATTGGAAACGACTCCCTGTGACAAGTACCTGACATCTGTCCCTTCTGAGGTTCTCTTTTGCACTCCGGTGTCCTGTGAGTGGATCTCACCGCCCAGGGTACTTTGACACCCTCATGTCTCTTTCCCTTGTCAGCCAGAGTTCCTGAAGCTGGTTGAGATTTCCCATAATCTCCTGAGGGTCACAGAGCTCCTGGTGTTCATCCTGGGGGGGCATCCTGTTGCCACAATTCCACCAGCATCACAATAATAGTTTTTCCTTCCAACCCTATGGGTCTCAGCTCTTCTGTGTTTCTCTGCCTTTGTTTTTAGCTTCCCCAAGGGGTGAAGAAATGGAAGACCAGAGTCCATGCCGGAGGCTCGGAAGAGGAGCTGCTGCCCTGACTGGTCACCTCGGTAGCGTCATCTTTAAAAGGTGCCTGCAAGAAAGGGGCCAGCAGAAGGAGCAGGAGCTGAGGGGCCTCCTCTGGGCACCAAGACTGTGTGTCCAGCGCTGGCCCTGGCGACCAGGGCTTTAGACCCACCCTACACCCCACGTCCGCCCGGCCAATCCCCGCTGAGGCTCGGGACGTGTCACAATGGGGCGTGGTGCCTGTCCCCGTCCCCACCCCCACCTGACTCCCCAGGGGAAGTCACCCCAAAGCAGTGCCGCGGGCCCCCCCGCCGCGGAGGGTCTCTCCCTTCCTTCACCCCACCTACTCTCTGCCCAGGTGAGTCAGTATACGTCCCGCAGTTCGTTGGTGAATTTCTTGGAGCTCAGAGACGGTGGTTTGTTCCAGGATCACACCGCCAGCTGGAAATGAAAAGCCCGCTGAACCCAGGACTGCCCAACAAGGGTCTTACAAGCCCAGCAGAAAGCTTTTTCCGGACAGGCAGCCGTTGGGCGGGGCCACGGAAGCTCCGCCCCGCACTTGGTATCCTTGGTGATGGTAAACGAGCCTCAAGATGCCCCTTCATCTTTTTCTTTTTCTTTTTTTTTTTACATTTTGCCTATTGGTATTTAAGGAAGACAGTCTAACTAGGAATTAGAAGTTTAACCCCGCCAGCAAGCGTACTGGCGTTCTCCTTGGCGGCTCCGCCGCGGTCTTCGTACTTCTGTCAGCATTTCAAGACCAGTCGGTGCCGAGGCCACGTTGCCGCCAAACCTACTCCCTGCTGTCCACACCGGCCTCTCTGGCCCGCAGGTGACAGTCTCCCCCTGTCCCGCCTGGCGCCCCCGGGATGGGGACAGGAAAGCGGGACGGGGGAGGGGCATCCACCCCGCCCCCAACCCCCTACCCCTCCCGGGTAAGAGAGGCTAGGGTGAGAGGCAGAGTGTATATTAGGGCACTGAACACCAATAAATGAATGTTTCTCTAGTAACATTATTTCCCCGAAACCCCGACATCTATAACCAACCTGCTCTGTGTTCATCTGGCTTCTATTCCCCCTTCTTTCACCTGATGTGCTCAGTCGCTCCCTCCACGGACTGGGTAGCCCGCCAGGCTCCTCTGCACGTGTAATTCACCACTAGTGCCACAGATCTCACTGGGCGAGAGAGGAGCCGTCCTCTCACCACCCAAAAGTGAAATAAAATTATCCATAGTATCCTTGTTTAATGCATTGTGGGAGAGCGTCTGTCCCCCCTTCTCTTGCTAGAAAAGACAAATCTGAAATAAAAGACTTAGGATGCCTCCCTTGTGGTTCAGCAGGTAAAGAATCCGCCTGCAATGCGGGAGACCTGGGTTCGATCTCTGGGTAGGGAAGATCCCCTGGAGAAGGGAAAGGCTACCCACTCCAGTATTCTGGCCTGGAGAATTCAGTCCATGGGGTTTCAAAAAGTGACTTTCACTTTTTACTTCAGTATCACTATATATACATCCATGGCTCAGTGGTAGAGAATCCTCCTACCAATGTAGGAGACACAAGAGACATGGGTTCGATCCCTGGGTCAGGAGGATCCCCTGGAAAAGGAGATGGCAGCCAGCTCCTGTATTCTTCCCTGGGAAATTCCATGGACCTAGGAGCCAGTCTCACTGTGAAAGGGATTTGCTCCGTTGGTTATGTGGTTATATCTTTCTTTCCGACATCTTCAAATTCTGTCTTTTCAATGAACCCTTTCTTCAACATGCTAACGTACCTTGATCTATCACCTTAAACAGTCTGTTTATGCCATTTTGCCCTCTTCAAAACTGCTATTTCTCTGGGTTACTTTGCAGTTATTAAACTACTAATTTTTAATGTTTTTAATGGAAGTATAATTGATTTAGAATATTTCAGGTTGCAGCAAAGTGATTCAGATATATATACATCCATGGCTCAGTGGTAGAGAATCCTCCTGCCAATGTAGGAGACACAAGGGACACGGGTTCAATCCCTGGGTCAGGAAGATCCCCTGGAGAAGGAAATGGCAACCCGCTCCAGGATTCTTGCCTGGGAAATGCCATGGACAGAGGAGACTGGTGGGCTACAGTCCATAGAGTCGCAGACAGTCGGACATGACTGAGCATGCATTCTTTTTCAGATTCTTTTCCATTAAAGAATATTGCAAGATATAGCACAGCTATAGAGTAGGTCCTTGTTATTTATCTATTTTATATAGTGTGTATGTTTTAATCCCAAACTCCTAATTTACCCCGTCTCCCATGTGTGAATATGTTATTTTTTTAAGCCAAAAAAAAAAAAAAAATTCTAAGCCCCTTTTTGTTAAAAGGAAGTTGTGTTCCTCCCTAGGTGTGATAGACACTTCCCCGCCCCCCGGCAACATGCAAATCCTCGTGGCGTTCCGCCTGCAGAAGTACTGGGAAAAAAGAAAGCACCCGGAGCGCCAATCACCCAACCCCGCCTTCCCTTACAGCTGAACTTCTCATTTTCCAGTCTCTTCCCAAACATCTCTCCCTAAAAAAAAAAAAAAAAAAAAAAAAAACCTCTGTAGGGAGAGTGGGTTTCCCGAAATGACGGGGGTCGAATATTCCTTGAGCCCTAAGCTCCTGACCCTGCTTCATTTACATCTCACTTTGAATAGACTCATCATAAAAGGGACAAAGAGCGTACAGTCATTGCTAAACGGTCGTGAGAGCAGTAAAAGAAAACAAACAAAAGCAGAACAGAGCTGACACCCGACAACCTCTGAAATTGTCCCCCTAAAGCATTACAGGAAGAGCCACCACTGGGACCTCGTGGCGCAACGGTAGCGCGTCTGACTCCAGATCAGAAGGTTGCGTGTTCAAATCACGTCGGGGTCAAGGCACTATTTTCTCTTGCACCAAGAGATAAATTCGGCGGGCTCCCAGCAGATTTTCTCCTATCTTTTCTTTAGTCCAGAGAGACTTCTTGTGAACCATTCAGCAATAGACAGGCATTAACTGAAAGGTAAGAATGCCTTAAAAGGGAAGAAAAACCCAGGTGAGCCAAAATGTCAGTTGTTTGGTTCTTTCCCTTATCAGGACTAAGCTTCAGAGGGGACATCAGATGACTTCAGATGGGACAGTAAAACAGGGTGTGAGGAGACTGCTAATGAATTCACCCTGATGTGAATAGAGTTTTATTGGGTCCCCACACAGGTATGGTATAGTCTCCCTGGGTTGATATTTGTGTCACTTTGATGAAGTCAGGTTCTCTGCCCTCTCACCCCACCCCAACCACCACCACCCCACAAACTTCATGGTTTGAGCTTCCTCTGTCAAAAGCCCCCTGAACATTGTGGTTAAAGACAACATACTGTGAAGCTGATTAAAAAGTTATTATGGGCAGGAGGGGGGATCAGGATGGGAAATATATGTAAATCCATGGCTGATTCATGTCAATGTATGGCAAAAACCACTACAATATTGTAAAGTAATTAGCCTCCAACTAATAAAAATAAATGAGAAAAAAAAGTTATGTTGATGATGGAGTTTTTGAACTCTATGGGAGTGGGAAAAAAATTACTCTGGAATTTACCATGTTGTTACTTAGATTTCATTTAAATACATATCTCCCAGAGGGATATGATTCAATCAAGTTCCAGATACATGATCTGAGCAATGAAAAACCCAAGTTAAAGGAAATGGAGATTGTTGTAGACTTACCAGGATTTAGCTTTCACTTAGTGAATTAATTAAGCCGGCCCCAATCCCCCTTCAGTTTGAGTCCGTCCGTTTCTGAGCTTAGTAAATGAATAGATAGGTAAACAGTGATTAGGGCTCTGTGCTGTCAGAGCTGGGGGTCCGGTTCTGTTAGGGGAAGCACACTGGTAGAAACCGCCCACCCTGACCAGGCACCATAGTAACCATTTGCATGAGTTGTGTTAGGACAGGAGGTCCTGGTAAGGAACAGGGAACTAATGAACCTCCCCCAACCAGAAGAGTTCGGGAAAGGTCAAAAGGAGACCCCACCTGTCCCACCACCTCCCAGACTCCTCCTCTCTGGCATCCATCTTGGCTGAACAAGGCGTGCACCACCAGGAAGCACTCTGAGTCAGAATGATTGGCTAAGGACTACCCGGAAACTAATCCCATCACCATAAAACCGCGACTGCAAGCCATGAGGCAGAGCAGTTCTCCTGGGTTCCCTTACCTCCCTGCTCTCCACCCGGGTGCCCTTTCCCAATAAAATCTCTTGCTTTGTCAGCAGATGTGTCTCCTCGGACAATTCATTTCCGAGTGTTAGAAAAGAGCCCACTTTCGGGCCCTGGAAGGGGTCCCCTTTCCTGCAACAGTTCTATCCATGGTGAAAAAAAAGTGTTAGTCGCTCAGTCATGTTTGTGACCCCCGTGGAGCCCACCAGTTTCCTCTGTCCAAGGAATTCTGCAGGCAAAAATACTGGAGTGGGGTTCTCCAGGCAAGAATACTGGGGTGGGTAGCCATTCCCTTCTCCAGGGGATCTTCCCCAGGGATTGAACCTGGGTCTCCTGCATTGCAGGCAGATTTTTTACCATCTGAGCCTCCAGGAAAGCTTTCAATCAGTGATGGGGGAATTAAAGTGTCATAAGCCTTGCTACGGGGCAGGAGGAGGAAGAAAAAGAAGAAAACTCTACCTACAAATTGTGGGTGAGTTTTCGCTTTTGAATGTATATTTATTTGGCTGCGTCACTGAGACCTTAGTTTTCGAAGGAGGGATCGAACTTGTGTCCCCTGCATTGTAAGGCAAAATCTTTAGCCACTGGTCCACCAGAAGAGACTCTAGGGTGTAGTCTTTAAAAGGGTAATAGTGAAATCTCAGGATTGAGGGTTTAACAGTTACCTGGATGACAAGGTAATGTGTTTTATGTATTAGTCTGTTTCATACTTTATGTGCTAACTTCCTCACTACTCGTCGCAGAATTCAATATTTGTTATCCATTGCGTCCAGAGAGTTTGGGATGTATTAATAGTACAGGGAAGCTTGGCGTGCTGCAGTCCATACGGTAGCAAAGAGTCGGAAACGACTGAGCGACTGAATAAGGAACAAGCAAGGTGGAAAGGTGGAAAAAGTAGTAGAGGTAGACAGAGTTAGGGGAAAGGGGCTCGGACAACAGGAGCCTCTCCTGCTGAAAGAACCTGCGGTCTCCGGACTTCTGAGGATCCGCCCATCCTCCGAGCAGCGCTGCTGGTCCGGCCCCTTCTCCCGGACCGAGGTTCCCATAGCGCCGAAGCCAGAGGAATGTGTGTGTCTGTGCGGATGGGGGTGGGTGGGTTCCCACTGACACAGTAGCTGCCGAAGGATCAGCAGGCGCCAGGGGGAAGTTCCACCATCCAGGGAAAGCGGAGGGCAACTCGTGGAAGGAAACGCTGAGGTCACTTGTCCTCCCTTCCTCGCGCTTTAGCTGGAGCCAGTCCTGCT
Organism: Muntiacus reevesi; assembly: GCF_963930625.1. NCBI lineage: Eukaryota > Metazoa > Chordata > Mammalia > Artiodactyla > Cervidae > Muntiacus > Muntiacus reevesi. Next base: position 178,742,712 of record NC_089250.1, read on the forward strand.
GCGAGGGCACGGAAGTGGTTTGGGGACCAGACCGGTGCTCCCCGCTCCTTAGGTCCGTGTTCCTGCAGGACTCCACGCTACCTGCCTGGGGCCGGTCACGCTCGACGTTTCCTGCATCCCTTCAGCACCTCCAGATGCCTGAAACTTCCTGCTGCAGCGCTGACCGCGCGCCGGCTTCTGTAAAGAGAAACGGGCGCTGCTGGGGGAGTCCGCTATCTACGCTGGGTGCTTCGCTTCTGAAGGTTTTCTCCTCTTTAGAGTGACTCTAAAGAGCGGTTATTGTCATTTATTTCCCAAGCATTTGCAAAATCATAACAGGATTACACTCACACCCACACACATCCACATAATGTTCTAGGATGTCCAAGCCCCCTTCGAGCTGTGGTCAAGAGAATAAAATAAATTGGGCTCTCAGGGAGCTCCCTGTCTCCTAATCAGTCTGGAGAGATTTTGACATGTGAGAAGCAAAACACAAAACAGAGACTGAAGAGATGATATGATCAGAATGGGGACCCTCTCCCTCCAAACCTTCATGTACTTGAGTCACACCTCTGAGGAAGAGTTTTTATTTTGCCCTAGTTTGTAAAGATTGCAATTACTAGTTGTTGTTTTTAAGAGTAAAATATGTTTTTTTAAAAGAAATTTTGTCAAACACAGGACATTCTGATGAGAAAACTTAAAATGATTCAAATTCAAACATCTCAGAGAAAACCAAGGCTGTTGTGTGGATGGACAACTTCGCTGGGATTTTTCTGTCTCTACATCCTTACACATTATAGGGTATAGTTCCGGCGAGGCAGAAAAGGAAAGACGACCTCAACAGAAGTAGGTTACCTTTATTCAGCCAAGGAGGGGCGACAGTCGGCCTAACGACCAGGCTGAGCGCCAAGAGGGATCAGGGAGGTGTCATACTTATAGCGAGGTTTGTGGAAGCAATAAGGGAAACGTTAATCAGGCAGGATATTTTGAATATTCTTTTGTTGAGATGACATTTGTAGTTGGGCAGGGGGTGATAAGTCTTCTGGGCAGGTGTAGGGGGTGGAAGGTTTCTGGACAGGGGTTGATTAGTCCCAGATAGATGCAACCAGCCTGGAGCATCAGGGTGGAACTAAAATTCTGGTTTTTTTTCTCTGAAGTTAGATGATTCAGCAAGGGGCCTTTGAGACTGTTGTCCTCTTTTCTAGACCCAAAGGACTCCTTCACACATCTTATGAAAGTCTTCCTGTAAAATAATTTCCCCAGTTTTACCACACTATAAATTTAATGTGTTTCAAAATATCTCTGAACTGAGATATAATTCACTCTTTTAAAGCATATGGTCAGGACTTCCCTGGTGGTCCAGTGGCTAAAACTGTGCTTCCGCTGGAAGAGATTCAGGTTAAATCCCTGGTCTGGAAATTAAGATCTTACATGCCCAGTTCAGTTCAGTAGCTCAGTCGTGTCCAACTCTTTGTGATCCCATGAACTGCAGAATGCCAGGCCTCCCTGTCCATCACCATCTCCCAGAGCTTGCTCAAACTCATGTCCATCAATTCGGTGATGCCATCCAATCATCTCATCCTCTGCCATCCCCTTCTCCTCCTGCCTTCAATCTTTCCCAGCATCAAGGTCTTTTCAAATGAATCGTTCTTCCCATCAGGTGGCTAAAGTATAGGAGTTTCAGCTTCTGCATCAGTCCTTCCAATGAATATTCAGGACTGATTTCTTTTTAGAATTGATTGGTTGCATCTGCTTGCAGTCCAAGGGACTCTCAAGAGTCTTCTCCAACACCACAGTTCAAAAGCATCAATTCTTTGGCGCTCAGCTTTCTTTATAGTCCAACTCTCACATCCACATGACTACTGGAAAAACCATAGCTTTGACTAGATGGATCTTTGTTGGCAAAGTAATGTCTCTGCTTTTTAGTATGCTGTCTAGGTTGGACATAGTTTTTCTTCCAAGGAAAAGGGTGGGACAAAAAAGAAGTACAGAGAACTGCTTTGGGTATGTTCACAGACTTGTACAGCCTTCACCAGTCAACTTTAGGACAATTTTTTTAATATCACCAAAAACAACATTTTACCTATTAGCACTCACCCTTCACTCTCTTGTGCCCCTGTCCCCTCCAGCCCTAGGCAATCACTAATCTATCTACTTTCTGTTTCCATAGATTTACCTATTCTGGATACTTTCTATAAATGAAATGAAACAATATGTTATCTTCTGTGTCTGGTTTCTCTTGTCATAGCCACGCTTTCCGGGAAACAAACTCACTCAGAAGGACAATGCAGATAGTGGAGTGCAGTTTATTACACCGGCGGGCCCAAGGCAGAGTCTCCTCTTGGCCAAGGACCCCGTCCAGCATTTGTGAAAATCTTTTATACCCCATGTGTACGTGTCCAAACCCACTACCCCAATTCCCTTGAGACTTACATAAACAAAGGAAGGGTAAATACAACTACAATAACCCCATCATTCACGTGTTATGTGTTCAAACAGTCAATAATCAATAAGCCCGCAGTTACATTCCAAACAGTTAATAACCGATAAGCCTGTGCTTACATTCTGATAGATACTGTCTGGAGGCAGGGGTGATTAGTGTCTGTTTTCTCTTAGGTGATGAGTAACCTGGATACAATCTTCAAGGTTCCCCTGTCTGGAGGGGGTCTTATCCTTCCATTGTCGTTCCCACAGGCACTAAGCAGAGAGTTCAGAGTCCACTGGAGAGGTGGCCGAGCACGATCAGCACAGACAGGCCCGAGATGGAGTCCAGGCCCAATGAATTCCTTCTTCATTACCCGCTCTTGATGCTCTTAGTTTCCGTAAGAGATAATATTGTACCTTAACTCTCCTGCCACCCACATGAGAGAATGCTATCAACCTCTGCGTCACAAAATTCACAAGGCATTGTAGGAAACAGGGCCCACAAAGCAGTATGATTAAGATTACTATAACAACAGTTACAATGGTTTTCCACCAGTCTCCCTTTACCCAGGAGAGAACTGAAGTCCAAAAGGAACTTTCATTAGACATGGCTTTCACTTGATTTTGCATATCTTTCAAGGCAGTAGATACATTTCCAGACAGGTCAAGGATGTACACACAACATTCGACTTTAATTATGGCGCAAGTCCCTCCTTGGGCTGCTGTGAGTATGTCTAATGCCATCTTATTTTGAATTACTGCCTTCCTCATCTGAATTTGTTCCTCGTTCAAAGCTTGAATGGCTTTTGTACTGTCTAAGAGGGCCTGTTTAGTGAAATTAGTTAAGGCCTCTACCTTAACCATGATATCCGTTGTCCCTACAGAGGGTACAAACAAGGCAGCAAGATAGTCATACCATTGGAACACAGATCCTGTCCATCTTGCATGCAGATAAGGCAGGTTTACTGGAGGCTGGTGTAGGCTAGGCTTAATTCTGCCATGGGCGAAAGCAAATCTTAATGTGCAATGCCCCACCCAGCCAACTGGTAACCATGGCCATAAGTTAAGCCCACAGAGCCACTGGGTCCCATTGGGGGCTACCCAGCAGATTCCAGGATTATATTTCCAGTCGGAACCAGGCCACTGAACAGACTGATTGGGGTGATAGGTAACTTCCAAGATTTGTTTACATTGTTCAAGGGACAAATAACCCATATATTTTAATTCTTTTGGGTCTAGGGGGTGGTCTCCAAATCTAACTTTCTGTTCTTTTTGTTCCCAGCAAATAGTAGCAGGGGTAATCAACTGTCCTTTCTCAGGAGTCATCCAGAAATATTCATCCCAGACCTGGTAATATTGCTCAAGGTACCGGGAGGCCTGTCTCCCTTTTGTTAAGGGAGCCCTTTTTCCTCTTTAATTTTCATATATGAGGTATAAGCCTTTGTTATCTCCATAAGGCTGGTGCTCATGTTAAATGTAACCCTATGTCCCTGGCCCATTGATGGCTTCTTCTTACACCAGGAGAGCAAAGAAAGGTTATGGTTGGTGAGAGAGAGGAACGGAGTGGCGATACCCACCAGGGGAGTCTGTCCATTACTGACAGGGCCATAGCCCCACATACCCAACAGTTGGCGGAGTTGTGGCCCATGAGATGAAGACGTTGTCCTGTGCAGGAGCAGTGGTCAGGTTCAGAATTGCATTGGTGATCCCGCCCCAGACTGGCGAGCTCACGCGGCCCTCGGCCCCGCCCGCGCCAACGCGCCGCCCGCCCCGCCCTGCCCGCGCTCTCACGCCGCTCCTCGGGGCTCGCCGGCTGGGCCGAGCGGGTGCCTAGCGCACCGGGCCGGCCGGGGAGGGCCACGCCGGGCCACGCCGGAGCGGGGGTGGCAGAGGGCGGGCCGGGGCCGCTGCCGGGATCCAGCTGGGTGCTGGGCCGGGGCCAAACGCTCGGCCCGCCATGGAGGTGGAGGAGGCGTTCCAGGCGGTGGGCGAGATGGGCATCTACCAGATGTACCTGTGCTTCCTGTTGGCCGTGCTGCTGCAGGATTTGACCGTATACCATTGTGGGAGCTGATTTGGCAGTCTCTGTAAGGCTGTTGTCTCTGCATTTGAAGCTGGAGCTTGAAGTCTGCGGGGAAGGCAGCCTGGAGCCCATCAGAATTGATTGGAATCAGTGTCATTCTCACGGCCTGCAACCTTGATGAAGCAAATGCTATCATGGAACGAAACACACGTCTGGCCCAGGAATCAGAGCAGCTGAAGGAGGGTCCAGGGGAGTATAGATCAGAAGCAGGTCCAGATGAGGCAAACAAAGTCGTGACAGTGGATGTGAGGCACAAAAGCACTGGCCCCAACCTTCTGAGCCTGAAAACCAATGGCCGCTCCTTTGCCTTCATGCCTCCCTGCCAACACTTGCCCCCAAATATCTCTTGTGTCCTACCTTAAATAAAAATATACTAGCTAACCCTTAAAAAAAAAAAAAAAAAAAGAATTGCATTGGTGAGGCCGAGCAGCAGGAGTCGTTTACCCAGCTCCATCCTGTAGAGGGCTCGTCCGGGACCTCGTTTTCTTCTTCCTCCTCAGAATGATCTTGGTTTCCCGTGGGTCGGTGGGGTCCTTCTGGGTGGTCCACTTGGCGTCCTCCGGGTCAGCGTGGTATGCCTTCTTTGCTCTGGTGTGATGGATCAAGGGACAATACCTGCAACTTTAACTGCAGTAGGGGTAGTTAAAATAACATAAGGGTCTTGATGGCCCCTTCTGCTCTGGCTAACCCAACAGCTGTTGTCTTTGTTTTATCAGGCTAGTGCCATCAGTATATAGGACCCAATTAGGGTCTGGAACCTTGAGCCCTTTTTTAAAACAAACCCCAGATACCTTACCGACTCTTTGTAGATTGTGCCTTCTTTTTCAACACCCGGTAATCTGCTTCCATCAACAGCTGGAGCAGTGCATTTGTCCCTTTCCAGCATTTTTTTTTGGTCTCAGGCAGCCAGCAGCAGTTCATCCTCGTATTGTAGGAGCTGACATCCATACTCTTTCGGATGGAATGAGTCCAGATCAGAAGCCAAGGCTTCCCCAAAGATGGCTGTGGAGTTAGCCTTTGTTATCTGGTGCTCCCGACTGGATCTTCCCATTCAAAGGCAATGATGGGCTGTGATGCTGGGGCGAGGTGTACGCAGAAGAAGGCATCCTTGAGATCTAGGCAAGTGTAAACTTTAGTCCTCGGCGGGAGGAGGCTAAGCAAGGTATAGGGGTTTGGAACAGTGGGGTGTAAAGTCACAGTAGCCTGGTTGACTAGCCTGAGATCTTGTACAGACCTATAGTCCTGTCCTCCTTCCCTTTTGACTGGCAGGATTGGCGTATTCCAAGCCGACTGGCACTCTACTAGAATGCCTGCTTGTTTCAATCTATTGATGTAGGGCAATATGCCGGTTCAGGCTCCATCCATAGCGGGTACCGGTGCCCTCTAACCAGGATGGTACCTGGTTTGAGTTCCATTATCACTGGGGCGTGATGTTCAGCCAGCCTGGGGAGAGGGGGGTTGTCTTCCACCCAGACCTCAGGGAACAATTGAGTTAGCTCTCTCATGCTCTTCTGGTCCACCCGGCTCTGCCTTCAGGGGCTCATGCAACCTCCATTCATCTTGGGTTGGCACTGAGAGAGAGGGTAAATAAGTCATAGAGTCCGTCCAGAAGGTGGGCCTCTCAGGGGAGGAAGTCACCTGCGCTCTTAGTTTGGAGAACAAGTCTCCTCCCAACAGGGGTACTGGGCACTCAGGAATGTCACTTGGTGCCCACCCCCCCATCTGACATTTTCTGGGCTGGCAAAACGGTTTAATCATCTCTTCTCCGGATAACCCAGTTACATCGGTAGTCTTTTTGGACAGTGGTGCCACAGGTTTTGTTACTACCGACAGTTCTGCTCCTGTATCCACCATGAAGTCAATGTTTTGGTCCCCCACTTTTACGGTTACCATGGGCTCTCAGGGACCTGATATCTCTGAGCCCTAGCAGCCCTAGTTAACATCCAAGTCAGCAAGCCCCACATCTGCGGGAGCTTCCTCTTCCTTCCTTGCCTTAGGGCATTCATTCTTCCAGTGGCCAAAAGCTTGCACCAGGCACAATGGTTTGGCTCTAACGGGGACGGGGCCTCCCTTGGGACCGGCTGAAGGACTGTCCTGTCCCTGGGGCAGATGAGGTTTTCCGGAGGGCCCGAGATAGACTTTCCCAGAGCAGCAGCTAGCACTGTAAGTCTCTTGTCTGTTCTCTTTTATTCCCTCCGGCTCTCTGGCAGAGCGCAGTCTCTGCTTAATTCAAACGTCTCCCTCCTCCTCTCGTCAGTACTCACCGGGAGAGACGGGTATAGCTTGGGTGGTTTGGTTGGAGCCGGATCTTGGAAGTGTTGGCCAGAGGCTTCTGTCACCGGGATCGGAGCCTGCCCAAACGGCGGCTCTACGAACTCCAGGAAAGCTGGCGGAGGAGCAGTGGCTGTTGCAGAAACTTCACCTGGCCCTGGATCGGGCATTAAGGCAGCCTCCGGTCCTGGTGAAGCACTGGGAGGCAGGCGTGTCATTATCCAGCATGGGGGAGGGGTCAGGTCATCCCCATCCAAATCCTGTAGAATTTCCTTTTTTATCATCAGTCAATTTTTGTGCCATTAATATTTTTCCCTTTCCCTTCTGGATACAGAACCTTGTCCAAGTAGGAGGGTCTCAAGCTAACCCTAGCCGTGAGTCAATAGATGGATATTGATCCAGGTGTCCTGGCTCTCCTGTGACTACTGTATAGACTGCTTCCACTATTTTTAAGTTCACAGTGTTCTCTGGTGGCCATCCTGCTCCCATAGGGGTCCATTCGACCTCGCAGAGTATGTGGAGGCAGTTAGGCTTCATCTTCACCCCATAGTCTCTTCTTAATCCTTTCTTTAAATTTTTAATCATGCACTCCAATACAGTTGCCTTAGATTCACTTTCCCCCATCTTGCTTACCTTCTCGGACCTTCTTCTACTTTTCCTTTTCGTTCTGTCTACGAAGTTCTCAGTACCCTATGTACTTCTGATATTTCCACTCAGTGACACTTAAATTGCCATTCTGCCTCCTTCCTAATTGGGGTGAGAAGAGCCTTACCTGCCAGATCCCAGAGGGAGAAGGGGGATCAGCGTGTCTTCACCTGCCGGTCAGCACAGCTGAACCAGAACATCACATGGTCCGAGACTGTTTCTCCCTTAAAGTCCATTCTGCCTTGGTGGGCTTGATCAGGTGCAGATGAAAACACAGATGGGTTAAATATCTCATGTCCCAGGCCATCTCTGGAAAAGCCAATTCATACTCACTTCTGTATCTCCCTCCTTCTAGCCTAACAATTCCGAGGGGGTCAAGAATTTCACAGCAGACAGGACACCTCCTGGGGGAGGGCAGAATACGAGCATACAAGGACCAGCTTCTTATCCTAAGAATCCCCTGGCGATTGCTTGGTAATAATTTTCCCCGAGACGGCGTGGACACACCTCCTAAATGTCCTTCACAAATTTCCTTCCTAAACCCTAGCACGCTTGTCGACCTGTGTACCAAGCAATCGCCACCTGCCTATTCCAGGCTCCTGTGGGTCCCCGCTCCTTCCAGTCCCTCCCAGGGGGATCAGGCCCCCTCTTCCACCCTGCTGGGTGGGTTCCTCCTCACCTGAGCGCTCAGTTTCCCTGCTGAGGTCCACTACCTGCTGACGTGAAAGGTCCTGGCGTTGAGAAGCAGAATCCTTCCAGAGGGGCGAGGCGCCTTCCCCCCTCTAGGAGATTCAAGCTACAAAGCCTCGGGGTGACCTCAAATGAGACCTGTCTCCTCAAATCGAGGAGTTTCCCAGCCAACGCACCAAATGTTATAGCCACGCTTTCCAGGAAACAAACTCACTCAGAAGGACAATGCAGATAGTGGAGTGCAGTTTATTACACCGGCGGGCCCAAGGCAGTCTCCTCTTAGCCAAGGACCCCGACCAGCATTTATGAAAATCTTTTATACCCCACGTGTACGTGTCCAAACCCACCACCTACCCCATGTGTACGTGTCCAAACCCACTACCCCAATTCCCTTGAGACTTACATAAACAAAGGAAGGGTAAATACAACTACAATAACCCCATCATTCATGTGTTATGTGTTCAAACAGTCAATAATCAATAAGCCCGCAGTTACATTCCAAACAGTTAATAACCGATAAGCCTGTGCTTACATTCTGATAGATAGTGTCCGGAGGCAGGGGTGATTAGTGTCTGTTTTCTCTTAGGTGATGAGTAACCTGGATGTGATCTTCAAGGTTCCCCTGTCCGGAGGGGGTCTTATCTTTCCATTGTCGTTCCCACAGGCACTAAGCAGAGAGTTCAGAATCCACTGGAGAGGTGGCCGAGCACGATCAGCACAGACAGGCCTGAGATGGAGTCCAGGCCCTATGAATTCCTTCTTCACTCTCACTTACAAGTTTTCATTTCATTAAGGAGTTTACATTTTACTCCAGGGCAGAAGGAGTTACTGAAGAGTTCTGAGAAGAGTGACAAAAATAGATTTAATTTTTAAATCATCTTGGCTGCTTTGAATAGCACTGATTGAGGAAAGGCAAGATTAGAGGTGGAGAGTGTTTAGGTGACTATGGCAATTTGGACTAGAATGCCAACTGAGATGCAATGGGTTTCTCTGGATTTCTGTGAAGAACTAGAGGTAGAGCCTCCAGTGTTCTTGACCCTGAGGGTATAAGTATCTTTTGTCTTGTTTGATTTTTGGTTCCAGGGAGTGGCCCTCCCAGTAGTGATGTTCCTAGGTCCGCAGATTCTCCCTGTTTGCTTCTTTCTCACATCTTTTTCTTGCTAACTCAGACTTCTTTCATCAATCAGGAGAACGGCTTCTCTCTCACCCCTTCCAGTACTTTTTCTTTTTTTTTTCAGGAGGGGGCAGGGTGAATGCACACTTTTTCCCATCATGGGTGGGGAGGGAGGGCACTCGGGGACCAAATAGACACAGCATCTGGTCCCAGCAGACACTGGCTACCAAGTGTGTAGAACCTCCAAATTCACTTTGAGAGGCACGGCTGCAGCCCCACAAAGGCGACGAGATAGCATTTGCTGTTAGCACCTCTGTTTAAACCACTGCTACAAGAAACAGCAGTTCTTGGGTGTAGGTGCTTGCTTCCAATGCTTTTTAAATCAGCCAGAATGCTTTCAACCAAATCAGCGTTAGCATTAGGTTTCCAGAATTGAGACTATCATAAGAAAGGAGAAATATAGCAAAAAGACTTTGTGTCATAGCGCCGCATCGCCCACCCCCAGCGAATAATCAGACGCTAAAATCGCTCAGAGCTTCTCAGTTTATTCAGGAAAGAGAGCAGGTGGAGAATGATCTCCATTTCGAGGCCGACTGGGAAGGTCCGCAGTTCTCTCCCCTCGCTCTGCACACGCCCCCAGGACAGACACCGCTGTCCCCGAGCCCTCTGGGAAGTGGAGTCCTTCCGCTGGGACCCCCGACCCGGCGCGGTCGTCTCCAAGTGCGCAGATGCGACTCCAGACAGAGCCTCGGGCTCGAGCCTTTTGTCTCCCCGCAGCTCGGTGGGTCCAGAAGGCGACGGTGTCCGCCTCCCCCGCCCCTCCCAGACCGCAGTCCGGAGGGGATCCAGCCCTGGAGCCGGAGCCAGGTCCGCAACGAGTCCGTGGGTAAGAGAAAGCGGGTCAGAGGCGCGAGCCTCCGAGACCCGCCCGTCAAGCGCGCCGCTCTAACGCCACCTGCGGCAGCGCGGGCCAGGCTCTCAGGTTCCGACCTCAGCGGGGAAAGGGCTAGGCCTTCCCTGCCTCCCGGCTCCATCTCCCGGGCGCTCCGCCGGGTATTTCCGGCTGGGTAGCGAGCCGGCTACCTTTGTCCTGAGCGAAGGGGCGCCCCGGAAGCGAGGTTGCCGCTACGTACTCTGGGAAATGGAGTCCGGGAGCCTGAAGGGCCGGTGGCCGACGGGGTTGTTGGGGAAGGGGAGAGTGGGGGCTGGAGGGCTCGGCTTCCGGGGTTCGGAGAGCGAGAGCGCCTCCCGCTGGTGTTGGCTTTAGGTCCTGTCACTCCACTGAAACACTACAGGTTCTGAACTTTGGAGACAGAAAGAAAAGAAAGAATGGAGTCCATGTCGTACTCATTTCTCTCCTGTGCTTGCGCAGTTAGAGTTTCGTGGTTTAGTCATTAAATCGTGTCTGACTCTTGTGACCCCCATGGACCATGGACTGTAGCCCACCAGGCTCCTCTGTCCTTGGGATTTCCCAGGCAAGAATACTGGAATAGGTTTCCATTTCCTTCTCCCAGGGGTCGAACCCCAGTATTGCAAGCCAACTCTTTAACAACTGAGCCACCGGGGGTGAGGGATGGGGGAGAGGGTGTCTGGATTAGAGTTTTGGGGGCTGCCTATATTTGGGGTCCAGGGTAAGGGGTTCGACTGTGAACATGCAAGGGGTATCCCGGCCTGTTTATTTTCAGGGTCTTAAAGAGCGAGCGAAGAATCAGATGTTCAAGGACCCCATCTATCAGTTGCCCTGTGTTTTGTGAGTAGGAAGGATGGAGTAACTGTGGGAGCCCTACTTTTAGTTATTGCGACGTTAATCACAGGCCGGCTTATAGCCATTTCTGTGCTTCAGGGTCTTAGGAGAATTTGTGGATCATACAGAACCAGTGTGTGACTAGGGCTCACAGTTACTGCCCTGGCTCTCTCCTGCTTTCGCCTCGGTGTAGAAAGTAGTGACTGACCTGGGGCCTCCAGAGGAGGGTCTTCCAGCTGTGAAATTTAATCTAGGCTAAATTATGAAGGTTCTAAGTAAAACAGAGTTACTATTGAGGCCCTAGGACTTAAATGTGTAGGAATAAGCCTCCTAGGAGAAGAGGTAGAGGGAGATGCCCCAGTGAGTAGTAATCAATTTCAGAGTGGGGCAAGGCTAACCCCAAAATCTCTCGCTGAAGCCTCAGAGTAGAGTTGAATGATCTGTACAAAGAAGTGGATTATATATTGCTGAAGAGTTCATGTTTATCTCCTCTGAAACAGTGAATTAGGAGGAAGTCCTAGCAATAACAAGAGGACAAGGAAAAGCTGATCATGGATTATCTGACCGTTGAAGTTGAGGAAAATGGTAAGAATTACACAAATAAACATGGAGTTGAAAGTGGGAACAAATGGAGGAAATACCCTCGATAAGAATGAAAAGGTTAGGTGCCCCTGCATGATGGGAAAGGGAAATAGACACATGTCAGGAGAAGAGCCCAAAGTAGAGAAACTGTAATCCACCATGTTTGGAAATGACTAAGTAGACTCCTTGTCATACATTCCCCTCTCTTATCTTCCTCTTTCAGTGCTTCTGTGCTCATACACATTCCCTCTGAGGCCATGGAAGGGAGACTATTCCACAGTGCTTGCTTTTGTGGTAAAGAACAGGTCACACTTTTCCACTCCCATAGGAGTGTACCAAAATATTGACATAGTATGTGTGCATTTGACTTTTTGGTCAAAGTGCTCTCGTGTTATTATCTTCCTCTATCCTTATCTGATCTTTTTGAGTTAAGTAGAGTAGGTCTTGTGTATATAATTCCTCTGGCTTGTGATAGCTTTTGTCCTTGTGAATTTGCAAGTGGGAAGATAGAGTTTACCCGTTTCATGGCTTTACTTCTGCTCCTTCCAGCTGTGACTACAGAAGATGCTTCTTTGTCCCCAGAACAGAGCACAGAAGGAATGGAGCCTCCTGGAGAGCCTCTTCCTGTTGAGTTCCAGGTGAGTTTGCATTCCATTTCCCTCCTGTGAAATCTCAGCCTGCTGTTCAGAGTGTGTCCTCATTTCTTTCTTTCATCTCACTTCAGAGGTTCATGGAAATCTCATCTGGAGAACTAACCAAAGTAATTTTTCCCTGGAGACTTGGAGCTCTGTGGGGAGCTCAGGCTGGAGCTTTAAATTTGGGAGGAATCTGTATGAATGATATTTCACACTATGAAGCTATAATCACTAAGCAAATAATGTAGGTAGAAAAGAGATGAGATCTTATTACTGTAACTTCTAACACTTTGAGGTTAGGGAGATGAAGAGGAAGAAGCAAAGGAGACTGAGAGGATATGGCCAGTGAGGCAGGGAGGGGAGGCCAAAAGTGTGGCATTCTGGTAGCTTTACAGACTCACAGATGTAAAATTAGTGGTTGCCAGCTGTGGGGGTGGGGAGATACATGGTTGGGGAGTGGGAGGTATGAACTATTGGGTGTAAAAGAGGCTCAAGAATGTGTCATGCAGGGACTTCCCTGGTGGTCCAGTGGTTGAGGATCTGCCTTATAATGCAGAGGATGTGAGTTCAATCCCTAGTCCAGGAACTGAGATCTTGTGTGCCTCAAGTAACACCTGCAACTAAGACCTGACACAGCCTAATAAATATTTGCGAAAAGCGAATGTATTGTGCAACAGAGGGAGTATAACCAATATCTTCTAATAACTATAAATGGAAAGTAACCTGTAAAAATTGTATAAAAAATAAATTTAAAAAAGAGTCTAACTTTGATGTCAGACTGTCTGGGTCCAAATCTCAGATCTGTTCTTACGTCTGTAGATAATGTTAATAATGGTACTTACCTAATATAGTTATTACAAGAGGTTGTTCAAAGGACTTAATACATAGAAAAAAGTGGTAAATGTTAACTATTATTACTGTTTTTCCTAACTCCGACGAATACTTAGAAAATTTAGAATATTCCATTAAAATGGTTAAAATAAAGGTTTAACCTTCAGATTAAAAAGAACTTCCTATTCCAGATTGTTCTCTTCCCTCAAGGATCACCAAGTCCTATAAGAATGTACTTGTTCTTCTAGGAATTGACGACAGTCAAGGATGAGGAAATGGACTTTACCTGTGTGGAGGAGGAACAGATAAATTCTGCCCGAAGGTACATGGGCATGGATATGAAGGTGGAGAATTGTGGGAACCTGGTATTTTGGGGTAAGGAAGTTATATTTCAATGCATACTAATTACTGTGACATATAACTTCCACTGTGACTAATGACATCTAAATGCCATAGTTTTGCTTATGATCCAGAGAGCTCTGATCCTGTAGGGGATCCCTGATCAGTTTGAGCTCAGAATTGGGCTTATTTTCTCTCCGGGAATGTAAAAGTTCACTATCTGTGGAACTGAAAAAGGAGAGCTCCTTTACATATATATATATATTTAATTTCATTTATTTATTATTTTTATTTTTCTGGCTGTGGTGTGTCTTTGTTGCTGCTCGGGCTTTCTCTAGTTTCGGAGAGCAAGGTTTACCGTCTACTTGTGGTGCGTGGGCTTCTCATTGCAGTGGCTTCTCTCACTGTGGAGCATGGGCTCTAGGGTGTGCGGGCTTTACTAGTTGCGGCCCACAAGCTTAGTTGCCCTGCAGCATGTGGAATCTTCCTGGAGCAGGGATCAAACCCATGTACCCTACGTGGGCAGGTGGATTCTTAACCACCAGACCAGCGGGAAGTCTTGGATGATGTCTTTAAAGGAGACAGTGGGAAGGGGCAGGGACCAAAGAGGGAAGCCTAAGACAGAACACTGAGAAGCGTCAACATTTCAGAAGAAGAAACAGCAGGAAAACTTCCAAATAAGTAGGGATCAGGAGAAAAAACCTGGAGAGCTTAGCAATACAGAAGTCAAGAGAGAATGTATGTTAATTCTATCTCAGTAAAGATGGGGAGAAAAGCACCAGGAAAATGTTGTAAGGAGGAGCACATGGTGTCAAGTGCTGTTGAGGAGCCCGGGTGATCTACAGATGAAAAGGATCCACTGGATTTAGGTGACATATAAATGGTTAGTGACTTCAGTGAGACCAATTCCAACTCAGTGGTGGGGAGAGAAGCCAGACTGTGGTGAGTCAGGAGCAAGTGTGTGAGGAGATGATGTCCAAAATCTGATAAATTTGACTTTGGCAATAAAAGAAGGAAGAAAGAAAGGTGAGAGAGAGAGAGGGAAAGAAGGAAGGGAGAAAGTAAAGAAGGGAAGGAAAGAAGGGAGGGAGGGGGCAGTGGTTAGTGGAGACACAAAATCATAGGGAAAGCATATGCTAAACAAACAAAAAAATCTGCTTTTAAAAAAGGACTAAAGATAATGATTTAAAAAATCAAATATGGTTGTCTCTAATATATGTCTTCATGTAAGTGATTTTTTTTGTCCAACACTTTTTCAAAACTGCCCAGTCTCGACCTGTGTTTTCATCCCCCCACCCTGCCCACTTCCTCAGTTATTTTGTTGACATTTATTTTCATCCTGCCTGCTTATCTTCTTCCCTGGCTAGTCTGTTCAGTTTTCCGTTCTTTCAGGTGTAGCATCATCATTGTTTGACCTTGTATTGTGCTTCATCTTCATCATTTTCCCATCTCTGTTATTCACTGAAACTTTGTCACCTGCCATTACCATGAGGCTTTTTCTGAGAGCATTCAAACAAACATTTTTAAAGGACATCAATTTAATTTTCTTTAACTTCTTGCCACCTCAGCAGTTTTCTTTCTCTCCACACAGAGAACACAAATATTTGTACTCTTTATTTATTTCAGATTCTGAATCTACACCTGAAACTAAAGTGTCCCTTTCAATGCAGGAAGTTTCTGAAGGAGTATCATCAGAAAGGGAGCTGATAATAGAAAGACTTATAAAGGATGATTCCTGGGACTCCAGATGGATAAAAACTTGGGAATATGGAGGCATGTTAGAAAGGCAGCAAGGAAATCAGAAGAAAGATTTAAGGCAAGTAATAATTAAGCACAAGAGAAACCCTATGGAGGATTGTACTGAAACAGGGGAAAGTTCAAACCCAATTAAACATCAGAACATCTACTCAGTGAAAAAGCCTTGGAAGTGCAGTGAGTGTGGCAAGTCCTTCAGCTACTACTCAGCTTTTATCCTACATCAGAGGATTCACACAGGAGAGAAGCCCTATGTATGTACTGAATGTGGAAAGGCCTTCACCCGGAGCTCATCCCTTAACCAGCATCAGAGAATCCACACTGGAGAGAAACCCTATGAGTGTAATGAATGTGGGAAGGCTTTCAGTCACCGTTCAGCCCTTATTCAACATCATATCATTCATACTGGAGAAAAGCCCTATGAGTGCAATGAATGTGGAAAGGCCTTCAACCAAAGCACGTACCTCATCCAGCACCATAGAATACACACTGGAGAGAAACCCTATAAATGTAAAGAGTGTGGGAAACCTTTCAATGACACCTCCTCCCTTATTAAACATCAAAGGGTCCATACTGGAGAAAAGCCCTATGGGTGTAAAGAGTGTGGGAAGGCCTTTAGTGACAGGTCAGGCCTTACTCAACATCAGAGAACTCATACAGGGGAGAAGCCCTATGAATGTAGTGAATGTGGGAAGGCTTTCAGTTACTGTTCAGCTCTTATTCAACATCAAGGAACCCACACTGGGGAGAAACCTTACAAATGTCATGAATGTGGGAAAGCCTTCAGTGACCGCTCAGCTCTCATAAGACATCAGAGAATTCATACTGGAGAGAAACCTTACAAGTGTAAAGAATGTGAGAAAGCCTTCAGCCAGAGCTCATCCCTGACGAAGCATCTAAGAACTCACACTGGAGAGAAACCATATAAATGCAATGATTGTGACAAAGCCTTTAGCCAGAGGTCTTCTCTTGTTCAACACCAGAAAATTCATGCAGGAGAAAAATGCTACAAATATAAGAAATGTGAGAAAACTTTCAGTATGTGTTCAGTCTTTCATCAACATGGAGAAATTCATGATGAATATAAGTCAGTGAATTGATGAAATAATTATGCACTATGTCCTGAATGTACAGACCTCCAAATATTGGGCTTCCCAAGTGGCACTAGTGGTAAAGAACCTGCCTGCCAATGCAGGAGACGTAAGAGATGCGGGTTTGATCCTTGGATGGGCAAAATCCCCTAGAGGAGGGCATGGCAATCCACTCCAGTATTCTTGCCTGGAGAATCCCTTGGACAGAAAAACCTGTTGGGCTACAGTCCAAAGGGTCACTAAGAGTCAGACATGACTGAAGTGACAGCATACACGCATAAGATGGACCTAGAGATTATCATACTAAATTAAGGAAATCAATGGAGAAGGAAATGGCAACCCACTCCAGTGTTCTTGCCTGGAGAATCCCAGGGACAGCGGAGCCCGGTGGGCTGCCGTTTATGGGGTCGCACAGAGTCGGACACGATTGAAGTGACTTGGCAGCAGCAAGTAAGTCAGAGAAAGACAAATATGATTTATATGTGGAATCTAAAAAATGATACCAATAAACTTATTTACAAAACAAACAGACTCACAGACATAGAAAACAAACTTCTCTTTTTTTTTCAAACTTCTTCTTACCAAAGGGAAAAGGTCCGGGAGGGGGATAAGTTAGGAATTTGGAAATAACATATCCAAACTACTATATATATAATGGGTAAACAAAAAGGACCTACTGTGTCACACAGAGAGCTATGCTCAATATTTTATAATGACTTATAACAGAAAAGAATCTGAAAAAGAATTTATATATATATATATATATATAAAACCAAATCACTTTGCTGCCTACCAGAAACTAACACATTATAAATTGACTATACTTCAATAAAAATAAATTAATTAAAAAAATTCTTAGGTTAATCAGTGTGCAACCAAGATGAAAAGTACCACTGATTGAGATTCTTTCTGCACAAGGATCAACTCAATGAGATAGGAGGGTTACAGGCAGCCAAAAGGATATTAACAATCTCCATTAGCTCGCAAGAGCTCTTTGTGTCCTTGTTTCTGCTTTATCTTTCTCCTGCTAATAACATCATCATTTAAGTTAATTAACTAGACTGCACTGAGTCTTAACTGCTGCACACAGTGTATTCACTGAGACATGTGGGATCTTTCATCACAGCACACAGAATCTAGCTGTGGCACATGGGCTTAGTTGCCCCAAGGCAGGTAGGATCTTAGTTCTATGACCGGGAATCGAACCCCTGCCTCCTGCAGTGGAAGTGCAGAGCCCTAACTATTGGACAGCCAGGAAATTCTCTGTAGGCTGGTCAGTGATGGCCATTCTGACTAATGTGAGGTAGTGCCTCATTGTAGTGTTGGCTTAAATGTTTCTACAACTAACAGTGTTGAGCATCTTTTCATGTGCCTGTTGGCCATTTGGATGTCTTCCGTGGAGAAACGTCTATTTAGATCATCTGCCCATTTGTTTGATTGGGTTGACTGGTATTTTGTTATTGAGTTGTTTGAACTGTTTGTATATTTTGCAAAGTAAGCCCTTAGTTGCATAATTTGCAAAAACTATATAGTAGTCTGTCTTTTCATTTTCCTTATAGTTTGCTTTGCTAAAGCTTGTAAGTTTGATTAGGTCTCATTTGGGAGACTGAGTTAAGAAAACATTGGTTTGATTTATGTAAAAGATACTTTAAATACAGAAAATTCAAAAGATGAAAAAGGATATACAATGAAAACATCATAAAAAGTTGGAATGGATATATTAATATAAGATAAAACAATTTAAGAACAGGGATATTATCTTAGATATAGAAGGATTTTATGATGATGAAAGGATCAATTCACCAAGGTGAGTAATTGTTTAATGTGTAATTAGGTCACAATTATGAATGCAATTTTAGTGTTACACATAAAATTTAGAATTCTGGGTTATTAATATATTATGTGCTTAATATCACACCCTCCAAAATCACAAAGTAAAGACTGACAGAACTAAATAAAAATAGAAAAGTGGGCAATTTTATAATTGGAAATTTTAACACTCCATTCTCAGAAATTGATAGAACAACTAGACAAAATATTAAATACATAGAATATCTGAACCACACTGTCTACAATCTTGAATTGATTGACATATATAAAATACTTTATACAACAACTTCAGAATACATACTACTTAAAAAAAAATGTATTTGGCTGCATCAGGTCTTAGTTGTGGCTTGCAGGATCTTTTGATGTGGCACCCATCAGAGCTAAGTTGCTTGGAGGCATGTGGTATATCTTAGTTCCCTGACCAGATTCCACTGATCTGCTAGAGTGGCTCACAGAACTCAGAAATAACAGTTTAGAGACTTCCCTGATGGTCCAGTGGCTAAGACCTCCAGCTCCCAGTTCAGGGGGCCTGGGTTCAATCCCTAGTCAGGGAACTAGATCCCGCCTGCTGCAACTAAGATCCAACAGCAGCCAAATACATAAATATTGAGAAAAACAGTTTACTTACACTGTTTCATTGTAAAAGGATAGAACTCAGGATCAGCCAGAGGGAAGAGATGCTCAGGATGCAGGGGCCAGGGCAGTAGCGCTTCCAACCCTCTCCGGGCACGCCCCCAGCACCTCCACCAGTTCAGCAACCAGTGTCTGCATTTTTATGGGGGTTCGTTGCATAGGTGTTATGGGCCGAGTCATTGGCTTCTGGGGACTGATTGAACCCCAGCCTGTCCCCTCTCCTCAGGTGCTAGGGGTGAAGGTTCTAACTTGCTCACATGCCTTGGCCCTGGCAACTACCTGTATCCTTAGGAGTTTTCCTCATTAACATAAAACTCAGATGTTGAGTTTTATGTTGAGATTTATCATGATAACAAGATGCTTCTCTCACCTGTGTGGCTGTGCAGCTACTTCAGAAACCTAGGAGGACTTCCCTGATGGCTGGTGGCACAGTGGATAAGAATCCTCCTGTCAATGCATAGGATACAGATTCGATCCCTGGTCCAGGAAGATCCCACGTGCTGTGGAGCAACTAATCCCGTGTACCACAACTACGGAGCCTGCACACCTAGAGCCTATGCTCTGCAACTAGAGAAGCCATTGCAATGAGAAGTCTGCACACCACAACAAAGAGTAACCCTTGCCTCAGAGAAAGCCCATGTGCAACAATGAAGAGCCAACACAGCCAAAAATAAATAAAAAACCAAAGAGAAAAGCCCAAGTATTAAAAGATGCTCCTCTGCACTTATTCCCTAAGAAATTCCAAGCACTTTAGGAACTCTGTGCCAGAAACAGGCAGGAAGACCAAATATATATTTCTTATTTAAATCACAATATCACAATGGGGAAAAGGAAAAAGACTCATTTGCTTAAGACCCTGGAGGAGATGAGAGAGAATGACTCCAGGGCCCAGGGGGAGAGGAAAGGAGGGGTGAGGACCACACGGGGAAGGTCTCTGGATGTTTATCCACAGCCTCTCCTGTTGGGCTGCCTCCCCTGAGGCCCCGGCTCCAGTCTTGCTCCTCCAACAACTTTCTGGATCCCAGTGACCCCTCCCTTCCTCCCCCTTCAGGCCTGGCAGGTAGTGGTGCCCATGACAGCCAGCCCGGCAGCTTCTGCCTGCCTGGTGAGTCCCAGTAGCCTGTCCATCCCTGTGGGAGCAGCCCGCACACTGCCTCATTCTGTGTCCCCCTGGGAGGGCGCCATCTCTTTCGTAGAACTGGGCAGAAGAACCGCGTGATGAGGAAGGTGGGGGCGCACACAGCAGGGTCGGCAAGCTCACCTGGACCCGGGAGCGGTTTTATGGGGTCACAGCCACATCCGTCCACCCTCCTGTTGTCTGTGCTGCCAGAGTAGAGTTGAGGGAACACAGCGGAGACCAAACGGCCAGAGAAGCCTCACACACTGACCATGTGTCCTTCCAGAGAGAACATGTGTGACTCTAGCATGGAAGAAAGAACATGCGTGAACTGCGGGTTGGAGACCAGTTGAGCTCTGAGTCTGCTGATGAACTGGATGAGCCTCGGCTGTAGGACAGTAATAATAACGCGGCCCGCAGAGCTGTGGTAGGAGCTGCAGCTGTAATGTGTCTCTGTTTCCAAGGGTTGCTGTCCTTTGAGGACGTGGCTCTGTACTTCACCAGGCAAGAGTGGGACACGTTGGACTGGACTCAGAAGGCCCTCTACAGGGACGTGATGCTGGACAACTGCAGACACGTCATCTTCTTGGGTACTGAGCCAGCTTGAAGGTTAGGGGAATGGGTTTAGGGAGGGCTCATGAGTGTACATGGTATTTATTACAAGTGTGATAAAAATGATATGAAGCAAATATGTCCTACTCAAGAATTGATTCATCTGTGTGGTGTATTTGTGAACGTTCTTTAATATTGTTCTATTCTACGCTTGCCTGTATGTTGGCAATATTTCACAATAAACTGGTCCATGTGTTTTGGCGGAATATCACAGTTCAAAAGTATATAAATAGGGACTTCCCTGGTGGTCCAGCAGTTATGTCTTCACCTTCTAATGCAGGGGTTGTGGGTTCGATCTCTGGTCAGGGCACTGAGATACCACATTTCTAAAGAAGTAAATAAATCCCATGGAGAACATCGATAACTAAAAAAAAAAAAAAAAAAGGACTCACTTTCATTTAAAAAAATATTTTGAACCTACTTATAAAACAGAGACTCACAGACATGAAACAAACTTATGGTTACTGGCAGAGAGGGATAGTTAGGGAGTTTGGGAAGGTCATGTACACACTGTTATATTTAAAATGAATAACCAACAAGGACCTATTGTATAGCACATGGAACTCTCTCTGTTCAATGGTGTGTGGCAGCCTGGATGGGAGGGGAGTTTGGGGGAGAATGGGTACATGTATACGCATGGTTGAGTCCCTTCACTATTCATCTGAAACTATCACATCGTTAATCAGCGATACCCCAATACAAAATAAAAAGTTCAAAAGAAAAAAAAAAAAAACTTTGGTCCAAAAGTGGAGGCCCCCGAAGAGTGACAAGGGCAGAACTCTGACAGGTCACCTTCGCTCTTGCTGAAAGTGTGTTCTGGGGAGAGGGAGGTGCTCCTGACTCAGACCCTCCTCCTTCAGGGCAACAGGCTCTCAAAGGGCACCCTGAGACTAGTTGAATTTAGTCTGCCTTGGGTGTGATGCCAAAAGGCAATACAATCCATGATTACTGAAAAACTCCAAAGAACATAGTTTTTGAAAGAGAGAGAAAGAGAAGGAGGGAAAGAGAGAAGGGAATAAAACGACTCATGAAGCAGCAGGTCAAAATGATGGCACTTTATTTCTGTGGATTCTTTGGTGTCGGACGAGGTGTGAGCTCTGTCTGAAGCTGTCTCCACAGACCAGACATCTGTAAGGTTTCTCTCCGGTGTGAGTTCTCTGGTGTTTAACGAGGGTCGCGCTCTGACTGAAGCGCCTCCCGCACACAGAACACCCGTAGGGCCTCTCCCCGGTGTGGATCTTCTGGTGTTTGGAGAGGTCGGAGCAGCGTTTGAAGCTCTTGTTGCACTCCTCACACGTGTAGGGTCGCTCCCCCTCGTGTGTCCTCTGGTGTCTAAAACGAGCGGAGGTGCGGCAGGTCTCCCCGCACTCCTTACACGTGCAGCGCTTCTCCCTCAGGTGGGTTCTCTGATGCCGGCTGAGGTGTGAGCTCTGTCGGAAGCTGTCCCCACACTTGGGACAGGTGTAGGGCTTCTCTCCAGTGTGTGTCCGCTGGTGTTTAACGAGGGTCGCGCTCTGACTGAAGCGCCTCCCACACACAGGACACCCGTAGGGCCTCTCCCCGGTGTGGATTCGATGGTGTTTAAGGAGGTCGGAACGCTGTTTGAAGCTCTTTTCACAGGTGTCACATGTGTAAGGCCTTTCCTCATGGAACCACCTCTGAGTCTCAAATAGGCCCGAATGATGGCGATTTTCCTCACTGTGGAGAGATTCGTGAGGTTTCACCATATCTAACCTGTGCTGGCAGTTGTTCCCATATTCATCCGCAGTGATGGGTCTCCCTGCTGTTGGGATGTACTGATCAGGAACAAAGTCTGAACTCTCGGCACTGGTTCTGAATTCATTGTTTTTGACATCTTCTTCGCTGGGACTGTTCCTGAGATCTGAGATGTGGGTGACTCCCTGATCTGCAGGAGAGTTTTCACGTTTCGGCGATGAGGGGTCTCCCAAGGGCTTCTCTCTCCCGTCCTGCTGGGCGTCACCACACTCAGAAGATAGGGGAGCCTTCTCCTGAAATCCTTGTAGCTGCCCTTGAAGCTCCACTTCTAGAATTTCTTGCTTTGGAATCAACTCTTTGTTCTCAATTCTGGTTTCTGAACCTGAAATATTAAAATACGAGTTGCTGACATTTCATCCCCTGGCAGGAGTGATTAAGAAAGTACTAGAGGAGGAACAACCCCTCACCCCCAAAGCCCTTTTCATGTTCTCTATGAAACCACTCCTGAAGTTAAATTATTTTAACTAACCTGTCAAATGTGCTTACCTATACGAGTCCTGTTTCTTTCCTTTTATACTTGTGCCTGCACCCACCAACCCATCTCTCTTCCCCTAACCCCACTTCATAAGAACACAGGGAGAGACAGACAAGAATGATTGGCATAATACTCTGTGTAATGGTGAAAAACTAGAAGGCTTAACACCTGTTGACAGAATGGATAAGTGAATATTAGGATGAAATATATACAGATGTTAAAAGGAATAAACTACAGCTACATGTATCAACATGGATAAAATTCCCAAAAATGTGATGTGGAGAAAAAAGGCAAGGTGCAAAAGAACCATACAGTAATACAATGTATATATACCATAAAAACATGTCAAAATACTATATATGTTTACATGTTTATATATATTTATATATAGTACATACTCTCTGTGGCTACATGTATATGTAGAATGAATATAAAACAAGCATAGAAATGGTAAATCAGGATATTGGTCACTTCTGGAGAAGGAGTGAGGGGATAGCTTTCGAGGGGGGTACACAGAGCTTCACCTGCTGCTATGGCTGTAATATATGCACCATATGAAAAGCTGACTCTATCACCTGACAACATAGAACAGAAAGGTCTTGCTTCAGTCACAAAAGGGGCTTGAAGGCTCTCAATCTCTGTGAATGGCAGCCTGGCTCAGGGATTTTCCGAAGCGAGCCCTCCACCAGTCACACCCAGCTGGAGACAGGCGGAGCCCAGCACTTACTTGGTGAGACTGAGTTCCCATGACCCTTTGGTGCACTCTCCCTGAAGAAGTGCTTCTGTGCTGGCCCCAGACGCTCCCACTCCTCCCAGGTTAGAGACACGGCCACGTCCTGGACTGCCACCAACCCCTGTAACAACATGAGACCTCCCCTCAGCACCTGCCATCCCAGCATGGTGTCACCAGCAGTGCCGGCATGAGGCTGGATTCAGAGGAGTTCACAGGCCCTGAGAAACCAAGTAATGACTGAGGGAGTCTTTATCAGTGAGCCTTGTACTGATGTGGGAGTTGCAAAGTGACCAAAGACAGAAGCGGGCATTCTCCTGCAACCCTGAAAAGCCTTTCTGTGGACTGTCTACACTCATTTGAGGGAAGAGCAAAATACTCCTTTGAGTTATATTGCTGTGATTTATCGGGCTTCCCAGGTGACGCTAGTGGTAAAGAATCTGCCTGCCAATGAAGGAGATGCAATAGACGTGGGTTTGATTCCCGGACTGGGAAGATCCCCTGGAGAAGGAAGTTGTAACCCACAAGTATTCTTGCCTGAGAAATCCCATGGCCAAGAGGAGCCTGGTGGGCTACAGTCCATGGGGTCTCAAAGAGTCAGACACAACTGAGCACACATACACGCACTCTGATTTATCAAAACAGAAACCTGATATGGATCAAAATACACAGGTTAACCGAAGTCCCCAGTTCCAATGCTGGCTCTCAGACACTGTTTCCTCTTGTGTGACATGGATACAAAGATCTATCTTCAGAGGAAGGTACCTCACCAACAGGAGTAATTATTTGTTTTCCCTGAGCCTCTCTCTCCTCTCCTTGTAAAGGAAAACCACCTTCCTGTGTGTCTCCTCTGCTCTCAGTACTCTGAATATTCACTACAACAATATCACGTCTGACACCAAATGTGTGCATTTCCACAGGTCAAGCAGTTATGTGGCACCAGCTGGTGGGCTTCCTACAGTTTAACAACTCTGACCCCACTGACCTGGCGGTGGTGTGAGATCCCACAGGTTAAGAGCTGTCTTACAAGACTGCTTCCCTCCTCCATACATCAATTCCAAGTCCACGCCATCACCTATGTACCTGCTTTTGACCAACCAGCTATAGATTGGAGGTTTCCAAGATTCTTCTTTGAGTTCAATTAATTTGCTAGTGGCTCCAGAATGCAAGACAATAGTTTACGTACTAGATTAGATTACCAGTTTATTATAAAAGAATATATGTCAGCAACAGTCAGATGGAAGAGATGCATTGGGCAAGGTCTGAGGGGGGGGGTTCCTAAGCTCAGGAGCTTCTCTCCCCTTGGAGCTGGGATGGAGGCAGGGCTGTGTTACCCTCCCACTTAAGTAGATGAGCTTACCAACTGGGAATCTCTCTGAACCCCATACTCTTGTGATTTTATGAAGGCTTCATCGTGTAGGCAGGATCAATTATTAACTCCATTTCCGGCCTCTCTTCCTGTTCTGCAGTATCATTATCAATTGAGGGAGGAGGGAGAAAGTCATTCAAACCGTTAAAAAGTAAAAGGATGCTCACATTCAAAGTAGTGGGGAACTCTGTTCTTATACATCGTTTAAGGACACTTTCCACCTTGACATCTTTCTTTCCCAAACAATCTAGGTTACACACGAGCGTGTTTTACACTGAGTAAACAATACTTCTGTGCCGGTTTTGTGCGAAAAGTCTACAACTCAAGGACCTCTTCCTGGACGGATTTATTTGTCACAGCTTCCTACAAAGGAAAGGCTGTTTCTTTCATGCACATCCTAAAGTTCACGCAAAATGTAATAAGGAAGTAAAGAACTTCTGAAACCCTTAGCATCCCTCACACCTCCATCACCACTCCCAGACACTTTTACCTCTCACCTGGCGTGAGGTCCCAGCAGGCTCTCTCTGAAGAGACCGCACCAAGACGGCCGCCTCGTCCCCGCTCTGCGGGCAGTGCTTCCGCACCCAGGCCTGGAGCTCCCGGGGCAGGATGGTCAGGAACTGCTCCAGCACCAGCAGCTCCAGGATCTGCTCTTTTGAGTGCACCTCGGGCCTCAGCCATCGACAACAAAGTTCCCTGAGCCGGCTCAGCGCCTCTTCGGGTCCGGCCACCTCCTGATAACGGAACTGCCTAAAATGACATCGGGAAGTTTCGGGATCCGGATAGTCCCCGGGCCGGTCGGAATCCCCACTTCCGGGGGAGTCTTCCTCCACTTTCACTGTCCGAAGTCCATCACCTAGGACCAGAGGGGCGACCCTGCTTTGACTTGCGGTCCAGCTCCAACTCATCCTTCTCCCGCTCGTGCGCACTTTCCCGGAGTTCCACCTTCAGCTGAGGTGACAGCAAACCCAGCAAAAAGCCGCAGAACACATCCGATCTCCCCAAAGAAGCGGCTGCCGACTGTCGGGTCCTAAAAGGATCCCACCTCCTCGGGCCCCCTCCCAGACTCCTCCTACCCAGAAACCGCTCCCCTACCTAGAAGCTGTCAAATCCCGCGACAAAATATTACTAACAGCCCGAGTCGGAAGTGCGTCACCGGCTCCCTGCGGTGCCCTCCCCTCGGGGCATTTCTGGGGCCTCTCTAGGCTCCTCGGAGGAGTGACTTGCGTCTCTGTGGTTTGTTATCAGTACCTTTTCCAGAGGTACTCTTGGCTCACACGGTAAAGAATCCGCCTGCAATGCGGGAGACCTGGGTTCAGTCCCTGGGTTGGGAAGATCTCCTGGAGAAGGGAACGGCTACCGAGCCCAGTATTCTGACCTGGAGAATTCCATGGACAGAGGAGCCTGGCCGACTACCGTCCATGGGGTCGCAAAGAGTAGGACACGAAGAGTCGTATACGACTGAGCGACTTTCACTTTCACCGTGTAGTGTGGCACTTACAGTCCTTAAGTGTGCAGAACTAAAGGACATTCTTCCTTTAAAAATAAATGTCATCCCTTTTGAATTCTTGAAAATCTTTCATCTTTAGATTAAGTATGAGAAGGAATCTTGTCATTGTTTCAAAGAGAAAAAAAGAAACAAAAGAAAAATATCAAACCTGTTTCACTTGCATTCCCTTGTATGCAATGCATAATCAAAATTTTGCAAAAAATCATTCAAAAGCAATCACATGCCTTAGCTTTGTAGCAACTTTCTTCTCAAAGTTGGCTCATTACCATGTTAAACATTTATACTAAGTTTGAGAATATATTTGTCAAATTATATGTCTTATGTTTTAAAAGTATGTTTCATATGATCGTAAAATAAATTTAAAATATAATTGTATATGAAAACTTGTATAGGTGATAAAAATATGTACCATTCAATTGTTTCTATGTCAATAAACATCACTTTGAGAATAACCAAAAGAAAGAATGTCATTCTTAACAAATTATCTGTGAAGAAAATTGTATAAATTTGGTTTTAGGGAAAGTTAAAAGTTCCAGTTGTACAATAAAGTGGTCACTGATCCATCGCCTACACTTAGGCAAGAAAGGTTTGTAGAGTGTCTTCCACATGTGAAGGCATCATAGTTGACACTATAGATGCAACACTGGGAAGATATATTCCCTGTCCTCAAGTTGCTCACAGTCTCCTAATGGAGACAGACACTTAAATTACAGGACATGTGGTAAATGCAATACTTTGAGGTGTATGCAGCATCTGTTTGGATAAACAGAGATGTAAATAATCAACCATGCCTGATGGGGAGTGTACGGTAAAAGGCTTCACAGAAGAGATTAAATTTAAAAAGTCCATGTGAAAAAAAAAGAAAAAGTTCATGTGGACTGAAGACATATTTTAATTAAAAGATGGGTTAAATATATAGGCATTAGTCAGACACAACTAAAGCAACTTAGCACATACATACTTTAGTTTAAAATTTACATTAAATCATTGGCATTATTTAAGAAATGAGGAATTATCTGAGCTACATATGTGTGTGTTCGTGCTCAGCTGTGTCTGACTCTTTGTGATCCCAAGGACTGTAGTCTGCCAGACTCCTCTGTCCATGGGATTTTCCAGGCAAGAATACTGGACTGGGTTGCCATTTCCTTCTCTAGGGGATCTTCCCAACCCAGGGATCGAACCAGCGTCTGCTGCTTGGCAGGCAAGTTCTTTACCACTGAGCCACCAGGGAAGCTCTATGTAAGTTACACTAAGGGAAATTCATTTAAAAACCATTTGTTTAAGTACAATTAATGCCCTGATTCATGAATGCAAATTCCCAAGCAGGGTCAAGATTTCATACAACATATTCATGGACTAAAGTTTAAATTATATATTTCCAAAGTTTGTGCAAAAGCACAGGTAGTCAATTTCTACTTTGGGTTCTAGCAGTTGAAGTGACTGTACTAGTCTGTTGTGATCTGTTTTGACTGGACATTAATAGGACATGAAACAGGCAAGGGCAGATTTTTCAGGATTATTTTTTATGTTGAACATGAAAGTGTTAGTCGCTCAGTCCATGTAAATATAATCAAATATCTTATATAATGCACATATACGCATATATACTACACCAGTGTGCGTGCTAAGTCACTTCAGTCCTGTCTGACTCTGTGACCCTATGGACTGTAGCCTGACAGGTTCCTCCATCCATAGAATTCTCCAGGCAAGAATACTGGAATGGGTTGCCAGTTTCTTCTCCAGGGGATCTTCCCCACCCAGGGATTGAACTCGGGTCTCCTGCATTGCAGGAAGATTCCTTACTGTCTGAACCACTAAGGAAGCCCAATTTTTATGTTAAAAATCACTTAAAGAGAAACAAATTCACTACTCTCAAGGCTCATCTTTGTCATTTTACAAATCTGGAGCAACATGTGATAATTTAATGAGATAACTTGTCAAATGTTTACATCTCATCTCCCTAGTCGGTTTGAAAGTCTCTGGAGGACAGAAACTTTGCACAAGTCTACTTCTTCATCTGTGTGGGAATGCTATCATGATCTGGCAGGAAGTCAAAAGTTCTTTTCCTAGTATTGCAGGACAAGGCTTTGACTAGGATTAGGTTATCAAGGATGGCAAGGGAATTAGGACAGAATGCAAATTCACAAATAAAACTCTATGGTACAGGCAAATCTAGCTCCAGAAAATATCCATCTATGTAACTAGTAATGGAATCCAGAAGAGAATATTACATACTATGAAGACAGTACAAGCATTTTTCATCTTCTCCCAGTGAGAGGAGATGTAGTAATAGGTCTTCTTTCCTGCTGATTACCAGTTTGGCCCCACTAGTTCCAGTGTCTGGGTTGTATGACTGGATTCTGATCATGATTAAGTGATTTGCTTAGCTCTTTTCTCCCTTTCTCCTGTAATGTAACTTTTGTCTTCACTTGCAGAACATCAAATGCTTTCATCTGTTCCCACCGATATCACTGAATGATATATTTTTGTGTTCCCAATGCCTTTTCTGGTGCTTTTTTCATTGAAGTTAACTGAAGAAGTGTCTCAGTGCAATTAAGTGCAAGTAAGTAAAGTGAGAAAAGGAAAACAAAGTAGGAATAAGATAGAGCCAGGGATAGGCCGGGATTAGAATTTACCCACTGTACACTCCTGTGTACTGACAAAAGATAGCCCATAGTTCTGCTCTGAGAAAACTCAGCAGCCAATTCAAGAAGAAAACAAGATCAGTTACATGAGCAAACTATTATAATGGCTTAGGAGAAATCGAGCTATTCTTAGTATCAAGAGGGTAGAGAAATTTATAGTCATAAGGGTCGCAAAGAGTCGGACAGGACTGAAGCAACTTAGTACTCAAGCACGCCTCCACCCTATATAAGATGCTTTAAAACAATATACCTCTGACCCTCATTCCACGTTTTGGTTTGAGTGCTTCCGGTTTGCTAACTTTTTAGTGTGTGCACAGTAAGCTTTCACTAATTACTACTTCAGTGATTCAGTGGTTTCACGTCTTTTTTTTTTTTTTTTTGGCCTGAACTTTTGACGATTCTAAATATAAAAAGTAAAACCATAAAAATACTACAATGCACAAACCGCAGTGTCAATTTAAGCCTCTCCAGCTATTAGTCTCTTAGGCGATAGTAGGAATTTTTTGCATTTCTTCATTCATAAGGTAGACCACGGGACGAGCAAGGCATTCTCAAAATCCCTGATTTGAGTGAAAATTCACAAACGTACTATAAAAATATAACTCCTGGGAGTATCGAAGGATTTGCTGTTGTTCAGTCGCTTAAGTCGTAGCCGGTTCTTTGCGACCCCAGGGACTGCAGCAAGTCAGGTTTCCTTGTCCTTCACGTCTCTCGGAGTTTGCTCAAACTCACGTCCGTTGAGTCGGTGATGCCATCCAACCATCTCGTCCTCTGTCGTCCCCTTCTCCTCCTGCCTTCAGGAGGATATATTAACTCAGAGTGGAGTCGGTGAGCATCATTCACTTCGTGTCTTGTAAGACAGAGACTGTTGTCCTGTCTGTCGAGTAGCTTCGCAAATGGATACAAAATGAGACTACTAAAGTAATGGGGCCCCCTCGGCTAGAGAAGCCCTGAAAATACCACTTCATCCACTTCTCAAGAACGCGAACCTTCCGCCTTCTCTCTTCGCAGCCAGGTGGCGAGTCTCTCTCTACACACTCATGCCTCCACTGGGGCCTCTGAGGAAACGACTCTGCTTTCCCGCACCGTGAGACTAAGGCTGCGAAGAGAGCCTCTGCCCTAATTGGCTGGAGGGAGTGGCCCGCGCGGTGCTTCTTGGGAGTTGTAGTCCCCCGAGCCGCTGTGGGCTTCGGTCTGACGTTGGATGTTTCCTCCGGGTGAGCTGACCGCTGCGGCGAAGAGGTGGGTGTGTCTGGAGACGGGGTGAGGGGAGTGGCGAGTGGATTCGGGTGTAGAAACCGAAGGGTCCATTAAAGAGAAGTGAAGGTTGCCGGCTCGCACAAAGGTACAGACCTATTTCAAACTGCGGCGAAGAGCGCCGGGGGTGAGGGAGCGCAAGTTCCACGGCCAGACACTAGCAACTGTGGCCAAGCAAGCGCTCTGGACACCTAAGTTCCCGCCTCTGCCCCCACCCCAAGGAAAGGGGCGGACTCGGACTGTTTAAACGGCTCTGGCATTGAGTGGGGGGCAGAGAGTGGCAGTCTTCCACCCGGCTCTAGCGTTGAAGTATCTGCGTGTGGGTGGGCGGGGAACGGCTGTGTTGCTGGAGGTTGGACTGGGATTCATCTCCCAGCCGATTGGCCCACAGCCCTTCCGGGGGCGGGTCTTAGGGCGGAGCCTGGGGCGGGCACTTTCCTCCTGTGGCGAGGCAAGGACCTCCGGGATTCCTAGAGAGGACTCGGAAGTGCTCTCGTGGGGGGCGGGGGTGGGATTTCTGGCTCTACCCGGCTGGTCTGGAGCGCTTGGACGCGCTTACTTCCGGCGAGGAAGTGCTGCGAAGTGTCGGCTTCGGCTTTTATCTCCGTTTGTAAGAAGAAACCCGTCTTTCCCCACCTTTGGCTGCGGGAGCTTGGTCTTCCAGGAGAGCTCCCAGGGACGGGGGCCTTGAGCAAAAGGAATGGCCTTTGTGTCCAGACGAGGGTCCTGTCCCTAACCTTGACCGGGCTGGTTTCCGTGGCTCGGGGTCAGGGGCGATGGTGCGCAATCCAGGTGCAAAATCTGTATCTAAAACCCTGGTTCTCTTCGGGACCCATGAAATCTCCCGTTGGTCAGTCAAGCTCTTATGGCTTGAGCGACAAGACCAACTTTGACCACTGTAACATTTTTGACCTCTGTTCCGACTTAAAGTTTGGCTTGTGGTAGAGAAGGAGCGGCTGCGTCTGGACTAGTTAGTAAGTCGTCCTACTATTTATATGAAATTCAAGGTTCTTCACCACTAAAATTGTATTTGATGAGGCCATAGGTCAGATTTTTATTGATCTCTCTCCTTTACACTTTTTAAATGTTAGAAATATTCTGTCTGGATCATTTTGTGGGTGGAGTGATGGCTGTTTTGTAATACACTTTGTAAAGTCAGTTACTCTGCTGCATGGTCATCTTTAGGATAGATGACCTCTTTGTCATCTCTTTGATAATAACGATTTCCAATATATCAGTAGGTTGCACAGTAATGAAAGTGTCCTTGAGAAGATCTCAGAGAGCAGAGAAACGGATTCGATCAGTGTAACCCAGCTTACGTGGAGCGAGATCCCGCTGAGTTGGAATGATAATGACAGGATCTGGGGAAGTTATAGACCTAGACCCTCCCTCGGAGACTTCACCAGAGCAAGAAGACCTTCTGATAGTGAAGGTAGAAGAAGAAGATTGCACCTGGATGCAGGAGTACAGTCCGCCGGTGTTCGAGACTTTTTACCAGCGCTTCAAGCACTTCCAGTACCACGAGGCGTCCGGCCCCCGGGAGGCTCTCAGCCAACTCCGAGTGCTCTGCTGTGAGTGGCTGCGGCCGGAGCTACACACCAAGGAGCAGATTCTGGAGCTGCTGGTGCTCGAGCAGTTCCTGACCATCCTGCCTGAAGAGTTCCAGACCTGGGTGAGAGAGCATCACCCTGAAAGTGGAGAGGAGGCTGTGGCCGTGGTAGAGAATATACAAAGAGAACTAGAGGAACGTCAGCAACAGGTGAGTGAAAGAGAAGGCCTTAGAACAATGAGGAAGAAAAGGAAGAGAGTTAAGGAGCAGCTGAGCAGGGGTGAGGTCTTGAGCGCCCTGGTGCTTCATTCATATTCTTTTGTTCTCCTGGGATTAGGTCCACTGTGGAGATTTCCTGCCACTTCAGCAAAGAGAAGCAGTGTCCATGTGTTAATCTGGAGAAGAGAGTCTGCGATTTTGTTTGTTTTAAATTACCCTGTTTGTTTTTTGAGTGACATGATACAAAATTCAAAAAGTGCATAAGGTTGTAATGAAAAGTAAGTGCCCCTCCCACCCCTAATTCCCCAGCTGCCTGAGTTCTCATCAGAGGCAGCCATTGTCCCATGATACTTGTCTGTCCTTACAGAGGTACACTGTATTCTGTATTAGTGTCTATGTGTATGATGTTTTAAAAAAAACACAAATGTTTGTTGCATCACCTTGCACTTCTGCCTCTTGCTTTTTTTTCTTTTTTAAATGTATTTCCTGCTCTTTAAAAATTTTTTTATTTGGCTGTGTGGGGTCTTAATCCCGTGTTGAGCACACGGGATCTTTTAGTTGTGGTGTGTGGACTCTCTAGTTGTATGGTGTGGGCTCCAGATAGTGTGGGTTTAAAAAGTTGTGCCCCATCTTAGTTGCTCCTTGGCATGTGGGATCTTAGTTCCCAGACCAGGGATCGAACCCATGTCCCTTGCATTGCACGACATTCTTTAACCACTGGACCACAGGGAAGTTCCAGCTTTTTTTCTTATAGTGTATCCTGGCTTGTTCTATGTCAGTGCATAGAGTGCTGCCTCACTCTTTGAAACTGCATTGTGTTCCATTGTATGGATGTACAATAATTTAAGGCTATTTAAGTTGTTCCTTTTGATTGTCTCTGAATCTTTAAGAAACTTTGCTGCCACGAATATCCTTTCCATTCATCATTAGTTGTAGAATCAAAACTGAGAAGTCAGTTGTTGGCACAGAGCCCATACGCATTTGTAGTTTGGATAGCTGTTGACAGCTTGCCGTCTGCAGAGGTTATACCAATTTATATCCCCGACAGCCATGTATCAGAGAAGTTTTTTGCTCAAAGCCTGGTATCACAGTGTTATCCAACTTTGAGATTGTTGCCAGTCTGAAAGACGCAGTGTTCCGTTTCTTTGCAAGTTTAACATGCATTTTTTTCTTACTATGAGTGAGCTTGATCACTGTACATTTTTTAAAAGGCTGTGCATATACCCTTTTCTGTGAACGCTCTGTTTATATTCACCTATTAGAAAAAGTAAGCACTGGGTCTGCCATCTGATTTGCAAGAGTCATTTCCTTCTTTTGTTGTTTGTCTTTGCTTATGGAGATTTTTTTGCTTTGCTGGTTTTTCTTTTTCCTTTTTATGCAGTCAGTTTAAATCTTAATTTATGATTTCCGGGTTTTGTACCATAGTTAGAAAGGCTGTCTCCACTACAGTATTATAAGAAACCTTTCTCATTGTTTCTTCTCCATTGTGTGTTTATTATTGTTTTTGTTTGACCCTTTGAAATGATTGATCTGTCTGGAATTCGTTTTGCAGTGAGGTGTTTGCGGTGTTTATAGCTCAGTTTTTTTCCCATATGTCTATCCAGTTGTCTCAGCAGTCCCTTTTTTTCCTTGTCTGATTAAAATGTCATCTTTATTAAATACCAAATTTTTCCATGTATTTGGGTCCATTTCTGTTCTTTTTATTCTATTTTATTGTCTAACTGTCTGTTCACATATCAGTATTTTAATTATTTGAGCTCCACAAAGTGTTTTGGTATTCAATAGGTCTGCCTTTCACCCTTCCAAATTTTTTTTCCCAATATTTTCTTTTTTCATGTGAACTTTAGAATACTTACCTTCTACCACCCCAAAAATCCTGTTGATATTTGTGTTGGGATGGCCTGAAATCAGATGTTCATTTAAGGGAGGATCCGTATCTTTTCATTGTTCTTCTTCTCATCCTTTGTCCTTTCTTACCCTTTCTTTCTCATTTATCACCTGACTTTCTTCTTCCCTCCTGTTGGTAGGCCCACATTCTCTGAAACTTTAATTTTTGTTTTTTGATAGCAAAGAAACAAAAATTACGGGATCCTAGGTCTATGAGAGTTTGAAGCTAGTTAGAGAAGCTGCCTCATTCTTCATAGCTATTGCCGTTCATTGTACGGGACCAGTCTCATTCTTCTTCTCTTATGGGTCAGGGTGTTCCAGAACCTTCAGGTGTCAGTGTTCAGAGCATCCTCAGACTCTTAAGATCGTGGGTTGGCTCACCCCACGAGGCAAGGGGGCAGCAAAGGGGGCTACAGCAGACCCTCCGCCAGACCCTACAGCTGGGCTGAATGTTTGTCTTGCAGACAGGAGTGTTTGAATCTTTTTATTGCTTCTGCTAGGACAGGAAGTAAAGATTCCTGGTGCCATTTGGTTATTCCTTTGGTGCCTGAAATGGTAGAGTCCGCCTGCAATGCAGGAAACCTGGGTTCAATCCCTGGGTTGGGAAGATTCCCTGGAGAAGGGAATGGCTACCCACTCCAGTATTCTTGCCTGGAGAATGGCATGGACAGAGGATCCTGGTAGGCTACAGTCCATGGGGTCTTTTAAGAGTCAGACAAGACTAAGTAACACTAACACTTAATAAAACTGACTTGCAGACAGACTTTACCCTACTCTTTTATAGTAGTAAATATTCAAAATCCTAGTTTAAAGCAAAAAGCATTTTTATTTATTTTAAAAATACTTATTTATTTGGCTGTGCTGGGTCTTAGCTGTGGCGCGTGAGATCTTTAATTGCGGCATGTGGGGTCTAGTTCCCTGGCCAGGGCTCAAACCCGGTCCCTGCATGCTGGGAGTGCAGAATTGTAACCACTGGACCACCAGCGAAGTGCCCCCAGAGCGTTTTAAAATGGAGGGTTTACAGCAGGTATTACACATCCTGTCTTTGCGACATGCACCCCATCTGTGAAAGGAACACTCAGATCATTTCTTGGTGGGGATCAGTCGGGGATTTGAGGCCCAGAGGTGCGGGTTTTCCTAAGGGCCTACTCAGCTCACTGTGTCTGCCTTTCTCCCTCCCTGCCCTCTGTATCCCCAGCGTTGTTCCTCATCTTTATCTCTAGGTAGTTCTTGTCTCTGGCAAGCCTTTTCCCAGGCTGTATCCTCTGTCCCTCCTCCTGAGTTTCTCTGTCCTCTTCTCAGGGGACCTCTGGGGCTGCTTCGCTTCTCTGGGGCCCAGGTGCCCTTTGACCTACTTGACATTTTCTTCACTTGTCCTGAGCAAGTCTGTAAGGAGACACGCACTTCCATGCAGAGTCATATCTGCCACAACTGCGTTGCAGCTGCCTCTTTTTTTTTCCTTTCTTGTTTTTTTAAACTCTGCTTGTCCTCTCTGTCTTGGAGCAGCTTGGTTTTGTTTTTTTTTTTTTTTTTTAATTTTCTGACTTTGCAGCATGTAGGATTTTAGTTCCCTGACCAGAGGGCGAACCCTCACTCCCTGCATCGGAAGTGCAGAGTCTTAACCACTGGACCCCCAGGGAAGTCCCCAGCCATCTCTTAATGTGATTCTTGTGCTGTGTTTTGTCAGGGCCAGGAGGGTTAAAATTGAAAGTGCTTTGAAACATAAGGGAGGGTGAGACATGGGGAGAGCAATTCTATCTCAAAACAGGATCTGATTATCTGCTTCGATGCCACTGAGCTAGTACTTTCCAGAAGAGGCAGATTGTAAAGAGACTGGCTATGGATATCCTAAGGTTGTGTAAGAGCAGAAAGATAGAGATAGATAGTCATGCACTAGCTTCAGTCTTGGCATTGGTCTGTCCTACTTGAACCTGGTCTTCTGGGTGTCTGAGTGTGACTTCTTGAGTTCTGTATTGATCTTTCCAAGCTCATTTCTCATTTTTTCCCCACTTGACTAAACTTGGCCCACTCTGGCTTTCTGCCTGAGTGTCTTTGAGTATGTCACTCTGTCTGCCTGGGTCGCTCCTCACTTTACTCCTGGCTGAGTTCTTTCATCTTCCAGGTGTTGACTTCAGTGACCCGTCCTCAGAAAAGCCTTCGTTGGCCACCCAGTCTAACACTGGTCTCATCTCTTCTGCCTCATGGCATCCCATTCTTCTCCTTTCTTACATGTAACATAGTTTATAATTGTGTATTTATTTGTGTGTTGGTGTATTTAATGCAAGTCGTCTTCAACATAGACATGTTTATTCAGCCACTGTGTAATTAGTCCTGGATGGTTGTAGACACACAGGTAATACTTGGGCAAGGAATGAATGAAAGAATAATGTGAACTTGCTGGACTCTTTCTTCAGTTCAATTCAGTTCAGTCTCTCAGTCGTGTCCGACTCTTTGCGACCCCATAGACTGCAGCACGCCAGGCTTCCCTGTCCATCACCAACTCTCGGAGTTTACTCAAACTCATGTCCATTGAGTCAGTGATGCTGTCCAACCATCTCATCCTCTGTCGTCCCCTTCTCCTCCCGCCTTCAATCTTTCCCAGCATCAGGGTCTTTTAAAATGAATCAGTTCTTCCCATCAGGTGGCCAAAGTATTGGAGTTTCAGCTTCAACATCAGTCCTTCCAATGAATATTCAGGACTGATTTCCTTTAGGATGGATTGGTTGGATCTGCTTGCAGTCCAAGGGACTCTCAAGAGTCTTCTCCAACACCACAGTTCAAAAGCATCAATTCTTGGGCGTTCAGCTTTCTTTATATGTATGGATATAGCCACATCCATACACGACTACTGGGAAAACCACAGCCTTGACTAGACAGACCTTTGCTGGCAAAGTAATGTCTCTGCTTTTTAATATGCTGTTCTAAGTTCGTCATAACTTTTCTTCCAAAGAGTAAATGTCTTTTAATTTCATGACTGCTGTCACCATCTGCAGTGATTTTGGAGCCCCCAAAATTAAGTCTGTCACTGTTTCCACTGTTTCCCCATCTATTTTCCATGAAGTGATGGGACCAGATGCCATGATGTTGTTTTCTGAATGTTGAGCTTTAAGCCAACTTTTTCACTCTCCTCTTTTACTTTCATCAAGAGGCTCTTTAGTTCTTCACTTTCTGCCATAAGGGTGGTGTTATCTGCATATCTGACTCTTAGCCCTTCCTGTAACTTGCTGATTAATGTGGTTATGATTGGCAGATTGTGGCGTGTCCTGAAGGGCTTCCTCCGAAGAGCGTGCCACCTGGAGCCGGGCCCGAGTCCTTCAGTCACCAGCTCCTGCCTGTGGACCCCCAGGCCGAACATGAGCCACAGGGGCCTCATCTTCTGGAGGAAGACGGTTAGAATCTGGGCTTCCATGGGATGGGTGTGGGTGCCCTGGCCGTGTGGGTAAGCTGTTCTTGTAGTGAGAGACTTGGGTCTTGGCAGGCTCTTCACAGTTAGCATCATCTGGAGGTTGGGAAGGGTGGGGGCAGCGAATCAAGTCCTTGGTCAGCTTGGAGGCCGGCTAGGAGCTGTACTAACAACCGGTGCCACGCGAAACCTATATTGTGGATGAAGACAAGTTCTAAGTACAAGTACTGTTAAAAGATCTAGAAGTCTTTTATGAAAGTATCATTGTGGTTTTGCAACTCTCCTTCATTCATTTTGTTGTCCTAAGGCTCACGTCGACAAAGCCCTCCAGTTCCTAACTGCACTTCTGGCTGTTCAGTCATTCATGTGATACCTGATTTTAAGCTGTGTTTCACAAGGAGCTTTAGAGTAACTGACCTCTCTTTCTCTCCTTCAATCCCTGTCACCCTCACCTCACTGTTACTAACCTCTATGAGACACGTCAAGGAGGAAAAGTTTACACCTAGTATCTCATTTAGGAGGATATATGACCACAAGCCTGTCATCTCTAATTAGAGTCTCTTGCTATGGGGTATATTTTCTTTCTTTTTTTATTTGGCCAAGCCCTGCTGCCTGTGGGATCCTTGTACTCCAACCAGGGATCGAACCCATGGCCCCTGCATTGGAAACACAGAGTCTTAACCACTGGACCATCAGGGAAGTCCCTGGATTTATTTTAGAATTTAGAATTTTTAAGATTTAGTAAGATGATCTGATTTATACACCATCCGGATTAGAGGTGGGACCCCATATTTTGTTGTTGTTGTTGTTTAGTTGCTAAGTCGTGTCCAACTCTTGTGTTGCTGTCTTTTCTGCCCTGTTGGCCAGGCCCAGCCAGTTTGCTTATTCCGACAGAGAAGACTGGGTTGGGTGGTTGGTTTGACGCTCTGGGGCAGGCTGTACCCTCACGTCTTTGATGGCACCGCGGGCTAGTTTTCTGTCCCTGGGACTCATCTGGGCTTGAGAGGGCCAAGGTCATTTTCTTAAAAGCTGGAAACAGTGAGTTTCACAGGAACTTTAAAAAAATGAATGGACTTATTTAGGATGTAGTTATTCTAGTTATTCCAGTTATGTTGGAAAGTAGTCTATACTCATAATGACTGCTTCGGGATAGACTGTGTTCATCCCTTTCTTTCATGCCTTATTTTTTTTTTTATGCCTTATTTTGACTCTAGCCACACTGCGGGGTTCAGGTCCGTCTCTGTTTCCGGCTTTCATCTCTAACCATTGTCTCCTCTGTTTTGGGTCTTTGCTCATCTTTCTAGTCCTTGGACACAAGCAGGCTCCATATACTTATGTTAATACATCTCTAGGACCCGGGACACCATAGGAAGGTCTGAGTCGTCAGGTGAAGGGTTGATAGCACGTGGATCTGTCCAGGTCAGGGTGCACGAGGCAGGTCAGGATGCCCCATGAATCTCAGACAAAGGAGCAGTGGAGGTGACAACAGATTGTCAGATGGTCACCAGCATCTAGAGACCAGACCCTCCGGCGTTGCACGTGTGGGTCACTGTACTGCGAAGGCACCTTGATCCCACCTCGTTCCATCCCACCCCTCCTTCCAGAGTCACTTCCTGTGGAAAGGCTTTCCTGCTGCTCCCACCTCCTGCTGTCAACTCCACAGATGCCCCACCTCTGTTCCTGCCGGAACTCGGGTGAACCTTGAGGATAATGCTCTCTGCCCTATGCTGGCATCAGACAGTGAGGTTTTGAAAGGCAAGATTTGCTTTATCAGCCTGTTCTTATAACACACAGAGTAGACCTACTCGTAGACAAACTAGGACGCAAACTAGTCGGCTGTCTATAAACCAACCACGGTCAAGTTTTGAGGGAGAGTGTGGACTAAGGCCTTGCTAATGATCCAACTGTGGTCCCAAGAGCGGCAGTGCCAGCATCACCTTCGGACTTGTTAGAAATGCACAATACAGGGGCCACCCCAGTATTCCTGAGGCAGAATCTACCCTGTACCAAGACCCCCAGGTGATCTGTTTGCACCTTAAAACTCGAGAAGGCCTGGGCTCTCGGCGGTGCTTCAGCTTCATGAAAGATGTGGGCCTGTGGAGATGCTTCGAGGTGGCGAGATCTGACCTTGACAGGGCAGAGAGCATCCTTTCTAGGGGAATGGTCCCATCCCCGGTCAGCAGCGGGATCAGCCTGACCGCCTGATCACAGCAGGAAGCCTAGTGTTTTCAGGGGAAGGGTGAGCACGGGGTAGGCTTGGGGGCCCAGAGGAGAACGTCTTGACGGCCAAGCAAAAGAATGTGGCCTCAGCGCCACAGGGCACCATGGCGGTTTCTTGAGAAAAAGCAGAACATGATGGCATTTGGAACTAGGCAGAGATTCTCACCGACTCCTCTTTTTCTCCCCTCTCAGCGCTTCCTGCTCTCCAAGTTTCCTCACTTCCCCTGAAGGACAGCCCGGAGCTGACAGCCTCGCTCCTCTCCACCGGGTCCCAGGTGAGCCGGCGTCCCTGTGCCCATGTTGAGGGACCCTCGTTGGCTCGGACACTTAGCTGCCTTAAGCCTGATTCTGTATCAGAGTTCTATCTCTTTAACCAGAGACAGGGCTCGTCTGGGTTTGTGTTCACTGTCTTTTCCTGTTCCGCTCCCCCACCCTCCGTGAAGCACAGTCCCTCCCTTCTGAGCCTAGGGAATGGGGATTTAGTGGCGATCTCATGTTTCAGAAGTTGGTGAAAATTGAAGATGTGGCTGATGTGGCTGTGTCCTTCATCCTGGAAGAATGGGGACATTTGGACCAGTCCCAGAAGTCCCTCTATAGGGATGACCGGAAGGAGAATTATGGGAGTATGACTTCCATGGGTAAGAATGATTTTGTTTGCATGGTGTAGGACATCTTCATTTTGTTATCCATAAAGAGTATTTCTAGCATGTCTAGTGAAAGCATGCGTGTTATATTTATTTATTTAAAGTTTTTTATTGTATATTGGATATAGTTGGTTAACAGTGTTGTCTTAGTTTCAGGTGTACGGCACAGAGGTTGTTATACATGTATGCATGTAATTGCTATGACTGGTTATTTTGTTTTTCTGTGAGAGTAAATCAGCTTTCTTCGTCTCTCTCTCTCTCTCTCTCTTTTTTTTAATTCAACTTATTCTGATTATTTCCATCATAATAAGAGTATGATTGGAATAGAAAATGGCAACCCACTTCAGTATTCTTGCCTGGAGAATCCCCATGGACAGAGCAGCCTGGCAGGCTAGAGTCCACGGGGTCGCAGGGTTGGCCATGACTGAGTGACTAGGCACCGCACAGCATTTGCATGGATGGCTAATTCACTCCATTACTATTCTCAGACCACTGGTTCCGGCCTTACATTCACCTTGGCACCTGCATTTCACATGTCTCATCCCTTCTTGAATTTTGTACCCCAGATGAGATTTTTGAACCTATTTCTAAGCTAATGATCTTGGAAAGTAATATTTGGCTATGTTGCCTGGAGCAATTATAGAAAACCTCAGCACTATGGCAGATATTTTGAAGCTTATGGCTTGTAGCCTCTTTTGAATGAATTCTTTTGGAAGAGTCGCTGTCAGGCACGCTGGTGGACTTTAGATGGAATCCATCCACTATAAGCCCAAATTTCTTTTGAAAAGCGTTATCCCACAGTGTCCAAGTGTTTAGTGCACTCGCAGGCTTTTATTTAAAAAGGAACATTTTCTATTGCTCTTTCAGATTTTCTATTTCCTTTATTACTATTGATATATGTTTGTGTTTTCTTTGAGTTATTTGCACATGCCCTCTGCTTATTTGTCTATTGGGATCTTAGTGGTAGTCTCAAGCAATTGCTTATGTAGTAAAAATATTATATTTAATGCAAATTTCTTTCATTCTCTCCTTTTAAAACTAATTTCTTGGTCTAATTTGAGTCAGTATTGTTTTATCTTTTTCAATCACTTTATAGGTATTTAATGGGTTTCAGAGTTGCAGAACTTGGCACACTTCTTCTGCATATTATTCTCCAAGCTGTTTTGAATTCTTTTTTTTTTTTTTAGTTAATTTATTCATTGTTTGCCTGTGCTGGGTCTTCCTTGCTGCGTAGGCGTTTCTCTAGTTGCTGCTCTCCAGTTGTGGTGTGCGGGCTTATCACTGCAGTAGCTTCTCTTGTTGCAGAGCGCAGGCTCGGGGGCACAGGCTTAGTTGCCCCACGGCACGTGGGATCTTCCTGGACCAGGATCAAATACGGGATGCCAGACGGTGCCAGGGGCGTTTTATGTAATGTTTGAAAACAATTTTTCTCTTTATAAAAAATCTTTTTGGAAAGTTCTCAATGGACTATGATCTCTCTCTCTAGCCTTTAAAGAAACATTCTTGTTTTTTGTTAACCACTGAAAGTTTATCTTTGCAGACTCTATTAAATTTCCATGTTTTGAGTGAAATGCATGTTGCTGATCCAGTTACACGGGGATTGGACTGCAGCCTCTTTTTTTTGTTTGGACTGCAGTCTCTTAAGTGTGTCTGTTCATCAACGACCACCAAGCAGTGACTTAGCTCTCAACAGTCGTAGGGCCTTTCCGGGTGTAGAAAGAATGCTTTTCTCCCTTGCGACTGATTCACACCAAACTGAGATTCTTTGGGGATTGAAAAAGCTGAGAGATCCTCTTTCTTCTCAGGGCTGTGAATGAACAGGAAGGGGAAGGTGAGGACTGGGTTAGTAACATCACCCAGCATCAGATGTTACTGAGAATATTTAACACAGCACAGGTGTTCACAAACAGCTACTGGACGGAAGTCCCACATCAAGAGGAAGTCGTTGTCCTTAAATGAAATGACTGCTCTCCCAGTCTCATCCTGTTGATCCGTTCCTGCCGGCTCTGTCTTCCCTTTCTGCCTCAGTTTCCGACTTCACTGATCCTCATCCCATGCCTGTATTGCGACGTCATTTTGCAGATGGCTTTACAAAGTCATGCCTTGCTTGCACTTGTTGGTCTCATGTAATTTTTCTCTATTCCTGAATGCAGGGAGTAAACTTAACATTTCCATTTTCCCTCTTTCCTCTCAGATTATGAGTCCAGGAATGACAACGTGGAACTCACAGTAAAGCAGATTTCTGATGAAGCTGAATCATCCTGGATGACTTCAGGAGGCCCTGAAAGAACTGTTCCCTCGAGTCAGGAGTTTGGAGAAGTTAGCGACCTTCATGGCATGGTAGAAAGGTGGCAGGTCCACCCGCCAGGGGGGCGATCAAGGCAGACCCCTCCCCAGAAGAGAGAGCTTGGGGCCATCACCGACGTGACCCGGAAGCCACCCACCAGCGGCGAGAGGGGGCACAGGTGTAATGACTGCGGGAAGTTCTTCCTGCAGGCCTCCAACTTCATCCAGCACCGGCGAATCCACACGGGCGAGAAGCCCTTCAAGTGTGGTGAGTGCGGGAAGAGCTACAACCAGCGTGTGCACCTCACCCAGCACCAGCGCGTCCACACGGGTGAGAAGCCCTACACGTGCCAGGTGTGCGGCAAGGCCTTCCGCGTCAGCTCCCACCTCGTCCAGCATCACAGTGTGCACAGCGGCGAGCGGCCCTACGGCTGCCCCGAGTGCGGGAAGAGCTTCGGGCGCCACTCCCACCTGATCGAGCACCTCAAGCGCCACTTCAGAGAGAAATCCCAAAGATGTAGGTGTGAGCAGTTGGTCTTCGGAGCGTAAACAAGGCAGGAATTGCTTTATCAGCTTAGAACCATCGGACAGATGGGTGGGGATGGTGGCAGCTGTAGTAGGCAGGGATGGAGAGTTACCCTCTGTTTTATTATCATTTGTACTGTATTTTTTTTTTTTTTTATATTTATTTGGCTGCTCTGGGTCTTAGTTGTGCATTTAAACTTTTTAGTTGCAGCATGTGGGATTTAGTTCCATGACCAGGGACTAAACCCTGGCCCCTGTGTTGGGAGCACAGAGTCTCAGCCACTGGACCACCAGGGAACTCCCAACAACATTTCTTCTGGCTCATTTCTCTTTTTCCTGGCTCCTAACTGGATATTCTTCCAACTCCATATCCCCCTCACATTCGTTTGCTTCCCATTCCTCAGGCCTTCGTCAGTTCTCACCATCTTTGTTCTGTCTCGTTCTCTCTCCCTGACTCATGTTGGGGTGAGGATCCCTTCCACCTTTCCTACCGCCTCTCCCATGTCAGAATTCCTTTCTCTCTGTGTAGTAACAGTGTTTGGTGTTTCCCTTTGACTGCCTGTCCTCAGTCTTTCTCATCACCCTCCCAGGTAAGCGCTCTGTTCTTTATCTTGTTCACCGAACAGACACCAGAGCACCTACATGCTCCCCTCCTCCTTCGTTACTCCTGTTACATCATAGTTTCATCTGATTATCCATTTTTTCCTGATAGTTTCCTTTTCTTCCGTAAAAGGACCGATAACATTTTCATTTCCTCTTGACTTTTTCAGGTGGCAGTAGAAGAAGTAAGAATACAAAACTGAATGTCAAGAAGAAAATTTCAGAGTTTTCAGAAGCGGACATGGAACCCACAGGCAGACTCCAAAGAAATGTGTCTCCAGTTCAAGATTTTGGAGAAGGCCACGAGCACCAGGGCAAGTTGGAGAGAAAGCAGGGAATGCCCATGAAAGAGATACTAGGACAGCCCTCTTCAAAGAGGATGAATT
Organism: Muntiacus reevesi; assembly: GCF_963930625.1. NCBI lineage: Eukaryota > Metazoa > Chordata > Mammalia > Artiodactyla > Cervidae > Muntiacus > Muntiacus reevesi. Next base: position 178,786,568 of record NC_089250.1, read on the forward strand.
TCAGCGAAGTCACCTATGCCCACAAAAAGCCCTCCACTGGAGAGAGACCCCATAAATGTAATGAATGCGGGAAGAGCTTTATTCAGAGCGCACATCTTATCCAGCATCAGCGGATACACACCGGGGAGAAACCATTTAGGTGTGACGAGTGTGGGAAAAGCTACAATCAGCGTGTGCACCTCACTCAGCATCAGCGGGTCCACACGGGGGAGAAGCCTTACGCCTGCGCCTTGTGTGGGAAAGCTTTCCGAGTGAGGTCTCACCTGGTCCAGCATCAGAGCGTGCACAGCGGGGAGAGGCCCTTTAAGTGTAACGAGTGTGGGAAGGGCTTTGGGAGACGGTCACACCTTGCTGGGCATCTGAGGCTTCACTCGAGAGAGAAGTCCCACCAGTGTCATGAATGTGGAGAAGTCTTTTTTCAGTACGTTAGCCTCATTGAACACCAGGTGCTCCACATGGGCCAGAAAAATGAACAGAATGGTGTTTGCGAGGAAGCATACAGCTGGAACTTAACGGTGATCGAAGATAAGAAGATTGAGTTGCAAGAGCAGCCTTATAAGTGCGACGTTTGTGGCAAAGCCTTTCATTATAGTTCAGACCTCATTCAGCATTACAGAACTCATACCGCAGAGAAAACTTATAAATGTAATCTGTGTGGAGAAAGTGTTGGCCAGTGTCCCCACATCAACCAATATCCTAAAAGCTATTCCAGCCTGAAAGCCCATCAGTGTAATGAATGTGGCAGAGGCTTTGCTCTGAAGTCACATCTCAATCAACATCAGAGGATCCACACTGGTGAGAAACCCTTTCAGTGTAAAGAATGCGGCATGAGTTTCAGTTGGAGTTGTAGCCTCTTTAAACATCTGAGAAGTCATGAGAGGACAGATCCCATAAAGACCTGAGATGTCTAGAGGTTCCTATCATAGAACAGCTCTTACACAATTTTAGAGACGCCTTCCTGAAGAGTAACCCTATTCCTATAACAAATGTAGTCACAACCTCAAGCATCTTCTTCAGCACAGCCATCAAACCTACAGATATGTTGAGATCCTTTATTTAGAACTTAGGACACCGGAGCATCCACAGCAAGTACAGATCTGCTTTCCCATTGGGAAATGCTTTCATTTCCATCTTCATTCACAAGAGTCTAGACAGGAGAGAACGATACAGTGGGTGGGGGGGAAGCCTTCAGAAGGCACTCATTCTTCACGTGAGTCTAAAAACATTGACACTGGGAGAAGCCTCAAGAACTCGGTAGAAATAAGCTTCATTTGTAGTTTCTGCCTTGTTTGACAGCTTATCTATTCAGGGAATAGCACAGTGAAAGAGAGAAACTTCAGCATGATCTTGGTGTTGGTATCTCAGCAACGAACCTCAGCAGTAATGCCAGCCACTGGAATGCTCCAGGGGTCATTCCCATCTTGAGTATTTTAAAAAAGAAATTGATTTTTAAAGTATTTATATCTGGGTGAAAATGAGGTTCAGAGCCTGGATGGTATGTGTTCTTGCTGCCTTATTCAGTCAACAACTTCTTCATGAAACACACTGTACCTTTTTGTTTTGTCTTTGATTCTCCTGGCACCATGGTTAGCTAGTAGAAAAGAAGTTACGTTTTAAATTCAGGAGAAACTGTGTTGGTCTGTCATGTCTTAGGGAGAGGGGAGTGGGACCTTAGGGGAATAAAGCAGACAGGCCAGGCTGTGGACTGGCTTTTATTCTGTTACCCACACAAATGAGGGTGACTTTGTCCACAGAAGGAGTTGGACCAAATTGAATTGAGAATTGAGTTGTGGTCCAAGCAATATGTGTGCCAACTCCCAGTTGCCCTGGAGTGGATCTCCCCAATAGGATAGTGGATAAAGAATGAGTTTCAACTTGGGTTGCCACTGGATTTGAGAGTAAACATTCATAGAAGCAGGGAGGTCCTGGTCTGGTGCGCCCTGCCTTTTGGAAAGGTCTCAGAAGGAGTGGTGGGGGAAAGACGATGACATGGAAAAGAACGTTAACGCAAACCTGTTTGCTAGAGAGACGGAGAGAGGCGTTTGGGCACCACTGAAGTCCTGCTTCTGCTGATGGCCTGAATTACAATAAACACCTAATGAATGCCTGTTGATTGTGTGTGTTGTGCACTGGTGCCCAGGCCAGGCCCCCTTTGCCTGGCTGCCATACCTGTCTCCAGCTGCTCTTGAGTTTTGGCTGCCAGGTGCTCACAGCTCACCCACTTCTCTGGAGGCTCAGGTAAAGAGAGCTGCCCCACCCAGGAGTCAACTGCCTGCCCCACTCCCAGCCAATGACTGGTTGATACAGGGTTACAAAGACTGATTCACTTGCCTCCGGGTGGGGAGCAGATGCAATATGCTCCAGACTCACCCTTTGTGGATCAGGCAAGACTTTGGTTATTGCCTCCATCCATTCTCTTGTCCTCTGTGCTGTCTTATCCCCTCCTCCTCTTCCTGTCCTCAGCAAATCACGTGGGTTTGAATGCTTGTCTCAGGCTCTGCTTTAGGCAGAGACATATGGTGCCATGAATTGTCCTATAAGAATGGACTGGTCACTCACCAGGAGGCAACAAGGACTCGCCACCAATGGTGGGCAGAACCCTGGTAGTCCCAGTCATGTGGTGGCCGTTCAGTTGGGAGACACTCACTTTGGTGAACTGGGATGGAATACAGATAGGAAGGGATACACCAATTTGGGTAAGTTTTGAGGAACAAAATGAAAATGCTTGTGGATTTGAGTGGCTCTGGCTGAAAGCCACAGATTGAAGAGAGAAAATGACACTTGGGGCAAATATCCACCAACTTGATGTAATGTATGAGTGTCAGAGGGCCTCCTTGGAAGCATTTAAGGAGACTTGTCACCTACAAACAGAATCACAGAGCTAAAGGTGATAAGACTAAAGGTGATTTAAGACAATTGAGAACAAGTTCAGTAAAGCCTGGTGTTAATGTCCACCTTGCTTTAAACATCATGCTAAGTGTTTTATGTGGATCACCTCACTTAATCCTCACATTATGCGGCGGTTTCACTTAATAGCACTCTCATTTTACAGTTGGGGAAAACTTGACATTCAGAGTAGTTAACTCCCTTGCCCAAAGTCACACAGCCAATAAGTGGCAGAATGAGTATTTGAACCACGGTCACTTTGCCTCCAAAAGCTAAGCTCTTAAGCACCAAACTAGACTATGTCTTAGATGATTAAACATTACAAAGTGATGAAACTTCTTGTCAGTTTATGTGAAAAAGGTTTTGATCCAAGTAGTAAAAACATTAATAGAATCTTGTAAAGGGTTTGATGGGACTGTCAAACTCAACCTCCCGCGCAATGGAGGAATCACTGTTCAATTGTAGACATGTGCATGCAACAACTGCTTAATAACTGTGTTTAACTGGAGAGAACACTTCCTGGCAGCTTCCTTTCTGCATGAAACCCTTCCACTGATGGGCTCATTGCATCCCGAGGCAGCCTCTTCCCTTTAAAAACACCTCTGATTGCCAGAAACTCCTAGTGAGCTGAAAACTGCCAATCTGCAGTCGTACATCTCTTAGTTGCAGAAAAAAACTTTAAAAAGAGTTTTATGACCTGAATGTTGGTGAAGTTTTTTTTTTTTTTTTTTTTTTTTTTTTTTTGCTACTACTCAATCATCACATCCATCATCATCTTACCTTGCAAACCTCCAAAAGTGAAGGGAAACACCACCATATTTTGTCTGGTCAGTTTGGGGCAAGTTAGAACAATCTGGACTAGGACAGTAGAACCTGCATTCCAACTACGGCAATAAATGAGTGCACGGAGCACACAGGTTGAATTCTACAGAAATGTTTGCCACAGCGCTGGGGCAGGGAGGAAGACTGTGACTGATTCTGTCAAAGGTTTTTCGTTTTTCTGCAGAGAAGTATCAGAGCCATCTGAGTGTGACCAGGTCCAGGGCACCCACTTTCGGTCCTTGCCCTGTAGAGGGAGCCATTGGAAGCGGGTACCATGTGCTATTAACAGTTCTCAAAACTTACGAGCTGCACCTTCCACCCCATCAATTCCTCACTTCTTTCTCACTAGTGAGGACCTGCTTCTAGGTGTTCCTTAGACTGAGGAGGAGGTTGTTAAATTCTCTCAATTTATAGAGGAACCACAGAGACCGCAATACCTCCTAGATTCCTAGAGAACACCTATGGCGGTAGAGCTCCGGGGGAGGGGGGGCGGGGGCGGGGACTGTGACGCACTTCCGCTAATCCTTCCGGAAAACCAGTCCTGTTTGTCCTACAGGCGTGTGGCAGCTGCTGGCCTGCGGTTCCCTGAGGAGCCGTGTAGTTAGTACCCGCAGCAGGATGTGTTTCTCTTCCACGTTTCCCTCCCCAACTTCCCGCCCAACTTAGTGCTTTGACTTACTCTGAATTTTGAGTTCTATGAGGAAAGGCGTTGAAGAGAAGACGTCCTGAGGTGTCCATGGGGTGGGTTTCCCAGAGATCTCACCCCAGGGCTTGCCTGAGGCAGACTTCTCACTGTGGCCGTTCCTGTTTCCATGCCCCTGAACTCCCAGTACCTCTTTCCTCTTCTTAAAAGGATACTAGTCTTAACCTTGAGGAACCTAAACTCATGACCTCATTTCACCTTCATCACCTCCTTAAGGGCTCTATTGCCATAACAGTCACACGGGGGTAGGGCGTACAGTGCATGGATTTTGTGCGGGGCACACAGTTCAGAACAGTTGGGATCTTGTTACTCTTTGCATTTTCCTGTAGGCCCTAGCACAGCGTCCGGCAAGATGGTAAATCTAGATTTTTGTTAACAAAGTGATAGAAGACCTGATTGGAGCTGGGGGAGAAGTTATAAAGTCATTAACATCTGCTGTCTTAGCCCATCTTTGTTTATATATTTCTGAGCCCTATTCTGGAAGATCCGAAGTCCTGCTTAGAACTTAAGGGTCTCAAAGGCAATGGCACAGAGGGACAAAGGAAGGCCCTGTACTGGGGGCCTCTCGGGGGTGGGGACTGAAGGGACAGGATTTGTGCCTTCCCATTAACCTCCTAACTACATCCTCACTTCCGACAGGGGCTGTCTACCAGGCAATGCGGTGGGGTTGGGGAGGTGGAGTCTGTGAGCCCTTGCTTCTCACAAGCTTAACTCCCGGCAGGATTCTGAACAGTCTGTGGTAACCATTATTGCCCCATCAGGTGTCACAGTGGATGTGGCATCATCAGCAGATGATGACAACATGGCTTGGGGGGCCTCTGTGGCCATTCATCTTGGTGAGCAGAGATCACATTGCCACTTTGAATGATCAGACTAAAGCATCTGTCTTGGCATCCTATCCCCTTCAGAACCCACACTGGATTCATTTTGGTGAGCAGGGGGTTTATTTTAATAATTTTTAATTGTCCGAGGCCCACTTGCCAGACTGTATGGCTTAGCTTTTGGTCACAGCCTAAGGAAAGCCTTAAGGGCAGGTAGCTAGTCGCCTATAGTGAAGCCTGTTGCCTGTAATTGGCTCTTCCTCAGGGTAGATTCATAGAGATGGGAATATAACACTACCTTACCTGCCTCTTGAGAAATCTGTGTGCATGTCAAGAAGCAACAGTTAGAAACGGAAATGGAACAACAGACTGGTTCCAAATTGGGAAAGGAGTACGTCAAGGCTGTATATTGTAACCCTGCTTATTTAACTTACATGCGGAGTACATCATGTGAAGTGCCGGGCTAGATGAAGCACAAGCTGGAATCAAGATTCCTGGGAGAAATATCAATAACCTCAGATATGCAGATGACACCATTCTTGGCAGAAAATGAAAAGGAACTGAAGAGCCTCTTGATGAAAGTGAAAGAGAGTGAAAAAGCTGGCTGAAAACTCAACATTCAAAAAAGGAAGATCATGGCATCAGGTCCCATCACTTCATGGCAAATAGATGGGGAAACAATGGAAACAGTGACAGACTTTATTTTCTTGGGCTCCAAAATCACTGCAGATGGTGACTGCAGCCATGAGATTAAAAGATACTTGCTCCTTGGAAGAAAAGCTATGACCAACCTAGATAGCATATTAAAAAGCAGAGACATTACTTTGCCAACAAAGGTTCGTCTAGTCAAGGCTATGGTTTTTCCAGTAGTCATGTATGCATCTGAGAGTTGGACATCCATAATGATGGAGCTGAAGAATTGGTGCTTTTGAACTGTGGTGTTGGAGAAGATGCTTGAGAGTCTCTTGGACTGAAAAGGAGATTCAACCAGTCAATCCTAAAGGAAATCAGTCCTGAATATTAATTGGACGAACTGATGCTGAAGCTGAAACTCCAATACTTTGGCCACCTGATGGGAAGAACTCACTCATTGGAAAAGACCCTGATGCTGGGAAAGATTGAAGGCAGGAGGAGAAGGGGACAACAGAGTATGAGGTGGTTGGATGGCATCACTGACTCGATGGACATGAGTTTGAGCAAGCTCCGGGAGTTGGTGATGGACAGGGAAGCCTGGCATGCTGCAGTCCAAACAGTTGGACAAGTCTGAGTGACTGAACTGAACTGGGTAGATTGCCGATTTCCAGATTGGTTCTTACCTGTGCAGAGAGCTGCCATCAGGAAACCAAGCTGCCTTTTACTTTTTGTCTTATCAGGGCTTCTGTTTGGCATTCAGAAAGAAAGCTCTTGAAGCGGGGATGTTATTTATTGTCAATCCAATAGTTGTACTGAAGCTACTCTTCACTGATATGACATGTGCCTCTCTCAAAGCCCCAGATCCTTGATCCTTGGGGCATAAATGTTTCAAAAATCAGAATTTTTTGGTTTGTAGAAAGGTGAGGTATTTTACATAAAACTGCTTAGGGGTTTGCACTAATACTCCATGTGCTGCACTGTGGTTAGTTGCTCAGTTGTATCTGACTTTTTGCAACTCCATGGACTGTAGCCCACCATGCTCCTCTGGCCATGGGGAATTCTCCAGAATCCTGGAGTGGGTTGCCATGCCCTCCTTCAAATAATCTTTCCAACTCAGGGACCGAACAGAGTCTTCCACATTGCAAGTGGATTCTTTACAGCCTGAGCCATCAGGGAAGACCAAGAATACTGGAGTGGGTAGCCTAACCCTTCTCTAGGGGATCTTCCCGATCCAGGAATTGAACCAGGGTCTTCTGCATTGCAGGTGAATTCTTTACCACATGAACTACCAGGGAAGCCAGCACTCCATAACCAAATACATTGGAACAAAATGTGTGAATATATACACTAATGGGGATACACAGTCTTTATTTCACCAGCAAAGAAATTCAGGTCATCTCAGGTTTGGTAACCAAATGGATCATAAGAAAACATAATATATATATATATATATATATATATATATATATATATATATATATATATATATATATATATAATATATATATTTATTTAATATATATACACACACACAAATAGGCCTTAGAAATTTATATAAATATAAATGTATAAATATATACCGTTGTTGTTTAGTCACTAAATCATGTCTAACTGTTTGCAACCCTATGAACTATAGCCTGCTAGACTCCTCCATCCATGGGATTTCCCAGGCAAGAATACTGGAGTGGGTTTCCATTTCCTTCTCCAGGGGATCTTCCCCACCCTGGGATCACACCTGCATTTCCTGCATTGGCTGGTGGATTATTTACTTCTGAGCCACCTAGGAAGCACCGCGTGGTATGTGGAACTTTCCTGACCAGGGGGACCAGGGATCAAACCTGTACCTCCTGCAGTGAAAGCATGGAGTCTTAACCCTTGGACCACCAAGAAGTCCTCTATTAATTACTGCAGCCAAAAGGTTGGCTATGAAGAGAGGGTCCCCATAGAAAAAACAGTTCTTATTTATTAATTTTCATGAAACAATCAGGTTATACATACTTGCCATAGTGGTTAAGTTCTGGGCTTTAAATTGGTAGCTTTTCCAGTTAATATCACGCAGATACCCACTCTCTGTGGGTACCCTGATGCTTAATAAAGCTTGTGCGCCAACTGAAAGACTTTCCACATTTGTCACATCTGTAGGGTCTCTCTCCAGTATGAATGACCTCATGTCGATGAAGATTTGCCTTAAAGCTAAAGGTTTTCCCACATTCTCTACACTCAAAGAATTCCTCCTTCGTGTGGATCCTTTGATGCTGAATGAGATCGACATTCCGACCAAAGGATTCTCCACATTCACTGCATTTGTGAGCATTCTGTTTACTGTGAATCTGTTGATGGCTCATAAGGGTTGAGTGCCGACCAAAGGCTTTTCCACATATAGTGCACTTGTGGGGTTTCTCTCCACTGTGGATTAACTGATGTCGAATAAGCGTTGAATTCTGACTAAACGTTCTTTCACATTTGCTGCACTTATAGGGTTTTTCTTTGGTATGGATCCTCTTATGTTCGACGAGATATGACATCTGACGGAAGCACTTTCCACAGTCGTGACATTTATATGGCTTTTTCTGTGAGTGACACTGTTTGTGGTCAGTCAGAGTGGACTTCTGTTTGAAGGCCTGCCCACATATGTCACACTCAAAGGGATTCTCTGAACTGTGAAGTCTTTGATGTCGAACAAAATTCGCCTGCCGCCGGAAGGCTCTTCCACATTCGTGGCATTCATAGGATTTTGTGTTTGTCAGAGTTCTCTTATGCCTCAAAAGCCATGATCTCTGATGGTAGGGTTTTCCGTACTCATCATATTTGCCCTGCTGTGTCCTTGTCTGAGCTCTCCAACTGTGAATAAGGTTAAGGCTTTGAAGGAAGTCCCTACAGCACTCATCACCAGTAGCAGGGAGTGAAAATCCGTAAATATCCACAAATTCATTATATTCACGTAACTCTTCTGAAGGCTCCTTGGCTGTTTTCTGCTTTACTGTGGACATCTTCCATAACATTAAATCTTCAGAAGTGTTCTCCTTTGGAGCTAGCTCTTTCAAATGGAATCTGGCTTCCAAATCTAGCCAAATCAAAAGAATATGCAAATTACCTGACTGCCACAGAAGAAAAGGAAAGAAGCAACTGTGTGTGATATGAGAGACTCAAACGAGGCTAAGAGGTGCTCCCCTGGTTCCATCGCCATATTAAAGAGCCAGTACTCTGATTTTCATAGGTCCCTCAGCTTTCATAGCAGAAAGAGCTCTTGACATCACGAACTAACCAACTAACATATGCACAAGAGTGTGTGTCAGAGAACGTGAGAACTGAACACACCCTTCTCCACTAGCGGGGAAAACAGCTTCCTGTTGGGACCCAGCAGGGTCACATAGCTGTAGGAGAGAGGGAGCATCTTGTACTTTCTAGAGAAGCATGTTTTTCACAATTCTGGGAGAAACGACTGCTTTAAAATGGAGGCAGTGTGTTGGAGAGAAAAGAAAAGGAACCTGAGAAACAGCACAAAAGGCAATGGAACAGAGCAATGGTTCCCCACAAGGGGTAGTACTGCTGGAATGTAGTAGGTGGAGACCAGTGATGCTGCTTGACATCCTGTGAGGCCCAGGATCGAACAGCCCAAAACATCATCAGAGCTGAGGCTGAAAATCCAAGGAGCGGAGGGATGTGGTAAAGGGTAGAAAGAAGCAGTCATCAGGGCACAGTAAGTAGGCAAAGGCAGGAACATCAAGAAACACCAAGGGGATGTGGAAAACAGAGCAAGGGAACAAGAGAAAGTACAGGAAAAGGGTAAGTGATGAGGGTAGAGAAAAGGAGTCTCTAGAATGGCCCGAGAGCTGTCAGAAAGCACCAGCCTGCCTCCAGTAGAAATAGGATGAGCGTTATCACAGGAGAAAGAGGATGAGCTTTGCAGACTTGAAATCCAGTCCCAGCTGGCGATTATCTCCGGGGAACAGCGGCAATGATCATAGCCACCACCAGCAGGGGGCAGTAGGGATGGATGAGCAGGAGAGCACATGCCAGACTCTGGGTTTGGTATCCGGTGCAGGCGGGGCCTCCTGGATGGTGTCCCCAACTCTGCGTGACCCCCAGGGGCCAGGTCTGCTCCTCACCCACCTGGGCAGGCACTACCGGAAGCCTTCCTAGTCCCCGCTCTCGGCAGATCCAGGGTCCACGGCTCTTCCCACTGTTCCAGCTGACAGATCACCTCAGGTTTGGGAAACGGAAATCCTACTCGTGGGGAAGTAAATGGGATGTGGTGGTTAGCGAGTGGCAGGAGAGGTCCCAGAGCTCAGTCTGCCCCTGGGGGTCTGGGTGGCAGGGCTGCAGCGACAAGCAGAGATCAGGACAATAATCAGAAGGATTATCTGAGGAGAGGAATTGGCACCATCTTTGCGAAAGTTCAGCATCTTGCTTGAAAGCCTGAACAATATTCACACTCGTGGATATGGTCATTTCACTCTTAGGAATAGAGCCTAAGGGAAATGAGGACAAAGGTTAATGGGCAAAGGTTAATGCACCACAGATGTTCAGCAGAATCCTAACAGTGCAAACGAAATAAACGAAATGTCAACAGGGGGAGGATTAAAGTGTAGCCAGATACGATGAAGGCAGAATATTAGGCTAATATTGAAAATCCATGAGTTCAAAGGACATTTCTTAAAACAGGAAAAGGCTCCCCAGGTATTTTATTTATTTATTTTCCCCCCAGGTATTTTAAAGCAGAATACAAAATTCACATGTAGCATGATTCAAAGTCCATGTAAACTATGATCTGAATTTGTTTTTAAAAACTATGTGTGTTGGGAACTTTCCTGGTGGTCCAGTGGTTAAGAATCTGCCTTGCAATTCAGGGCACACAGGTTTCCATTCCTGGTCAGGGAACTAATACCCCACATGCCGCAGAGCAGCTAAGCCTGTGAACCATAACTAGAGAGTCTGTGTGCTGCAACGAAAGATCTTTCATGCCAGAACTAAGACCTGGAGCACCTCCCTCCCAAAAAACTACATGTGTGAGTGTGTATATACACAGATCATCCTCTTCTTAGGACTGGGTAAGTGAAAGTCACTCAGTCGTGTCTGACTCTTTGCGAACCCATGGACTGTGTAGTCCATGGAATTCTCCAGGTCAGAATAGTGGAGTGGGTAGCCTTTCCCTTCTCCAGGGGATCTTCCCAACCCAGGGATTCAACCCAGGTCTCCCACACTGCAGGCAGATTCTTTACCAGCTGAGCCACAAGGGAAGCCCAAGAATACTGGAATGGGTAGCCTATCCCTTCTCCAGCGGATCTTCCTGACCCAGGAATCAGACTGGGGTCTCCAGCATTGCAGGCGGATTCTTTACCAACTGAGCTATAAGGGAAGCCCATTTACAACAGGGTAACTTCCCAATAAATCCATCCTTCATAAATCCATCATATGTTGAAAACATTGTAAGTTAGAAACGCATTTAATACACCTAAACTACTGAACATCATAGCTTAGCCTTACCTACCTTAAAAATGCCAAGAATGGTTACATTAGCCTGCAGTTGGGCAAAATTGTCTAACACACAGCCTATTTCATAATAAAAATGATGAATATCTCATGTAACTTACTCAATACTGTACTAGTGAAGAACAGAATGGTTTTAAGTGAACTGGTTGGCGACCCTTGTGATCAAGTGATCACATGGCTGTCCGGGAGCCCTTGAATGCTTTCAAAACAAAAATAAGCATTAAAGCATTCAGTGGTGGGTGGACAATCCCACAAAGGTGGTCAAGAATCTGCCAAGAGTGTCAGCATGGGGTCAAACATGTCCCAGAAAGAAAAATCCATCAAGGAACCTCCCTCTGTAGGAGACTCTGCATTGAATAAGACGAGGGTGGGCTCCTAGGAAGGTGGAAGCGGAGGAGGTACAGAAGTGAAGTCAGTGAAGAATCATCTCCTGGGCACCCAGTGATGGTGTAAGCAAAGAAGGAAACCATTTTCAGACAGAAGAAAGAAAAAGACTTTTCAAGAGAGGAAAAGGGTAGACTTTGCAATCTGCATGGGCCACAGTCTTTTCAACTCCTAGAGGTCTTACAGATGTGGAGGGTTCAGGCTGGGGGATGAATGTCTTCAAACTCTAAAACAAAAGGAAACTACTCATTATTCACAATCCCTTACTTGAAAACTTTGAGGCCTGATTTGTTTCAGGACTCAAAAATTTTTCCAGATTTCAGAAAGGTGACTGAGTGTGGGTATAGTTTCTATTATGTACCACCTTCAACAGGGGTTGAGCTGAAACCTTAAACAAACACTCTGATATTTATGATGCCATATATATATATATGTATGTATGTATCTGTGTATGTATATATATTTGGAGACCAAATGAGAAAAAGGATGATAAATAGCTTCCTACAGGATAAAATCAGGTTTAACCAACTGATGACTTCAGGTTGAGTCTTACAGCCAAATGAGTTATGAAGAAACTGGCTTTCAGAGCTTTTTCTGCTTTGGGCATTGCACGTAAGAAACTGAGGACTTGCGTAGACACTCAAAGTCAAATCTTAAGCTGACTCATTACCCAAGGAGACGATGTGTCTGTAGTTGTCTAGCATCACGTCCCTGTAGAGGGCCTTCTGAGCCCAGTCCAGCGTGTCCCACTCTTCCCTGGTGAAGTACAGAGCCACGTCCTCAAAGGACAGCAACCCCTGGAAACAGAGACTCATTACAGCTGCAGCTCTTATCACAGCTCTGCGGGCTACAGTATTATTGTTGTCCTACAGGCAAGGCTCATCCAGTTCATCAGCAGACTCAGAGCTCAACTCAAGTTCTGACCCCCAGGCCATGCATGTTCTTTCTTCTGCACTAGAGTCACACATGTTCTCTCTAGAGGGACACATGGTCAGTGTGTGAGGCTTCTCTGGCCGTTTGGTCTCTGCTGCGGTCATTCAGATAGTGTCAGAACTAAGTCAAATCGTGGGGCACCCAGCTTGTGTCAGAACTGCTCCATGTGCAGAGACACCCCACGTGCCTGAGGGCAGAGGTGAAGTGAGGAAGCAGAGAAACAGCTGTGTCCTCCCCTGCCTCCCTCCCCGAGGCCAGCAAGGATGCACACGCTGTTCCTGTCTTTACAGAGATGCTCCTGTGTCTGCCTTCCTCTTGTTCCCACTCTCTCTCTGCCCCTAATTGGGCCAGTTGTGTAAAGAAAACCTACACAGACATCTGCAGTCACCCCACAAACCCCCCTCTGACTTTAGTCTTCACACCTCCCCTGGAGTGTCCTTCTGAGCCTCATGCCAGCCCTCTGCCCATGTGTGAACACAGGGGAGAGCAATACAGTTACCGCAGAAAATCAGAGATTTCACAGAAATGATGATTTTTGAGCTGAGTGTTAACATATGCAGAGGTAAGTTTCCCTGTGGGTGGGAAGAACAGGATACACAAGGGTGGGGGTGGGTTGGGGGGCGGGAAGAGCATTCACATCCCCACGTGCAGGTCCTCTGGTTTCAGGGCAGGTGGGAGATGACACCAGAAAGGCAGGCAGAGCTCTGTGTTCCCGCAGCAAATGTGGACACGCTGGGCCAGTGGGGTCAAAGTGCTGCCCCTTGAACTCCCTCCTGTCCAAGACTGGTCTTTGCAAATTGTCACAATGGCTTCCTCACGTGTCTCCTGACTTTTCAACTCGACTTCTCACGATCACACTCCCTCTTGTTACCAATTCAGTACCTAAATTTCTACTGTACCTTTTAATGCAATGGATCAGAATGATATGAGCTTGTTTCCATATCCCCTTCCCTAAACGGCTTCTAAACTCCTTAGGGTAAGAGTCTCTCTCCCGGCACAAAGGACAGAACTACCTGGTACACTAGGTACCCAAGAATGCTCACTGATACAAACATGGAGCAACTGTGGTGATGGCAGCTAAAACCTACAGGGTGCTCGAAACATCACTGGATCCTCTGCCAAGCACTCCATGAGCCTCACTTCACTGAATCCTCACATGACAGCTACTGTCATGACCCCATTTTACAGACTAAGGAAACTGTGCCCCAGAGAGATTAAGTGACACATCTCAAACAGAGCCTGGATTTGAACCTGTCTGACCCCAGAGTCCAAGCTCTGTACATCAAATCCTCCAAGAAAGAAACACCTCCCAGCTGATAAAGATGGCTCAACCCCAATGGTCATGTGAAAACCACTGCCTGGCCGCTGAGACTACACCAAGGAAGTGGAGGCGGGGGGAACCAGCTCACCTTCCATGGGACTGGCAGGAACATGGCTTCCATGGCCTGGTCTCCGAGATGGGGCTGGATCCTGGCCATCAAGCTAAGTTGGAGAGAAAAAGAAAACAATTAAGTTCGGCCCCGAATCGAAACTCTCTCACTAGACAGACTTTAGGGAATGCCAGTGGGGCCAACAAACCTCAGATAGTACAAAGTCACAGTGTTTGGTGTTGGAATGTGGTATTACAATGAAAGCAATCGCTAGAATGGTCTTAGGAATTTCTGATGCTAGATCAATTTCCAATTTTTATCCTAGGAAACCTGCGCCTCTGCTCTCTCCCTCTCTCTAGAATATATTCTTCAGCACCTCAATGAGAGACTCAATATATCAAGGGACCAGACTGTAGGAAAAAACAGAACTCTAACCTGCAACCTGTAGCTCCGGCCTGGAACCCAAACCAGAAGCAATTCGGCAACAGGCCCCCAGTCAGGACTTGGGTGGCAAGTGTGAACTTGTCCCTAACATGTATCCCCCTCTTCCATCCAGGACCAGCAGAAAGAGTCAGGTGTGCTCCCCTACCAAATCACATAGGATGTCCCGCCCTGTTTTTTTTTTTTTTCCAAGCAAGGTTTTATTGGGCCCCTACTGCAGAAGCCAGGAGCAAGAACAAAGAACAGGTTCCCTGACTTGCTGGTTCCCTTACTTGCTCGTTCCCCGAGGCCGGGTGGAGGGGAATCCTTCTTTTACTTAACCTGCCTCCAGCTTTTCCAAGCCAATTTCCTCAAAATACAGCATAGTTGAGTTTTCCCTTTTTTCCACTCTAAAGCTTCTCTTGCTTGCTTTTGAGTCTCTGCCAAACACCTGATGGTGGCCAGTTCCCTTAGTATAGCAAGCTCTGCATGAAGAGCCTTTACCTGCTCTCATTTGGGCGTTCTTAGGTTATATCTGCATCACACAGAATCAGCTCAGAGAGTGTAACAATGATTTTAGGGAAGTTATCAGAGATTTTAGGCTAAATATGATATACAAAGAGCTAACTGTTGTCAAAGGGGCTTCTCAGGTGGCTCAAGTGATAAAGAATCCACCTGCAATGGAAGAGATGCAGGAGACTCTGGTTTGATCCCTGGGTTGGGAAGATCCCCTGGAGGAGGAAATGGCAACCCACTCCAGTATTCCTGTCTGGAATATTCCATGGACAGAGAAGCCTGGCAGGGTCCATGGGGTCTCAAAGAGTTGGACACCAACTGAGCGACTGAGCAGGCACAACTGTTGTCAAAAGAAAATTCAAAGGACTTTACTTGATATGAACAGTTTATGGGGTGAAAACCAAACTGCGAACAAAGAGGCTTCAAAATGGAAAGTCTTAAGAAGTTAAGCTCTCCGGATTTACCCTTCAGTTTATAAAACATGTAAATAGGTGGCAGAATAAGCCACTCTCTAATATACCACTTTGGAAAACTGATTATTTTGAGCTGCAGGCACTTTAAAACAGCTGTTAAAAAAAAAAAGGTGGGGGGCAAAAGGAGAATTCCCTGGTGGTCTGGTGGTTAGGATTCAGTGCTTTCCTTGTTGGGGATCAGGTTCACTCCCCAGCTGGGGGAACTAAGATCTCACAAGTCATGTGGACTCACTTGTGCTAAGCCCCATGTCAGCAAATCGACACCTAATACTTAACCTAACTGCAGTTTCAGCCTCTTCCAGGTATAGAACCTCCCTCCCCTTGCCCTAGGACTTCCCCGGTGGCTCAGAGGTAAAGAATCCACCTGCAATGCAGGAGACGTGGGTTCAATCCCCGAGTTAAGAACATCCCTTGGAGAAGGAAGTGGCAACCCACTCCAGTATTCTTGCCAGAGAAATCTCATGGACAGAGGAGCCTGGCGGGCTACAGTCCATAGGGTCTCAAAAGAGTCATGACTTTCAAGACAGTCTTAAGAGACACAACTTAGGAACTAAACAACCCCCTTCTCTATGAAGATTGCTTTAGACCTGAATTCTAAGCCATCTTAGGGGTTAATAAGTTTTCCTTGGGAATCTCCATGTTTATACAAGGTAAGAGTGCATGCATATGCAGGCATTTCTGACTCCTTGTGACCCCATGGACTGTAGCCCGCCCGGCTCCTCTGTCCATGGAATTTTCCAAGCAAGAATATTGACCCAAGGTTTGAACCCATATCTCTTGCATCTCCTGCACTGGTACATGGATTCTTTACCACTGTGCCACCTGGGAAGCCTCTTACATGATGTATACATGTTAAGAAACTTGTTTGTTTTCATTTTTTATTGCATGAATCTCAGCTAAGTATTCAGAAGGGGAGAGAGAAAATTATTTTCCTCCTATGCACAGGAATGAGGAAGTACATTGTTTTCTATTGGGACTGGTTACTAGAATTGACGGTCCTTTCAGAAGAGTACCAGCATACAAGTTTACTTGTTTGTAGCTGCTAGGAAGCTGCAAGGTTACCCAGACATGAAGAAAGCTTAAGTTTCCTTTAAGAACAGAGCCAGCTCTTCATGGGAAATTAGGACAGTTAAAAGTTTTGGTTCTGCAGCTCTGGGTAGTTGGCCTGGGAGTATACTTAAACTATGACCTCCACTTTGGTTTTTTAACATCATAAATCTAGCGTTGTTTCTCTCAGGGAGTACACAAATGATGAGATACAGAGGATTTCCACTTTCTTCGCTTGTCTTTCTGGCCACTGGCAAACCTTCTTTTATGTAAGTGCATTTTTAAGAAAGTCTGTCACATGCTGTTCTCCTTCCTTAAAAACAATGTTCGTAAGCCCTCTTGCCTCTTAAACAAGGAGGCACTTGTGATCAATAGCTCCAAGGCTGGGAAAGGGACATCGACCCTTTCACTGTCTAAAGTAGATTACCTGCTGTGAGCACCGTGCATTTGGAAGTCAGAATCCATAAATAAATTTATAACAAAATCTGCAATGCAGGAGACCTGGGTTGGATCCCTAGGTGCGGATGATTCCCCTACAGAAGGCAATAGCTACCCATTCTTCTTCTTTTTTAAAAATGTGTATTTATTTGGCTCTGCAGGGTCTTAGTTTCAGCATGCGTGATCTGGGATCAAGCCCAGGCCCCCTGCATTGGGAGCGCAGGGTCTTAGCCACTGGACCATCAGGGAAGTTCCACAGTCCAGTATTCTTGCCTGGAGAATTCTACGTACAGAGAAGCCTGGTGGGCACACAGTCCATGAGGGTCGCGAAGAGTCGGACAGGACTGAGCTACTAACACAAACAAAGCCAAAGCAAACAATAGTATTAACCAGCCATTCGTTCATCGGACTCTGTACTTCTCTAAAGTCAAAAGACCTGACACGATACTCAGAGGCTGGCGTCTTCAGGAAGTCTCTCGGTAAATGCCCTGAAGACCGGGGGTTTGGGGAGGCGTGGGGGGCACGGGATTCGAGGGAAAGGGGGTTGTCTCTCCAGCCCTCACATCTGTGGCGGGGCCACCGTGGCTTCCCCTGGCACCCCACTCCGCCCATCACACTAGCTCTTTTCTCCCCAAACCTCCGCGCCTCCGACCCCCGCCGCGCCTCCGCCTCCAGGAAGTCCTCAGGATGAGCCTGCGGCTGCCATGGAGCTGGCCTCCATTATGGAGGTGCCAGGCCAGACTCGGAATTAGGTCGGAACCTCGGCTAACCTCCACCTGAGGGCTCCACGCGGAAGATCCCTGGGTCTGTCGCCCGACCACTAGCGCAGGCCGAGCAGAGCGTCCCCGCCCGAGTACCTTCTAGGAACCTCGGAGGATTCGCAACTCTCTGGTCGGGGAAAGCGATGGGGCGGGTCGCGGGGGAGTGTGCGGGTAAGGGGGCGGGGCACTCCTGTCTCATCGCACTGCGCTCCTGGTCGGAGCCAATGAACCGCCGCAGATGGAGTGGTCTAGGCCACGTGATTTCCAGGTCCCGCCCCGACCTGTTCACTCATACCCTGGAGGTCGCTAATCTCATGTAAGAATAGGCTAGGGGATTCAAAAATGCTTACACCAACTACTTTCCTTTCTCACTGATTGTTAACAAAATTTCTAGGAGTGAACCCTTGAGTAGCTGGGTATTTTTAAACCCTCCTTTTTTTTTTTTAAACCCTCCTTTTGGGAATCCAGAGTGACTTTTTAGAGAGCCGACCCTGGACTAGGCAAAAAAATAAAAAATTGAATATAATGAATAATACACACGTATGCTATTTAGCATAAAAGTATTCATGCCATTATGTTATCCAGAATTTACTTTTCTACTTAATGCTGTTGTTCAAAGAAAGAGAAGACTTAGTGGCAGTTAATTGTAATTGATAGGATTAATTAATCTTTTTTATGATTCCAGATGTTCAAAGAATGTTCAAACTACTGCACAATTGCACTCATCTCACACACTAGTAAAGTAATGCTCAAAATTCTCAAAGCCAGCCTTCAACAGTACCTGAACCATGAACTTTCAGATGTTCAAGCTGGATTTAGAAAAGGCAGAAGAACTAGAGGTCAAATTGCCAACATCCATTGGATCATAGAAAAGGCAAGAGAATTCCAGAAAAACATCTAGTTCTTATATTGATTATGCCAAAGCCTTTGACTGTGTAGATCACAACAACCTGTAAAATTCTTCAAGAGATGGGAATACCAGACCACCTTACCTGCCTCCTGAGAAATCTATATATAGGTCAAGAAGTAACAGAACCAGATATGGAACAACAGACTGGTTCCAAATTGGACAAGGAATATGTCAAGGTTGTATATTGTCACCCTGCTTATTTAACTTATATGCAGAGTACATCATGCAAAGTGCCGAACTGGATGAAGCATAAGCTGGAATCAAGATTGCTAGTAGAAAAATCAATAACCTTGGATACGCAAATGACACCACCCTTACAGCAGAAAGTGAGGAAGAACTAAAGAGCCTCTTGATGAAAGTGAAAGAGAGTGAAAAAGCTGGCTTAAAACTCAACATTCAAAAAAGGAAGATCATGGCATTTGTTCCCATCACTTCATGGCAAATAGATGGGGAAACAATGGAAACAATGACAGACTTTATTTTGTTGGGTTCCAAAATTACTGCAAATGATGTCTGCAGCCATGAGATTAAAAGATACTTGCTCCTTGGAAGAAAAGCTATGACCAACCTAGACAGCATATTAAAAAGCAGGGACACTACTTTGCCAACAAAGGTCTATCTAGTCAAGGCTATGGTTTTTCCAGTAGTCATGTATGGATGTGAGTGAAGAAGGAATTCATAGGGCCTGGACTCCATCTCAGGCCTGTCCATGCTGACCATGCTCAGCCACCTCTCCAATGGACTCTGAACTCTGTGTTTAGCGTCTATGGAAATGACAACAGAAGGATAAGACCCCCTCCGGACAGGGGAATCTTGAAGATCATATCCAGGTTACTCATCGCCTAAGAGAAAACAGACACTAATCACTCCTTCCTCCAGACAGGCCCTAAATTTTTCTGTACCTGTCAGAGTATAACCTTGTGCTTATTGATTATTGGCTAATTGTTTAACTGTCTGAGCACATGGCACATGAGTGATGGGGTTATTAGAATTGTATTTACCCTTCCTTAGTTTACGTAAGTCTCAAGGAATTTGGGGTGGTGGGTTCGGATACGTACACATGGGGTATAAAAGATTTTCACAAATGCTTAGCTCCTTGGCTAAGAGGAGACTCTGCCTTGGGCCTACCGGTATAATAAACTGCACTCCACTATTTGCATTGTCCTTCTGAGTGAGTTTGTTTCCTGGAATGCATGGCTACAACATGAGAGTTGGACTATAAAGAAAGTTGAGCACTGAAGAACTGATGCTTTTGAACTGTGGTGTTGGAGAAGACTCTTGAGAGTCTCTTGGACTGCAAGGAGATCAAACCATCAATCCTAAAAGAAATCAGTCCTGAATATTCATTGGAAGGACTGATACTGAAGCTGAAACTCCAATACTTTGGCCAACTAATGTGGAAAAACTGACTCCTTTGAAAAGACCCTGATGCTGGAAAAGATTGAAGGCAGGAGGAGAAGGGAATGGCAGAGGATGAGGTGGTTGGATGGCATCATCGACTCGATGGACATGAGTTTGAGCAAGCTCTGGGAGTTGGTGATAGACAGGGAAGCCTGGTGTGCTGCAGTCCAAAGAGTTCAGACTTTTGGGGTCGCAAGGAATTGGACACGACTGAGCAACAGAACTGATGATTCCATATACATGATAAAGAAGAAAAATATGGATTGTGTGAAATTTCCCTTTAAGTCTTCCTATGGGTCATATGTATATGTATAGTTTTAAAATTCCATTTGCATTTTTTAAAGTGAACTCTCTACATTGTATTTGGATGTTTTTCTCCTGGGGTACCAGGTTATGGATTTTGATCTCAACACCTCTGATGCTTGCTCGGTATTTCTCTCCAACTCCAACCCACTGGCTGAAATGTAGAGTGGGAAATGGGAAATGAGAAGACACGCTTACATGTTAGTGCCTCAGCTATCTATCCAACACCATGCCGTTCACCCTGGGGTAAGGGGAAACAACAGATAGCTTTGCTTATGTGGTATTTTATTCATAAGACAAGTCATATTTGGGTTGTGGATTCCTTCTTTCATCTGGTGTAGTTGCTTATTTATTGGCAAAAACAACTTTTTATTCAGACTGTTTCCAAGATGATAGGCAGAAACACCTTCAGTTCAGTTCAGTTCAGTTGCTCAGTCGTGTCCGACTCTTTGCAGCCCCATGGACTGCAGCACACCAGGCCTCCCTGCCCATCACCAACTCCCAGAGTTTACTCAAACTCATGTCCATTGAGTCGGTGATGCCATCCAACCATCTCATCCTCTGTCGTCCGCTTCTCCTGCCTTCAATCTTTCCCAGCATCAGGGTCTTTTCAAATGAGTCAGCTCTTTGCATCAGGTGGCCAAAATATTGAAGTTTCAGCTTCAGCATCAGACCTTCCAATGAACACCCAGGGCTGATCTCCTTTAGGATGGACTGGTTGGATCTCCTTGCTGTCCAAGGGACTCTCAAGAGTCTTCTCCAATATCACAGTTCAAAAGCAACAATTCTTTGGCGCTCAACTTTCTTTATAGTCCAACTCTCAAATGCATACATGACTACTGGAAAAACCATAGTCTTGACTAGACAGACCTTTGTTGGCAAAGTAAAACCTTAGTTTTAGACACAATTGTGTGCTTTTATCTTAAACGTGTTCAAGCCAGGAGCTTAAAATGAGCATTTTAGATGTACAGGAAAGAACCCTTCCTTGTCCCGGCCCAGAGCTCCCAGTTCAGACCAGGGCTTTCCTCGCCCCACTCCTCCCTGGAAGAACCCGCTCCAACTCCGCAGGAATGGGCAGTTTCTTTAGGGACCTGAAGCAAAGCGCTCAGAGTTAGGATCACACTCCCTTCTAGTGTAAATCTGTGCTGCACCATCCACCTTCCTCTCTCCACCATCCTGGTGTGGGAATCACTGCGGGCCTAAAATCTCAGCAGTTGGCCCCTATCTCAAGTAAATCCAGACACTCCTGTTACAGGTCGGATAGCTTTTCCTCTGAGTTTGAAATTGCTCAGAAACTTCAAAGTTCCCTCGCAATTTTCTGACTTCATTCCGTGTAAACACCGCCTTTCTCATTTTCCTGCTTTAAATTCTTTACTACCTCTGCCTCCCCCTGTAAAGTCCTCTTGCAACGGGTGGATTTGAGGCAGTAGGTAGATGGGCACCCCCCTATCCCAGGGTGAGCAGTTGAAAATTCATTTCCCATGCACCAGTACTCCAAGATGAGAACAGCAGGAAAATCGAGAGAGAGGAGGCTGGGACCTGCCCGGTAGAAGGTAAGCGACCACATATTTCTCATTCTCGATGTCAAGGAGACTTCCTGACTGGAAAGTTCCTCAGAGGTTAAAAGGGGAGTGATGCCAAGCTACCTATAGGCCTCTCTGCTGGAATCCATCTTGGCTGAGAGATGCCTGTGAATATGAGGGAAGACCTTGAGATACACCAAATAAGGACTCTGAAGCAGGCAAATCAAAATGATTGGCCAAAGGAAAACTGGAAGAACTGTCCCATAAAAGTGATTTAAACTACCACAAGGGTGTGACTCTCTCCGAGCCCACTGTGTGTCTATCCACATGTACTGTAGTCTTTCCTCCTAATAAACACTGTTTCACTGCTTTCCCTCTTTGTGGGAATTCTTTCCTGCAAAGCCAAAGGGCTAGGGCCTTGTCACCAGCCACTGGTCTAGTGGCCAGGATTCAGCTCTGTCATTCCATGACCTCAGGAGCTGAAACCCTGCTCCAAGCCTCTGCAGGCTGAGGCCACCTGAGATCAGATTCACCCCTCAGCCTATCTTGGCCCCTGGAGGGCAGTGCCGGCTGCCCAGCTCCCAGGGAGGCTGCATCCTCTCCCCGGTCCTGGGATTCTAAAGAGCCCACCCCTCACCCGTGAGTCCCCCTCCCTGCCCCGTGTCCTCCTGTCATCCTCTGGTGGGTCCTTCTGCTCCACAGACCCCCTTTCGTAGTCAGTCCTTCCCCTCACCCCTTGGAGGGCAGTGTAGTTTACGACCAAGGTAATCTAATCGTGCAGGATTTTTCCTTGTTGAACCATCCCAGAGCTGTGAGTTTTCTGGTATCTCGGGTAAAAGATCTGCCCTCAGACCTCGTCTATGCCTGATGCTGGTGAGTGTCCTCCCCCAGGTAGATTCTGTAATGTAAAAGTAAGCTGGTGCCATACATCCAGGATTTGCAGGGTTTCTTTCCTGTGCAGACAAAGGTTATGCTGAGGTTGGAAGCCGCCTCACACACACTGCACTCTAGGGTCTGTCTCTCCTATGGCTGGTTCCTCTGGTGCTCTTCCAAGCGTGAGCTTTACCTGAAGCTTTTCCCACATTCCCCACAAGAACTGGGGTTTCTCCTCAGTGTCATCACCTGATGGTGATGAGGGTACTGAGTTCTGTATGAAGCTTTTGCCACTGTCACTACATTTTGTGCTTTTTTTTTTTTTTTAGTGTGGATTCTCTGATGCACCTTCTGGGTGGTGCATGAAAGGTTTTCTGATAGTCAAGGTAGTGATGTGGCCTCTTCCTCGTGTGGGGCATGGCGAGGCATGACCAGGACTAAAGCTATTCTTGCCCACTTGGAGTGTCTCCTGGCTGTGGACTCCCAGGTCTGCTCTGGCTAGAGCTTTCCTTACATCCCTTACACTGGTAGGGCTTCTCTCTGGCTTGTGTCTTCTGATGGCACAGGAGCTCTGCCAGAACTCTTCCCATTCTCCCCTGTGTTGTTTATGAAGACAACAGAAATATGGTTTCTGGGTTATTTTCCCAGGTCTCTCTCAGTGTCTCCTCATTGCCTGAATTTTCACAGCCTTGCCCATTATCACTGGCATGCTGTTTGGTTTCTCTTAATCATGTCCTGGAAGTTTCACTTTCCCCCCACCAATTTCTGTCTTGAAGCCTTTTCACTCTTTTTTTCTTTCATCTTAGAATCTAAAGGAAAAACTAAGAAGTGAAGGTGTTAGTTTTGAAATGGGATTTGCCACTGGAGGGGGGGATGGTTGGAACAATTACATTAGGCTAGGCTGAAGCACAGTATGTCTGAATACAGGACTTGAGAGAGGTCAAAGGCAAAGACAGCAGAAGGGATGCTTGCGGGACTGTCTAAACAACCCATAAGTGAAGTCTTTTCATAGGCCATGTGCAGATGGCCGGTTCTGAATGTTCACTTTACAGTCTGTCTGTATTCAGCTCTTCTATTAAGCCTTATTTGGTTACTTCTGCCTCCCTCTGTTCTACAATCCCTCACTGAGTTGAAATCACTCACTTCTAACCCTTCCTCTCTTTCTTTCACAGACACGTGTGGAGCACTTCCTGTGTGTGAGGCACTCTTCTAGGTGCGTTTCACAGATACATGTGAAATATACATGAGGGTCTGTTAGACGTTCTGCCGTCACTCACCTGTAACTCCATCTCTCATATCAAAAAATCCTCGATGTCAGGACCTCTCAGCCAGGGCCAGGCACCTCACCACCACTTCTGCATGAGTCCAGGTTGGGTGCATGTGAGGCAGGTCTGGCCGCGCTTGGGCAGCCTTTAGCAGCGATTCCCGCCTCGAGGCCCCGGGGCAGGGCAGCGGGCAGTGGGAGGGACGAGCGCCAGGCACGTGTGTTTACTGGACGCCCCGCCTCCATTTGCATTTACCAGACTCGACTGGGATCTTGAGGTAAAGTCGGCAGACCTCTCTGTTAGGTCCCTGGGGCCGGGCGTCCATTTTGACAATGGACTTAATTATGCCCTTTATAGCTTTTTTCCCCCTAGTGAAACATTCAATCCAAAGTAATACATTGCATTTAATTGTCATGTCTCTTTAATCGCCTTTAACCGTTTACAAAGATCATCTCAAAATGCATCATAGACCTAATGTAAAATCTAAAACTTCTATAAAACAGTTGGATGAAAACAGAAATTTGTGACCGTGGATTAGGCAAAGATTTCTTAGGCAGAACACACAAAGAATGAACCATATAAAAATGAAAAAAAACTTGATAACTGAAGTTGATCAAAATTTTAAAATTTTGCTCTTCAAACACTGTTAAGAAAATGAAGAGAAGCCACAGACTGGGAGAAAACATTTGTAAAACACGGGTGTGATCATTTGTATACAGAATATCTAAAAATAATTCTTATTCATGAATAAGACACTTGAGTTTTTAAAATGTGCAACAGATTTGAACTTCACCAAAGGAAGATATGGACAGCCATAAACGTGTGAAAAGATGCTCAAATGATTATCCATTAGGGAAATGGAAATTAATGCCATAATGAGATACTATTAAACTTAATACAATAGCTAAAATAAAAACCTGACAATACAAAATGCTGACTCAGATATAGAGGAACTATAAATTCCACACATAGCTGGAGGAAATGTATAAAATTAAATGTATATTTATCATATGAGCCAATAATCCCACTGCTAGCTGTTACCATAGAAATATATGTCCACACAAATTCCTGTATACAAATATTTATAGCAGCTTTGTTCATAATAGTAAAAAAATTGAAAAAACTAAATGTCTATCAACTGAAGAATTGATAAACTAATTGATACACATCCATACAATGGAACATTACTCACTCTTAAACTACTGATACATATGATAATATGGACAGATTGTAAAAGCATTATGCTAAGAGAAAAAAGCCAAATACATGACATTCTGGAAAAGATAAAACCATCAGTAGTACAAGAGAAGAACTGACAACAAAGCCATGAAAGATCTTTTGGGGATGAAGGATATGTTTTATATCTTGATTGTAGGGGTGATTTCACAGTTGTATACCTCTGTCAAGACTCAACCATACACCAAACCATACACCATAAGGGGTGAATATTACTAGAAGTAAATCAAATCTCAATAAAGCTGAATTTTTTTAAACAGAAAATAGCAAAAACGAACAGAAACTGTGACTTCCCTGGTCGTTCAGTGGTTAAGAATCCGCCCTGTAATGCAGGAGACCTGCG
Source organism: Muntiacus reevesi (assembly GCF_963930625.1). Classification (NCBI taxonomy): domain Eukaryota; kingdom Metazoa; phylum Chordata; class Mammalia; order Artiodactyla; family Cervidae; genus Muntiacus; species Muntiacus reevesi. Next base: position 178,812,122 of record NC_089250.1, read on the forward strand.
TTTGATCCCTGGTTAGGGAACTAGAATCCCACAATCTGTATGGCACTGCCAAAAACCGCCCCCCAACGCAGTCAACAAACAACAAACAGGCAAGGAAGAGCACATAGGCACAAAGATGGCGAGAAACTGAAACTGAAAGGGGCTTTGCCTACAAGAAGCAAGGCAGCAGCAGTCTACAAGGTGACAGATTGGAGTATAAAACTAAGAATGTTAAGAGCACTATTTTAAAAAATTGATGGTAATTCATAGAAATATATTTTACATCATTATCCTGCATATGCATATATTCATGTAACAAACAAATGTCAAAGAGCAATACTTAACTATATAGGAAAATGAAACCTAGTAAATTCTAGTCATCATCTTATTAATACTTAAATACAATACACAAAGAATACCTAGGAAAGTACAAAAACCTGGGTTCATAAAGATTGTACTTAATGTGATGGGTGTGCTTGCCTGTTCATCAGTTCGTTCCAGTCAGGCACACACGAAGATAAGGCCACACGCATGTCACGTGCGCTATTAAGCCTATTTCTTTTTTTTGTTTTTAATCGTGTCAAGATCGAAAATCCTAGTTCACACAAATAGGTAGATGTGAATGGTAATAATAGCAATATACTCTTTCTACTTAGCAGTGGAAATTCCTCTTTAATCTTAATCCAGAATGCTGATAAACTTAATGTCTTATAATAATTCCTCAGCGTGAATGACGAACTGAGCTGCAATAATTCATTCTCTTCTTCAGGCACCAAGTTTAAGTCAATGATTGATTCCGGGGTTTGAAAAGCAAATGGATCTTTTATCCAGATATTGTCCTTTAATGATGTAAATTTCTCTTCTGGAAAGTAATGATGAAAGGTTTGAGACAAAGAAGTGAGATGTATTAATATCTCTGATTTTATTTCCTTTAAGCATTCTTCATTAATAATGTTCTCTTCAATGTGTTGCAACAATGTAGGGAACATATAGTAACTAGGATGATTACTTTTAAGTCTAGTTTGCCACAACAATAACATCTTTTGGAATTCTCGAATGTGTTCAAGATACTGAAATATATCATTGTTTCTCCCTTATAGTTTCAAACTTAATTCATTTAAAATGCCAAAAATATCACTTAAATATGCCAATTTTGTTACCCAAACATCATCTTCAAAAATATTTGCCAAATTAGATTGCTTTTCAATGAGAAAGATGTAAATCTCATGCCTGAGTTCATATACTCTGCTCAATACTTTTCCTTGAGACAACCAACGAACTTCTGTATGAAGCAGTAAGTGGGTGTGGGTCTCACCAATCTCTGAACAAAATATTTCAAGAAGTCGGCCCTTCAATGAGCTTCCTTTACTAAAATTAACAATTTTCACTGCATTTTTCAATACGTCCATTAGGCTTAGCGGAATTTCTTTGGATACCAAAGCTTCTCGGTGAATAAAACAATGATTCCAAAGAGCGTTGTTGTGGGTGGTTTCTAACAATTTTTCAAGAAGTCTACTATGCTTCCCAGTCATATTTGCTGCTCCCTCACTTGAGATTCCTTTACAGTTTCTCCAGTTTAATTTATATTGACCAACAATGCACTTTTCTAATTCAGTGAATACATCTAATCTGGTTACCTGTGAACTTAAATTTAAACAGCACAACAGATCTTCTATAAAATCATCTTGCCACACATATCTGACATACACCAAGAATGTGGGACCACTTGCAGTATCAGTGCTCTCATCAAGTTGGATTGCAAAATCGATACCAGACTGTAGCCGTGTCATAAGCATTGTTTCTAAATGTTTTGCAATAGTACAGATTCAACGAGATATTGTATTATCACTAAGAGGTATAGTTCTTAATTTGTCAGCTGATTTATCATCAAAGATGGTACGTACCATATCCATACATGCTGGGAGAATAATTTTTTCAGCAGCTGTGTGAGCCATCTTCTCTTTTGCTACTCGATATGCCACTAAATATGATGATAACAAGGCTCTCTCATTCATAGTTGTGGAATGACTAAGAAATTGGGGTGATAACTCTATGTTACTTCTTTCTGTTGGAAAATGGTCTTCTTCATCGTCTTCCCCTTCCTCCTCCACTTTTACGATCACTATGCCTTCCGTGTCTTGGGTAGCCTGGGGAGACAAATCTGCAGCTTTCCTGGATTCAGCAATCATTGTTCAGGTGAAGAACTGGCTCACTTAATCCAAACAGGATCTGTCTGCAGGACTTCCCTTTTTGTCCTATATGTTTCATGAGCTCCGTTTTTGGTATCCTGCAGGGTTGAAAAATTTAGTAGCAGTATTAAAAGGTAATATTGTAATGCTATGGGGCTTACACCTCATCCGTGAAGACAGTTCATGAAATCCAATGGTGTGACATGTCAATGCTGAATAACTGTCATTCATGTCAGCTGTGTACCAGGCAGTTTCGGTACCTTGCATACATAGCTCATTTAATTCTCATGGAAACCTAATGAACCACACAGTTATTATTCCTATTTTAAAAGCTAAGAAAGATTAAATAATGTGTCTAACAACATAGTGTAGTGGATCCAGTACTCAAACCCAAGTCTGAAGCTCAAGCTCCTAACTATGCTGCTACACTGCCATCTAGTCAGTCTTACAAAGTGATCGCCGAAGTTTGGTGTTCAAGACCACCACTGGAGCACCGAGGGAAAAAAATTATTTTTAAAGAAGTATCAAAACCCATTTAAGCTTTCCTGATAGTCATCTTATAGCATTTATATTTTCTGTCATCATTCGTGTTGCTGCTCTTCATCTTCCAACTATTATATTTTCTTTGTTCACTTTCTTTCAGTTTTAGTGATCTATCATCTGAAAAATCTTATTTCAGGTATTTTAAGATCAAGGGAAAGAAATCTTGGTTTTTGAGATAGGATCAAAGACTTAAAAGTGGGGTATGTGGAATAACACATTCCTAGAGGCCTTCCCTCCCCAGTGAATCAAAATGAAGACTAAAAGCAAGGGAAACTCAAAAGATACAGAACTGAGATCAGGACCTGGTCAGGCCTTCCTGGAGTGTTTTCTTGCTCACAATCTAGGCAAGAAGCAGTAGAAAGACTGGGCTTTATTTTGCATTTCTTGAAGTTGCCCTTAACATAGTTACTTGCAACCAGGAGATATTGTTAAAAATACTTGTTTAAATGAATATAATGTCAACATTTTTTGCCCGTTTGTAGAATGTTCAACAAATTCATTATAGGCATGGCATTTCAATACTTGGAAGGGCTTGTCATTTAGAAATTAAGAGATTCCATTAGATTGTCAGGTTATTTACGAAATACCTGAGTAAGAACAGGAGGAATGTTAACAGCAGCATAGGTTTAAAATAGAAAAACAAATTATGTGTCCATGGTAAGTTATTTATGTCTCCCACCACAGTGTGTAATCAACCTATTTCTCCAAAAATGTTAAGGTTTCAGTGATTTGCTTACCATGTATTCTCCATAACTTATTTGATTGCAAATGATCTGTTTAGCACAGGCCTGTATAAGTGTTTTTTTTGGGCCTCTGCCACTTAACAGTGTCTCTCATTAGTAACAGTGACTTTGTGCATAGTGGCGGTGCTTCAGGAAATGGAGACGGGGCATTAGGTTTGGTCAAGCTGGATTTTTCAGTTAATTTCCCTTTATCAATGAATGTCCAGTTGGGTGGGCCCTTGAAGACAGTTTATTTTACTTAGGATCAATTCCAGGCTTTGTGTTTGTCGAAGAGCATCCTGAAAAACAGTGGCAGAGACAGGCTGGTGGTGACCAGTCTTCAAGTGACCCAACACATTTTCCACTGCACCACCACAAACTCTCTTCACTACTCAGCCCTCCAGGTCAAGCACATTTTCTTCCCACAATTGAAAAATTCACCTGGTGTTCTATCAGAAATCACTCCTTTAAAAAACCCTTCAGAAACTGAAAGGAAGAGCGTGAAGTGTACGTAACCTTTTCCTGTTGCACTCGAATGACTTTATTCACTAGGCGTCAAACATTCTTTAATCACCGCCATTCACGGTGGTGGACTTGAGGGTGAGCGGATGATCTGTAAACACAAGGCTTAACAAACTTGTCCGCTAAACAACAAAACAAAATGTGGATCTTGGTAGCCTCTGGGGTCTTCCTCATTTTACATCTGGAGATCACCTGGAAAAAAAAGCCCTCACCAGAAGGAAAGGAAATGGGGTAAGCCCGGGAGCACAGAAATTAGACTAGAGTCATTGGTTCCCGACCCCCTGGGGGTGAAAACCAAGGACGAGGGTGGGGCACGCAGGCTGCCGCCTCTCGGACCCAGAGGTATCTCATCCCAATCCAGAAACCAAGGATCCGCGGCTGTCTCTGCAGGGAGACGGCGCTTTATGCGGCGGAGGCTGGGACCAAGGACAGGGACACGACCCTCCACCCCGTTCGGGGACGGGCGTGGTGAGCGGGATCGCGGAACACGGTTTTACACGTCCACCTGCGTCCCCGCCCCTCCGCCCCGGCCGGACCCGCGTCTCACCGTGAACCCCGGAGAAGCCTGGGGTGCTGGGATAGAAAAGGGAGGTGACTCTGGGGATCAAAGGGCAGTGGACCTGTTCCCCCGTCCCTCTGTTCGCCAGAACCCAGAGTGTCACAAAAACCGGACGTGCGTCAACACCCGCCTTCCGGGTCTGCGCTGCGCCTTGGGGGTGCGGGGGTGGTCCTCGCTAGGAAAGCCGGAGGACTTTGCTTCGTGCTCCCCAATTCATGATTCGGGCTTCGGGGATGTCTTTTCTTAGCTCAGCTTCTTCCGGTGGGGAAAACGGGGGTTAAATTTCACTCTGTACTTCCTGTTCAGGAACTTAACACAATTCTACTTTTTCTTAATGATGGCAGGTATCGTAATAATTCTAGGTATTATCAAACAATAATAGTGATTGTGTGTCTGTGTCTATGACAGAGGAACTGAGGCAAAAATGTAGACAGAAGATCTAAGTGAAGTTAAGGATGCACTGTGGTTTCACAAAACCAAAGTGGTTGCTTCTCTGGGTACCCTGATTGGGTATTGCTGCTTAAATGGTCGTGTGGCAAAAGGTTGCCTGCCAGAGCAGTAAACAAAAGAAGTTGTGGCCAGCAAACCTGCAGCCACAGCAGCGACCCCAACTGTGCATCCCGAGGGGATTTTGGATTGGCAGAAAGTTAAGGTGGCCTCGGAAAGTTAAGGTGCATATCAAAGTAGTGATTTCAAGGAGCCCAGACTCCTGCATCTTCTCACATAGAGAAGGGCACTAAAATCATTAATGTGAGATGTCTGGTTTTCTTTAATTAACAGTAGTCTTTTGATGTTCTGGCTACCTGATTTTTGTTGCAAAGTCCTACATAATCTGGCTTCTTCCTAACATCTTTAGAGCAGTCCCTCAGAGTCACCTGAGAGGCTGTTTTCCAGGCTTTAGGTTCCCAGTTTTGTCCATCAAATGAAACATAAATCTCAACTTTTAAGTTGTGCATTTTTTTTCAGTCAATGGTATTTTCAAATATTTGTTCATTGGGGAGCAATTTTTCTTTCCAATACTAAATAGTTATAAGATTCTGAGCTTGGCTAATGTATCCAGGGAGTTTTCTGAGTGATAATAGTGGAATTACAATTTGAGACATTTTGGCTGTCAAATGCAATCACAGTAATTACACCTTTTACTATTCACCTTATACTATTTTTATTTGGCTGCTCCAAATTTTAGTTGCAGCTCTTGGGATCTTTAGTTGTGCCATTTGAACTTTTGGCTGTGGTATGTGAGATCTAGTTCCCTGACCAGGAATCAAACCCAGGCACCCTGCATTGGAAGCGAGGAGTCTTAACCACTGGACCACTAGGGAAGTCCCTAAGTGCTAGTATTTTGTAACACGCATCCCATTATGAACCCTGTAACTGATAGGCCTGTGTAGAACACTGATTACCTCACTTTTCTCCACACCTAAGACCTCTGCTTCTTTATCCCATAAAAAATCTCACGCCCCTCACCTACAGGGAGGTAGATCTCCTATGTCCTCACTCGGTTGTCTTGTGAATAAACTCTCTGCTGCAAATCTCACTTTCTCAGTGTTTGACTTGTTGCCCATTGGGCAAAGGACCTAGTTCTTACTAAGTTGTTAATGACAAGCAGGAAGTAATGTGTCATCTATTGTCTCAGGGATCTCAATAGGAACAACAGACATCAACAGGAGGTATAGTTCTGTTCAACATACAAAAAGTTTTCAACTGGAGCTGTCCAACAAGCAATTGACTAAGCAGTGCTTTATTTTTTTTTAAAAACAGCGAATTTCCTATCTGTGATGCTGACTTCATTGTGACAAATACTGTAGGCTACAAAGACTATGTCATAGAAAGAAGTTGTTTTAGATCCCTGAGATACTCAAGGTGGAAAGGAAGGGAAGGCATGAGTTTCCCAGAGGCTCGTGTAGTTTGAAAAAGCACGGAGACTGTCACACTTGATTTTTCTTATTTTTAATTGGAAATGTCAAACAGCATTAAATGGTAATATTTGATTTGTGAGCCTAAACAAAGGAAAAGTATATAAAGTCCCTTTCAAATCACTGTTTATTTTCTCTAGGAAATTTGCCAGTTCCTGGAGGACCTAGCTCAACCACAGGACATCACATTCCCTAAGGATCCAGGAGATCACAATGCCCCAAGGGCTTTTGTGCCAGCCCTGGGACTGCCTGTTCACATGCTCCTGCTCTATCCATCCTTGCTTCTGCACAGCCCTTTCCATCAAGAACACAACACAACACTCCAGGTTGCTCAGTGCCCCTACCTTCCCCCAAGAATCGTGTTATGTTTCAATCCTAGGATTTTCTGAGGTTGTCACATTACCGAAGTGCCTTCAACACTGGCTTTAATCAGCGTGGTTTGTACCCTTGAGCTAGTTCCCGACCCGCTGATTCATGGAAGTCGGACCACCAGGGCGGCCATTCGTCCTCATTCCTCCTACCCACCCACCCCCAAGCCAAGGGCCACCACCCTGCGATGAGTCTTGAGTGTTTGTTGGAGCCAGGGATGGGCCAGCGGGGGCGCCTTCCCAAATCTGGGTCGGCTGCGATCACTATCGGTGTATTGGCTAGAGTGGCCAGTCAGGGTCAGCAGGAGGGTGAGACCGGCAGCAGGACATGGTAAAAGCCTCGGAAACGAGCCTCGGTTTCCTAGGACCCTCATCCGGGGCCCTCATCCGGGGCCCTCATCCGGGGCCCTCATCCGGGGCCCGCCCTGCCCCCGCCGTCGGGCTCCGCCTCCGGAAGTGCCAGCGAGAAGCGCAGCCTCCGAGCGGTCTAGAGAGACCCCTCAAAACCCTGGGGCGGCTTGGAAAGCACGGGTGTCCGCGACGCGATAGCCGCCCGGCTCGCCCCTCCACCCTGGTGAGTCCCCGGAAGCCGTCCTGAGGTCACGTTGGGTCGGCGCCTTGTTGAGCCTCCTGGGGAGGAGCAGGAGTCTCCTGCCTCCGGCTGACGGCGGTTCCCGTCCCCAGAAGCGCGCAGGGCCGGAGTGCGACAACCCGTTTTTCTTCAGTCAGGGTTCGCCCCGACGCCCGGCCGACGGAGGGCCCGGCCATCAGGACCCAGTGATCGTGGCCTGCTGTGAGATGGGTTTCCGGGGCCCGCTTCGCCCTTTGGGGACCGTTTCTTGACAGAGTAGAGAAGTGGGAGGAGGGTAGCGCCGGGCGAGGCCTCCTGAGGGCAGGGCATGAGGGCCCTTTCTGAGGGTGTGGAAGGGGGACGGGGCCCTACCGCGTCCTTGGGTGTGAAGGACAACCAGTCCGACCTGTTTTTGAGTCTCAGCCCTTCCCTGGGTTACTGTCAGGGTCGTGGGAAGAGGCCTGCCCACCTAGTCTGAGTTATCAAAGGGTCTGACCCCCAAAGTGGAATTTAGTTTTCAGTCAGGGCTTCTCTTGTGGCTCAGCTGGTAAAGAATCCGTCTGCAATGTGGGAGACCTGAGTTCAGTCCCTGGGTTGGGAAGATCCCCTGGAGAAGGGAAAGGCTACCCACTCCAGTGTTCTGGCCTGGAGAATCCCATGGACTGTAGTCCACGGGATCGCAAAGAGTCGGACACGACTGAGCGACTTTCACTCACTCACTCACTCAGGGCCACTCAATAATTCAGAATGGGCTGACAGAGTGTTTACCAAGTAATTCCTTAGGGTCCTGTTTTAAAAAATAACGAGTAATAATGTATTTCTCGAGAATTAATGTGTTTCTCTAGGTACACACTTGATCCTTGAAAAAAGTTTGTACATTTCAGGTATTTTGAATTTCCACAGAAATCTCTACACTATTGAATTGTCTTGTCTTTATTTTAAAAAATTCCACAAGTTCAGAATTAGTGGAGTTCAAATAAACCTGCTAGCTTGGACCATATGACACGGTTCTTAAATATCTGAAAGTGAATGATGTCAATTTTTTTTCCTGCTCTATATTTAGGTGGTTAATTGTTATTAACTATTTTCACTGTGTCTGCAGTGTCAAGGCCTGAGGGTGTCAAATGATGGGCTATTTTAACTTGTTATAATAATTTCTCCTCATCTCACTCCACAGTGATGGTCATTGTCCTCCAGAACAGGGATGGAGGAGACATCAGCCCAGGAGGCAGCAGAATCTCCAGTGGTCCAGTTTCAGTCCTTGGAGACCAACTCTGACGGTCTGTCCCCAGAGCCTCGGTTCTTGCAGGACACCGACATGGAACAGGGACTCACTGGTGGTAAGGCAGAGAGAACACTTCCATTCAGGAGAATGGGAGTGTAAAGGGGCTCCTGGGCCTGGGATGAGAGAGGCCAGGGGCTTCAGTGAGAGGATGGCCCCTAGAGGGAGGTCTAGAAGGGAGGGACGGATGTGGCTCAGTTCAGTCCTGATCGGGGCCCTTCTGTGGAGGTCAGCCTGTCTTTCTTTAATAGGCAGAGTGGTCTTCACTCACTCTATTCAGGCTTTTTTCTTTCATATAATTTTCACTTCATCCCAGGTACCACATTCAGAATAAGTTAGAAGAAATGCTGCTTTTGCCACCCCTCACAGTCCTTGCCTCGCTTTCACTTCCTCTTAGGTTTAGGGCCTGTCTCTACCCCTCTTCCTTTAACTTAGTTTCTTCCCTCCTTGACCTTTTGTGCTTTACCAGCTGCCATTATGTTGCAACTGCAGTGTTTTTGACTGCTCTAATTTTGATCAAGAAAGCAACCATTTAATTCCTTGGTTAAGCCCAGAGCTTGGAGCAATGTATACATATCACATACAGACTGTAAAATAACATTTTTATGTGTTACAGAGATAGATTGATCTGTCTTGTACTCCCTTTGTTTTGTATGAAGTTTGTCTGAGATTCACTTGTGGCCAACTGCAGTGCCTGAAATAACCTGTGTGTCAGGAACACCAACCGCATGCCATGGTCTTTTGAGTGCTGTGGGGCATTGTTCGAGTGTAGAAAGGATTATGAGGAAACAGATGACCATTCCTTATTCTTGGGCACTTTACACACTGGTTGCAGAGACGGTTCTCATTCTCAAAAGTTCACAGAGCAGTGTCTGGGAGAGGGTCAGAAGTCTACTAAATAACCATGGCCTTGGATGAATCACTGCAAACCTTTATGCTTCGCTTTGCCCATCTGCAAAACAGGTAACGGTGCTCACTTTTTTGACATGACATTTATGTCATGACATGGGGATATAGTGAGATTTCATAATAAAATCCTGAATCATGGATCTAAACATGTGGAAGGAGGGTGTGCAGGTGTTGAAATGGTGCAGGACAAACTCAATATCCGATAAACATGCGTTGCTTTTACTGTAATGTCAATGTGAAGAAGGGTCCCACTGACTCTCTTTTGTGAGGGCGCCCTGGGAAGGGCTGCTCTCACTCTTGGCTCCTTTCTCCTCCCTCAGCTCCACCTGTTCCCCAGGTGTCCTCTCTTCCCCACGAGGGAAGCCCAGGAGACCAGGCAGCTGCGCTCATGACAGCCAGGTACCAGGTGAGCTGAGGAACCCTTTGCTTTTCCTCAGGGACTATTGCTGCTGATTGAGCGTGGCCCTTTTCCTCATCCCATCCATAAGCCTTGCCTGGAGATCTTTTTTTAGTAGCAGATCCCAGGTTGGGTGCTTGTCATCCTCAGAGACCTGGACTTCACAGAAACCACCTTTCCACAGAAACCACCTTTCCGTCTCCCCAGTACCACCAGTAAACACTGTTCCTTTATCCTTGGTGCTATCATGGGTGCTTATTAGATGTTGAAGGGTTGTGGAACCTATTCCCAAGATGCTCCTCTGTTCTCCCTCCTTTCCAACGTAAATGCACACTGCAGACCCTCTGTGTCATCTTTGTTCTCTGGCCGTGATGCTGTGGTGGCCGCCTTCGCCAGAGCAGCCAGGCTGTGTTATTTCAGGAATTTGTGACATTCGAGGATGTGGCTGTGCACCTTACTCGAGAGGAATGGGGATGCCTGGACCCTGTTCAGAGGGCTCTCTACAGAGAAGTGATGTTAGAGAATTATGGGAACCTGGTTTCACTGGGTAAGGATTGCCTTTCTTATTATTCAGTTTACCTATTAGCGTTTCTTTATTTCCTTGTTTTTGAGTAGGTGTGAGGTCTCTGAGTGTGGCTCAATTTCCAGGTCTTAGAACCTCTTGAGTCCTCAATCTTTAAGGTCATCTCCTCTGGGAGTGGGTTTCCTTTGGGTATGTCAAGAGGAGACATTCTACTCCTTATCCTCAGTTAATGTTTCCTGCTTTTGTGGGGCATCTGTTCCCTGTTACTAAAGGGAAACTTGCTGGTGCTTTGCAAGTTCTCAATTTCCCTATCTTTCCCTTTTTTATGAGAGGGACTCTAGGGCATCCTAACCCACAACCAGACACTTTTCTTCCTGGTAATTCAGTGCCCCTGTATCTGAGAGTTTCCCATTTCTCTTGGAAGAAGAAATGCCTTTTTTTTTAAGATTGGCTAAACTCTTCGTTGAGTAATCCCTCATCTCTTAAGATCCCTAAATTCATCTGCAAGCAGGCAGAATTTCAGAGACTTGATCTCAAGGCATGACTCATTGCCAGTACATTTCAGTGAGTCACCCCGACAGTAATCCTGCTTCACCCGAGCAGTAGCAGGCTCACACTTAGACCGAGTCTCTCCTTTGTCACTTGGATGGTGCAGCTGGCAGCTGAGATGAGGCAACTTGTAGTGCTCTAGAGAAGCATCAGGGGGAGCTGCCAGCGCCCGCCTTGGTGTGAACTTTGCTCCTTTTCCTCTTTCTTTTTTGGCCTCTCTCTGCTGCTCCTTGTTACGTATGTACTTAATCACACTTTTTCTTTTCTTTCTCTTTTTTTCTTTTTTGCTTTGCCTGTGCTGGTGGCATCCAGGGTGTTGTTTTGTCTCCTTGATAATTCTTGTCTGTGGGGAGGCAGCCTGCCCACTGGGAAGGTTTGTAGTGTGTTTTCCATTCCTGGCTCTTTGATCTTTGTAGGCATACTTCTCCGCCTTCCCACCACCCGGATTCATAGTGTGAATTCCTGCCCGGCCCTGAGTCATACCCAGGCAAGTGCTTTCTCTGGAGAAACACTTGCCATCCTTTCAGCAGGAATCTCCAGGAGATGGCCCAGGTGTCGGCTTCCCATCGATAGTGCTCGTCCCTGCTCGGAAACTCCTTTTCCACAATTGTGAGATCTTACACTTGATTGATGGAGTAGATGTTTCCCAGAAGGCTACCACTGTGTAAAATTGCAGCTCCTCAAATGACCTTTGATAAATTTCCAAGGGCCAAGGATGCCCTCCATTGCAACCAGAATTTTGAACCTTGAATTTTGAGTTCATTCAGAAGCCATGGTTGGTGGTCATCGACTTGTGTTCTCAGAAACCACAGAGTTCGACTCCAGCTCTTCAGTTATGACCTTTCCATGTTATTTTATACTGTGGAACACATGCTGTGTGCCCCTCCTTTTCCATAGTGAACACAAACTGCCCCATCTGTTGCCTGAATCTCCTGAGACCCCTGGGCCTTCCTCATGTTTAACATTCTAGTCTTTTCCTTCCTTTAAATCCCTGTGACCCCCTCCAGGGTCCTGTTTCGTCTCCTTTATTCTTTACGGTGTTGTATAGATTGATGCATTTATATAATTTTCCTGGATCCAGTGTTCCTTAGCTCTTCCTTGATGGAGGGGAAATGGGAGGGCAAAAGAATTCAGTTTATTTCAGGCTATTAAATCCAATGTATATTTAGCAACTTGTAAATTACAAAGTGATATGTAATTGTATATTACTGTTAATTTTACCTAATAATTACATAATTTCCAACAGTTTACCTGTCTACTTTTTGAAGTAAAGCATCTTCTTAGCATTTTATTCAGCCTAATAACACAGCTTACTATTAGGCTGAATTTGATCCCATTTCCTCTGGCATCTCTGCACACGTACAGGACACGTTTGTACACTCACACATGCTGGGCACAATGACATACAAGAAACCCTACTACTCAACTTGCTCTTTGACCAAGTGCCTCTCCTCAGTAATTATTTTTGACAGTCTTTGGGAAGTCATTTCATATTTGGGGGTTCAGCAAACTACACCTGTAGTTAGTTTAATGTTTGGCATTGTAGAATAAGCACTTTATAACTGAGCCTCTGACTTAGCAGCTGTAGGTTCCAATTCATATCTTTTTCCCGTGACAGTGCCTCTGAGCTGTATTTGTCACAGATATCAGAGCCTTGGTCTTTTGGTTAAGTGCTTCCACTACATAGTAATAAATATACCGAGTAGGGACAGAGTAATAAAATAGTAGGCAAAAATTTTCGTTACTTGATCTTAAAAAGAAGTATATACTATTGACAGTGAGTGAATTACTGGCTTGGGAGTCATGCTCAAAGGGAAATTATCTGTGACTTAGTGCTGGAGATTAAGATCAGGAAAAAGACCTGGATTGTCTTTCACATGGGGCAGTGTGGCAGATGCCTTCTTAGATGACAGCATTAGAAACCTGCTTACCAAAACTGCTGGGTGATGAGTGAGTTGGTAAATCAGGAATGTTTGGCACGTAACCCTTCCTTTTTGAAGTCAATGTCATGAGAGAAATGATTTTGTGTAGCATGTTTCTCACTGCCACAGCTATTTATTGATACTATGTACTTTATGTATCTCTCACTTAATCCTTACTGTAACTCTTTCAGCAGATGGTATTCTGTTTTATACCTGAGGTGATTGAGGCTAAGAGAAGTTAAAGTGATCCACTCAGGGTCAAAGCTAGGTTAGGGGCTCAGATATGACTCTGAAGCCCATTCTTTTTCACTGTTTTATACCTTAGGACAGTCAGTTCAACCACATGTGGTGTTTTGTATATTTTTATGGCTCAGTATTCTGATGATAATTTAAAATAGACACAATAAATTGGACAGACAGGCGTGAGTTTATACAGTTTGGGAGCAGAAAGGGCATGCATTCAAGAAAAAGTAAAATTGTTAAAGGATACATTCCATCCTAAATAGATATCTACACAAGAATGGAGAGATTTTGTGTCTTTGTTAAGGATCAGGAAAAGAAGCATGAAGCTTTCAGATGGCTAAAATCTTAGCATAACACGGGTACAGGCAACCAACAATGAGGTGAATTTTAAGTGTTATTATTATTTTTTTTAATGTTATTTTTAAAGATCAGGTGAAGTTAAAAATTAGAAAACTGTCAAGGTTGCAGTTTAAAAAAATCAAAATGTTTTAATAAAAAATAAATAATTTTAGATAGGAAAAATTTAAAGCAAATGCATATTTTGAAAGCATAGGTTTTTGACTTAAATCTAGGAAAAAAGCATTCAGGCCAGTGGTAAGAAAACCTGCTTTAGTGCTCTCTGTGACTCTTATAGATTGGAAAGAATATTAACTGTAAGGTCCGTTTACCTGTGATTGAGCAAATTATTTAAACAGATTATAATGATTTTTTTCATCTATAAAACATGAAAAATAATGTCTGCTTTCTGAGCTGTGCCAAGGATTAAATTAGTTTATGTATGTAAGTCCGGGGCTAGTGGTAGTTACTTAATTTTTTTTTTTGTAAAGGACGGTCAGAGAATGAGCTATGGGTTAGATTTCTTAATAGAAACAAATTTCAGGAGAGTGTTCAAATTATTTCATTATAATGGAATTTTCTCAAATTGAATATTACTCAGACTGTGCTCAGTGGTTTGGATTTTTATTATACAGAGATTTTCATTTCTTTGACACTAAATGTTCTCTTACATCCCTTTTAGTTAAGAGTCATAGTTCTCAGTCTGCTGGAGCCTGACTCTGCATGTATCATTCTAACTGCGGGTCCTCTGTCCTCCTCACTGTTTGTACCTTCTGCTCCCTTGTCACTGTGTTGGCCTTCTGTTCTCTCTCTGTGTGTATTTAGAGGAAGGGGTAGATAACTAGCAGATTATTTAAAGGCCAGTTTCTGAAATAAGAGTGTCTGAGCCCTAGCTTCGCTAGTTATCATGACCTTGGGTGAGTTACTTAATCTCTCTGAATCTTAGTTTTCCCATTTGTAAAATTGGCACAGTAATACCTATCTCTTGAAGGTGTGGTGAGTATTGAGTGAGTGAAAGTTTATAAGGTTCTTGGAATGACACTTTGCACCTACCAAAGCTTAGTGAATCTTAGCTTAATATTTTGATAATACAAGTGACTTTTAACTTTAAACCTGTATGTTGAATCCTGTTCTCTCTTCTAAATTGCAATCTTGTATCTCTCACTGCTAGGCATTCTCTCTTATACCTTTCTACATAAAGGTGTTTACTTTAAACATATGTCTAGAATCAAACCCCTAATCCCACATGAAGATGATCTCTTTCATTGTGCGTATGTGATTTGTGTAGATACAGAGTAGAGGGGCTTCCCTGGTGGCTCTAATGGTAAAGAATCTGCCTGCAATGCAGGAGACCTGGATTTGATCCCTGGATCAGGAAGATCCCGTGGAGAAGGAAATGGCAACTCACTCCAGTATTCTTGCCTGTAGAATTCCATGGACAGAGGAGCCCTGGCGGGCTACAGTCCATGGGGTCTCAAAGAGTCAAACACAACTAAGCAACTAAAGCTTTCACATTTCACTTCAAAGAGTAAGTAATGAAAATTAATTTTGATTATCAAATACTTAGAAATATCTTAATAAATATCTATTAAAAGTTGCCAATTGTGTTATCAGAATTTTGAGCAGGGTAGTTGCCACTCCATGCCACCCCCCTTTTTTTAAACTTGAAAAAGCTATTAGATTTGACATAGAGGATCTTAACTAAATTAATAAGTGTCCAGAAAGAGAATTGACTCTATTTATGCTCAAGAGAATTCAGAAACACAGTAAATGCCTTTCTTATATCTATTCTGGTCTCTCTGCTCATAGACTGTCACATGGAATCTCATAGGACAACTATTGGTTTATCATAGTTTTCAGGCCCAGCACCCTTTTTAAAACCTTGATTATCTGTTGACACTTAGGCACAAAATTAGCAGTCAGTGAGTAGCTCTTAAGTAAATGAGTCAAAAGAAGTGCACGATACAATGTACATGGTCCCTGCTATCAAAGTTTATAAATCAAATAGGAATGATAGTACCAAGAAACAGTTTTTAAAAGTCTATAAAGCTCCATTATATAAAGATGTGTCAGGATAGGAGGGGGCTTACCGGGTAGCTCAGCTGGTAAAGAATCTGCCTGTAATGCAGGAGACCCTGGTTTGATTCCTGGGTCGGGAAGTTCCCCTGGAGAAGGGATAGGCTACCCACTCCAGTATTCTTGCCTGGAGAATCCCCATGGACAGAGGAGCCTGGCAGGCTACAGTCCGTGGGGTCGCAAAGGATTGGACACAAGTGAGCGACTGAGCACAGCACAGCACAGGATAGGAACACACAG
Organism: Muntiacus reevesi; assembly: GCF_963930625.1. Taxonomy (NCBI): domain Eukaryota; kingdom Metazoa; phylum Chordata; class Mammalia; order Artiodactyla; family Cervidae; genus Muntiacus; species Muntiacus reevesi. The sequence continues at coordinate 178,827,968 of NC_089250.1, forward strand.
TGCTCTGTAGACATTCAGTAAGTGAAGAGAAAGGCTTTTGGAGGTGAGGGGCTTGAGGGAGACCTTGCATGTGTGCTACGAGAAGCTTTGTGGGCTGAGTACATGTGAAAACTGCCCCTTTGATACTGTATTAGTTCTCTCCTCAGAAGCAGACTGCCTCTTGCTTTTGCTTTAAAAGAGACTAGATCTTAGTCCATTATGCAAGCCAGAGAAAGGCTATTTTATGTGAAAATGCACTTTATTGCACTTTCCTCACTACATAATATTATAGTAAGTTGTTCTGTCTCTGCAATTAGAGTGTAAGGTCCTTGAGAGGATGGACTGTATCTGCTTGGGCTCTTATTTCCTACATACTTTGCATATAGGAGGCACCCCATAAACATTTGTTGAACAAGAGTTCTCCCAAGGGGTAAGGATGTGTCATATTATTACTTGTTTCCTCATATGCCCTAAAATGAATTATTTCCTGAAATTGATCTTTGCAGTATTTATTCAGTCTTCACTGATCTTGTTGCTACAATTTAGCTCACCATACAGCAGGTGCCTGAGAATTGACCTTCCTCTAGTCCAGCAGAGTCATATTTCGACAACCTTCAGTTTGACCAGGTCTAATACTTACAGATCGGTTCTGATACAAAGATTGATCTATAAGCAGTAGGTAAAGAGTAAGAATGATAATTTCTGTGAAGACAGGTACACACTCATGCACATATTCCCTGGTCTGAATATGTTTAAATTACTATTTTTAACTGAGTATGTTTAAATGCCCCTTAGCTTGCCCGTTAGCATACCTCTTTCTAGAGCACAAACATGCATTCTGTGTTGAAGGTCTTTGGCTTTCTCACTTTCCAGGCCTTCCTAATGTCTTCTAAGAATTTACTCTCTCTCCATTAACCACTAATTAAGAGAAAAATGTAGTATCTGGGGATAAATTGCCACATCCCATTTCCTTCTCTGTGAGCAGGATTTCCACTTTTCAAGCCTGATGGGATCTCCCAGCTGGAACAAGATCTACAAGTCTTTGATCTGGAAACTAAGAATAGAGAAGTCTTAAGAGATGACTGCTCAGGTGAGTAAGGCAGAATCAATCAGATGAACTAGCTGGGAAGTAGAGTCTAGTTGTTGAGCCAAGCTGTAGCTGCTTTGGAAGTCAGTGAAGAGCTCTGTCTGTATCCCTGAACAAAGAGCTCTTTCCTTTCCCCTTTTTTATTGAACTCTTTCCAGTTATTTTGTTCCTTATCCATAAGATGTAGTAGGTCCCTATTCAAGTTACTTATCTATAATTCTGTTGAACTGGTTCCCTGTTGTCTCTGTTGAAACACCTTAATTGGTTATCTCCTTACTTTGCTGAACCTGCCCTCTGTTTCTATCACACCCTGAACCACTTGGATCCTGCCTCACTACTCCTATTCATGCCCGTACATCTGCTGTTGAGATTTTGTGCCTGTGTTTCAAAGTAAATAAACTTCTCTTACCCTGATAGACTATAGATTATTTAGTTTTCTCCTCTAAGTTTTCTTTTTCTAAGCACAGGGTACAGATTATATTTGCATTTTCTATTTATATATTGAATCAGATGGAGAGACCAGAGAAGAGAACAAGCTGTTGATTCCTAAGCAGAAAATTCCAGAAGAAGTACATTCATACAAAGTGAGAGTAGGAAGATTCAAAAAGGATATTACCCAAGTTCCTGAGACTAGAGAAGTGTATAAGCCTGAGGACAGATTAGAAAGGCTTCAGGAAATTCTAAGAAAATTTCTCTTCCTGGAGAGAGAGTTTAGGCAAATAACAATCAGTAAGAAAACCTTCACCAGTGAGAAGAACAATGAATGTAATGAACTTGAAAAAAGCTTCAGTCTGGACTCTACTCTTGATACAGATCAGAGAGTTCTTAGAATACAGAATGTTGATGACATTGATAAGTATGATGTGAGCCTCAACCAGCATTCAGCTGGTAAACAGGAACACATAAATCTAATGCAGGATTTTCACAGTAATGATTATAAAGACAGTTTAATGGAACTCTCCCACCTTAGTAACTGTGAGAGCATTCCTACCACTGAGAAATCTTACAAATGTGATGCATGTGAGAAAATCTTCCATCAGAGCTCAGCCCTTTCTAGACATCAGAGAATTCATACTAGAGAGAAACCCTACAAATGTAAAGAATGTGAAAAATCTTTCAGTCAGAGTTCAAGTCTTAGTCGACATAAAAGAATACACACTAGAGAAAAACCCTATAAATGTGAAGCGTCTGATAAATCCTGTGAGGCGTCTGACAAATCTTGTAATCAGAGCTCAGACATACTTCAGCATAAGAGGGTTCACACTAGAGCAAAATCTTATAAATGTAGCAGTTGTGAAAGGGTCTTCAGTCGTAGTGTACACCTCACTCAACATCAGAGAGTTCATAGAGAGATGCCTTGTAAGTGTACTGTGTGTGGCAGTGATTTCTGTCACACCTCACACCTAGCTGAACATCAGAAGGTCCATGATGAAGAGAAGTCCTATGAATACAATAACTGTGGGTTGACCTTTATTAAACATCAAGGAATTCGTCCCAGAGAAAAGCCCTATACGTGTAATGAATGTGGAAAAGACTTCAGATTGAATTCTCATCTTATTCAGCATCAAAGAATTCACACAGAGAAACCACATGAATCTAGTGAAAGTGGAAAAGCTTTCAGTCAAACCGCATGCCTTATTCAGCATCACAAAGTTCATAGGAAAGAGAAATCCTATGAGTGTAATGATTATGAGGATAATTTCAGCCATAGCTCAGATCTTGTCCTGCAACAGGAAGTCCTCACCAGAGAAAAAGCCTTTGATTGTGATGCATGGGAAAAGAGCCTCAGTCAGAGAGCGCACCTTGTCCACCATCAAGGAATTTATACCAAAGAGAAACCTTATGAATGTAATGAACGTGGGGAGACATTTAGTCAAGTTCAGGCCTCATTCAACATATGAGATGTCACACCAGGGAGACATCATGTGTGTCCTGAATGTGGTAAAGCCTTCAGTCCCAGCTCAACCTTCATTCAGCACTGAGGAATTCATACCAGAGAGAAACCTGAATGTGACAAACTTTGGAAAGTTATTAATGTTGCACTCTTGACACCTGGAAACCCATACCAATGAGAAAACCTACAAATACATTGAATGTGATAGATGCTTCACGCTATTTTCGTACCTTAGTATCATTGGAGAATTCATACTGGAATAAAATTCCATTGCTATAATGAATGTGAAAAAGCCTTCAGTCAAAGAAACTACCTTGTTGAGCATCAAATTCATTTCATGCTGAATACCTACGAATGTAATAAATGTGTATGTGTGGGAGGATTCAGCCTATTTCCAGCCCTCATTCAGCAGCAAAGAATCCATACCCAAGGGAAGTCCTTTGGGTATAGGAAATGTGACAAGTTGCTTTCAGTATGAGTTCAAGTCCTTTTTCATCATCAGAATGTCCACACCAGACTGGAGTCTGATATAATGCAAGTGGAAACATTTAGCACCATATTTCAGCTTTATTCAATATCAAAATATTGAAGGGAAAATTATTTGTGTATAAAATAGTTAATACATAGTCCCAGTCTTTTTGCCTGCAGAAGACTCTAGTCAGAGGAGTGATTTGGTGAATGCAGTGCTGTTTTCTCATGGCATTCTTTTATTTAATAGGTGTTATACTTTATTTTTGGAACTTTATTTTATAAATATACTTTATTTATGGAACTCAAGCTATTTTTATTTTAATGTGGCCTATAAACATTTTTATTTTTCCTGAAATTGGTTTTTATTGCCCAATAAATGCTTCCCTGATCCATTAATACACCAACGTTAAAACAATAACTTCTGGAAAGTTTCTCTCATTTAGCTTTTTCTACTGTTCTCAGCCAAAGTTCTCTCCAAAACAGACTCTTAGGCCTGCTCTTTTCCGAGGATCCTATTCCATTCCAGCCACAGCATTTGGGTTCCTGTTGGTTTCTCCATTCTCTTAAGCACCTTCAATGATAGTTTCCTAGTTTTAAGCTTTAAGACAGTGGTATGCCATCCCTACTTACTTTTTGGGTGTCTTCTTTCCAAAGCAAAATATCTTTAAAAGAAATGGGTTTTCACACTCTTGTCTGTTCATGAGTATGAAGAATTCTGTTTCCCCTGAGTCTGTGGCAAGAAGCTAAACATTTTCAAGTGACGCCCAAGTTCTTAGCTGTGTTAGCATTCACAGCCTTTTGAGAGAGATGAGAAAGACAGTAGAAGCTGACAATACTGGTGGTAGCTTAGCTATATTCAGTGTCTATTCTGCATGTCTAAGTCTAGGATGATTTATGTCCATTAAAGGCCAGCAGAACACTCAAGTCTTCCTTTGATAGGGCAAAACATAAAGAACATACGTTAAGAGATCAGAGATCTTCATAAAGGAATACTGCCTTCCTTCAGATATTGTGGTTTTTGTGTAGTATCTCGAGAGTATTTCAAGAATGGCAGAAAAGCCTGTAAACATTTAACTGTTACGGTTGCTTCATTATCTGTTTGGAATTGTTTACATATCATATATATATATATATATATATATATATATATATATATATATATGTTGCATTTTACAAGAGTCTACAGGCCATATAAAAGCCTTTTTCTTTTGATTGATGAAACTGATCACAGACGTTGGCTCCACAGATCAGGGTCACTGTCATAACAGTTAGCAAGAGTTCATGATTCTTCAGATAATGTCAAAGTATTTGATTGTATTTTCCCATCTTAAGCATCATAACATTTTGTGAATAAGGCAAGGGTTATTTAAAACTCTAGTTGTTGTTCCAGCGATTGAGTTCACCTCTTAAAATACTTACTAGGGATCCTCAACAAGTAATACAAAAATGCATTGCTTACTTTGTAAGCCTCTTCTGCCTAATAAGCTTTAGGGTAGTTCTACCACCGTATGTTACCTTTTAGCCATCAGCAAGCATAGGATCTCATCTGGACAAGGTAGGGACCAAAATGAATTGATCTGAATGTAAAAGCATATGAAAAAAATGCATGTTTTTTTTCTTTCCTATCTATGAACATGTATACCCTACTAATAGAGACCACCAGTAGTCACCTCTGGTGATTATGAAACAGCAGGTTGAGTAATCTCAAATAGCAGGAAATGTAAAAATCACATGTTATGCGTTTGGTTTAGGAATGTGCTTTTTGTACTTCCACTTGAATAAAGGTGTGTTTGATACTCTGAGAATCTGTTTCAAATAAAATCTGAAGTCCTCAGCCCAAAGTACTTGGGAATCTTAGAATCACCTTCCTGTCTGCAACTCAGTTCTTTCCAGAAAGCTGACTCACAGCAGGAGTAGGTCACTCCTTCCTGCAGGTACAGTGCTTGGTCCTCCACAGAACTCTGGAATAAAGTCTGAATGTTTACAACTTTAAAGGGTTACTTGACTGGGATGCTGTTGGCACATGAAGTAAATGGGTTGAGTAGAGTTAGGCAGAATGTGTTTTTTCAATAAAACATTTCAAAAAATGAGAAACCAGATCAGCACAACATTGTAAATCAACTCAATTTCAATAAAAAATTCTTTTAAAATGAGAAATCAAAATAATCCTTGAGGACAAGTAACTTGTCCATTTAAGCTTGTTGATATTTAATTGGTCCAATATAATATGTGCTCTTAGTCTTTTTAGTCTTGAAGACAGGGAAGGAAGAGAAGAAATCTAATAGTTGGGACATCTAATTTTGTCTCTTCACCTGCTTATGTACACATCTATGTATATATGCACATATTTGAATAATCCTCACAACTCTTTAAGGGAAGAAACTGTTTACCAGAGACACTGAAGTGTAGAGAGGTTGAGAAGAACCTATAGGATCATACAGCAAGCTCAAAGTCAGGGATGTTTGACTCTAAAGCTTTCCATCATCTTGATGTTGGTGTCTGACATATGAACTCGGAGAAGAGACATTTTCTTTGATAGCTCTTCATTCCCTGTTACATACTTGATTCACCATCAGTTGTCAGCTGATCCTAAATGCTCCCAGAGCTCTCCAGGAAGCTGGGAGAAAATACCCCAGTATCTTCTGGAAGCTAGGTAGAACCATCCCTCTCTCACCCACCCCCAATCTTTGTTTTCACCCCCAATCTTTAAAGCAGGTTTAGATGGTTTTGACAAAGTTAGGCCATGGGTTAGATCTCCCAAATTCCCATCTCCTGCTAAGACATCCCCAGTGCCATCAGTAGGTTTATATTTACACTTCTTTGTGTCCCAAATGCACTCACTTTTTCCTGCTAACTAGAACTTACTGATGGATACATATCCTTACCAAAGTTTGTTACCACCTCTGGTTATATTCAGCGGTGGAGCAAAGTGAGTCTAATTTGAGTCCTAGGTTTTCAGCTTGAGCAAGAGTAGTTAGAGGTAGACTGGAGAGATGGAGAGCACTGAGTGTTTTAAGAAGTCCTGCAGAGGAAGGAGGTAATAAATGAGCTGTTCAGAGAATGCCTTACCCTAGGAGATATTACATGGGTAACTGAGAATTTAAGAATGAAGTTCAAAGGAAGCCCCTAGCATGTTATCTCAGAAACTGGAATTTCTCACATTCAAAAACATAACCTGGTATATCCTTTCATTCATTCAGTCATATAGTTGCCAGACAGTATGTTTAGTGCCAGCCAATGGATACAGTTAACCTAATCAAATGAATTAATCCATTGAGTAAAAAGGATTAGTCAAAGCAATGAGTTTGGAATTAGGCATACCTATGTTTGAACTTTATTAGCTATGACTTTGGACATTTTCCCTAGCCTTCCTAGTTTTGGCTATACAATGTGGTGAATAATAGCATGAATGTTAAATGAGATAATGTAAAAGCTACTGGTCGTATAGTAAGTGCCCAAAAGTTATTAGTGTAAATAATATCAAACCCACCATATTAGAGTAGAGATACTTAGCAGAAAATCTAAAAATGAAAGCAAGTATTTACCAGTGCAGGACTAGCATTGTCCAGGGAGGGACACCCTGAGCTTCAGTTCAGTTCAGGTCAGTCGTTGAGTCGTGTCTGACTTTGCGACCCATGGACTGCAGCACGCCAGGCTTCCCTGTCCATCACCAACTCCCAGAGTTTAGTCAAACTCATGTCCGTTGGATCGGTGATGCCATCCAACCATATCATCCTTTGTTGTCCCCTTCTCCCACCTTCAGTCTTTTCCAGCATCAGGGTCTTTTCTAGTGAGTCACTTCTTCACATCAGGTGGCCACAGTATTGGAGTTTGAGCTTCAGCATCAGTCCTTCCAATGAACACTCGGGACTGATCTCCTTTAGGATAGACTGGTTGGATCTCCTTGCAGTCCAAGGGACTCTCAAGAGTCTTCTCTAACACCACAGTTCAAAAGCATCAATTCTTCGGCGCTCAGCTTTGGAGAACTTAATATAACTAGAGAAATCATTAGGCACTGTGGGCTGTGTGTGGTAGGAGACGCCTTCTAATGGGCAATTCCTGCTGGAGTCTGCAAACAGTGATGTGTCTCTAAAATTTGTATCATATGGCATTATGTCTTACACTCCTTTCAAGATTTGAGTGCATGAAGGTGCCAGTGTTAAATCTGTTGATTAAAAAGATGTACAACATAAGAGTTGTGAGTTAAGTTTTATTTGGGGCAAAATGCTGATTGCAGCCCGGGAGATATCACCTCAGATAGCTCTGAGAGACTGCTCCAAAGAAGCAGTGGGGGTAGGTCAATATGTAAGATTTTGGTGAAGGGGTGTGTGTGTGTGTGTGTGTGTGTGTGTGTGTGTGTGTGGCTCAGTTGTGTGTGTGTGTGGCTCAGTTTGTGTGTGTGTGTCAGTTGTGTGTGCGTGTGTGTGAGAGTCGCTCAGTGTGTGTGTGTGAGAGAGAGAGAGAGCCGCTCAGTTGTGTCTGACTCTTTGCGACCCCACAGATTGGGGTCCCACAGGCTCCTCCGTCCATGGGATTTTCCAGGCAAGAAAACTGGAGTGAGTAGCCATTCCCTTCTCCAGGGGGATTTCAATGCAATGAAGCACTCATTTTATAAAAGGGTTTCTGCTAGTCAGGAGGAGCTGATATCATCATTGAAAGGATTTAGTGCTTTTCTAGCTATGAGGAGATGCAAGGATTGGGATCATGAAGTCAGTTCCTAAAAATATCTGTCTAAAGACCTGTATTACCAGTAGAGTGCTTCACTTTGCACCCTGAATTCCCTTCAGGGAACATTGAAGGTCAGCAACTGCAGCAGCACTGGCAGATGGCAAATGGCCTTGCTGTTCAGGCACTGGCAAATGCTCTTGACAATTGCCAATTTGTAGTTGACAAATCCAAGAATGGTTTCAAATAGATGGTGCTCTGTACAAATCAAAGGGAAAATATTTATTTTAGAATTATTTTGCTGCCTCATCCCATTCACTTAGAAAATGGTTACCCTCTTATGTTTGTATTTCATCCATGTTTATAAATTTTACAACTCGGTGTAATTACAAGTTTTTCCTTTCAGCAGTTTCTCGTGTTACAATACTCCGCCCACTCTTCCTTCATTTTTCTTTCCTGGGTGTGGTTAGCCTCCAGGCTCTGGTTTGAACAGGCCAGGGTTTGAATCCTGCCTCTAGTTCGCTCACTACCTGCCACTTCTGGCACGTAGGATAGTAAAAATACCAACTTCATGGGATTGTGAAGGTTAATGGGATGTAAGTTTCAGTGCTCCACAATTGGTAGCTATCGTTTTTTAGTTTACCAGGAGAATCCTTGATCATGAACAACTCATTGCCTTAACCTTTCTCCTGCTTCAGCATATGAGATGTGCCTCTGCAAACCAGTACTCCAGGTGCAGTAGGCGTTTGGATCTTGACCCCGTATCTAAGGCTTTTCTTCCTCTTTCACCCATTTCCTCCTCTTCATGTGCTCCAGGCAAAACAGGGAGGCTGGGTTGAAGCCACAACGGGCTGGACGGAGGGAGTACATGACAGGTTCTAGGCCCGCAGGGTCGTTGTGGCCTGTGATCTGAAAGAAGGGGTGTGGAGATGGGTGGAGCAGAGCGGAGGAGGTGCACACGGGAATGAGAAAGAAGAAACAACCAATTTAGGTCCTAAGTCCACCTAGGCAATGAGCGTCAAAAAGAGATATCTCTTCCATCCTTCTTAATCTCTCCTCGGGAAGGAGGACAAACGCCTAAGGAAGCCCCCACACGACTCCTCTGAGCCCAACCCCGCAGGGGGCCCTTAGGGAACTCAAGATCGAGATTAGACCTCCGAGCTGCCTAGATGGCCCCGGAAGTGCGCGTCGAGGAACCCGCGTTTCCGGTCTCCCTGGAGGCGGTGGTGGCGGACGCTGCTGTTCTCGGCCAGCTGAGGGCGTGAGTGTCCGGACTGGGCCCGGCCGGCAGTCCGCGGGGCGGCGGAAGAGGGTCGGGCAGGGGGGAATCCCAGTGGGACCGGGGTGGGGCGTGCTGCCGGCCGGGCGCTCCCCGCGGCGGGGCCCAGCCTGCCTGCTGGGAGGACAGGGCTCCTCCGACCGACCCCCGGCGGGGAGCCTCTTGGGAAGCGGCACCTACTGTTTCCCCTACATCTGTCCCCTCTCGCTGTCTGTCCTGAAGTGGCTGCCCCTCCCCTGTGTCGGGTTCTGAAGACTTTTTAGAGAAGACCTTGGCCTTGGAGCGGCACCGGGGTTTGGACCCAGCCCATGGAGAAGACGCCCGAGCAGATGTCCCTGGATTCCCCGTGTCCATCCCCCGAGCAGGAGCCTCGAAAGACCACGGGTGAGGAGCTGACCTAGCTGCTTTCTATTTCTCAAATTTGTCCTTTCCATTGAGGGCCTCAGATCAAATGGACATGCTTAACCGTGCACTTAGAATTATCCTGGTGCGAGACACTGATTTTTTTTTTTTTTTTTAAGCTAAAGCTCTGTTACATGTAAATGAAGCCTATCACATGTAATTGAAGTAAATATTTCTTCTCTTACTGTGGAGCAGACCTGCAGCAGCACTGTCCATGGCCCTAAGTCTTTCGGATCTGTCATTCCAGCACCTGTTAACTTGCTTGGCCTTTGAGAGGCTAAGTGAACTGTTGTGTAGATTAAGTGAATGGACCCAGCCAAGTGTGTCCTGTATCCCGAGTACCAGGAAAAGACTGGGCTTCTCTTGGCAAGCTGTCTTTCATCATTAGGAAAGATACATTTTCCACCCAGGATATAAACTTCAAGTGAGTGCCCTGACTGTGAAGTAGACAGGCCAGCCACCCGCTGATGGAAAATGAGATTAAACTGTAGACATCAGCATTTAAATTTTAATCTGCCATCCCCCCCATTATCTGGTGTGTGTGTGTGTGTGTGTGTGTAGCACATGCATGTGCGTGCTGTCATGTCTGACTCTTTGTGACCTCATGGACTAGCCTGCCAGGCTCCTGTCCATGGAATTTTCCAGGTAAGAGTACTGGAATGGGTTGCTATTTCCTTCTCCAGGGGATCTTCCTGACCCAGGGATCAAACCCAGGTTTCTTGTGTCTCTTGCATTGGCAGGCGGGTTCTTTACACCTGGGAAGCTGTATCTGGTATATGCTTGGCCTTTTAAAAAAAAGTGGATTTGGATTATTTAATTGAGGGACAAGGGCTTAGATAATCCACAGCATGGATTTTGAGAAGTTTATGTTTGGGAGACTTTATTTTACATGTTTAGCTTCTGATTCTGTTTTAGGCTAATTTTTAACTCAAGTATTTATTGAATTGTTATTATAAGGTACTGAGACTAAGTTCGAAGAAAACCTAACCCCTGCCACCAGCTTAGAGTTGAGTTGAAATAGTTATCTATGAGAGATTATGGGATAACAAACAGTGTGGAAGTTCACAAGAGGAGAGCTTTGTCAACTGAGTATTGGCCCTGGAGGCCTTAGAAAGTCATATGTTTGGCCTTGAAAGAATTTAGAGTAAGAAAAAAATCAAGTTTTAGGTCAGAAGGGATAGGCTTTTACCATAGGCTCCTCACTGGTCATCTTTCTAAGATCAAGTGCCTTATTTACCTTCCTAAAATACTCACTTATTTATGTTAGTTTACAATGCCTACTGTATACAGTCTATTCTCTGTAACCTGGCATTCGGGTCCTGGCATTCAGGGTCCTCTGCAGCATGATCTGAACCCAGCTTTAAACATTGTCTCCGTGTTTCCCCATACAGGCTCAGCCAGACTGGTGTGTCTGCACAAGGAGAAGCCAAAAACACTCTGCTTCACCCGCTGTTGTGCCTTTGTGTCCTTTTTTTTTTTTTTTTGTGTGTGTGTCCTTTTTCTGCATCACTGTTGCCTACATCCTCTACCTCCCCAAACCACGCACATCCCAGCATCCCATGCATGACACCTTAGTGCAGGGCAGACGCCTCCCTCAAGCTCCGGAAACAGACTGGTGGCTGCCAGGAAGGAAACACACACATACTAGAGATGTTTACATGGAAGCCTTGGTGGTTGATGCAGCAGTAGAGGTGTAATCACCTTTGTTCCCTTTGCTCTCATACCTCTTAAAAAAAACCTGCACCACTTGCTGTTATCTTTGTAACTGCCATTCACTTAGCTCAGGGCATCGCTTTTACTCCATTGAAACTGATTATATCCAGGTTGCCAGTAGCTTAACAAATGAATCCATTGGACACTTTTTTTTCCTTCAGCCCTAATTTTTTTTTGACCCCTTAGTATTTTTATTGACATGATTGCTCTTCTTTGAAACTCTTGTTCTTTGGTTTAGGAAGCACCATTTTCTCCTGATTCTATCTCTTGCCTTCTCAGGGTCTTTCCCACTGCTGTTTGTCCACCTGTTTCTTTTTTTGTTTTTGGTCACACCATGCAGCTTGTGGGCTCTTAGTTCCCCGACCAGGGATTGAACCTGGCCCCTCAGCAGTGAAACCACCTGTAGCAGGTGGAGGTAGAAAGTTGAATGGAGAAGGAACTGTGTGGGGAGATAAATGTTCAGGGAACAGTTCGGAGTAATTGGAGCCCAGAGTAGACTGATAGAGGATGACTGTAAAGGCAGAATGGTGTAAGATCATGGAAGATGGACACCAGGCCAAAGAGTTTAGATTTTGTTTGGCAGAAATTGAGGCACATAAATTTGCTTAACAGGAGGCTAGCAGAGGAGTGTTGCAGATCAAGGAAGAGATTCTGGTCTGTTTAGTGTGAGAGGTGATTAGAATCTGACTTGAGCATATTTGCAGTAATAACAGGAAGGCAGGGGCAAAAACTCAAGCAGTACGTCATAGGTAGAAGCATCAGTATTTGTTTACTGAGTGAATGTGGAGTAGAGAAGAGAGTCACTGGTCACTGTCGCCTCGTCCTTTTTTTTTTTTTTTTTATTTTGAAAAATGTTAAAGCTACAGGAGAGTTGAAGAATATTATACCAAGTACTCACACATCAGAAGTGTATGTGCCAGTTTGGGACAATCGATCTCAAGAGACTGGTATGACAGCTGCCACTTGGAAATCTTGTTTTTAATTGTTGGAGATGCTGTAGCTGGTTGACGAATACCGCCCATTTCACCGCCCATCTCAGCAGATGGTAACACCATCCCTCCAGCTACTCAATCCAGAGGGAGACCCCTGTTTCATACCTGTATCCATCAGTCAGGAATCCCATCCGTGTGACTGTCAGCATTTCTCTCCAGAGTCCAAGTACTTCTTACCACCTCCTCTGCCGCCAACTTGGTTCACGTCACCACCGTCTCTCACCTGGACTGTTGCCACAGCCTGGTTGGTCGTCCTGTCTCTACACTTGCCTCCCCACAGTCTCTCCTCAGCATGGCAGCCAGCATGATCCTGTTGAAGTGTCAGATCTTGTCTTCTTCTGGTCAGGACCCTTCAGTGGCTTCCCATCTCTCTCAATGAAAAACCTCTTTGCAAACCTGTGGCCACAGTGGCCTGTGTTCTCCGATCCTCTTTTATGTCTCTGACCTCATTTCTCACTCCTCTCTCTCTCGCTCATTCTGCTCCAGTCACACTTGCCTCCATGAATACCTGGTGCCTTTGCAGTTGCTGTTTGTTCTATTTGTAATCCTCTTTCTCAGAAATCTTTATCTCCTTCAAGTCCTTGCTTAAATGCCATTTTCTTAGTCTTCCTTTGATCATGGTATTTAAAATTGCATCCCCTTTGCCCACTCTCCCAGGCACTCTAATCTTGTTCCTTGCTTTTTTGCTTTTATAGCATCTTTATAGTCTTTTAATGGTATGTAATTTGCGTAGTTTGTTGTCTATCTCCCTTAGTAAAATGGAAGAGGATTTTTTTGTTTTGCTTATTGACGGATCTCAGGGTCTGGAACTGTACCTGGCATGTTGTTGGTGTTCAATAAAATGTTCTGAGTGACTGTTACGTGACTTGAGGAATATTTCAAGGATCACCTTCAGCTTCATGGAGGAGGTGATGTTGAACAGGGCCTGAGAGCAGTGAGGTTGACATTCTCAACCACGTTGGGCAGTGGGCCAAGAAAAAGGCACCTTGTCTAGAACGTCACAGCCATCACATGTTGTGACGAGAGTGGTTCAACAAATAGAAAAGAGGCTTCGTGTGGGAGAAGATCAGAATGAGGCTGGAAAAACAGGCAGAGGCCAGATCAGGAAGATGGAGAAGAAATCTAAGTCTCTCTTTGCTCCCTCGGAGCTTGCAGTCTAACAGGTAAGTAAACACATGTGCAAGGGGACGTACAAACAGTAAACCAGCAATCCATTCCCACCTGTTAGAATAACTGTTATCAAAAAGACAAGAAATAACAAATGTTGATGAGGATGTGGCGAAAAGGGAACCCTCCTGTACTGTTGGTGGGAATGTGAATTGGTGTAGCCATTATGGAAAATGTTATGGAGGTTTCTCATAAAATTAAATATAGAACTACCATATGATCCAGTGATTCTACTTCTGGGTATTTATTCTGAGGAAATCATTACCATGAAAAGATATCTGCACCCCCAAGTTCATTGCAGCATTATTTACAGCAGCCAAGACATGGAACAACCTAAGTGTCCATCAGTGGACAAATGTGGAGTGAAACGTACTCTTTCTTTATACACAGTGGAACATTATCCAGCCATAAGAAAGATGAAAATAATGCCCTTGTAACAGCATGGATGGGCCTGGAGGGCATTATGCTAAGTGAAATAAGTCAGAGAAGGACAAACACTGCATTACCTCACTTGTGTATGGAATCTGAAAACTCCAAACTCATGCATACAGAGAACACATTAGTGTTGCTGAAAGTGGGGTGTGGGGAGTGGGAGAACTTGATGAAGGGCATCAGAAGTACAAACTTACAGCTATAAGGTAAGTAAGTCCCAGGAAGCTAAGGTACAACATGGTGACTACAGTTAGCAATACTATATTGTCTATTTTTGAGAGTTGCTTATAGAGTAGATCTTAAAAGTTCCCATCACACACACACAAAATTAAAACCAATATCCCAATGGGATGTATAGAAGAGGACATATATGGAGGTGGAGAACAAACATAAATATGGTTCTCTGATATCAGATAATTATTAAATTACTTAAAGACAATGACCATTCCCTCCTAAAATCTGGACTGCATGTGTTTTACTTTGATTGCTGATGGAAATGATACTACATTGGATATTCCTCAGCACCCCCTTCTTCCAGAAAGATTACTCTAAGCAGAGGGCCTTCTTTCTGTAACATAACTGCACTACAGTCAGTCATATTTAATAAGTAAAACTTAGGAGGAGAAACATACAGTTAACAGATGTTTTTCCATTGTCTCCCTTAGATAGAATTAGGCTGCAGAGTTGGTTTTTGTTGGTTCTCTTAGAAATAGATATGAAAGAGATATGGAATAGAGCTGAAGATAGGGAAATATTTCTTACTACCTCAGGCTTTATACTTTAAGCATTTCCTCCTATTCTCCCCCTCTCTTTATCAAATCCTCTCAGTTGGCACCATTTCTTTAAAGGTTCCTCTAAGGTCTGAGTATGTCACATTTGTGAGTGAGCATGTGAGCATCTGTATGTGGAGAGAGCAGGAGTGAGGAAGGTGCTGGCGTCTGGTTATGGGAAGTATCTCCTGTTACCATGGTGACAACCCACGTGGCCAGGGTACCATATGGACAGAACCTTTGTGTGAAGTTCTCTTTGATTTATCTGCTCGGTCCCTGCCTCTCTCCATTCAGAACCCCCAGCATCACCCTTCCTGTGTTCTGAGAAAAATCTCACTTTACCCAAACTCTGTTTTCCTATTCTGCTAATTCCAGTGTACTCGTCTGATGAGGTACTTCATATAAATCCTCACTTTAGTTTATTCACCACTTTCTCCAAATCTGCTCAGCCTGTATCTGTTTTTTCCCCTGTATTTCAAGGCCATTTTTCATACTTTTTTGAACCAAATACCCTGGAATACTTTAATCATCCTGTTTCCCACCGGGAGTTTTTACTGTTACATATACCTTTTTTGTATTTTCTGTCAGATGGTGAGACCTGGACTGAGGATCAATTAATTATAAAGCAGAAAACTCTTGAAGTAGGGACACGACCACATGAAGGAGATGAATGTGAACAAAACAAACATGAGGGACCCTATGAATATGGACGAAACTTCAGTAATAAGTCAGACTTCATCCAGCAGTCATATGTTCTTATTGAAGAGAAATCTCAAATGTGCAACGTTTGTGGGAAATTATTCAGGCGGAATGCATACCTTACTCAGCATAAGAGAATCCACAAGCAAGAGAAGCCTTACAAGTGTCGTGAATGTGGAAAAGCCTTTGGCCATAGTTCAAATCTGTCTCAGCATCAAAGAATTCATACCGAGGAGAAACCCTATGAATGTGATGAGTGTGGGAGGGCCTTCCGGCGCAGCTCACACCTCATCCAGCATCAGGTCACCCACACGGGAGAGATGTCTTACGTGTGTAATGAGTGCGGAAAAGCCTTCGGCCGGAGCTCAAGTCTCCTCCGACATCAAAGAATCCACTCTAGGGAGAAACCCTATAAATGTACCGAATGCGGGAAGGCCTTCAGCCAGGGCTCACATCTAACAGAACATCAGCGAGTTCACACCAAAGAGAGACCCTACGAGTGCAGCGACTGTGGGAAAGCTTACAGTCGTAACTCACACCTTGTTGAACATCAGAGGGTCCATACAGGAGAGACTCCTTATGGCTGTAACGAGTGTGGGAAATCTTTCAGTAGGAGTTCACTCTTTTTCAAACATCACAGGATTCACACTGGAGAAAGACCCTATGAGTGCAGTGAATGTGGGAAGGCCTTTAGTTGCAACTCCTACCTCATTCAGCACCAGAAGACTCACAGTGGAGTAAAATCTTCTAAACAAAGAATGTGGGAAAACCTTCAAGCACAGTTCATACCTTATTCATCACCTGGGAACCCATACAAGAGAGAAACCATAAATGAAGTGAATGTGGTAAAGCCTTTTGTCTGAGTTCAGCTCCGACATCAGAGAACATCAGAGAACTTGCACTAGGGAGAAAACCTTTGTCTGTAGTGAAGGTAGACCGTCTTCAGTCATAGTTCACCTTTTACTAAGATCTGAGAAGCCACACAGTAGACAAATCTCTCATGCATTCAGTGCATGAGAACCTTTAGACAGAGTTCCTGCCTTACTCAACATTGGCCAGTTCACGTTGGGGGAATGGTGGGTATGGGAGAGCCTTGCTGTGTGTTGGAAGGGGGTGTGAAAGGGGTAGAGTAACACCATGGAGGGGTGACTGAAATGGAACCTTTAGTTTGCACTACTTTTTATTTGATCTTGAGGATCTACATCAGAGGGAGATTCTATAGTCATCCTCTGAAAACGGGATGAGTTAGGTCCACTCCAGGGAAGAACAAATCAGGGGGATTCAGACTCAGGGATCGGGAAAGCAGCAGGATGACCCTTGAACCCAATAGTTTCCTTCTATCTTAACTGTCCTGTTGGTTGTCACTGTACATGGAAGTGGCTCTTGGGTTTTCTGGGGCCACCATTTTCGCTCCTCAGTATCCTGCAGACTACTGAATCTCTTTTTGTTTTATAAGTCATAGAAGCTTTAAATAAATGGGCCAGTTTTCTAAGCCAAATAATTTCTCAGTATCACATGTCATGGGCTTTGCTATGTGCAGAATCCAGGAGACTGAACCGCATGTGTCAGACTTCCCCTTTCTTCTGTTTTTCAGTCTGCCTGGGCTCTAGGGGAGATTCTTGGGACAGTTATAGGGCAGAAGAGAGGCAGCAGTGATTTTTAGCTCACATGTGGTATTGTTGCTGATCTGTTGACTCACCTCACTGGGGCTGGGCCTGAAACTAGTCTGCCTTCCCCTGGATTCTTCTTTGCCTTTATTGGGTCAGGGGTGTGAGTGTGTGTGTCTGTGTGTGTCTCATCATGGTTTTCCTTCTCTGATTGAATTCTAGTCATACACATGCTTTGCTGTCATACCCTTAAATTTTTTTTTCACCAGTTACTGTTATCTTTGTAACTGCCATTCACTTAGCACAGGGCACTGCTTCTGCTCCATCGAAACTGATTATATCCAGGTTGCCAGTGGCTTAGCTAATGAATCCATTGGCCACTTTTCTTCAACCTTGGGTTTTTTGACCCAGGCTAGATGGAAGGAGTGGTAGGGGGGACCTTTGCACTGGTAGTGGAACCAGCTGTTGGGTGGGGACCCTATGAGCCTGCTTATTGATAGGTTCTGGTCGTGTTATATGCAGTAAAACTTCGGTTTGGGTAACTTGGGTTTTCCCTTTAGAGCCTGGGACCAGGGAAACACAGAACCCAGGGGAGTCAGCTCACGGGCTCTCCACCAACCCTTCCAGCCGACAGTTCCCTCCTCCCTTGTCTGTCTCTCTACTCTGGACCTGGGAAAGCACGAAAATGCTTCCTGAGGACATGATACTTACATACACTTCCTAAATTTCTGATATTTATGTACATTTTCTCAATTTCTGATCCTGGGAGGGGCTGGCTTGGCAGCCTCTTGAATACAGCCTTGGGCCCCCCGCATAGAGGCATTTCCTATGCTCTGGTTGAAGAGGTAAGAAGAGTCTTTGGGCAAAGGAAGATAGGAGGAGGAGGAAGACAAATTTCCACAGTGGCACCCAGAAGTGACTGCTTTCATCCCCACAAAAGCCCATCACAGCCCTCAGCTTGAAATCAACAAGACCCTTCTCATCCCAGCTCTGCCCACCGACTTCTCCAGCCCTCTGTGGCCATCCCTTCTGCCAATCATTCTGCAATTCAGGGACACAGTATTTTTCAAATGTAGGTCAAGAGTCACTAGGGCGGGGGTGGGGGCATAAAATTAATTTATTGTAATGAGTTGTGACCAGCAAAGGGTAAAAAAAAAAAAAGGAAAAAAAAAGTAGGCAGAACTAGAATTGACTAGAAAACATCCATCATAAAGGTAAGTCAGACTTTTGTCCTGTTTGTGCACAATGGGGCATATGTACCAAGTACAACGCACAATAGTTCTCGCTGGAGAGCAGGTAAAAATCTTTGCACGTTGCAGTCCCTGTTTGGGCATAAGATTCTGTCTAGAAGGGCCTCCTTGGCACGTCTTCCCTTGGACTGAATTGTTCTCACTCTGTATTTCCCACAGCATGGTCTACTGCTTTGTGCACTGGTCACACTTTTAGAAAATGATTTATCAGTTGCCTGTTGGTGCTAGCTGCAAGCTTGGTGACGGCAGGGACTGTGTGCGCCTCCCCTGACATCTGTCATTAGAGAAGGCACTTGTGTTGAGTGGCTGAACGATAAACCCAGGTCCAGGTTCTGGCTGTGTGTGTTCTCAGACAAGGTCTCTTTGTTTTATCTGACTTTTTATCTGATTTACATACAGAAAACTTGAAAGAATAGACTAATGAACACCCTATATATCCTCCACTTAAACAGTATTACCATTTTTCCATATTTGCTTTCTATTTACGTGTTTTTTCCCCCCCGAATCATTTGAAAGTAAGTTTCACCCTGAGTATTGGGTTGGCCAAAAGTTTGTTCAAATTTAATCTGAACGAACTTTGTGGCCAACCCAATACTATGGCATGCTTTTCCTAAGAGTCAGATCATTCTTGTACATAATCACAAGACTATTAACATACCTAAGAAAAAGAATTAAGTTCCATAATACCATCTAAAATGCAGTCTGTATTTAGATTTTCCTTGGTTGTCCCAAGAATGTGTTTTATAGCTAGATTATTTCAAATCAGAAAAAAAAAAATCAAGAGTCACATTACATTTGGCTTTATATCTCTTTAGATTCTTTTAATCTAGAGGAGTCCCACCGTTTTTTTGTTTTTTTTTTTAATGACTGACTTCTGGAGGAGTCAAGAACAGTTATCTTTTTTTTTTTTTTTTAAGAACAGTTATTTTTTATAACTTTCCATGAAATTGATTTCCTTGTTTTCCTGAGGTGGCGTCAGCTTCCTCCTTACCCCCTGTATTTTCTCTCAACTGGAACAAGGTCTAGAGGCCTGATGATCCACTTCTGGCAAGAGCACCTCACAGGCAATGCCTCCTTCATACTGCTGTCACCTCAAGAGGCACATGACATGAGATTATTCTACCCCAACTAACACTGTTTGTTTACCGGCTTAAGGGAGTGACTGCCAGATCTCTTCTGTATAAAGATATGTGTTTCTTTTGCAATTAGTAATTTGTAAGGAGAATAAGCTTCAGCACCATGTGAAGAATCTGTTCCTCCACAGCCTAATGTTTTTAGTAATTGTCCATGATTTTTTAGCAACCATTCATGTGATAGTTTGGACATGTTCTTAACCAGGGGCTCAGTTTTTCCATCTGTCGCCTGGGCATAATCATACCAGTGATTTGGATTTGCTGTATAATGACATTTAAAAGTGTGACAGGGTGTGTATGAAGATGCTGTTACAGTCTGCCATAATTTCTCCCTTCTTCTGAGAACACCATCCCTCTTCCTTTTTAGAACGTTCTTTCGCTACTCTAGATAAGTGGTCCTACATGATCTCTCGTGGCCTTGGCCTGCAACTGCTTGGAGTGAGGCTTGGGTTCCCAGCCAGAGATTGTGGTAGCACCAGATCATAGCCACTAGACCAGTAGTCAGTGACAAGGCCCCTGACCCTTTGGCTTTGCAGAAAAGAATTCCCACAAAGACAGAAAATAGTGAAACAAAGTATTAAAGAGGGGAAAAAATACAGTATATGTTGATAGACTCAGGGAGAGAGAGAGAGTCAATGAGTGGCCCCCTTGTGGCAGTTGGAATTACTCTTATGGGGCATTTCTTCCGGTTTTCCTTTGGCCAATCATTTTGATTTGCCTGGTTCATGTTTGGTACATCTCAGGATCCTCCCGTGTGTGCACACGCATCTCTTAGCCAAGATGGATTTTACTGAAAAGGCATATGGATAGGGAACATCCCTTGGCATCACTCCCCTTTGGCCTCCAAGGAGCCTTTTCTGTGCATGTGTGGTCAGGGAGGTCTTCTGACTTCAAGAAAAGAAATGTGTCGTCTGGGCAGGGCCCAGCCTCCTCCCTTACATATCCTGCTATTCTTGTCCTGGAGTTTCTGTCCACTAGGAATGAATCTCTAAATCACTTTACCCTGGGGGTCCCATCTGCCTCCTTCCTCAAAACCTTCAACTTCTTAGATTATCCTACCTGCTTGGCCTCTGTGGTGCACAGCTGATGCATCTTCTTTGGCCAGAGTGGAATAAGCTTGTGACCAGAGCTGAGTCAGTCAGAATCCCTGGGGAACTGGGAACCAAGTAGGGGTGGGAATAGGGTGAAGAAAACATTCTTTTTCCTGAGGGTGACTAAAAGTGAGGCTGTGAGTCTAGAAGTTGACTATTTTCCTTGCCACCTGGAGAAGAACAGCCTCTGGGGTGGAGGGATCAAAAGCCATCTCTGACAGCAGGGCAGAGAGGTCTCCCTGGCCTGGCTCCAGGCCTTCCCAACTGTACTCTGCCTTGCCCCAACTAAGCCAAGAAAGACCTGTCTTGTCTGAGGCCTTACAAATTGGGGTCTGAACCTCATGACAGGTAGAATACTGATTATACAATGAGCCCCTCACATGATGCATGTTAGACGCTTCAGTCATGCCTGACTGCGACCCCATGGACTGTAACCCGCCAGGCTCGTCTGTCCATGGGGTTCCCCAGACAAGAATACTGGAGTGCCGTTTCCTTCTCCAGGGGATCTTCCCCACCCAGGGATCAAACCTGGGTCCTCCACTTTGCAGGCGGATTCTTTACCATATGAGCCACCAGGGAAGCTCTGTTTCGCATGATAGATAATCACCTCTCACATGTTAGGTGATTCAATAAATTAATGGTTCATCAGCTCTCATCCTTTCCTGTTGTCTTTGAATATGTGCCTGCTAGCAGAGAGGTGTGTGGAGGTGCCAGACACGATCGTGGTTCTTAAACGTCTTACTGAGTTACAAATGCCTTTCCTTGCTGAGCTTAGGCTCAAAGCATGGGGAGTTGGTGATTTATCCAGCTCCAAGTGTGGCCCCTCTTGCCACACAAACCAGCCCCCCAGCTCAACCACCAGGGCTAGGAGCTAGAGTGCCTCTTCTTGGAATAGACTTTTAAAACCAGCCCACCTTGGGAGAGGTGTAGACAGCCTTTTAAGCGGAGGGCAGAGGACTGTGCCGGCCAGGGCCGGGTGGGGGTTTGGGGGTGTGCCTGAGTGCATGCGCAGGGCAAGGGAGGGGAAAAGACTGGGAATGGGGGGGATGGGGAGTGAGCGCGAGGTCCGCAGCGCATCTCCCAGCCCCTCCCAGCCAGCCCGCTGGAGAAGTCACTATGATCATGCCCTTTTCACAGATGAGGAAACTGATGCCCAGGAAGAAGAAGTAACTTCCCCAAGGGCACCCTGCTGGTGATGGCAGAGCTGGCATTCGAATCCGGTGGACTTCAGGGTGCACCCACTCCCACCCCATTCTGCGTACCGGTGAGCAAAGCCTGGACCGCAACCGCCCGGGAGGCCAGGTTCCCGCAGCTGTGGGGCCCCGAGGGCTGTGGCTCGGTGGGCTCTGTGGGGAGACCGAGCATCCTCTCGCTGGCCTGAGGGGCGTGGGCAGCAAAGGAGGGTCTTGCTGGCTGCGCCAGCAGCCGAGGCGGGTGTAGGGACTGGAGACCGGTGGGGAGGGGCGAGTGGAGGTGGAGCCTCGGGTTGGGAGGGGAAGGGCGTGGAGGAGGTCCCCCAGGCCAAATATTACCCTTCTGTTGGGAGCCGTGGGGCTGGATCTGGGGCCCAATGGCCAGGTCAGGACCCATCTATGGGTCTGGATAATGTCACTGGGGCTTGGGGGCCACTGAGGACCGCAGAGGGTCGTCCGTGGAAAGGAACCCCTCACCCAGCCTAAGTCACTTTAAGCCCAAGTGACCTCAGATTACTGGCTGGTGGGACAAGTGGGGAGTGAAGCCCTCGGGGGTCCAGACAGTTCCCTTCCCGGTTCCAGCCTGGGATACACTTACCTGAGCTGTGCGGCACCTGGGCCGGTGACAGGGCTGCACTGGGGCTGCGTACTGGGGCTGGGCGCTGGCGCGCAGGGAGACAGACTCTGCCCGCAGGAGCCAGGCCTGGCGGGGCACACAGCGCTTCCAGTCATTGGCCCTTTTCAAAATAATTGAAACGTCAGTGAGAGTAGAGGATAGTAAGTTCGTTTTGTTTTGAGTTCTTGGCAAAGTTACAAGTTGGCAACCCTCTATTCCCGCCCCCCTTCTGTCTCCCTCTCCTGTACTTTTGGGAATCCCAAACCCAACTGCCGACCAGTGGTGACTGGTGAAGAGCTGAGGAGACGGGGTGGCCGTTCAGGGTTGTGGTCCCTGTGTCCACTCTGACTGACTGTGGCATCCTGGACCAATCTGTTCTCCTTTCCACATGTTTCTTCATCAGTACAAAAGGATCTGCAAATCCGTCCGTGGTCCTTTGAGTCTGGCTTATACCAGTGTGTCCTAGATTGTATATGTCCCTGGTGCCCAGTTGTCCAGAGCCAGCACGGAGGGCAGCTCCATGCAGAGGCTGGCTTAGCCTTGAAGAAAGGCCCGCAGGGTCCTCCTCTCTGGAGAGCAGCTGGGGCGGGCCAGGGGACAGCTTGGAGTCACCGCAGGTGAGGAGGGGAAAGCACTGTACTGCCTGACAAGTTTATGTGTCTCTTCTCCCCAGTAGTTACCCAGAGCCTGCAAGTTCCTGTCTTTTTTCATCCCTGATTCTCCCCGTTGGCCTAAGATGGGCATGGGGCACCCAGTAAGTACACAGTTCATTTTTATGGAGTGAATGGATAATGGATGTTGGCTGGGAGAGTCCAGGGAGTAGAAAGGACCAAGTTGAGGTTTGCAGAAGATGTGGGATTTAAAAGCCTTAAAGGGGAAGAGACCTGCTTGCCCTCAGGAAAGAAACCCAGGCTGGAGATGCTTGGGGTGACTATGGTGTTCCAGGAGTGGAGAGAGTCACGGCGGGTGTGGGGGCAGGAGGGTGGGTGCTTTAGAGACTTTATGAAAGAAAATTTGAGAAGGTGAGGACGGTTGATGAGGTGAAAGTGTGGGAGAAACAGAGGAGCCAGCACGAACTCCAGACTACAGTGTGGGTGACGGAGCAGGTGATTGAAATAGGGGGGACACTGAGGTCAGTTTAGACAAGTTGAGGTGCAGAGGGGTGGGGGTTGGGGATAGGAAGGGACTCAGAGCATCAGTTGAAAATGTCCAGGGTACTCCATTCCCTGCAGAGGACGGGATCAAGGTGCGGCCATGACTCCTACCTGGAGAGCTTTAGAGCCAGGACTCAACTCTCTCTGGTCCAGTGACTTCATCCTCTTAGAGTGAAGGAAACCAAGGCCCTGAAGTTTGGGTGACTCATCAGTACTGCCCGGAGGGTGGAGAGATCTCAAAGGATAGCTTTGCAGAGAGGGCAGGATAAATTTTTCAGGTGGGGAGAAGAAAAACTGGGGAACGACAGAAAGAGGAGAGTGCTTTAGAAATTTCTCAAGCGCTCTGACAGCAGTCAAAGAGGAACAGTTGTTAACTCTTCTATAAGTAGTGGATTTCCTCTGCCCTCCGGCTAGTTCTTCTGTTGTGCTCAGGTGATCTCAAAGCCTCAGAGATGCTCCTTGCGCCGGCTGCAGTGAGGAGTCCGCATGGGGGCCTCGGAGGGGCCCCAGTGCCTGGGCACACACGGGGGCTGAGAGGAAAGGGAAGTCCCTCACTTGCTGTGTGCAGCTGGGAAGCTTGGTGCTGCCAGGCACAGTCTGCTGAGGCAGCGGAAGCAAGGGCTGTTGTCTTGGGGTGTCCCCGTCTCCCTTGTCCTGTCCTTCTGACCTCCGGATGCCACCTTCCTGCACTGCCACATGGCTATGGTCATCGGGGGCCATCCGGACAGGGCCCACCCTCGCTGCTGCACCCAGGCTTCCGACGAACCTCCTCTCCTCCCCCTCCTTGGCCCTCTCCACCTTATTCGTCAGGGCCGCCAGACTCGGCGAAGGCAGAGAGGAGGCTGACTAGGTGAATCTTTAACCAAGCACCTGGGCCCTAAGCACTGTGCTTGACACTTTGTTCGCAGCATGTTACTTGGTCCGCCCAAGAACCTCAATGGGCAAGTGTTATCTCCCTTTTCCAAATGGGGAACCCAAGGTCCTGAGAGTTTTAGTGAGTTCCCCGAAGCTACCCAGCCAGTAAGTGATAAAGCTGGGACACAGTCACGGCTTCTACAGCCAAATCCAGCCGGTGCTTACCTTCCATATCAGAGGTGTTCCTTCTAGGAAGACATCCTTGATGACAGCTGGTGGTGATAGAGAAGTTATGAGGGATCCTTAACTGAGGGGCTCAACCTCCAAGCCTAGAGGGAGCCTAGGGCTTCAGGAGTGTCTATGAAACTCTAAAACTATTTTTTAAAGTTTCTGTGTGCTTATTTTCTGCTCATTTTTCAGCAGAGGACCAGGTGGACCCCTGTCCATCTAAACCCCAGGTCCTGAGGCAAGAGGGCCAGTCCCTGAGTAAAGGCACTCCAGGCCCTGGTTTTAATACCTGCCTGGTCCTCATTCTGAAATCTCCAAGGGCAGAGAGCAGCTAACAGCTGACTGGAGAGGCTCTGTGGCCAGTTGTGGGGGGTGGGGGGTGGGGGGTGGGGGGCGGGGGCTGTTAAACAGAACTGAAAGATTAGAACTTTAGAGCTGGGAGAGGTGGAAATTTTACCAAGGTGGAAATCGAGGCTCAAAGAAGGGACCCCACACACTCAAGATCGCCCAGTAAGTTAATGAGAGAAAATGTTTTCTCTGTTGGTTAGGCCAGCTGAAGGTCTGTAAGGTTAATCAAAGCAAAGCAAACATTTCCCGAGTCCCACGTCTGCTGACATGTCTGCGGGCATCATCTCCATCAGCTGGTGCCGCGTGGGACCCCCTCACTGTTCCTCTCCCAGGTGATGCTGACGATAGAGGACAGAGACGTGAAGGGCTTCACCTGGGCCATAGCCCCTGCCTTGACTTCCCTGGGCTACCTGCTTATCCTGCTGGTCTCTATCTTCCCCTTCTGGGTGCGGCTGGTGAACGAGGAGTCCCAGGAAGTGTTCTTCAGTGGCCTGTTTGAGAACTGCTTCCATATCAAGTGTTGGAAGCCTCGACCCTTATCCAGTATGGAGGCGGGGATCGGGGAGAGGGAAGTGGGGCCAGCTTGGGGCTTGGGGGGTGACAGAGGGCTGCTGGGGGCAGATAGAACAGAACTGAGCACGACTGAAAGGACATGTTCTCTCAGTCTCTTGGGGTTAGATGAACGTAGGCAGCCGGGAAGGTGTTAATGATGTGTGGTCTACCCATGGCGGGGTCGGAACCTTGGTCCCAGTCCACGCTTCGGCACCTGAGGCTGGCGGGCCTGCACCCTCTGGGCTGAGTGCCGGGGGGCCAGCCCACTCTCCCTCCTGCCCTCCCCCGCAGTTTACATCATCCTCGGCCGAGTCTCCCTGCTGTCCGCCGTCGTCTTGTCTTTCCTCACCACTTTCATCATGGTGTCCTTTGCGTCTCAGCTCTTTCCGAGGACCCGGAAGCACAATTTTGTGTCAGCCTTCATCAGTTTCCTCACAGGTGGGGAGCAGCAGGTGGGCCCCAACCTTGGGGAGGGGCCCAAAGATGGGGGGTGGTCTCTGTCTGAGATCAGGAGAGGGACTTTCTAGGGCCCCCCTCGTCTGTTTCCATCTCTGTGAAGTTGCCCAGGGCACAGCCTCCCCCTCCTTGGGGCTCCTCCTAACTCTGCACTTCCAGAGGGCACATCCCTCATCACCTTGGCTTGGCGACATCTCTCTGGGGATCTTTCCCATCATCTCTGTCCTAGCAGCTGTCCTGGAACCTGGTACAGAGTTACAGTATAATTGAAATATAGACTATAAACCAAATACAAATGTTTCTTGGATGAACGAATGGAAGAGACCATCTCTGCCCTCTAGAACCTTCTAACTTTAATAGGCTGACCAAGGCCCTGCCCTGGGAAGCTCCCATCGGATGGAGGAGGTGGAACGCTCACAGTGGGAAAACCAGGTTAAGTGTCACCCAAAGTGTCACACCCAGGGGCCCATCTGGAGTCAGCCCAGGGCACAGGCACAGAGGGTGACCGGGAAAGAGGTTTCTGGGAGGCGAGGCACACGGGCAGGAGAAAGGAGCCTCACGCAGGTGCAGGAAGGCTGGAGCGGGGGCAGGAGGAGACCAAGGGGGTCTGCCTGTGATCCCGCAGGGGCCTGTGCCTTCCTGGCCTTGTTGCTGCACGCCCTGGAGATCCAGAGTCTGCGGATGAAGCCCAGCCCCCCGCAGTTCTCCATACAGTGGCCTTACTACGTCCTGGGCTTCAGCATCCTTCTGTTCATGGTGGCTGGTGAGTGATCTGGGGCTGGCGCCCTCTCCCCGCCCTCTGTCTGGATTCAGGAGCTGTGGGTGCTCTAGAGCTGTGCTGCGCGAAGCCCTAGTCACATGTGGCTGTTGCCGCTGTTGAGTCACTCAGTCGCGTCTGACTCTTTGTGACCCCACGGATCGTACCCCGCCAGGCTCCTCTGTCCATGGGATTTGCCAGACAAGGATACTGGAGCGGGTTGCCATTTCCTTTGCCAGGGGATCTTCCCCACCCAGGGATCAGACCTGGGTCTCCTGCATTGCAGGCAGGTTCTTTACCAGGGAAGCCCCCACATGTGCCTATGTAACTTTAATTAATTAACATTGAAATAAAGTTAGAAATTGAGTTCCTCGGTCACACTAGCTACACCTCACATATTCAAAAACCACATGGTTATGTGCCTAGTGAACAGTGCAGATGCAGAAGGTTCTGCTAGACAGCTCTGCTCTAGGGCCTGCCTCAACTCTGTCCTCCACCCTCACCCTCCCCACTCCCGTCTTCCTTGACTTTAGAACCAAACTTGCACGTTTCATATGCTCCCTTACACCATCCTGGTTCCTAAGTCTTTCTATCCCTATCTTTCTAGCTTGAAATCTGTGATCTTATTCCTCACTTGAATCCCTTTTTCTTTACCTATCATCATCATCTAAGTTCTTCATCCCATCTAATTTTGTCCCTACTCCTCATCCTCTTCCCACAATATTAACTTGACCCATGATCATAACCAATTTAGACTAGATTTTATTATACCTTGAATATATAACAAAGGATATATCTGTAAGATAAAAGTAATTATAAACTGTACGCCTGTATTTACAGCATATATTTAAGAACTAGCCATCTTTTGTCAAGTCCATTGTTTAGAAGTTACACCCTTATTTTATGTACCGCTGAGAAAGAAAAGATTGATGCCAAATATAATTCTAAGGCGCTCATAGCTTGTAAGGCACATCTTTATTTCAAGATGTTAAAGTGTGGGGAAAATGGGCTTGTTAAAATTAATGAAACATGTCAGAATATTAAGTATTTTCGAAGCTTTCCCCCTACCATCTGGCTCTTCCTTCTCTCACCTTCTCTATCCTCAGGAATCAATTATTTTGAAGTTTTTGCCAGTTATGTTTACTACATGGTTATATATCCTTAAGCAATGTATTATTTAGTTTTGCATACTTTAAAACTTAATATGAGTATTATGATACTGTATTTTTTTTCTGGAATTTGCTATGTTTGATCGATATTATACTCTCGAGATTCCTCCATATTAATATGAGGAACTAAGCTTCATTTATTTTTACTACCTTGAGTATTTAATTGTGTCAACTTTCCAGTAGAAGGAGCATGGTATTTTTCTATGGGAGAATTTTTAAGATAATGATGCAGTTTCTTTAATGATTCTATGACTATTCAGGTATTTTATTTCTTCTTGAGTCAGTTTTGCCAAGTTATATATTTCTTTATACATTTTATCTAAGTTTTAAATTTTATTGACAAAAATATTTTAAAAATTTGTTCTGCATCTGTAGTTGTGTCCTTTTTCATACCTGATTTTTCTGTTTTTTTCATTACTAAGTTTGTCAAGGGTTCATCAGTTGTTTTAGTCTTTTCAAAGAATCAGCTTTTTAGCTTGAAACAAACCTTCTTGTTTGTTTTCTACCTAATTAGTTTTTGCCTCTTATTTTGAACTTCCCTCCCCACTACTTAATTTTTTTGTGTGTTTATTTTTCTGTTCCTTTTTCAACTTCCTAAATCAGAATCTAAACTCATGGATTATTTCTTCTTTTCTAAGTAGGCATTTAAAGCTTTAATCCCCATCTAAGAATTGCATCTTTATCTGCAGCTCTCATTTTGATATGTAATATTTTTTGTTGTTCAATTTCAAATGTTTTCTTGTTCCCCTTATTACTTTCATCCATGCATTATTTTAAAGTATACAATTTGGTGCATGAACTGAAGCTGAGGAGTGATCTTTTTCAGCATTTCTAGAACATTTTTTATCTCCTCCTTAATATCTTTTTTCCCCTTTTTGTCCTTTGTGGAACCACCAGGAGGACTTCTATTAGACCTTAATACTCTATCCTGCATGTCTGTCAGTTTCTCTTTCATATTTTCTGTCTTTGTCTTTCTGGGCTGCATTCTGAATAATGCATCTAGCTACAGCCTTCATTTTTATCCATTCACTTTTTAGCTGTGTCTGATCTATTTAACCTAGCCTTTAAATTTTTATTTCAATGAATCTATGTTATAACTAGACGTTGTATTTTCCTGTAAATCTCATCCTATACTTTTTCCTTATGTTTTAAATCTCTTTTCCAAATATATCTTTATTATACATGTTAAACATACTTACTTTATATTCTGTATCTTATAAGTTTTAAAGTTGAATCACTTGCCTCTGTTTCTACAAGCTCTTGCTTGTGGTGCCTTGTTCCTTGCTATGTTCTGTGGGTTTTGACTGTGAACTCATTTTCCTTGAAATTTTTTTGGGAAGATCTTTGAGGCCTGTATTTAAAGTGTTTTCTTAAAAAAAGGATTTGCATTTGCTTCTGCCTGGTGCCTGGGTGCACAACAACTACCCTAAGATCCCAATCAAAATACTTAGGTACTATGAGTCTAGCTGCAGACCCACATAATAGCTAGCCTGTGCTTGTGAATTCTGAGTCCATGCAGGCAACTTTGAAGTTCAGTTTCATGTGGTTGACTCTTACTAGATCCCCTCATTGCACATAGGACCTGGACTTTCCTTTTTATTTTCTATGTCCTGAATGGCCAACTGAATGGAAACTCAGGGTCACCTGGGTTGAATAGATGTCTCCAAGGTGAAGCCTAATTGTGTGTTTGCTTAACTCTCTAGATTCCTGAGATCATTATGGTTTTGGCTTCTGAAAATGTCTTATTACTCTGATGCCAGCTTGATGATGTATTTATAAATAGGTTTTTGAAGAAATGTTTAGAAGTTTTGTTTAGAGGGAGAGTATCTCATTGATTGTAAAGCTGGAAATAGAAGCTGTGTTTTATCTCAGTCTCAGCTGTGATGCAGCGTTTCTTATCCAGTCAGGATATCTCCATTTGCTCCTTACTAGTCACTCTCCCTTCCTTCCTTCCAGCAAGATTCAAAACCTACTGAGAATTGTGAATGGGTTGGGCATGAAGAGGCCTGGACTTTGTGTTTGACCTTCCTCTCTGAAACCTGGTTTTCTTACCTATTAATGGTTAGACAATTGCTCAGATGACTTCTAGCACTGGCCACGGTTCCTTGAGTTTATCCATCTATTTGTATGCTTTGTCCATCAATGTACTGTTTTGCCTTATATTTCTGTAAAACTCTAAATTGGAGGGCAGGTGCAGACCAGAGGAATCGGGTCAGAGGAGGGAATTTCCAACCTCTGGGGCACTGAGCTTGATACACATTTTCTCTCTCCTGACTCAAACTTTTGCTGTGACCCAGGTGCCATCTGCCTCATCCAAGAAATAGCCTGCCCTAGATGCCATTTGTTGCCCATTTCTCAGAGTACTGAGGACACCCAAGAGATCTCGTACCTGGAAAACCTGGATAGTCTGGGAGGAGAACTGAGCTCCACACAGAAGGAGACGCTGCTGAAGGAAGAAACCATTATCTAGACCCAGTCTGTGCCCTGCCCTTCGTCAAGCAGTGCGACTGCACACGTGTCAGTGTGTGTGGGTCCTCAGTCTCCACCAGTCTCTGCTGTGTTTGATGAGGCTCTTGAGTGTCAAGTCAACCCCTCCCTTCCCCCTACTCACAGTGATTCTATCCTGTGTGTGTTTGATATTTGTTAAACATTTTTTGAATTCTTCCTGAGCTTTCTGAGTGATTTTTTTGGACAAGTGTTTTCAATAAAAAGAGGACTACCATCTGTTAATCCATACCTCAGAAAACACACAAGGGAATTCCCTGGCAGCCCAGTGGTTAAAACTCCACACTTCTATTGCAAGGGACACGGGTTCCATCCCTCATCGGGGAACTAAGATCCTGAGTGCTGTTCGGTGTGGCCGAAAACAAACAAAACACCAGCTTGCAGCCTAGAGGGCAGGAGGGGAGGGAAGAGTATCAGGAAATGACCAAGTGATACAAGGTTTTGTAAAATAAAAACTGAACAGAGTATAACCACAGCAGAAGGTGTTTGAGATAGTGACATTACAAAGGGTTCCCAGACAAAAACTGTGACCCAGTACAGGGAAATTTTCTCACGTTTGTGTTGGAGGGAAGGGCTGGGAGTGGTAATAGGTGGAAGCTTCCCTGACACTGAGCTCCCAGGTCTGGGAGTCTGAACCTAACAAGTCTATGCCTTGGGAAAGAATAGCTAGGTTAGCCAATTCACACATGGGTACTGAGCCTCTCACTAGAGCCAGAGGCCTCCTATAGGCAGCTCTACAGTTGCCCCTGAACAGTCTTGAGGTGCTTTCATACTGGGGAGCACTCTGCCTCCCAGCTAGGCTGGTTATAGCTCGGGAGTACACATGCCTTGGCCTTCTCAGATGGAGCTAATGGTAAAGAATCCATCCCTGGGTGGGGACCATCCCTAGGAGGAGGAAACGGCAACCCATTCCAGTATTCTAGACTGGAGAACTCCAGGGACAGAGGAGCCTGGAGGGCTACAGTCCATGGGATCGCAAAAAGTCTGACATGACTGAGCAACTAACACTTTCACTGGCTTCTGGTTGCCTCCAGGTCATCCATCACCCTAAGTACTTAGCTCAGCTCACCTGCTCTAGTGGTTGTGAGGGTGCGGGGAAGCCACAAACCCCCACCACTCGCTGGGC
This sequence comes from Muntiacus reevesi, assembly GCF_963930625.1. Lineage (NCBI taxonomy): Eukaryota > Metazoa > Chordata > Mammalia > Artiodactyla > Cervidae > Muntiacus > Muntiacus reevesi. The sequence continues at coordinate 178,859,558 of NC_089250.1, forward strand.
TCCTCATTGTGCTCCTTATGCTGGGGCCACCTGACCTCACTTTTGCGTCCACCCAGCAAATCTGAGAAACCTGTGTGCAGGTCAGGAAGCAACAGTTAGAACTGGACATGGAACAACAGGCTGGTTCCAAATAGGAAAAGGAATACGTCAAGGCTGTATATTGTCACCATGCTTATTTAACTTACACACAGAGTACATCATGAGAAACGCTGGGCTGGAAGAAGCACAAGCTGGAATCAAGATTGCCGGGAGAAATATCAATAACCTCAGATATGCAGATGACACCACCCTTATGGCAGAAAGTGAAGAAGAACTAAAGAACCTCTTGATGAAAGTGAAAGAGGAGAGTGAAAAGGTTGGCTTAAGGCTCAACATTCAGAAACTAAGATCATGGCATCTGGTTCCATCACCTCATGGGAAATAGATGGGGAAACAGTTGAAACAGTGGCTGACTTTATTTTTGGGGCTCCAAAATCACTGCAGATGGTGATTGCAGCCATGAAATTAAAAGACGCTTGCTCCTTGGAAGGAAAGTTATGACTAACGTAGACCGCATATTAAAAAGCAGAGACATTACTTTGTCCACAAAGGTTTGTCTAGTCAAGGCTATGGTTTTTCCAGTAGTCATGTATGGATGTGAGAGTTGGACTATAAAGAAAGCTGATCGCTGAAAAACTGATGCTTTTGAATTGTGGTGTTGGGGAAGCTCTTGAGAGTCCCTTGGACTGCAAGGAGATCCAACCAGTCCATCCCAAAGGAGATCAGTCCTGGGTGTTCATTGGAAGGACTGACGTTAAAGCTAAATTCCAGTACTTTGGCCACCTGATGCGAAGAGCTGACTCATTTGAAAAGACCCTGATGCTGGGAGGGATTGGGGGCAGGAGGAGAAGGGGACGACAGAGGATGAGATGGTTGGATGGTATCACTGACTCAATGGACATGAGTTTGGGTAAACTCCGTGAGTTGGTGATGGACAGGGAGGCCTGGCGTGCTGCGGTTCATGGGGTCGCAGAGTCGGACATGACTGAGCGACTGAACTGAAGCAAATCTGAGCTCAGGTGCCGGCTCTTCCAGGAACCCTTCCCTGACTAGCCTCCACCCAACGCCCCCACACAGTACCCAGGGTACTATTATGCGTACCCACAATACCCGGTGCTCCCCTCCGTCACCCTCTGACCCTGAGCCTCGCACAAAGCGCCGGAGGATGCAGTAAACATGGGTTGACCGACTGGGTTCTAATCTAAAGTCCCATGAGGGAGGCGCTTTATCTCGCGGTGTGTCTGGAGAAGCGTCCTTCCCATAAAGGAGCGGAGATGCAAAGGCACGCAGGCGCTAACGGCCTGGCGACGGTGGGCCTGAACTGAGGCAGGTGGGTGGAGCCTCTCCGGCGCGCGCTCCCGAACGGTCCCTGGGGAAGGGGGATCAACGAGACGCACCGGCCTCCGAGAGTCCTAGAGAGGTCCCTCCTTAACGCACCTGTCTGACCGCGTCCGTCGCCCATTTCCGGCTCGCGGCAGGCTGGGGCAAGCTTACCTTAGGTGTGGGTCTGTGAGGGTAGGCGCGTTTGAGTGGCGGGGCCGAAGTGGCTGGGACCCGGGTTCCGTGCTGTGGGGCTGCTGCGGGCGTCGGCGGTGGCGGCGAGGCTGACGCTGAGGGCGGCGCGTCTCCCCGGAGCTGCCTCCCGCAGCACCGAGGCCTTGCGGGTTGGGATCTCGGGGGAGCCGCACGGCGCTCGGCTAAGGTAGGAGCGAGGTTGGTCGCGCCCGGCCTGGGTTGGTTTAACGGGCGAGGTCTCCAGAACCCGGATATAGTGAGCCGAAGCAGAACACTCTGAAGAGTGAAAGTGGTCATTTTAGAACGAGAAGCTCATTCAGAGAATAACAAAGTGACGCCTTCTATTTGTCAAGTGAAGTAAAAGATGAGTGAGTGAGGGCTTTTTTTCCCCCAATTTTTCCTTCTTCTCGGCCGGTCAGTACGGCATCTTAGTTCCCAGACCAGGGATAGAACCCGTGCCCCCTGCAGTGGAAGCTCAAAGTCCTAACCGCTGAACCGCCAGGGAATTCCCCAGAATGAGGCCATTTCTTTTTTCTTTTTTTTTGACACTTGGTAACAATATTTTTTAATATCATTTTATCTACACAGTACTTTACTGTTTAACAGAATACTGAAAATATAGTCCAACATCCCAGTTTTAAGTGCAATAATCAGAGCCACCATTGTATTTAGAAAGTGAGAGTGAAAGTGAAAAGTCGCTCAGTCGTGTCTGACTCTTTGTGACCCCATGGACTGTAGCCCACCAGGCTCCTCCATCCATGGAATTTTCTAGGCAAGAGTACTGGAGTGGGTTGCCAGGACATTTCTTTACTGAAGGGAATCTTGTAGTTGGAGACACACGGATAAGTATTCGCACTATAATGTGGTAAATGCAGTCGTGGGGTGAACAAATTCAGTAGCTAGAAAATCAGGAAAGAGAAATCTCAATTGATGCAGCAGAGAAAACAGAGTGAAAATGTAAATACATTTGAGAAGGATAGATAGATACACACTCAGTAGAATATTAAGCAGACGCCTGGAAAATATTAATGCCTACTGCCATTCACTTATTCTCTGCTACATTTAAAGCGATTCTTCCTCCTTCCCCCTACCCAAGTTTACAGGTCTCTTTTTCATGAGTACTCGAAGTTGCGTAAACCTTTCTCTCTCTCTTTTTTTGACTTCTCATGTTTCTTATCTATACTCTTGTGTTTTGGGAGGCTGACCTCAATCATCTGTTTAGCCTCTTACGTTTTCAGTTTTTTCAGTACTCACTCACTAGGATGGTTGTCCGTATTAAATGAGAGTGTGTGCTCACATGGTTTCTAAATGGTAAAGCCTACATAAGTTGGAACTCTTTTGATCAATTATAGTAATGTATGTATGTATATCATTCTTATGTTTTCTTTAGGTTGAGCACACTGTCGCATTCTAGCCACCAACAAGGCTATTGATTTTACCTGCAAAATGCCTTGACTGACTGCTGCTTTGCTGCCGCCCTGATCTAAGTCTCTGTTTCCTGCTTGGACTAGGGTAAGTGCAGCTTTCCTTCTTGACCCTTCATATCTATACTCTGCTGACACTTCGCAGGCAGAGTGACCTTTGTAGAACATATATCTCCTCACTAAAATAAGGAATAAGAGTGAAGTCCATAATTCTTACTGCATGCCCAGGTCCTGGGTAATCTGTTTTCCTCCTTCCCCTGTGTTCTGTCCCTCTCTCACTCTACTGAAGCCACACTGCACTTTGGTTTGTTTGCAGACTGCCCGTAATGTCTAGGCCCCAAGGCTTTTGCCTGGAAAGTTCTTTGAATGACTGGCTCATTCTCATTCATTTGTTGGGTCTCATCTTAAATGTCATTTCTTTAGAAAAACCTTCTCCAAGTTGATTGTCCCCATTAACACCCTCCTTATTTCCTTTTTAGAACTAATTCTCATTTATAATTTAAATTTATTTATTTACATCTTTTTTCCTTCTGCTGCACCAGTTTGTGAGTTTCAAAGGGCAAGCACTTTGTCTGTCTTGCTCTCTCTTGTGTTCCTAGCTTCTGTGGGCCAGTCATAGATATATATTGAATGTATATTTTCTTTGATTTTGGAAGAGTGGGCCCTGGTGACTAGTTATAACACATCTTCATTTAATGATTGTAGTTTTATCCTCTTCATGAAATTCTAAGCTATTTGGGGATATAAACTAAGTCCTGTATGTTTTCTTTTTACCCTCCACACATAAGTGGTTAGCAAATACTGAGTTGAATTGACATGACTCAGAATATATGTCTAGTCTTTTGAAAATGTCTTGTTATTCTGTTTTCCAGTGGAATGTTTATTGATGTAGAGGCAGAACTGGAATGTTCGGAGCTTCCTGATGTCTTATTTATGCTGTCCTGTTGTCTGTCTGGTCTTCCCTACAGACTTACAGTCTTCTGGGAAGGGGTGCGAAGATGCTTATAGAGCGTCCAGGGATGGCAGAAGAGCCTCAGCAGCAAATGGGTGGCCCTGTGGTAAAACTGGAGAAAGAGCTGCCATGGGGCAGGACGAGGGAGGACCCCAGCCCGGAGACTTTTCGCCTGCGGTTTCGGCAGTTCCGCTACCAGGAGGCGGCCGGGCCCCAGGAAGCCCTCAGGGAGCTCCAGGAGCTCTGTCGCCAGTGGCTGCGGCCCGAGCTGCACACCAAGGAGCAGATCCTGGAACTGCTAGTGCTGGAGCAGTTCCTGACCATCCTGCCACGGGAGTTCTACGCCTGGATTTGGGAGCATGGCCCCGAGAGCGGCAAGGCCCTGGTGGCCATGGTGGAGGACTTCACACAGAGAGCCCTGGAGGCCAAGGCGGTGGGTGAGAAGGGGGTTCTGGGTCTTGCTTTGTTGATGTGGAAGGGAAGCTGTAAAGAATCGAGGGGTTTGATGAAGCAGTGGGAGTGGGTGACGTGCATGCAGAGTCTCTTTTTCTCTGCTCCTGGGCCACTAGAAGTACTTTTTGGAGGGTAGAGGAGTTTTCAGCAAGGAAAGCCATTCCCAGGGAAGATGCAGGGCTGGTGTAAGGGCTGGTAGCTTCTTTTCTGGTCATCAGGGCAGGGGCTTGGCCATATTTCCTTTGTGAGCCTTGGGTCCAAGAAGGCAGTGGTGGACCTCCCAGTGGTTAAGACTGGCTTCTAATGCAGGGGGCACCGGATTCAATCCCTGGTTAGGGAACCAAGATCCCACATGCTTTGTGGCATGGCCAAAAATTGGAAAAAAAAAAAAAAAGGAAGGTAGTTATGGATTTCAAAGGTCCGGAGGGTCTCCTTCCTCTTTGGGTGGAGACGTATGTGGGCTTGCAGGGAATTCTACTTGGTGAACAGTTTTTCTCAGGAGTGCTGTCTGTAGCAGTGCTGTTTCCACGTCTGAGACATTGGCTCAGATGACTCACATAATGAGTGACTTTACACCTCAGAGGCTTCCCTGGGTCTCTGGTCATGTCTCTGTCCCTCTCTGGTACCGTTTCCTGCTGGCTGTCTAGGAAAGAGAGGGCAGGCCCGAACATTACTTACTGTTTTGCTTGCAGATAACAACCTTCCTTCAGTTTATTCTCCCCTTTCCCATAGCAGTCACCCTAACTTCCTATGTTGTCTAAGAGAGTTGTTTTGTTTTGTCTTTAGTAGAAGCTTAAGAATGGACCAGGAAGGGCCTATTTTTGTGGGTTTTGGTTTTCCTTGCTATCTGTGGAACAGTTTTTTCCCTCACTAATTCACTGCACAGTCTAGGCCTTGTATTTTTTGTTTTCAGCATCTTTAACTGAGGAATGTTTTTTTCTAATGCATGTTTTGGGCTGAAGTTCTCAATGAAATGATACTGTCTCTCTGTGATGTTGTTCTTGGTGGAATGTGATCAGTACCGAGGTGAGCTGAAGGGACTCTTGTCAAATGGCATGGATATAGACAAGTATCTGATCTCAGAGCCTGATGAAGGCAGTTTAGCTTCCTTTTCACCTTTTCACTGCTGTGCTCGGGAAGAGCTGAGCCAGCTTGTCTGTTCCCCAGCAGCTGGAATGGCTTTCATGACAGTATTAATGCAGGCCTCATTCTAACAGGTGTTGGGGACTCTTCTTAGGTTCCGTGCCACGTGCAGGGACAGCGGGAGGAGACAGCACTTTGCAGAGACCCCTGGGAACGAAGTGTCCACCTGGGGCCTGTGGAGGTCAAGCCCGAGTGGGGGATGCCCCACGGGGAAGGCGTCCAAGGCCTTGAGCAAGGCGCTGAGGAGCAGCTCAGCCAGGACCCTGGAGAGGGGACGCAGGCCTTCCAGGAGCAGGGTAAGATGCAAGCAATAAGAAGATAGGGCGCAGAAAACTGCTTTGTACCCTGCGTTCCCCTTTCCTTACCCCTCAGCTGACAAACCAAGGCACCTGCAGGTGCAGTTCTGCGTTTCCCTGACTTCCTCCTTGACTTTAGTAGGAAACATGCAGTGAAGCTGTTTTCTATAGCTCAATATCTCAATATCTGCCAGGGCTATCTGGGATCATGCTGTCTTGTCATTTCTTCTCCTTCCCCTCACATCCTTAATATGGAGAGCGCCAGGGCATATGTAGCTGACATGTAGGAATTTTTTTTTTTTAAGTGGGTGGATAAACCAAATCCCTGAAAGTAACAGGTGACTTTACTGCATTGCTGAATCTCAAAGGGGTTATTGTGAGGCTGTGACTTGGGAGCATGAACCGTTCTGAAGGGCCGTGTGTATTGGGTTGGGCCCTTCTTCCCATCTGAGAACAGAGTGGGGTACACCCATGCCCGGCCGGTCTGGAGTCTCCTTATAGTTCCTGGGGTTCTGTGTGTCATGCAGCAGAGCCTGTGGTTGAGCTGCTGCGGGACAGTGCTAATTCTGCTCCTGTTTTCCTTTCCTGCTCAGCTCTGCCAATCCTTCAGGCTGGTGCTGGCCTCCCTGCAGTGAGCACCAGAGACCAGGAGGTGGCAGCTAGCTTCCTGACGGCTGGATCTCAGGTGAGCTATGCCTGCCCATCAGGGATCAGGAGGTTGCTTTGAATGAGGTGCACCTTCCTCAAGAGTTTTCTGCACAGCAGAGCACTGTGCACAGAGTTGAGTGATTCTTCCTTTCTCGTCCTGATGGATGTGACAGCTTCGTTTTCTCCACTTGACTATCATCAGTTATTAATTTGGATTGAGCCTTATGCCTTAGGGTCTAGGCATGAGGCTCAGTTCCCTTACTTATATTACTCTTTAATTTCTTTTTTTTTCCCTCAGTCAACTCAGTATTACTCTTGTAACTGTGGTGTTAGTCAGTCAGTCAGTCATGTCCGACTCTTTTGCAGCCCCATGAACTGTAGCTTACCAGGCTCCTCTGTTGGAATTTTCCAGACAAGAATACTGAATACTGGAGTGGGTTGTCACGCCTTCCTCCAGGGGATCTTCCCAACCCAGGGATTGAACCCATGTCTCCTGCATCGGCAGGCAGATTCTTTACCTCTCAGCCACAAGGGAAGCCCAGTTGTAAGGAGGAAGCCATTATTGGTGGAAACCCCACAGGCATGATCTAGTCTATGGTGGGTGGCCAGGAGATCAGTAGCCCTTTGTGGATAGCCTTTATGAATCTGTCTGTGGCTGCTCTTCCTGTGGACCCCCTTCCTCCCTCCCAAGTCAGCAGGAGTGTTGCTGACTCAGAGGTGGGGGTGCCCAGCAGTGACAAGTGGAATGGTCTCTGGCCCCTCCAAAGACTGCACCAGGAGTTTTGGCCTTGTTAGCACTTCTCAGCCTGCCACAGATGGGGATCTTTAGAGCAGAGGTGGGCAGTCCTGTCATGGTGTGAGCGTCTCCCATGGCATGCCCAGTGTTCTCAGGGAGGTGGGGAGTGTCTAGTCTGACAGCTTTTTGAAAGGGACATCAAGTCTTAAAAGTGAAGAGTTCCTTATAGAAGGAAAGTTATCATTTGGCAGAAAAAAAAGAAGCGACTCAAGTTTGATCTCATTAAAGCAGTATTTGGGCAAGGTTTGGTGCCTGTGCTGTTTCCTGCTTCTGTTTTCCAAGGACATTTAGAGGAGAGGAAGAAAGACATCAGCATTTTTTTTTTCAATTAAGTTAAACTCGCTTCTCCTGCCACAAGTATTCTTCTTTACCATGTCATGACAGCAGCACATTCATTTTTACATGGCGTTGTTCTTAAGACAGGGCCTGCCCAAGTGTTTGCTTATCTCTGAGGGAAAATTGATTCTACATGAGGGGGTAAATAGCAGCCCTTATCTCCCTCCAATATGAGGATGTAGTGGAGGTGATTGAGTAGTGGAAATTGGAGTAGTGGTTATTGGGTACCAGCAAAGCGACTGCAGCAAAGACTCAATACAGTGCCTCAGACAAGCCCATCACTTCTCTGTCGTTAAACTGTCTCGAGGGAGGCACTTCCAGTCCCATTTTGGAGCCATCTGGGACCCTGGTTCCTCCATGTTCTCTCTCTGTTCTCCCCTGGAGTGTGGCCCCCTGTGTGTCTGCTCTTCAGCTGCTCCTGCCTTGGGATTATTTCTTTATCCTTAGCCATCTCCTATGCTTTTTCAGGGGTTGGGCCCATTTAAAGACATGGCCCTCGCTTTCCCTGAGGAGGAGTGGAGGCATGTAACCCCAGCCCAGATAGACTGCTTTGGGGAGTATGTGGAACCCCAGGACTGTGGGGTCTCACCTCCAGGTAAGATATCAGAAATGCTCACTGTCTCCTCTGTATTTTGTCAAATCAGGAAGCATTAAGTGTCCTTTTTCCTTTTCTCTTTTAATGACCTTGCCTGAAAGGACTTTCCTGTTTAAGTGTGACTTGTCATTTCCCTCTTCTTTCTTGGCTTCTTTGCTCCCTAGTATCTCTCTCCTCTCTTCTCTTCCCCTTCCTCTTGACCTTATGTAACCAATTATTCTGTTAATTTAGAGTAAAAGAGGGAACAAAGGAAGGACCTGTGGAAGGGCATTTCATTCCTAATAAATGTGCTGATGTCGAGGTGGCCTGGTACAGACAGCTGCCTTCACTGGCCCATCCAGCAGTCATGAAACATCTTCCTTGAGTCAGTCCCGGTGCCAGGCTCCCGGACACCCAGAGTAATAAACCAGGGTGAGGTGGAGGGCACAGTGTGAGCAGGGACAGTGAGCTGAGGGAGGATGTGGAAAAATTGCTGGAACAGGTCTGTGATCCTGGGGAAACTGAACATCTCGACGACTGTAGAGTGGCATGTGCAACAAGGTCATGTGTAAGTAAGTGTGGAATAAACAGTGCTAATTGAATGCATGTGCTGATGAGACCCACAGCGGGGGAGAAATCAAGGTATGTTCCTTAGAGGGTGGCATTGAGTCAGATTTTGAAAAGCACAGGGTGACTTAGTAGGAAATTAAGAGGGAGGGCATTGTAATTTAGCACATGGTTCCGTAAGAAGGCAGGGAGGTGGTCTGACCTTGGGCTGCTGTCACAAAATACCACCAAGTGGGTGGCTTTAACAACAGACACTTAATATCTCCTAGTTCCGGAGGCTGGGAAGTCCCGGCTCCAGTTACTGGCACATTTATTGTCTGGCAAGGGCCTCTCTTCCTGGTTCACGGGCAGTCGCCTTCTTGCCAGCTCCTCATGTGGCAGAGGGAGGGAGAGAGATCTTGTGTTTCTTCCTCCTTTTTTTATAAGGCCATTAATCCATCACGAGGGCTCCCGCTCACATGACCCCTGTGTGCAGAGAGCCAGCCCTGGCTTCTGCTCTTCTGGGACATGGTCCCATCCTGGGGGCTCCACCCCCAGACCCTCACCTAGTCAGGGTTCAAAGGCCCCACCTTCTAACAGCGGCCCCAGGGGTCTGAGAACTTCCGCCTGTGAATTTTGGAGGGAACCCAAACATTCAGTCCATAACAGGTGGAAAGAAGTAAAGGAATGTCTGGTTTTAGAGTCAGAGCAAGTGAAATGCACAGAGGTCATTGGTAGTTGTTAATGGGACATGATAGAAGCCAAGTTCTGACTAGAAGTTTCCCTTCAGATCCTCTTCAGCGTTGGTCTGTATCTCCTTTGTCCTGTAGGCCTGGGGAGCAAGGACAAGGAGGCAAAGACCCAGCTACCAGACCCCAAGGGGCAGCTTGCTTGCGGGCCGGCAGAGCGGTGTGGGGAGCCCGCTTTCCAGGACCCGGAGCTGGGAAGACCATGCGAGCAGGAGGCCAGGAGCTCGCTGGGAAACGCGCCTGGGCCGCTCCCGCCCCAGCACAGCGTCGCCCCGCTGCCCGATGACCTCCAGACCCACAGCTCCTTCTGGAAGCCTTTCCAGTGCCCCGAGTGTGGGAAAGGCTTTAGTCGGAGCTCCAACCTGGTCCGACACCAGCGGACGCACGAGGAGGAGAAGTCGTACAGCTGCGGGGAGTGTGGCAAGGGCTTTGCGCTGCGCGAGTACCTGCTGAAGCACCAGCGGACGCACCTGGGCCGGCGGCCGCACGTGTGCGGTGAGTGCTGGAAGACGTTCAGCCAGCGCCACCACCTCGCGGTCCACCAGCGCAGCCACACAGGCGAGAAGCCCTTCCAGTGCGCGGACTGCTGGAGGAGCTTCAGCCGCCGGCAGCACCTGCAGGTGCACCGCCGGACACACACCGGCGAGAAGCCTTACACTTGCGAGTGTGGCAAGCGCTTCAGCAGGAATGCCAACCTGGCAGTGCACCGGCGGACCCACACCGGTGAGAAGCCCTATGGCTGCCAGGTGTGCGGGAAGTGCTTCAGCAAGGGGGAGCGACTGGTCCGGCACCAGAGGATCCACACCGGGGAGAAGCCGTACTGCTGCCCGGCCTGCGGCCGCAGCTTCAACCAGCGCTCCATCCTCAACCGGCACCAGAAGACACAACACCGCCAGGAGCCCCTGGGGCAGTGAGGGCGCCTGGCCCAGATGCCCCTCTTTGGCTCACGGAGAAGGCGGGACCTTCCGGGACCTCGTGGGAGGAAGTACCCACTGTACTCCCTGAAGGGCTGCGGGTGTCAGGAGTGTTGGGTGTGGAGAGCCGCTTTGACCCCTTTTCTTTCTCCTTGTTTCAGATGATGGGTAAGGGAGAGGCCTGCTTTAGTTGAGATGCCACTTCTCTCACCCAACTGGTGCTAGCACTTCTTAACCTTCTTTCTAGGAAGTGATGGCCCAAGTTTCAGTTCAGGTCAAGGTTTTTCTCCGTCCATGGATGTTCACATCCACCTCCTGAGCAAATCTGGTCTTCGTGGTGAAATCTCACCTGTCAGCAGCTTGAACCTCATTTTCCAGAGGGCTGTGTCCCTGCAAGATCATTAGCTCAGACTCTGATTCCCTTTCTCCCCCCAGTTCTCTTCCATTTAACAAACATTTATTGAACACCTACCGTGTGTCTGGCACTGGGAGTCCAGTGACCAGACAGCTGAGACCTCAGTGCCCCAGAGTGTGGGATCAGGCCCTGGAAGCAGACTTGTTAATAAAGCAGAGCACCCTGAGTTACATTCCCGGTGAGTACTGAGTGAGAGGAAGTTCTCCGCTCCATCTGCCCAGTTCCTGATCTTTTTGTCCCCAGCTGGGGCGCTTAGGCATCCGCCTTTATTTTACTGTCTCTGTGGCCCCTTCCTCTCTGTGACCTACTGTCATTAGTAGTTTCTCCCATTCCATTGTTCCTTGAACAAAAACAGCTGTCCACACATCTGTTAGGAAATTAATATTTTGCTTTTGGTCACTGTCTAAACATGAGAGTATTTTTTAAAAAAAATCCAGTTTGAAATGAAGTTCTAATTAAATGAATACAAAAGATGAACTGGTATTAATACTCTACATTTGATGGCACTTTACAGCATATAAAATGCACTTCCCTGTTTTCCCACTTGACACATTCCACAAATATTTATTGAGGCCTGACAGTGTGCCAGGGACTCTTCTGGGTGCTTGAGGTAGGTTAGTAAATAAAATGGGGGGAGTCCCTGTCCTTGGGGAGCTTACGTGTTAGTGAATGTATTTGATCTTCAGAATCACCTGAGGTGGAACCTTTGGATACTCCCAGATACCCTCTGGACCTAGGCATCTGGGCATGTGCCTCCGTCCTGTTAGCTCTGGCCCTGCAGTGCATTCGCCACCACCTACCTCTTGTTTCTGAATCATCTCTGTCCTCGGTGCATCTCAGTCCTTGTCATCTGAGAGGTGCTTGGGATCCTCAGGCCACCTGGAGATGATGAGACGGTAGCTGGCTGTTTTTATATGAATGCTAATTTAGGAAAAACAAAGATGTTTTTAGGAATTAAATACATTTTTTTAAAAATAAGAAGATGCATTATCTGTAACTGTGTTTAAGCTCTCATATTATTTTGCCATCATTAAAGGGTTTCCTTTTACTTGGACTTTCTGGAAACTGCCTAACTAGCCCGGACCGTGCTGCAGTGCCTTTGGACGCCACTGCCGAGTGAGTTAGTCTTCTGATGGGACTGTAAGTTAGTTGTCTTTGGACTGTGTCCTGTGTTTGCAAGATGTGATTTGTCTCATGGTGCCTCTTAATACTATCTTCTTTCACTGGGGTTTTTCCCCCCATTTTCCATTGTAAATGAGATATTGATAAATGGTAATGACTTTAATACAGAGAGTTGCATTACTCACTCTGATTTGAAACACTTTTATCACTCATTTGGCAGGTAACCATGGTGTTTACATTTGATTCAGCAGAAGACCTCTTGGCCCTTCAGTTGTCCCCGTGAGGCTGTGAGTACTGTGAGATGTCCACTTTCTGAGATGCTGGACTGCTATTTCCCAGCACCGTTGAGTCCAGATGCAGAGTCAGCTCTTTTCTGCCCCACACCTCAGACAAGCCAGGCAAGGCTCATAGCCACCTGGAGTCCAAACCCAATGACAGGCTTCCCTCAGCCTCTGGCTTCTAGTCTATAGGACATAGGGGCTGACCTGACCCAAGTTTGGTCTTTTCTAAGAGGTGTGTAGGGGGCATGGGGCCAGCATGGGGTTGCAGTTGCTCATCAGTGACCTTCTGTTTACCTGAATTAAATGGCAGATTCTCTGAGCATACACGGGGTTTTCAGCCAGTTGGGATCTCAGAAGGGAGCCTCTGTAAGAGTCAGAACTTGCTGTCTTCCCGCATGGGCTCCCTTGTTTGCTTTGAGACCAAAGCTGCTACAGTTCCTCCAAAGAGTCCCCAAAGGGAAATTTTCCCGTAGAGTTGTATTAACCTTATTTTTGATAGCTATTCAAATGCCAAATACTGTTTTCTGTATTTTTCTTAGGAATTTTTTTAGAATAGAGAATTTCAAACATATAAATGAATCCTCATGTATTCATCATTTAGCTTTAACCATTTGTTTCTGCATAGCCAATCTTGTTACGTTTCTGCCCATCCTTCTCTTCATCTTCCTCCCCAGCTGAAGTATTTTGAAACAAATCTCAAATGTTGTTTATAGATATTTCACTGTATACTGCTAAATGTTAAGGATTCTTTAAAAAGAAAAATAACCACATTGCTATTATCATACCTAAAAAATTAAATAGTTCCTTAATTTCCAATTAATGCACTTAAAAAAGAAACCACATGATTTTTAAAAAGCTCTTTTAAGATCAAAGTAAGATCCATAAATTGTAATTTGTTGCTTGTCTTCTAAGTCTGATATATCTTTTCCCCCTTGATATATGTTTTTCTTTTTTATTTGGCTATGCTGCATGGCTTGTACGATCTTAGTTCCTCTACCAGAGATTGAACCCATGCCCCCTACAGTGGAAGCACAGAGCCCTCACCACTGGACCACCAGGGAAGTCCCTTTCCCTTAAAATTTATTCATTAAAACAACTGGATTATTTGTCCTGTGTACTTTCGCACATTCTGAATTTTATTGCTTGCACACTCATGGCATAGTTAAATATAGTTCTTTGCCATCTGATTAACTGAAAACTTCAGGTGTAGAGGGCTAGTCAGGTTCATGTTTCACATTCTGGCAAGAACATACTGCAGATGGTGGCTTGTCTGGTTGTTTGTCATTATATAATGTTAAGAACCTAAATGTGAAGTTGAGTGGGCCTTAGGAAGCATCACTATGAACAAAACTAGTGGAGGTGATAGAATTCCAGTTGAGCTATTTCAAATCTTAAAAGATGATGCTGTGAAAGTGCTGCACTCAATATGCCAGCAAATTTGGAAAAAGCAGCAGTGGCCACAGGACTGGAAAAGGTCAGTTTTCATTCCAATCCCTAAGAAAGGCAATGCCAAAGAATGCTCAAACTACCGCACAATTGCAGTCATCTCACGCGCTGGTAAAGTAATACTGAAAATTCTCCAAGCCAGGCTTCAGCAATACGTGAACCGTGAACTTCCAGATGTTCAAGCTGGTTTTCGAAAAGGCAGAGGAACCAGAGATCAAATTGCCAACATCCGCTGGATCATCAAAAAAGCTAGAGAGTTTCAGAAAAACATCTATTTATGCTTTATTGACTATGCCAAAGCCTTTGACTATGTGGATCACCACAAACTGTGGAAAATTCTGAAAGAGATGGGAATACCAGACCACCTGACCTGCATTTTGAGAAACCTGTATGCAGGTCAGGAAGCAACAGTTAGAACTGGACATGGAACAACAGACTGGTTCCAAATAGGAAAAGGAGTATATCAAGACTGTATATTGTCACCCTGCTTATTTAACTTATGTGCAGAGTACTTCATGAGAAACACTGGGCTGCAGGAAGCACAAACTGGAATCAAGATTGCCGGGAGAAATATCAATAACCTCAGATAGGCAGATGATACCACTGTATGGCAGAAAGTGAAGAAGAACTAAAGAGCCTCTTGATGAAAGAGGAGAGTGAAAAGGTTGGCTTAAAGCTCAACATTCAGAAAACTAAGATCAAGGCATCTGGTTCTATCACTTCATGGCAAATAAATGGAGAAACAGTGGCTAACTTTATTTTTTTTGTCTCCAAAATCATTGCAGATGGTGACTGCAGCCATGAAATTAAAAGATGCTTACTTCTTGGAAGAAAAGTTATGACCAACCTAGACAGCCTATTAAAAAGCAAAGACATTACCAACAAAGGTCCGTCTAGTCAAGGCTATGGTTTTTCCAGTAGTCGTGTATGGACGTGATAGTTGTACTATAAAGAAAACTGATCGCTGAAGAATTGATGTTTTTGAACTGTGGTGTTGGAGAAGAGTCTTGAGAGTTCTTTGGAGAGCAAAGAGATCCAACCAGTCAATCCTAAAGGAAATCAGTCCTGAATATTCATTGGAAGGACTGATGTTGAAGGTGAAACTCCAATACTTTGGCCACCTGATGCAAAGAACTGACTCATTTGCAAAGACCCTGATGCTGGGAAATATTGAAGGTAGGAAGAGAAGGGGACAACGGGATGAGGTGGTTGGATGGCATCACCAACTCAATGGATATGAGTTTGGGTAAACTCCAGGAGTTGGTGATGGACAGGGAGGCCTGGCATGGGGTCACAAAGAGTTGGACATGACGGAGTGACTGAACTGAACTGAAGAGCCTAATTGCATTTATTTTGCTAATTGTATAAAAGAATCTTCATTTTTTTAGCTGGGATGCCTCACAGCTGTATCTGTGAACTCATATGGTTCACAGAAGAAGGGAAATACTGGATTCTTCTTTCCCTTATTTACCTGTCTTCACAGTAATAATCTAGTGGCTGTTCTTCTAAACTGATCACCATGAAAGTGGTCAGTTATTATTATTTTTTTAATAAAAAATGCATTCTTGAATTTAAACCAGTCCACCACAGTTGTTGATGCTCAAATAATTTCAGTTCTGACCAGTGGGAGCCTCTTCACATTGGCTCCTGATTCTATATAATGCTAATCATCTTTGTGGTTTCTTTGCTGTCATGTGACAGGGTGGTACAAGCTCATCTTGTTCATTTCAAGCCCCCCTTGAGAGTAAAGAGAAGTGCTTTTAATTATGTCAGGACAGTGGGGTAAACTGGGACTCCAGGGCAAACAGGGACACTTGGTCACTTTATATTTAGCCCTCATTGTGTGTGACAGGGTGTCTGTAGTTTCCTCACGCTGGGCTAAGGCTGTGCACTTTCAGGGCCTAGCTGTGTGTGCCATGCTGGCTGTGGTGGTGAGAAAGGCTGCTGTTCCCAAGGGGTATGACCTTTGTAAGAGAAACCCCTTTTTATTCCCTGGGCGTTAACAGAACGGATAGCTTTCTGCCTAAGGTCTGTCCTGGGGAGCTAATGCATTAAAAAAAATGCTCCTCAAAATGTATGCCAGGGTGAATGTTGTCTGCAGGCTGATTAAGTGTGCTAGAGAAAAGTAGGAATACCTTTGTTTCTTAAGCTGGTTTCTCATCCCATCACCTTCACCCTGCAACACAAGTTGTCTGGATCCACTTCTGAGACGGGGAAAGGAGCTGTCAAAACATGTCTCTTTGCTCTTGTAAACTTTGCCTGAGTTTCTCAACCTTGGCAGTGTTCTCACTGTGTGCCAGGCACTTCTTTGTCTTGGAGGCTGCCCTGGCTTTCTTGTGGGTCATAGGCTGTTTAGCAGGATCCTTGTTCTCAGTCTATTAGATGACAGTTGTGACAACTAAAGATGTTTCCAGGCCTTCCCAAATGTCTCCTGGAGGCAAAATTGATCTTGGCTTAGAACCTCTGCCCTTAGGGTTCAGGGTAAGTGCTGGAGCAAATTCGATGGCTTAGCTATTGGAAGAAAAGACTGGGCTTCTAAGGCCTGGAACTTAAAGACCCCTGGCCTAATTTCTAGAAAACAAAGGAGCTACTACGTCATGTGGGTTAAGTGCAGTGTTGCCAGGCAGAACCAAGAGCTGCTGAAGCTGAGTCTCAGGGTGGGTGCTGGGATCTGTTACAGGCAGCTTGGCTGGTGGCTTTGGGTTCCTTTCAGGCAGGTACCTGCTGTGAAGCCTCCACACAGCAGTGAGCTGGGCCTGGACTCACCATCCCCAGTGAATACAGGTGCATGTTGGGGGCCATGCAAGCACGATGCAGTCAGTGCCAACATTTTTGCCTCCGTAATAAGGTCTTTAGGGCCCACAGTAGACAAAAATATTTGAATGGATGAAAGCCCTGGATTTCTACCTTTTTCATGGCTAGAAGTCTCTCGAGTGTGCCTTAGGAGGGAAGAGCACTGAAGCACGGTGCCTCTCAGTGGCCCCCCAGCCTGGCAGTCATCTGTAACTGCTGCATGCCATCTGCAGGGACATCCTGTTCACTTAGCAGTTCTATAGGTCTGAGTAGCTCACTTGGGCTTCTTACAATTTCATATCCATTTCTTGCCTTTTTTTTTTCTTTATTGGCTCAGTGAAGAGCATATTTCTAGAGACTGGTCTTGTACAACCCATTCCTGGGGTTGATACCTTTCAATAAAAAACTACAGTAAACGTTTGTTATGAAGTAGGGAGGGTAGGCTGTCATCTTCCTTGTGTTTGTCTCCGGGAACTTAAACTGCTGGGAGTGTGAGGGTGGAAGGGCTGGGTGATGCTGGTGTTGCACCCTGAGAAGCAGAGGGACTGAGGAGATGGAAGAGCACAGAGGGGCCAGTAAAAGGGCTGTCTTCACTGCCGCATGCACTAGTCACAGCTCATGGTCTCCATGGCCAGAGGTCAGGAAACATGGCAGATGCAAGAGTTGGCTTCATATTTCCCCTTCCTACTTAAAAACTGTTTACTGAGAAGGTGGTGTATGAGCTTTTAGACAAAGCCTGGGAAAAGGGATGGTAGAAGTCTGTATTTGCCTTCTTGAGTCTCACCCCTGGGAGCTATTTGAGTCTTAACACCATCTCCATGTCTGTGAAAAATTTGAGAAAACCCATCTCTATCATCTGGATGTTTCATCGACTTCTGTAGAAGGGCTCAGCAGATTCTCTGAACAGGAAGAAGCAGAATGGACGAAGAACAGTTTATTGTTGAGAACCAGTTTTCCCTCTAGGTGTTCCCAGCCTTCAGTTTTAGGAATTCCTGCCGCCTGGACTAAGGTGCTGATGAGAAGAATGGAAAAACCAAGAGTTAAAACAGTGTGGTGGTAGGACATATATACCAACGGAGTGGAATACAGATTCAGAAACAGACCCATCTCTTTATGGGTCTGGCATATAATAAAGATGGCATAAAGATGGTGTTGCATAGAAAAATTAACAAATTTGAATTCACAAAAAAGATGAAAGTGACTCTTGAACATATGAAAAGAAGTTCACCTTCAACTCATGAGATAAATACCAAGTAAAGCTACACTGAGATATTATTTCTTATCCTATAGATTCAAAAACCGACTACATGTGATTGATGAGTTTGTGGGAAAAAAGAAACTCTTACACACCACTGACAGAATGCAAAATGATACAACTTTATGTGAGGGGAATTTAGCACTGCTATATCTAACAAAGTTACATGTGAATTTATTCTGAAGACACACCTCTAACAAGAAAAGATACATATGCACAAGACACTTCATTGCAGCATTCTTTGTAGCTCCCTGGTCAATCCCACCTGGTACTGGTCACATCTGTATGTTGAAGTGCTTTATATTTCAGGAAATTCCCAGAGCAGTGGGGCAGGTAACTCGATCATGTGGTATTTGACTCTAGAAGTTCACTTTCTCATAAAATAATGGCATCTGATTAAAAAAATTCAATGTAGGGGATCTAGAGGTGACCAGGTCCACTGTCTTCGAACATCCCTTGCCTTCCATGGTACCACAGGGGATACTGGCACTCAGCTCTCAATCAGATCAGCTCACTCAGCTTGCTGTTTTCAGCTTGGGTAGTGGAAGGGTGGACACGTTCCTGCCACACTCAGTGCTCAAGGTGAAAGCTATCCTTAGGATATTCAGGATAGAGATTTTTATCCTTCATGTTCTTAAACTAGTTAAACAAGGAGGTAGTTAGAGGTAATTCTAATGCCTTGGCAGCCTATATGAGCAAACCCAAACCTAAGCCTGTGAACGCCTCAAGGTTAAAAAAAATCAAAAAGGATGGTCAATCACAAACAGCCAACTTGATTTCCTGTATAAGGCAGCCTTAAACTACAGCCTTTCAATTTACTCACTTCTCTTCCTTGTCTTCACTGTAGACGTCATGCTCCTGCCTCCTGTGTCTGGAATGATTTTTGCTCAAATAAATTGACAAATTTTACTATGCCTCCTTTTTTTATCGTTTAACAATGCTTTTCAGCAGAGACTCTCCAAGTGTCCTCTGAAAACCCCTGACATCAAAGACGCCTGGGGAACTTGTTTGAAATGTACTTGGGGATGGAACAATTTTCCACTGGTACCTTCCTTTTACCCAACTCCTCAGGTGGTAATATGCATGTCTGTTTTGAGAGATCTTGTTCCATCATCATGTGGGACACTGACTGCACCAGAGCACTTGTTGAAACATTTGAATAAATCCCGAAGTTTCCCCCCACCAGCCCAAAGCAGATGTAAGATGGTCCTACAAATGAATAGTAAGTCGTGATCTTCTTAGTGAAGTGCTGTTATGATTCTCAGCTGGTAGCCATAACGCAGGAACCTCTTAAACAACAAGGATAGTTACCCACTGTCAGCAGAGGGAGTGTTGTATGACTTGGAAAATGTGACATAGGAGATATTTTTTATTCTAATTCTCAGAGATGCTTCCACTTTCCCTAACACTATTTTAAAAATGTAGATAATAGAAGATTTTTGGGGGGAGGAGGGAATCAGAAATTCATTTATTGCTATGTCTCACTACAACGCCCAGCTTAATCAAAGTGCTTCACAAAGATTTGTTCAATGTATCCATTTCTCTTGGTGCAGTCACCTAGTATCTGCTTCTCTGCCTGCTGCTGCTTCCCTCATTTTCTCAGTTGCTCTCACTCTCCTTCACTTTCACATCCCACGATGGGGGAGGCAGGTGAAACACTTTGCTTAGGGCATCTTGGGCGCGCACCTCTACAAAAAATGCTTGAGTTCTGTTATAACAGAAGGAGATTGTACTCATCTGTAACCACATGCCAGGTTGGATGTGGAGAGTCCAGCAAAGCCAATGTGATAGTTCTAGGAGAGTTGAGTGTTGCAGATGATTCCAGAACTGACAAAACCCCATCTATACATTATTCTGAGGGCCCAGTCACCACCAGAAATATGAGACAACAAATAAATGATTATTTTAAGCCACTGAGTTAACGTTGGTTATGAAACAATAGTAACTGAAGCACAGCCTGCCCACAGGAGCACTCCTGGTCTATGTCTGGTGCCTGATCTGGGTTTATTTTTCTTTATAACACTCACAACTCTGACATGTTGAATGTTTTTTTTTTTCCTTAATTTTTTTTTTTTTTTTTTGCTTCCTTAATCCCTGGAGCTGCTGCAAGAAAGAGGAAACTTTGTTTTGTTTGCTAATATCTCTCTGGAATAAGGTATCTGAGACATGATTTTCCTTGAGCTCAAATTACCTTTGTTGAACAGATGCAGTACCTGGGGCCCCTGGTGTGTGGAAGGTACCCACTGTGAGCAGAGGGAGTGTTGTATGACTTGGAAAATGTGACATAGGGGATATTTTTTATTCTAATTCTCGGAGATGCTTCTACTTTCCCTCATAACACTATTTTGAAAATGTAGATAGCAGAACTATTTTTTTCCCCCTTAAATATTTTGTTTTAAAAATATAAGTGAACCTTCTGGTATTGTCACAGGATTGGGTTTATGCTACCAAATCTGTAAGGGTGGCTGAGCTTCTGTACATCTTGTAGTTGACCTGTGTGCAGGTTGTTCCTTCCCATTTACCCCTGAGCAAGCAGCCTCCTGGCCAGGACATGAGCCAGGCTGACAAGGTGTTTGTTGGAGGAGAGGCCTCAGAGCAGGAAGCATCCTCACACCTACTGATGAGCAAGGTCAGTTTAAGGTCTTTCAAATGTATTCACTGCCTGCCCCCCTTTAAAATATTTTTCTTGTTCCTTTTTTTTAACCCTGAGACCAAACTGTTGTATTATTCACCATTATAGCAAATGCATACGAAGACCTCTTCATGCTGACGTCAGCTTTTCGTGACATCACGAGGTGATAGTGAGATTTTGTTACTGTAATTGTGGTTCTATGATCAGAGACCCAGGAAAGCTGAAATCCAATCATTCCAACTCCTGAGACTCAGGATCCCACGGAAACAATATGTTCAAGGAACAATAGCAAACAGCCAAAGTTCAACTGTTGGCATGTGAGTTACACCCAGTAACCTCTGTCATGGGCTCACTGGTTAAATAAAGGTGAGCTGGGAAGTAGCCTAGGCCTACGTTGCTTTCCTACTCAGCTCCAGATGAATTAAGGACCTGTGTACTCAGTCATGGTGTTGGGGGCAGGGGGAGCGAGGGAGAAAGAGGTAACGACCCCAGTGAGGACTTGGGCCAGACACACAGATAGAAGAGGACTAATCAAGGGGCCAGGCTGGGAGGAAGGGAGCTTCATCCCTGAATGATGGCCCTTAAGGGCACACTGCCCCTCATAAAATATGGGCCAGTGAACTCCTTGGGCTCTGGCCAACCAGGTTGCTAACTCCTTGTCTGGGGTTGGGGAAATTTAAAAGTATTGGTTAAGGCAAAATCATGAGGAGAAAGACCGTAAGTGTTTTTTTCTGCATGTCTGCTGTTAATTTAAAACACTGAGATTTAAGAAAGGAAAAACTTGACTCCAGCAATTCTGTTTGTAGTAGAGTTGAGGGGAGCCCGGCAAAGTTGAAGTATGCAAAACAGCATGACAGAGGCTGTAGTAGAATTCAAATTCTATGGAGTTTCAGAGGAGAAAAAAATTTCCTTTTGACTGAGGAGACTTGAGGTGGCTTCATGAAGGGCATGGTATTTTATCTGAGCCTTATCTGGGACAATTGGAATTTTGATGGATAGAAATGGGCAAATAGGGCAGCTGGAGGAGAATGAGGAGGGACAAAAAGAGCATGGTGTGTTGGCTGGAATGATGAGTGTCAGATGAACTGCAGTTAACTGGTAATTGGAGGGGCCAGAACCGGATGCCAGTTGTGATGACTTTCTGTGTAATGCTCTCCCCAGCTCTGCCACACCTATCACAGCCTAGGATGTTATCCTGCTGGACAGAAAACCACATACAACTTCAGCCATGAACCCATTACATGAGGCCTTTTCCCTTTGTCTCTTTCTCCAACTCAGCTTGTAGAGAAGCATCTTCAGAAGGATTATCTTGGCCCCTCCCTTTTACATGCTTCACACCCAGAGAACCAACTCTAAGTCCAGCCTCTTCTCTTTCCTAAGAGACGAGGAAGCACATAAGTGGGGCAGTATAGGGCCTTCATAGGTGTTCAGCTGAGACAGTCACTCTAGGGATTCCCGATAAAAGTAGGTAGAGCTGTGGAACTCCAGCCAGCAGGAATCGGGCCGAGAGTGGACAGCTTCAAGAGGACTCTGAAGCCTGTCTCCAAAGCCAGGTTCAGCCCAGAGTGTGGTGGTGGTTGTTGGGAAGGTGGGGTACAGCAGAGGAGTTTGGAAGTTGGGTTGCTTGAGGGTTAAAGATCTGAGCCTCTGTAGGGGTGTGAGGGGGCTCTCAAAGGGCATCTCCTTGGCACAGGCTGTCAGCACAGGTCGTGTGTGTGTGTGTGTGTGTGTGTGTCTGTCGCTCAGTTGTGTCTGATTCTTTGTGACCCCATGGACTATAGCCCTCCAGGTCGTGTGTGTGTGTGTGTCGCTCAGTCGTGTCTGACTCTTTGTGACCCCCGTGGACTATAGCCCTCCAGGCTCTTCTGTCCATGAGATTCTCCAGGCAAGAAAACTGGAGTGGGTTGCCATTCCCTTCACCAGGGGATCTTCCCAGTCCAGGGATTGAACCTGGGTCTTGCACATCACTGGCAGGTTCCTTACCACCTGAGCCACCAGGGAAGCCCACCAGCACGGGTCACAGATGGCTATGAACTCACTGCTCTCATGTGAACTCTCTCCAGAAGGTCTGCAGATAGAGCTACTTTATACCTGTTTATGTGGTTTTGTCTTTATGGGAGAGTTTATTCCCCTCTTGGTAGTCTAGGCAGTCAGCACAGGGGTCAAGATATTTTGGACCTGCAGATTACTTATGGAACAATGAAAGGCTTTGCTGGCCACAGTGACAACACAGGACAGTGAGGTCTGCTCCTCCCACCCTCTGGGTGTTGAGCCTGTCCCTGAGGTTCATCCCCCTTCCCAGCACAGAGGCCCCGAAGGGAAGCTCTGCTATAATAGCCCATGGATTGCAGCCTTTACACTGACCAGTTTCCACAGAGCTCCCTTCATGTCCTTGTTCCTCAGGCAGTAGATAAAGGGATTCAGCGTAGGGGTGACCACCATGTACATTACTGAAGCCAGTGAATCCTTGTCAGCTGAGTGGGAGGGTGAGGGACTCAGGTAGACCCCTGTGATGGTCCCATAGAAGAGGATGACCACAGCAAGGTGGGAGCCACAGGTAGAGAAGGCCTTCTGTTTTCCCCGGGCAGATGGGACCCTGAGCACAGCAGACACAATGTGGACGTAGGAGATGAGGATGCTGAGGAAGGGGATGAGGACGATCAGGCCCCCCACTAGCAGAATCATGAGTTGATTGGGCAGGGTGTTGGAGCAGGAGAGCTGGAGCAGGGGAACAAGGTCACAGAAGAAGTAAGGGATGACGTTGCTGGCACAGAAGTCCAGCCGGGCCATGAGGAGGGTGTGCAGCAGGGAGTGGAGGTTGGCAACGAGCCAGGCGCTCCCGAGCATCAGGGCACAGGCTGGCAGACTCATCATTGTGGAGTAGTGCAGGGGCTGGCATATTGCCACGTAGCGGTCATAAGCCATGGCCGTCAGGAGGAAGTTGTCCATGTTAGCAAGCAAAATGCAGAAGTAGATCTGGGCTAGGCAGCCGCCGTAGGAAATGGACCGGGTCTGTGTCTGGATGTTCGCAAGCATCTTGGGGACTGTGGCGGAGATGAAGCAGACATCCACCAGGGAGAGGCTGCTGAGAAAGAAGTACATGGGCATGTGGAGGCGGGAGTCCGAGCCAATAGCCAGGATGATGAGCAGGTTCCCGGCCGCCCCTACCAGGTATATAGGAAGGAAGAGCCCAAAGATCAGCTCCTGCCTCTCAGGCCGGCTGGAGAGACCAAGGAGGATGAACTGGGAGGCGCTCGTGTGGTTTCCCATCTCCATGGTCGGCTGGTCCTGCTGGGAGATCCAGACCAGGCACAGGCTTTAGAGGATGGTGGTGTCTCCCTCCTTCCCCCATACACCCCCTCTGCTCACATCTCTGTGTTCATCTGGTAGAAACTCGAAAGAAGGCTCTCTGCCTATCAAAGGAGAAGCTTCAACCAGTAAGTCCCATGGCCCCGGCAGATGGCAAAGTCAGGGTTTTAACTATTTTGCCACCCAAATGCTACTGACCCTGAGCCCCACAAAGCTACATGTGCCATATCTCCAAGGAGAAGCCTTGTGTGGGGGCAACAACAACAGAGATACTTTAGGTGTGTTAGCCCCCAGTTTTCCATCATACTCTCGTTCTTTGTTGTGATGATGTCTCAGTATTAAGTAAAGAGCTATAGGAATGTAATTTCCTCTTAATCCCATTAGGATTGCCACCTGAAGGCCCTTTCTGTACAGAGTTCTAGAACCACAATGGCACATACATGGAACTGCAGGATAATATTTGTAAACATCCTCCTTCTCCACAAACCTTCTTCCCCACCAGTAGTTTATCTCCCCTTACTCCCCCACCCACGGGGAGCCCAGGACTCAGGTGCCCTGGTTGCCACTCATCACTGGCTCTGGGCCACCTTGGTCCTGGTGATGATGCTGGGGATGGAGTTTGCCAGGGCACACCTGGACGGAAGAGCCTGCTGACTGGGACAGCTCAGCCCGCCCTTCCATCAGGGCTGACCCAGGAAGGGCCTCGCCACTGGAGGGTGAGAGCTGCCCCTGCTGAAAACAAAGAGGAACTGAGAGTGTGATGTTGCCCAAAGTAACAGAATGGGCAGCAGGGCAGCAACTCAGAGTTGGAGTTCATTGCAAGCATAGCTGAAGTTTCATTAGTTACAAATGAATTTTCAGTGCTTCACAAGACGTAGTTGGGATTTGCGTCCTACAGAAGGTACGGCATAAAGAGGGAGGGTGAGAAAGAAGCAATTGGAGTTACTGCGCTGCTTGGGGATGAATAGCTGACAGGGGAAATCAGTCTGGAAAAGCTATGGGAATGGGTATGGCCCACCTGGGACCTGGGCAGGGAGTGAAAAGGGGCTCATGGTCTTGGGAGGCTTTTTCTGTGCCACCATTTTGTTGGAGCAAAGGGGCTCCCCTGCTCCACTGGGCAGTATCCAGTGAGGATGGAGATTTCATCTCGTGCAGGACCCAGCCCACAGACTCTTGGTCTGTGTTGAGAGTTATGCCTTAGTATAGAAAAGAAATGGCTCCTTTGGAAGGGATATTTTACTGTTGCCTTTTTTTTTTTTTTTTTTTAAAGGATTCAAGTATTTGACAACGCACAGGCAAGAATCTTTGGTAAAGGACAGCCATAAGATAGAAGCCTAAGAGGCTAAGAGAAAAGAAATCTATTCAGTGAAAAGTAAAAATGAAAGGAAGCATGTATTTAATATGGTTTAGATCCTCATTTGACCAGTGCTGGTTAAAACAGCTCTTTACTGGGTGATGTGAGCGATGAGAAAACAGTAGACATTGAGAAGAAAGGACTTTGCTCTTGCTCCCAAGAAGCTTCTAGTCAAGCGGAAAGGTGGCAGCCCTTAGACTAGGGAGCTGACATTTATCGGCACCTACTGTGTGTCGTATACAGGGCTAGGCATGGGTATGTGGGTGCGTGTATTTAATACTCACAATGTGTATAAAGTAGGCATTATTATTCTTATTTTACAGATGAGTAAACCAAGACTGAGAGGGTTTGAATAATTTCCCCCAAAGACATCAGGATTTGATTCCAGGTCAGTCTGATTTCAAAGCAATGCTTTGATTTTCTCAAAAAGACTTAAGAAGTGCTACCGGGTAGCACTTAAACTTGGGGCATTCTTGTCAATGGATCAGGGAATCCTGCGGTGACAGGCCCGGGGACAGGAGAAGGGAGTGTGGGGCAGGATGGATAGAACAGGGACATGGTAAAGAAGGTTGTCTGTACTGGGAAGAGATGGCTTGTTCATGTAGCTGCAACAGAGATGCTGAGACACGCTTGAGTGTGAACGGGAGCTGTGGCGCAGTGACCAAAGTTCTGTCCTTTCTTGACTAACATTCTTTTCAAACCAAGAAGTCTCCATCCTGTCTTTCCTTCCCATCCTCTCACTTCCCCAGAGATATGGGAGAAGAACATTTTCCTGTTACTATTTCCCACTGGTTAGGAACATAGTCTTTCCAAGTACTCCTATTTTAAGAATTGTTTTTGCTGTTTAGTCACTAAGTGTGTCCGACTCTTCTGCAACCCTGTGGATTGTAGCCCACTAGACTCCTCAGTCCATGAGATTTTTCCAGGCAAGAGTACTGGAGTGGGTTGCCATTTCCTTCTCCAGGGGATCTTCCCAAGCCGGGGACTGAACCCGCACCCCCTGCATTGTCAGGGGGGTTCTTTACCAGTGAGCCACCAGGGAAGTCATTTTAAGAATACCAAAACTCAAAAAGTCTAACTCAAAACAGAAAAGATTCCCCCCATCCCCTCATTGCTTCTGAACCATTTCTGCAGACATCCCCCAGTTTGAAAAATCTACGCTTGTCCTCACATTTCCCGCCAGCTGTCAACTCATTTCTCTATCCTTCCTTTTCCACAAAAGTTCTCAGAATGTTCTCCAGTTCCCCCTTCCCATTCTCTCATAAAGCCCCCTTTCCAGGCCTCTCCACCAATCCCTGAGGTGTCCCTTGTCAAGTCTGCCATTGCTCCATCTGCGGTTAGCACTCAGGCTCCATCTCCTGAGACCCAACAAGCTGGAGCTGGCACTGTTGGTCACTTCCTCCTTTGGGAAGCACATTTTTCACCTGGCTTTGAAGCAGTTTCATCTGGGCATCTCCTCCCTCACTGGCTACTCACTTGCTCCTCCTCCTCTGACCTCCAGCTGTGTGGATGTCCCTTCAGCAGCTCCAGCCCCACCTCTCCTCTGTTTACACTCGTTCTGTAGGTGGCCTCATTCGACCTGGAGTCTCATCATCCCCAAAGCTTTACATACCAGCCAGACTTCTCTCCAGTTTGGGATTTTCCCCTTGAACTTTGAACTTACATAGGCTCAACTTCTTGCATTCCGTATACATTTAGGTCTGACAGGTGTCTTAGACTTGACTTGTCTAAAACCATGTTGCTGATCTTTTCCTCACAACTACTGCTTCCTCAGTCCCATCTTATTCTTCTAACTGCTCAAGCCAAAACTTTAATACCATCCTTAACACCTCTTATTAAATAATCAATTACTGTCCTCATCCAATATATTGTCATCTCTACCTTTGAGCTGTAACCAGGTGGGACCACTTTTTCTCTGTGACCACTGCTGCCTTTGTGGCCCAAGCAAACTTTTTTTTCAATTCAGGTTATTCAGTAGTTTCTTAACCAGGCTCACTGTTTCTATCCTCATCCGATCCTCAGCTGTCTGTTTCTACATGGCATCCAGGGTGAATGGTAAGAAATATAAGTCAGATGTTACTCCTCTGCTCAAAGTCCGCCAGTGGCTGCTCATCTCATTTAAAACTCAAAGTCCTTGCCATGTCCTTTTCAACTGTGGGCTAATACATCTTGTCAAATGAAACAATAGATGACTACTTACATATGTTTGAAATATCCCCAAAGATGCAAAATGAATTAGAGAACATGAATATGAAGCCAATAGAGAAAGAAACATAAAGTTATTAAATAGTTTCTAAGGGGGCATCTGATTCCAATGTCTTCAAATCTTCTAAGAACCAATAATTAATTCAGTAATAAAAAATTTAAAAATAGAGAAAATCATAGCATGTTAATCTGGAATATTTGCTAAAAGAGGTTATTGTGAGGATTAAATGAGAGAATACCTATAATTTGTAGAGAATAGTGCATTGTACATAGTAAGCAATTAACCTGGCTATTACTATTATTGTTGTTATTATTATTCAGTTCACTTTTAGAGGCAAGTATTTTAAATTCAGGCTAAACAATGACAATGAAAGAAATATTTTAGATCAATTTTGTTCATAGATATAGATATAAATACCCCAAATAAAATATCTGCGAATTAAGAAAATGACACATTGAGTTAACTGTTAAACTCAAGGAAATCCATTAACCTAATTCATCATTAACCAAATATCAAAATAGTGTAATTAGACTTGGATAAAGTATTTAGATAAACTTATCATTGCTTTATAGATTAAAGCTCTGAAAACATTAGGAGTGTTTTTCTTAATATGTAAACTACCTATTCAATATTTTGTTTATGGAAGACTTAAACCTTTTCCCTCAAAAGAACAAGATATGAATGTTCCCTGTTATCATTCTTTATGTAATATTTCACTAGAAATGCTGGTATTGGTTATCCTAGAAGAAAAAAAAGAAAAAACATAACTTTTTTGCTTAATATCTCATAACTAAAGTCTTAAGTCATTGCTAAAAATAAACCACAAAAAAAAGCAATGAAAAAGGTGATTTCATTCCCACCAATGATAAAATTGATATTTTGGGTTTTTAATTCAACTTGAAAAATAAAATATTTGCTCAAAGAAAGTTGTAATGGATAAAGTAAAGATATATATATGATACAAATAAATTTTAATGGAAAGGTTTAGGTATATTTAGGTGATCATGCTTTCCAAGTAAGTATATAGATATGTTATTATTAGTAATAAATTAATAATAAATATATTCTATAGAGCAGGCACTATAGTAACTACTTAAATTTTAGCTTTTAAATTCTACCCAAAACTATAGATTGGTACTGTTATCTGACCTACAGAGGTTTACAGAAACTAAGTAAATGTAGTAAACATAGGCGTTTTACATTTGGAACTATATAGCAGGAAACAAATCCTAATGGAAAAAGAAGGTAATTTGTTCAGATATTTGTTGAAACATTCTTATATTTAAAAAAAAAGATTGAGACAATCAAATACTCAATAAGAGAATAGCTTTGCAGCTATGATTTATCAGTGCAGTGGAATATTATACAGATATTAAAAGTGAAAGCTTGCGTTCATTTCTGGATATTATTTGTCTATGATACAGACTTTGAAAGCAGAACATAAGATAGCATGTACCTACAGATAACGTCTATGTCAGAATATTTGTACATCTGCCAGCAAAAATAAGATGTTAATTTAGAGGGTTATAGGAATGGTTTAAGGTTTAATTTCTACTAGTTTCTTCCTTGCTAAGTTGCTTACGTTCAATGTGATGTGAAATAGGTCATTGTGGGCAGACACCTGCTTTGCTCCTGAGTCTGTCTTAATGCCAGCAAATGTTTTCAGATGTCTCTGTCAAGGATAAGCATTAGAAACAGATAGAATTAATAGACAGGACTCCACAATAGGGAATCAGGGCAGGGGCTGAGTGAGGTTGTCTAGGAATTGAATCCTGTGTGGTTTTAGAAATTCTGTACTCTGATTGCTTCTCTGTAAAATGATGGGGTTGAATTCCTAGATGGTTTCCAAGGCATTCTACAGGTCTCCTGTCCTGCTTATCTTTGAGAAGTGGAGGCGATGTCTTTGGCCTTATACATTTTGGAGCATTGAGAGAGGAGTGTCTCCCCTTGTGCACACATTGGCACTGACCTGTCCAGTTGTTCTGACTTCTGTAAAACCAACCTGAGGAATGTGCCTCTTCCTGACTTGCTGCTCTTCCTTAAGGAGGGACAGACAGCTCAGAAGCAACCGAAAACCAGAGACACAACCTTGAGCCCCATGGAAAGCAGTGTGAGGAGTACATCTGTGCCTGGAAGGCACTGTGAGCAAGGAGGCTTCATTCCCTGATTCTTGGGCTTCAAAGAGGTGTGTGGGCCTCACACTCAGATTATCTGCCGAGCTACTCTTGGCCTCCAGAGAGTAGTACCCAGTGGGCATTGTTAAAGACAAATGATCAGTAATTACCTTGGGTCTGGCTGGGCCCAGTTCTCCTGGGCTCCACATCATCTCCTTAGGGCTTCTCTACTGGAAAGTTATTGCTTTAAGTGGTTTAATTTGTAACTTTTGTCTACAGAGGATATCTTAATATTTTCTTACGTTTTATCTTCAACCCAGGGAATTGACCTTGTTTATTCAGTCAGATCAGAACTCCAGTGTTCATGTGATTGTCATTTTTAAAAAAACTATGATTTTTAAAAATTGAAATATAGTTGATTTACAATGTTGTGTTAGTTTCAGGGATACAGTGGTGTTAGCTTCAGGCGTATATAAATTTATATATATAAACATAATGCTATTGCATACTTAATAGATAATAGTATAATTTAAAATCACTTTTATGTGCACTGGAAAATAAAAAAATTTGTGTGACTTGCTTTATTGTGGTGATCTGATACTGAACATGCAATATTTCTGAGGTACACTTGTGTGTGTTTGTATTTAATAATAGCCATCCTAATGAATGTGAGGTGATGCCTCACTATGGTTTTGATTTGCACTTCCTTAATGATTAGTGCTGTTGAGCATTTTTTTTTTCATATTTGAATAAACAAATGGCATGGCCATTTGTATATCTTTGAAGAAATGCCTATCCAAATTCTTTGCCAATTTTTATTTTTTTTATTTTTTTTTTATAGCCAATTTTTAAATAAAATAATTTTTTAAAATTTGTTAAGTTGTAGGAGTTCTTTATGTATTCTGGATATTAACCCCTTATAAGATATGATGTGTAAATATTTTCTCCCATTTCATAGGTTGCTTTTTCTCTCTGTTGATTGTGTCCTTTGATGCATAGACATTTTTAATTTTGATGATCAGGTTATCTATTTTTTCTTTCGTTTCTTGTGCTTTTGGTGTCATATCCAAGAAATTATTCCCAAATCCAGTGTTTCAGGTTTTACCACTATTTTTTCTTCTAAGTGTTTTATAGTTTTAGGTCTTACATTTGGGTCTTTAATGCATTTTTTAGTTAATTTTTGTATGTGGTATAAGATAAGGGTCCTACTTATTCTTTTGCATGTGACTATTCACATTTCCCAGCACAGCTTCTGTTAAAAAGACTGTTATTTCCCCCATTGAATGGTCTTGGCACTCTTGTCAAAAATCACCTAGCTATTTTTATGAGAGTTTACCTCTGGGCTCTCTATTCTGTTCCATTAGTGTATATGTCTGTCTTTATACCAGTGGCACACTGTTTTGATTACTGTAGCTTTGTGATAAGTTTCAAAACCAGGAAGTGTGAGATCTTCAGCTTTGTTCTTCAAGATTGTCTTGGCTACTCAGAGTCCTCAAGATTCCATATAAATTTAAGGATGGATTTTTCTATTTCTAGAAAAAAACCTTGCTGTTTGGAATTTGACAGAAATTGCATTAAATCTGTAGATTCCTTTGGGTAGTATTGACATCTTAACAATAATAATTCTTCCAATCATGACCATGTACCTTTACATTATTGGTATCTTTAATTTCTTTTAGCAAATTTTTATAGCTTTCAGGCCACAAGTCTTTTGCCTCCTTGGTTAAATTTATTTCTAGATATTTTATTATTTTTGATGCTATTGTAAATTGAATTGTTTTAAAGATTTCCTTTTCATACTCTTCATTGTTAATTTATAGAAACACAACCAATTTTTATATGTTGATTTTTATATCCTGCAACTTTGCTGAATTTTATTAAAAATTTTTGTGTTTGGAATCTTTAGGATTTACAACATATAAAATCCTTTTATCTGTGAATAGAGATAATTTTACTTCTTTTCAATTTGAATGCCTTTTTTTTCCCCTTGACTAATTGCTCTGGCTTGGATTTCTAGTATTATGTTGAACAGAAGTGGTGAAGTCCCTTGTCTTGTTTCTGATCTTAGAGGTAAGGCATTTAGCTTTTGACCATTAAGTATAATGTTAACTGTGGGCTTTTCATGTGGCCTTTATTACGTTGAATTAGTTTCCTTCTATTTCTACTTTGTTTTTATTTATATCATGAATAGATGTTAATTTTGTAAAAATAATTGTGCATCAATTGAGATGATCAAGTCATTTTTTCCCTCTTCATCCTGTTTGTGTTTATTGCATTGATTGATGTTTGTATGTTGAACTAGCCTAGCATTCCAGAAATAAATCCTACTTGGTCATGGTATATGATCCTCATAATGTTCTTTTGAATTCTGTTTGTAAATATTTTGTTGAGAATTTTTGCATCATTGTTCATTAGGTACGTTGGTCTATAGTTTTCTTTTTTATAGTGTCTTTGTCTGGTTTTGGTATCAGGGTAATGCTGGCATCATAAAAATGAATTTGAAAGTCTTCTTTCTTCTTTGATTTTTTGGATGAGTTTGAAGAAGATTGCCGTTAATTCTTTAAATGTTCACCGGTGAAGCCATCTGGCTCTGGAGTTATCTTTTCTGAGAGATTTTTGATTACTGATTCAATCTCTTTACTAGTTATAGATATGTTCAGATTTTCAACTTCTTTATGATTCAGTCTTGTTGTATGTTGTACTACTTGTACCTTCAGTAGGTTGTATGTTTCCAGGATATAAGTTGCCATTCTTACTCTCTTTTGTTTATAATTTACATTGAATAAAAAAATATCTTTTTCTAACCTTTCACTTTCAGCCCATGCATGTCATCAGATCTAAAACAAATCTCTTATAGATACAATATCATTGGATTCTATTTGTTTTACCAATTCTGACAATATTTGTCTTTTGATTGGGTAGTTTAATCCATTTATATTCATATTTAAAGTAATTACTAATAGGGAAGGACTTGTTATTACCA
Organism: Muntiacus reevesi; assembly: GCF_963930625.1. NCBI lineage: Eukaryota > Metazoa > Chordata > Mammalia > Artiodactyla > Cervidae > Muntiacus > Muntiacus reevesi. Next base: position 178,891,853 of record NC_089250.1, read on the forward strand.
TTTTGTTATTTGTCTTCTGTATGTCTCATATCTGTTTTGCTCCTCATTTCCTCCCTTACTGCCTGCCTTTGTGTTTCATTGATTTTTTTTTTTTTTGTAATGACATGTGTTGATTTCCTTCTCATTTCCTATTGTGTATATACTGTAGATATTTTCTTTGTGGTTACCATGGGGATTACATAAAGCATCCTAAAGCTATAATGACCTATTTTAAATTTAATTTTACTTGCACAGAAACTCTACTTCTTTACAACTCTACACTCTCCCAATTTGTGTTATTGTTGTCATATGTATTGTGTACCCATTAATATAGAGGTATAGTTATTTTTATGCATTTGTCTTTTAAATTATATAGTAGAAAAAAAATAAATAAATTATATAGTAGAATAAAAAGTGAAGTTAGAAATTGGTTACAACAACACAGGTTTTTACATTTGTATTTTTACCTTTACTGTAGAACTATTTATTTTTGTATGGTTTTGCATTACTGTATAGGGAAAAAAAGCTGATTCCGTTTCTACTAACCTATCAGAGACTCAGAGCTCTAGCCTCTCTGCTTTTTCAGTGTACATGTTTTCTGCTTTATTTTACTAACACTATGGTGTGCCTGTGTGTGTGAGTGATTGAAAGCCTATGGGTGAAGCATGTGGACCAAGCTTTCCTTCCTCGGTCAGCTTTTCCTGGTCTCTTTGACCATTCCATAACTGCTTGAGGAATTAGAATTACTAACCTAATCTATCAGATCATAGACTTTTGAGGGACTTGTAATCTACCCACCAGGCTTCCCTGGTGTCTCAGAAGGCAAAGCGTCTGCCTGCAATGCGGGAGACCTGGGTTCGATCCCTGGGTCGGGAAGATCCCTTGGAGGAGGAAATGGCAATCCACTCCAGTATTCTTGCCTGGAGGGTCCCGTGGATGGAGGGTCCTGGCCGGGCTACAGTCCAGGGGGTTGTAAAGAGTCGGACACGACTGAGCAACTAACACTATCAGAGACTAAGGGTCTCCTTTTTGAGAGGTATTTGAAAATTTCAGGCTTCTGTTACTGCTAAAGTAACTTCATAAGCCCTAAATTGTTGATTAAAGTCCCCCAAATAAATTAATGAGTATGAGCCTAGTCAATATACAGAATTTTTTTTTGTTTTTGGTGAATATACTTTCTGGGCAGGCAGGTAATAACAAGTCCTTCCCAAACTTTTAGACTGTCTTTCAATGTGTATATTCTGAGAGAATTGAAATTGTCAAAGAAGTCCTGACTTCTAGTGTCAGGCACCAAAGTTGTCCCATAATGGTGTGTTCCTGGGGTAAGCTGAGTTCATATTCTCAATTTTTCTGAACTGGTCTGATTATAATCTGAACTTTATAAGGTTCATGTGCCACACTGAGTTTGTTGTTTAATATTCAACAAGGATTATGCCATCAAAGTAGTGCTGTAGGGAAATAACAGTTGTGTGTTGTCATTGGTGTGACTTCATTGGTGTTGCAACACATTCCATCTGGCTACTAATCTCAGTCCCCACCCCTGCCTTCTATCTTGGTCTTCTAGATCTGCAGCCTTGGAAGTTTTGAAATTTAGCTCATGGAACCCTATTACCTGGACACTGAGAATGTATAGTACCACCTCCGTATGTGACAGGAAGTGGATTACAGATTGGAGTGGGACCTTGGGGTCTGGACTCTCATGATGACTTCCTCCCAGCAACACTTTCTAATCATTCCTTCGTTTCTTCTGTAATCGCATGTCTGGTCAGATTCAGCTGATTCCTGCTTCCCACTTGTTGCCTTCTCCAGTTCTCCCTTCCATAGGTCACTCTGTGGCCCTTGACTACATTCTTAGAAGGAATGCTTAGCCTCAGTTTACAAAGTTGTTCTCGGTGAAACTGATGGAAGGCCTGGGTCTTTTCCGCTTGGCATCATCATCTTCTGACATCTGTATTCCATCTTTATAGGTGGTCCTTGCTTGAAAAGAGCTGATCCAGAAGGTCAGATGATCTTGCAGTGCTCATTCAAACTGTTGGCCTGGTTCTTTTCTGCTCCATTTTTTTAATCCCTTAAATATGTTCTTGGTCCCAACCCAACAATCCCACATCTTGTCTCCATGCAGAGAATTTGTCTTCCAGGGCTGTGCTGGACTCCATGGTGGAAGCTGCAGGCACTTGAGAGTGGCTCGTGGAAGGCTCAAGCAGGAGGTGAAGCCAGCATCAGTGTTTGGAGGATAGGAGGGAATGACTGAGCATTAGAAGGCCCTCATTATTGTTCAGTTGGATCAGCATGTCTTCCTAAAGTCTCTTGTCAGGCATGGCACTTGATGATGAAGAAATAAAAACAGACTGACTTCTGTGTGTGGAGCAAATCTGTCAGCACCATTTTTCCAACAGCATTTGCTCACTGTGTGTCTCTGTGTGTCACATTTTGGTAATTCTTGCAATATTTCAAACCCTCCAACAGCAAAAAGATTATAACATGCCAAGAGCTCAGATGGTGGTTAGCAATTTTAGTAATAAAATGTTTAAAAATTAAAATATGCACACTGTTTTTTAAAGATATAATGCTATTACACACTTAGCTGATTACAGCAGTGTGTAAGCATAACTTATATGCTCTGGGAAGCCAAACCATTTGTGTGACTTGCTTTATTGCAATACCTACTTATGGCAGTGGTCAGACGCCGAACCTGTAATATCTCCGAAGTATGACTATTTTATACTTGCATTCCTACTTTTCATGGGTCATTCCTTTATCCTCTCAAAATGCTTCTTGGGATCACCCTTTAAATTAACTATTAGCATCCAAATATTTACCCCAGGTCTGTTTGGGAAGGAATTAAAACTAAGAGCCTTATTATGTCCCTGATGTTTTTACATCTATTTTCTTAAAACCTTTCTTACTTTTCACACAAGCTGTGGAATATGCATCAAATCCTTTTTGGAGATGAGGATGCTGAGGTTCAGAGAAGTTACAGATTCCCCAGGGTCACATAGCTAATAAGGATAGAACCAGGGTTTGAAACTATGTCTGTGTGACTCCAAAGCCTGTCTCATTTCTACTATTTCTACTGCTTCAGGGGAACACCCCTGCATCAGGGTCAACAGACCTAAAGACCCAACAGACCTGGGTTCAGTTCTTCCTCCATGTCAGTGTGTGACCTTGGGCAGACCCCTAGATTCTTGTCTAAATCTTATTTGCATATTTAACCAGTTTATCCCCCTGGAACTGAACAGGATCAGACCTTTCTTTGGAATATGCAGGGAGTGGGCAGAGTGGAATGGGGGGCTGGCTGGGAGCTGCCCAGGTATTCAGGTGAAAGATTCAGGAAGTGGAGGTGGTTCAGAGCAGACACAGCAGAAATGCTTTTTGTGGGAGGATTGGACAGGACTTGAGGGTGGACTGGAGTGGGGATGAGTGAGAGAGAAGCTTCGGGTCCTGGCCTGAGCAACCTGTTTTCACAGTGGCTTTCCTCCTGGCCTGTGCCGCACGTACTTGTACGTTCAGGGACTCAGGTCTGACATCTTTGGGGCTCCATTTTGAGAGGTAAAAGCCCAGAAAAGCTGAATTAGAGGCCAGCCATGGGAACTGAATTGGCTGCTTCATGCCTTAAAGTGGTTGGTCAGTGGCTTCTCAGTCTTGGTCAGGTGTCTCAAGCTCTTTAGGTTCAGTCTTGGTGATTTTGTCACCCTTTCCGGGATCCTCCAAGATGATATCCAGTGTATAGGAAGTGGTTGGGATTAACGAGAATAAGAAAGTGGGCCTCACAGGCCTCTGTGGTCAGGGGTGAGGTTTACTCAAGCTCTGCCCTGTGGCTTCCACCCTGGATGGAGGGTCCTACAGGGAAGGCGGGACATCTCGGTGGGGGAGAAGGCTGTTGTGGAGGGTGAGCCCTGGCTGCATTCACACGTCTGGAGTGTGACCCTGCACACAGAACCTAGTCTGCAGAAAGCCCAGGGGACTCCCTCCCCTGCTTGCCACCAGGAACCTTTTGCTCCAAGTGGGTGACAGGACCCCAAAAATCCACCCAAGGAGAAGGGACTGTATTAGCTACCCAGGGCTGCCACAATGATTCACGGCAGACTGGGCACCTTAAACCACTGAAATGTATCCTGTCACAATTCTGGAGGTTGGAAGTACAAGATTAAGGTGTCAGCAGGGTTGGTTCCTTCAGTCTTCTTGCTGTGTCTTCACATGGTCTCCCCTTTGTGTTGTCTGTCCTGGTTTTCTCATCTTGTAAAGACACCAGTCATATTGAGTTAGTACTCACCCATATGAGCTGGTTAAGCCTTAATTTCCTCTTTAAAGGCACTACCTCCAGCTCTGAGGTTTTGGGGGTTAAGAGCTCAACCTATACATTTGGAGGAGACAATTCAGCCCATAACAGGATCCCAGGAGAGATCCCATCAGCCTGCACATGGCTGTCTCAGGAGGGTGAAGGGGACCTGTAGCAGTGGACAGGCACTGTCATGAAGGCTGAGTGGGTGGAACATGGAGTTGGGATGCAGGTGCCAGTGGAAAGGGCCCAGAGGTCAGCAGAGGTGACTCCAAGACCTGACAGAACCAGATCTGTGACCTTAATCATTAAGCTGTGCTGGTTTCAAACAGCTTAGTCTCCCTCATTAGTCTCCCTGCTGGGATGGGCCACCCAAAGGTCAGGGGGGCTTGGAGGCTAATGTTTGGCCCTATTGGTGTCCTTTTAGGGCCCAGCTCACTGCTGAGCATGTTGCAGGCCCTCTGCCAAAACATCTCCTGGTTGTTTATGAAACACCCAGTGGGTGCCCATGGGCACTGCTTTGGGGATTTCCCAATATCTCCTATCAGGAGTTTCATCTGAACCTCAAATATGCCTGGAAGGTCAGCAGGGGCTCTTGTCTTGGCTTCTGTTTGGATTTACAAAGATTTGCTGGGCCTGCTCTGGGTCATACATGAGATGCTCCCAGTCTGGTGGGGAAACCTCAGACCCATGAATAGACTGAATCAATATGGTGGGAGGTTGGACCTGGTGCTTTGGGGGCAAGAGACAAAGTGCTTAGTCCAAAAGGGATTTGGAAGGAGGTGACACCTGAGCTGAAGCTTTTAAAATTTATTTATTTATTTAAAAAATTTATCTTTTATTGAAGGATAATTGCTTTACAGAATTTTGCTGTTTTCTGTCAAACCTCGACATGAATCAGCCATAGATACACATATATCCTCCCTCTTTTGAAACTCCCTCCCATCTCCCTCCCCATCCCACCCCTCTAGGTTGATACAGAGCCCCTGTTTGAATTTCCTGAGCCATTCAGCAAATTCCCGTTGGCTATCTGTTTTACAGATGGTAATATAAGTTTCCATGTTACTCCTTCCATACATCTCACCCTCTTCTCCCCTCTCCCCATGTCCATAAGTCTATTCTCTATGTCCGTTTCTCCCCTGTTGCCCTGTAAATAAATTCTTCAGTACCATTTTTCTAGATTCCATATACATGTGTTAGAATACAGTATTTCTCTTTCTCTTTCTGACTCACTTCACTCTGTATAATAGGTTCTAGGTTCATGACCACCTCTAATGAGGTGGTCATTAGAACTGACTCAAATGTGTTCCCTTATATGACTGAGTAATATTCCACTGTGTGTATGTACCACAGCTTATTTATCCATTCATCTGTCAATGGACGTCTAGGTTACTTCCGTGTTCTAGCTATTGTTAATAGTGCTTCGTGAACAATGGGATACATGTTTCTCTTTTAGTTTAGGTTTCCTCAGGGTATATGCCTAGGAGTGGGATTGCTGGGTCATATGGTGGTTTTATTTCTAGTTTTTTAAGGAACCTCCATACCATCTTCCATAGTGGCTGTATCAATTATATTCCCATCAACAGTGCAAGAGCGTTCCCTTTTCTCCATACCCTCTCCAGCATTTATTGTTTGTAGACTTTTTGATGAGGGGCATTCTGACTGGTGTGAGGTGATACCTCATTGTAGTTTTGATTTGCATTTCTGTAATAATGAGTGACATTGAGCATCTTTTCATGTGTTTGTTAGCCATCTGTGTCTTCTTTGGAGGAATGTCTGTTTAGGTCTTTTCCCCACTTTTTGATTGGGTTGTTTATTTTTCTGGTATTGAGTTGTATGAGCTGCTTGTATATTTTGGAAATTAATCCTTTGACAGTTGTTTCATTTGCTATTATTTTCTTCCATGCTGAGGGTTGTCTTTTCACCTTGCTTACAGTTACCTTTGTTGTGCAAAAGCTTTTAAGTTTAATCAGGTCTCACTTGTTTACTTCTGTTTTTATTTCCATTACTCTAAGAGGTGAGTCATAGAGGATCTTGCTTTGATTTATGTCATCGAGTGTCCTGCCTTTGTTTTCCTCTAAGAATTTTATAGTTTCTGGTCTTACATTTAGGTCTTTAATTCATTTTGAGTTTATCTTTGTGTATGGTGTTAGGAAGTGTTCTAATTTCATTCTTTTACATGTAGCTGTCCAGTTTTCCCAGCACCATTTATTGAAGAGGCTGCCTTTGCCCTATTGTATATATTCTTGCCTCCTTTGTCAAAAATAAGGTACTCATAGGTGCATGGGTTTATTTCTGTGCTTTCTATCTTGTTCCATTGGTCTGTATTTCTGTTTTTGTGCCAGTACTATACTGTCTTGATGACTGTAGCTTTGTAGTATAATCTGAAATCAGGAAGGTTGATTCCTCCAGCTCCTTTCTTCTTTCTCAAGACTGCTTTGGGTATTTGGGGTCTTTTGTGTTTCCATATGAGCTGTGAAATTTTTTGTTCTAGTTATGTGAAAAATCCCATTGGTAATTTGATAGGGATCATGTCAAATCTGTAGATTGCATCTGGTAGTATGGTCATTTTCATAATATTGATTCTTCCTACCCAGGAACATGGAATATCTCTCCATCTGTTTATGTCATTTTTTGTTTCTTTCATTAGTGTCTTATAATTTTCTGTGTACAGTTCTTTTGTCTCTTTAGGTAAGTTTATTCCTAGATATTTAATTATTTTTGTTGCAATGGTGAATGAGATTGATTCCTTAATTTCTCTTTCTGATTTTTCATTGTTAGTATATGGAAGTGCAAGTGATTTCTGTGTATTGATTTTGTATACTGTAACTGCTAAGTTCACTGATTAGCTCTAGTAATTTTCTGATACTATGTTTAGGGTTTTCTATGTACAGTATCATGTCATCTGCAAACAGTGAGAGCTTTACTTATTCTTTTCCAATTTGGATTCCTTTTATTTCTTTTTCTTCTCTGATTGCTGTAGGTAGGACTTCCAGAATAATGTTGAATAATAGTGGTGAAAGTGGACACCCAGCTCAATTCCAGAAAAATAAATGACCCAATCAAAAAATGGGCCAAAGAACTAAACCCACATTTCTACAAAGAAGATATACAGATGGCTAACAAACACATGAAAAGATGCTCAACATCACTCATTATCAGAGAAATGCAAATCAAAACCACAATGAGGTACCATTACACGCCAGTCAGGATGGCTGCTATCCAAAAGTCTACAAGCAATAAATGCTGGAGAGGGTGTGGAGAAAAGGGAACCCTCTTACATTGTTGGTAGGAATGCAAACTAGTACAGTCATTATGGAGAACAGTGTGGAGATTTCTTAAAAAACTGGAAATAGAACTGCCATATGACCCAGCAATCCCACTCCTGGGCATACACACCAAGGAAACTAGATCTGAAAGAGACACGTGCACCCCAATATTCATCACAGCACTGTTTATAATAGCCAGGACATGGAAGCAACCTAGATGCCCATCAACAGACGAATGGATAAGGAAGCTATGGTGCATATACACAATGGAATATTACTCAGCCATTAAAAAGAATTCACTTGAATCAGTTCTAATGAGATGGATGAAACTGGAGCCCATTATACAGAGTGAAGTAAGCCAGAAAGATAAAGACCAATACAGTATACTAATGCATATATATGGAATTTTTATACTAATGCATATATATGGAATTTAAAAAGATGGTAACGATAACCCAATATGCAAAACAGAAAAAGAGATGTACAGAACAGACTTTTGGACTCTGTGGGAGAAGGTGAGGGTGGGATGTTCTGAGAGAATAGCATTGAAACTAGTATACTATCAAGGGTGAAACAGACCACCAGCCTAGGTTGGATGCATGAGACAAGTGCTCAGGGCTGGTGCCCTGGGAAGACCCAGAGGGATGGGATGGGGAAGGAGGTGGGAGGGGGGATTGGGATGGGAAACACATGTAAATCCATGACTGATTCATGTCAATGTGTGGCAAAAACCACTACAATACTGTAAAGTAATTAACCTCCAACTAATAAAAATAAATAAATTTTAAAAAGCTAGAGAGATAAATGAAATAGGAAAAAAAAAAAAAAGAATCATCTGGCTGGACTTCTAGGTGGCCCAGTGGTTAAGAAACCTGTCTACCAGTGCAGGGGACACAGGTTTGATCCCTGGTCCAGGAAGATCCTGTATAACATGGGTCAGCTAAGTCCATGCACCACAACTACTGAGTCTGCATGCTCTAGAGCCAAAGCTTTGCAACAAGAAAGCCACTGCAATGAGAAGCCCGAGCACCAAAAATGCTAGAGAGTAGCCCCATTCATTGCAACTGGAGAAAGCTCACGTGCAGCAACAAAGACCCAGAGCAGCCAGAACAAACAAATAAATAAATATTAAAAAAAAAAAAAAGAAAGAAAGAAAGTGGACACCCTTGTCTTGTTCCTGATCTTAGGGGGAATGTTTTCAGTTTTTCACCATTGAGAATAATGTTTGCTGTAGGCTTGTCATATATGGCCTTTACTATGCTGAGGTAGGTTCCTTCTGTGCTCATTTTTTAAAGAGTTTTAATCATAAATGGGTGCTGAATTTTGTCAAAGGATTTTTCTGCATCTATTGAGATTATCATATGGTTTTTATCTTTCAATTTGTTAATATGGTGAATCACATTGATTATTTTCCATATATTGTAGAATACTTGCATCCCTGAAATAAACCCAACTTGATCATGGTGTATGAGCTTTTTGATGTGTTGCTGAATTCTGTTTGCTAAAATTTTGTTGAAGATTTTTGCATCTATGTTCATCAATGATATTGGCCTGTAGTTTTCTTTTTGTGTGTTGCCTTTGTCTGGTTTTGGTGTCAGGGTGATAGTGGCCTCATAGAATGAATTTGGAAGTGTTCCTTCCTCTGCAAGTTTTTGAAAGAGTTTTAGAAGGATAGGCATTATCCCTTCCCTAAATGTTTGATAGAGTTCTCTGGTCCTGGAGAGTTCATCTGGTCCTGGGCTTTTGTTTTTTGGGAGATTCTTCATCACAGCTTCAATTTCAGTGGTTGTAATTGGGTTGTTCATCATTTCTATTTCTTCCTGGTTCTGTCTTGGAAGATTGAACTTTTCTAAGAATCTGTCCATTTCTCCCAGGTTATCTATTTTATTGCCATATAGTTGTTCATAGTAGTCTCTTATAATCCTTTGTATTTCTGCATTGTTTGTTGTAACCTCTCCTTTTTCATTTTTAATTTTCTTGATTTGATTTTTCTATCTTTTATTCTTTTTAAAAAAAATTTTAATTTATTTATTTTAATTAGAGGCTATTTACTTTACAATATTGTAGTGGTTTTGTCATACATTGACATGAATCAGCCATGGGTGTACATGTGTTCCCCATCCTGAACCCCCCTACTACCTGCCTCCCCATCCCATCAATCTGGTTCATCCCAGTGCACCAGCCCTGAGCACTTGTCTCATGCATCCCACCTGGACTGGCGATCTGTTTCACACTTGATAATATACATGTTTTGATGCTGTTCTCTCAGATCATCCCACCCTCACCTTCTCCCATAGAGTCCAAGAGTTTGTTCTATACATCTGTGTCTCTTTTTCTGTCTTACAAATAGGGTTATCGTTACCATCTTTCTAAATTCTGTATATATGCGTTAGTATACTGTTGGGGTTCAGCCCCAGCAGGATCCAGGGGAACCCTCAGCATGAACAGCGTCGGCGAGTGAGAGAGAGAGAGAGAGAGACCAAATCGGGATGTGCAGCAGAGTCTGGCAGTGTTTTATTTTTCACCATAGCCTTTATACCCTAAGTTGGTACATTTCGAAGGAGGAGATAAGCACACAGACTTAGTTTAACATTACATCAGCTTGTCCTTCATGAAACCAGGTGTCCGCTGCATATTTCTTTATTTATGAGAGTCTTTTCCCATAGATTTTTTGTACATTATCTTCTGGCCTTGAGCTTAGCAGAAAACAGAAAAGTGGCAATCTCATGGTACAGCAGCATAGTAGAAATACAATCCTGTTAACACAAAGGTTAGTCTTTTTGCAGAAGTTCTCAGCTAAATTTATCTAAAAAGTTCAGCACACAAAGACTCTGCGGCTCCAGTGAGGCAGCCCCTGTTTAGCACTTCTGGTTAAAATGAACAATTATCTTATTGTTTTTACGCTAGGGGTCAACTCTTATTTTTCTAGATCTTTAACTATATTAACGATAGTTTCTACTGCACAACCTCAGCACACTAACAACAATTAAACGTTGATCCAATAACCACTTTTAAAATAATATTTTTGTGTGTTCTCTAATAGGGCCTCCTCACCCCCCGAAGGGCTCTGTGCCTATTAGGGCCTTTTTAAGGGTTAATCTCTATGTATATCTTTTGGCCTTCAGGCCTGTTGACAATTTATGGCTTGCACCTGCTGTAACTTTAAGCAACTTCAGTAGCCAACTGTGTCTTTTTTGTGGTTAATCTATTTTCTTTCTATTAGGCGTCATCTCCATGGGAACTAGATAGGATTGCATTATTAAGGAACAGAAATGCAAAGGGTTGCACAAACAGCAGATATGGCACAAAACAGGCTCTTAGTCTAAAAGTTAATTACCTGCAAGAAGTCACCAGCTAATCTCTATCTAAAGTGTTTTTTTATTAGGTACATTTGTGGCTATTTTATTTGTGGAGCCTTTTTCACCCCGTGGAGGGACCTATGCTTAATAGTTTCTTTTGTTAGTGTACTGTGCTTAGGATGTTTAGAACAATCATGAGCATTTTTTGCAAGGAGAGCACACATTTATCAAACAAGCCAGAATGCCAGCAAAAGGGTTTGAATTGAAGCATTTCCTTCATCCCTGGCCCCTTCATAGGGTAACAGCGTCCAGGAGATTTATTAATTAGGGTTTTAAGTTGGTCTTTATTCAGTGAAAGAGGAGCAGGAGAACTCTCGGCAGGCAACACAAGAATCTGCCTCAGGACGAACAAGAACAACAGCAGAAAAGGGGTGAGGATACAGGGTGGGGTAGAGGCCAAGGCCAACCTGGAGGGTCCCTTGTATCCTGAACGGCCTTGCGTGTCAGGTATTTTCTTCGTGACCTTGTCATGGGTGGGATCTCCCATAATGGCTCCCGGCATCTCCCCCTTTTTTAATTTTTTTTTTTTTTTTTTTTTAATATTATTTTATTAGTTGGAGGCCAATCACTTTACAACATTTCAGTGGGTTTTGTCATACATTGACATGAATCAGCCATATAGTTACATGTATTCCCCATCCCGATCCCCCCTCCCACCTCCCTCCCCACCCGACTCCTCAGGGTCCTCCCAGTGCACCAGGCCCGAGCACCTGACTCATGTATCCCACCTGGGCTGGTGGTCCGTTTCACCATAGATAATATACATGCTGTTCTTTCAAAACATCCCACCCTCACGTTCTCCCCCAGAGTTCAAAAGTCTGTTCTGTATTTCTGTGTCTCTTTTTCTGTTTTGCATATAGGGTTATCGCCACCATCTATCTAAATTCCGTATATATGTGTTAGTATACTGTAATGTTCTTTATCTTTCTGACTTACTTCACTCTGTATAATGGGCTCCAGTTTCATCCATCTCATTAGAACTGATTCAAATGAATTCTTTTTAACGGCTGAGTAATATTCCATGGTGTATATGTACCACAGCTAAAGCAGCCAGATGAATCTCAGTTGCGAGGTTCTGAGTGCTCTGCTGAAGAGCTCTGACGATACAAGGGAGGATAACCATAAGAATCAGTGCTATTACAGCAATGTAACTGAAAACAGTAGACAAAACACTTTCAGCAGAGATAAAGTTGGAGAAGGTTTTAAAGAAATCACTGGCGGCCCAGCGGCGGTGAAATCCAGTCGGGAATGCTCGATGGTTCTAATCTGTCCATGCAGTCTGTCTAAATCTAAACTTATGCTAGAGCTATTCCACGGGGACCAAAGCTCTGATGGAGTGAAGGTGTTTTAATCAACATGGCGTGGGCATGTATACTGTAGTTATTCTCAGCAAAGATAAAGATTAAAATTTCAGATTTACAGAACACAAGGCGATCCCTATTAAAGAGACAAGAGGGTACTTATCACCATAATGAGAAACTAACAAAGGAAATGCCTGGATTTCTCAGCCCTGGGAAAGGCATGCTTCTCCTCTTAACTCCTGAGTATTCAGGAATTAATAAGGGCCAAAGGTTTCTTGACAGATCTATAAAAGCACACAGGAAGCCTCCTGTTAAATGCTTCCTGACAATTTTTTTTAAAAAAATTTTTCTTATATTTCTAAAAAAGGTCCTGACCAAATGAGTTTGGTTAGTATTAACCAACCTTATAGAAAGGCGATGATAAACAACAAATACAGTTATCAAGACAATCACCAAAGTTACAGTTCTAGACCTGATGTTGTGGGTAATACTTTAAAACCATCCTTGTGGGTTTAGCCTGGATAATTTTTTCAGCTAAAGTTTTCAAAGTAGTGGAAGAGGGCAGACGTTTAGAAAAAGTTTCAAAGATTTTCTCTTGCAGTAACTGTACATTCAGAGAGGCATTATCATGTAAATGAAATTTGATTTGCACCCAGTTGTAGGTACTACGATTGAATTGAACAGGAGTAACACAAAATTGGCAATTAATACAAGTTACACATTAAATTGTAAGTGGGACACAGGCCTGTATAAAATATGACTGATTTTAGCGAAAGGAATAGTTACTATGGCCACGACTGGTCCCTGTGAAATGTCTAGTCTCAAGTTTTCTGGTGTTGGCAGCAAGTTTTTATGTTTTATATGTGTCTCATAGTTCAGGCCCAATTTGTTTATCGAGGACGATTCCAGGAGTAGGAGGAGGGTGTCATTCCACTGTCAAGCCAACCAAGAAGTCCTTTGTCATGGTAATGTTTCAACATAGTGTTAGTAACCTTTTAAGCCACTTAAGCACCATAATATATAATGTTTTTTGTTCTTTCCCTAACTCTTTCCCTAAAGTTTTAGTAGTATAAACATGGTTCACTGACAGAGAAAGGGCCGCGATGTCCGAAAGCCTTCTTTTGGAGGTAGGATGAAAGCCCAAGTTTGTCGGCTGATGTTTATGCATAATTTTTCTGGGCCCAGGCAATGGAAGGACTTCATAGCCTAAAGAAATGTTAATTAGTTTTTCTTCCTCCCCAGGGTGTGAGGTTTTCAGGGAGGGGGCATATGGGTGGAGTCATTGGTTGATTTGATCGGTCTTTTCTCCATCTATTTTATAACCTGTAATAAAGGGGGGGTTGGGTAAGTAAGCCCAGTTAAGTTTGGGAGACACAGGCTAGCAGGAAAATGTATTCAAGACTCCGAGGCATTCCCTGTTGAGAGACCAAATTTTTTTCTATAATTAGTTTGAGAGGAAGGTTTTTTCCCACTCCTGGAAAACACAAGATTCAAACCTGTAATTTTTCAGATAGAAACCATAAAAGTTATAAGCATTTTCACTGGTTCATTCAGTCCTCTGTTAACTTTTGTGAAGTCATCAGGTTTTTCATTAGAATATTAAGACATATCAAAATGTTAAGAGCTCTATATAATTTTTAGGATATCTGTATTAGTAATTTTACCATGTATTATAACATGAACAGATTTATTACTCATTTGATAATCTTTTTTATGTAATTTAACCAACCAAATAAGCACAGTTTAATATCTTTCTTTCTGGGATGCTTCAGGGGCCCTCTGAAGCATCCCAAAGTTAACTAGAAGCTAAAAGTGCTTCATCAGAATGATTTAGGAAGTTTTGTCAACAAATAACAGAAGATTTAGAGCATTCAGTCAGATGGGACTACGGGTCACTGTGAAACAACAGCTATTCACTCAGCCAAAGTAACAATATAGGATTTCAGAGGCAAATATAGAGCAGACCATTTAGGAGGTAAATAAACTTAAATCTATTATTAAATGCAGTTCAACATCTGAAGAAAGTGTGTTCTTTTAACAGAGAGAAAAGTCAAATTCAAGTTTTTATATCAGCTTACTTTTATTCATTAACAGTCCCAAATTTCTTTAGTTTTTCTGTAAAAGGAAGTCAGTGTTTAGTAGTAAATATTTCAAAACCTTATCCCATATGGAAATGACCCAATCATCCAATAGACTTTCAATACCCAGCTCAGCACAACCCTCAGAAATTTAAGTTACACCAATCTGGAGAGACTATTGTAGACAGATATTCCTAAAGAATAATCATTTTTAATAGAGTCTATATATAAACTCATATCTCATTCACATTTTTTTTAGAAGTTTCTTTATTCGAAGTAATTTTCTTGTTGACAAACTTGTAGCAGATATAATATTTAACTTATATTAAACCTAGGTACAATGAAAATATTTTACTTGCTGTTAATTACTTTAAGACATGTCTATGTTAGATAGGTCAACAAACAAACATTAATATCAGGTATTTAATACTGAATATTTTACAGTTCACCTGAACCTGGAATTTATTGTTTAATTTAGAATTATTTGATTTGTAAGTGCTTACCTTTTATTAAGCCAATTAAATAGAGCTCATTTACAAATTAACCTAAAAATTATTACCCAGAGACAAAGACACACCAAGACATATTTAGACAGACACAGTGCAAGATCTAGCTTTATTTTTTAAGTTTGGTCATGAATTAGATATTACAATATAAGATTTACTAGCTTATAAAAAAGTTGAAATAAATAAAAATTTTAAAGGCTTTTTAGATTCCTGCATCCAGGACCAGGGGACTAGAAAAACAGAAGGATAGGAAGGGCTAAGGAGAGGGAAGGAGAGAAAGGTCAATAAAGTCTCTTGTTCCTTACCAGTCGGGGCACTCTGGCCAGCTGTCCGCATCAGGAGGAGACCAGGGACAAAAGGGTCCCAGTTGCGGCCACTGGGTCTGGTCCATTGGCAGGCAAGCTGGCCTCTGAGTACCCCGAGTGGTCAGGATGTCAGTCTCAGCGAAGAAGAGTCCCCACCAGTAGCAGAAGGGGGACCGCTTCCAGGGCCTGAACACTCAGAAATGAATTGTCCGAGGAGACACATGTGCTGACAAAGCAAGAGACTGCATTGGGAAGGGCATGCGGGTGGACAGCAGGAGGGTAAGGGAACCCAGGAGAGCTGCTCTCTTCTGGAAACCAAGGACACTGCTCCTGTACAAATGTGAAAAAAGATTGAACACTGGTCTTTTTAACTTTAATTACTCTGTGGTTAAGGAGTTGCATTATGACTCCAATATAAAGCTGCCTTTCTTTTGACTCACTGTTACCCATTTTTGTTACTAATTAGAAGAAGAAAGAGGAGAGGATCTTAATTTTAGAAAAGAAGGAACTTTAAACTTACCCAACTTTCTTACCCTGCCTTTCTTATTCAGGGGGGCCTGTAGCACCCTAGTGGGGTCCTAAAGAAGAAACCTGAGCCTACCCACTTTTCTCACCCTACCTATATTATGCAGGGGGACCTGCAGCGCCCTAGTGGGGTCCTAGCCGTCCCAAAAACTGAACAATGGGGGGCTTACATTCGGATTCCCTGTTCGTGGCACCACTTGCCAGGGTCCAGCCCCAGCAGGATCCAGGGGAACCCTCAGGATGAACGGCGTCAGCGAGTGAGAGAGAGAGAGAGAGAGAGACCAGACCGGGATGTGCAGCAGAGTCTGGCAGTGTTTTATTTTTCACCGTACCCTTTATACCCTAAGTTGGTACACTTCGAAGGGGGAGAAAAGCACACAGACTTAGTTTAACATTACATCAGCTTGTCCTTCATGAAACCAGGTGTCCGCTGCATACTTCTTTGTTTATGAGAGTCTTTTCCCATAGATTTTCTGTACATTATCTTCTGGCCTTGAGCTTAGCAGAAAACAGAAAAGTGGCAATCTCATGGTACAGCAGCATAGTAGAAATACAATCCTGTTAACACAAAGGTTAGTCTTTTTGCAGAAGTTCTCAGCTAAATTTATCTAAAAAGTTCAGCACACAAAGACTCTGCGGCTCTGGTGAGGCAGCCCCTGTTTAGCACTTCTGGTTGAAATGAACAATTATCTTATTGTTTTTACACTAGGGCTCAACTCTTATTTTTCTAGATCTTTAACTATATTAACGATAGTTTCTACTGCACAACCTCAGCACACTAACAACAATTAAACGTTGATCCAATAACCACTTTTAAAGTAATATTTTTTGTGTTCTCTAATAGGGCCTCCTCACCCCCCGAAGGGCTCTGTGCCTATTAGGGCCTTTTTAATGGTTAATCTCTATGTATAATATCTTTTGGCCTTCAGGCCTGTTGACAATTTATGGCTTGCACCTGCTGTAACTTTAAGCAACTTCAGTAGCCAACTGTGTCTTTTTTGTGGTTAATCTATTTTCTTTCTATTAGGCGTCATCTCCATGGGAACTAGATAGGATTGCATTATTAAGGAACAGAAATGCAAAGAGTTGCACAAACAGCAGATATGGCACAAAACAGGCTCTTAGTCTAAAAGTTAATTACCTGCAAGAAGTCACCAGCTAATCTCTATCTAAAGTGTTTTTTATTAGGTACATTTGTGGCTATTTTATTTGTGGAGCCTTTTTCACCCCGTGGAGGGACCTATGCTTAATAGTTTCTTTTGTTACACTGTGCTTAGGATGTTTAGAACAATCATGAGCATTTTTTTGCAATGAGAGCACACATTTATCAAACAAGCCAGAATGCCAGCAAAAGGGTTTGAATTGAAGCATTTCCTTCATCCCTGGCCCCTTCATAGGGTAACAGCGTCCAGGAGATTTATTAATTAGGGTTTTAAGTTGGTCTTTATTCAGTGAAAGAGGAGCAGGAGAACCCTCGGCAGGCAACACAAGAATCTGCCTCAGGACGAACAAGAACAACAGCAGAAAAGGGGTGAGGATACAGGGTGGGGTAGAGGCCAAGGCCAACCTGGAGGGTCCCTTGTATCCTGAACGGCCTTGCATGTCAGGTTTTTTCCTCATGACCTTGTCATGGATGGAATCCTGAATGGCCTTGTGTGTCAGGTATTTTCTTCGTGAACTTGTCATGGGTGGGATCTCCCATGATGGCTCCCGGCAGTATACTGTATTGGTGTTTTTCTTTCTGGCTTACTTAACTCTGTATAATGGGCTCCAGTTTCATCCATCTCATTAGAACTGATTCAAATGAATTCTTTTTAATGGCTGAGTAATATTCCATGGTGTATATGTACCACAGCTTTCTTATCCATTCGTCTGCTGATGGGTATCTAGGTTGCTTCCATGTCCTGGCTATTATAAACAGTGCTGTGATGAACATTGGGGTGCACGTGTCTCTTTCAGATCTGGTTTCCTTGGTGTGTATGCCCAGGAGTGGGATTGCTGGGTCATATGGCAGTTCTCTTTCCAGTTTTTTAAGGAATCTCCACACTGTTCTCCATAGTGGCTGTACTAGTTTGCATTCCCACCAACAGTGTAAGAGGATTTCCTTTTCTCCACACCCTCTCCAGCATTTATTGCTTGTAGACTTTTGGATAGCAACCATTCTGACTGGCGTGTAATGGCGCCTCGTTGTGGTTTTGATTTGCATTTCTCTGATAATGAGTGATGTTGAGCATCTTTTCATGTGTTTGTTAGCCATCTATATGTCTTCTTTGGAGAAATGTGTGTTTAGTTCTTTGGCCCATTTTTTGATTGGGTCATTTATTTTTCTGGAATTGAACTGCAGGAGTTGCTTGTATATTTTGAGATTAATCCTTTGTCATTTGCCTCATTTGCTATTATTTTCTCCCACTCTGAGGGCTGTATTTTCACCTTACTTATAGTTTCCTTCATTGTGCAAAAGCTTTTAAGTTTAAATACGTCCCATTTGTTTATTTTTGCTTTTATTTCCATTACTCTGGGAGGGGGATCATAGAGGATCCTGGTATGATTTATGTTGGAGAGTGTTTGCCTATGTTTTCCTCTAGGAGTTTTATAGTTTCTGGTCTTATGTTTAGATCTTCAATTAATTTTGAGTTTATTTTTTTGTATGGATTTTGAAAGTGTTCTACTTTCATTCTTTTACAAGTGGTTGACCAGTTTTCCCAGCACCATTTGTTAAAGAGGTTGTTTTTTTTCCATTGTATATACTTGCCTCCTTTGTCAAAGATAAGATGTCCATAAGTGTGTGGATTTATCTCTGGGCTTTCTCTTTTGTTCCATTTATCTATATTTTTGTGTTTGTGCCAGTACCATACTGTCTTGATGACTGAAGCTTTGTAGTATAGTCTGAAGTCAGGCAGGTTTATTCCTCCAGTTCCATTCTTCTTTCTCAAGATTGTTTTGGCTATTCGAGGTTTTCTGTATTTCCATACAAATTGTGAAATTATTTGTTCTAGTTCTGTGAAAAATACCATTGGTAGCTTGATAGGGATTGCATTGAACATATAGATTGCTGGGAGCCAACACACGTGATCCCACCCATGACAAGGTCACAAGGAGAAAACCTGACAGACAAGGCAGATCAGGTTCTCAAGGATTCTGAAAAGCTACCCCTAGAGCTCACCTTAAAGATGATATCTGTCTTTCTGATGCTTGCTTCAGTAGACTACTCCCTAATTTCTGTGACACAGACAGAAGGCCTTCCCGGATCTCTTCCCAAATAAGAATCAATTTGGAACTTTAATCAGTAAGTTTCCTGGGTGGTGGTATTTTATGAGATTATCCAGGGTGAAAGGAGTGTTTTAATTTAAACTCCTTTGCTGGTATTTTAGTTCGTTTGGCAAATGCGTTTATGCCCTTGGTACTAATATGCATGATTGCTTATAATACCTTAATCATAAAATAGCATAAAAAACCTGATTATATAAAAGCCCTAATAGACATAGAGCCCTTCAGGGAGTGAGGAAGCCCTATTAGAAAACACAAGAAAAATTATTCTAAAAGTGGTTATTGGGTTAACATTTGCTTGCTGTGTTTTTGCTCTTAATGTGCTAAGGTTGTGTTATGGAAACCATTGTTAATATAGTTATAGATCTAGAGAAATAAGAGCTTAGCCCTAGTGTGGTAACAATGAGATGGTTGTTAATTGTCAGCCAGGAGTGCTAGGCAGAAGCTGCCTCACCAAAGTCACAGAGTCAGTGTGTGGTAAACTTCTTAGATAGACACAACTAACAACTTCTGCAGAAGGATTAATTTTTTGTGTTAACAAGGTTATACTTCTACTCTGTACTGTTGCCCTATGAGACTGCTACCTTTCAGTTAAGGTCACCATAGAAACAGAAAATAGTTTTACATTCACCTGACTTGCATAAAATGTTAATAGGCCCCAAGGCCAGAAGATAATGTACAAGACCCTCATAAACAAAGAAGTATGCATAAAACACCCTGGTTTCGTGAAAGACAAGCTGATGTAATGTTAAACTATCTTCACCTTAGAAATGTACTAACTTAGGGTATAAAAGCAACGGTAAAAAATAAAGCTTGCCAGACCCTGCCAGACCCTGCCAGACTCTGCTGCACCCCCTGTCTGGTCACTCTCTCTCTCTCTCTTTCTGTCTCTCTCCCTCACAGACTTGGCCCTATCAAGGCTGGTCTCACATGTCCTCCCTCGCCAACGCGGGTACCCCCTGGATCCTGCTGGGGCTGGACCCCGGCAATAGATTGCTTTGGGTGGTATACTCATTTTCACTATATTGATTCTTCTAACCCATGAACATGGTATATTTCTCCATCTATTTGTGTCCTCTTTGATTTCTTTCATCAGTGTTTTATAGTTTTCTATATATAGGCCTTTCATTTCTTTACATAGATATATTCCTAAGTGTTTTATTCGTTTCATTGCAATGGTGAATGGAATTGTTTCCTTAATTTCTCTTTCTGTTCTCTCATTGTTAGTGTATGGGAATGCAAGGGATTTCTGTGTGCTAATTTTATATCCTGCAACTTTACTACATTCATTGATTAGCTCTGGTAATTTTTCTGGTAGAGTCTTTAGGGTTTTCTATGTAGAGGATCATGTCATCTGCAAACAGTGAGAGTTTTACTTCTTCTTTTCCAATCTGGATTCCTTTTATTTTATTTTCCTTCTCTGATTGCTGTGGCCAAAACTTCCAAAACTATGTTGAATAGTAGTGGTGAGAGTGGGCACCCTTGTCTTGTTCCTGACTTTAGGGAAATGCTTTCAATTTTTCACCACTGAGGATAATGTTTGCTGTGGGTTTGCCTATATAGCTTTCAATATGTTGAGGTATGTTCCTTCTATTCCTGCTTTCTGGAGGATTTTTTTTTTTCCATTTATATTTATTAGTTGGAGGTTAATTACTTTACAATATTGTAGTGATTTTTGCCACACATTGACATGAATCAGCCATGGATTTACATGTATTCCCCATCCCGATCCCACCTCCCACATCCCTCTCCACCCGATCCCTCTGGGTCTTCCCAGTGCACCAGCCCCAAGCTCTTGTCTCATGCATCTTACCTGGGCTGGTGATCTGTTTCATCCTTGATAATATACATGTTTTGATGCTGTTCTCTCGAAACACCCCACCCTCGCCTTCTCCCACAGAGTCCAAAAGTCTGTTCTGTACATCTGTGTCTCTTTTTCTGTTTTGCATATTGGGTTATTGTTACCATCTTTTTAAATTCCATATATATGCGTTAGTGTACTGCATTGGTCTTTATCTTCCTGGCTTACCTCACTCTGTATAATGGGCTCCAGTTTCATCCATCTCATTAGAACTGATTCAAGTGAATTCTTTTTAATGGCTGAGTAATATTCCATGGTGTATATGTACCACAGCTTTCTTATCCATTTGTCTGCTGATGAGCATCTAGGTTGCTTCCATGTCCTGGCTATTATAAACAGTGCTGCGATGAACATTGGGGTGCATGTGTCTCTTTCAGATCTGGTTTCCTCGGCGTGTATGCCCAGAAGTGGGATTGCTGGGTCACATAGCAGTTCTGTTGCCAATTTTTTAAGAAATCTCCACACTGTTCTCCATAGTGGCTGTACTAGTTTGCATTCCCACCAACAGTGTAAGAGGGTTACCTTTTCTCCACACCCTCTCCAGCATTTATTGCTTGTAGACTTTTGGATAGCAGCCATCCTGACTGGCGTGTAATGGTACCTCATTGTGGTTTTGATTTGCATTTCTCTGATAATGAGTGATGTTAAGCATCTTTTCATGTGTTTGTTAGCCATCTGTATATCTTCTTTGGAGAATGTCTGTTTACTTCTTTGGCCCATTTTTTGATTGGGTTATTTATTTTTCTGGAATTGAGCTGCAGGAGTTGCTTGTATATTTTTAAGGTTAATCTGTCTATTGCTTCGTTTGCTATTATTTTCTCCCAATCTGAGGGCTGTCTTTTCACCTTGCTTATAGTTTCCTTTGTTGTGCAAAAACTTTTAAGTTTCATTAGGTCCCATTTGTTTATTTTTGCTTTTATTTCCAATATTCTGGGAGGTGGGTCATAGAGGATCCTGCTGTGATTTATGTCAGACAGTGTTTTGCCTATGTTCTCCTCTAGGAGTTTTATAGTTTCTGGTCTTACATTTAGATCTTAATCCATTTTGAGTTAATTTTTGTGTATGGTCTTATAAAGTGTTCTAGTTTCATTCCTTTACAAGTGGTTGACCAGTTTTCCCAGCACCACTTGTTAAAGAGGTTGTCTTTTTTCCATTGTATATACTTGCCTCCTTTGTCGAAGATAAGGTGTCCATAGGTTCGTGGCTTTATCTCTGGACTTTCTCTTTTGTTCCATTTATCTATATTTCTGTTTTTCTGCCATTACCATACTGTCTTGATGACTGAAGCTTTGTAGTATAGTCTGAAGTCAGGCAGGTTGATTCCTCCAGTTCCATTCTTCTTTCTCAAGATTGTTTTGGCTATTCGAGGTTTTCTGTATTTCCATACAAATTGTGAAATTATTTGTTCTAGTTCTGTGAAAAATACCATTGGTAGCTTGATAGGGATTGCATTGAATCTATAGATTGCTTTGGGTATTATAGTCATTTTGACAATATTGATTCTTCCAATCTATGAACACGGTATATTTCTCCATCCGTTTGTGTCCTCTTTTATTTCTTTCTTCAGTGGTTTATAGTTTTCTATGTAAAGGTCTTTTGTTTCTTTAGGTAGATATATTCCTAAGTATTTTATTCATTTCATTGCAATGGTGAATGGTATTGTTTCCTTAATTTCTCTTTCTGTTTTCTCATTGTTAGTGTATAGGAATGCAAGGGATTTCTGTGTGTTAATTTTATATCCTGCAACTTTACCATATTCATTGATTAGCTCTAGTAATTTTCTGGAAGAGTCTTTAGGGTTTTCTATGTAGAGGATCATGTCGTCTGCAAACAGTGTGTGTTTTACTTTTTCTTTTCCAATCTGGATTCCTTTTACTTCTTCTTCTGCTCTGATTGCTGTGGCCAAAACTTCCAAAACTGTGTTGAATAGTAGTGGTGAGAGTGGGCACCCTTGTCTTGTTCCTGATTTTAGGGGAAATGCTTTCAGTTTTTCACCATTGAGGGTAATGCTTGCTGTGGGTTTGCCATATATAGCTTTTATTGTGTTGAGGTATGTTCCTTCTATTTCTGCTTTCTGGAGAGTTTTTATCCTTCAATTTGTTAATGGGGTGTATCACATTGATTGATTTGTGGATATTGAAGAATCCTTGCATCCCTGGGATAAAGTTAACTTGGTCATGATGTATGATCTTTTAAATATGTTGTTGGATTCTGTTTGCTAGAATTTTGTTAAGGATTTTTGCATCTATGTTCATCAGTAATATTGACCTGTAGTTTCCTTTTTTGTGGCATCTTTGGTTTTGGTATTAGGGTGATGGTGGTCTCATAGAATGAGTTTTGGAAGTTTGCCTTCCTCTGCAATTTTCTGTAAGAGTTTGAGTAGGGTAGATGTTAGCTCTTCTCTAAATTTTTGATAGAATTCAGTTGTGAAGCCGTCTGGTCCTTGGCTTTTGTCTGTTGGAAGATTTCTGATTAGAGTTTTGATTTCTGTGCTTGTGATGGGTCTGTTAAGATTTTCTATTTCTTCCTGGTTCAGTTTTGGAAAGTTATACTTTTCTAATAATTTGTCCATTGTTTCCAAGTTGCCCATTTTATTGGCATATAGTTGCTGATAGTAGTCTCTTATGGTCCTTTGTATTTCTGTGTTGTCTGTTGTGATTTCTCCATTTTCATTTCTAATTTTGTGGATTTGATTCTTCTCCCTTTGTTTCTTGATAAGTCTGGCTAATGGTTTGTCAATTTTATTTATCTTCTCAAAGAACAAACTTTTACCTTTGTTGATTTTTGCTATGGTCTCTTTTGTTTCTTTTGCATTTACTTCTGCCCTAATTTTTTAAGATTTCTTTCCTTCTACTAACCCTGGGGTTCTTAATTTATTCCTTTTCTAGTTGCTTTAGGTGTAGAGTTAGGTTATTTATTTGACTTTTTTCTTGTTTCTTGAGGTATGCCTTCCACTATGAACCTTGCTATGAACCTTCCACTTAGCACTGCTTTTACAGTGTCCCATAGGTTTTGAGTTGTTTTCATTTTCATTACTTTCTATGCATATTTCGATTTCTTTTTTTACTTTTTCCCTGTGATTTGTTGGTTATTCAGAAGCGTGTTGTTTAGCCTCCATATGTTGGAATTTTTAATTGGTTTTCTCCTGTAATTGACATCTAATCTTACTGCATTGTGGTCAGAAAAGATGCTTGGAATGACTTCAGTTTTTTTGAATTTACAAAGGCTAGATTTATGGCCCAGGATGTGATCTATCCTGGAGAAGATTCCGTGTGCACTTGAGAAAATGGTGAAATTCATTGTTTTGGGGTGAAATGTCCTATAGATATTAATTACCTCTAACTGGTCCATCGTATCATTTAAAGTTTGTGTTTCCTTGTTAATTTTCTGTTTAGTTGATCTATCCATAGGTGTGAGTGGGGTATTAAAGTCTCCCAGTATTACTGTGTTATTGTTAATTTCCCCTTTCATACTTGTTAGCATTTGCCTTACATATTATGGTGCTCCTATATTGGGTGCATATATATTTATAATTGTTATATCTTCTTCTTGAATTTATCCTTTGATCATTATATAGTGTCTTTCTTTGTCTCTTTTCACAGTCGTTATTTTAAAGTCTATTTTATTTGATATGAGTATTGCTACTCCTGCTTTCTTTTGGTCTCCATTTGCGTGGAATATCTTTTTCCAGCCCTTCACTTTCAGTCTGTATGTGTCCCTTGTTTTGAGGTGGGTCTCTTGTAGGCAGCATATACAGGGGTCTTGTTTTTGTATCCATTCAGCCAGTCTTTGTCTTTTGGTTGGAGCATTCAACCCATTTACATTTAAGGTAATTATTGATAAGTATGACCCTGTTGCCATTTGCTTTGTTGTTTTGGGTTTGAGTTTATACACCTTTTCTGTGTTTCCTATCTAGAGAAGATCCTTTAGCATTTCTTGGAGAGCTGGTTTGGTGGTGCTGAATTCTCTCAGCTTTTGCTTGTCTGTAAAGCTTTTTATTTCTCCTTCATATTTGAATGAGATCCTTGCTGGGTACAGTAATTTGGGTTGTAGGTTTTTCTCTTTCCTCACTTTAAGTATGTCCTGCCATTTCCTTCTGGCCTGAAGAGTTTCTATTGAAAAATCAGCTGTTTTCCCTTGCTGCTTTTAATGTTTGTTCTTTGTGTTTGATCTTTGTTAATTTGATTAATATGTCTTGGGGTGTTTCACCTTGGGTTTATCCTGTTTGGGACTCTCTGGGTTTCTTGGACTTGGGTGATTATTTCCTTCCACATTTAAGGGAAGTTTTCAGCTATTATCTCCTCAAGTATTTTCTCATGGCCTTTCTTTTTGTCTTCTTCTTCTGGGACTCCTATGATTCGAATGTTGGGGTGTTTAACATTGTCCCAGAGGTCTCTGAGGTTGTCCTCATTTCTTTTAATTCTTCTTTTTTTTTCCCTCTCTGCTTCATTTATTTCTACCATTCTATCTTCTACTTCACTTATCCTATCTTCTGCCTCTGTTATTCTACTGTTGGTTCCCTGCAGAGTGTTTTTGATCTCATTTATTGTATTATTCACTATTGATGGACTCTTTTTTATTTCTTCTAGGTCCTTGTCAAACATTTCTTGCATCTTCTCAATCTTTGTCTCCAGTCTGTTTATCTCTAACTCCATTTTGTTTTCAAGATTTTGGGTCATCTTTACTATCATTATTCTGAATTCTTTTTCAGGTAGACTCCGTATCTCTTCCTCTTTTGTTTGGTTTGGTGGGCATTTATCATGTTCCGTTACCTGCTGGGTATTCTCTGCCTTTTCATCTTGTTTAGCTTGCTGTGTTTGGGGTGGCCTTTCTGTATTCTGGCAGTTTGTGGTTCCTCTTTATTGTGGAGGTTCCTCACTGTGGGTGGTGTTGGACTGGTGACCTGTCAAGGTTTACTGGTTAGGGAATCTTGCATTGGTGTTCTGGTGGGTGGAGCTGGATTTCTTCTCTCTGAAGTGCAATGCAGTGTCCAGTCGTGAGTTTTGAAATGTCTATGGGTTTGGTGTGACTTTGGACAGCCTATATATTGAAGCTCAGGGCTATGTTCCTGCATTGCTGGAGAATTTGTGTTGTATGTCTTGCCCTGGAACTTGTTGGCTTTTGGGTGGTGCTTGGTTGGTGTAGGTATGGAGGATTTTGGATGAGCTCTTATTGATTAATGTTCCCTGGAGTCAGGAGTTCTCTGGTGTTCTCAGGTTTTAGAGTTAAGCCTCCTGCCTCTGGTTTTCAGTCTTATTCTTCCAGTTGCCTCAGACTTCTCTATCTATATAGCACCGATGATAAAATATCTAGGTTAATGATGAAAAGCTTCTCCACAGTGAGGGACACCTGGAGAGGTTCACTGAGTTACACCAAGAAGAGAAGAGGGAGGAAGGAGACAGAGGTGACCAGGAGGAGAAAAGGAATCTAAAGGAGAGAGACAGATCCAGCCAGTAATCAGTTCCTTAAGTGTTCTCCACAGCCCGGAACACACAAAGATACAGAGTTGGGTAGGGAAGAGAAGGGGGAGGGAGGAGATAGAGGCGACCTGGTGGAGAAAAAGGAGTCAAAAGGGGGAGAGAGCAATCAAGCCAGTAATCACACTCCCAAGTAAAAATGGGTACTGAAGATTTGGTTCTTAAAGGTACAAAATTGATAACAAATACCAAAAAGCAAAGATTAAAAATTCAGAGTAGGGGTTAGACTCTCAAATATACAATATTAAACAAAACAATACGAAGTCACAAAAATTATAAAATATATATATGAAGTTTGCTTTAAAAATAGGGTCTTTTTCTTTTGCAAGGTAATAGTAGGTTATAAAAATGAAAAAGGATAATAGAGGACTTAAAAATAAAATTTTTTTTTTAATTTAAAAAATGATAATAGTAAAAATGTATCTAGGAATTTCTCTGGAGCTGTTACAGACAGTGTGAGGTCAGTTCAGTTTCAGATAATTCCTTGATCCGTCTTATATTTCTCAAGATCTATAGGCTTGTTCCAATGTAGTCAGTGCTAACTACAGGGTTTTAATCTGTTGCACCTGTCACTTCCAAAGCGGTTCCCTCTGTTTATTTTAGCTTCTTCTGTTTGCTGGTGTCTTCAGTGTCTAATATATGTCCTGACACAAGGGGGCAAAGATGGTTACTTAATTAGGGTCTCTTGTTCAGTCGTGCTGTGGGGAGGGAGGAACACTGCAAACAAATGTCACTGGCGCGTGTGGGGAGTGCGTGCAGTATCTCAGCTGCACTGGGTTTGCCCCCGCTCACGGCACATGCGCTTTCCCCGTCTACACTGCTCAGGTTCTAGTTTCCTCTGCTGAGGAGCTGTCTGAGGCGGGCCCTGGGTTGCGTGCACTTCCCGGGTCTAAGCCACTCAGGTTTAGGTTCTTGGGTACTCAAAAAGGCGCAGACTCTGTTGGGCCTGCGTTTTGTGCCCTTCCCAGGTCCAAGCAGCTCAGGCGATCAGGTGCTTGGTGAGCGCAGTCTCCCCAGGTGGGGAGTGTGTCTTTTTTTTTTTTTTTTTTTTTTGAAAGACAAACTTTTATTTTTTCAAGAAAATGCATCAACAAGTTGCAAGGAGCACGCTGGCTAGGTAGGTCCCCTGTCCTAAGCAGGGGTCTGAGATGAGGCCAGGCCTGACCAGGGCTTGGGAGAAGCTGAGGGGCTCCCTATGGCACTCGGGGAGGGCCAGGCCAGCTCAGAGGGGAGTGTGTCTTATCACCTCCCTGGTCCCAGCCATTCGGTTTCCTGGGTGGCTGCGGGCGTTCGCATCTCAGGTGTGCTGTGTGTCATTTCTGGGGAGCTGATCTCAGGCTGTAAGCCTCCCGCTGGATGTTAATCGTCCAGAATCCCAAGAAGTCTTGGCTAGCAACTGGAAGCCTGCTCGCAGTTTGGCACAGGATGCCTCTGGGGCTGAGATTGCCCCTTTCTGACTCTGGCCGCACCCCGCCTGCCTCCCTGTCTCTGGCACGGGATGGGCCAGTCCACAGCCGGCTAACTCTCCTCTGGTGTTGGCTCAGTCCTTTGTTCTGTGAGTGGGCCTGGCAGTGCCTTCCTTAGGGCTTTTCGTGGGATAGTTCTCTCTCTCTCTCTTTTTTCTTTTTTTTTCTCTTTCTCTGGCTATCCCACAGTTTGGGTTGCTATCCCATATTAGTTCCCTCAGATTGCCCTCAGGGCATTCAGGCCCAGTCCTTACCCTAAGCAATGCAGCCCACGCCTTCCTGTTCAGCCCCCGCTTGCTGGTGGCAGGTGCGAGCACGGGGAGTTGCTATTAGGCACCTAATCTGTGGGTTTTATTTATTTATTTTTCCTCCTGGTTATATTGCCCTCTGAGATTCCAAAACTCCCCACAGACCTGCTGGTGAGAGTATTTCCTGGTGTTTGGAAACTTCTCCTCTTTTAAGATTCCCTTCCCAGGACAGATCTCCATCCCTACCTCTTTTGTCTCTCTTTTTATCTTTTATCTTTTGTCTTGTTTCCTTTTGAAGACAATGGGCTGCCTTTCTGGGTGCCTGATGTCACCTGCCAGCATTCAGAAGTTGTTTTGTGGAATTTGCTCAGTGTTCAAATGTTCTTTCGATGAATTTATGGGGGAGAAAGTGGTCTCCCCGTCCTATTCCTCTGCCACCTTAGGACCGCCCCCTCTCTCTTTTTTTCTTGATGAGTCTGGCTAAGGGTTTGTCAATTTTGTTTATGTTCTCAAAGAACCAGCCTTTAGTTTTATTAATGTTTACTATTGTTTCTTTCACTTCTTTTTCATTTATTTCTGCTTGGATATTTATGATTTCTTTCCTTCTACTAATTTTGGTCTTTTTTTTCTTCTTCTTTTTCCAGTTGCTTTAGGTGTAAAGTTAGGTTGTCTATTTGGTGTTTTTCTTGTTTCTTGAGGTAGGATTGTATTGCTATAAACTTCCCGCTTAGTACTGCTTTTGTTGCATCCCATAGGTTTTGAGTTGTGTTTTCATTGTCATTTGTTTCTATAAATCTTTTTATTTTCCTTGTGGGGGAGAAAGTGGTCTCCCCTTCCTATTCCTCCACCATCCTACGACTGTCCTCCAATGTCTCTGCTTTTTAATACATTGTCTAGGATTGTCATAGCTCTTCTTCCAAGGAGCAATCATCTTTTAATTTCATGTCTGCAATCATCATCTGTAGTGATTTGGAGTTCAAGAAAATAAAGTCTGTCACTGTTGACATTGTTTCCCTATCTATTAATATACAATGTTGTGTTAGTTTCAGGCTTACCGAAAATGAACAGGTGGTTGCCACAGGGGAGGAGGATTGAGGCACAAACAAAATAGGTGAAAGGAACTAAAAGGTACAAACTTCGATACATGTTATATTAGTTTCAGGTATACAATATAGTGATTCCATATTGTAATACATTACAATTTCATCACCTCAGTAAGACCAGCAAGCATCACCATATACATTTGTGACTGTACTATTGACTATATTCCCTATGTGAACATTACATCCCAGTGATTTATGTATTTTCTATCTGGAAGTTTGTACCTCTTAATTCTCTTTACCTATTTGGTTTGTGAATATTCATTAGAAGGACTGATGCTGAAGCTGAAGCTCCAATACTTTGGCCATCTGATTCAATGAGCCGACTCATTAGAAAAGACCCTGATGCTGGGAAAGACTGAAGACAGGAGGAGAAGGGGACGACAGAGGACGAGATGGTTGGATGGCATCACTAACTCAATGGACATGAGTTTGACAAGCTCTGGGAGATGGTGAAGGACAGGGAAGCATGGTGTGCTGCAGTCTATAGGTTTGCAAAGCATCAGACATGACTGAGTGACTGACCAACAACAAATAAATGAAATTATACCATAATTTTTTTTTTCTGTTTGACTTATTTCACTTAGTATAATACCCCAGGTCAATATTTAAAAGCCAAACATGTGATTAAAAAGTGGGCTGAAAACCTAACTAGACATCTTTAAAATGACATACAGATGGCAACAGGCACATGAAAATGTGCTCAGCATCACTCATCATCAGGAAATGCAAGTCAAACCCTTAATGAGATACCACCTCACAACCATCCAAATGACAAATTATCAAGAAGACAAGAAACAAATGTGAGCGATGATGTGGAGAAGACGGAACTCTCCTGCACTGTTGCTGGGAATGTAACTTGGTGCAGCTACAGTAGAAGACAGCATGGAGATTCCTCAAAAAGCCAAGAGAGCTACCATAAAATCCAGCAGTTCCACCTCTGGCCATTTATCTCAAGAAAGGGCTACTTTGAATATATATGTGTTTGTGTGTGTGTGTGTGTGTGTGTGTGTGTGTGTATCCCTATGCTCATTGCAGCACTGTTTACAATAACCAAGATATGAAAGTGACCTAAACGTCCAACATGGGTCTTGAATTGCTCCCCACAGCGTTTGGGTTTAATTCTGTGGAGGATGGAAGTATTGGAGAGATATGAGTAACAGAGGAGTGGTGCGTGACTCATGTTTTACCAGGCTCTGTCTGGTGGCAGAGTGGAGACTAGGCAAGGCCAGTCTAGGGTCAAGTAAAACTTGACCCTCCTCAGGGAGGTTACAGCCCTGATTAGGAGAGACGGCCAACACTTTGCTCCTCTTTTGCAGCTAATCTGTGATGCTCATCCATTCCTTCATTTACACCTCCTGTGTCATTAATTCCCTTCCTCATGGCCTTTTGAAACTTGCCCCCTTCCTCTGATTCCTCTTTCACTCCTTGGCTTCATTCATCTTTTACTTCCCACTTTCTTGTAAACCCAAGTGATTCTGACTGTGACATGTCAGAACTATTTGCAGCATCCTTTATCTGCTGATGGGCTTCCCTGGTGGCTCAGAGGTTAAAGCATCTGCCTGCAATGTGGGAGATCTGGGTTCGATCCCCTAGTTGGGAAGATCCCCTGGAGAAGGAAATGGCAACCCACTCCAGTATTCTTGCCTGGAGAATCCCATGGACGGAGGATCCTGGTGGGCTTACAGTCCACGGGGTCACAAAGAGTTGGACATGACTGAGCGACTTCACTTTCACGTTATCTGCTGACACTATGAGTTCATAAATACATAAAGTTTAGTCACATGCTCTCTTTTTGTGGCCACAAACAGCTTTAGCAGTTACAACAAGAGTAGAAGCATGATAGATGGTGTGGAAGGAGATATTTATCCCGGAAGAGGTTGACACAAACAGCCAGGTTATTTCAGGAAGCCTCTTGGAATCTAGCCAAGTATGATACTAGAAAAATGTAGAATTACGAGATCTAGCTACATGCCCTGCATTCATGTTTGGGCAAGATTCTTCCTCACCCTAAGCTTCTGTTTTTTTGTTTTTGTTTTTTCATTTATTTTCATTAGTTGGAGGCCAATCACTTTACAATACTGTAGTGGGTTTTGTCATACATTGACATGAATCAGCCATGGAGTTACATGTATTCCCCATCCGGATCCCCCCTCCCACCTCCCTCTCCACCCGATTCCTCTGGGTCTTCCCAGTGCACCAGGCCTGAGCACTTGTCTCATGCATCCAACCTGGGCTGGTGATCTGTTTCACTATAGATAATATACATGTTTCAATGCTGTTCTCTCAAAACCCCACCCTCGCCTTCTCCCACAGAGTCCAAAAGTCTGTTCTGTACATTTGTGTCTCTTTTTCTGTTTTGCATATAGGATTATCATTACCATCTTTCTAAATTCCATATATATGTGTTAGTATGCTGTAATGTTCTTTATCTTTCTGGCTTACTTCACTCTGTATAATGGGCTCCAGTTTCATCCATCTCATTAGAACTGATTCAAATGAATTCTTTTTAATGGCTGAGTAATATTCCATGGTGTATATGTACCACAGCTTCCTTATCCATTCGTCTGCTGATGGGCATCTAGGTTGCTTCCATGTCCTGGCTATTATAAACAGTGCTGCGATGAACATTGGGGTGTACGTGTCTCTTTCAGATCTGGCTTCCTCCGTGTGTATGCCCAGAAGTGGGATTGCTGGGTCCTGTGGCAGTTCTATTTCCAGTTTTTAAAGAAATCTCCACACTGTTTTCCATAGTGGCTGTACTAGTTTGCATTCCCACCAACAGTGTAAGAGGGTTCCCTTTTCTCCACACCCTCTCCAGCATTTATTGCTTGTAGACTTTTGGATAGCAGTCATCCTGACTGGCATGTAATGGTGCCTCTTTGTGGTTTTGATTTGCATTTCTCTGATAATGAGTGATGTTGAGCATCTTTTCATGTGTTTGTTAACCATCTGTATATCTTCTTTGGAGAAATGTGTGTTTAGTTTTTTGGCCCATTTTTTGATTGGGTCTTTTATTTTTCTGGAATTGAGCTGCAGGAGTTGCTTGTATATTTTTGAGATTAATCCTTTGTCTGTTGCTTCATTTGCTATTATTTTCTCCCAATCTGAGGGCTGTCTTTTCGCCTTGCTTATAGTTTCCTTTGTTGTGCAAAAGCTTTTAAGTTTCATTAGGTCCCATTTGTTTATTTTTTAAGCTTCTGTTTTTACATCTGTAAGTGAAAGTGAAAGAAAGTGAAGTCACTTAGTCATGTCCAACTCTTTTGCGACCCCATGGACTGTAGCCTACCAGGCTCCTCCCATAGGATTTTCCAGGCAAGAGTGCTGGAGTGGGTTGCCATTTCCTTCTCCAGAGGATCTTCCCCACCCAGGGATCGAACCCAGGTCTCCCGCATTGTAGGCAGACGCTTTACCGTCTGAGCCACCAGGGAAGTCTTTACATCTGTAAAGTGGGAATCAAAAATGCCAGCACTGCTTATCTCACAGAGTTCGTAGGGAAATCAGTTAAGAGAGACATGAAAGAACTTTCTTGGCTTCTCTGGTGGCTCATACCAAAAAGAGTGTGCCTGCAGTGCAGGAGACCTGGGTTTGGTCCCTGTGTTGGGAAGAACCCCTGGAGAAGGACATGGCAACCCACTCCAGTGTTCTTGCCTGGAAAATCCCATGAATGGAGGAGCCTGGCAGGCTACACTCCATGGGATCTCAAAGAGTCAGACACAACAGAGCAACTTCACTTTCCTTTTCCTTAAAGAACTTTCTAAGGTGTACTGTGCAGTAGATATGTTAGTGATTCATTTGTCAAGAAAGAGAAACTCAGGAATGGAGTAGAAAGTGAGCAGTCATGAGGTCCTTCTCATCCTTTTGCTATGAAGTCCATGGAAGTACTTCTGCTTAAGGGCACCTGTGTGTGTTTCTTCATGGTGGGATGTGTATGGGTCAGAAAGAACATCCCCGTACCTCACCCCAGCCCCTACTGACTGGCTTGCCAGGGGCCCTCACTTTGTCTCTGTGTTGGGGCAGAGCTCTGGTCACAGACCTGTGATCTGTGAAATTGGAATCTAACGCATAAATCAATCCAGAGCAATATGGCCTCCCCATACTCTGAGCAATTCTTTCAGCCTGTGGAAGTCAAGACAGGCTTCCCAGAAGAGGAGTTACCTCTAAAAGGACAGGAATAGAAGACTGACGGGGCCTTTTGCATCAGCTGAGTCCCTGACACCGTGCTCACCTCTCCTGGTATCTGAGCCTAATGCCTAATTCCATGCATGTTCTTTGATTTCCACCTCTGATTGATTTCTAAGGTTTGAAAAGATAAGCTGTGAATAGTTGATGAGGACACTGTGTTCCTAAAACATGTATAATTAGTTTACCTTGGCAGTACTATAATTGTCTGTTTCTCTCTTTCTTCCACCTGAGTAATATCTGGATCTTAGTCATATCTGTACATGAAACACTTGGAATAGAGCTTTGACTGAGGCCATCAGTACACAAATGACCAAAGGAGAGATGTGAGGTGTAGGGTGCTCTTAAGGCACATGCCTTCCTTCACGGTCTTCATATGTGAGACTTTTCAACTCAGGTGTGTCTGCTGTGGAACAAAGGGAACAAAGATCATGCCTTCTGTTATTTCCCTTGTAGAGCAAGGCCGTTTGCCTTTGCTAGGACATGGCTCTGGCTACACATTTTCCCCAGGACATGACTAGAATGTTGCCACTGGGATAGATTCCAACCAGCTGGACCAGGCCCTGAGGTGAATTGGGAAGGTGATGATGTGTAAGGCTTAGTGAGAAAACCATCATATTGGCATATGTTTTGGAGGAAGGTGAAAGTATATAGTTTCCACAAGGATTTTGTTTCCAAGAATAATAAGAAAGGCTGTGGGTTTAGCTGAGTGAATTAAGTTGTCAGTGTTATCAGATGATACCATAATCTCTTCATGGGGGATGTATTTTGTGTTCCTTTCAGTGGGGAATATAGACAGGTGGGTCCTCATGACACAACCTGTTCTTGTTCCTGCGAGGTAAATTGAAGTCCTGGGTTCTTCAGTCCCATGGGGGAGCCCCTGGCCAGGGGTAGACATTGAGATAGAAGCCAGAATTTTAACCAGTGTGCTGCTTCAGCCTTGGGTCTCACTATTTCACACAGTGACCCTCATCATGAAACAGCAAACTTTGAATACTGGTATTTCAGAGCAGAAGACTTGCCATCTTTCTTCATACTATTTATAACATATTTTGATCAATAGTTGTTGGGAAGCCACTTGTAGTCACTAAACCTGTTTCTCTATGTGTATGTGGGGGGTTATAGCATGACCCTCCTTAATGCTACCCAGTGTTTGTGTGTGCTTCGTCACTGAAATATGTCCCACTCTTTGCAACACCATGGGCCATCAACCTCTGTCCATGGGATTCTCCAGGCAGGAATACTGGAGTGGGTAGACATTCCCTCTGCCAGGGGATCATCCTGACCCAGGGATCAAACCTGGGTCTCCTGCATTGCAGGCGGATTGTTTATAGTTGGGCCCTCAGGGAACCCCAAAAGGGATCCAGAAAAGGCACCAAAAGGGGCAGAAATTTATCAAAATTCCTCGGACTTTCTGACTTTCCCTGAGGATCATCTTCCAGCTTCCCAGGTCTGTCCTTTGTTGGTACTCAAGCTTCCATCCATTTCTCTCCTTTGCTGCCTCTCTCTAGGGCTCCATTTCCCCAAGGATTCCAGAGGTATGCCCCATACTGAGCTTGGTTGTGTGTACAACTTCCTCCACCAGGAGGCCCCTCCCAAGGGAGGGGACTGTATGGCTTCTAGTCCACAATCCAGCACAATACCATCACCTGAATTAACTCACTTGGACTGAAGCAATGGACAGATAAATGTGTTCAGACAATACAATTCTCATTGGAATGTGCATTTTCACAGGGGCCTCCTGGAAGAAATCTGAGCCCAAAGATGACAAACTGATGGTAGAAATTTCATGCTCCATGAGAAGCTCCCAAGGAAATAAAAAAGTGTAGGAGATATAGTTCAGACTTGCTGCATTTTACTAATGAGACTTCCACTCACTTGGGCCAGTATGGAACAGCCCTGGGAACTCTCAGGCCAGAGTGAGGGAAAGAGTTACCAAGAGATGAGTATCACTTTCTGCAGAAGGAGTGAAAGTGAGAAAGGATAAAGGGAGAAGGAAGTGCACAAACACAGCTCACATGTCTTGTGTTTCTATTGTTTTAATAACCTACGAGGTTTTGTTTTTCATGTAATCCATGGTTATTCAGGCCTGGAAGATGCAGGACATTGTTCAAAGTACTGATAATGAGCCAGAGTAAATTCTCAATGCTCAGCCCTCATACTGCTCCCTTCAGGAATTCAGCAGGGGTAGAGGGAGGTCTGGGCTTCTCAGGTGGCCCTCGTGGTAAAGAACTCATCTGCCATTGCAGGAGACATAAGAGACACTGATTCAATCCCTGGGTTGGGAAGATCCCCTGGAAGAGGGCATGGCATTCCAGTATCCTTGCCTGGAGAATACCAATGACAGAGGAACCTGGCGGGCTACAGCGCGTGGGTCACAGAGTCAGATATGACTGAAGCGACTTAAGTGCACAAGGGGAGGCCCACCAGCAGGTGATACCAACTGCTACACTAGGCCTCCTCTGTATCAGCTCCTTGTTACCCAATAAAAATTCCCTGTCTGTGCATGCTAAGTTGCTACAGTAGTGTCCAACTCTTTGTGACCCCATGGACTGTAACCCTCCAGGCTCTGCCATGGGATTCTCCAGGCAAGAATACTGGAGTTGGTTGCCATTTCCTCCTCCAGGGGATCTTCCCATCCCAGGGATCTAACCTGTGTATCTTAGGTCTCCTGTGTTAGCAAGTGGGATTTTTTTCTTTTACCACTAATGCCACCTGGGAAGCCCCCAAATGCCCTTCCTGTCCACAAGTGGGAACCCATCTGCTCTGACCCACCAACACCCCACGTACCCCAGAGATAACATGCCCTCATGTGATCTTCTTGAAGTCCTGTTGCTGTACCTGCCACATCACTGGTGCCTAAGGATGTTGGGGTCCTCTTGGCCATCGGGCTGCTTTTTTCTCTCTCGTTGCACCCTTTGATCTTGGATTGCAACCTTTCCAGAGAGAGGAGATCATTCTTTGAGCTAGAGTCTGACTTGCAGGATACTCTGAGGGTGGGACAGGAATGAGCCTGAATTGATACCATTGGTGCAGCCATCACCCTCTCCTCCATGTCCTGCCTCTCCTCCTGGGGCCCTCTTGTCAACAGGATCCTGGTGGATTCTTCTGAAAATACAGAGACAGTGACCAAGGCCCAGTCAGGCCCTCTTGGTGTGTCAACAATTCAGGAAGATGACATGGTCACCAAAGAGCCACTGGGAGAGAGCACACAGGTACCCAGGGGTTTTGCTTCTGCCAATTCAATCTGTCTACTTTTCTGGATGCCCACTCTACAGAAAGCACTCTGCTAGGTACCTGGGACCTGACTGTGGCTAGTATCCAGCATGTGCCCAAGCTCTTGAGCCACTGAGGGGACTAGACTGGGAAACTGACTGTGGTGTGGGAGAGAGTAGAATTGTGTACAGGGGACAGTTCCCCAGAGGAGGAAATTGTTATATCTGCTGAAGGAGGTTGGTTTTGGAAATCTCTAACACAGATGTTCTGTCAGAACTTCATTTTGAAGCATAATTAAGAGCCTACATTGGACACAGGGGCATTCCTAGGCAGAAAAAAAAATCATATGAGTAACAATAGCAATCAGTACAGCCATCTTGTTTGACCCCCTAGAAAGAGATGGCACCTGACTCCAGTATTCTTGCCTGGGAAATCCCATGGGGAGAGGAGCCTGTCGGGCTGCTGTCCATGGGGTCACAAAGAGTGGGACACGACTTAGCAACTAACCCACCACCACTATCTTGTTTGAAGGATTTCAAACATTTTGGACTGCAGGCAACCATAGAGATGGGGCAGTCTAGAGGAGAATTAAAGCCAGTGGCTTTATTTGAGTTTCTGTAACCTTTGTGCTTACTTCTAACATTGACTGAGTTGTTTATTGATTTCCTACAGAATATGACCTCAAGGGAGGTCAAATTGTAATGTGTATGATGTTCGGCCAACTACTAAGGCAGAGGGGGCTCCTGCAGGTGGGGCCCAGGTGACCCTTCTATTGGTTGCAGCTCCAGCTCCACCTCCTTTCTCAGCACATAAATCTCCCAACTGGACTGAACCTAATGTGAACTGAAGCTCCGCACTCAGAGGCAGGCAGAGAGCAGCACACACAGCTGAGAGGAAACTCAGAGGAGGGAATCGCCAAGAAATTTGCCATGGAGCTAATCCCAGGCTTTTCTGTGGAAACCTGGGTTCTCCTGGCTACCAGCCTGGTGCTTCTCTATGTGTGAGTAACCGTTAGGCTCATCTTCTCTGTATCCTGGGTCTTGGGGTGCTAATCAGGAAAGGGGGTTCCCTTAGTTTTTTAAAGTTCAAAGGAAATAGAGGGGAAGTTGCTGAAGCATCAGGTGCTATGAGCACAAAATGGTTATTATTTGTCTTACCCACATCTGTTGAAGGAGTTAACTTTACTCCTGAGTTGCTGTTAGTATAGTTAGGAGGGTTTGTGACATTATTTGCTCCTGTAAATGACCCTCTGATTGACTACCAGTTTGCATGGACCTAGATTAGTCAACTAGAGTCATCAAAGGCAAGTTAAAAACAACTGACCCACGTGCAGCATAGTCCTCACTGATTCCCACTGGGGAATTCCAGGCTGGGAATCCTGGGGGCAAGAAGCAACGTGGGTTTTTGTTTCATTCTCTCTGACTTCTGGATTCTGTACCTGCTGCAAGAGACATGAGGAAGGATTGGCCCCTTTGTCACTCAGGAGTTCCTGCTCCGGACCCTCCTTCCAGGTGTCATTTACACAAGGCACCGGGTACACGCAGACTTTGCTGGGCGGCCAGAGACTGAGCAACTCTTTTTTCATAGCCGTCCCCCTTTTCTGTGCCCCTCCTCAGGGCATCCCTTCCTAAGACTCAATTCTCGCACTCTGTACTCTGCAGAAACTGTCTAGTTTCCAAATGAGAAATCCTAAGGTCTGAGGAGACTTGGTAAAAATCTTGAAATTATATTCATTTCTTTCACCTTTTCTTTCAATCTCCGGAAGGGTTAGAATCAATGTACATATTTTCTTTCCCCTGTGATACAAAATCTACTAAGCCTACAAGAGGCACAAGCCCCAGAGTCCAATTTGGATTTTATTTTTCCTGTATAAGTGTGGCATAGAAGGTTGAATCAAAACCATCTAGCAGAAAAATTCAGTTCAATGTTGAGATTCTGTTATCATGGATTAGGTTGGGAGAGGAGATACTTCCAATGAGTGATTAGAGAGATACCCCTACAAATCACATTTAGGTTCTGTGTCAATTTCATTTTTTATTAAGTGTAGGAAATCATGATGACATGTACGTAGGTAATATTAACCTCATTTTAATTACTTGAAAGAAGTATTAGGAATTTAAGGTATTGCAGCAACATATTTTCTGTCTGATATTATAAAATTAATTGGTACAGTTTAATTTCATTCTATTTAGTACTAGATTTTAAAAATTGATATGAGTATTTCCAGAATGTGTTTTTTCCCTGAAGCATAAAAGAGGACTGTTGTCCAGTACCTAGAAAAGTATGTAAATAAATTCACCCTCAAGAATAATGCCTGGAATATGAATCTAGTGTAGTAAAATATTCCTGTGATGTATCTTTTTAAATATACATGTCCAGGAGGGAGGCTATTTTAATCTTCAGGGCAGGTGAGTATACATGCCTGGGAGCCAGTGATGATATGAGAGGCATCCAGAAAGAGATCGGGATGGAAGGGAGAATATTCCTCTCTCCTCAGAGCAGACCCCCCAGAGTTACTCCTCAGACCTGGTCCCACAGGAGGTCAACAGAGTTGGCATCTCATCTGCTTGAAGCCTGGGGACAAGACACAATCTCAGTCACACTGTGTGTGGTCCGTCTGACAGTGGGGCTGGTACTAGCCAGTGTCCCCACCAGGCAAACATCCCTGTAGCCTGAGAAGGTACTGGTGCAGCCAGAAATCAGCCACTGCAGGCAATGCTCTTGTTATGCTGACACAATGTAAAGACTATAAAAATGTTGGCTTTATCTTTAGCCCCTTCCTTTTTACCCAAAATAGCATTACTGCACCAAAAAGTGAAAAGCTAGAAAGAAGCCAAATAATTCACTCAGTCCATCTGCTGCCTTGGTGGAACCAAGTGAATTTAGACACTAGACCAGATCTTTCTGTGGGACCTGTATTGCCAGCATGGTCACTCAATTGCTTGGCCTCACTGTTGAGCTCATGTAGCACACTGAAGGTTCAGAAGCAGAAGTTGACTTGCCCTGTTTGTGAAGACAAAGGAAGCAACTGGGGTTTGAATAGCCCAGGTCATCCCTTTTGTGGTGATTGGTGCCCACACCTCCACCACTTGTTCTGGAGGAAAGAGAGAGATAGTCAACTGGGCTTGGCCAAGGTACCTCTGTGTGCACTTCTAACATAGGTACTTCCCTGAAGCTTTTTGGGTTTCTCTTATCACATACTATAAGGTTGCTAGATTTATACAGAGATTTGAACCTGTGCTACCTTATAGGCTACCTTCCAAAGAAGGAGAGACAGGAGCTTAGTCCAATATTTTGGAGTTTTTTATGGTCACTCATTTTTGGTCACACACAGTCTTTTGCTCTACACAGGAAGGTAACTGAAGACTAGGAGCCTCCATATCTCTTAGCTGAATGTGCCTGTAGGGCATTTTGAACCATTTATACACAGCATGCTTTTCAGCTATACCTTATTAATTTGCCTCTACAGAGTTAGCCTTGGAGGCCTAGCAAGTTCACGTTTAAACCACTGATAGCAGTCTCTTCCTTCAGCCTCTCTTTTCCTGAACCCTGTCATCTCTCAGGAATACCAGAGTGAGCAGGCTTGCAAAGATCCATATCCCGGAGTTGTGGGCTTACACACATAATACATGAAGGATAACCTGCAAGGAGGCCTGCCATAGGGATCACTAGCCTCGACTGGTTTTTAAGATAGTTGAAGTGCAGAAGCAGGAGTCTAGCTGCTTTATGACTGAGCATCTTTAGAAAAACAAATGTATTTCAGGCCCTGGGCTTAGCAGGTGATTGGAGGACCAAATGCCATGAATTGGGGAATCGTCTGGAGATGGATCCTTTAGTCATTGATTCATTTATACAGTTTCAGAGAACAAAAGGGTCAATCACCCTTTTTTATAGTTCAAGTCAACCAAATTGCCTGGTGACAGAGTCATGGGTGTAGCTGAAAGGTACTCAATTTCTATGATGGCAATGGAAGCCTTGAACACAGTTTTCATTTTACAGACAAGAACACTGTGCTTGTTTTAAGGCCTGCTTATGAAGACAGAGTTAAGAAGAATCAGATCTTAAAATGAGGTCAGATCATGGAGGGAGAACCCACTCCAGTGTTCTTGCCTGGAGAATCGCAGGGACCGGGAGTCTGGTGGGCTGCCATCTATGGGGTCGCACAGAGTTGGACACAACTGAAGCGACTTAGCAGCAGCAGCAGCATGGAGGGAGCTCTGATGCATTGGCCACTTGATGGGAAGAGCTTACACATTGGAAAAGACCCTGATGTTGGGAATGATTGAGGGCAGGAGGAGAAGAGGGAGACAGAGGATGAGATGGTTGGATAGTATCACTGACTCAATGAACATGAGTTTGAGCAAACTCCAGGAGATAGGGAAGGACAGGGAAGCCTAGCATGTTGCAGTCCATAGGGTCACAAAGAATCAGGCATGACTGAGTGACTAAACAACAAAACAATATAGAGGAAAGGAAAAGGATAAGAACAATGCCAAGGTAGACTCTAGTAACTCTTGTCATTGGGCAGATGCAGTTAACCAAAATCTCATGTTTGATACAGAAAAAAAGTTTCCCCTTTGTATCTAGAATGAGAATCTCTAAATCATGGAAGAGTTAACTTGCTGAATACATATGAATGAATTTTTTGGAGGAATTATAGCCTAAACCTCTCAGGAGCTCTCAAATTTAAACATTTATCAAGCATCCATTCTAGGATTGGTACCTTCAAGATTTCACTTGATGGTGAAAGTAATATTGTCTCACTGTGGAAGAGGGAAATAAGATGATGAATGAAAGTAATTATTGCTTTTGGAATTGCTGTTATTATTTATCACCTACATGTTACCTCCCTAGGCTGACAGTTCCAGTTCCGAGTCTGTGACTGGCCAGCTCCACACTTATTCCACAATCCCTGATCTGGATTTTCTCTTTTCAATTTATAGATATGGAACTTATTCACATGGACTGTTTAAGAAGCTGGGGGTTCCTGGGCCAAGACCTCTGCCTTATTTTGGAAACGTTCTGTCCTACCGAAAGGTGTGTGTTGTTTGATGTCCCTTTTTCACTTCTTAAGGTTGCAAATCCCAGCTGATTGCATAGTAAAAATTCTCCTCCTCAGGAGGCAGATGAGAGTTTTCTTACTTCCCAGAAATGGCATCGTAGGCCCCACCCACACATGCCCTCTTTACCCAAGGCCTCTATTGTCAGCTGTCGGGAGCCTCAGGTTTGCCTCCTCAGACAGCTGAACTCTCTGGCTGAGTCAGCACAGGACTTGAAGTTCCATCTTGTAAGCTTTGTTAAGAGGATCTTCTCTCTGCCAGGTGCAATTCCCAGCAGGGCACAGTCTTACTAATTGTCAGAAGAAAAGCATGAAGGGATGCCTGGTCATGGGTCTCAAGCAGCGTAGAATACAGTCAGATATATCCTGTTGGTTGCATAAGCTCTGGGTACCCTTTTTTCTCCTTTCTCCTGAATTGCTTGGATGCTTCGGTTCTAATGTATCAGGTAATTTGCACATGTTTGGATTCTCTCAAGAACTGCTAATGCCTGCATTTTTTTTTTTTCTTTTTTTCCCATTTTCTGCTCTACCTT
Organism: Muntiacus reevesi; assembly: GCF_963930625.1. NCBI lineage: Eukaryota > Metazoa > Chordata > Mammalia > Artiodactyla > Cervidae > Muntiacus > Muntiacus reevesi. Next base: position 178,933,863 of record NC_089250.1, read on the forward strand.
TGCTACACATGACATCTTTTTGGATATGAAAAACTGAAAAAAAGCTTTCTGCTTTTCTTCTGTGCCTTCAAAGCAGGCACCCCATGGGTGAGTTTGAGCAGGGAATGAGTGTAACTGAGACAAGATGGTGGTTGTCTATTTGCTTCAGATACTTAACCGCTAAATAAGTTGTAGAGTTTCTAAAAATAAGGCAGAATCACATATACAAAAATCACTAGAAAGGATATGATTTGACAAAATTATTAGAATTTTAATTTAACTGAAAGGAATGTACCAGGTGGCAGATGGACTGTGAATTCTGATATTCATTCAGCTCTGATGCCTCCCCCAGGGCCCTGCCCCTGAACTGAAGGTCGTGAGCTGCGTTCCGATGTGCAGGGGTAGAGCCCCATGTGCAGGCTACTGTCTGGCTCAGATTTCCTGTCCTGCAGACATGAGGCTTGTTTCTCAGATGCTGATTCTCCCAACTGAGGTCTTCACTGTCTCATTACTGCCTCAGAACTTCCTGAACTTTTTCCCATCTGAAGAAGTAGTAATTTCCTCTTCACCTTTCCCAGATGAACTCCTTAGTAGATGCACCCCAACCCACATTTCTGAGACCTTTATTTACTTGTTAAAGCATTAAATATCATGATAGAAACTTAGGGACAGGCTTTTTTTTTTTTTTTAAATTATAGAAGTAAAAACTCAGGCCAGGTTTTTTTTTTTTTTTTTTCCCTGTGTGTGTGTGTGTGTAGCAGAATTTTATTAAAATATAAAAAGGACAGAGAAAGTTTCTGAGACAAACATCAGAAGGGGGATGGAAAGTGTCCCCCTCACTAGTCTTAGCAAGGGAGCTATACACATTTTTAATTGGTTTTTACAATAAATCAAAAGAATGTCTCAAGTTTGTAAAGGTCTTACCAGATCCACTCCCAAAATTTACAAGTTTCAAGATAACAAGATTAGTCAGAAGGTTCTTGCTAAGGAGAAACGTCCTCGAGCAAGATACATTGTTATGTTGACTAAGACAAATCAGTATAGGAAAAAATATTTGTCCTTTTCTCCTTGAGAGCCCCAGACCCCTTTCTCCTCCTTGGGGAATCCATAATATTTATCTGCCTAGGAATTGACTCTCTCATTCCCCCTTTTCTTTTAGGAGAATTATGTTGCCAAGGGAAAGGGGCATCATTTTCATCCCATACTACTTCCTGCTGTTGAGGGGCGTAGCCCCTAAATTGTTGCAGCAACATATTCTCCTAACCCTCATGTTGAGGGTGTCTGATCCAGGGGCCCCAAGTAATAGTTTGAGGAGCCTGTGGCATTCATAGGAGCTTGAACAACCATTTGTAACTTAGGTTTCAGCCGGTTAGGAACAAATCCAGTTACATAGTTATAGATGTAAGGCAAAATGGTCATTAAACCAAGTTAAAACATAATCAAAACTAAAAGTTACATTATGTCCATAGTTACACCAGTCCATCTTAGGATTGTTAGATGTCATCAGATCAAGAAGAGGCATCACATACGATTGTTGTTCATGAAGGTATATGCAGAGTTGAAGAAAGTCCTTTCCTTGAAGCAGAGAAACCCACCATGAGAAGCCTTCAGTTGATGAGGAGGGGGAGTGCTCTGCAGACCCAGCAATTAGACCGATTGTGGAGTCTGAGTCTGGTGTCACCTCCCAGAGTTCTCGTAATGTCTGTTGAAAAGCTGAAAGCTGAGTCACATAGTTAGTTAATTCTAAGGCTTTAGGATCTATGACAGTATCTGTGTGTAAAAACAGCTTGTCATAGACAGAGTCCCTTTTTGGAGGGGGGCAGTTTGAGCCCTCATTAAAAGCCAGGCAAGTCCCCCACAACCCGGAATCCAAATGTGGCAATAGCCTGTAATGCCTAAGAATCCTCTCAATTGTCTTAAAATCATAGGTAGAGGATGATTTAGTATAGGTTTAACATTAGAAAGTATCATCCTTCAAATCAATCACTGAAAATTATACAACTTGTTTAGGAATTTCAGGCAATAAAGTATAAGAATTAGGCAGTTATTATTTGTATATCTAGAGCAAGTCTCCACTTATCATTTGACCCAAATAGGAGTGTTGCGTGGACTATTGTAGGAAACTAATAGCCCTTGTTCCTTTAAATTTTCAATGATAGGCTTTAACCCTTTCTTAACCTCGGGTTTTAATGGATACTGCTTTTTTTTTTCTTTTCTTTTTATTAGTAGGAGGCTAATTACTTTACAATATTGTAGTGGTTTTTGTCATACATTGACATGAATCAGTCATGGATTTACATGTATTCCCCATCCCGATCCCCCCTCCCACCTCCCTCTCCACCCGATTCCTCTGGGTCTTCCCAGTGCACCAGGCCTGAGCACTTGTCTCATGCATCCAGCCTGGACTGGTGATCTGTTTCACCCTAGATAATATACATGTTTCAATGCTGTTCTCTCAAAACATCCCACCCTCGCTTTCTCCCACAGAGTCCAAAATTCTATTCTATACATCTGTGTCTCTTTTTCTGTTTTGCATATAGGGTTATTGTTACCATCTTTCTAAATTCCATATATATGCGTTAGTATACTGTATTGGTCTTTCTCTTTCTGGCTTACTTCACTCTGTATAATGGGCTCCAGTTTCATCCATCTCATTAGAACTGATTCAAATGAATTCCTTTTAATGGCTGAGTAGGATTCCATGATACTGCTCTTGATGTGAAAATAGGTGAGGGTCACTGAGCTTGATAAGGACAGGAACAATATTTTGTGCTCGACTCACAGTTTTCCATCAGTCCGCACTTTAGGATTTACATTTTTTTTTCAGTTAATAGAGCGGGTTCCATATTCATGAAAACAGAGGCCTGAACTTTTTTCAGTATATCCCTCCCCAGAAGGGGTGAGGGAATCTCTGGCATGATTAGAAACTCATAAGAAAAACAGCTCAGAGTCCCAGCTGCAGCTTAAAGGATGACTGAAATAATAGCATTTGGCTTGTTCTGACATAAGCGGACCAGGGGCTTTAGTGAGCAAAGAGAAAGCTGCCCTAGGGTCCAAAATAAAATTGACTGTTTGGCCCACCACAGTTATTAATACCCGGGGTTCCTCAGGTGTAATTAGGATGGGAGCTTGTGTGGTGACCCCCAGGCACCTTTGGTCCTGATTGTGCAGAGAGTCTGACCCCTGGGGCCTACACCTCAGAGGGCAGTCTCTTCTCCTGTTTGGTCCTTTGCAGACTGGACATGGAGCCTGGGGCAGCATAGATGCCTGAGGGCAATCCCACTTGAGATGCCCCTCCTCTCCACAGGAATAACAAGCCCATCCCTTTTCACCTGGGTCCCTCTGGGCATTTTTCTCAGGCTGTTTCAGAGCAGGTCTAACAGCCATTTTTGGGGCTTCAGTCTTTTGCCTGGTTCTTTTTTCCCTCTTATTTTCCTTCTCATATTCTCTATCATAATATACTGTCTGAGACAACTGTAACAGTTTTTCTAAAGACTGATTTGGTCCAAATGCCAGTTTTCATAACTTATGGCAGATATCTGGAGCCAACTGAGTGAGAAATCTATCTTTTAAGATCATTTCTCCCTCTGTAATTTCAGGATCAATGTCAGTAAACATGCGGAGAGCCTCTTGTAATCTTTATTAGGAGTTTACCAGGAGTTTCCTTCTCTCCCTGTTCTATGTCAGTCAACTTAGCATAGTTTAAAGTCTTAGCATATGCTCTCTTGAGTTCTTCAAGAATACATCTGGCAAAGTGGCTCTGTTATGGGAACTGCTTGGCTCCCAGTAGGAGGAGGGTTATTTTGTGATCTCTCTTTCCCCTTGCTTCCAAGCCATTAATCTGCAAAAGTAATGGCTTCCCCCAAAACTCGAGCTCTCAAGTCAGGAGTCAGCATCTGTCCCAAGACATATCCTCTAAATAGTCTACCGAGACTGAGTCAGGCCCTCTTGGAAGGGTGCCCTGATTCTCAGCCTGTTCAGTTGGCAGGCCCAGATACAGGGGCAAAGTAAGAGAACAGGAGGGAGCTGAAGGTTTCACACCCAAATCTGTACCCTTAGGACACAAGTCTGGCATGTCTTACAGAGAGATAAAGAGCAACATATATGGCACTTCCATCCATTTCTTTGTTTTCTGCAGAACTGATCTAATTGTAAACAATATTGTAATTAAGAGACTCTTCAACAGGCCAGTGTTCCCTGTCTTCCAAAGGATACCATGGCCATTCAGTATCACAGAAGAAGATCAGGCATGTCTTTTTAAACTCTGGGGATCAAACTTGTCCCAGTTTTGTTTTTTTGTTTGTTTATTTGTTTGTTTTTAAATACATTTTAAAAGAGTGGTTCTGAAACTGTTGGCTCCCATCTGTAAGAGAGAAAAAAGCGGCATCCACAGCCATGGCTTCTTCTCACTGAAGGTGTCCCTCCCTGCTCTAGATGGGGGTGTAGACAGACTTTCCACTGGAGTTTTCTTTCCCTGGTTTGACTTAGTCTTTCCCTTACCGATGTAGGTGCCTGACTCATCCCTCCTGATTCTACCACCGAGATGGGGTGGAGATGCACCAGGGGTAGATTTGATGGCATCCCAAATTGATTGTTAGTCCCATACTACCACATCCTTTGTTTAATTTGTCAGAGTAGTTTCCCAAGCTAGGACTACTAGGGGAAGCATCCGCCTTCCCTGTGCCTATGCACAGTCCCGAGTACAGTCCTGACTGCAGTAGAAATGGTGAGTCATAAAGGGATAAACAACAACCAAGACGTCCCTTCTGAGTGTCACCATGCCAGTATATGTGATAGTAAAAGGGTCGGCCAGCGAGGAAAAAGTGATTTTTGTCCTCAAGCTACCAGGACCAGTCCTTCCAGTTCATTTCCACAGATTTCACAGAAAGAGTGTCTAAGGAGCTGAGAGAAGCCACCCGAGAGCCCCTTATGGCCCACTAAGAGCCAGTGCTACCAGAGGAAGAAGCCCGTCGCATTTCCAATCTGGCCAGATCCCGCAGTTGCCACTCTGCGTCCTCAAAAGCCTCATGGTCAGCAGCCGTGCTTCTCTCCACATAGATCAGAGGCACAGCCGTGACGAAGACTCACTTTCAGAGTGCGGGTCCCTGAGACAGGCAGCCAAGAGAGTGACCTCTAGCCTGAGAGCCATTCCTGGAATTAGAGTTCTGTCTTGCTCCCAAATGTGCGGCATGAATAGCAACAGCATGAATCACAAGTCCATTGAAAGTCTGTGATTCAGCAGATTAGGTTAGTAGTTCTAATCCTCCACGCAATTACGAAATGGTCAAAGGGACCAGGGAAAGGTGACTGGGAAAGGAAAGTTCAGTCCACACGCTTTGCCCTCTTCTGGCCACGCCCCTCACAGGGACATTGGGTGTCTCTTGGCATTGACAGATTGGTATAAACCCCTGACAAGGCTCCCCTTTCTCTGGGTCTGCCTTCAGTCATTACGAGGCACTGTGAAACTGCAGAGCAGGGCTCTTCACTTGCTTTGTGCAGGGCATGTCATTCATTCACACAAGCACATCGTACAGTTAGTAAAGTAAAGCAGAAAACATGTATACTGAGAGAGCAGAGAGGCTAGAGCTCTTGAGTGTTCTGAAGATCCTGGACAAGCCCCAAGATGATAGCTTAATGTGAACAATGCGGATTCGTGATCTCTGAAGATTTAGCTTTGGGACCAGGGAGCAGGCTTGATCACTCAAGAGCTTTTGTGTAGCAGACATTTACTAAAGTATAAAAAGGGACAGAGGAAGCTTCTGACATAGACATCAGAAGGGGGACGGAGCGTCTCCCCCTCGCTAGTCTTAGCAAGGAAGCTGTAAACTTTTTAAATTGGTTATGACTATCAAGCCAAGTGTTTAAAATGCACTATTCCTTGTATAGTTGTGGCACCTCTCCATTTTTTTCTGTGTTGAGCTGGAAAACTAGAAGGCATGTCCACTTTGTCATTAATTCAATCACTCACTCGCTTTCTCATTGAACACACACCCCTTAGACTTCTTTAAATCTGCGAGATTAAAAGATGTCACTAGTGCTTTAGCTTGCTTATTCTGCTAGAATTCTAGAAAGAGCTCATGAGATAAAAGAAAAGGCTGCTAAACTAGGAGATGAAAGTGTGTGTGGGATCTGTTATTTCCCTCAGCTTCAGTTTTCTCACATGTCCATGGTGGATTAGAGATTAAGAGATCTTAGACAACACATGCACAAGCAAAAAGCCTTCAGAAGACAAGGAGTAATTAGTATTCATTGACAGAGATAAGTGTTTAATATCTATAATATTCAAAGAAAATTCAAGAGTGATTTTAAATTGTCAGTTTCAAATATCTCCTCTATTTTCTCTCCTTTCCCTTAAGACATTTGTGCATAAGAACTTCCCTCCAACTGCCAGTGAACAATAGTTTTGTGAATTAAAGGCAGGATTCAATACAGTATATTAATAATGTAATATTGTTTTTCCTTGTAGGGTGTTTGTGAGTTTGATGAAGAATGTTTTCAAAAGTATGGGAAAATGTGGGGGTGAGTATTCTGAAAACTTCCATCGGACACACTTGTTATAATAATCCTGCCCTCCCCCTGGTGGTGTGGAGTACAGTCTCAGTCCAGAGCTTCTTGGAATGAAGTCACGTGTTGTAAAGCTTGCAGGTTTGTTCTATCAGAGATCCTGGAGGCCACAGGTATCCAGGTCCGCAGTCTGAATCAGGCCTGGAGAGTCACAGGTCGTCACTCTTCTCCAGACTTTGAGGCCCAGGGACTCCTAGCATCCCTTTCTCTCTAGAATCTCACTCTTCTCCTGTTTTCTGTTTTTCTCTCCTTAGGTTACCTTTAATTGCATAAAATGCATTATCCAAGAACATTCTAATATGTGCTCATAAATGTATCTTATGACCCTTTCCCACATGATTCTCTTTTAATTTAAACCCAATATCCTTTATTTAAATTCTGGATTTAGTATGTCTTTTTGGAAAAAGAGATGAGGGTTATAGGTTAATATAATGGGAAATAATATCTGCTCAGCTTTTTACTTTTTCTGCATGTATGGAGTTTGTTTGTTTGTTTGTTTTTTAATTTTCAGATAAGATGTTCCAATAGAATTGTATTCAATGATTGTCTTATCTACTGTTTTTCTCTGACCTTGAGATGTAGGGTATACATATCTAACCCAGAGTGTGTCAGGTGGGCTTTAGGAGCTGTTAGAGGTTTGGTGAGAGCAGAGGGAGGGGTGTCTTGTGGTGCTTCTTTGCCAAAAGCAAGTGGCAGAGGCTCTGCCCGTCCGGACCTCTTCATCTTCTCTCATCAGGCCCTCAGAAACCGTAGGAACCTGTGAGTTGCCATGGCCCCAGACGTCAACCTGGTTGAGTGGAAAGAATCCACAGCACTGGGACACTCCTGGCCCAGCTCCAACTGCCCCTCCAACATTTAGTACTTGTGAGCTCTGGATGGAGTCCCTTTTTCATGGTGGATCCCAGTTCTTTTTTAAGAAAATGGTTCTCATGCTTGGATGTATGAGGAGCACCTGGGAGAGCTTGTTATAAATACAGACTTTGACCCCACTCATCAGTGCACAGAATCACTATGATCTGAAGTGAGTTAAAAAATCTGATTGAACTGTTAGTGAGAGAAATTATTAAGGCTGGAGTGACATCATTAATATAAAGCAAACCACTATCTCTTCTCCACCTAAGTGTTGTTGCAAAACTGTGATGGGAAGAAGGGAATCATCAAAATAATAAGTCAGTCAGGTGGAAGAGCAGATTAAGTGCCTCCTCAATCCCTCCTGTCACTGCTTCAGCACTAAATGCCCTTGAGACCCACTTAAACCCTCTGAGTTTTAGAACAGCTTTTGGAAATGGGCAGAAGTAAGTGCAGTGGTTCTCTGCAATTTTTATGTGTGATCATGAAACCATTTGAAATTCCTCTGTGAAGTTAAAGGAGGAATAGGGAACATGTGGAAAATCTTCCAATTTGTTCTAGCCATTGCAAGTGATTAATAGTGGAACCAAAATGTCAGAAGACAGTGTAAATAACTCAGAGTAAACCTCGTGTCAGTGGCCAATTCCCATGAATGGACATCCTGACAGTCAGGAGATCAGGTCACAGAGTGACGTGTCACATCTGAAGAGTCAGCTTTGTGTGATAGGTGGGTCAAACATGGGCCTGTCGAGCTGCTGACGGATGTCACTGACATGGAGCCCGAGGCCCATGGGACCCATGTAATGAAAAGAAAATATTTAAAAGATGAGTTTAGCTTCTTTCCTGGCTGGAACCATGGAGGGTGCAGAAGAGAAGAAAAAGAAGATTCCTCCTGTGCCAGAAACCCTTAAGAAAAAGCAAAAGAATTTCACAGAGCTTAAGATCAAGGGCCTGAGAAAGAAGTTTGCCCAAAAGATGCTTCAAAAGGCAAGGAGGAAGCTTATTTATGAAAAAGCTAAGCATACCAAAAGGAATACAGGCAGATGTACAGAACTGAAATTCGAATGGCTAGGATGGCACGAAAAGCCAGCAACTTCTATGTACCCGTGGAACCTAAATTGGCATTTGTCATCAGGATCAGAGGTATCAACGGTGTGAGCCCAAAGGTTCGAAAGGTGCTGCAGCTCCTTCGCCTCCGGCAGATCTTCAGTGGCACCTATGTGAAGCTCAACAAGGCATCAATTAACATGCTGAGAATTGTGGAGCCATACATTCATTACATGGGTGTACCCAAATCTGAAGTCTGTAAATGAATTGATCTACAAGCATGGTTATGGAAAAATCAACAAAAAGCGAATTGCCCTGACAGACAACGCATTGATTGCTTGATCTCTTGGGAAATACGGAATCATCTGCAGGGAGGATCTGATTCATGAGATCTATACCATAGGAAAACATTTCAAAGAAGCAAACAACTTCCTGTGGCCCTTTGAATTGTCGTATCCATGAGGTGGAATGAAGAAAAAGACCACCCATTTTGTAGAAGGTGGAGATGCTGGCAACAGGGAAGACCAGATCAACAGGCTTATTAGAAGGATGAACTAAGGTATCTACCAGGATTATTTTTGTAATCTGGTCCATTAATAAACAATTGAAACAAACAAACAAAAAAATGAGTTTATACATGTTTCTCTGATTTCTTTCATTCTCTTTTTCCTGTTGTTCAAATTATCCTAAACTTGATGCTATCAAGGTTATCTCACTATTTAAAATATTTCCTTAAAAAAGTATTAGCTAATAAGCAAATTTTAGAAAATAGGACAAAAGAGAAAATCTTTCATAATCCCACTGTCACTTGTGGAGCATTCCAAATCTTTTTCCATTTGCAGATATATTGTTACAAATTTATGATAGATGTGTCTACAGTTTTCATCTAATATTATATGCATTTTCATGCTTTGGGTATATCTTCAAAAATGACTGAGTAGGTAGACTCTCCTTAATTATTTTTTAATTTTCAGATAATTTGTTTTCTTCAATTATTTACTAACCTAACTTCCTTCTTGATAATGAAATATATTAAACCTATAAAAATTATGGAAAATGATACTGGAAATACCTATATACTTACCACCTAGAATTAGCAGTGTTTTCATGGTATTTTTAATGATGACTTTAGAAGGATGGATTATGTAATGTTAAGATAAACATCTGGACTTCCAGGTATGGCTCCAGCTGCAGAAAATGGCTCCTTAAGTTTAATCAGCTCTGTTTTCCCTACACAGGATTTTTGAAGGTAAACAGCCTCTGTTGGTTATCACAGATCCAGATGTGATCAAAACAGTACTGGTGAAAGAATGTTATTCTGTCTTCACAAACCGGAGGGTAGGCATCCATTTTTTTAAATTTAAAATTTGTTTATTAGATATGCATTTTGAAATATGTTATAAATTCACAGGATGTTGTCAAAAGAGAAAATATCAGAGAGGCTGCATGTCATGTACCTTTCGTCCTGATTTCTCCATTGGCAATACGTTGATTAATTAGAATACAATTTCAAAGCAGAAAACTGGCATTCATACTATCCACAGCGCTTATTGTGATTTCTTCAGTTTCATGCTCACTCATTGTGTATGTTTTGCTCTGCGAAATGTGTTCTAGATGTAGATTTGTGTAGCTACCATGACAATCAATGTACAGAACTGTTCCATCCCTACAAGTCTCCTTACTATTCTTACATAGTTGCAGCAAGTAGCTTGTTTTTTCCTCTTATCAGGATGTTTAGCAGAGCAAACAGTGCTCTTTGAATTTTGATGAGTGATTTATCAGTTTTCCCTTTTATGGATTTTGCCTTTGTTGTCAAGTCCAAATTATCTTGACCTAACCCTAGGCCTTGAAGATTTTCTATTTTGTCCCTAAATATTAAATCATTTTATGTTTTACATTTAAGTCTATAACCTGTTTTGTGTTAGTTTCTATGCAACGTGTGAGGTTAAGTTTTTTTTTTTTTTTAAGTTGGCTTCTAAATGTCTGAATTGCTCCAGCACCATTTATGGAAAAACTATCCATTTAAAATTATTTATTTGTTTCATATTTATTTATTTATTTACTTTACTTTTTGCTGCCCTGGGTCTTCATCGCTGTGCTCAGGCCTGAGCCTGGCAGTGTGGGGGTGTGCGGGTGTGCGGCTGCAGAGGTTAGCTGTGGACAGGTGGGTCAGTGCAGTCGAGGGACAGTAGTCAGGACTGGCTTTAGGCATCTGAGCATCTGCAGAGCCTTGTGATAGTGTTTTGCACATGCGCTCCCAAAAAGACTGACTGCTGGTGTGGATCCTGGGTCTTATAGCATCAGTGGTGGCATTAACTGGGCAGCTTTAGTGGGGTTGGAGGCAGTAGGGGGAGTAGGATTCATGAAACTTCCTTAACACCATGAACATGGAATAAAAGGTGGTTGATTGTTCAGTTGATTGGGGAGAAAGTCTACATGCATTGATCAGTTTCAGATGGTATCAGAAGCTGCACATGGCTCTTCCTTTCCCTTTCCTGCCCCTTCCCTCCCCTCTCCTTCCTTTGCCTGCCATCTCTTCCTGGACAATGTAGTCCTAAACCCAAAGGTGGGCCACAGAAGGTGGGCAGCCTCACACGTCAGGGTGGGGCCAGAGAAGGAAGACAGTGGCTCCAAGTCAGAGACCGAGTAGGGAGGGGAGGGTGTCCACAGGGGATGGCTGGAGAAACAGGTAACTGATCGTGTTGTCTCTTTTAGTCATTTTTAATTTTTCCAGCAAGGGAAAATTTCTCAGGCTGGGGAATTCCCTCTTGATGCTGAGCAGTGCAGGCCTAGGGGAAGGGATGATGCAAACAAAATGTATCTATTCTCCTGTGTTTGTGAGTTATTTTCAAGTGTGCTCTGTTGTATTGCTGACACTTCTTAGACCTATTTTCATTTACTGTGAGCTGTCTAATTGTGAGACAACAAAAGCTGGAGTTTCCACTCTGGTGATGTCTCCTATCTTGAAGATGTCACTTTAGTATTTCATCATTAAAGTGATATTAGCTGTAGGTCTTTTTGTACATGCTCTTTATCAAGTTGAGGAATTTTTTTTGCCTTCCTATTTTGTGAGTTTTATCATAAATGAGTGTTGGAGCAATCTATTTTAAAACAAAATATAAATTTGAAAGATTGAGGAGATTTTCAAACAGGTTTGCTTCACACACCTGTCCCAAGCTGAGAAATACAGTTGTCTTCTTTCCCCTTCTATTCCTGGGGGAAAATGTAGGGGGAATGTTTTCCATATCATTGCATAATTTTTTTTCAGGATATCAGGTAGATTCATAATCTTTTGCGTAGTTAGTACTACTTAAAAAGCCCCCACCATGTCAGCACATTCCTATTTCCAGATGGTCAGGCTGTAAATATATGTAAAGATCGAAGTGACCTGAGGCAAAATGCAGTCTGCCAAGGCTATCTGGCTGTCTGTCACCAGTCCCTTCTCTGCATAGCCCGGGAAGATGAGCTCGATCTTATTCCCGTCTATCCCCTGGAAGAACCCTTTCTGTACTACATGGTCATTTGCGTTTAAAAGCAGTTTGGAATATGAAGGCTGGAAACACATCAAGTGGCTGGATGTCTCTTGCACATTCACAGGAACCTAGACATTCAGGATAAATGTTTATTGTGCATTTGCATAGGGCCTGGTGCTAAATAGATAGTCACTAAAGATTCAAGAAAATTAGAGATACCAAGGGAACATTTCATGCAAAGATGGGCTCGATAAAGGACAGAAATGGTATGGACCTAACAGAAGCAGAAGATATTAAGATGAGGTGGCAAGAATACACATAGGACTGTACAAAAAATATCTTCATGACCCAGATAATCACAATGGTGTGATCACTCACCTAGAGCCAGACATCCTGGAATGTGAAGTCAAGTGGGCCTTAGAACGCATCACTATGAACAAAGCTAGTGGAGGTGATGGAATTCCAGTTGAGCTATTTCAAATCCTAAAAGATGATGCTATGAAACTGCTGCACTCAATATGCCAGCAAATTTGGAAAACTCAGCAGTAGCCACAGGACTGAAAAAGATCAGTTTTCATTCCAATCCGAAAGAAAGGCAATGCCAAAGAATGCTCAAACTACTGCACAATTGCACTCATCTCACATGCTGGTAAAGTAATGCTCAAAATTCTCCAAGCCAGGCTTCAGCAATACGTGAACTGTGAACTTCCAGATGTTCAAGCTGGTTTTAGAAAAGGCAGAGAAACCAGAGATCAAATTGCCAACATCCGCTGGATCATCAAAAAAGTAAAAGAGTTCCAGAAAAACATCTATTTCTGCTTTATTGACTATGCCAAAGCCTTTGATTGTGTGGATCACAATAAACTGTGGAAAATTCTGAAAGGGATGGGAATACCAGATCACCTGACCCGCCTCTTGAAAAATGTACATGCTGCTCAGGAAGCAACAGTTAGAACTGGACATGGACCAACAGACTGGTTCCAAATAGGAAAAGGAGTATGTCAAGGCTGTATATTGTCACCCTGCTTATTTAATTTATATGCAGAGTACATCATGCAAAATGTTGGGCTGGATGAAGTATAAACTGGAATCAAGATTGCCAGGAGAAATATCAAGAACCTCAGATATGCAGATGACACCACCCTTATGGCAGAAAGTGAGGAAGAACTGAAAATCCTCTTGATGAAAGTGAAAGAGGAGAGTGAAAAAGTTGGCTTAAAGCTCAACATTCAGAAAACTAAGATCATGGCATCCAGTCCCATCACTTCATGGCAAATAGATGGGGAAACAGTGGAAGCAGTGTCAGGCTATTTTTGGGGGCTCCGAAATCACTGCAGATGGTGACTGCAGCCATGAAATTAAAAGATGCTTACTCCTTGGGAGGAAAGTTATGACCAACCTAGACAGCATATTAAAAAGCAGAGACATTACTTTGCCAACAACGATCCGTCTAATCAAGGCTATGGTTTTTCCTGTGGTCATGTATGGATGTGAGAGTTGGACTGTGAAGAAAGCTGAGTGCCGAAGAATTGATGCTTTTGAACTGTGGTGTTGAAGAAGACTCTTAAGAGTCCCTTGGACTGCAAGGAGATCCAACCAGTCCATCCTAAAGGAGATCAGTCCTGGGTGTTCATTGGAAGGACTGATGCTGAAGCTGAAACTCCAATACTTTGGCCCCTCATGTGAAGAGTTGATTCATTGGAAAAGACCCTGATGCTTGGAGGGATTGGGGGCAGGAGGAGAAGGGGACGACAGAGGATGAGATGGCTGGATGGCATCACCGACTCAATGGACATGAGTTTGAGTAAACTCTGGGAGTTGGTGATGGACAGGGAGGCCTGGAGTGCTGCAATTCATGGGGTCGCAAAGAGTAGACACGACTGAGTGACTGAACTGAACTGAACTGAAAGATTTGTTGAATACATTGTTCCCAAGTTATTAACAAATTTTCCACAACTGTTGAGATTTCCAACACTTAGGTAGGGTAAAATATGTTTTGCTTTCAACTCTAGATTTTTGGTCCATTGGGAATTATGAAAAATGCTGTTTCTATGGCTGAGGATGAACAATGGAAGAGAATACGGACATTGCTGTCTCCAACCTTCACCAGTGGGAAGCTTAAGGAGGTAAGAAAAGAAGAGGGTTTTCCATGAGCAACTTAAAGAATAAGGTAGAAAATAAATTCATATCCTTGTCCAAGGAGTGGTGTGCCAAATTTGAGTTTCCTGAAATGGTTTTTATCTTCACATCCTAGAAGAGACATCATCAGATTTATAATAAAATGTCACTGATGGCTCCATGCCCCTGAAAACCAGGTCCTTCTAAAACTTGAGTGTCCACATTTAACTTCCTGCGCTGTTGTGTTTTGTGTCTAGATGTTCCCTATCATTAGGCAGTATGGAGATGTGTTGGTAAGGAACCTGAGGAAGAAAGCAGAGAAAGGTGCGTCGGTCGACATAAAAGAGTAAGTAGGGGTGAAGCTGCTGGTCCTCTGAGCGCCACTGAGCCCCTCTGTTGCCTGCCTTGGAGCCAAATTCCCACTGCTGAGTTACTCTAGTGACCAAATAGAAGTAGGTGTGTGGTTTCCAACTCCGACTGGCTGGCCAAGAATGAGTGGTGGCTCATGAAGGTATCAGAAGGTATCTTCTGTGTACATGAGCCAGGGTTAACTTATCTGCTTGACTGTCACCTTGGATATTCTGGGAGACAAAAATACACAGTGTGGCCTTAAATCAGGGAGCATGATGCCTCCATCTCTGTCCTGTTTTTCAAGATTGCTTTGGCTATTTATGGGCTTGTATGGTTCCATATAAACTTGAGGATTATTTGTTGTAGTTCTGTGAAAAGTAACACAGGTATTTTATAGGGATTGTGTTAAATCTATAGAGTGCTTTGGGTTGTATGAACATTTAGGCAATATTAATTGTTCCTATCCATGTACATGTAGTATCTTTCTGTTTGTTTGAATTTCCTTCATCATTTTATTGTTTTCATAGTATAGGTCTTTCACTCCCTGATTAGGTTTATTCCTGGGTGTTTTATTCCTTTAATGTGATTTTAAACAGGATTGTTTTTATCATTTTCTCTTTCTTATAGTTATTTATTACTGTATAGAAAAGCACCAGATTTCTGCATATTAATCATGTACCTACCACTTTACTGAATTCATTTATTCTAGATTTTTGGTGGAACTTCAGGGTTGCCTATATGAAGTATTATTTCATCTGCAAATACTGATAGTTTTAGATGTACCCTTCCAATTTGGATGTTTTTTACTTCTTTTTCTTGTCTGATTACTATGGCTAGGACTTCCAATTCTGTATTGAGTAGAAGAGGCAAGAATGGGCATCCTTGTCTTATTACTGATTATAGAGAGTACTGGTACAAAACAGACACATATCAATTGAGTAAATTTGAGAGCTCCAAAATAAACCCTTATACTTAGAGTCAAGGAGGCAGGAATATATAGTGGAGAAAAAACAGTCTCTTCAATAACTGTGCTGGGAAAACTGGACAGCTATATGTAAAAGAAAGAATTTAGAACATTTTCTGATACCCTATAGAAAAACAAACTCAAAATGGATTAAAGATCTAAATTTAAGACTGGAAACCATTAAAACATAGAAGAAACAATAGGCAGAATGGTCTTTTGCCATAATTCATAACAATATGTTTTTGAATTTAACTCTTAAGGCAAGGAAAATAAGAGCAAAAATAAGCAAATGACCTAATTTTTATTTTTGCCTAATTGAACTTAAAAATCTTTTGCACAGTGAAGTAAAATATTGATAAGATGAAAAGACCACCTAGTTAATGGATGGGAGAATAATTTGCAAATGATATGATGATAAGAGGTTAGTATCCAAAAATATATAAATGTCTCGTACAACTCAAAGTCTACATAACAAACTACCCAATGAAAAATGGGCAGAAGATCTTAATAGACATTTTTTTCAAGTGAAGATGTACAGTTGATAAGATGTTCAACATTGCAAATCATCAGAGAAATGCAAATCAAAATCACAAAATCAGCCAACACCTGTAAGTTTGGGTGAGGATGTGGAGAAAAGGAAACCCTGGTACAAGGTTGGTGGACTGTGAATTGATGCAGAAACCATATGGAGGTTTCTCCACAGTCTTAAAGAAAACTATTGTCTGTATTCCGTCACGTCCCACTCTCTGTGACCCCACAGACTGTAGCCCGCCAGGCTCCTCTGTCCATGGGATTTCCCAGGCAAGAATACTGGTGTGGGTAGCCATTCCCTTCTGCAGGGGACCTTCCTGACCCAGGGATTAAACCCAAATCTCCTGCCTTGCAGGCAGTTGCTTTACCACTGATTCACCCAGGAAGCCTGAGGACTGTGATATGATTCAGCAGTTCCACCCTGGGTATACATACAGTGAAAATGAAAACACTAATTTGAAAAGGTACAGGCACCCCATTTCTTTTATCAGCTTTATTTACAGTAGTCAAGATATGGAAGAATGCAAGTATCTGTCAGAAGATGAATGTTGAAAGATGTGTCACACATGTGTACACACACACACACACACACACACACACACACACACACACACTGTAGAAAACAAACTGATGGTTACCAGTGGGAAGTAGGAAGTGGAGTGAAGATAGAATAGAGGATTAAAAGGTACAAATTACAATGTATAACATAATTGTGCTACAGGGATAGATGGTACATAACAAGGAATATATTTAATATTTAATAATAGCAACTTTATTTTTTTCATTTATTTTTTATTTTTTTAAATTTATTTTTATTAGTTGGAGGCTAATTACTTTACAATATTTAGTTGAAGGCTAATTACTTTACAATATTGTAGTGGGTTTTGTCATACATTGACATGAATCAGCCATGGATTTACATGTATTCCCCATCCTGATCCCCCCTCCCACCTCCCTCTCCACCCGCTCCCTCTGGGTCTTCCCAGTGCACCAGGAACAAGCACTTGTCTCATGCATCCCACCTGGGCTGGTGATCTGTTTCACCCTAGATAATATACATGTTTCAATGCTGTTCTCTTGAAACTTTAAATGGAGTATTTAAAATCGCTCTTCTACACCTGAAACTAATGTGATATTGTATATTAACTCTGCTTTTGTGCTAAAGGGGAATCAGCTCTGAGCACAATTCTGTGGTGAGGTGAGACCCACATCAATGTCCCCTTTCTTGACTCCCCAGAAAGAGTGAATTTGCTCCCTTCATTCTGCTCAGACACAGTCCTTATTCACCTATTATTGCCCATAGTTAAAGCACACTACTGTCCTTTTGTCTGATTATGGACTCTATCCTTCTATGACTGAGCTCCTTGAGTTTGGGAGTGGGGGGGTTCTAAGTTGCCTTAGTGTCCCCATCTACCCAGCACAGGGGCAGTTACATCATCTACACCTCATACACACCTCAGGAGTGAGTGAGAGTAGCAGAAAGTCTTCCATGATCCAGCAGGTGGTTCTGAGAGACTATGTCTCTTGACCTGTCTTGCCTGGGCATCTGATTTTATATAATTTTCTTGTTGACTGTGTTGGATATGGATAGTCAGCTGGTCCCAGTTTTAACTGTCTGTGTTTATCTTTCTCTACTCAGCGTCTTTGGGGCCTACAGCATGGATGTGATTACTAGCACATCATTTGGAGTGAATATAGATTCCCTTGGCAACCCACAAGATCCCTTTGTGGACAATGCCAAGAAGCTCTTAAGATTTAATATCCTCGATCCATTTCTTCTCTCAATAGGTAAGTGTCCTACTACATTTCTTTTTCTGTATTCCTCCTTCCCTCTTGTTCTTTCTTCCTCCCTCCCTCCTTCCCTCCGTTCCTTCCTTCTTCTTGATAGGTTTATTGAGATATAATTCACCAATTTAAAATATACAATTCAATGGTTTTTATAACCTAAGTGTCCATTGATGGATAAATGGATAGGAAAAACGTGGTGCATGTACACACATACACAAACACAACAGAATACTATTCAGCCATGAAAAGGAAAGAAATTCTTCCATTTGCAGCAATGTAGCTGGACCTCATGCTAAGTGAGCTAAGTCAGATAGAAAGACAAATACTATATGTTGAATCAAAGGAAGAAATCCAAACTCATAGAAAAATGATGTCAGAGTTTTGGTTACCAGAGACAGGGTTTGGGAGATAGAATTGGATGATGGTGGTCAAAAAGTACAAATTTCAGTTGGTGCAATTTGCTTATAGGTATCCAGTTGTCTCAGTACCACTATTGAAAAGCCTGTTTTGTCTCCATTGAATGGTCTTGGAAACATTTTCATTGTTCAATTGGCCATAGACAAGTGGGTTTATTTCTGGACTCAAAACTTTATTCCATGAATATATGTGCATCCTTAGGCCAGTGCCACATTGCCTTGATTAATGTAGCTTTATGGTAAGTCTTAAAATCAGGAAATGTCTTATAACTTTATTATTTTTTTCAGTAATATTGTGTCTTCTCTGAGCCTCTTTCAATGTCATATGAATTTAAGCTAAGTTAGTCAGTTTCTTCAAAGAGGTCAGCTAGAGTTCTGATAGGGAATGTCTTATATCCGTCAATTTGCCATCTTGACAATGTAAATGTTCTGATTCGTGATCATGGCATGTTTTTCATTTACTTGCATCTTCTTTAATTTAGTTCAACAAGATTTTGTGGTTTTCAGTGTGTAAATTTTACATGTCTTTTATTTTCTTCCTACTTATTCTATTCTTTTTGATGTTATTGTAAGTGGAGTTATTTTCTTTTTGTGTGTGTGAGTTATTTTCTTAATGTCACTTTATATTATTTATTGCAATATAGAAATTCAGTTGATTTTGTATTTTGATCTTGTATCTTTTTTTTCTTTTTATTTTAGTTGGAGGCTAATTACTTTACAATATTGTAGTGGTTTTTGTCTTGATCTTGTATCTCGAAACCCTGCTGCACTTATTTATTTTTTCTAATATGTTTTTAGTGGTTTTCTTAGGATTCCCTGTATAAAATATCATGTTATCTGATAGTAGAGGTTTAGTCTTCGTTTCCTATATGGATATATTTTATTTAATTTTCTTGACTAATTCTTCTGGTTAGAATGTCAGGTACAATTTTGGGTAGAAGTGGTGAAAAAGGCTTCCTTGTCTTATTCTTAATTTTAGAGAAAATCATACAGTTTTTCACTATTAGGTATTAGTGTTAACTATGGGTTTACGTAAGTTGTTAAATATATGTTTTTCTTTCTTTCTTTTTTTTAAAATATGTGTTTTTCATAGATTCCTTTTATCAGGTTGATGAAAGTCCTTTCTGTTCCTGTTTGCTGAGAGTTTTTTTTTTTTTTAATCACAAGCACGTATGGGATTTTTGTTACATGCTTCTTCTGCATCTATTAAATAATTGTGTGGTCATTTTTTATTACTCTATTGAAATGGCATATTATACAACCTTGCATTCCTGGGATAAAGTGTGCTTATATATGACGTATACATCTTTGTATATGTTAGTAGATTCAGTTTGCTAGTAGTTTTTTTGAGGATTTGTGTATCCGTGGTTGTAAGATACATTGGTCTGTTGTTTTCTTTTCCTCTACTATCTTACTCTGTTTCTCACACCAGGTTAATACTGATCCTGAAGAATGACTTTCAAAGTATTCTGTCATCTTCTATTTGTCAGATGAGTTAGTGAAAAATTGGCATTAATTCTTTAATTATTTGAGTGGTGTTCAAAATTGAAACCATCTGAACCTGAGCTTTTCATTGTCAAGTTGTGTGTAGTTTCTTGATTATCAAATCAAACTGTATTTCTTATAGGTCTATTCACATTGTTTCTTTCTTTTTGAGTAGTTTCTGTTTTTTTCAGTATATTAATTTATAATTACTAATCACTAATAATGAGTGATGTTGAGCATCTTTTCATGTGTTTATTAGCCATCTTTATGTCTTTGGAGAAATGTCTGTTTAGGTCTTTTGCCCAATTTTTGATTGGGTTGTACATTTTTCTGGTATTGAACTGCATGAACTGCTTGTATATTTTGGAGATTAATTCTTTGTCAGTTTCTTCATTTCATACTATATGCTCCCAGTCTAAGGGCTATCTTTTCACCTTGCTTATAGTTTCCTTCATTGTGTGAAAGCTTTTGAGTCCCATTTTTTAATTTTTGTTTTTATTTCCATTACTCTGGGAGGTCGGTCATAGAGCATCTTGCTGTGATTTATGTCAGAGAGTGTTCTGCCTTTGTTTTCCTCTATTTATAGTTTTTGGCCTTTCATCCATTTTGAGTTAATTTTTGTATATGGTGTTAGAAGGTGTTCTAGTTTCATTCTTTTACACATAGTTGACCAGTTTTCCCAGCACAACTTTTTGAAGAGACTCTTCTCTATTGTATATTTTTGCCTCCTTTATCAAAGATAAGGTGTCCTTGGTGCATGAATTTACCTCTGGACTATTTTGTTCCATTGATCTACACTGATTTCTGTCTTTGTGCCAGTACCATACTGTCTTGATGACTGTAGCTTTGTAGTATAGTCTTCTCTGGTGGCTTAGACAGGAAAGAATCTGCAGACAATGCAGGAGACCTGGGTTCAGTTCCTGGGTTGGGAAGATCCCCTGGAGAAAAAAATGGCAACCCAATCCAGTATTCTTGCCTGGAGAATCCCATGGACAGAGGTGCCTGGAGGACTGTAGACCATGGGGTCACAAAAAATCAGACAGGACTGAGTGACTAACACTTTCACTTTCTTTAAGTATAGTCTGAAGTCAGGCAGATTGATTCCTCCAGTTCCATTCTTTCTCAATATTGCTTTGAAAGCATTCCCTCTAAAGTCAGGAACAAGACAAGTGTTCCCACTCTCATCACTACTATTCAACATAGCTTTGGAAGTTCTAGCCACAGCAATCAGAGATGAAAAAGAAATAAAAGGAATCCAGACTAGAAAAGAAGAGGTTAAATTCACACTGTTTACAGATAACATCATCCTCTACATAGAAAACCCTAAAGATGCCATGAGAAAATTACTAGAGCTAATCAATGAATATAGTAAAGTTGCAGGATATAAAATTAATACACAGAAATCCCTTGCATTTCTACATAATAACAATGAAAAATCAGAAGGAGAAATTAAGGAAATAACCCCATTCATCATTGCATCAAAAATAATAAAATAGTTAGGAACAAATTTACCTAAAGAAACAAAAGACCTCTATACAGGAAGCTATAAAACACTGATGAAAGAAATCAGAGATGACACAAATAGATGGAGAACTATACCGTGTTCTTGGATTGAAAGAATCAATATAGTGAAAATAAGTATACTATCCAAAGCAAATCTATAGATTCAATGCAACCCCTATCAAACTACCAATGATATTTTTCACAGAACTAAAACAAATAATTTCACAATTTGTATGGAAACACAAAAGACCCTGAATAGCCAAAGCAATCTTGAGAAAGAAGAATGAAGCTGGAAGAATCAACCTTCCTGTTTAATAATTTTTAGTGGAAAAATTCAGATTGTCTCTTTCTTTTTGAGTTAGCTTCTGTACTTCATGTCTTTTAAGGAATTTGTCCACTTCCTCTAAGTTATCTAATTTATTGGTGAACCTTGTTCCTGGTATTCTTTTAATGTCAACAGTAATCTCTCCTCTTTCATTGGGATGCTACATATTTGAGTTCTCTCTCTCTCTCTTTTTATTTTTTGGTCTATCTAGCTTCAAAGGGCTTCCCTGATAGCTCAGTTGGTAAAGAATCCACCTACAATGCAGGAGATCCTGGTTCAATTCCTGGGTTGGGAAGATCCACTGGAGAAGGGATAGGCTACCCACTCCTGTATTCTTGGGCTTCCCTTGTGGCTTAACTGGTAAATAATCCGCCTGCAGTGCAGGAGACCTGGGATCGATCCCTGGGTTGGGAAGATCCCCTGGAGAAGGGAAAGATACCCACTCCAGTATTCTGGCCTGGAAAATTCCATGAACTGTGTAGTCCATGGGGTCACAAAGAGTTAGACAAAAGTGAATAACTTTCACCTCACTAGCTTAAAAGTTCTTTTCAAAGAATTAGCTTTTGGTTTCATTGATTTTCTCAATTGTTTTTATTCGCTCTGTTTCATTAGTTTCTGCTCTTGTCTTTATTAATTTCTTCTTCTAGATTTAGGTTGAGGTTGCTCTTCCTTTTTCAGTGAGTTAGGGTGGAAATTTAGGCTCATGACTTAAGATCTTTGTTCTTTTTAAATTTTATAGCCTTAAACTTTTCCATGAGCACTGTTTTTTCTACATCCCATTTGTTTTGGTAGGCAATAGTTTCATTTTTATTTATTTCAAAGTAATTCCTGTTGTATTTTTGATACAGTATACAGCTCATTGTTTATTTAGGAGTGTATTGTTTAATTTCCATGTATTTGTGAGTTTCCCAATTTTGGTTATTGATTTTTAATTTAATTCCATTGTGGTTAAAAGATATATACTGTTTTATTTCTATCTTGATGGCTTTTGCATAAAATGGTTAATTAGAGTAGCACACTATAGTGTGGTTTGTTCAAAGAAATTCTAATCCAATAGATAAAAAACTATGAAGGTAAGGAATATAATCCGTTTTTTTCTGATCATTCCAAAAGGCCGAAAGGACCACTGATTTCACTGCTATAGTGATGGCCCCCATAAGTGGACTTGGCCTTGCTCAGTCATTGGCTGGTATGTCTGAGCAAAAGTCATACAGGAAGTGATTCTGGTTGAGAACCCTGGTATCTTTCTCTGATTGATAGAGCAAATTATACTTGCTGTGTAAGTTTTGAATTTTCACTGTGCTTTTCTGTTATCTCTTCCCCATAGTACTCTTTCCATTCCTTGTCCCAATCTTTGAAGTATTAAATATCACCATATTTCCAAAAAGCGCTGTGAATTTTTTGACAAAATCTGTAAAAAGGATAAAAGAAAGTCGCCTCAAAGATAATCAAAAGGTAAAATCTGGTGGTGTTTACATGAGGGAATTCACTTTTTGAAAATTTGTTCATCTGTACACATAAGATCTGTGAACTTCTCTGCATTTTTAAAAAGATATGTAGAGAAGTATAGATTTTAGAACTGGGGGGGGAGTTAATTAATATATCATTGTGGAGGGATGAGAAAGGTGGAGATTGGGGAATAAATAAGAAAATGGACCAGAGAGTGACATTTAAGTTTAATAGTAGGCATGCACATTAGTATGTCATTGCATAAGTCTTGTTGAGGTGAAAGCTTTACCACTTCCATTCAATAAACTGTTAAAGAATTACTGTTTAAAAATGATTTTACTGATATTATAGATGCCACAGATGTTATACTGGTAAAGAATCACTTTCAATCCAAGACTCCTATATTATAGATTGTGTAATGGAAAGCCCCATCAGGCAGCTGGTGGAGTGAATTCTATGTTAAATTGGAGCCCTCTCCTAGTCTGGCATGGGCATGGGGTCTTCTCTGGGCCATGAGGCTGCAAGCTGGTTAACCCATCTTTGCCTCCATGAAGCCTGGAGGCCAGCACAAGCATGTCTGCAGGTCAGGGGGACAGAGGGTTTTGTACCCAATATGTCACTGTAGACTGTATAGAGTTCTGAAAGGGTCAAGGCCTTGAAGATGCTTCTATACAAGCTGCCAAAGTACTTTGCAAATGTGAGGGGATTAATTTGTATGGTAACTCATTAGGAATTAAAATTGAAAGGAAAAAAAGTATTAAAGTCATTGATTTTCTCCTGAGCAAACAGGTGTGACAGAAGAGACAGCAGGCAACTCTTTGGCAAGGAAGCTATTTCAAAAACCAGAGAAACCAAAGATCAGAGAGAGTGAGGACCAAAAAGCAGTTGACATGGTGGCTGGGTTTCTCTCTGGGAAACGTCGTGTTCTCTGAGATCTGTAGGTGAATGTTAGTTCACTGAGGACTCAGGGAATACCAGTCAGACTTCTGCTCTTTAAGGGGCCATAATCTCACAAAAGAGGTTAAATACTGCACTCCTGATTTATCTATGACTTTACAAGTAACCTTCTATCATAGAATTTTTTTTTCTGCTTACAGCCACGTGTGGACTTGCTTCAGTTGATGATTAACTCTCAGAATTCTAAAGAAACAGACAATCACAAAGGTAACCAAGGAGAACTCCAGAGGGGCCACAATGGGGAGACACAGAGGTAGGGGGAAGTTCTGAAAATGTGTAGGAAGTTTTCTAGGCAGAGAGGAATTTCTGCCAAATTGAAGAAAGACACTCGTGCAGAAAGAAAGAGCAGACTGTGGTACTTCCTGGAAGTTTGCAGGCACAACTTTGTTCAGAGTTGGAGGAACAAGTATAACAAGGATGTCATGCCTAGAAGTCAGTTATGATGTAGATTACTTACAGGTGAACCTCTGGGAAACTTGGTTCCAATATCAGTTCTCAGGCTCCTCCAGACCCACCAAGTCAGAAACTCTGCCTGGATATTTGCATCAAGGCTTCATCCCTTCATTCATCAGGGGACACATTGCCCCAGTGTTGGTGACCTTAAGTTGGAACACTTTTAAACTTGTGTTCACCAGCTTACTCTACTGTAAAATGTATTTTTCTCCCCTTTGTCATGTAACTTCTGGGAGAAGCCTTTGAGACTGTAAATATTCTGTTCCTCTTCAAATTGTCACCCACTGGTTTTATCATTCACGGATGGTTTTTTACTGAAACCGTTGTAACTATGATGATTATAGCATGATGCCTTTCAAAACCCATCATTCTTCTGTGTTTTTGAGCTGATGTTCTTTCATAGGGAGAGCTCTCCATTGTCCCCCAATCATTTATTTATTTATATCAGTATAATCTTATATATAACTAACTTACTCGCTCACATCACTCTTCAATTTAATTTTCAAATTGTCGGTTTTGTCCACTGGAGCCCTTTCAAGTGGGCTCCTATATATATTCTACTTTTTTTCTCCTAAGACATTTTTTTCAATAGGCTATTTTTTAGCAGAAATTAAAAAAGCATAGTTGAGTTTAGAGAGTTTACCAAAGAATATTAGAGTTTACCAAAATACATTCTGCCCCCACCTACATACAGTTTTCCTCAATATCTGAAGTTCATACTGGAGTGATACACTTGTTATAATCAGTGAACCTACACTGATACATTATTATCACCTAAAGACAATAGTTCCCACCTGGGTCCAACATTGGTATTGTACATTCTATGGGTTTTGATAAATGTATAATAATGTGTGTCCACGACTGTAGTGGTGTTCAGAGTATGTATCCTTTTCATTTATCATTTTCCAAGAACTTCCTTACTTCCTAATGTAAGGCATTCCAGCTTTCTCTTCTATTTCCTCTAGAATAAGCCATTTCTCTAAGAAGTTCAGGTTCCATTTAGTGAGAAATGGTATTTAGAATCCAAAATCTGGGTTCTAGGAATGCTCATTGCTTCTAGGGTTTCTTTGCTTCTAGATCATCTCAGTGGACAACTGTCAGAACACCAAATATTTTTACACTTATGTAAAAATAAAAAAAGATTTCTGTATCTACCACAAATCACTGATATAAACATGCTCCCTCTCTCTCAGACAAAAAGACCCTGGTGTGTTTTAATTCTATGACATGAATACTCCTATATGATTAATCTGAAGCTACCAATGGATGGATAACCATATCACAAAATTATGAATTTTGTAAAATTTGTTCTTGAAACCAGGGATAAACTGGCTGCATCCCATTCTCAATATATCTATACCTGTTTATATACCTACTTATATCTATCTATCTATTATTATATCTATTTTTCTAAGTAAATGATTCAATACAACTTTCTGTGATGAAGGAAATATTCTGTATCTGCTCTGTTCAATATAGTAATCACTAGACATAAGTGTCTGTTGAGGACTTGACATGTGACTAGTGCCACTGAAACCTGAATACTAAATTGTATTTAATCAATTAATATTTGAAGAATCATATATTAGCACAACTCTAAACTTTGAGTATTATGCAGTTTATGCTAACTGGAGAAAGAATTTATGGTTTGGATGGTTGAATTTATTGACAGTAGCATCACAGATATCATCACTGGGGAATTAGAACTTTGTAGATCTTTATTGCACTCATTATGCATTGCTTTTATTGCTAATCACTTGTTTGGGGCAGGTACTATTTTGAGTTGAGTGCTCTCAGTAACAAAGATCCTACTTTAGTCCCATCAAATAACTGAGAGCCTGAGCATGCTTGGTCTCTCGGGAGAAAATAAAAATGGAGACCAGTGTATAACCACAGGGCTGTTTGGTAAGAATAAAGAAGAGCAGAAAGAGGGGTTGTATACTGAGAGGATGACGTTCAGGCCAGAGTTGAATCAGCATTGCTAATTCTATTCCCTGGACCTAATTTTTCTATATTTCACACTGGCCTATGTCCTTATATGCACACATTCTTTCTTCTGCTATTTTAATGCCAATGATTAGACCAGGATCATCACAACTCTTCAAGTTTTTTTGATTTCTGTAGCTTCTATACATATCTTGAACATCCCCTTGAAGACTTGTGTCCCAGGTCTTCTATCACCTGATGACTCTCAAGGGCACAATCCATGCTTCTCAGGCTACATTGTGCACATACATCACCACATCTCATGAAAGTTCATGTGTTGTTTCCATAGTTCTAGGTTTTTAGGATTTGAGACTCAGAATTTGTATTAGGCTTCTAGATCCTGCTCATGCTGCTGGTCCATGGACCACTCTCTGAGTAACAAGAGTTTAACTGTAGCCCAGTATTGTACTCTTATGTTCCTGTAAACAAGTTTTGATAAAATATAATTTAATTTACCCTACCATATAGCCTTAGTATTGTAAATCTCTCAAAAAACAAAACAAAACAAAATCAAACTGTACCTTAAGTGAAATAATTTAAAATATTCTAGAAGGGAACGGTACTCCATTTTACTTGGAGCTAAAGTTCTTTTACAGTTCTCTAAGGGACACACTGATAACACTGTAGATTTTAGACAGAAGTGCTATCTCTTGAAATTACCCAGCTGTGTTGGTGGGGCTGTGGTATTGCCAGGAACAGAGGGCCAAGAATAGTAGAGACTTGGGAAAAACTGGATTAAGACAGCTCTTGGCTTTTTCTTGGCTTTGTGAGGCAGACACAGTGGAAATCGCTCTCAGTTTGATTCTGAATTGCTTTTACATCATTCCCCTAGGGGTTTGGGAATTACACTGAAATGTCTGTTCATCTTAAGTGTGATTTTTACATTGCCATGCTTTACCTAAAATGTCTTGACTTTCTTTTTAGCTCTCTCTGACCAAGAACTCATGGCCCAAAGTATTATCTTTATTTTTGCTGGCTATGAGACCACTAGCAATACTCTTTCCTTCCTTTTGTATATTTTGGCCACTCACCCTGATGTTCAGCAGAAGTTGCAGGAGGAAATTGATGTGACTTTCCCCAGTAAGGTGAGTGATGATACCTGGAGAGAGAGGGAGCAGGTGAGGCCTTAGCATGATTGTCTTCTCCCTCCTTATTAGGAGGTTTTTGCCCAAAGCATAAGCATCAAATCATTTACCTCCATTCCCAGGTAGTACACTGGAAAGGAATCCAATCCTCCTGCCAATGCAGGAGATGCGGGTTCAATACCTGGGTTGGGAAGATCCCCTGGAATAGGAAATGGCAACGCACTCCAGTATTCTTGCCTGGGAAATCCATGTACAGGGGAGCCTGGTAGGCTACAGTTCATGGGATCGCAAAGAGTTGGGGAAGACTAAGCAATTGGGCACCACACATTTAGGAAGGATGTATAGCATACAAAACAAAGGGAGAAAACATAAGTACTTCATGCTACTCACAGCAATATAAGTACTTTGAAAAAAATACTGGTCCAGAGTTATCAGTTATCAGAATAACCCCAACTAAAATTCACAGAACTTCAGTGGCATCACTTACTACTCTGGTGTCTGAATTTGTTGTTGTTCAGTTACTAAGTTGTTTTGGACTCTGTGACTCCATGGACTGCAGCATGCCAGGCCTCCCTGTCCCTCACTATCTCCCAGAGTTTGCCCAAGTTCATGGTGTCTGCACATTTATTGATGTTGGCTGGACTTACTGTGGTCTGTGTGTTGGCTGATCTTGGCTGCCCTTAGCTAAGTTGGACTGACTCAACTCCACACATGCTCCTCACTTGTCTCAATCTCCACATGTCTGCTTCTCAGGGCAGTGGTAGATGTTATGAGCAAGAGGCCTAATCCCATGGGTGACTTTCAAAACTCTGCTAGCATTACGCTTAGTGAGTATTCCACAGGTTCAAAGTGAGCCACCTGACCAACCTGAGTCAGAATGGGAGGGCACCACAGAGTTAATGGCAAAGGGAATGGACAGAGGAAATGATGGAGAATTGGGACCATTAATTCAGTCTACTGCCCTGAGTAAACCATAGCCTAGGTGGAGCCTGGTGTACAAGAAGGATATATGGTAGGAAACAGAGGACATGAGTATGAGACCTGACTGGTTTTGGACAAGTCTTATGACCTTTCAAATCCTAGTTCCTTCAAATACTTTGTAGGGCCTGCATAAATTAGAGATGATATTTCTTCTCTGGTAAATCCCATATTGGGATTCTCTTGATTACAAGAAGATCAAAAGGCGGTTAACAGACCGAGACTAGCTAAGGCATTACATTCTCTCCTTTTTATAAGAATACTTAAAAATAATACTACTACTGGCTAATATGTACTTCTTACTATATATGTCTGTTCTAAATACTTTGTATTTATGAATGTGTTTAATTTCTGATAAATTATTTGTCAGGAGAGGTAGGTTATTCCTCAGTAATGGACAAGCCCTGGAATCTCAGGGGCTTTCATAGCAAAGCTTTACTTCAGTCTATGTCTACAGACTCAACATGGATTGTTAGTGGAGGATGGAATGGACAGCTCTGCTTCACAGAGTCACTCAGGAAAACCGACTCAGAGCTTCCGCCATCTTGTAGCTGCCTTATCCGGAACATGAGACCTTCTTGTCATCTGTGGAATAAGGAACACGAGAGTTGCTTTCCAGGGTTCAAATGATTTGTCTCTGAACTGACATAATCACCTCACAGCCTGTTGACTGATTTGGACTTAACCTCAAGTGGAGTGGGGAAAATGGGGCCGACTTGGATGCTGGGTGAGCAGTGAATGTCTCTGCCACACAACCTTATGGAGTGTCAGCCGCAACTGTCTCCATATAGCATATGAGGAAACTGAGCTACAGGGAGATGAAATACTTCCAGACACTAGTTGTGTGCCTGGTGGTGATCTAGTCAAGCTGTGATCCCTGGTGTTGGCTCCTGAGGCATTCTTACCTTCTACAATGTTGCTCCTTAAATATAACCCCACTTGACAGCCACGTATCACCCCCAGTGGTCTCAAATCTCAGTCAAAACTGGAGTTCTTTGTGGTGTGTGGATAGCTGGTCCCTGGGGCTGGAGTGGCTTGTTTAGACCTTCAGACCTTAGGGTCACACCCACAGGGACAATAGGAGACTCTTCTAGCAGCAGAGGGTGGGGTTCTGATCCTCTTGTAACTTCCTTGCATCTGAAATTGTGTTCTCATTCATTTGCAGATTTGGCTTAGAAAGTTTCTCCCCAAGTTATTTATAGAGTTTTCACATATTGTTTCTGGACTGTACATGTATAATGAAGAGAATAAGCAATCAACAGTATTTATCTAAGAACCTTCATGTTGAATAGGGTATTTGCTCTGCTACATGTTCTTTCCTTTGTACAGATGTATGGCCTCATTTTAAAAAGAAATTGTGATTTGGCCTTTTTCACTTAAGCGTAAGGGTCCTAGTCTGTTGGTCATGTTTGTTCTCATGAGAGAGAAAATACACTCCCTGATAACCTGTGGTGTTTCACACTGTTTAGATGATTGTCCCAATTTTCTTCTATTGTCATAACTACTGTACCGTCAATGGGCATTGAGAGGTCAAAGGACATGATGGTAATGTCTATAAATGCTAAGGTCCTTTACCAATTTAAATTATTCCCTGGAGCTCCTAACATTTCAATAGGACTATATAGATAGCATTCAAGGGTGATCCAAATTCTTTTTAATTTATCAAAATCTGTTTTTCTCTTCCCAGGCGCCTCCAACCTACGATGTCCTGGCACAGATGGAGTATCTTGACATGGTGGTGAATGAGACTCTCAGAATGTTCCCAATTGCTGTTAGACTGGAGAGGTTCTGTAAGAAGGATGTGGAAATCCATGGGGTGTCCATTCCCAAAGGGATGACAGTGACAGTGCCAATCTCCGTGCTTCACAGAGACCCACAGCTCTGGCCAGAGCCTGAGGAGTTCCGTCCTGAAAGGTACAAGACTCCAGGGAAGGGACCCCCTCTGATCCAGTTGCTCAGAGCGTATTCTGACAACCCTTATTATGGGTGACGAATATGTGACTGTACAATCATATTTATTTTACAACTTTTTATTGTTAAATGTATTTTCTTATTCCAAGAATGGTATTATTTGATTAAAAACTTTACCAACCATAAACTAAAAAAAAAAAGAAAAATTTAGTTGTGTGCATTCCTAAAACCTTAAGCTTCTTTGTTGTTTAGTCACTTAAGTCATTTCCGACTCTTTGTGACCTCATGAACTTTAGCCCACCAGTCTCCTCTGTCCATGGGATTTTCCAGGCAAGAAGACTGGAGTGGGTTGCTATTTTCTTCTCCAGGGGATATTCCTGACCTGGGGATCGAACCCACATCTCCCGCATTGGCAAGTGGATACTTTATCACTGAGCCACCAGGGAAGCCCAATATCTTAAGATAGGCCTCATTAATAGTGCAATGTAAGTCCTGTGGACATTTTTCTATGCATATACAGATTGTTAAAACTTAGAATGGCATTACATATAGTGTGATTTTTTCAATTACTTACTATATTTAACAGTAAACTATAAATAGCATTCTGTGTTTTTAAAATATATATATAATTGTTGCATCTGCTATAATTTACTTAACAGCTATATTATTTTAGGTGATTTGTTTTTTTTTTTTTCCTTAAGTTTTTCTGTCTGTTCTCCTTAGCTCTTTGAATTCATCACTAACGTTCCCATATTTCCATTTCTTTAAACATTGGCTGCTGTTTCCTCTATTATTATTTTAGGACTGTAGGCTGAAGACCTAGAGGTGGTTCCAGCAGCCTCAATGAGGGTGAGGAGAAATAGGTGTCCTGGCTCTGTCTGTGCCTGTAGACCTGGGCCAGCTCCCTTTTTCCTCCATGTTTTTTGACCTTCCAAAAAGAAGTCCCTTGCTCTCTAGACATCTAGACACCCCCGTTGGAGAGGTTAAGCATTGTCTTCTGGGAATTCAGATTCATGTTCTGGTTTGGACACAGATTGGATCTGAAAAGAGTTGATGCTCTTCCATTTTTTTATGGTGAGCAAAAGTTGTATTGAACATTTTAGGGTACTATCTGGGCACCTTTATGAGCCCCTGACTATAAGCTCCGTGACGGGAGGGACTGTGTCTCGTTCAACCTTTAGTCCCTAGCGCTAGCATAATCTGTACTCATGGCGTTGTTGAAAACAGAGTCAGAGTCCACCAAGTCCTCTGTTCTGGACCAGGGAACCTCTGTGTCTCCCTCAACCTCAGCAACTTCAACTTCCCCTTCTGCAGTATCAGGAACCTAAAACAAGAGCCCACTCACTGTATTACCCTTTGATTCACTCAGCCATCAAGCAGAGAGTTAGTGCTCACCTGTGTGTGTCAGGGTCTGGGCCAGGGAGTGAGAAATCCAAATGTTAAAGCAGATTATAAAGAGTTTTTGACATATACACAGTATAGTTTATAGTTACATGTTCTATGAATCATGTTTAGTGTATCAGTATGTGTCCATTCCCTGCTCAACAGCCTTCAACCCAGGTCTGCAGCACTCAGATGCTGCCCTTTGACTAATTTCCCATATAGGTGCAGTCACATTATCTGTATTCTTCCAGAATATTTTCCATAATAGGACTGTTTAAAATATACACAACCAAATGCCATTATCACTTCTCCAAATCCAAATTTGAATAAAGCAGAGGTCTAGCCATCATGGACTTTATCGGTTTGTGGAACAGATACACAAAAAAATCAGTGATTGTACCAGAGTAGAGTAGAGTCATATGCCCTCATAAATCTACTAACCTCAGCAACCTCTGTGTGTGGGAGAAAGAGACATACCCACACAAGAGGAAGCAAAGGGAAAACAACAGAAAACTAACAATTTAAATACTCAAGGATGTTTCTGCTGCTTCCTTCGTCTCTGAGCACATAACCAATGTCAGTGCTTATGGAGGCAGGAACCCACTCTTCCTTCAATCAGTCTCATTTCCTAAATGCCTTTCAAAGCGTGAGCATCTCACCAACCTGAGTGTAAATTTCATATTTAAAGATACATTTTCTTTAAACAGCCTTCATCTTATTTTTTCACCCAGACTGAAAGCTCCTGTAGGATCTGGGGAATGGGAAGGCTTTGGTGCTTACCTTTTTCACAGCAAAATCACCACAGCAGGTTTCAGTCACCTACCCACAGGAGTCTCCCTTATGCTACTGGTTGAGGATTTAAGTTAAAACTTCAGACCTGAAGCTCCTGTGATTTTTCTGTTTCATTCACTTGTTTCATCTACTGTTGTGGATTCAGGTTCAGTAAGAAGAACAAGGACAGCATAAATCCTTACGTCTACCTGCCTTTTGGAACTGGACCCCGAAATTGCATTGGCATGAGGTTTGCCATCATGAATATGAAACTTGCTGTCGTCAGAGTCCTGCAGAACTTCTCCTTTAAACCTTGTAAAGAAACACAGGTTGGCAGTTAACTATCTGCATAAATAATGTTTTATTGGGAATTTTTTAACCAAGATGTATTTCTCTGTGTCTATAAGATTGTATCTATAAGACTTATCCCTGGAGGGTTAGGTCTGTGACTTCATAAAGACCCAACTGTAAAGGTCATCTACAGTCTAGGCAGTTAGCACGACATGACTGTACAAAGTCAGTGAACTTGAACAACTTTTAAAATTTGATTTCACGTCCACTGGAAGGAAGGAAACTGTCGTACAAAGTCGTGAGAGCAGTGATGATCATGTTATGAATTTTCAGTGATGCCCTTCTCCATGGGAACTTACAGAAGCTCTCCTGACAGTGATTCTCAGCCACTGTTTGTATAAAGAAATTACTGGGGAGCAATATCCCGATGCTGAGGTCATCTCAGTCTCTCTAAAATAATTCCCCCAGGGTGTGGCGTTGAGAGCACCCCCACTGATCCTCCTGTGCAGCCACAGTGATCCCTGAGTGAGAGCATTTCTGCCGGATGGGTAGGCTTCCCACAGCCCCTCACCTGCCAGGGATCCTGCTGCCATCCAGCTGGGCGCCCTTTACATTCTAACAATGACTGTGTGTCCCTCCTGTCCACCCTCCAGTTTGTTCTCCCCCTTCGAGTTCCAGTTCAGTCCCGAGCCCCTCCATGCAGCCTGCCCGTCCAGGCCAGAGCCCACTCTCCCCTCTGCTGTGTTTACAGGCACCACAGGCTGGCGTCATGGGTCCTACCACCTAACAATACTTTGTCCCTGAACCAGCCAGTTTGGTTCCTTTGTTTCCTTTGCACCTAAGAAGGTCTTTAACTCTGTCCCCTCATTTTATTCCTTCCATAAATGCCCAGTGGTGCCTTGACATCATCAGGCAAATGTTTAAGGAGTGACTTGCAGTTGATTAGAGCTCTTGGACACAAATATGGAACAGTTTGAACTTTAAAAATTTAGCAGATGTCATTTGTGTGCTTGCTCGTTTTACGTGTGTCTGTTGTGTCTATCTGCAGGGAAAATGCATACTATTTGAAAGTTTTTTTTTTTTTAGTTTTATTTATTTATTTTTTTACTTTACAATACTGTATTGGTTTTGCCATATATTGACATGAATCCGCCGTGGGTGTACAATTTGTTGCAGTTATAGCAAGACCTGGAATCACTCGCTGAGGCACACACAGAACAGTTGGCATTGATTCATCTCAAGCATAGCCCTAAAATAAGGCTTATTTCTAGGAGTCATACATTTAATAAGCTGCTGCTCCCTTTGAGTAACTTTCTCAGGGAAGAGGAGGATAAAGATGCATTTTACTTGCAGGCATCTGTGTGGGCGTTCTGTAAGTGCGTTCTGTAAGGGACTCAGTCCTGAGGGAAAGGGGGCCTTGGGAACACCTGGGAAGGGCAGATGCCCCTGGCAAGCTTCACCCAGTACCCCATGGGCTGGGGCTTCTCCCTTCACAGCTCCTTGCTTGTCCTTCAGTCAACTGAGGGTGAAGGTCACTCTCTTGGTTCCCCCAACACAGAAGCAGTGACTGGGTGAGAAAGGGGCTAAAAATCTCAGACAAACTGCTGTAGGTCATCAGAACTTCACCATTTACCCTGCACTTGGAACCAGGGGATGTTTAAAAAAACAGGCATAATGCTTCATAGACATAGTGCTCAATTGATATTTTGTGCAATGAATGCTTTCACTATCCAGTCTTGACACAACTTATAGAGTAAATATAGAGAATCAAAGATAAAGAAGGGAAACTGGATGAAAGTGATCAAAAGGTACAAACTTCTGGTTATAGATAAATAAGTATTAGAACTATTGTGTAAAACATGATGATTATAGTTGACATTTTTATATAGTACAAGAGAGTAGATCCTAAAAGCTCTCATAAGAGGAAAACAGTATTTTTTCTTTTTCTATCTCTTATGAGTTGATGGATGTTAACTAAACTTACTCTGGTAGTAATATCACATATATGTAAGTCAAATGTTTATACTGTTGATCATTTATATCTCGGTAAAAGAGGAATTAAAACAATTTTTTAAGGTGAATAGTAAGGGAGTAATAGAAATGACTTTATGCCCATGTATTTTATAACATAGTTAAATAGACCAATTTTCTGAAAGTCATAAAGTGTTAAAGTTTAATCAAGGAAACATTGACAGCCTGTCTATCCCTATAGCTATTAAACACATTGAATTTTAGTTAAAAAAAATCAAATATTCACCATGTATAGCTTGTATATTGTTGTAAAGCCTTATTGTCTGTAATGTATCTTGTCTACTTTGCTTCTGTTGTTGGCAGCACTTCATTCATTGGTTCTCTTAACTGTTGCAGATCCCCTTGAAAATAAACAGTCAAGGAATTGTAAGACCGGAAAAACCCATTGTTCTGAAGGTTGTGCTCAGAGATGAGACCATAAGTGGAGCTTGACTTCCCCTAAGAACTGGGCTTTGTTCTTCAAGGAGCTGTGTCCCAGAATTTCAGGGAACTTGATTTACTTTGTGATAAAGCTCAGAAATAAAGATGGGCTTCATCTATTGTACTTGCTGGATGACTAGGGTATCTGCACATTCATTTAGCTTTCTCAGTGTCTGTGTGGTGTTATATGTTGTGCAACATGAAAGAGGCAACTAATGAGGGCCAGATATGTACACTCAGCTTATCTGATTCTCAAAGGACCATATCCACCCACCCCCAGTCAGTAACATCTACTCCTTCAGAGCACTGATCAAGAAAGAAAATGTCTCAACAGTTTTATCAGTGAATTAACAAAGACAAGAATTATTGTGGTGACTAAAGTTCTGACATTTTTTAATAAATCACAGGTTTTATTTTATATATTTCAAACCAAATATTTCATTGGGGAACTCTGTAAACATCTCTTTACAAAAATGTTATCTGATACCATCCTGTACTTTAGGGTAATATGTACAACTAAATCAAGGATAACCAGTGACTAAACACTTGGCCATCACAATTCCTGGTGGGTGGGGCCTTTTTCAATACTGTTGTTTGTTATATTACATAGGCAAGAATTAATCCATAGTGTTTTGCTCATTTCTTAGAAAGTATGGAAGTGAAAGTCACTCAGTTGTGTCCGACTCTTTGTGACCCCATGGACTATATAGTTCATGGAATTGTCCAGGCCAGAACACTGGAATGTATAGCCTTTCCCTTCTCCAGGGGATTTTCCCAACCCAGGGATTGTACCCAGGTCTCCCACATTTCAGGCAGATTCTTTACCAGCTGAACCACAAGGGAAGCCTATAGTACTAGAGTGGGTAGCCTGTCCCTTCTGAAGTGGATCTTCCTGACCCAGTAATTGAACCAGGGTCTCCTGAATTGCAGGTGGATTCTATACTAACTGAGCTATCTTTCATGGTTTAAATCTACTTTTGGGGGACACATATTTTCTGAAACAACAGCCACACATATGTTATTAGTTTTGATTAAAAGTTTTCATTTCATCTCCCCTGATATTTCTTGAAGGCAGGAAATAGGTTTTCTTAAATTTTGTTTTCCACTCTCAATTGCCAACAGTCTTAACATAATGAACGTGGAATAAAAGATGGTTGATTGATCAGTTGATTGGGGAGAAAGGCTAAAATCACTGGTAAGTTTCAGTTGATATCAGAAGCTGTACACAGCCTTTCCTTTCCCTTTTCTGCCCCTTCCATTCACAACCCCTTCCTTGCTAGGGTTTTCCTAGCTAGTCCAGTTCTAAAGTCATTGGGGGAGCACAGAAGGCAGATAGGGGTGTGGGCAGAGAAGGGGAACTCAGTGGCTCCATGTTGGAGACTGGGGGTGGGGGACAGTGTCCACAGGAGCCAGCATGGGTGTGAGTGTCCAGGCAGGGAGCAAAGAGTGTCTGCTCAGAAAAGCAGTCTGGCCAGGGCTGTTCAGTTCAGTTCAGCCACTCAGTCGTGTCCGACTGTTTGTGACCCCATGAGCTGCAGCACGCCAGGCCTCCCTGTCCAACACCAACTCCTGGAGCCCACCCAAACTCATATCCATTGAGATAGTGATGCCATCCAACCATCTCACCCTCTGTCGTCCCCTTCTCCTCCTGCCCTCAATCTTTCCCAGCATCAGGGTCTTTTCAAACGAGTCAGCTCTTCACACCAAGTGGCCAAAGTATTGGAGTTTCAGCTTTAACATCAGACCTTCCAATGAAAACCCAGGACTGATCTCCTTTAGGATGGACTGGTTGGATCTCCTTGCAGTCCCAGGGACTCTCAAGAGTCTTCTCCAACACCACAATTCAAAAGCATCCAGAGCCTAAATAGGGTGTGGAGAACCATGGGGGGAGAGGAGGATATTGGGGGTGGAAAGAGACTAAGTGGCAATAGCTACACAAAGGAAGGTTGATTAAGCAAGTTTAACATATTATGGATAATGGAAGACAGGGTTTTCCCTGTTAAGAGAAGGCAGTCCCTGGTCCAGGAAAGGGGAAACCAGAAGAAACCCCATGGAGTCAGAGATTGATACTGCATGTATCAGTGTACCTCCTTGCTTTTCTTTGTAGACAGATGATAGCTAGTTAGTTGGATGATATGCTATAGATAGACAGGTGATATAGATAGATAGATGACAATATAGATAATGTGTGTCTGTGTGGTAGGTGGGGGAAGGTAGGGTTGGACGTCCTGCTCAGGACCCCGAGCTCATACAGCTGGACAGACCCCCCCTAGCCCCAATTAGATTCCAGGAAATAATGTCCTGAACATTTATGACTCAGTGGCTCCTCACACAGCAGGTGGAAAAGGAGGCATTTAAACCTAATTAGAAGGAAAAAGGTGAAGTTTCAGAGTCAGCAAACTCCCAGCCTTTTATTTATTTTTCAACTACAACTTGAACTCATGTCTCCTTTTGCTAAGAAACAACACAGTTCATTACTTGTGCTTACTCTTTTTATTTTTTAATTAATTAATTTATTTTAATTGGAAGCTAATTACTGTACAATATTGTAGTGTTTTTTTTCCATACATCGACATGAATCAGCCATGGGTGTACATGTGTTCCCCATCCTGAACCCCCCTCCCACCTCCCTCCCCATCCCATCCCTCAGGGTCATCCCAGTGCACCAGCTCTGAGCACCCTGTCTCATGCATCGAACCTGCACTGGTGAGCTGTTTCACATATGATAATATACATGTTTCAATGCTATTCTCTCAAATCATTCCACCCTCGCCTTCTCCTGCAGAGTCCAAAAGACTGTTCTTTACATCTGTGTCTCTTTTGCTTTCTCGCATATAGGGTCATCACTACCATCTTTCTAAATTCCATATGTATGTGTTAATATACTGTATTGGTGTTTTTCTTTCTGACTTCACTCTGTATAATAGGTTCCAGTTTCATCCACCTCATTAGAACTGATTCAAATACATCCTTTATAATAGCTGAGTAATATTTCATTGTGTATACATACCACAGCTTTCTTATCCATTCATCTGCCAATGGACATCTAGGTTGCTTCCATGTCCTGGCTATTGTAAACAGTGAGGCGATGAACATTGGAGTACATGTGTCTCTTTCAATTCTGGTTTCGTCCATGTGTATGCCCAGCAGTGGGATTGCTGGGTCATATGGCAGTCCTTTTTTAATTTTTTCCATTTATTTTTATTAGTTGGAGGCTAATTACTTTACAGTACTGTAGTGGTTTTTACCGTACATTGACATGAATCAGCCATGGGTTTACAAGTGTTCCCCATCCTGAACCCCCCTCCCACTTCCCTCCCCATCCCATCCCTCTGGGTCATCCCAGTGCACCAGCCCTGAGCACTTATCTCATGCATCCAACCTGGACTGGTGATCTGTTTCACACTTGATAATATTCATGTTTCGATGCTGTTCTCTCAGATCCTCCCAGCCTCGCTTTCTCCCATAGAATCCAAAAGTCTGTTCTATACATCTGTGTCTCTTTTTCTGTCTTGCATATGGGGTTATTGTTACCATCTTTCTAAATTCCATATATATGCGTTAGTATACTGTGTTGGTGTTTATCTTTCTGACTTACTTCACTCTGTATAATGGGCTCCAGTTTCACCCATCTCATTAGAACTGATTCAAATGAATTCTTTTTAATGGCTGAGTAATATTTCATTGTTTATACATACCACAGCTTCCTTATCCATTCGTCTGCTGATGGGCATCTAGGTTGCTTCCATTGTAAACAGTGCTGCGATGAACATTGGGGTACATGTGTCTCTTTCAGACCTGGTTTCCTCAGTGTGTATGCCCAGGAGTGGGATTGCTGGGTCATAAGGAAGTTTTATTTCCAGTTTTTTAAGGGATTTCCACACAGTTCTCCATAGTGGCTGTACTAGTTTGCATTCCCACAAACAGTGTAAGAGGGTTCCCTTTTCTCCACACCCTCTCCAGCATTTATTGCTTGTAGACTTTTGGATAGCAGCATATGGCAGTTCTATTTCTGGTTTTTTAAGGAATCTCCACACTGTTCTCCATAGTGGCTGTACTAGTTTGCATTCCCACCAACAGTGTAAGAGGGTTCCCTTTTCTCTGTACACTCTCCAGTGATTATTGCTTGTAGACTTTTCTGACCTGTGTGAGATGGTACATTATTGTGGTTTTGATTTGCATTTCTCTGATAATGAGTGATGTTGAGCATCTTTTCATGTGTTTGTTAGCCATCTTTATGTCTTTGTTATTCCTATCCATGAACATGGTATATTTCTCTATCTATTTGTGTCCTCTTTGATTTCTTTCATCAGTGTTTTATACTTTTCTATACATAGGTCTTTTGTTTCTTTAGGTAGATTTATTCCTAAGTATTTTATTCTTTTCATTGCAATGGTGAATGAAATTGTTTCCTCAATTTCTCTTTCTGTTCTCTCATTGTTAGTGTATAGGAATGCAAGGGATTTCTGTGTGTTAATTTTATATCCTGCAACTTTACTATATTCATTGATTAGCTCTAGTAATTTTCCAGGGGCATGTTTAGGGTTTTCTATGTAGAGGATCATGTAATCTGCAAACAGTGAGAGTTTTGCTTCTTCTTTTCCAATCTGGGTTCCTTTTATTTCCTTTTCTTCTCTGATTGCTGTGGCTGAAAGTTCCAAAACTATGTTGATTAGTAGTGGTGAGAGTGGGCACCCTTGTCTTCTTCCTGATTTTAGGGGAAATGCTTTCAATTTTTCACCATTGAGGATAATGTTTGCTGTGGGTTTTTCATATATGGCTTTTTATTATGTTGAGGTATGTTCCTTCTATGCCTGCTTTCTGGAGAATTTTTATCATAAATGGATGTTGAATTTTGTCAAAGGCTTTTTCTGCATCTATTGAGAAAATCATATGGTTTTTTTCTTTCAATTAGTTAATGTGGTGTATCACATTGATTGATTTGTGATTGTTGAAAAATCTTTGCATCCCTGGGATAAAGCCCACTTGGTCATGATGTATGGTCCTTTTAATATGTTGTTGGATTCTGTTTGCTAGAATTTTGTTAAGGATTTTTGCATCTATGTTCATCAGTGATGTTGGCCTGTTCAGTTCAGTTCAGTCGCTCAGTCATGTCTGACTCCTTGCGACCCCATGAAGCGCAGTACGCCAGGCCTCCCTGTCCATCACCAACTCCCAGAGTCCACCCAAACCCATGTTCATCAAGTTGGTGATGCCATCCAACCCTCTCACCCTCTGTCGTCCCCATCTTCTCCTGCCCTCAATCTTTCCCAACATCGGGGTCTTTTCCAATAAGTCAGCTCTTCTCATCCGGTGGCCAAAGTATTGGAGTTTCAGCTTCAGCATCAGTCCTTCCAATGAACACCGAAGACTGATCTCCTTTAGGATGGACTGGCTGGATCTCCTTGCAGTCCAAGGGACTCTCAAGAGTCTTCTCCAACACCACAGTTCAAAAGCATCAATTTTTCGGCGCTCAGCTTTCTTCACAGTCCAACTCTCACATTCATACATGACTACAGGAGAAACCATAGCCTTGACTAGATGGACCTTTGTTGGCAAAGTAATGTCCCTGCTTTTTAACATGCTGTCTTGGTTGGTTATAACTTTCCTTCCAAGGAGTAAGCGTCTCTTAGTTTCATGGCTGCAGTCACCATCTGCAGTGATTTTGGAGTCCAGAAAAATAAAGTCAGCCACTGTTTCCACTGTTTCCCCATCTATCTGCCATGAAGTGATGGGACTGGATGCCATGATCTTAGTTTTCTGAATGTTGAGTTTTAAACCAACTTTTTCACTCTCCTCTTTCACTTTCATCAAGAGGCTCTTCAGTTCTTCCTACTTTCTGCCATAAGGGTGGTGTCATCTGCATATCTGAGGTTATTGATATTTCTCCTGGCAATCTTGATTCCAGCTTGTGCTTCCTCTAGCCCAGAGTTTTTCATGATGTACTCTGCATTTAAGTTAAATAAGCAGGGTGACAATATACAACCTTGACGTACTCCTTTTCCTATTTGGAACCAGTCTGTTGGTCCATGTCCAGTTCTAACTGTTGCTTCCTGACCTGCACACAGGTTTCCCAAGAGGCGGGTCAGATGGCTTGGTATGCTGATCTCCTTCAGAATTTTCCACAGTTTCCACACAATCAAAGGCTTTGGCATAGTCAATAAAGCAGAAATAGATGTTTTTCTGGAACTCTCTTGCTTTTTTGATGATCCAGCAGATGTTGGCAATTTGATCTCTGGTTTCTCTGCCTTTTCTAAAACCAGCTTGAACTCTGGAAGTTCACAGTTCATATATTGCTGAAGCCTGGCTTGGAGAATTTTAAGCACTACTTTACCAGCGTGTGAGATGAGTGCAATTGTGCGGTAGTTTGAGCATTCTTTGGCATTGCCTTTCTTTCAGATTGGAATGAAAACTGACCTTTTCCAGCCCTGTGGCCACTGCTGAGTTTTCCAAATTTGCTGGCATATTGAGTGCAGCAGTTTCACAGCATCATCTTTCAGGATTTGAAATAGCTCAACTGGAATTCCGTTACCTCCACTAGCTTCATTCGTAGTGATGCTTCCTAAGGCCCACTTAACTTCACATTCCAGGATGTCTGGCTCTAGCTGAGTGATCACACCATCGTGATTTTTTGTGGCATCTTGGTCTGGTTTTGGTATTAGGGTGATGGTGGCCTCATAGAATGAGTTTGGAAGTTTACCTTCCTCGGCAATTTCCTGGAATAGTTTGAGTAGGGTAGGTGTTTTGCTCTTCTCTAAATTTTTAGTAGAATTCAGCTGTGAAGCCATCTGGTCCTGGGCTTTTGTTTCCTGGAAGATTTATGATTACAGTTTCAATTTCTGTGCTTTTGATGGATCTGTTATGATTCTCTACTTCTTCCTGATTCAGTTTTGGAAGGTTATACTTTTCTAAGAATTTGTCCATTTCTTCCAAGTTGTCCATTTTATTGGCATATCATTGCTGATAGTATTCTCTTTTGATCGTTTGTATTTCTGTGTTTGCCTTTGTGTTGTGATTTCTCCATTTCACTTATTATTTTGTTGATTTGATTCTTCTCCCTTTTTTTCTTGGTGAGTCTGGCTAATGGTTTGTCTATTTTATTTATCTTCTCAAAGAACCAGTTTTTACCTTTGTTGATTTTTGCTATGGTCTCCTTTGTTCCTTTTTCATTTATTTCTGCCCTAATATTTATGATTTCTGTCCTTCTACTAACCCTGGGGTTCTTAATTTCTTCTATTTCTAGTTGCTTTAGGTATAGAGTTAGGTTATTTATTTGATTTTCCTCTTGTTTCTTGAGGTAAGCTTATATTGCTATGAACCTTCCCCTTAGCACTGATTTTACTGAATCCCATAGGTTTTGGATTGTCACATTTTCATTTTCATTCATTTCTATGCATATTTTGATTTTTTATTGTTTTCTGTGATTTGTTGGTTATTCAGAAGCGTGTTGTTTAGCCTCCATATGTTTGTATTTTTAGTAGTTTTTTTTTCCCCTGTAGTTGACATCTAATCTTACCAAATTGTGATCATAGAGGATGCTTGGAATGGTTTCAGTTTTTTTGAATTTACCAAGGCTAGATTTGTGGCCCAGGATGTGATCTATCCTGGAGAAAGTTCTGTGTGCACTTGAGAAAAAGGTGAAATTCATTGTTTTAGGGTGAAATGTCCTATAGATATC
Organism: Muntiacus reevesi; assembly: GCF_963930625.1. Lineage (NCBI taxonomy): Eukaryota > Metazoa > Chordata > Mammalia > Artiodactyla > Cervidae > Muntiacus > Muntiacus reevesi. The sequence goes on from NC_089250.1 coordinate 178,976,649, forward strand.
AATTAGGTCTAGCTGGTCCATTGTATCATTTAAGGTTTGTGTTTCCTTGCTAATTTTCTGTTTAGTTGATCTATCCATAGGTGTGAGTGGGGTAGTAACATCTCCCACTGTTATTGTGTTACTGTTAATTTCCCCTTTCAATGTATGGCAAAACCACTACAATATAGTAAAGTAATTAGCCTCCAACTAATAAAAATAAATGAAAAAAAAATTTCCCCTTTCATACTTGTTAGCATTTGCCTTACATATTGTGGTGCTCCTCTGTTGGGTGCATATATGTTTATAATTGTTATATCTTCTTCTTGGATTGATCCTTTGATTATTATGTAGTGTCCTTCTTTGTCTCTTTTCACAGCCTTTATTTCAGAGTCTATTTTATCTGCTATGTGTATTGCTACTCCTGCTTTCTTTTGGTCTCCATTTGCATGAAATATCTTTTCCCAGCCCTTCACTTTCAGTCTGTATGTGTCCCTTGTTTTGAGGTGGATCTCTTGTAGGCAGCATATACAGGGGTCTTGTTTTTTTATCCATTCAGCCAGTCTTTGTCTTTTGATCATAAGAGACTACTATCAGCAACTATATGCCAATAAAATGGGCAGCTTGGAAGAAATGGACAAATTCTTAGAAAACTACAACTTTCCAAAACTGAACCAGGAAGAAATAGAAAATCTTAACAGACCCATCACAAGCACGGAAATTGAAACTGTAATTGGTGCCCTTCCCAGGCCTGAGCAGCTCAGGCGACCAGGTGCTTGGGGAGCGCACTCTCCCCAGGCAGGCAGTACATCTTATCACCTCCCCGGTTCCATCTGTTTGATTCCCTAAGTGCTCAACACAAGTGCCATCTCGGGTGTGCCGTGTGTTTCCTCTGGAGAGCTGATCTCTGGCTGCGGCCCTCCTGCTGGGTGTCAACCATCCAGGATCCCAGGAAGACGTGGTTAGCAACTGGGAGCCTGCTCACAGTTTGGTAGAGGATGTTGTCTCTGGGCTCGAGATTGCCTCTTACCTTCCAGCTCTGGCTATCACCCGCCTGCCTCTCTGCCTTCGGTGGGGGATGGGCGGGTCTGCAGCCAGCTAGGTCTCCTCTGTTCATTTGCTCAGTCCTTTGTTCTGTGAGCGGGCCGGCAGTGCCTTAGGTTAGAGCTTTTCATGGGAAAGTTACCTCTCTTTCTCTCTCTCTCTTTTTTTCTCTATCTCTGGCTATCCCACAGTTTCTGTTGCTATCTCATGCTAGCTCCCTCAGATTGTCCTCAGGGCATTCAGTCCCAGTCGTCTAAGTAATGGAGCCCGCGCCTCCCTGTTCAGCCCCCGCTTGCTGGTGGCAGATGCAAGCATCTGGGCTACTTCTCCACTGGGAATTGAGGTTGGGCACGTAATCTGTGGGGTTTCTTTTTTTCCTCTCCTGGTTATGTTGCCCTCTGAGATTCCAAAACTCCCCAAAGACCTGCTGGTGAGCAGGTTTCCTGGTGTTTGGAAACTTCTCCTCCTTCACTACTCCCTCCCTGGGACAGGCCTCCATCCCTAACTCCTTTGTCTCTCTTTTTATTTTTTATATTTGAAGAGAATGGGCTGCCTTTTTGGGTGCCTGGTGTCCTCTGCCAGCATTCAGAAGTCGTTTTGTGGAATTTGCTCATCTTTCAAGTATTCTTTTGATGAATTTGTGGGGGAGAAAGTGGTCTCCCCTTCCTATTCCTCTGCCATCTTAGGACTGCCCTCTTGTGCTTACTGAATAATGCTTGCCCTTTTTGGCTGCTACTTAAACTCGTATGAGCTCATGTGAGTGAACATTTCTAGAGGGTTTGCTAAGGATCAGGCGTGTGATGGACAAGGTCACATGTTCTCTTCCCCCAGTGACACCAGGACTCTGACTTGCAGGTTCAGGCCCCAAGCCCCTCAGGTCACAGATCAGGGTCTGGTCTGATCTGGGTTCCTATAGGAAGGGAAAGACATAATTATTAACCCTCATTCTACACATCAGGCAACTGAAGCTGAAAAGGTTTTAATAACCCACCTAGGGCCTGCACATCAGTCACATTCTATGGATGCCTTCTAGGCAGCTGTGTACACAATAGAGAGAATAGGTATCCCGGGAGCCCAGACAAACCCCAGGGACCTGGTGGACAAGGTTCCCAACCATACCCTTTGCTTGCCCTCTCTGCCTCTGGCAAATTCTCACAGACTATTAAGTAACATTGGGAGCACAAAGTCAAATCCCAGAAATTTTACTACGTTACAACCACTGGGATGGTTATTTTTTTAAAGGGAAAACGAAAGTGTTGGTGAGGATGTAGAGGAAATGTGGAAACCTCATCTGTTGCTGGTGAGGATGTATAAATACAGCCACTGTGTGGAACAGTTTGGCAGCTCCTCCAGTCGTTGAGCATAGAATTACCAGCAACTGCACTCCTGGGTAGATGCCTAAGCGAACTGAACACAAATTCTCAAACAAAGACGTATACCTGCTTGTTTATAACACCACTCTCCACAATAGCTAAAGGGCAGAAATAAGGCAAGCCAGTGGATGAATGGATAAACAGACCATGATGTATCCATATAGTAGTTGTTTCTTCAGTCATCAAAGGTGTGAAATACTAATAATGGTACAAGAGTGATTAACTTTTAAAATGCATAAATGTGTGCTTGCTTCAGCAGCACATATACTAAAATTAGAACGATACAGAGAAGATTAGCTTGGCCCCTGAGCAAGGATGACATGCAAATTCATGAAGCGTTCCATATTTTTAAACAGACACTTCTCCAAAGAAGACATACAGATGGCTAACAAACACATGAAAAGATGCTCAACATCACTCATTATCAGAGAAATGCAAATCAAAACCTCAATGAGGTACCATTACATGCCAGTCAGGATGGCTGCTATCCAAAAGTCTACAAGCAATAAATGCTGGAGAGGGTGTGGAGAAAAGGGAACCCTCTTACACTGTTGGTAGGAATGCAAACTAGTACAGCCACTATGGAGAACAGTGTGGAGATTTCTTTAAAAACTGGAAATAGAACTGCCATATGACCCAGCAATCCCACTGCTGGGCATACACACCAAGGAAAACAGATCTGAAAGAGACACGTGTACCCCAATGTTCATCGCAGCACTGTTTATAATAGCCAGGACATGGAAGCAACCTAGATGCCCATCAGGAGACGAATGGATAAGGAAGCTGTGGTACATATACACCATGGAATATTACTCAGCCATTAAAAAGAATTCATTTGAATCAGTTCTAATGAGATGGATGAAACTGGAGCTCATTATACAGAGTGAAGTAAGCCAGAAAGATAAAGAACATTACAGCATACTAACACATATGTATGGAATTTAGAAAGATGGTAATGATAACCCTATATGCAAGACAGAAAAAGACACACAAATGTACAGAACAGACTTTTGGACTCTGTGGGAGAAGGTGAGGGTGGGATGTTTCGAGAGAACAGCATCGAAACATGTATATTATCTATAATGAAACAGCTCACCAGCCCAGGTTGGATGCATGAGACAGTGCTCAGGGCTGGTGCACTGGGAAGACCCACAGGGATCGGGTGGAGAGGGAGGTGGGAGGGGAGATCGGGATGGGGAATACATGTAGATCCATAGTTGATTCATGTCAGTGTATGACAAAAACTACTACAAAACTGTAAAGTAATTAGCCTCCAACTAATAAAAATAAATGGAAAAAATAAAATAAAATGCATAAATGTAAGAATTCACACACAAGAGATAAGAAAGCCTTCCTCAGCAATCAATGCAGAGAAATAGAGGAAAACAACAGAATGGGAAAGACTAAAGTTCTCTTCAAGAAAATTAGAGATACCAAGGGAACATTTCATGCAAAGAGGGTTCGATAAAGGACAGAAATGGTATGGACTTAACAGAAGCAGAAGATATTAAGAAGAGGTGGCAAGAATACACAGAAGAACTCTACAAAAAAGATCTTCACGACCCAGGTAATCATGATGGTGTGATCACTCACCTAGAGCCAGACATCCTGGAATGTGAAGTCAAGTGGGCCTTAGAAAGCATCACTATGAAAAAAAAAAAAAAAAGAAAGAAAGCATCACTATGAACAAAGCTAGTGGAGGTGATGGAATTCCAGTTGAACTATTTCAAATCCTGAAAGATGATGCTGTGAAACTGCTGCACTCAATATGCCAGCAAATTTGGAAAACTCAGCAGTAGCCACAGGACTGGAAAAGGTCAGTTTTCATTCCAATCTGAAAGAAAGGCAATGCCAAAGAATGCTCAAACTACTGCACAATTGCACTCATCTCACATGCTGGTAAAGTAATGCTCAAAATTCTCCAAGCCAGGCTTCAGCAATACATGAACTGTGAACTTCCAGATGTTCAAGCTGGTTTTAGAAAAGGCAGAGAAACCAGAGATCAAATTGCCAACATCCGCTGGATCATCAAAAAAGCAAGAGAGTTCCAGAAAAACATCTATTTCTGCTTTATTGACTATGCCAAAGCCTTTGATTGTGTGGATCACAATAAACTGTGGAAAATTCTGAAAGTGATGGGCATACCAGACCACCTGACCTGCCTCTTGAGAAACCTGTGTGCAGGTCAGGAAGCAACAGTTAGAACTGGACATGGACCAACAGACTGGTTCCAAATAGGAAAAGGAGTACTTTAAGGCTGTATATTGTCACCCTGCTTATTTAACTTAAATGCAGAGTACATCATGAGAAACGCTGGGCTGGAGGAATCACAAGCTGGAATTAAGATTGCCGGGAGAAATATCAATAACCTCAGATATGCAGATGACACCACCCTTATGGCAGAAAGTAGGAAGAACTGAAGAGCCTCTTGATGAAAGTGAAAGAGGAGAGTGAAAAAGTTGGTTTAAAACTCAACATTCAGAAAACTAAGATCATGGCATCCAGTCCCATCACTTCATGGCAGATAGATGGGGAAACAGTGGAAACAGTGGCTGACTTTATTTTTCTGGACTCCAAAATCACTGCAGATGGTGACTGCAGCCATGAAATTAAAAGATGCTTACTCCTTGGAAGGAAAGTTATGACCAACCTAGACAGCATATTAAAAAGCAGAGACATTACTTTGCCAACAAAGGTCCATCTAGTCAAGGCTATGGTTTTTCCAGTAGTCATGTATGGATGTGAGAGTTGGACTATAAAGAAAGCTGAGCGCCAAAGAATTGATGCTTTTGAACTGTGGTGTTGGAGAAGACTCTTAAGAGTCCCTTGGACTGCAAGGAGATCCAACCAGTCCATCATAAAGGAGATCAGTCCTGGGTGTTCATTGGAAGGACTGGTGCTGAAGCTGAAACTCCAATACTTTGGCCACCTGATGAGAAGAGTTGATTCATTGGAAAAGACCCTGATGCTGGGAAATATTGAGGGCAGGAGGAGAAGGGGACGACAGAGGATGATATGGTTGAATGGCATCACCGACTCAATGGACATGGGTTTGGGTGGAGTCCGGGAGTTGGTGATGGACAGGGAGGCCTGGTGTGTTGCGATTCATGGAGTTGCAAAGAGTTGGACACGACTGAGCGACTGAACTGAACTGAACTGAACACACAAGAGACCACACATTATATGATTTCATTTATATGAAACATTTGGAACAGGCAAATCCATGAAGACAGAATGTCCATCAGTGGTGGACAGGGGCTGGGAGAGAAGAGAGTTGGGAGGAACTGCTCATGGGCTCAGGAGTGCCCTCTGGTGGAACGGAAGTGTGCTGGAACTAGAGGAGGTGGTGGCACTGCACTGTGAATGTGCTAAATGGCCCCGAATGGTTGATGTCATGCCGTGTCAGTGTGACCTTGGTAAATGTTTTTAATCTCAGGACTGTACCCTAACGAATTCAAGACAGGTCACTGTAATACCACAAAGCCCTGTAGCTTTTCCCAGACATCCTGCACATCCTTCAGGTCCCTGCTGAGCTGTCCAGGGTGGAATCTTAGTTCTCGAATTACAAGATCCCTAGCTTGGCCTGTGATCCAATCACTTCATTATTAGTAATAAAAATTGGTTGTATTAGACACTGTGCTTTGCAACCAAGAAATAAACATGCTCAGCAATGATAATGATAAGATAGACCATTCTCACAGCCTCAAATGCCCTCTCTCCTTCTCTCCTTAGGCAAATTTTGCTCTGTTCCTGGTACTGCAAGCAGTGTCATCTCCTCTGGGAAGCCCACCCATCCCTATAGAGGCTCTGGATCCCACTCATCTCTGCCTTTCCCATCTTCCCGATGCCGTTGGAGATGTCTGCCTGCATGGAGTACCCTGCTTAGGTAAGTGCTGTTTGTGACAGTCTTGTTCACACTTTGTCCCCATGGTGCATCATAGCTCTGGACACAGCAAAGACCAGTTCAGACTGATACACAGGGCATACGAACATGCAGATAACTGTGTGTCCAATCAGAATTGGGCATCTTGTGTTGGAGTCCAGGTGTGGGCTGGAATTGGCTGGGCAGGGCCCCTGGAATAAGTCACTTGACTTGGCAGGCACATGGTGACATGTCTACTTAGAAATCTCTTGGAACTGTATGCACTAATGAGGAGTATTTGTTTATTTTCTGGGGATTTGGTTTATTTTTTCCATCTGATTATCACAGGAACTGATGTTGTAACTAAAGGTGAAGAACTCAGTTTTTGAACCTAGTTGATCTCAGTTGAATGAACCCACTGAATGAACCCATGTTGGTCAGTTCAAACAACCTCAAATGGTCAAAAATATTCAATTTATTCAGTGATTTTTTGAATTGTTCACCTGGTATCCACAAGCTGTGTTACTGCCAGAAACAAGTAATGACGTTCTTTTTGTTTCCAGCATAAAATTAATTGATGGGATTTTATGTACTTAAAGAGTGTTACAAATTTTGAAAAGACTGTATGTACATGTGGTAAAGTGGCATAAGCAGATAATGCTTTTATAGTATGAATGATGTTCTGTAAGGTGATTTTGGTAGATACTTTTATCACATTAAGGAAATTCCTTGCTATTAGTAGTTTGCATTCTTCTTCTATCATAAATGATATAGTGAATATTAACAAATGCATTTTCTGAAGCTATTGGGATGATAAGACTTTTCTCTTTTAATCAATTAACCTGATAACTAATTTTATATTAATTCTGTGTTAACCACCCTTGAGTTCCAGAGTAAAATCCAACTTGGTCATGGTGTATCATTGTTGCTGGATTTGACTGGCTTTATTTTGGTTAGGATTTTTGTGTTGAAGCCCATGAATGAGACTGAAATGCAGTCTTTCCTTCTTGTCCCATTTTTATCCTATTTGAGTCAAGTTCATACTGTCCTCATAGAGTGAGCTGGCCATGATTGGATTGATTATATGTGACAACTCAGAATCTTAGCTTCACCTCTGCGATGGCATCCTCTCAGCTGGCCGCCAATGGCTCTGCCTCCTAGCACTTATGCCCCATTTAACCCCCTCCCACTGGTGAGGCTGGGATAGGTGACTTGCTTCTAATGAGTAGAATATTAATTGGGTGCCCCCTCACTCCCTCACTCTGTGGGAAGTGACTGACATGTTGTGAGCTGCTCTGTGGAATGACCCTGGCGGCAGAGATCTGAGGGGCTTCTGGGCCACAACCAGTGAGGAACTGAATCCTCGAGTTTGTGAGGATCTGAACCCTGCCAGACCACCTGGAGGACCTGAAAGTGGGTCCTTCCCCAGGTGAGACTTTGGATGAGAGGCAGCCCAGCCTGACAGCAGGACTGTCACCTCATGAGAAAGCTTGAGCCAGAGGCTCCCAGGTAAGTCACACCTGGACTCCCAGCCCAAGGAGCTGTGACACAGTAAATGCTTGTTGTTTCAAGGGGTTATATTTGGGGGTAATCTGCTAGACAGCATAGAGAACTAGTGTACCTGCCCTGGTCTCTGTTCCTGCCACAACTACACGGACCATCATTGCTCAGATTCCAACTGAATTTGTCCAGTGAAGCCAAACTGTACCTCTCAACCTAGCAGTTCTTATGTAATACAGAAGTTTTAGAGAATAGCTTCCCTGTGGGAGGAATATTTTTGCAAAGGGAGAGGGAAATCAACGAATACCCTCTTCCCCCTTCCTTCCCTTGGATGGGCTGCATCTTCTGAGTGGTTGTATGGCCTCTCAGAAAATGGTCAGGTGGTCAAAGAGTTGGTTGCTTTTGATACCAAGTGTTGACCAGGTTGGTTAATGAATCTGGTATAGATTCTCCTTCCACGCTTTGTTCCTATTTTCCTTCACTCTTCCTCCTATAGATCAAATTTCCCAGAAGACAGTAGCATAAAAGTCTGTATTTCAAGCTCTCCTTTCTTGGGAAAGCAGGTTAAGATCTATGTGTTTCTTGAAGCTTACTGTAAAACTCGTCTGATGTGATTTTTCTTTGTGGGACGATTTTAACTTCCACTTATTTTTAAAGGAGTTTTTGTACTATTTATATTTCTTGTTTGGCTGGTGTTGGTCAATTTTGTTTTCCTAGGAGTCAGCCTATTGCTTTGAATATATCAGCAAATGTTTTTTCACAATTCTTAGCAACAATTGAATTAATAGATAAGATTTTTCTTGAGTTTTACTTTATCCTATCAATTTCAGATATTCAGATCAGCCTGGGCATATGTAGTTTTTAATGTCCCCCTTGCACTTCAATGATAATGAATATCATGTTCTGAGTGTTACTATGTTTCTACCTGAGAACTGGGATCATGTGGAAGTGGGACCGTCCCCCCCACCTATATGTTGAGGACAAGGGTCAGTAGGGAAGATGGTGACCTGGCTGACTCCCAGAGGAAGTCTAGGAATTCACCAGATGGAAGATGAATTGAACCCATTTCAGATGGAAGACGGTTGTGCAGACACATGAAGACCCAGTTGTCTGCAGAGCTTAGGGACAGTACATCATATTATTTTCTTAAAACATCATGTTTACACTGGAAGTGGACTGACTCAAGGTTGAAGAAGTCAGCTGTGGCCAGATGTACATGGGTCTTTTTTCACTATTTAATTATTAATTTATTTTAAAATATTTTAAGAAATTGAGTTGTTATAAACATTGTTTCTGTTCAGTCACTCAGTCATGTCCAACTCTTTGCACCTCATGGACTGCCGAACGCCAGACTTCCCTATCTTTCACCAACTCCTGGAGCTTGCTCAAACTCATGTCCATTTAGTTGGTGATGCCATCCAGCCATCTCATCCTCTGTCGTCCCCTTCTCCTCCTGCTTTCAATCTTTCCCAGCATCAGGGTCTTTTCTAATGAGTCAACTCTTCTCATCAGGTGGCCAAAGTATTGGAGCTTCAATTTCAGATTCAGTCCTTCCAATGAATATTGAGGGTTGATTTCCTTTATCATTGACTGATTTGATCTCCTTGCAGTCCAAGGGACTCTCAGGAGTCTTCTCTAGAACCACAGTTCAAAAGGATCATTTCTTTGGCGCTCAGCGTTCTTTATAGTCCAAGTCTCACATCCATACATGACTACTGGGAAACCCATAGCTTAGAGTATATGGACCTTTGTTGGCAGAGTAATGTCTATGCTTTTTAATACACTCTAGATTTGTCATAGCTCTTCTTCCAAGGAGCACGCATATTTTAATTTCATGTCTGCAGTCACCATCTGCAGTGATTTTGGAGCCAAAGAAAATAAAGTCTCTCATTGTTTCCATTTTTTCCCTATATATTTACATAAAATTTTATGTTAGTTTCAGGCATACAGAAAACAAACAGGTGGTTGCCACAGGGGAGGAGGATTGAGGCACAAACAAAATAGGTGAAAGGAATTAAGAGGTACAAGCTTCCATACATGTTGTATTAGTTTCAGGTATACAACATAGTGATTCCATATTGTAATACATTACAATTTGATCACCTCAATAAGACCAGCATGAATCTGTCACCATATACATTTGTGACTGTACTATTGACTTTATTCCCTATGTGAACATTACATCCCAGTGACTTGTGTATTTTCTATCTGGAGGTTTGTACCTCTTAATTCTCTTTATCTATATGATTTGTGACTATTCATTAGAAGGACTGATGGTGAAGCTGAAGCTCCAATAGTTTGTCCACCTGATTCAATGAGCCGACTCATTTGAAAAGACCCTGATGCTGGGAAAGACGGAGACAGGAGAAGGGGACGACAAAGGACGAGATGGTTGCATGGCATCACTGACTCAGTGGACATGTTTTTGACAAACCCTGGGAGATGGTGAAGGACAGGGAAGCCTGGCGTGCTGAAGCACATGGGGTTGCAAAGCGTCAGACACGACTGAACAATTTAATTAATTAATTCCCTTCCTCGTGGTCTTCTGAAACAACAAGCAAATGAAATTATACTGCAATTGTTTTTTTTTTATGTCTGACTCATTTCACTTAGCATAATACCCCAGGTCAATGTTTAAAAACCAAACACTTGATTAAAAAGTGGGCAGAAAACCTGAATAGACATTTTAAAGATGGCATACAGATTGCAATAGGCACATGAAAATGTGTTCAGAGTCACTCATCATCAAGAAATGGAAGTCAAACCCTTAATGAGATACCACCTCACACCCATCCAAGTGACAAATTATCAAGGAAACAAGAAACAACAAATGTGGGCGATGATGTGGAGAAAAGGGAACTCTTCTGCACTGTTGCTTGGAATGTAACTTGGGGCAGCCACAGCAGAAGATAGCATGGAGATTCCTCAAAAAGCCAGAAAGAGAGCTACCATAAAATCCAGCAGTTCCACCTCTGGCCATTTATCTCAAGCAAGGGCTACTTTGAATATGTGCCCCTATGCTCAGTGCAGCACTGTTTATAACAGTCAAGATATGAAAGTGACCTAAACGTCCAACATGGGTCTTGATTGCTGCCCCAGTGGAAGTGGTTGGAGAGATTTGAACAACAGAGGAAAGATGCCTGACCCATGTTTTACCAGGCTCTGTCTGGTGGCAGAGTAGGGAATTTCCTGCATGAGGACAGTCTAGGGCCGGATAAAACTCCTTAGCAGGTTACTGCACTGACAAGGAGAGACAGCCAACACTTTGCTCCTCTTTTGCAGCTAATCTGTGATGCTCATCCATTCCCTCATTTTACACTTCCTGTGTCATTAACTCCCTTCCTTGTGGTCTTCTGAAACTTGCCCCCCTCCGCTGATTCCTCTTTCACTCCTTGGTTTTATTCATCTTTGACTTCCCACTTTCTTGGAAACCCAAATGATTCTGATTGTGACAGGTCAGATCTATTTGCAACATCCTTTATCTGCTGACACCATGAGTTCATGAATACATAAAATTTAGTCTCATGCTCTCTTTTTTGTGGCCACTAACAGCTTCAGCACTTACGACAAGAGTGGAAGCATGACGGATGGTGTGGAAGGAGAAATTTATCCCATAAGAGGTTGACACAACCTGCCAGGTTATTTCAGGAGGCCTCTTGGAATCCAGGCAAGCATGTCTCTGGCACAATGTAGAATTATGAAATATAGCTCCATGCCCTGCATTCGCTGTTTATTGTTTGGGCAAGATTCTTCCCCACCATGAGCTTCTGTTTTTACATCTGTAAAGTGGGAATCAAACAACCCCAGCACTGCTTATCTCAGAGTTTTCAGGAAATCAGTTAAGAGAGATGTGAAAAAACTTTCTTGGCTTCCCTGGTGGCTCAGACCATAAAGAGTCTGCTGCAGAGTGGGAGACCCGGGTTCAATCCCTGGATTGGGAGGATCCCATGGAGAAGAACATGGCACCCACTCCAGTATTGTTGCCTGGAAAATCACATGGATGGAGGAGCCTGGCAGGCTACACTCCATGGGGTCTCAAAGAGTTTGACACAACAGAGAAACTTCACTTTCCTTTTCCTGAAAGAGCTTTCTAAAGTGTAGTGTGCAGTAGAGATGTTAGTGAGTCATTTATCAAGAAAGCGAAGCTCAGGAATGGAGTAGAAAGTGAGCAGCCATGAGGTCCTTCTCATCCTTTTGCTGTGAAGTCCATGGAAGTGCTTCTGCTTAAGGGCACCTGTGTGTGTTTCTTCATGGTGGGATGTGTGTGGGTCAGAAAGAACATCCCCGTACCTCACCCCAGCCCCTATTGACTGGCTTGCTAGGGGCCCTCACCTTGTCTCTGTGTTGGGGCAGAGCTCTGGTCACAGACCTGTGATTTGTGAAATTGGAATCTAACGCATAAATCGATCCAGAGCAACACGGCCTCCCCATACTGTGAGCAATTCTCTCAGCCAATGGAAGTCAAGACAGGCTTCCCAGAAGAGGAGTTACCTCTAAAAGGACAGAAATAGCAGACTGACGGGGCTTCTTGCATCACTGAGTCCCTGACACCATGCTCACCTCTCCTGTTGTCTGAGCCTAATGCCCAATTCCATGTGTGTTCTTTGATTTCCATCTCTGACTGATTGCTAAGGTCTGAAAAGATAAGCTGTGTATAGTTGATGAGGACACTGTGTTTTCAAAACATCTGTAATTAGTTTACTTTGGCTGTACATAACTATTTCTCTCTACCTTCCACGTGGGTGATATCTGGATCTTTGTCAAATCTGCATATGAAACACTTGGAATAGAGCTTTGACCATGCTGAGGCCATTGGTACACAAATGACCAGAGAAGAGACGTGAGGTGCGGGGTGCTCTTCAGGCACATGCCTTCCTTCACAGGCTTCATATGTGAGACTTTTCAAGTCAGGTGTGTCTGCTGTGGAATGAAGGGCACAAAGATCATGCCTTCTGTTATTTCCCCTTTAGAGCAAGGCTGTTTGCCTTTGCTAGGACGTGGCTCTGGCTACACATTTTTCTCAGGACTTGACTAGACAGTTGACACTGGGATAGATTCCAACCAGCTGGACCAGGCCTTGAGGTGAATTGGGAAGGTGATGTCATGTAACACTTAGTGAGAAAACCATCATTTTGGCATATGTTTTGGAGGAAGGTGAAAGTACGTAGTTTCCACGAGGATTGTTTCCAAGAAGAATAAGAAGGCTGTGGGTTTAGCTGAGTGAATTAAGTTGTCAGTACTTATCAGATGACACTGTAATCTCTTCATGGGGGATGTATTTTGTGTTCCTTTCAGTGGGGAATGTATACAGTTGGGTCCTCGTGACAAGCACCTGTGCTTGTTCCTGCTGAGGTGACATGAAGTCCTGGGTTCTTCAGACCCATGGGGGAGCCCCTGGGCAGGGGTAGATATGGGGATAGAAGCCAGAATTTTAACCAATGTGCTGCTTCAGCCTTGGGTTTCACTATTTCAAACAGTGCCTCTCATCATGAAATGGCAAATGTTGAGTATTTGCATTTCAGAGCAGAAGACTTGTTGTCTTTCTTCATATTATTTATAACATGTTTTGACCCATAGCTGTTGGGAAGCTACTTGCAGTCACTGAGCCTCACTTTATATATCTGTAAATGGGGGATTGTAGCATGACTCCCTTTAAAGCTACATAGTGTGTGTGCTTGGAGAAGGCAATGGCAACCCACTCCAGTGTTCTTGCCTCGAGAATCCCAGGGACGGCGGAGCCTGGTGGGCTGCCGTCTATGGGGTCGCACAGAGTCGGACACGACTGAAGCGACTTAGCAGCAGCAGTAGCAGCAGCAGCAGCAGCAGCAGCAGCAGTGTGTGTGCTTAGTCACTCAATCATGTCCCACTCTTTGCAACACCATGGACAGGAGTCCATCAGGCTCCTCTGGCCATGGGATTCTCCAGGCAGGAATACTGGCGTGGGTAGCCATTCCCTTCTCCAGGAGATCTTCCTGACCCAGTGTTCGAACCTGGGTCTCCTGCATTGCAGGCAGGTTGTTTACAGTTGAGCCACCAGGGAAGGCACCGAAAGGGGGCAAGATGTATCAAAATCCCTCAGACTTTCTGACTTTCCCTGAAGATCATCTTCCAGCTTCCCAGGTCTGTCCTTTGTTGGTACTCAAGCTTGCATCCATTTCTCTCCTTTGCTGCCTCTCTCTAGGGCTTCATTTCCCCAAGGATTCCAGAGGTATGCCCTGTACTGGGCTTGATTATGCATCTCACTCCCTCCACCCAGAGGCTGCTCCCAAGGGAGGGGGCTTTATGCCTTCTAGCCAATAGTCCAGCACATTACTGGCACCTGAATTAACTCACTTGGATTGAAGCAATGGACAGATAAATGTGTTCAGACATTTCAATTCTCATTGGAATGTGGATTTTAACAAAGGCCTCCTGGACAAAGTGAACCCCAAGTAGACAAACTTTGATGGTAGAAATTTCATGCTCCATGAGAAGCTCCCAAGGAAATAAAAGTGCAGGAGAGATATTTCAGACTTACTGCATTTTACTAATGAGAATTCCACCCTCTCTGGCCAGTGTGGGACAGACTGGGAACTCTCAGGCCAGAGTGAGGGACATGTGTGAGTATTTCTTCATGGTGAGATGTGTGTGGGTCAGAAAGAACATCCCCGTACCTCACCCTAGAGGTTGCAAGAGGTGAGTATACTTTCTGCAAAGGAGTGAAAGTGAGAAAGGATAAAGGGAGAAGGAAGTGCACAAACACAACTTACATGTCTTATGTTTCTATTAAGTTTTAAGAACATTTGAGGTTTTGTTTTTCACATAATCCATGGTTATTCAGGTCTGGCAGACACAGGACATGATTCAAAGTACTGATAATGAGCACGTGTAACTTCTTGATGCTCAGCCCTCATCCCGCTCCCATCAGGAATTCAGCAAGGGTAGAGGGAGGCCTGGGCTTTTCAGGTGGCCCTAGTAGTTAAGAACTCGTCTGCCATTGCAAGAGACATAAGAGATGCTGGTTCGATCCCTGGGTTGGGAAAATCCCCAGGAAGAGGGCATGGCAACCCACTCCAGTATCCTTGCCTGGAGAATCCCATGGACAGAGGAACCTGGCGGGCTACAGCGCGTGGGTCACAGAGTCAGATATGACTGAAGCGACTTAAGTGCACAAGGGGAGGCCCACCAGCAGGTGATACCAACTGCTACTCTAGGCCTCCTCTGTATCAGCTCCTTGTTACCCAATAAAAATTCCCTGTCTGTGCATGCTAAGTTGCCTCAATTGTGTCCAACTCTTTGCAATGCTGTGGACTGTAGCCCTCCAGGCTCCTCTGTCATGGGATTTTCCAGGGAAGAATACTGGAGTTGGTTGCCATTTCCTCCTCCAGGAGATTTTCCCATTACAGGGATTGAACCTGTGTTTCTTAGGTCTCCTACATTGGCAAGTGGTTTTTTTTTTTCTTTTACCACTAGTGCCACCTGGAAAGCCCCCAAATGCCCTTCCTGTCCAAAAGTGGGAACCCATCTGCTCTGACCCATCCACACCCCACGTTCCCAAGAAATAACATGCCCTCATGTGGTCTTTTTGAAGTCCTGTTGCTGTTCTTGCCACATCACTGGTGGCTGAGGATGTTGGGATCCTCTTGGCCATCGGGCTGCTTTTTTCTCTCTCGTTGCACCCTTTGATCTTGGATCTCAGCATTTCCAGAGAGAAGGGACCATTTGTTGATCTAGAATCTGACTTGCAGGATACTTTGAGGGTGGGACAGGAATGAGCCTGAATTGATACCATTGGTGCAGTCATCACCCTCTCCTCCATGTCCTGCCTCTCCTTCTGGGGCCCTCTTGTCAACAGGATCCTGGTGGATTCTTCTGAAAATACAGAGACAGTGACCAAGGCCCAGTCAGGCCCTCCTTGTGTGTCAACAATTCAGGAAGATGACATGGTCACCAAAGAGCCACTGGGAGAGAGCACACAGGTACCCAGGGGTTTTGCTTCTGCCAATTCAATCTGTCTACTTTTCTGGATGCCCACTCTACAGAAAGCACTCTGCTAGGTACCTGGGACCTGACTGTGGCTAGTATCCAGCATGTGCCCAAGCTCTTGAGCCACTGAGAGGACTAGACTGGGAAACTGACTGTGGTGTGGGAGAGAGTAGAATTGTGTACAGGGGACAGTTCCCCAGAGGAGGAAATTGTTATATCTGCTGAAGGAGGTTGGTTTTGGAAATCTCTAACACAGATGCTCTGTCTGAGCTTTATTTGGAAGCATAATTAAGAGCCTACAAGGGACACAGGGGCATTTCTAGGCAAATAATAATAATAATAATAATAATGGTATGAGTAACAATCAGCACAGCTATCTTGTTTGACCCCGTGGAGGAGATGGCACCTGACTCCAGTATTCTTGCCTGGGAAATCCCATGGGGAGAGGAGCCTGTCGGGCTGCCATCCATGGGGTCACAAAGAGTGGGACACGACTTAGCAACTAACCCACCACCACCATCTTGTTTGAAGGATTTCAAACATTTTGGACTGCAGGCAACCACAGAGATGGGGCAGTTTTGAGGAAAATTAAAGCCAGTGACTTTATTTGAGTTTCTGTAACCTTTGTGCTTACTTCTAATATTGATTGAATTGTTGATTGATTCCCTACAGAATATGAACTCAAGGGAGGTCAAACTGAAGTGCGTGTGATGCTCAGCCAACTACCAAGGCAGAGGGGGCTCCTGCAGGTGGGGCCCGGGTGACCCTTCTATTGGTTGCAGCTCCAGCTCCACCTCCTTTCTCAGTACATAAATCTCCCAACCAGACTGAACCTCCGCCTAATGTGAACAGAAGCTCCACACTCAGAGGCAGGCAGAGGGCAGCACACACAGCTGAGCGGAAACTCAGAGGAGGGAATCGCCAAGAAAGTTGCCATGGAGCTAATCCCAAGCTTTTCTGTGGAAACCTGGGTTCTCCTGGCTACCAGCCTGGTGCTTCTCTATGTGTGAGTAACCGTTAGGCTCATCTCCTCTGTAAGCTGGGTCTTGGGGTGCTAAGCATAAAAGGGGGTTCCCTTAGTTTTTTAAGTTCAATGTAAATGGAGAAGTTGCTGAAGCATCAGGTGCTAGGGGCACCAAATGGGTTATTATTGATCTTACCCACATCTGTTGAAGGAGTTAACTTTACTCCTGAGTTGCTGTTAGCATAGTTAGAAGGGTTTGTGACATTATTTGCTCCTGTGAATGACTCTGATTGACTACCAGTTTGCATGGACCTAGAGTAGTCAACCAGGCAAAGGAGACAAAGTCAAGTAGGCCAATTAAAAACAACTGGCCCATGTGCAGTGTAGTCCTCACTGATTCCCATGGCTGGGAATCCTGGAGGCAAGAAATAACCTGGGTTTTTGCTTCATTCTCTCCAACTTCTGGATTCTGTACCTGTTGCAAGAGACATGAGGAAGGATTGGCCCCTTTGTCACTCAGGAGTTCCTGCTCCGGACCCTCCTTCCAGGTGTCATTTACACAAGGCATGGGGTGCACTCTGACTTTGTTGGGAGGCCCAAGACCAAACACCCTTTTTTTCATACTCAGCCATCCCCCTTTCTGTGCCCCTCTTCAGGGCATCCCTTTCTAAGACTCAGTTCCTGCACTCTGTACTCTGTAGAAATTATCTAGTTTCCAAATGAGAAATCCTAATGTTTGAGGAGACTTTGCAGAAATTTTGAAATTATATTCATTTTTTTCACCTTTTCTTTCAACCTCTGGATGGGTTAGAATCAGTGTACAAATTTATTTTCCCTGTGATTCGAAATCTGCTAAGCCTACAAGAGGCACAAGCCCAGAGTCCAATTTGGGTTTTAAGTGTTTTTCCTCTGTATAAGTATGGCACAGGATGTTGAGTCAAAACCAATTCCTTTCAATGTTAAGGTTCTGTTATCATGCATTAGGTTGGGACAGGAGTTACTTCCAGTGAGGGATTAGAGATACCCCTACAAATCACATTTGGGTTCTGTCCATTTCATTTTCACTAAGTGTAGGAAATCATGATGACATGTACATGGGTAATATTAACCTCATTTTAATTACTTGAAAGAAATACTAGGAATTTAAGGTATTGCAGCAACATATTCTCTGTCTGATATTATAAAATTAATCGGTACAGTTTAATTTCATTCTATTTAGGACTAGATTTAAAAAACTGATACAAGTATTTCCAGCATGTGTTTTTTCCCTGAAGGATAAAACAGGACTGTTGTCCAGTACCTAGAAAGGTCTGTAAATAAATTCACCCTCTAGGATAATGCCTGGAATATGAATCTAGTGTAGTAAAATATTCCTGTGATATATGTTTTTAAATATACATGTCCAGGAAGATGTTTTAATCTTCAGGGCAGATGAGTATACATGCGTTGGAGCCAGTGATGATATGAGAGGCATCCAGAAAGAGATCAGGATGGAGGGGAGAATATTCCTCATTCCTCAGAGCAGAACCTCCCCCCACCCCGAGATTCTCCTCAGACCTGGTCCCACAGGAGGTCAACAGGGTTGGCATCTCATCTGCTTGAAGCCTGGGGACAAGACGCAATCTCAGTCACACTGTGTGTGGTCTATCTGACAGTGGGGCTGGTACTAGCCAGTGTCCCCACCAGGCAAACATCCCTGTAGCCTGAGAAGGTACTGGTGCAGCCAGAAATCAGCCACTGCAGGCAATGCTCTTGTTATGCTGACACAATGTAAAGACTATAAAAATGTTGGCTTTATCTTTAGCCCCTTCCTTTTTACCCAAAATAGCATTACTGCACCAAAAAGTGAAAAGCTAGAAAGAAGCCAAATAATTCACTCAGTCCATCTGCTGCCTTGGTGGAACCAAGTGAATTTAGACACTAGACCAGATCTTTCTGTGGGACCTGTGTTGCCAACATGGTCACTCAATTGCTTGGCTTCACTGTTGAGTTCATGTAGCACACTGAAGGTTCAGAAGCAGAAATTGACTTGCCCTGTTTGTGAAGAGAAACAGGAAAGCAAGACAAACAAAAGGGGAGGCAACTGGGGTGGGAATTGCCCTGGCCACGCCTTTAGTGGCAGTTGGTGCCCACACCTCCACCACTTGCTCTGGACGAAAGAGAGGTATCGCCAACTGCGCTTGGACGATGTACCTCTGTGTGCGCTTCCAGCATAGGTCCTTCCGTGACGTTTTTTGGGTTTCTCTTATCACATATTGTGAGATTGCTGGATTTATACAGAAATTTGAATCTGTGCTACCTTAAAGGCTACCTTCCAAAGAAGGAGAGGCAAGATCTTCATTTAATATTCTGAAGTTTTTTATGGTCACTCATTTTTTGTCACACAACGTGTCTTTTGTTCTACATGGGAAGGTAACTGAAGACTGGGAACCCCAATATCTCTTTGTTGAAAGTGCCTGTAGGGCATTTTGAACCATTTACACACAGCATACTTTTCAACCATACCTTACTAATTTGACTCTACAGAGTTAGCCTTGGAGGCCTAGCAAGTTCACGTTTAAATCATTGATGGCAGTCTCTTCCTTCAGCCTTTTTACCTGCACTCTGTCATCTCTCAGCAACACCAGAGTGAGCAGGCTTGCAAAGATCTAGAACATGGAGTTGTGGGCTTGCACACATAATACATAAAGGATAACCTGCAGGCAGGCCTGCCATAGGGAGCACCAGGTTAACTGGTTTTTAAGATAGTTGAAGTGCAGAGGCTTTGTGATTGAGCATCTTTAGAAAAATTAGTGTATTTCAGGCACTGGGCTTAGCAGGTGGTTGGAGGACCAGATACCATGAGGTGGGGAATGGTCTGGAGATGGATCCTTTAGTCATTGATTCATTTATACAGTTTCAGGGAACAAAAACGTCAATCACTACAACTTATTTGTAATTCAAGTCAACCAGATTGCCTGACAACAGAGCCATGGGTGTAGCTGATAGGTACTCAATTTCTATGATGGCAATGGAAGCCTTGAACACAGTTTTCATTCTACAGATAAGAACACTGTGCTTGCTTTAAGGCCTGCTCTTGAAGATAGAGTTAAGAAGAATCAGACCTTAAAATGAGGTCAGATCATGGAGGGATCTCTGATGCATTGGCCACTTGGTGGGAAGAACTTACACATTGGAAAAGAACCTGATGCTGGAAAAGATTGAGGGCAGGAGAAGAGGGCACAGAGGATGATATGGTTGGATAGCATCACTGACTCAATGGACATGAGTTTGAGCAAACTCTAGGAGATAGTGAAGGACAGGGAAGCCTGGCATGTTGCAGTCCATAGGGTCGTAATGTGTCAGAAATGACTGGGTGACTAAACAACAAAACATCAGAGGAAAGGAAAAGGATGAGAACAATGCCAAGGTAGAGTCTAGTAACTCTGTCATTGGGTGGATGCAGATAACCAGAATCTCATGTTTGATACAGAAAAAGAAAGTTTCCACTTTGTATCTAGAATGAGAATCTCTAGACCATGGAAGAGTCAGCTTACTAATGAATGAATTTACATATGAATGAATTTTTTGGAGGAATTTTAGCCTAAACCTCTCAGGAGCTCTGAAATAGTAAACATTTATCAAACATTCACTCTAGGATTGGGACCATCAGGATTTCAGCTGCTATTTATGGTCTCACTGTGAAGGAGGGAAAGAAGATGAATGAAAGTAATTTTTGCTTTTGGAATTGCTGGTATTATTTATCACCTACATGTTACTTCTCTAGGCTGATGGTTCCAGTTCTGAGTCAGTGAGTAGCCAGCTCCAGCACTTACTCCACAATCCCTGACCTGGATTTTCTCTTTCACTTTATAGATATGGAACTTATTCACATGGACTGTTTAAGAAGTTGGGGGTTCCTGGCCCAAGACCTCTGCCTCTTTTTGGAAACATTCTGTCCTACCGAAAGGTACATATTGCTTGGTATCCATTTTTTGCTTCTTATGGTTGCAAATCCCAGCTGAGTTCCATAGTAAAAATTCTCCTCCTCAGTAGGCAGTTGTCAGTTTTCGTATTTCCCAGAAATGGCATCGTAGGCCCCCCCTACATATGCCCTCTTTATGCCAGGCCTCTATTGTCAGCTGTTAAGAGCCTCAGGTTTGCCTCCTCAGACAGTCGAGCTCTCTTGGCTGAGTCATCACAGGACTTGAAGTTCCATCTTGTAAGCTTTGTGAAGAGGATCTCTATGCCAGGTGCAGATTCCCAGGAAGGCACAGCCCTACTAATTGTCAGAGAAAAGCATGAAGGGATGCCTTGTTGTGGCTCATTAAGCAGCACATAGTAGAGTCAGATGTGTCCTGTTGGTTGCATAAGCTCTGGGTAGCCTTTTTTCTCCTTTCTCCTGAATTACTTGGATGCTTCAGTTCTAATGTATCAGGTAATTTGCACATACTTGGATTCTCTCAAGAACTGCTAATGCCTACAGTTTTTTCCCCATGTTCTACCTCATCTCTTGCTACACATGACGTCTTTTGGGATATAAAAAATGGGCCAAAAGCTTTCTGTTTTTCTTCTGTGCCTTCAAAGCAAGCAACTCATGGGTGAGTTTGAGCAGGGAATGACTGTAACTGAGGCAAGTTTACCTATTTACTTCAGATATTTACCAGTAAATAAGTTGTGGAGTGTTTTTCTTTTTTTAAATAAGGCAGAATCACATACACAAAAATCACTAGAAAGGATATGATTTGTCAAAATTATTAGAAGTTTAATTTAACTGAAAGGAATGTACCAGGTGGCAGATGGACTGTGAATTCTGATATTCATTCAGCTCTGATGCCTCCCCCAGGGCCCTGCCCCTGAACTGAAGGTCGTGAGCTGCGTTCCGATGTCGTTGTTCAGGGGCAGAACCCTGTGTGCAGGCTGCCCTCTGGCTCAGGTTTCCTGTCCTGCAGGCATGAGGCTTGTTTCTCAGATGCTGATTCTCCCAACTGAGGTCTTCACTGTCTCATTATTGCCTCACAACTTCCTGAACTTTTTCCCATCTGAAGAAGTAGTAATTTCCTCTTCACCTTTCCCAGATGAACTCCTTAGTAGATGCACCCCAACCCACATTTCTGAGACCTTCGTTTACTTGTTAAAGCATTAAATATCATGATAGAAACTTAGGGACAGGCTTTTTTTAAGTTATAGAAGTAAAAACTCAGGCCAGGTGTTTAAAACACACTATTCTTTGTATATTTGTAGCATTGCCCCATCTTTTCTGTGTTGAGCTGGAAAGCTAGAAGGCATGTTCACTTTGTCATTCATTCAATCACTCATTCACTTTCTCATGGAACATACACCCCTTAGACTTCTTTAAATCTGTGAGATTAGAAGACATTACTGGTGCTTTAACTTCCTTATTCTGCTAAAATTCTAGAAAGAGCTCATGAGATAAATGAAAAGGCTTTTAAACTAGGAGATGAAAGTGTGTGTAGGAAACCCTTACTTCCCTCATCTCCAGTTTTCTCACACGTCCATGGTGGATTAGAGATTAAGAGATTTTAGACAACACATGCACAAGCAAAAAACCTTCAGGATGACAAGGAGCAATTAGTATTCACTGATGGGGTAAGTGTTTAGTATCTATAATATTCAAAAAAAATTCAAGAGTGATTTTAAATTTTCTGTTACAAATATCTCCTCTATTTTTTCTCCTTTCCCTTAAGACATTTGTGAATAAGAACTTCCCTCCAACTGCCAGTGAAAAACAGTAGTTTTATGATTAAAGCTAAGGTTCATACAGTATATTAATAATATAATATTGTTTTTCCTTGTAGGGTGTTTGTGAATTTGATGAAGAGTGTTTTAAAAAGTATGGGAAAATGTGGGGGTGAGTATTCTGAAAACTTCCATCGGACACACTTGTTACAATAGTCCTCCCCTCCCCCGGTGGTATGGAGGGCAGTCTCAGTCCAGAGCTTCTTGGAATGAAGCCACATGTTGTAAAGCTTGCAGGTTTGTTCTATCAGAGATCCTGGAGGCCACAGGTATCCAGGTCCGCAGTCTGAATCAGGCCTAGAGAGTCACAGGTCGTCACTTTTCTCCAGACTTTGAGTCCTAGGGACTCCTAGCATCCCTTTCTCTCCAGGATCTCACTCTTCCTTCCCTTTTCCATTTTTCTCTCCTTAGGTCACCTTTAATTGCATAAAATGCATTATCCAAGAACATTCTAATATGTGCTCATAAATGTATTATATGACTCTTTCCCACATGACTCTCTTTTAATTTAAACCCAATATCCTTTATTTAAATTCTGGATTTAATATGTCCTTTTGGAAAAAGAGATGAGGGTTATAGGTTAACATAATGGGAAATCATATCTGCTCAGCTTTTTACTTTTTCTGCATGTATGGAGTTTGTTTGTTTGTTTGTTTTTTAATTTTTAGGTAAGATTTTCCAACAGAATTGTACTCAATGATTGTTTTCTCTACTGTTTTTCTCTGACTTTGAGGAGATGTAGGGTATATATATCTAGCCCAGAGTGTGTCGGGTGGACTTTAGGAGCTGTTGGAGGTTTGGTGAGCAGAGGAAGGGGTGTCTTGTGGGGCTTCGTTGTCAAAAGCAAGTGGCAGAGGCTCTACCTGTCCAGACCTCTTCATCTTCTCTCATCAGGCCCTCAGAAACCATGGGACCCTGTGAGTTGCCATGGCCCCAGACGTCAACCTGGTTGAGTGGAAAGAATCCATAGCACTGGGACGCTCCTGGCCCAGCTCCAACTGCCCCTCCAACATTTAGTACTTGTAATCTCTGGATGGAGTCCCTTTTTCAATGTGGATCCCAGTTCTCTTTTTAGAAATTGGTTCTCTTGCTTGGATGTATGAGGATCACCTGGGAGAGCTTGTTATAAATACAGACTTTGACCCCACTCATCAGTGCACAGAATCACTCTGATCTGAGGTGGGTTCAAAAATCTGATTGAACTGTTAGTGAGAGAAATTATTAAGGCTGGAGTGACATCATGAATATAAAGGGTCACCCCAAACCACTATCTCTTCTCCACCCAAGTGTTGTTGCAAAACCATGATGGGAAGAAGGGAATCGTCCGAGTAATAAGGTGGAAGAGCAGATTAAGTGCCTCCTCAATCCCTCCTGTCACTGCTTCAGCTCTTGACACCCTCTTACACCATCTGAGTTTTAGAACAGCTTTTGGATATGGGCAAAAGTAAGTGCAGTGTTTCTCTGTGATTTTTATATGCAATCACAAAATGATTTGAACTTCTTCTGTGGAGTTAAAGGAAGAATAGGGAACATGTAGAAAATCTTTCATTCTAGCCATTGCAAGTGATTGACAGGGAAACCAAAATGTCAGAAGACAGATTTACCCAGAGTAAATCTCATGTCAGTGGCCGATTCCCGTGAAGGGACATCCTGACAGTCAGGAGATCAGGTCAAACAGTGACGTCTCACATCTGAGGAGTCAGCTTTGTGTGATAGGTGGGTCAAACGTGGGCCTGCCATGCTGCTGACAGATGTTACCTACATGAAGCCTGAGGCCCACGGGACCCATGAAATGAAAAGAAAATATTTAAAAGCTGAATTATACATGCTTCTCAGATTTTTTTTCATTCTCTTTTTTCTTTTGTTCAAATTATCCTGAACTTGATGCTACCAAGGATATCTCACTATTTAAAATTTTTCCTTAAAAAATGTAAACTAATAAGCAAATTTTAGAAAATAGGAAAAAAGAAAAAAATCTTTCATAATTCCACTGTCACTCGTGGAGCATTCTAAATCTTCTTCCATTTGCAGATATATTGTTACATATTTATGATAGATGTGTCTACAGTTTTCATCTAATATTATATGCATTTTCATGCTTTGGGTATATTTTCAAAAATGACTGAGTAGATGGTCTCCCCTTAATTATTTTTTAATTTTCAGATAATTTGCTTCCTTCATTTATTTTCTAACCTAACTTCCTTCTTGATAATGAAATATATTAAACCTATAAAAATTATGGAAAATGCTATAAGAAATACCCATATACCTATCACTTAGAATTAGTAGTGTTTTCATGGTATTTTTAATGATGACCTTAGAAGGATGGATTATGTAATGTTAAGATAAACATCTGGACTTCCAGGTATGGCTCCAGCTGCAGAAAATGGCTCCTTAAGTTTAATCAGCTCTGTTTTCCCTACACAGGATTTTTGAAGGTAAACATCCTCTGTTGGTTATCACAGATCCAGACGTGATCAAAACAGTACTAGTGAAAGAATGTTATTCTGTCTTCACAAACCGGAGGGTAGGCATCCATTTTTTAAATTTGCAATTTGCTTCTCAGATATGCATTTTGGAATACGTTATAAATTCACAGGATGTTGTCAAAAGAGAAAAATGCAGAGAGGTTGGATGTCATGTACCTTTCGTCCTGATTCCTCCAACGGCAATACTTTGATTAATTAGAATACAGTTTCAAAGCAGAGAACTGACATTCATACTACCCACAGATTTTGCACATGCCCAGCCAAGAAGATCGGGGCTGGCAGCCGGTGTGGATCCTGGGTCTCAGGTCATCACTGGCTGGTGCAGCTCTATTGAGGGTGGAAGGAAAAGACAGGGATCAGGCAATTGGAGTCTGCTAATGTAGAACCCTGGGGAGTGATCAGCACCAAAATTTTCAGAGGTTTTTCAATGACTATGCTGGCAGTTGGTTTCATCATAGCAAAGTTTCTGGGGTTTTCTGCAGAGCAGGATACAGAGAACCATAGTCACGCCTGCTGCATGGTTGACACTGGTAGTCCCTGCCCTTCTTCTTTGCTCTTAGTTGTCTCTAGATGTCTCAGCTCTGCTCATCTCTGGGTGGGGTGAAAGCAAAGCAGGTCATTTGTGCAAACTTCTGAAAGGCTGGAGAAACTGGTCACTGATCCTGTTCTCTCTTTTAGTCTCTTTTTTTTCCCAGCAAGGGAAAATGTCTCAGGCTGGGGAATTTCCTCTTGATGCTGAGCAGTGCTGGCCTAAGGGAAGGGATGATGTAAACAAAATGTAGCTATTCTCCTTACTCTTTCTGCAAGTTATTTTCAAGTGTGCTCTGTTATTTTGCTGACACTTTTTTGACCTACTTTCATTTACTGTGAGCTGTCTAATTGTGAGACAACAAAAGCTGGAGTCTCCTACTCTGATGATGAGTCTATCTTGGAGATGTCACTTTGGTATTTCATCATTAAAGTGATATTAGCTGTAGGTCTTTTTGTAGATGCTCTTTATCAAGTTGAGGAAATTTTTTTTGTCTTCCTGTTTTGTGAGTTTTATCATGAATGAGTGTTGGAGCAATCTATTTTAAAACAAAATATAAATTTAAAAGATTGAGGAAATTTTCAAATAGGCTGGCTTCATACACATGTCCCAAGCTGAAAAATAGAGTTGTCTTCTTCCCTCTTCTATTCCTGGGGGAAAATGTAGGGGAAAATGTTTTCCATGTCATTGCACAGTTTTTTTCAGAATATGAAGTAGATCCATAAACTTTTGTGTAGTTAATACTACTTAAAAAGCCCCCACCATGTCAGCACGTTCCTTTTTCCAGATGATCAGGCTGTAAATATATGTAAAGACCAAAGTAATCTGAGGCAAAATGCAGTCTGCCATGGCTATCTGGCTGACTGTCACCAATCCCTTCTCTGCATAGTCCGGGAAGATGAACTCGATCTTATTCCCCTCTATCCCCTGGAAGAACCCTTTCTGTACTACATGGTCATTTGCGTTTAAAAGGAGATTGGAATATGAAGGCTGGAAACACATCAAGTGGCTGGATGTCTCTTCCGCATTCACAGGAACCTAGGCATTCAGGATAAATGTTTATTGTGCATCTAACATAGGGCCTGGTACTAAGTAGACAGTCACTAAATATTTGTTGAATACATTGTTCCCAAATTATTAACAAATTTTCCACAACTGTTGAGACTTCCAACACTTAGGTAGGGTAAAATTTGCTTTCAACTCTAGATTTTTGGCCCACTGGGAATTATGAAAAATGCTGTTTCTGTGGCTGAGGATGAACAATGGAAGAGAATACGGACATTGCTGTCTCCAACCTTCACCAGTGGGAAGCTCAAGGAGGTAAGAGAAGAAGAGGGTTTTCCATAAGCAACTTAAAGAATAGGGTAGAAAATAAATTCAAGCAGATAAAAACTGTCCAAGGAGTGGTGTGCCAAATTTGAGTTTCCTAAAGTGGTTTTTATCTTCACATCCTAGAAGAGACATCGTCAGATTCAGAGTAAAATGTCACTGAAGGCTCCATGCCCCTGAAAACCAGGTCCTTCTAAAACTTGAGTGTCCACATTTAACTTCCTGCGCTGTTGTGTTTTGTGTCTAGATGTTCCCTATCATTAGGCAGTATGGAGATGTGTTGGTAAGGAACCTGAGGAAGAAAGCAGAGAAAGGCGCGTCGGTCGACATAAAAGAGTAAGTAGGGGTGAAGCTGCTGGTCCTCTGAGCGCCACTGAGCCCCTCTGTTGCCTGCCTTGGAGCCAAATTCCCACTGCTGAGTTACTCTAGTGACCAAATAGAAGTAGGTGTGTGGTTTCCAACTCCGACTGGTTGGCCAAGAATGAGTGGTGGCTCATGAAGGTATCAGAAGGTATCTTCTGTGTACATGAGCCAGGGTTAACTTATCTGCTTGACTGTCACCTTGGATATTCTGGGAGACAAAAATACACAGTGTGGCCTTAAATCAGGGAGCATGATGCCTCCATCTCTGTCCTGTTTTTTTCAAGATTGCTTTGGCTATTTATGGTCTTGTATGTTTCCATATAAATTTGAGGGCTGTTTGTTCTAGTTCTGGGTAAAGTACCACAAGTCTTTTGATAGGAATCATGCTAAATCTATAGATTGCTTTTGGTAATATGGGCATTTAGGCAATATTAATTGTTCCTATCCATGTACATGGAATATCTTTCCATTTGTTTGTATCACCTTCAACTTCTTTTGTCGTTTTATAGTTTTCATAGTATAGATCTTTCACCTCCCTAATTAAGTTTATTCCTCAGTGTCTTATTCTTTTTGATGTGATTTTAAACAGGATTGTTTTATCATTTTCTCTTTCTGATAGTTCTTTATTACTGTATAGAAAAGCAACAGTTTTCTGCACATTAATCATGTACCTGCCACTTTACTGAATTCATTTATTCTAGATTTTCGGTCAAACTTCAGGGTTGCCTATATAAAGTATTATTTCATCTGCAAATAGTGATAGTTTTACATGTTTCCTTCCAATTAGGATGACCTTTATTTCTTTTTCTTGTCTGATTCCTGTGACTAGGACGTCCCATAGTTTATTGAATAGAAGGAGCAAGAGTGGGCATCCTTGTCTTATTCCTGATTTTAGAGAGCACTGGCACAAAAGAGATACATATCAATTGAATAAAATTGAGAGCCCAAAATAAACCCATATACTTAGAATCAGTTAATCTATGATAAAGAAAGCAAGAATATACAATGTAGAAAAGACAGTCTCTTCAATAAGTGTACTGGGAAAACTGGATAACTACATGTAAAAGAATGAAAATAGAATGTTTTCTCATACCCTATAGAAAAAAAAACTCAAAATGGATTAAAGATCTAAATGTAAGTCTGGAGACCATAAAAACATACAAGAAAGAATAGGCAGAATGCTCTTTGACATAAATCATAACAATATGTTTTTGGATTTAACTCAAGGCAAAAAAAAAACAAGAGCAAAAATAAGCAAATGACCTAATTTTTTACTTTTATCTAATTGAACTTAAAAGTCTTTTATGCAATAAAGTAAAATATTGATATGATGAAAAGACAGCCTACTAAATGGATGGGAGAAATAAGTTTCAAATGATGTGATGATAAGAGGTTAGTGTCCAAAATATATAAATGTCTCATACAACTCAAAATCTAAATAACAAGCAACCCAAGGAAAAGTGGGCAGAGGATCTTAATAGACATTTTTTCAAGGGAAGATATACAGTTTAAAAGATGTTCAACATTGCAAATCATCAGAGAAATGCAAACCAAAGTCACAAAATCAGCCAACACCTGTTAAGTCTGGGTGAGGATATGGAGAAAAGGAAACCCTGGTACAAGGTTGGTTGTAGCCGCTGTGGGAAACCGTATGGAGGTTTCTCCACAGTCTTAAAGAGAACTATTGTCTGTGTTCCATCACGTCCCACTCTCTGTGACCCCACAGACTGTAGCCCGCCAGGCTCCTCTGTCTATGGGATTTCCCAGGCAAGAATAATAGAGTGGGTAGCCATTCCCTTCTGCAGGGGATCTTCCTGACCCAGGGACTGAACCCAAATCTCCTGCATTGCAGGCAGTTTCTTTACCACTGAGCCACCCAGGAAGCTAAGAACTGTCATATTATCTAGCAGTTCCACCCTGGGTATACATCTCGTGAAAATGAATACACTAAAGGTACATGCACCCCAATGTTTATATCAGCTTTATTTACAGTAGCCAAGATACAGAAGTAACGTAAGTATCTGTCAGTAGATGAATGCTTAAAGAAGATGTGGCACATGTTTGTATACACACCGCCCCCCACAAGAAATATTACTGAGCCATAAAAAAGAATGAAACTGTGCCATTTACAACATTTATGGACCTAGAGGGTATTATGCTTAATGAAATAAGTTAGACAAAGAATGACAAATGTTGCATGTTATCATTTATATGTGGAATCTAAAAATAAAATGAATAAATATCAATATAACAAAACAGAAACAGAGTCACAGATATAGAAAACAAACTGGTGGTTACCAGTGGAAAGTAGGAAGGGGAGTGCAAGATAGGGTAGACGATTAAAAGGTCCAAATTATAACGTATAACATAATTGTGCTACAGGGATAGATTGTACATAACAAGGAATGTATTCAGTATTTAATAATAACTTTAAATGAAGTATTTAAAATCACTCTTCTACACCTGAAACTAATGTGATATTGTATATCAACTCTGCCTTTGCACTAAAAGGGAATCAGCTCTGAGTACGGATTCTGTGGTGAGGTGAGACCCACATCAATGTCCCCTTTCTTGACTCCCCAGGAAGAGTGAATTTGCTCCCTTTGTTCTGCTCAGACACAGTCCTTATACACCTTTTATTACCCATAGTCAAAGCACACTACTGTGCTTTGTCAGATTTTGGGTTTTATCCTTCTATGACTGAGCTCCTTGAGTTTGGCGGTGGGGGTTCCTAACTTGCCTTAGTGTCCCCATCCCCCCAGCACAGGGGAGGTTACGTCATCCACATCTCATACACACCTCAGGAGTGAGTGAGAACAGCAGACAGTCTTTCATGATCCAGCAGGTGGTTCTGAGAGAGTGTGGCTCTTGACCTGTGTTGCCTGGGCATCTGATTTTCTTTTTGACTGTGTTGGATATGGGTAGTCAACTGGTCCCAATTGTAATTGTCTGTGTTTATCTTTCTCTATTCAGGGTCTTTGGGGCCTACAGCATGGATGTGATTACTAGCACATCATTTGGAGTGAATATTGATTCCCTTGGCAACCCACAAGATCCCTTTGTGGAGAATGCCAAGAAGCTCTTAAGATTTGATATCCTTGATCCACTTCTTTTCTCAGTAGGTAAGTGCCCTACTACATTTCTTTTTCTGTATTTCTCCCTCCGTCCCTTCTTCCCTCTTGTTCTTTCTTCCTCCCTTCCTCCTTCCTTCCCTTCCTTCCTTCTTTTTCATAGGTTTATTGAGATATAATTCAATACCATCAATTCACCGATTTAAAATATACGATACAATGGTTTTTACAACCTAAGTGTCCATGGATGGATAAAGATAGAGGGAAAATATATATACACACACAACAGAATACTATTCAGTCATGAAAAGAAAGGAAATCCTGCCATTTGCAGCAATGTGTCTGGACCTCAATGGAGGGTATTGTGCTTAGTGAGATAAGTCAGACAGAGAAAGACAAACACTTACATGTTGAATCAAAGGAAGAAATCCAAACTCATAGAAAAATGATGTCAGATTTTTGGTTACCAAAGATAGGGTTTGGGAGATAGAATTGGATGATGGTGGTCAAAAGGTACAAATTTCAGTTATTACTTAAATCAATAGTCCTGGTATAATTTGCTTGAGATGGTTGGATGGCATCACTGACTCAATGGACATGAGTTTGAGTAAACTCTGGGAGTTGGTGATGGACAGGGAGGCCTGGCGTGCTACAGTCCATGGGGTCGCAAAGAGTCGGATACGACTGAGCAACTGAACTGAATTGAACTGATCCTGTTGTCTCAGCACCACTTATTGAAAAGACTGTTTTGTCTCCATTGAATGGTCTTAGAAAGATTTTTAGTGTTCAATTGACCATAGACATGTGGTCTTACTTCTGTATTCAAAACTCTATTCCATGAATCTGTATGTCCATCCTTAGGCCAGAACCACTTTGCCTTGATTAATGTAGCTTATGGTAAATCTTAAAATCAGGAAATATGAGTCTTTATAACTTTATTATTTTTTTCAGGAATGTTTTGTCTTCTATGAGCCCCTTGCAATTTCATATGAGTTTAATCTAAGATAGTTTCTTCAAAGAGGTTAGCTAGAGTTCTGAAAGGAAATGCCTTATGTCAGTCAATTTGCCATCTTGACAATGTAAATGTTCTGATTCATGATCATGGCATGTTTTTCCTTTACTTGCATCTTCTTTAATTTAGTTCAACAAGGTTTTGTCATTTTCAGGGTGTAAATTTTACATATTTTACTTCTACTTATTCTATTCTTTTTGATGTTATTATAAAACATATAATATGTTTTTTTTCAATGTGTTGGTTGTAGCCACTGTGGGAAACCATATGGAGGTTTCTCCACAGTGTTAAAGAGAACTATTGTCTGTGTTCCGTCACGTCCCACTCTCTGTGACCCCACAGACTGTAGCCCACCAGCCTCCTCTGTCTATGGGATTTCAAATTTTTCACATTTTTCAATGTGACTTTCAGATTATTTTTTGCAATGTACAGAAATACAATTGATTTTCTACTTTGATCTTGTATCTTGAAACCTGGCTGAACTTGTTTATTAATTCTAATAGGTTTTTAGTGACTTCCTTAGGATTCCCTGTGTACAAGATCATGTTATCTGATATAGTTTTATTCTTCATTTCCTATATGGATATACTTTCTTTAATTTTCTTGACTAATTCTTCTGGTTAGAACGTCAGGTACAGTTTTGAGTAGAAGTGATGAAGAAGGCTTGCTTGATTTATTCTTTTTTTTTCATTTATTTTTATTGGTTGGAGGCTAACTACTTTACAATATTGTAGTGGTTTTTGCCTTATTCTTAATGTTAGAGAAAGCCATCCAGTTTTTCACTATTAAGTATTAGTGTTAACTGTGGGTTTTTCATAGATTCCTTTTATCAGGTTAATGAAAGACCCTTCTTTTCTGGTTTGCTGAGAGTTTTTTTAATCACAAATCTGTATTGGATTTTTGTCATATGCTTCTTATGCACATATTAGATAATTGTGTGGTCATTGTTTTTTACTCTGTTGAAATGGCATATTATACAACCTTGCATTCCTGGGATAAAGTGCACTTATATATGGTGTGTACATCTTTGTATATATTAGTAGGTTCAGTTTGCTAGTATTTTCTTGAGGATTTGTGTATCCATGGTCATAAGATACATTGGTCTGTAGTTTTCTTTTCCTCTACTATCTTACTCTCTTTCTCACACCAGGTTAATACTGATCCTGAAGAATGACTTTCAAAATATTCTGTCATCTTCTATTTGTTGGATGAGTTAGTGAAAAGTTGATATTAATTTTTTAATTATTTGAGTAGTATTCAGCATTGAAACCATCTGCACCTGAACTTTTCATTGTCAAATTGTGGGTAGTTCCTTGATTATCAGATCAAACTTTGTGTTTCTTACAGGTCTATTCACATTGTCTCTTTCTTTTTGAGTAGTTTCTGTTTAATATTTTTTCCAATTATTTAAATAATGTTAATTGGAGGATAATTACTTTACAGTATTGTGAGGTTTTTGTCATTCATCAATATGAATCGGCCACAGGTATACATGTGTCCACCCCATACTGACTCCCCCTCCCACACCTCTCTGCACCCTATCTTTTTGGGTTATCCCAGAGCACCAGCTTTGGGTGCCCTGCTTCATGCATCAACTTGCACTGGTCATCTATTTTACATATACTGTACATGTTTCAGTGCTATTCTCTCAAATCATCCCACCCCCGCCTTCTCCCACTTAGTTTGAAACTCTCTCCTTTACATCTGTCTCCTTTGCAGCCCTGCATGTAGAATTGTCGGTACCTTCTTTCTAAATTCCATATATATGCATTAATATACAGTATTTTTCTTTATCTTTCTGACTTATTTCACTTGTGTAATAGGCTCCAGGATCATTCACCTCATTATAACTGACTCAAATGCATTTCTTTTTATAGTAAGTAATATTCCATTGTGTATATGTACCATAATTTCCTTATCCATTCATCTGCTGATGGACATCTAGGTTGCTTCCATGTCCTAGCTGTTGTAAATAGTGCTGCCATGAACACTGGGGTACATGTGTCTCTTTCAGTTCTGGTTTGCTCGGGGTGTATGCCCAGCAGTGGGATTGCTGGGTGGTATGGCAATTCTATTTTCAGTTGTTTTTTTTTTTAATTTTTATTAGTTGGAGGCTAATTACTTTACAATATTGTAGTGGTTTTTGCCATACATTGACGCACACATCCACATACATGGATTTACATGTGTTCTCCATCCCGATCCCCCCTCCCACCTCCCTCCCCATCCCATCTTGTATGGAAATACAAAATCTTCATTACTTTCTTCTTTCTTCTAGATTTAGGTTGAGTTTGCTCTTCTTTTTTCAGTGAGTTAGGGTGGAAAGTTAGGCTCATGACTTGAGATCTTTGTTCTTTTTAAAAGTAGACACTTATAGCCTTAAAGTTTTCCATGAGCAATGCTTTTCCTATGTTCTATTCATTTTAGTAAGTAATAGTTTCATTTTTCTTTATTTCAAAGTAATTCCTGGTTTCATTTTTGATATAGTATACAGCTCCTTGGTTATTTAGGAGTGTATTGTTTAATTTCCATTATTTGTGAATTTCCCAATTTTTGTTATTGATTTTTAATTTAATTCCATTATGGCTGAGAGGCACATACTGTTTTATTTCTATCTTGAATTGTTGTTTGAATGAAATGATTAATTAGAGTAGCAGACTATAGTGTGGTTTATCCAAAGAGACTCTAATCAAGTAGATAAAAAACCACCAAGTTAAGGAATATAATTCTGTTTCCTTGATCATTCCAAAAGGCAGAAGGGACCACTGGTTTCACTACTATAGTGAAGGCCCCATAAGTGGACTTGGCCTTGCTCAGTCACTGGCTTGGAAGTCTGAGCAAAGGTCACAGTGGGAGTGATTCTGATATCTTTCTCTGATAGATAGTGCAAATTATATTATACTTACTGCGTAAATTTTGATTTTTTACTCTGCTTTCCTGTTTTCTCTTCAGCACTCTTTCCATTCCTTATCCCGATCTTTGAATTATTAAATATCAGCATGTTTCCAAAAAGCACTGTGAATTTTTTCACAACATCCGTAAAAAAGATAAAAGAAAGTCGCCTCAAAGACATTCAAAAGGTAAAATCTGGTGATGGTTACACGAGGGGGTTCACTTTTTGAAAATTTATTTACCTCCACACATATGATTTGTGCACTTCTCTGCAGTTTTTAAAAGATAGGTAGAGAAGTATAGATTTTTGAACTGGGGAGTTATTAATATACCATTGTGGAGTGATGAAGAAGGTGGAGGTTGGGGAAGAAATAAGAAAATGAGCCAGAGAGTGCTGTTTAAATTTAATAGTAGGAATGCATATTAGTATGTCATTGCATATGTATTGTTGAGATAAAAGCTTTACCACTTCCATTCAATAAACTGTTAAAGGATAAAAATTAGTTTAAAAATGATTTTACTGATATTATAATTTCCCCACATGTTATACTGGTAAAGAATCACTTTGTTTCCAAGACTCCTATTTTATAGGTTGTGCAATGGAAAGCCCCATCTGTCAGTTGGTGGAGTGTATTCTGTGTTAAATTTGAGCCCTCTGCTAGTCTGGCATGGGCAGGGATCTTCTCTGGGTCATGAGGCTGCAAGCTAGTTAGCCCACCTTCACCTCCATGAGGCCTGAGACATAAGCTTGTCTGCAGGTCAGGGGAACAGAGGGTTTTGTACCCAGGATGTCACTGAAAAGGGTCAAGGCCTTGAAGATGCTTCTATAACACTGCCAATGTACTTTGCACATGTGAGGGGATTGATTTGTGTGATAATTCATTAGGAATTAAAATTGGTACCTCACTGTGGTTTTGATTTGCATTTCTCTGATAATGAGTGATGTTGAGCATCTTTTCATGTGTTCGTTAGCCATCTGTATGTCTTCTTTGGAGAAATGTCTGTTTAGTTCTTTGGCCTGTTTTTTGATTGGGTCATTTGTTTTTCTGGAATTTAGCTTCAGGAGTTGCTTGTATATTTTTGAGATTAATCCTTTGTCTGTTACTTCGTTTACTATTATTTTCTCCCATTCTGAGGGCTGTCTTTTCACCTTGCTTATAGTTTCCTTTGTTGTGGAAAAGCTTTTAAGTTTAATTAGGTCCCATTGGTTTATTTTTGCTTTTATTTCCAATATCTGGGAGGTGGGTCATAGAGGATCCTACTGTGATTTATGCCGGAGAGTGTTTTGCCTATATTCTTCTCTAGGAGTTTCATAGTTTCTGGTCTTACATTTAGATCTTTAATCCATTTTGAGTTTGTGTATGGTGTTAGAAAGTGTTCTAGTTTCATTCTTTTACAAATGGTTGACCAGTTTTCCCAGAACCACTTGTTAAAGAGTTTGTCTTTTTTCCATTGTATATCCTTGCCTCCTTTTTTGAAGATGTGGTGTCCATCGGTACGTGGATTTATCTCTGGGCTTTCTATTCTGTTCCATTGATCTATATTTGTGCCAGTGATCTATATCTGTCTTTGTGCCAGTACCACACTGTCTTGATGACTGTGGCTTGGTAGTAGAGCCTGAAGTCAGGCAGGTTGATTCCTCCAGTTCCATTCTTCTTTCTCAAGATTGCTTTGGCTATTTGAGGTATTTTGCATTTCCATACAAATTATGAAATTATTTGTTCTAGTTCTGTGAAAAATACCATTGGTAGCTTGATAGGGATTGCATTGAATCTATAGATTTCTTTGGGTAGTATAGTCATTTTGACAATATTGATTCTTCCAATCCATGAACACGGTATGTTTCTCCTTCTATTTGTGTCCTCTTTGATTTCTTTCATCAGTGTTTTATAGTTTTCTATATATAGGTCTTCCGTTTCTTTAGGTAGATATACCCCGAAGTATTTTATTCTTTTTGTTGCAATGGTGAATGGTATTGTTTCCTTAATTTCTCTTTCTGTTTTCTCATTGTTAGTGTATAGGAATGCAAGGGATTTCTGTGTGTTAATTTTATATCCTGCAGCATTACTGTATTCATTGATTAGCTCTAATAATTTTCTGGTAGAGTCTTTAGGGTTTTCTGTGTAGAGGATCATGTTGTCTGCAAACAGTGAGAGTTTTACTTGTTCTTTTCCTATCTGGATTCCTTTTATTTCTTTTTCTTCTCTGATTGCTGTGGCCAACACTTCCAAAACTATGTTGAATAGTAGTGGTGAGAGTGGGCACCCTTGTCTTGTTCCTGACTTTAAGGGAAATGCTTTCAATTTTTCACCATTGAGGATAATGTTTGCTGTGGGTTTGTCCTTTATAGCTTTTATTATGTTGAGGTATGTTCCTTCTATTCCTGCTTTCTGGAGAGTTTTTATCATAAATGGATGTTGAATTTTGTCAAAGGCTTTTTCTGCATCTACTGATATAGTCATAGCATTGACTATCAAGGGTGAAACAGATCACCAGCCCAGGTTGGATGCATGAGACAAGTGCTCAGTGCTGGTGCACTGGGAAGACCCAGATGGATGGGATGGGGAGGGGGGATCGAGATGGGGAACACGTGTGGATCCATGGCTGATTCATGTCAATGTATGGCAAAAACCACAACAATATTGTAAAGTGATTAGCCTCCAACTAATAAAAATAAATGGGGGAAAGGGGGGAATTAAAATTGGAAGGAAAAGAAGGATCCAAGTCATGGACTTTCTCTGGAACAAACAGGTGTGACAGAAGAGACAGCTGGCAACTCTTGGGCAAGGAAGCTGTTTCAAAAGCCAGAGAAACCATAAATCAGAAATAGTGAGGACCAAAAACGTGTTGACATGATGGTGGTTTTCTCTCTGAGAAACATCATATTCTCCAAGGTCTGTAGGTGAATATTAGTTCACTGAGGACTCAGCCAATACTAGTCAGACTTCTGCTCTTTAAGGGGCCATAGTCTCAGGAAAGAGGTTAAATACTACACTCCTGATTTGTCTGTGGCTTCACAAGTAACTTTCTTTCATAGAAATTTCTTTCTGCTTACAGCCGCGAGTGGATTTTCTTCAGCTGATGATTAACTCCCAGAATTCCAAGGAAACAGACAATCATAAAGGTAACCAAGGAGAGCTGGGAAGACACAGAGGTAGGGGGAAGTTCTGAAAATGTGCAGGAAGATTTCCAGGCAGATGGGAATTTAGGCAAAATTGAAGAAAGACACTTGTGCAGAAAGAAAGAGTAGACTGTGGTACTTTCTAGAAGTTTGCAGGCATAGCTCTGTTGAGAGCTCAAAGGGCAAGTATAACAAGGCTGTCATGCGCAGAAGTCAATTATGATGTGGATCACTACAGCTGAACCTCTGGGGAGCTTGGTCCCAATATCAGTTCTCAGGCTCCTCCAGACCCACCAAGTCAGAAACCTCTGCCTGGAAATTTGCATCAAGGCTTCATCCTTTCATTCATCAGGGGGCACATTGCCCCAGTGTTGGTGACCTTAACTTGGAACACTATTAAACTTGTGTTCACCGGCTTATTCTACTGTAAAGTGCAATTGTTTTTCCCTATGTTATCAACAGGTAATTTCTGGGAGAAGACTTTGAGACTGTAAATATTCTGTTCTTCTTCAAATTGTCACCCACTGGTTTTATCATTCATGGATGGTTTTTGACTGAAACCATTGTTACTATGATGATTAAAACATGCCTTTCGAAACCCATCATTCTTCTATACTTATGAGCTGATGTTCTTTCATAGGGAGAGCTCTCCATTCTCCCCCTATCATTTATTTATTTATGTCAGTATATCTCATGTACAGCTAACTTACTCTCTCATATCACTCTTCATTTTTATTTATTTTCAAATTCTCTCAGGTTTCTCCCCTGGAGCCCTTTCAAGTAGGCTCCTATGTACATTTACTTTTTCTCCTGAAAAATTTTTTCAATAGGCCAATTTTTAGCATAAATTAAAAAATATTAATTGAGTGAAGAATATAGAGTTTCCCAATATGCATTCTGCCCCCATATACATATAGCCTTCCTCAATATCTGAAGTCCATACTGGAGTGATACACTTGTTATAATCAATGAACCTACACTGATACGTTATCATCACCCAAAGACAATAGCTCACCCCGGGTCCAATCTTGGTATTGTATATTCCATGGGTTTTGATAAATGTATAATGATGTGTGTCTACCACTGTCATATACAGAGTATCCTGTATCCTTTTCATTTATCATTTTCTAAGAACTTCCTCACTTCCTAATGCAAGGCATTCCAGCTTTCTCTCCTATTTCCCCTGGAATAAGCCATTTCTCTAAGAAGTTCAGGTTCCATTTAGTGAGAAATGGTATTTAGAATCCAAAATTTGGGTTCTAGGAATATTCATTGCTACTAGGGTTTCTTTGCTTCTAGATCCTCAGTGGACAACTTTCAGAAGATCAACTACTTTTACCCAGTTGTAAAAATAAAAAAGATTTCTGTATCTACCTCAAATCACTGATATAAATATGCTCTCTCTCTCTCTCTCTCTCTCTCTCTCTCTCTCTCAAACAAAAAGATCCTGATTTGTTTTAATTCCATGACATGAACACTCCTAGATGATTAATCTGAAGCTACCAATGGATTGTTAACCTCTCAATATTTGTGATAATTTGTGATAACCTCACAAAATTATTAATTTTATAAAACTGGCTCTTGAAAGCAGGGATAAATTGACTCCAGCCCATTCTCATTATGTCTATTCCTGTGTGTACAGCTACTTATGTCTATCTATCTATTATTATCATTTATCATTTTTCCAAGTACATTATTCAATGCAATGTTCTGTGATGAAGGAAATATTCTATATCTGCTCTGTTCAATATAGTAATCACTAGACATAAGTTTCTGTTGAGGACTTGACATGAGACTGAGTCAGTGAGTATGAAGTTGCTCAGTCGTGTCTGACTCTTTGTGACCCATGGACTGTAGCCTACCAGGCTCCTCCATCCATTGGATGTTCGAGGCAAGAATACTAGATTGGGTTGCCATTTCCTTCTCCAGGAGATCCTCCTGACCCAGGGATTGAACCTGGGTCTCCTGTATTATAGGCAGACGCTTTACCATCTGAGCCACCAGGGATGTCCTGTGACGTATGACTAGTGCTACTGAAACCTGAATGATGTTATATTTAATTTTAATCAATTAAAGTTTGAAGAGTCACATATTAGACAGCACAACTCTAAACTTTGAGTATTTTGTAGTTTATGCTAACTGGGAATGAATTTGATGGTTGAATTTATCCACGATAACATCACACATATCATCATTGGGGAACTAGAACTTTCTAGATCTTTATTACACTCATTTTATATTTCTTTTTTTTTTTAGTCAATTGGTTGGGTCAGGTACCACGTTGAGTTGAGTGCTTTAAGTAACAAAGATCCTACTTCAGTCCCATCAAATAGCATGCATGCTTGGTCTCTCGGGAGAAAATAAAAATGGAGACCAGTGTATAATCACAGGGCTGTTTGGTAAGAATAAAGAAGAGCAGAAAGTGGGGGTGTAAA
Source organism: Muntiacus reevesi (assembly GCF_963930625.1). Classification (NCBI taxonomy): domain Eukaryota; kingdom Metazoa; phylum Chordata; class Mammalia; order Artiodactyla; family Cervidae; genus Muntiacus; species Muntiacus reevesi. Next base: position 179,016,313 of record NC_089250.1, read on the forward strand.
CTGAAAGGATGACCTTCAGGCTGGAGTTGAATTAGCATTGCTAATTCTACTCCCTGGACCTAATTTTTCTGTATTTCACACTGGCCTATGTCCTTTTATGCACACATTCTTTCTTCTGCTCTTTTAATGCCAATGATTAGACTAGGATCATCACAACTCTTCAAGTCTTTTATTGATTTCTGTAGCTTCTATACATATCTCGATCATCCCCTTGAAGGCTTGTGCCCCAGGTCTTGTATCACCTGATGCCTCTCAAGGGCATAATCCATGCTTCTCAGGCTACATTGTGCACACACATCTCCACATCTCATGAAACTTCATATGTTGTTTCCATTGTTCTGAATTTGTATTAGGCTTCTAGATCCTGCTCATGCTGCTGGCCCATGGACCATTCTTTGAGTAACAAGAGTTTAGCTGTAGCCCAGTATTGTACTCTTGTGTTCCTGGAAATGTTTTGATAAAATATAATTCAATTTCCCCTATCATATAGCCTTAGTATCGTAAGTCTCTTAAATCAAGCTACACCTTAACTGGAATAATTTAAAATATTCTAGAAGAGAATGCTACTCCATTTTACTTGGAGCTAAAGTTCCTTTACAGTTCTCTAAGGGACACGCTGATGACACTGGAAATGTTAGAAGTGCTATCACTTGAAATACCCAGTTGTGTTGGTGGGGGCGTGGAATTGCCAGGAACAGAGAGCCAAGAATAGTATAGACCTGGGAAAAACTCAATTAAGACAGTTCTTGGCTTTTTCTGGGCTCTGTGAGGCAGACACAGAGTAGAAATCACTCTCAGTTTGAGTCTAAATTACTTTTACCTGATTTCCCCTAGGGATTTGGGAGTTTCACTGGAATATCTCATCATCTAAACTATGATTTTTACATTGCTAAGCTTTACCTAAAATGTCTTGACTTTCTTTTTAGCTCTCTCTGACCAAGAACTTGTGGCCCAAAGTATTATCTTTATTTTTGCTGGCTATGAGACCACCAGCAGTACTCTTTCCTTCATTATATATGAATTGGCCACTCACCCTGATGTCCAGCAGAAGCTGCAGGAGGAAATTGATGCAACTTTCCCCAATAAGGTGAGTGATGATACCCGGAGAGGGAGGGGCAAGGTGAAAGCTTAGCATGATTGTCTTCTCTCCACTACTTAGGAGGTTTTTTCCCAAAGCATAAGCATCAAATCATTTACGTCAATTCCCAGGTGGTGCAGTAGAAAAGAATCCAGACTAACAGTAAGCACTTATCTCTTTGGTGTCTGCATTTCTTGTTGTTCTGTCGCTAAGTCATTTTGGACTCTTTGTGACTCCATGGACTATAGCACGCCAGGCCTCCCTGTTCCTCACTATCTCCCAGAGTTTGCTCAAGTTCATGGTGTCTGCATATTTATCTATTGATAATGGCTGGACTTGCTGTGGTCTAGGTGTTGGCTAATCTAGACTGGCCTTAGATAAGCGGTTGGACTGACTCAACTCCACACGTTTTGCTCCTCATGTGTCTCACTCTCCACATGTCTGCTTCTCAAGGCAGTGGTAGATGTCATGAGCAAGAGGCCTAATCCAGTGGGTGACTTTCAAAACTCTGCTAACATTACACTTAGCGAGTATTCCACAGGTTCAAAGTGAGCCACCTGACCAACCTGAGTCAGAATGGGAGGGCACCACAGAGTTAATGGCAAAGGGAATGGACAGAGGAAATGGTGGAGAATTGGGACCATTAATTCAGTCTACTGCCCTGAGTAAACTATAGCCTAGGTGGAGCCTGGTGTACAAGAAAGGATATATGGTAGGAAACAGAGGACATGAATATGAGACCTGACTGGTTTTGGACAAGTCTTATGACCTTTCAAATCCTAGGTCCTTCAAATACTTTGTAGGGCCTGCATAAATTAGAGATGATATTTCTTCCCTGGTAAACCCCATATTGGGATTCTTTTGATTACAAGAAAACTGAAAGGTCACTAACAGACCGAGGCTAGCTAAGGCGTTGCATTCTCTCCTTTTTATAAGAATACTTATAATACTAGTACTATTGGCTGATATGTACTTCTTTCTTTGTATGTCTGGTCTAAATACTTTCTATTTATAAATGCGTTTAATTTTGAAGAAATTCTTTATTAGTCAGGAGAGGCTAGCTTATACCTCAATGACAGACAAACCCTGGGATCTCAGGGGCTTTCATAGCAAAGTTTTCCATCAACCCATGTACACACACTGAACATGGATTGTTAGTGGAGGATGGGGTGGACATCTCTGCTTCACAGAGTCACTCAGAAAAATGACTCAGAGCCTTCACCATCTTATAATTGCCTTATCTGGAACATGAGGCCTTCTTGTCTGCTGTGGAATAAGGAACTCAAGAGCTGCTTACTGGGTTTTCAACTGATTTGTCTCTGAACTGACATAATCACCTCAGTTCACAGCCTGTTGGTGAGGGTGATTTGGCCATAACCTCAAGTGGGCTGGGATACATGGGGCCTACATGAATGCTGGGTGAGCAGTGAGTATCTCTGCCACACAACCCTCTGGAGGGCCAGCTCCCTCTGTCTCCATGTGACATATGAGAAACCTGAGCTACAAGGAGTTGAAATACTTCCAGACACTAGTCGTGTACCTGGTGGTGATCAAGTCAAGCTGTGATCCAGGGTGTTGGCTCCTGAGCCACTCTTACCCTCCACAGTGTTGCTCCTTGACTACAACCCCATGTGACAGCCATGCATCACCCCCCAGTGGTCTCAGATCTCAGCCAAAACTGGAGTTCTTTGTGATGTGCGGAGACCTGGCCCCTGGGGCTGCAATGGCTTATTTAGACCTTCAGACCTTAGGGGCACACCTGTAGGAGTAATAAGAGGCCCTTCTAGCAGCAGAGGATGGGGTTCTGATCCTCTTGTAACTTCCTTGTGTCTGAAACTGTGTTCTCATTCATACTCTTCATTTGCGGATTTGGTTCAGAAAGGAACTCGTTTCTCCCCAATTATTTATAGAGTTTTCATATATTGTTTCCAGACTATACATATATAATGAAGAGAATGAGCAGTCAGGAGTCTTCAACTAAGAATAGGGGATTTGCTCTTTTATGCATTCTTGCCTTGGTACAGATGTGTAGCCTCACTTTTAAAAAGAAACATTTACTTTGGACTTTCACTTAAGAGTAAGGGTCCTAGTCTGTTGGTCATGTTTGTTCTCATGATAGAGAAAATACACTCCCTGATAACCTGTGGTGTTTCACACTGTTTAGACGATTGTCCCAATTTTCTTCTATTATCATGACTACTTGATCACCACCAGGTACATCTCAATGGGCATTGAGAGGTCAAAGGACATGATGGTAATGTCTATAAGTGCTAAAGTCCTTTGCCAATTTAAATTATTCCCTGGAGCTCCTAACATTCCAGTAGGTCTACATAGATGGAGTTGAAGGTTGATCTGATATCTTAATTTATCAAAATCTTTCTCTTTCTTCCCAGGCGCCTCCAACCTATGATGTCCTGGCACAGATGGAGTATCTTGACATGGTGGTGAATGAGACTCTCAGAATGTTCCCAATTGCTGTTAGAATTGATAGGTTCTGTAAGAAGGATGTGGAAATCCATGGGGTGTCCATTCCCAAAGGGACAGCAGTGACAGTGCCAATCTCCGTGCTTCACAGAGACCCAGAGTTCTGGCCAGAGCCTGAGGAGTTCTGTCCTGAAAGGTACAAGACCCCAGGGAAGGGGACCCTCTCTGATCCAGTTGCTCAGAGCATATTCTGACAACCCTTATTATGGGTGACAAATATGTGACTGTATAATCATTTTATTTTACATCTTTTATTATTAAATGTCTTTATTTTTTCCAAGAATGATATTATTTGATTAAAAATTTTACCAACCATAAACTAAAAAAAAAAAAAAAAAAGAAAGAAAACAGAAAAATTTAGTTGTGTGCATTCCTAAAACCTTAAGCTTCTTTGTTGTTTAGTCACTAAGTCATTTCCGACTCTTTGTGACCTCATGAACTGTAGCCCATCAGCCTCCTCTGCCTGTGGGATTTTCCAGGCAAGAAGACTGGAGTGGGTTGCTTTTGTGACCTCATGAACTGTAGCCCATCAGCCTCCTCTGCCTGTGGGATTTTCCAGGCAAGAAGACTGGAGTGGGTTGCTATTTGCTTCTCCAGGGGATGTTCCTGACCCAGGGATCGAACCCATGTCTTCTGCATTGGCAGGTGGATACTTTACCACTGAGCCATCAGGGAAGTCCAATACCTTAAGATAGGCCTCATTACTAATGCAATGTAAGTCCTGTGGACATTTCTCTATGCATATACAGATTGTTAAAACTTAGAATGGCATTATGTATAGTTCATTTTTCAATTGCTTACTATATTTAACAGTAAAGTATAAATGGAATTCTGTGTTATATATATATGATTGTTGCACCTGCTATAATTTACTTAACAGCTATATTATTTAGGTGTATTGGTTTCTATTTCCTTTAAGTCTTCCTGTCTGTTCTTTAGCTCTTTGAATTCATCACTAATGTTCCCACATTTCCATTTCTTTAAACATTGGCTGCTGTTCCCTCTATTATTGTTGTGGGGCTGTAGTCATCCCAAGTGGTTCCAGCAGCCTCGGTGAGGAAGGAGGAGACATAGGTGGCCTGGTTCCGTCTGTGGCTGTAGACCTAGGCCAGCTCCCTTTTGCCTCCATGTTTTTTGACCTTCCAAAGAGAAGTCCTCTGCTGTCTAGTCATCTAGACACCTGCCTTGGAGAGGTTCAGCATTGTCTTCTGGAAATTCAGAGTCAGGATCTGGTTTGGGCACATTGGACTCTGGAGAGAGTTGATGCTCTCCCATTTATTTTATGGTGAGAAAAATTTGGATTGAACATTTTAGGCACTATCTGGGATCTAGCATTTTATGAGCCCCTGACTATAAGCTCTGTGATGGCAGGGACTGTGTCTTGCTCACCCTGGTGTCTCTAGAGCTAGCATAACCTGTACCCATAGCATTGCTGAAAGAAGAGTCAGAGTCCACCAAGTCCTCTGTTCTGGACCAGGGAACTTCACTGTCTGCCTCAAACTCAGCAACTTCCCCTCCTGCAGCGTCAGAAACCTAAAACCAGAGACCACTCACTGTACTTCCCTTTGATTCACTCAGCCGTGAAGCAGAGAACTAGTGCTCACCTGTGTGTGTCAGGGTCTGGTCGAGGGAGTGAGAAATCCAAATGTTAAAGCAGATTATAAAGAGTTTTTTGACACATGCACAGTATAGTTTATAGGCACAAGTTTTATGAATCATGTTTAATGTATTCTTCCAGAATATTCTTCCAGAATATTTTTTATAGTACGAACTCTTTAAAATATATACAAATAGCTGTGAAAAGAAAGGAAGTGAAAATCAAAGGAGAAAAGAAAAGATATACCCATTTGAATGCAGAGTTCCAAAGAATAGCAAGGAGCAAAGAAAGCTTCCTCAGCGATTGATGCAAGGAAATAGAGGAAAACAATAGAATGAGAAAGACTAGAGATTTCTTCAAAAAAATTAGCGATACCAAGGGAACATTTCATGCAAAGATGGGCTCGATAAAGGACAGAAATGGTAGGGACCTAACAGAAACAGAAGATATTAAGAAGTGGTGGCAAGAATACACAGAAGAACTGTACAAAAAAGATCTTCCTGACCCAGATAATCACAATGGTGTGATCACTCACCTAAAGCCAGATATCCTGGAATGTGAAGTCAAGTGGGCCTTAGGAAGCATCACTACGAACAACTCTAGTGGAGGTGATGGAATTCCATTTGAGCTATTGCAAATCCTGAAAGATGATGCTGTGAAAGTGCTGCACTAAATATGCTAGCAGATATGGAAAAATCAGCAGTGACCACAGGACTGGAAAAGGTCAGTTTTCATTCCAATCCAAAAGAAAGGCAATGCCAAAGAATGCTCAAAGTATCACACAACTGCACTCATCTCACAAGCGAGTAAAGTAATGCTTAAAATTCTCCAAGCCAGGTTTCAGCAATACATGAACTGTGAACTTCCAAATGTTCAAGCTGGTTTTAGAAAAGGCAGAGGACCCAGAGATCAAATTGCCAACATCTGCTGGATCATTGAAAAAGCAAGAGAGTTCCAGAAAAACATCTATTTCTGCTTTATTGACTATGCCAAAGCCTTTGATTGTGTGGATCACAATAAACTGTGGAAAATTCTGAAAGTGATGGGCATACCAGACCACCTGACCTGCCTCTTGAGAAACCTGTGTGCAGGTCAGGAAGCAACAGTTAGAACTGGACATGGACCAACAGACTGGTTCCAAATAGGAAAAGGAGTACTTTAAGGCTGTATATTGTCACCCTGCTTATTTAACTTAAATGCAGAGTACATCATGAGAAACGCTGGGCTGGAGGAAGCACAAGCTGGAATCAAGATTGCCGGAAGAAATATCAATAGCCTCAGATATGCAGATGACACCACCTTTATGGCAGAAAATGAAGAAGAACTAAAGAGCCTCTTGATGAAAGTGAAAGAGGAGAGTGAAAAAATTGGCTTAAAGCTCAACATTCAGAAAACTAAGATCATAGCATCCAGTCCCATCACTTCATGGGAAATAGATGGGGAAACAGTGGAAACAGTGTCAGTGTCAGACTTTATTTTGGGGGGCTCCAAAATCACTGCAGATGGTGATTGCAGCCATGAAATTAAAAGATGCTTACTCCTTGGAAGGAAAGTTATGACCAACCTAGACAGCATATTAAAAAGCAGAGACATTACTTTGTCAACAAAGGTCCATCTAGTCAAGGCTATGGTTTTTCCAGTGGTCATTTATGGATGTGAGAGCTGGACTATAAAGAAAGCTGAGTGCTGAAGAATTGACGCTTTTGAACTGTGGTGTTGGAGAAGACTCTTGAGAGTCCCTTGGACTGCAAGGAGATCCAACCAGTCCATCCTAAAGGAGATCATTCCTGGGTGTTCATTGGAAGGACTGATGCTGAAGTTGAAACTCCAAAACTTTGGCCACCTGATGCAAAGAGTTGACTCATTGGAAAAGACCCTGATGCTGGGAAAGATTGAGGGCAGGAGAAGAAGGGGATGACAGACAATGAGATGGTTAGATGGCATCTCTGACTCGGTGGACATGGGTTTGGGTGGACTCCAGGAGTTGGTGATGGACAGGGAGGCCTGGCGTGCTACAGTTCATGGGATCGCAGAGAGTCAGACACGAATGAGTGACTGAACTGAACCGAACTGAAAATGTATACAACCACAATGCCATTATCACTTCTCCAAATCCAAATTTGAGGAGTCAAATTTGAATAAAGCAGAGGTCTAGCCATCAAGGACTTTATCAGTTTGTGGAACAGACAAGGAAATCAGTGATTGAACCAGAGTTGAGTTGAATCATATCCCCTACAAATCTACTGACCTCAGCATCCTCTGTGTGAGGGAGAGAGAGACATACCCACACAAGAGCAAGGAAGGGGAATACAATAGAAAACTAACAATTTAAATATTCAGAGATGTTCCCTGCTTCCTCCTCTCTGAGCACATGACCAATATAAGCGTTGGTGGAGGCAGGAACTCACTTTTCCTGCAATCAGTCTCATTTCCTAACATCTCACCACCCTGAATGTTAATTTCATATTTAAAGATGCATTTTCTTGAAACAGTCTTCATCTCATCAGCTCACCAGAACTGAAAGCTCCTGTGGTGTCCAGGGAATGGGAATGCCCTGGGGCTTACCTTTCACACAGCAAAATCAACACAGCAGGATTCAGTCACCCGACCACAGGAGTCTCCCTTATGCTACTGGTTGAGGGTTTAAGTTAAAACTTCAGACCTGAAGCTCCTGTGATTTTTCTGTTTCATTTGCTTGTTTCATCTACTGTTGTGGATCCAGGTTCAGTAAGAAAAACAAGGACAGCATAAATCCTTATGTATACCTGCCTTTTGGATCTGGACCCCGAAATTGCATTGGCATGAGGTTTGCCATCATGAACATGAAACTTGCTGTTGTCAGAATCCTGCAGAATTTCTCCTTCAAGCCTTGTAAAGAAACACAGGTTCGCAGTTCATTATTTGCATAAATAATGTTTTATTGAGAATTTTTTAACTGAAGTGTATCTCTCTGTGTCTATAGGTTTGTGATCTATTCAAATAATAATTTAATTTACTAGAAAGAGAATCTGTCTGAATCCACCTGTGAGCTTTAACTGTCTTTCATCCCTGGAGGTCTAAGTCTGTGACTCCATAAAGACCCAACTGTAAAGGTCATCTAGAGTCAAGGCAGTTAGCACAACATGACTGTTCAAAGTCAGTGAATTTGAGCAACTTTTATTTATTTATTTATTTTAAAAATATTTATTTGTTAGGCTGCATCAGGTTTTAGCTGTGGCATGTGGGATATTCACTGAGTCATGGAGGATCTTTCTTTGCAGCATGTAAAAAATGTGGCTCGCAGGTTTAGTTGCTTCCCAGAATGTGGGATCTTAGTTACCCAACTGGGGATTGAACCCTCATCCCCTGCATTGCAAGACATTCTTAACCACTGGACCACCATGGAAGTCCCAGACATTCTGATATGTTAACTTCAAGTCTTTTAAAAATATATACAGTAAAAAACTACTTCACATACAAAAAGTATCCCTTTTACATCCCCCTCAGTTCTTGTCCCCCTCTTCCTAGAGACAATATCACCTTGAATGTGATGGTATCTCCCATGCATTGCTTTATATTGCATATGTGTTCATAAACATGGAAAATAAAAGCTGAATTTGAGCAACTTTTAAAATTGGGTTTCATGTCCACTGGAAGGAAGGAAAATGTCGTACAAAGTCGTGAGAGCAGTGATGACCATGTTACGACTTTTCAGTGATGCCCTTCTCCATGGGAACTTACAGAAGCTCTCCTGACAGTGATTCTCAGCCACTGTTTGTATAAAGAAATTACTGGGGAGCAATATCCCGATGCTGAGGTCATCTCAGCCTCTCTAAAATAATTCCCCCAGAGTGTGGCGTTGAGAGCACCCCCACTGATCCTCCTGTGCAGCCACAGTGATCCCTGAGTGAGAGCATTTCTGCCAGATGGGAAGGCTTCCCACAGCCCCTCACCTGCCAGGGATCCTGCTGCCATCCAGCTGGGCCCCCTTTACATTCTAACATTGACTGTGTGTCCCTCCTGTCCACCCTCCAGTTCGTTCTCCCCCTTCGAGTTCCAGTTCAGTCCCGAGCCCCTCCATGCAGCCTGCCCGTCCAGGCCAGAGCCCACTCTCCCCTCTGCTGTGTTTACAGGCACCACAGGCTGGCGTCATGGGTCCTACCACCTAACAATACTTTGTCCCTGAACCAGCCAGTTTGGTTCGTTTCCTTTGCACCTAAGAAGGTCTTTAACTCTGTCCCCTCATTTTATTCCTTCCGTAAACACCCAATGGTGTCTTGACATCATTGGGCAAATGTTTAAGAAGTGACTTGCAGTTGATTAGAACTCTTGGACACAAATACAGGAGAGTTTGAATTTTATAAATTTATCAAATGTCATTTATGTTCTTCCTTGTTTTATGTGTGTCTGTGTGTCTACCTGCAGGGAAAATGCATACCATTTGAAAGTTTAAAATAACAATTTGTTACAGTTATAGAAAGACCTGAAATCTCTCTCTGAGGAGCACACAGAACAGTTGGCATTGATTCATCTCAAGCATGGCCCTAAAATAAGGCTTATTTCTAGGAGTCATACATTTAATAAGCAGCTGCTCCCTTTGAGTAGCTTTCTCGGGGAAGAGGAGGATAAAGATGTTTCCATTTTACTTGTGGGTGTCCTGTAAGTGTGTACACGCAGGAGACTCAGCCCTGAGAGAAAGGGGGCCTCGGGCACCCCTGGGAAGGCAGATGCCCCTGGCAAGTTCCACTCAGTACCCCATGGGCTGGGGCTTCTCTCTCCACAACTCCTTGCTTATCCTTCAGTCAACTGAGGTCAGGTCACTCTGTTGGTTCCCGCAACACAGAAGGAATGACTGGGTGAGAAATGGGCTAAAAATTTCAGACTAAACACTGTAGGTCATCAAAAGTTCACCATTTTCACTGCACTTGGGAACCAGGGCATATTTAAAAAACAGGCATAATGCTTCATAGGCATAGTGCTCAATCGATATTTTGTGCAATGAATGATGAAAGAATGCTTTCTCTATCCAGTCTTGACATAACTTACAAAGTACAGAGAATCAAAGATAAAGAGGGGAATTGGATGAAAATGACCAAAAGGTATAAATGTCTGGTTATAGATAATAAATACTAGGACTATCATGTAAAATGTGATTATTACAGTTGACATTTTTATATAGTAGAAGACAGTAGATCCTAAAAGTGTTCATAAGAGAGAAACAATATTTTTTCCTTTTTTATCTCTTATGAGTTGATGGATGTTAACTAAACTTATTGTGGTAGTAATTTCACATATATGTAAGTCAAGTGTTTTTGCCATTAATCATTTATATCTCAGTAAAAGAGGAATTAAAACAATTTTTAAAAGTGAATAATGAGTACTAGAAATGACTTTATGTTCATATATTTTATAGTGTAAATTAAATAGACCAATTTTCTGAAAGTCATAAATTGTTAAAGGAAACATTGACAGCCTGTCTATCCCTATAGCTATTAAACGCATTGAATTGGTAGTTTAAAAAAAATCAAAGATACATGATGCTAAAAGTAGTTTGTATATTGTTGCAAAGCATTATTGTCTGTAATGTATCTTGCCTACTTTGCTTCTGTTGTTGGCGGTGCTTCATTCATTGGTTCTCTTAACTGTTGCAGATCCCCTTGAAAATAAACAGTCAAGGACTTTTAAGACCGGAAAAACCCATTGTTCTGAAGGTTGTGCTCAGAGATGAGACCATAAGTGGAGCTTGACTTCCCCTAAGGACCTGGGGGCTTTGTTCTTCAAGGAGCTGTGTCCCAGAATTTCAGAGGACTTGATTTACTTTGTGATAAAACTCAGAAATAAAGATGGGCTTCACCAATTGCACTTGCTGGATGACTAGGGTATCTGCACATTCGTTTAGCTTTCTCAGTGTTTGTGTGGTGTTATATGTTGTGTAACATGAACAAGGCAACTAATGAGGGCCAGATACGTACACTCAGCTTATCTGATTCTCAAAGGACCATCTCCACCCACCCCCAGTTAGTACCATCTACTCCTTCAGAGCACTGATCAAGAAAGAAAATGTCTCAACAGTTTAATCAGCAAATTATCAAAAACAAGAATCATCATGGTGACTAAAGGTCTGACATTTTTAATATATCACAGGTTTTATTTTATATATTTCAAATCTAATATTCTTTTGAGGAACTCTGTAAGCATCTCTTTACAGAAGTGTTAGAATACCATCCTGCACTTTAGGGGGAATGTGTACAACTGAGTCAGGGAGAGCCAGTGACTAAACACTTGGCTGTCGCAATCCCTGGTGGGTGGGGCCTTTTTCAAAACTGCTGTTTGTTATGTTACATAGGTAAGAATCATTCCACAGTGTTTTGTCCATTTCTTAGAACATATGAAAGTGAAAGTTGCTCCGTCATGTCCAACTTTTTGTGACCCCATGGATTGTACAGTTCATGGAATTCTCCAGGCCAGAATATTGTAGTGTGTAGCCTTTCCCTTCTCTAGGGGATCTTCCCAATGCAGGGATCAAATCCAGGTCTTCTGCATTTCAGGCAGATTCTTTACCAGCTGAGCCACAAAGGAAGCCCAAGAATACTGGAATGGGTAGCCTGTCCCTTCTTGAGAGGATCTTCCCAACCCAGTTATTGAACCAGGGTCTCCTTCATTGCAGGTGAATTCTTCACCAACTGAGCTATCTTTCATGGTTTAAATCTACTTTTTTTGAGCACATATTTTATATAACAACAGATGCACATAATTATGTTATTAGTTTTGATGGAAAGTTTTCATCTCATCTCCCCTGATATTTCTTGAAGGCAGGAAACAGGTTTTCTTGAAGTGTCTTTGTTTTCCACCCTCAATTGCCAAGTGTCTTAACATAATGAACGTGGAATAAAAGATGGTTGATTGATCAGCTGATTGGGGAGAAAGGCTACAGTCACTGGCCGGTTTCAGTTGATATCAGAAGCTGCACACAGCCTTTCCTTTCCCTTTTCTGCCCCTTCCGTCCATAACCCCTTCCTTGCTAGGGTTTTCCTAGATAGTCCAGTTCTAAAGCCGTTGGGGGAGCACAGAAGGCAGACAGCCTTACCCTTCAGGGTGTGGGCAGAGAAAGGGGGCTCAGTGGCTCCAAATTGGAGATTGAGGGGGGACGGTGTCCACAGGAACAGCAGTAGGCACGGGTGTGGGTGTCCAGGCAAGGAGCAAAGAGTGTCTTCCCAGAATGGCCTGGCCAGGGCATCCAGAGCCTAAATAGGGTGTGGAGAACCACGGAGGGTGAGGAGGATATCAGGGTTGGAAAGAGGCTGAGTGGCAATAGCTACACAAAGGGAGATTGATTAAATAAACATATTACGGATAATGAAGACAGGTTTACCCTGTTAGAGAAGGCAGTCCCTGGTCCAGGGGAGGGGAAACCAGAAGAAACCCTGTGGAGTCAGAGATTGGAACTGCATGTATCAGTGAATATCCTTGTTTTTCTTTGTAGACAGATGATAGCTAGTTAGTTGGATGATGAACTACAGATAGATAGCTGATATAGATAGATGGATGACAGATATAGATAGGTAACATGCATCTGTGTGGTGGGCGGGGAAGGTAGGGTTGGAAGTCCTGCTCAGGACCCTGAGCTTGGACAGCTGGGCAGACCCACCCCCAGCCCCAATTAGAATCCAGGATGTAATGTCCCGAATATTTACAACTCAGTGGCTCCTCACATGGCAGGTGGAAAAGGAAGCATCTAAACATAGTTAGAAGGAAAAGGTAAAGATTCAGAGTCAGCAGACTCCCAGCCTTTTATTTATTTTTCAACTACAACTTGACCTCATGTCTCCTTTTGCTAACAAACAACACAGTTCATAACTTGTCTTTACTCTATAATGCTGGCCCTTTTTGGCTACTACTTAAACTCATATGAGCTCTTGTGAGTGAACATTTCTAAGGGTTTGCTGAGGATCAGGTGTGTGATGGGCAAGGTCACATGTTCTCTACCCCCAGTGACAACTGGGACTCTGACCTGCAGGTTCAGGCCCCAAGCCCCTCAGGTCACGGATCAGGGTCTGGTCTGACCTGGGCTCCTATAGGAAGGGAAAGACATAATTATTAACCCTCATTCTACAGATCAGGCAACTGAGGCTGAGCAGGTTTAAATAACCCACCTAGGGCCCACACATCAGTCACATTCTATGGATGCCCTCTAGGCAGCTGTGTACACAGTAGAGAGAACAGGTGTCTTGGGAGCCCAGAGAAGCCTCCGGGACTTGGTGGACCAAGTTCCCAACCACACCCTTCGCTTGCCCTCTCTGCCTCTTGAATTCTTACAGATTATTAACTAACATTGGTAGCACAAAGTCAAAATCCCAGAAATTTTACTACATCACAACCACTGGGATGGCTATTTTTTAAAAAGGGAAAACAAAGTGTTGGTGAGGATGTAGACGAAATGTGGAAACCTCAGCTGGTGCTGGTGAGGATGTAACAAAGAAGCCACTGTGTGGAACAGTGGCAGTTCCTCAGTCGTTGAGCATAGAATTACCAGCAATTGCACTCCTGGGTAGATGCCTAAGCGAACTGAACACAAATTCTCAAAGACATACACCTGCGTGTTCATAACACCACTCTCCACAATAGCAGAAGGGCAGACACAAGGCAGACCAGTGGATGAATGGATAAACAGATCGTGATGTAGCCATACAATAGTTGCTTCTTCAGTTATCACAGATGTGAAATACTAATACATGGCATAAGAGAGATTAACTTTAAAATGCATAAATGAAAGAATTTGGACACAAGAGACCACACATTACTTGATTCCATTTACATGAAACATTTGGAAGAGGCAAAGCCATGAAGACAGAATGTCCATGAGTGGTGGCCAGGGGCTGGGAGGAGCTGCTCATGGGCTCAGGAGTGCCCTCTGGTGTAAGGGGAGTGTGCTGGAACCAGAGGAGGTGATGGCACCACACTGTGAATGTGCTAAATGGCCCCGAATGGTTGATGTCATGCCGTGTCAGTGTCACCTTGGTAAATGTTTTTAATCTCAGGACTGTACCCTAACGAATTCAAGACAGGTCACTGTAATACCAGAAAGCCATGTGGCTTTTCCCAGACATCCTGCACATCCTTCAGGTCCCTGCTGAGCTGTCCAGGGTGGAACCTTGCCCCTAGAATTACAGGATCCCTAACTTGGCCTGTGATCTGATCACTTCCTTATTAGCAGTAATAAAAATTGGTTGATTTAGATACTGTGCCTGCAACCAAGAAATGACAGACTCAGCAATGATAATTTTGATAAGATGAACCATTCTCACAGCCTGAATGTCCTCTCTCCTTCTCTCCTTAGGCAAATTCTGCTCTGTCCATGGTACTGCATCAGTGTCACCTCCTCTAGGAAGCCCACCCCTCCATACAGAGGCTCTGGATCCCACCTAACTCTGCCTTTGGAGCTGTCTGTGTGCATTGAGTACACTGCCTAGGTAAGCGCCCTTTGTGACAGTCTTGTTCATACTTTGTCCCCATGTTGTGTCGTAGTACCAGGCACAGCAAAGACCAGCTCTGACTGATACACAGGGCATATGACCATGGAGGTAACTGTGTGACCTATCAGAACAGGGCATCTTGTGTTGAATTCAAGGTGTGGGCTGGAATTGGCTGGGCAGGGCCCCCGGGAAAAATCACTGGGCTTGGCAGGCGTGTGCTGGCATGTCTACTTAGAAAACTCTTGGAACTGCATGCACTAATGAGGAGCATTTGTTTATTTTCTGGGGAGGTGGCTTATTTTTTCTATCTGATTATCATAGGAGCCTATGTTCTAACTAAAGGTGAAGAACTCAGCTTTTGAACCTAGTTGATCTCAGTTGAATGAACCCACTGAATGAACCCATGTTGGTCAGTTCTCAAAGGGTAAAAAAATATTTAATTTATTCAGTGATTTTTTTCAATTTTTCACCTGGGATCTACAAACTGGGTTTCTGAAAAAAGCAAGTAATGACATTCTTTTTGTTTCCAGCATAAAATTAATTGATGGGATTTTAGATACTTAAAGAGTGTTACAAATTTTGAAAAGGCTGTATGTGCATGTGGTAAAATGGCATAGCCAGATAATGCTTTTATACTGTGAAGAATGATGTTTTATTAGGCGGTTTTGGTAGATACTTTTATCACATTAAGGAAATTCATTGCTATTAGGAGTGCATTCTTGTATCATAAATGATATATTGAATATTAATAAATGTGTTTTCTGAAGCTATTGGAATGATAAGACCTTTCTCTTTTAATCAATTAACCTGATAGCTAATACTAATATTTATTCTTTGTTAATCACCCATGAGTTTCAGGGTAAAATCCAACTCAGTTCAGTTGCTCAGTCATGTCCAACTCTTTGCAACCCCATGGACTGCAGCACACCAGGCTTCCCTGTCCATTACCAACTCCTGGAGCCTACTCAAACTCATGTCCATCGCATCAGTGATGCCATCCAACCATCTCGTCCTCTGTTGTCCTCTTCTCCTCCAGCCTTCAATCTTTCCCAGCATCAGGGTCTTTTTTTTCCAATGAGTTGGTTCTTCACATCAGGTGGTCAAAGTATTAGAGTTTCAGCTTCAGCATCAGTCCTTCCAATGAATATTCAGGACTGATTCCCTTTAGGATTGACTGGTTGGATCTCCTTGCTGTCCAAGGGACTCTCAAGAGTCTTTTCCAACACCACAGTTCAAAAGTATCAATTCTTCAGTGCTCAGGTTTCTTTATAGTCCAGCTCTCACATCCATACATGACTACTGGAAAAAACATAGCTTTGAATAAATGGACCTTTTTTGGTAAAGTAATATCTCTGCTTTTTAATATGCTGTCTAGGTTGGTCATAGCTTTTTTTCCCAAGGAGCAAATGTTTTTTAATTTCATGGCTGCAGTCACCATATGCAGTGATTTTGGAGCCCAAGAAAATAAAGTCTCTCACTGTTTCCATTGTTTCCCTATCTATTTGCCATGAAGTGATAGGATTGGATGTCATGATCTTAGTTTCTGAATGTTGAGTTTTAATCCAGCTTTTTCACTCTCCTCTTTCACTTTCATCAAGAGGCTCTTTAGTTCTTCACTTTCTGCCATAAGGGTGGTGTCATCTGCGTATCGGAGGTTATTGATATTTCTCCCAGCAATCTTGATGCCAGTTTGTGCTTCATCCAGTCCGGCATTTTGCATGATTACTCTGCAATATGTTAAATAAGCAGGGTGACAATATACAGCCTTGATGTACTCCTTTCCCAATTTGGAACCAGTCTGTAGTTCAATGTCCATTTCTAACTGTTGCTTCTTGACCTGCATACACATTTTTCAGAAGGCAGGTCAGGTGGTCTGGTATTCCCATCCCTTGAAGATACAACTTGGTCATGGGTGTATCATTGTTGCTGGATTTGACTGGCTTTATTTTGCTCAGAAATTTTGTGTTGAAGCCTGTGAGTGAGGGTGAAATGTAGTGTTTCTTTCTTGTCTCACTTTTGTCCTATTTGGATCAAATTCATAATGTCCTCATAGAGTGAGCTGGCAATGATTGGATTGATTATATGTGACAACTCAGAATCTTAGCTTCACCTCTGTAATGGCATCCTCTCAGTTGGCCGCCAATGGCTCTGCCTCCTAGCACTTATGCCCCATTTAACCCCCTCCCACTGGTGAGGCTGGGATAGGCGACTTGCTTCTAATGAGTAGAATATTAATTGGGTGCCCCCTCACTCCCTCACTCTGGGGGAAGCGACTGCCATGTTGTGAGCTGCTCTGTGGAGAGACCCTGGTGGCAAAGATCTGAGGGGCTTCTGAGCCACAACCAGTGAGGAACTGAATCCTCGAGCTTGTGAGGATCTGAACCCTGCCAGACCACCTGGAGGACCTGAAAGTGGGTCCTTCCCCAGGTGAGACTTTGGATGAAAGGCAGCCCAGACTGACAGCAGGATTGTCACCTCATGAGAAAGCTTGAGCCAGAGGCTCCCAGGTAAGTCACACCTGAACTCCCAGCCCAAGGAACTGTGACACAGTAAATGCTTGTTGTTTCAAGGGGTTGTATTTGGGGGTAATCTGCTAGACGGCATAGAGAACTAGTGTACCTGCCCTGGTCTCTGTTCCTGCCACAACTACAGGGACCATCATTGCTCAGATTCCAACTGAATTTGTGCAGTGAAGCCAGACTGTACCTCTCAACCTAGCAGTTCTTATGTAATACAGAAGTTTTAGAGAGTTACTTCCCTATGGGAGGAACATTTTCGCAAAGGGAGAGGGAAACCAGTGAATACCCTCTTCCCCCTTCCTTCCCTTGGATGGTCTACATCTTCTGAGTGGTCGTATGACCTCTCAGAAGATGGTCAGTTGATCAAAGAGTTGGTTGCTTTTGATACCAAATGTTGGCCAGATTGATAATGAATCTGGTATAGATGCTTCTTCCATGCTATATTCCTATTTTCCTTCACTCTTTTTCCCTAGATCAAATTCCCCAGAAGATAGTAGCACCAAAGCCTGTATTTCAAGCTCTCCTTTCTTGGGAAAGCAGGCTAAGACATAGGTGTTTCTTGAAGATTACCGTAAAACTCTCTGAATGTGATGTTTCCTTGCAAGAAGATTTGACTTCCACTTACTTTTTAAAGGAATTTTGAGACTGTTTAGCTTTCTATTTCTTCTTTGGCTAGTTTTGGTCAATTATGTTCCCTAGGATCTAGGCTATTGCTTTTAATATTTCAACTAATGTTTTTCACAATTCTTAGCAACAATTAAAGTAATAGATGCAATTTTCTTGTATTTGACTTTATCCCATGAATTTCAGATATTCAGGTGCACCCAGGCTTGTGTAGTTTTTAACATTCCCCCTGCACATGAATTACAATGGATATCATGGTCTGAGAGTTAGTATGTTTCCACGTGAGAACTGTGACCATGCAGAAGTGGGACCCTCCCCACTACCTACATGTTCAGGACAGGGGTCACTGGGGAAGATGGTGCCCTGGCTGACTCCCAGAGGAAGTCTAGGAATTCACGATGGGAAATAGATTGAACCCATTTCAGATGGAAGAACAGTTGTATAGACACAAGAAGACCAGTTGTGGGGGGCGGGGGGCTTGGGAACAGCACATCATGCCATTTTCTTAAAACATCATGTTTGCACTGGAAGTGGACTAAGACAAGCCTGAAGAAGTCAGCAGTGGCCAGATGCACACAGGTCTTTTTTTCACTATTTATTTATTAATTTATTTTAAAATTATTTTAAGAAATTGAGTTCTTATTAACATACAATGTTACATTAGTTTCAGGCATGCAATATAATGATTCTATACTTTAATACATTGCAATTTGATTATCTTAATAAGGCCAACAAGCATCTGTCACTGTATAAATTTGTGACAATATTATTGACTATATTCTCTGTATGAGCATTATATCCCAGTGACTTATATATTTTCTATCTGGAAGTTTGTACCTCTTCATTCCCTTCATCCATTTTGTTTGTCCCTCAACCCACCTCCCCTGTGGCAACCACCTGTTTGTTCTCTGTATCTGTGAGTCTTTTTCTGTATTTTTTTTGTATTTTTGTAATACAGTCTTTTTCTGTATTCTACTTTGTTTTTTAGATTCCATATATAAGTGAAATCATACAGTATTTGTTTCTTTTTTTTTCCTTCTGACTTATTTCACTTAGTGTAATACCCCAGGTCAATATTAAAAAACCAAACAGCTTGATTTAAAAGTGGGCAGAAAACCTGAATAGACATTTTAAAGATGACATACAGATGACAACAGGCACATGAAAATGAGCTCAGCATTACTCATCATCAGGAAACGCAAGTCAAACCCGTAATGAGATACCACCTCACACCTGTCCAAATGACAAATTATAAAGAAGACAAGAAGCAACAAATGTGGGCAATGATGTGGAGAAAAGGGAACTTTCCTGCACTGTTGCTGGGAATGTAACTTGGTGCAGTCACAGTAGAAGACAGCATGGAAATTCCTCAAAAAGTCGAAAGAGAGCTACCATAAAATCCAGCAGTTCTACCTCTGGCCATTTATCTCAAGAAAGGGCTACTTTGAGGCCCTTTGTTCATTGCAGCACTGTTTGCAATAGTCAAGATATGAAAGTGACCTAAACATCCAACATGGGTCTTGAATAGCTGCCCCATGGCATTTGGGTTTAATTCTGTGGATGATGGAAGTGGGTGGAGAGATTTGAGTAATAGAGGAATGATGCATGACTCATGTTTTACCAGGCTCTGTCTGGTGGCAGAGTAGGGAATTTCCTGGGTGAGACCAGTCTAGGGTCACATAAAACTCCTTAGGAGGTTACTGTGCTGATTAGGAGAGACGGCCAACACCTTGCTCCTCTTTTGCAGCTAACCTGTGATGCTGATCTTTTCTTTCATTTTATACCTCCTGTGTCATTAATTCCCTTCCTCGTGGTCTTCTGAAACTTGCCCCCCTCCGCTGATTCCTCTTTCACTCCTTGGTTTCATTCATCTTTTACTTCCGGCTTTCTTGGAAACCCAGATGATTCTGATTGTGACAGGTCAGGACTATTTACAACATCCCTTATCTGCTGACACCATGAGTCATGAATACATAAAATTTAGTCATCTGCTCTCTCTTTTGTGGCCACAAACAGCTCTAGCATTTATAACAACAGCAGAAGCATGATGGAGATATTTATCCCATAAGAAGTTGACACAACCTGCCAAGTTATTTCCGGAGGCCTGTCGGAATCCAGGCAAGCATGTCACTGGCACAATATAGAATTATGAGATCTAGCTCCACACCCTACATTTATTGTTTAATGCTTGGGCAAGATTCTTCCCTACCCTGAGCTTCTGTTTTTACTTCTGTAAAGTGGGAATCAAATAACCCCAGCACTGCTTATCTCACGTAGTTTTCAGGGTAATCAATTGAGAGATGTGAAAGAACTTTCTAAGGTGTACAGTGTGGTAGAGATGTTAGTGATTCATTTATCAAGTAAGAGAAACTCAGGAATAGAGTAGAAAGTGAACAGCCATGATGGGGTTTTTCTCTTCTCTTTGCTGTGAAGTCCATGGAAGTGATTCTGTTTAAGGGCACATGTGTGTGTTTCTTCATGGTGGGATGTCTGTGGGTCAGAAAGAACATTCCACTACCTCACCCAGCCCCTACTGACTGACTTGCTAGGGGTCCTCACCTTGTCTGTGTTGGGGCAGAGCTCTGGTTACAGACCCGTGATCTGTGAAATTGGAATCTAACACACACATCATTCTAGAGCATCAGGGCCTCCCCATACTCTGAGCAATTATCTCAGCCAGTGGAAGTCAGGACAGGCGTCCCAGAAGAGGAGTCACCTCTAAAAGGACAGGAATAGCAGACTGACAGGGCCTCTTGCATCACTGAGTCCCTGACACCCTGCTCACCTCTCCTGATACCTGAGCCTAATGCCCAATTCCATGAGTGTTCTTTGATTTCCATCTCTGGCTGATGGCTAAGGTCTGAAAAGATAAGCCATGTATCGTTGATGAGGACAGTGTGTTTCTAAAACATGTATACTTAGTTTACCTTGGCAGTACTATAATTGTCTATTTCTACCTTCAACCTGAGTAATATCTGGATCTTAGTCACATCTGCACATGAAGCACTTGGAATAGAGCTTCGACCATGCCGAGGCCGTCAGTACACAAATGACCAGAGGAGAGACGTGAGGTGTGGGGTGCTCTTCAGGCACACATCTTCCTTCACGGTCTTCGTATGTGAGGTTTTTCAAGTCAGGTGTGTCTGCTGTGGAATGAAGGGCACAAAGATCATGCCTTCTGTTATTTCCCCTTTAGAGCAAGGCTGTTTGCCTTTGCTAGGACGTGGCTCTGGCTACACATTTTTCTCAGGACTTGACTAGACTATTGCCACCAGACAGATTCCAACCAGCTGGACCAGGCCCTGAGGTGAATTGGGAAGGTGATGGCATATAACAAGGCTTAGTGAGAAAACAATCATATTGGCATATGTGTTTTGGAGGAAAGTGAAAGTATATAGTTTCCATAAGGAATTTGTTTCCAAGAATAAGAAAGACTGTGGGTTTAGCTGAGTGAATTAAGTTGTGAGTAGTTATCAGATGACACTGTAATCTCTTCATGGGGGATGTATTTTGTGTTCCTCTTAGCGGGGGAGTATAGAGAGATGACAAGCACCTGTCATGAGAAGCATTTGTCCTTGTTTCTCCTGAGGTGAGATGAAGTCCTTGATTCTGGAGACCCATGGGGGGAGCCCCTGGGCAGGGTTAGACATGGAGATAGGAGCCGAACTTTTAACCAAATTGCTGCTTCAGCCTTGGGTCTCGCTATTTCACAGTGACCCTCATCATGAAACTGCAAACTTTGAATATTGGCATTTCAGAGCAGAACACTTGCCATCTCTCTTCATATTAGTTATAACATGTTTTGATCAATAGCTGTTGGGAAGCCATTTGCAGTCACTGAATTTTGCTTTCTATATATGGACATGGGGGGTTTTAACATGACCCTCCTTAAAGGTACCCAGTGTGTGTATGTTCTTAGTCACTCAATCGTGCCCCACTCTTTGCAGCACCATGGGCAGGAGTCCATCAGGCTCCTCTGGCCATGGGATTCTCCAGGCAGCAACACTGGCGTGGGTAGCCATTCCCTTCTCCAGGAGATCTTCCTGACCCAGGGATCAAACCCGGGTCTCCTGCATTGCAGGCAGATTGTTTACAGTTGAGCCACCAGGGAAGCCCCAAAGGTACCCAGAGAAGGCACCGAAAGGGGGCAGAGATGTATCAAAATCCCTCGGACTTTCTATCTGACTTGCTTCCCTGATCGCTCAGTTGGTAAAGAACCCTCCTGCAATGCAGCAGATCCTGGTTCTATTACTGGGTCAGGAAGATCCCCTAGAGAAGGAATAGGCTACCCACTCCAGTATTCTTGGGCTTCCCTTCTGGCTCAGCTGGTAAAGAATTCACCTGCAATGCGGGAGACCAGGGTTCAATCCCTGGGTTGGGAAGATCCCCTGGAGAAGGGAAAGGCTACCCATTCCAGTATTCTGGCCTGGAGAATTCCAAGGACTGTGTATAAGTCCATGGGGTCGCAAAGAGACGTGACTGAGCGACTTTCACTTTCACTTCACTTTCCCTGGGGATCATCTTCCAGCTTCCCAGGTCTGTCCTTTGTTGGTACTCAGGCTTCCATCCATTTCTCTCCTTTGCTGCCTCTCTCTAGGGCTCCATTTCCCCAAAGACTCCAAAGGTATGCCCCATACTGAGCTTGGTTGTATGTCTCACTTCCTTCACTGAGAGGCTGCCCCCAAGGGACAGGACTGTAGAGCTTCTAGCCTACAGCATAGTACCAGCACCTGACGGTCACCTATTTGAATTGAAGCAATGGACAGATAAATAGATATGTTCAAGCATTATAATTCTCAGTGGAAGCCGTGGATTTTAACAGGGGCCTCCTGGAGGAAGCCTGAAACCAAAGATGAAAAGCTATGATGACAGAAACTTCATGTTCCTTGACAAGCTCCCAAGAAAGTAAAATAGGGCAGGAGGCATAGTTGGGACTTACTGCACTTTACTAATAAAATTTCCACCCACTCGGGCCAGTAGAGGACAGCCCTGGGGACTCTCAGGCCAGAGTGAAGGAAAAAGTTAACAAGAGATGAGTATCACTTTCTGCAGAAGGAGTGAAAGTGAGACAGGATAAAGGGAGAAGAAAGTGCACAAACACAGCTTACATACCTTGTGTTTCTATTAAATTTTAAGAATCTTTGAGGTTTTGTTTTTCACATAATCCATGGTTACCTAGGCCGAGCAGATGCAGGACAGTTCAGAGTGCTGATAATGAGCCACTGTAATTTCTCAATGCTCAGCCCTCATACTGCTCCCATCAGGACTTCAGCAAGGTTACGTGGATGCCTGGGCTTCTCAGGTGGCCCTAGCGGTAAAGAACCAGCTTGTCAGTGCAGGAGACATAAGAGACGCTGGTTTGATGCCTGGGTTGGGAAGAGCCCCTGGAGAAGGGCATGGCAGCGCACTCCAGTACTCTTGACTGGAGAATCCCATGGACAGAGGAGCTTGGTGGGCTACAGCCCGTGGGTCAGAGAGTCAGATATGATTGAAGCAACTTAAGTGCAGCAGGGGGAGGCCTCCAGCAGGTGATACCAACTGCTACTCTAGGCCTCCTCTGTATCAGCTCCTTGTTACCCAATAAAATTTCCCTGTACTCTGCATGCTAAGTTTTTCAGTAGTGTCCAGCTCTTTGTAACCCTGTGGACTGTAGCCCTTCAGGCTCCTCAGCCATGGGATTCTCCAGGAAAGTATACTGGAGTTGGTTGCCATTTCCTCCTCCAGGGGATCTTCCCATCCCAGGGATCAAATCTGTGTCTCTTAGGTCTCCTGCATTGGCAAGTGAGTTCTTTACCACTAGCAACACTTTGGAAGCCCCCAAATGCCCTACCTGTCCACAAGTGGGGACCCATGTGCTCTGACCCCCCACCCTCCACATTACCCAGAGATAACGTGCCCTCATGTGATCTTTTTGGAGTTCTGTTTCTGTATGTGCCACATCATTGTGGCTAATGATGTTGGGGTCCTCTTGGCCATTGGACTGCTTTTTGCTCTCACTCTCTTTACACCCTTTGATCTTGGATTGTGGCCTTTCCAGAGAGAGGTGACCATTCTTTGATCTAGAATCTGACTTACAGGAGCTTTTGAGGTGGATCCAGAATCAGCTGAATTGATACCATTGGTGCAACCATCACCCTCTCCTCCATGTCCTGCCTCTCCTTCTGGGGCCCTCTTGTCAACAGGATCCTGGTGGATATTCCTGAAAGTACAGAGACAGTGACCAAGGCCCAGCCAGGCCCTCTAGGTGTGTTAACAATTCAGGAAGATGGCATGGTCACCAAAGAGTCACAGGGAGAGGGCACATAGGTGCTTGGTGTCCTTACTTCTACCAACTCAATTCCATCTACACTTCTGAATGCCCACTCTTCAGGAAGCAGTCTGCTAGGTACCTGGGACGTGACCCTGGCTGGTACCCAGTATGTGCCCAAGTCTCCATCCACTGAAGGGACTAGGTATGGAAACCAAACATGGTGCAGGAGATAGAATTGTTTTCAGGGGACTAAAATCCCCAGAGGAGGAAATGGTTATATATGCTCAAGGAGGCTGGTTAGGGAAGAGCCTAACACAGATGTTCTGCCTGAGCTTCGTTTTGAAGGATAATTAAGAGCCTAAAAGGGACACAGGGGCACTTCCAGGCAGGAAAAGGGTCATATGAGTAACAATCAGCACAGCTATCTTGTTTGACCCCATGGAGGAGGAGATGGCACCCAACTCCAATATTCTTGCCTGGGAATTCCCATGGACAGAGGAGCCTGGTGGGCTGCAGTCCATGGGGTCCCTAAAGAGTTGGACACAACTTAGCAAATAAACCACCACCATCTTGTTTGAAGGGTTTCAAATATTTTGGACTACAGGCAGCCATAGAGACAGGGAGGTTTAGAGGAGAGTTAAATCCAGTGGCTTTGTCTGAGTTTCTGTAACCTTTGGGCTTACTGATAACACTGATTGAGTTCTTTATTGATTTCCTACAGAATATGAACTCAAGGGAGGTCAAACTGAAGTGCGTGTGATGCTCGGCCAACTACCAAGGCAGAGCTGGCTCCTGCAGCGGGAGCCCAGGAGGCCCTTCTATTGGTTGCAGCGCCAGCTCCACCTCCTTTCTCAGTACATAAATCTCCCAACCAGACTGAGCCTCCGCCTAATGTGAACAGAAGCTCCACACTCAGAGGCAGGCAGAGGGCAGCACACACAGCTGAGAGGAAACTCAAGAGGAAGGAATCGCCAAGGAAGTGGCCATGGAGCTAATCCCAAGCTTTTCCGTGGAAACATGGGTTCTCCTGGCTACCGGCCTGGTGCTTCTCTATGTGTGAGTAACCGTTAGGCTCATCTCCTCTGTAACCTGGGTTTTAGGGTGCTAAGCAGAAAAGGGGGTTCCCTTAGTTTGTTTTTTTTAATTGAAGTATAGTTGATTTGCAGTGGTGTTAGTTTCAGGTGTCTAGCACAGTAATTCAGTTTTATATCCATATTGATATATTCTTTTTCAGATTCTTTTCCCTTATAGGTTATTATAAAATATTGAGTATAGTTTCCTGTGCTATACAAGAGCACAGGAATAGTTACCTATTTTATTTTATTGTTTTTTCTTTTTCTATTTTTTTTTAATTTTCACATATATGTATATCTTTCTTTTCTTTTCATTTATTTTTATTAGTTGGAGGCTAATTACTTTACAATATTGTAGTGGGTTTTGTCATACATTGACATGAATCAACCATGGAGTTACATGTATTCCCCATCCCGATCTCCCCTCCCACCTCCCTCTCCACCCGATCCCTCTGGGTCTTCCCAGTGCACCAGCCCTGAGCACTTGTCTCATGCATCCAACCTGGGCTGGTGATCTGTTTCACCATAGATAATATACATGTTTCGATACTGTACTCTCGAAACATCCCACCCTCGCCTTCTCCCACAGTGTCCAAAAGTCTGTTCTGTACATCTGTGTCTCTTTTTCTGTTTTGCGTATAGGGTTATCAATACCATCTTTCTAAATTCCATATATATGTTAGTATACTGTATTGGTCTTTATCTTTCTGGCTTACTTCACTCTGTATAATGGGCTCCAGTTTCATCCATCTCATTAGAACTGATTCAAGTGAATTCTTTTTAATGGATGAGTAATATTCCATGGTGTATATGTACTACAGCTTCCTTATCCATTCATCTGCTGATGGGCATCTAGGTTGCTTCCATGTCCTGGCTATTATAAACAGTGCTGCGATGAACATTGGGGTGCACGTGTCTCTTTCAGATCTGGTTTCCTCGGTGTGTATGCTTGTTTTTTCTTATTTATTTATTTGTTTTACTTTACAACATTGTATTGGTTTTGCCATACATTGACTTGAATCTGCCATTGGTGTACATGTGTTCCCCATCCTGAACCCCCCTCCCAACTCCCTCCCCATCCTATCCCTCTGGGTCTTCCCAGTGCACCAGCCCCAAGCACCCTGTCTCATGCATCAAACCTGGACTGGCGATTACTTTCACATATGATAATTTACATGTCTCAATGCCATTCTCCCATATCATCCTGCCCTCGCCCTCTCCCAGAGTCCAAAAGATTGTTCAATACATCTGTGTCTCTCTTGCTGTCTCGCATACAGGGTTATCATTACCATCTTTCTAAATTCCATATATATGTGTTAGTATACTGTATTCGTGTTTTTCCTTCTGGCTTACTTCACTCTGTATAATAGGCTCCAGTTTCATCCACCTCATTAGAACTCATTCAAATGTATTCTTTTTAATGGCTGAGTAATATTCCATGGTATATATGTACCACAGCTTTCTTATCCATTCGTCTGCTGATGGACATCTAGGTTGCTTCCATGTCCTGGCTATTATAAACAGTGCTGTGATGAACATTGGGGTACATGTGTTTCTTTCAATTCTGGTTTCCTCTGTGTGTATACCCAGCAATGGGATTTCTGGGTCATATGGCAGTTCTATTTCCAGTTTTTAAAGAAATCTCCACACTGTCTCTATAGTGGCTGTACTAGTTTGCATTCCCACCAACAGTGTAAGAGGGTTCCCTTTTCTCCACACCCTCTACAGCATTTATTGCTTGTAGACTTTTGGATAGTAGCCATTCTGACTGGTGTATAATGGTACCTCTTTGTGGTTTTGATTTGCATTTCTCTGATAATGAGTGATGTTGAGCATCTTTTCATGTGTTTGTTAGCCATCTGTATGTCTGCTTTGGAGAAATGTCTGTTTAGTTCTTTGACCCACTTTTTGATTGGGTCTTTTATTTTTCTGGAATTGAGCTGCAGGAGTTGCTTGTATATTTTTGAGATTAATTCTTTGTCTGTTGCTTCATTTGCTATTATTTTCTCCCATTTTGAAAGCTGTCTTTTCACTTTGCTTATAGTTCACTTTATTGTGCAGAAGGTTTTAATTTTAATTAGGTCCCATTTGTTTATTTTTGCTTTTATTTCCAATATTCTGGGAGGTGGGTCATAGAGGATCCTGCTGTGGTTTATGTCGGAGAGTGTTTTGTCTATGTTTTCCTCTAGGAGTGTTATAGTTTCTGGTCTTACATTTAGATCTTTAATCCATTTTGAGTTTAGTTTTGTGTATGGTATTAGAAAGTGTCCTAGTTTCATTCTTTTACAAGTGGTTGACCAGTTTTCCCAGCACCACTTGTTAAAGAGATTGTCTTTTCTCCATTGTATATTCTTGCCTCCTTTGTCAAAGATAAGGTGTCCATAGGTGCGTGGATTTATCTCTGGGCTTTCTATTTTGTTCCATCGATCTATATTTCTTTGTGCCAGTACCACACTGTCTTGATGACTGTGGTTTTGTAGTAGAAACTGAAGTCGGGCAGGTTGATTCCTCCAGTTCCATTCTTCTTTCTCAAGATTGCTTTGGCTATTCGAGGTTTTTTGTATTTCCATACAAATTGTGAAATTATTTGTTCTAGTTCTCTGAAAAATACCATTGGTAGCTTGATAGGGATAGTATTGAATATAGATTGCTTTGGGTAGTATACTCATTGGCACTATATTGATTCTTCTGATCCATGAGCACAGTATATTTCTCCATCTATTTGTGTCCTCTTTGATTTCTTTCATCAGTGTTTTACAGTTTTCTATATATAAGTCTTTTGTTTCTTTAGGTAGATATATTCCTAAGTATTTTATTCTTTTCATTGCAATGGTGAATGGAATTGTTTCCTTAATTTCTCTTTCTGTTTTCTCATTGTTAGTGTATAGGAATGCAAGGAATTTCTGTGTGTTAATTTTATATCCTGCAACTTTACTATATTCATTGATTAGCTCTAGTAATTTTCTGGTAGAGTCTTTAGGATTTTCTGTGTAGAGGATCATGTTGTCTGCAAACAGTGAGAGTTTTACTTGTTCTTTTCCTATCTGGATTTCTTTTATTTCTTTTTCTGCTCTGATTGCCATGGCCAACACTTCCAAAACTATGTTGAATAGTAGTGGTGAGAGTGGGCACACTTGTCTTGTTCCTGACTTTAGGGGAAATGGTTTCAGTTTTCACCACTGAGGATAATGTTTGCTGAGGGTTTGTCATATATAGCTTTTATTATGTTGAGGTATGGTTCTTCTATTCCTGCTTTCTGGAGGGTTTTTTTTTTTTATCATAAATGGATGTTGAATTTTGTCAAAGGCTTTCTCTGCATCTATTGAGATAATCATATGGTTTTTATTTTTCAATTTGATAATGTGGTGTATTACATTGATTTGTGGATATTGAAGAATCCTTGCATCCCTGGGATAAAGCCCACTTGGTCGTGATGTATGCTCTTTTTAATATGTTGTTGGATTCTGTTTGCTAGAATTTTGTTAAGGATTTTTGCATCTATGTTCATCAGTGGTATTGGCCTATAGTTTTCTTTTTTGTGGCATCTTTGTCAGGTTTTGGTATTAAGGTGATGGTGGCCTCATAGAATGAGTTTGGAAGTTTACCTTCCTCTGCAATTTTCTGGAAGAGTTTGAATAGGATAGGTGTTCTTCTCTAAATTTTTGGTGGAATTCAGCTGTGACACTGTCTGGTCCTGGGCTTTTGTTTGTTGAAAGATTTCTGATTACAGTTTCAATTTCCTTGCTTGTGATGCATCTGTTGAGATTTTCTATTTCTTCCTGGTTCAATTTTGGAAAGTTGTACTTTTCTAAGAATTTGTCCATTTCTTCAAAGTTGTCCATTTTATTTGATATAGATGCTGATAATAGTCTCTTATGATCCTTTGTATTTCTGTGTTGTCTGTTGTGAACTCTCCGTTTTCATTTTTAATTTTGTTGATTTGATTTTTCTCCCTTTGTTTCTTGATGAATTTGGCTAATGGTTTGTCAATTTTATTTACCTTCTCAAAGAACCAGCTTTTGGTTTTGCTAATTTTTGCTATGGTCTCTTTTGCTTCTTTTGCATTTATTTCTGCCCTAATTTTTAAGATTTCTTCCTTTCTACTAACCCTGGGGTTCATAATTTCTTCCTTTTCAAGTTGCTTTAGGTGTAGAGTTAGGTTATTTATTTGACTTTTTTCTTGTTTTTGAGGTATGCCTGTATTGCTATGAACCTTCCCCTTAGCACTGCTTTTACAGTGTCCCATAGGTTTGGGGTTGTTGTGTTTTCATTTTCATTCATTCCTATGCATATTTTTATTTCTTTTTTTATTTCTTCTGTGATTTGTTGATTGTTCAGCAGCGTGTTGTTCAGCCTCTGTATGTTGGAATTTTTAATAGTTTTTCTCCTGTAATTGACATCTAATCTTACTGCATTGTGGTCAGAAAAGATGCTTGGAATGATTTCAATTTTTTTGAATTTACCAAGGCTAGATTTATGGCCCAGGGAGTGATCTATCCTGGAGAAGGTTCCATGTGTGCTTGAGAAAAAGGTGAAATTCATTGTTTTGGGGTGAAATGTCCTATAGATATCAATTAGGTCTAACAGATCTATTGTATCATTTAAAGTTTGTGGTTCCTTGTTAATTTTCTGTTTAGTTGATCTATCCATAGGTGTGAGTGGAGTATTAAAGTCTCCCACTATTATTGTGTTATTGTTAATTTCCCCTTTCATACTTGTTAGCATTTGTCTTACATATTGTGCTCCTATGTTGGGTGCATATATGTTTATGATTGCTATATCTTCTTCTTGAATTGATCCTTTGATCATTATGTAGTGTCCATCTTTATCTCTTCACAGCCTTTGTTTTAAAGTCTATTTTATTTGATATGAGTATTGCTACTCCTGCTTTCTTTTGGTCTCTATTTGCATGGAATATCTTTTTCCAGCCCTTCACTTTCAGTCTGTATGTGTCCCTTGTTTTGAGGTGGGTCTCTTGTAGACAACATATATAGGGATCTTGTTTTTGTATCTATTCAGCCAGTCTTTGTCTTTTGGTTGGGGCATTCAACTCATTTACATTTAAGGTAATTATTGATAAGTATGACCCTGTTGCCATTTACTTTGTTGTTTTGGGTTTGAGTTTATACATCCTTTCTGTGTTTCCTGTCTAATGAAGATCCTTTAGCATTTCTTGGAGAGCTGGTTTGGTGGTGCTGAATTCTCTCGGCTTTTGCTTGTCTGTAAAGCTTTTTATTTCTCCTTCTAATTTGAATGAGATCCTTGCTGTATACAGTAATCTGGGCTTTAGTTATTTTCTTTTATCACTTTAAGTGTCCTGCCATTCCCTTCTGGCCTGAAGAGTTTCTATTGAAAGATCAACTGTTACTCTTATGGGAATCCCCTTGTGTGTTATTTGTTGTTTTTCCCTTGCTGCTTTTAATATTTGTTCTTTGTGTTTGATCTTTGTTAATTTGATTACTATGTGTCTTGGGGTGTTTTGCCTTGGATTTATCCTGTTTGGGACTCTTTGGGTTTCTTGGACTTGGGTGATTATTTCCTTCCCCATTTTAGGGAAGTTTTCAACTATTATCTCCTCAAGTATTTTCTCATGACCTTTCTTTTTGTCTTCTTCTTCTGGGACTCCTATGATTCGAATGTTGGGGTGTTTAACATTGTCCCAGAGGTCTCTGAGGTTGTCCTCATTTCTTTTAATTCTTCTTTTTTTTTTCCCTCTCTGCTTCATTTATTTCTACCATTCTATCTTCTACCTCACTTATCTTACCTTCTGCCTCCTTTATTCTACTGTTGGTTCCCTGCAGAGTGTTTTTGATCTCGCTTATTGCATTATTCATTATGTATTGACTCTTTTTTATTTCTTCAAGGTCTTTGTTAAACCTTTCTTGCATCTTCTTGATCCTTGTCTCCAGGCTATTTATCTGTAACTCCAATTTGCTTTCAAGATTTTGGATCATTTTCACTATCATTATTTGGAATTATTTATCAGGTAGATTCCCTATCTCTTACTCTTTTGTTTGGTTTGGTGGGCATTTATCCTGTTCCTTTACCTGCTGGGTATTTCTCTGCCTTTTCATCTTGTTATATTGCTGTGTTTGAGGTGGCCTTTTTGTATTCTTGCGGTTTGTGGTTCCTCTTTGTTGTGGAGGTTCCTCGCTGTGGGTGGGGTTGGACAGGTGGCTTGTCAAGGTTTTCTGGTTAGGGAAGCTTGTGTTGGTGTTCTGGTGGGTGGAGCTAGATTTCTTCTCTCTGGAGTGCAATGAAGTGTCCAGTAATAAGTTTTGAGAGGTCAGTGGGTTTGGTGCGGCTTTGGTCATCCTGTATATTGAGGCTCAGGGTTATGTTCCTGTGTTGCTGGAGAATTTGTGTGGTATGTCTTGCTCTGGAGTTGTTGGCCCTTGGGTGGTGCTAGGTTTCAGTGTAGGTATGGAGGTGTTTGATGAGCTCCTATTGTTTACTGTTCCCTGGATTTAGGAGTTCTCTGGTATTCTCAGGATTTGGACTTAAGCCTCTTGCCTCTGGTTTTCAGTCTTATTCTTACAGTAGTCTCAAGACTTCTCCATCTATACAGCACCGATGATAAAACATCTAGGTTAATGATGAAGTTTCTCCACAGTGAGGGACACCTGGAGAGGTACACAGAGTTACATGGAGAAGAGAAGAGGGAGGAGGGAGTTAGGTGACCAGGAGGAGCAGAGGGGGTATCAAAAGGGGAGAAAGCAAGCTAGCCAATAATCACTTCCCTATGTGCTCGCCACAGTCTGGACCCCTCAGAGATGTTCACAGAGTTACACAGAGAAGAGAAGAGGGAGGAAGGAGACAGAGGTGGCCAGGAGAATAAAAGGGGGAATCAAAAGGAGAGAGACAGATCCAGCCAGTAATCAGTTCCCTAAGTGTTCTCCACAGCCCAGAACACACAAAGAGATTCAACGAGTTGGGTAGAGAAGAAAATGGGGTGGGGGGAGACAGAGGCGATCTGATGGAGAAAAAGGAGAGTCCAAAGAGGGAGAGAGCAATCAGGCCAGTGATCCTGCTCCCAGGTAAAAATGAGTACTGAAGATTGTGTTCTTAAAGGTACAAAGTTGATAACAAATACCAAAAAGCAAAGATTAAAAATCTTCAGTAGAGGTTAAAGTCCCCAAAATACAATATTAAAAAAAAGAAAAAAAACAAAAACTCAAACCAACAAATAAACAAAACAACAACAACAGCAAAAAAAAAAAAAAGTCACAGAAATTATAAAATATGTATATATGAAGTTTGTTTTAAAAATAGGGTCTTTTATTTGCAAGGTAATAGTAGGTTATAAAAATGAAAATTAAAGGAGTAATGGGGACTTAAAAATAAAAAATAAAACAAAATAAAAAGTTTAAAAAAATTTTTTTTTAATTTAAAAAATGATAGTACTAAAAATATATCTGAGACTTTCTCCAGAGCTGTTGCAGACAGTGTGGGGTGAGTTCATTTTCAGATAGTTCGTTGGTCCAGCTTGCACTTCTCAAGGTCTGTAGGCCCCTTCCTATGTAGTCGGTGCTAACTCCAGGGTTTTAACCTATTGCACCTGTCACTTCCTAAGCAGTTCCCTCTGTTTATTTTAGCTTCTGTTTGCTGGTCTCTTCAGTGTCTAATTTCTGCCCTGCCACAAGGGGCACAGTGGTGTTCGCTTTTTGTTCTTTTTTCTTTTTTTTTTTTTTTTTTTTTAGGCTCGCTGTTCAGTCGTGCTTTGGGGAGGGAGGAACACTGCGAACAAATATCACTGGCGTGTGCTCACAGTGATTCAGCCACACTGGGTTTGCCCCCGCTCACGGCGTATGTGCTTTCCCAGTCTACACTGCTCAGACTCCAGGTTGCTGTGCCTGAACCGTCTGATGCAGGCCCTGGTTTACATGCACTTCCGAGGTCTAAGCCACTCAGGTTCAGGTTCTCGGGTACTCCACAAAGGTGCAGACTTGGTTGGGCCTGCGTTTTGCGCCCGTCCCAGGCCCGAGCAGCTCAGGTGACCAGGTGCTTGGCGCGCGTATTCACCCCCAGTTGGAGGCTGCGGCTTACCCTCTCCCCTGTTCCAGCCGCTCGGTTTTCTGGGTGTACAAGGAGCGCGCCTTCTTAGGTGTGCCGTGTGTCTATTCTGGGGAGCTGGTTTCTGGCTGCCACCCTCCCAGCAGATGTCGATCATCCAGGGTCCCAAGAAGTCTTGGTTAGCAAAGAAATCTGCTTGCAGTTTGGTATAGGATGCCTCTCTGGGGACGTGATTGCCCTCTTCCGACTCTGGCTGCTCTCGCCCGCCTGTCTCTGGTCGGGGATGGGCCGGTCCGCAGCCGGCTAGCTCTTCTCAGTCCTTTGTTCTGTGAGCGTGCCTGGCGGTGTCTTAGGTTAGGACTTTTCGTGTGATCGCAGGGTAGCTATAACACAGTCTGGGTTGCCATCTCAAGCTAGTTCCCTCAGATTGCCCTCAGGGCATTCAGGCCCGGTCCTACCCTAAGCAACACAGACCGCTCCTTCCTGTCCCTCCCCTGCTTGCTAGTGGGGGATGCAAGCGTCTCTGCTGGGAGTTGCTGTTAGGCACATAATCTGTGGGTTTTAATTATTTATTTATTTTTCCTCCCTGTTATTTTGCCCTCTGAGATTCCAAGGCTCGCCACAGAACTGCCGGAGAGAGTGTTTCCTGTTGTTTGGAAACTTCTTTCTTTTTTAAGACTCCCTTCCCAGGAAGGATCTCCGTCCCTACCTCTTTTGTCTCTCTTTTTATCTTTTATATTTTGTCCTACCTCCTTTTGAAGACAATGTGCTGCCTTTCTGGGTGCCTGATGTCCTCTGTCAGCAATCAGAAGTTGTTCTGTGGAATTTGCTCGGCATTCAAATGTTCTTTTGATGAATTTGTGGGGGAAGAAAGTGGTCTCCCCATCCTATTCCTCTGCCATCTTAGGACCACCGCCTCCCTTAGTTTTTTAAAGTTGAAGGTAAATGGAGGGGAAGTTGCTCAAGCATCGGGTGCTATGGGCACCAAATGGGTTATTATTGATCTTAACCCCATCTGTTGAAGGAGTTAACTTTACTCCTGAGTTGCTGTTAGCATAATTAGGAGGGTTTGTGACACTATTTGCTCCTGTGGATGACCCTTTGATTAACTACCAGTTTGCATGGACCTAGACTAGTCAACCAGAGTCTATCAAAGGCAAATTAAAAACAACTGGTCCATGTGTAGTGTAGTCCTCACTGCTTCCCACTGGGGAATTCCAGGCTTCCCACTGGGGAATTCCAGGCTGGGAATCCTGGAGGCAAGAAGTAACCTGGGTTTTTGTTTCATTCTGTCTGACTTCTGGATTCTGGATCTGCTGCAAGAGACATTAGAATGATTGCCCCCTTTGTCACTCAGGAGTTCCTGCTCCAGACCCTCCTTCCCTGGTGTTATTTACACAAAACACTGGGTGCACCCAGACTTTGTTGGTGGATCTGAAGACCAATCACCCTTCTTGTCATGCTCAGCCCTTCCCCCTTTCTTTGCCCCTCCTCAGGGCATCCCTTCCTAAGACTCAATTCCTCCACCCTGTACTCTGCAGAACTATGGAGCCCCAGATGAGAAATCTTAAGATCTAGGGAGACTTGGCAGAAATCTTGAGATTATATTCATTTTTTTCATCTTTTCTTTTAATCTCTGGAAGGGTTAGCATCAGTGTACAAATTTATTTTCCCTGTGATAAAAATCTGCTAAGCCTACACTGTCACAAGCCCCAGAATCCAATTTGGATTTTAAGCACTTTTTCCTCTTTAAGTATGGCACAGGAGGATGAATCAAAACCATCTAGCAGAAGAATTCCTTTAAGTGGTGGGCTACCTGGTATCATGGATTAGGTTGGGAGAGGAGTTATTTTCAACAAGTGGTTAGAAATACCCCTCCAAATCACATACGGGCCCTATGTAACTTTCACTTTCCTTTAGTATAGGAAATCGTGATGACATGCACATGAATAATATTAACCTGATTTTAATTCTTTGAAAGAAATATTAGGAATTCAAAGTATTGTAGCAACATATTTTCTGTCTGACATTATAAAATTAATTGGTAGAGCTTAATTTCGTTCTATATAGTTGAATCTAGTATTAAATAGAATGAAATTAAACTCTGCCAAAATTGGGGCTTCCCTGATAGCTCAGTTGGTTAAGAATCCGCCTGCAATGCAGGAGACCCAGGTTTGATTCCTGGGTTGTGAAGATCTGCTAGAAAAGGGATAGGCTGCCCACTCCAGTACTCTTGGGCTTCCCTTGTGGCTCAGCTGGTAAAGAAGCTGCCTGCAATGCAGGAGACTGGGGTTCAGTCCCTGAGTTGGGAAGATCCCCTGGAGAAGGGAACAGCTATACAGTCCAGTACTCTGGCCTGGAGAATTCCATGGGCTATCTAGTTTGGGATCCCAAAGATTTGGACACAACTGAGCTATTTTCACTTCACTTAAAAAGTTGATATGAGTATTTCCAGAGTGTGTTTTTTCCCCTGAAGGATAAAAGAGGATTGTTGTCCAGTACCCAGAAAGGTATGTAAATAAACTCACCCTCTAGAATAATGCCTGGAATATAAATCTAGTGTATAAATATATTCCTGTGACATATCTTTTTAAATATACATGTCCAGCAAGATATTTTAGTCTTCAGGGCAGATAAGCATACATGCCTGGGAGCCAGTGACGATATGAGAGGCATCCAGAAAGAGATTGGGATGGAGGGGAGAATATTCCTCATTCCTCAGAGCAGAGCTCTCAGAGGTTTTCAGACCTGGTCCCACACAAGGTCTGTAAGGTTGGCATCTCATCTGCTTGAAGCCTGGGGACAAGACACAATCTCAGTCACACTGTGTGTGGTCCGTCTGACAGTGCGGCTGGTACTAGCCAGTGTCCCCAAATCAGGCAAACATTCCTGTAGCCTGAGAAGGTACTGGTGCAGCTAAGAATCAGCCACTGCAGGCAATGCTCTCGTTATGCTGATACAGTGTAAAAACTATGAAAATGATTGGCTTTATCTTTAGCCTCTTCCTTTTTACCCAAAGAAGCATTAGTGTACCCAAAAGTGGGGAGCTAGAAGGAAACCAAAGCATTCACTCAATCCACCTGCTGCCGTGGTGGAAGCACGTGAGTTTAGACACTACACCAGATCTTTCTGCGGGACCAGTGTTGCCCATGTGTTCACTCAATGGCTTGGCATCGCTTTTGAGTTCATGTAGCACACTGAAGGTTCAGAAGCAGAAACCAATTTTGCCTTGGTTGTGAAGACAGAGGAAGGAACTGGGGTGGGAATCGCCCAGGCCACCCCTTGGTTGTGACAGTTGGTGCCCACACCTCCGCCACTTGCTCTGGGGGCAAGACAGATATCGCCAACATGGCTTGCCCAAGGTACGTCCGTGGGCACTTCCAACGTAGGTCCTTCCATGAAATTTTTTTTGGTTTCTCTTATCACATATTGTAAGATTGCTGGATTTATACAGAAATTTGAACCTGTGCTACCTTAAAGGCTAGCTTCCAAAGAAGGAGAGACAGGAGCTTAATCCAATATTCTGGAACATGCTATGGCCACTCATTTTTGGTCATACAAAGTGTCTTTTGCCTCCACGGGAAGGTTACTGAAGACTGGTGAAAGTGCCTGTAGGGCATTTTGAACCATTTATACACAGCCTGCTTTTCAGCCATACCTTACTAATTTGCCTCTACAGAGTTAGCCTTGGAGGTCTAGCAAGTTCACGTTTAAACCATTGATGGCAGCCTCTTCCCTCAGCCTCTCTTTTCCCGTGCTCTGTCATCTCTCAGTAACACTAGAGTGGGCAGACTTGTAAAGACCCAGAACCCTGAGTCATGGGCTTTCACACATAATACATGAAGAATAACCTACAGGCAGGCCTGCTATAGGGAGTATCAGCCTCAATTGGTTTTTAAGATAGTTGAAGTCAGAGGCAGTAATCTAGCTGCTTTGTTGATTGAGAATCTTCAAGAAAACGAGTGTACCTGGGGCACTGTGCTTAGCAGGGGAGTAACACTGGTTGGAGGATCAGATGCCATGAATTGGGGAATGGTCTGGAAATGGATCCTTTAGTCATTGGGTCATTTCTACAGTTTCAGGGAACATAAGGGTCAATCATCCTTCTTTGTAGTCCAAATCAACCAAATTGCCTGACGACACAGACATGGGTGTAGCTGAAAAGTTCTCAATTTCTATGATGGCAATGGAAGACTTGAGCACAGTTTTCATTCTACAGATAAGAACACTGTGCTTCAAGAATTCAACCGTTACAACATAAGAGTTGAACATAAGCACTGTGATACCATGACAGTTGATCCGATGATTAAGTCAGCTACTAAATGACTAACAGTCATGATAAACTGAAGAAAGGGATGGTTCACATTTTGTCAGATGGAGCAAAATTTCATCATGCTGCTCAGAACAATACGCAATTTACAACTTATAAATTATTTCTGGAATCTTCCACTTAATATTTTTACACCAATATGTTAACCACATAGACCATGGGTAACAAATCATAGACTGCAAAACTATATCTGGTTGTGTGTGTGTGTGTGTTGGATTACTGTATAGTTTTTAAAGATGTCTCCATTGGGTGGAACTAGGTTAAAAGTAAATGAGATCTTTCTGTACTATTTCTTATAAATTCTTATGAATGTACTATTATCTCAAAATAAAAAATATTAAAGAGAGAATTCCCTGGTGGTACAAAGGTTAGGACTTTTCACTCTCACTGCCAAGAGCCCAAGTTTGATCCCTTGGTCTGGGAACAAAGATAATGCATGTCCTGCATACTGTTCAGCACAGTAAAAAAAAAAATAGTAGAGAGTAAATAAAAGAATCTGCACATGAGGCATGGTTATATGTTTTCTAAGAACACATACAGAAAATAGACACTGAGCATATTAAGCTGATCACTTACTGATAGGAAAGATGATAAGAATGGAGTGAAAATGAGTATAAAGGATATATTTTGTTAACAGGTGGAAAAGTTTTAAATTTTAAAAAATGCTCTTAATTCAGTTGGTTCACACTTGGCTTGTGCATCCTTGCTAAGTTGCTTTAGTCATGTCTGACTGTTGGCAACCCTATGGACTGTAGTCCACCAGGCTCCTCTGTCCATGGGATTCTCCAGACAAGAGTACTGGAGTGGGCTGCCATTTCCTCCTCCAGGGACCTTCCTATCCCAGGGATCAAACCAGTATCTCCCATGTCTTCTTCATTGGTAGGCAGATTCTTTGCAACTGAGCTGCCTGGGAAGCCCAGATATACTCATAGATATCATATAATTGACTCAGGTAGGTAGGAAAAATATAGTTCCATTTTTAGCTCCAGGTGTTAAGCATTTACACAACCACTGATGTAATTCAAGTCATTGTGTCACTATAGTAACCATTAAGTTTACATTTCCCATGTTTGGGGCAGTTATGCTAACTGGCTCATTTTAATTGTTTAGATAATTAATTTGTAAAGACATATTGCCACCCTTATGATACCACCCTTATGGCAGAAAGCAAAGAACTAAAGAGCCTCTTGATGAAAGTGAAAGAGGAGAGTGAAAAAGCTGGCTTAAAACTCACCATTCAGAAAACAAAGATCATGGCATCTCATCCCATCACTTCATGGCAAGTAGATGGGGAAACAATGGAAACAGTGAGAGACTTTATTTCTTTGGGCTCCAAAATCACTGCAGATGGTGACTGCAGCCTTGAAATTAAAAGACACTTGCTCCTTGGAAGAAAAGCTATGACCAACCTAGACAGCATATTTAAAAGCAGAGATATTACTTTACCAACAAAGGTCCATCTAGT
Organism: Muntiacus reevesi; assembly: GCF_963930625.1. Lineage (NCBI taxonomy): Eukaryota > Metazoa > Chordata > Mammalia > Artiodactyla > Cervidae > Muntiacus > Muntiacus reevesi. Next base: position 179,055,198 of record NC_089250.1, read on the forward strand.
CAAAGCTATGGTTTTTCCAGTATAATGTATGGATGTGAGAGTTGGACTATAAAGAAAGCTGAGCGCCAAAGATTGATGCTTTTTTTTTTAAATACAAATTTATTTATTTTAATTGGAGGCTAATTACTTTACAATATTGTAGTGGCTTTTGCCATACATTGACATGAATCTGCCATTGGTGTCATGTGTTCCCCATCCTGAATCCCCCTCCCAACTCCCTCCCCATCTCATCCCTCTGGGTCATCCCAGTGCACCAGCCCCGAGCATCCTGTCTCATGCATCGAACCTGGACTGGCAATTTGCTTCACATATGATAATATACATGTTTCAATGCCATTCTCCCAAATCATCCCACTCTCTCCCTCTCCCACAGAGTCCAAAAGACTGTTCTATACATCTATGCCTCTTTTGCTGTTTCGCATACAGGGTTATCATTACCATCTTTCTAAATTCCATATATATGCATTATTATACTGTATCGGTGTTTTTCTTTCTGGCTTATTTCACTCTGTATAATAGGCTCCAGTTTCATCCACCTCATTAGAACTGATTCAAATATATTCTTTTTAATGGCTGAGTAATACTCCATTGTGTATATGTACCATAGCTTTCTTATCCATTCGTCTGCTGATGGACATCTAGGTTGCTTCCATGTCCTATCTATTATAAACAGTGCTGCGATGAACATTGGGGTACACATGTCTCTTTCAATTCTGGTTTCCTTGATGTGTATGCCCAGCAGTGGGATTGCTGGGTCATATGGCAGTTCTATTTCCAGTTTTTTAAGAAATCTCCACACTGTTCTCCATAGTGGCTATACTAGTTTGCATTCCCACCAACAGTGTAAGAGGGTTCCCTTTTCTCCATTCCCTCTCTAGCATTTATTGCTGAATTGATGCTTTTGAACTGTGTTGTTGGAGAAGACTCTTGAGAGTCCCTTGGACTTCACAGAGATCCAACCAAATAATCCTAAAGGAAATCAGTCCTGAATATTCATTGGAAGGACTGATGCTGAAGCTGAAACTCCAATACTTTGGCCACCTGATGCAAAGAACCGACTCATTGGAAATGACCCTGATGCTGGGAAAGATTGAAGGCAAGAGAAGAAGGGGACGGCAGAGGATGAGATGGTTGGATGGCATTACTAACTCAATGCACATGAGTTTGAGTAAACTCCTGGCGTCAGTGATGGACAAGGAAGCCTGATGTGCTGCAGTCCATGGGGTTGCAAAGAGTCATACAGAACTGAGTGGCTGAACTGAACTGAATTGCCATTAAATAATAAAGCAAGTTACACTTGATAAACTAATATTATTTTAATTAAAATAAAAAGCTATGCTTGTTTTAATGCCTGCTTTTGAAGACAGAGTTAAGAAGAATCAGATCTTAAAATGAGGTCAGGTCATGGCAGGAGCTCCAATGCAAGGAACTGACTCCTTGGAGAAGACCCTGATGCTGGGAAAGATTGAGGGCAGGAGGAGAAGGGGGTGACAGAGGATGAGATGGTTGGATGGCATCACTGACTCAATGGACATGAATTTGAGCAAATTCCAGGAGATGGTGAAGGACAGGGAAGTCTGGCGTGCTGCAGTCCATGGGGTCACAAAGAGTCAGACATGACTGACTGACTAAACAACAGTAGCAGCATAAAGGGAGGGAAAAGAATAAGTATAAGAACAATGCCATGTTATGCTCTAGTAACTTGTCATTGGGTGGATGCAGTTATCCAAAATCTCATGTTTGAGACAGAAAAAAAATTTTCCCCTTGTGTACTTAGAATGAGAATCTCTGAATCATGGAAGAGTCAACTTACTAAATACATATGAATGAATTTTTTTGGAGGAATTATAACCTAAACCTCCCAGGAGCTCTCAAATTGTAAATATTTATCAAGCATCCACTCTAGAATTGGGACCATCAAGACTTCAGCTGCTATTTGTGGTCTCACTATGGAGGAGGGAAAGGAGATGATGAGTGAAAGTAATCATTGCTTTTGGAATTGCTGTTATTATTTATCACCTACATATTACCTCTCTAGGCTTATGGTTCCAGTTTCGAGTAAGTGACTGGCTGGCCAGCTCCAGCACTTACTCCACAATCCCTGACCTGGATTTTCTCTCTCAATTCATAGATATGGAACTTATTCCTATGGGTTTTTTAAGAAGTTGGGAGTTCCTGGGCCAAGACCTCTACCTTATTTTGGAAACGTTCTGTCCTACCGAAAGGTGAGTGTTGCTTGATGTCCCTTTTTTGCTTCTTATGTTTGCAAATCCCAGCTGAGTTCCATAGTAAAAATTCTCCTCCTTAGGAGGCAGTTGAAAGTTTTCTTACTTCCCAGAAATGGCATCATAGACCCCACCGCACATGACATCTTTATCCCAGGCCTCTATTGTCAGCTGTCAGGAGCCTCAGGTTTGCCTCCTCAGACAGTTGAGCTCTCTTGGCTGAGTCAGCACAAGACTTGAATTTCCATCTTGTAAGCTTTGTGAAGAGGATCTTCTTTCTGCCAGGTGCAGACTCCCAGCAAGGCAAAGTCCTACTAATTGTCAGGAGAAAAGCATGAAGGGACGCCTGGTCGTGGCTCATTTTGCTGCGTACACTAGTGTCAGATGTGCCTTGTTGGTAGCATAAGCTCTGGGTACCTTCTGTCCCTTTCCTCCTGAGTTGGTTGGACACTTTAGTTTTTAACCTATCGGGTAATTTGCACATACTCTCAAGAACTGCTAATGCCTGCAGTTTTTCTTTTTCCATTTTCTGCTCTACCTCTTGCTACACATGACATCTTTTGGGATTTGAGAGATGGAACAAAAGCTTTCTGTTTTTCTTCTGTCCCTTCAAAGCAGGTACCTCATGGGTGAGTTTGAGCAGGGAATGAGCGTAACTGAGACAAGTTGGTGGTTGTCTATTTGCTTCAGATATTTAATGACCAAACAAGTTGTGGAGTTTCTAAAAATAAGGCAGAATCACATATGCAAATTCACTAGAAAGGATATGATTTGACAAAATTATCAAAAATTTAATTTAATATTTAATTTAACTGGGGGGAATGTACCAGATGGCAAATGGACTGTGAATTCTGGCTGAACCTTAATATTCATCACACTCTGATGATTCCTCCGGGGCCAGGTCCCTCAGCTGATGGTCGTGAGCTATGTCCAGATGTCCATGGGCAGAGCCGTGTGTGCCGGCTGCTCTCTGACTTAGATTTCCTTTCCGGCAGACATGAGGATTGTTTCTTAGATCCCAATTCTCCCAACTGAGATCATCATTATCTCATCACTGCCTAATAACTTCCTGAACATTTTTCCATCTGAAGAAGCAGTAATTTCCTATCGACCTTTCCCAAATGAACTCCTTAGTAGATGTACCTTAAAAACCCATGTTTCTGAGATCTTCATTTGCTTTGTTGTTTGTTGTTCAGTCTCTCAGTCGTGTCTGACTCTTTGTGACCCCATGGACTGCAGCACACCAGGGTTCCCTGTCTTTCACCATCTCCTAGAACTTGCTCAAACTGATGTATTGAATCGGTGATGCCATCCAACCATCTCATCCTCTGTTTCCCACTTCTCCAGTATCAGGGTCTTTTCCAATGAGTCAGCTTGTTGCATCAGGTGGCCAAAGTATTGGAGCTTCAACTTCAGCATCAGCCCTTCCAATGAATATTCAGGGTTGATTTCCTTTATGATTGACTGGTTTGACCTCCTTGCAGTCCAAGGGACACTCAAGAGTCCTCTCCAACACCACAGTTTGAATATCTCAGTAAAAACTTAGCAAAAGGCTTTTTTTGTTTAAGTTATAGAAGTAAAAATTCAGGCCAGGCATTTAAACCACATTGTCCTTTGTGTAGCTGTGGCATCTTCCCATTTTTTCTGTGTTGAGCTGGAAAACTAGAAGGCAAGTCCACTTTGTCATTCATTCACTCACTCACTCACTCACTTTCTCATTCAGCACACACGCCTTAGACTTATTTAAATCTGTGAAATTAAAAGACATCTCTGGTGATTTAACTTCCTTATTCTGCTAGAATTCTCATGAGATAAATGAAAAGGCTGCTTAACTAGGAAATGAAAGGGTGTGTAGGAAACTCTTACTTACCTCAGCTTCAGTTTTCTCACATGTCCATGGGGGATTAGAGATTAAAAGATTTTGAACAACACATGCACAAGGAAAAGCCTTCAGGAAGACAAGGAGTAATTAGTATTCACTGACAGGAGTAAGTGTTTAGTATCTATGATATTCAAAGAAAATTCAAGAGTGATTTTAAATTGTCAGTTTCAAATATCTCCTCTATTTTCTCTCCTTTCCCTTAAGACATTTTTGAATAAGAACTTCCCTCTAACTACCAGTGAAAAATGATAGTTTTGTGAATTAGAGGTAGGGTTCAATACAGTATATTAACAATGTGATTTTGTTTTTCCTTGCAGGGTATTTGTGAGTTTGATGAAGAATGTTTTAAAAAGTATGGGAAAATTTGGGGGTGAGTATTCTGGAAACTTCCATTGGATACACTTATTATAATTAGCCACTCTCCCTCCCCACTTGGTATGGAGGGCCCTCAGTCCAGAGCTTCTTGGAATGAAGTCATCTGTTGTAAAGCTTTGGAGACTTATTTGACCAGAGATCCTAGAGGCCACCAGGTATGCAGGTCCATAGTCTGAATCAGGTCTGGAGAGTCACAGGTCATCACTTTTCTCCAGACTTTGACACTCAGGGACTCCTCACATCACGTTCTGTCAGTGTCTCACTCTTTCCCCCCTTTTCCATTTTATCTCTCCTTAGATTGCCTTAAATTGTTGCATAAAATGCATTATTCCAAAACACTCTAATATGTGCCTATAAATGCATTTTATGACCCTTTCCCACATGATTCTCTCTCTTTTTTAAATATATATATTTTATTGAAGTAGAGTTGACTTACAATGTTTCAAGTGAACACAAGGTGATTTGTGTTATACACAGTATTATACAAATACACATATACTATTTTTGAAGTTATTTTCCATTGTAGGTTATTATAAGATATTGACTATAGGTCCCTATTCTATACCATAAACCTTTGTTGCTTGTTGCATATCTATTTTTTATTCATACTGTCAAACAGGTAGAATTGAAATGTCATACTTTTTTTAGTTAGGCAAAAATTCATAAGTTTTCTAAAACATATATTATACATACTTATATATAGTATACAAAAGCTTTTCTACTACACTTGATAAAGGTTCAAGAAAGAACATCAAAAAAAAAAGGAAGAGATGGAGAAATTGGAGAACATAAACTAAATGAAATGGGAGCACTGAATATGAAATAGAAAAAGTGAAATAAACTAGCTAAAAGTAAAAGATCATCATATAGTTGTTTTTAAACATGACTGCTTATTAGAAACATATGTGGAGCTCTGGAAGAAAAAAAGCAATACCTGAGCATTTGTATTTTTCAAAAAATTTCAAGATAATTCTGAGATGTGTCTGAATTTTAACAAGTGATTGCAGGTTTTTCTATTAGATCCTAGCTTTGGTGATATAGAGTTCTATTATTTTTCTGTTGACCAGTCATGATATAGTGTTATTAAGTGAGTAATAGTATCATAATCACAATAGTAAAAGGTGTTTATCAGTTTTCACAATCAATAGTCAGACAAAAATAAAAGATAATTACAATTGCAAGCAATAATGGGAACATGATTAATTTAACAATATAAAAACAATTACATACAACTTGGGGGGGGAGGGAGTCAAGCAGAGTGATGCGGTAAGTGGAAGTACATACATGTATATGTTTTCATCCACCTGGCCAGTCTATGTCTTTTGGTTGGTGCATTTAATCCGTTTACATTTAAGGTAATGGTTGATATGAATGATTCTATTACCGTTTTTTTAAACTGTTTTGGGTTAATTTTCTGTAGGTCTTTTCCTTCTCTTGCATTTCCCGCCTAGAGAAGTTCCTTCAGCATTTGTTGTGAAGCTGGTTTGGTGGTGCTGAATTCTCTTAACTTTTGCTTGACTGGAAAGCTTTTGATTTCTCCATCAAATCTGAAGGAGAGTCTTTCTGGGTAGAGTATTCTTGGTTGTAGTTTCTTCCCTTCCATCACTTTAAATATATCGTGCCATTCCCTTTGGCTTGTAGAGTTTCTGTTGAGAAATCTGCTGATAGTCTGATGAGAGTTTGTTTGTGTGTTAGTTGTCATTTTCCCCTTGTTCTTTTAATGTTTTATCTCTGTCTTTAATTTTTGTCAGTTTGATTCCTGTGTGTCTTGGTGTGTTCCTCCTTGGGTTTATCCTGCTCGGGACTCTCTGTGCTTCCTGGACTTGGTTGACTATTTCCTTTCCCATGTTAGGGAAGCTTTCAGCTGTTTTCTCTTCAAATATTTTCTCAGGCCCTTTCTTTCTCTCTTCTCTTTCTGAGAACCCTATAATAGGAATGTTGGTATGTTTAAAGTTGTCCCAGAGGTCTCTTAGGCTGTCTTCATTTCTTTTCATTCTTTTTTCTATGTTCTGTTCTGCAGCAGAGATTTCCACCATTCTGTCCTCCAGGTCATTTATCCGTTCTTCTGCCTCAGTCATTCTGCTAATAATTCCTTCTAGTGTGTTATTCCAGTGTTCTTGCCTGGAGAATCTCAGGGATGGGGGAGCCTGGTGGGCTGCTGTCTATGGGGTCGCACAGAGTCGGACACGACTGAAGCGACTTAGCAGCAGCAGCAGCAGTGTGTTATTCATCTCTGTTTGTTTGTTCTTCAGTTCTTCCAGATCTGTAATAAGCATTTCTTGCATCTTCGCAATCTTTGCCTCCATTCTTTTCCCAAGATCCTGGATCATTTTCAGTATCATTGTTCTGAATTCTTTTTCCGAAAGGTTGCCTGTCTCCATTTAGTTGTTTTTCTGGGGTTTTATCTTGTCCCTTCATCTGGAACATAGCTTTCTGCTTTTTCATTATGATTAACTTTCTTTCTTTCTTTCTTTCTTTTTTTTTTTTAAGAAAGGGAGAATCACTTTTTATGTGCTCCTGGTAGAGTCTCAGGGAACAATAATTGAGATAGACAAGCACAGACAACTGCCTATCTGTTAGGGCAGCACTAGTACAAGAAATCATGGTATCAGTCACTCCAGCAGCTTCAGCAGCTCAACACAAACCCGGACAGACATTGTGCACACAGCAGCTGTGAGCCTGCTCTCAGTCTTCATGACAAGATGTTAGAGGCTCTGGCTCTGTCCTGAGTGGCAATATAGATGGACTTCGGCAGTTCTAGAGGTTATTTAGCATTTTGGCTTCCCTTGTAGCATCCTTGGTGGTGGTTCCTTAGGCAAGTTCAGTAGCATGGATGTCCTGGACTCCCAGTTAAATTAATTTTTTTAATTTATTTTTTAAATTGAAGGATAATTGCTTTACAGAATTTTGTTGTTTTCTGTCAAACCTCAACATGAATCAGCCATAAGTATACATATATCCCGTCCCTCTTGAACCCTCCTCCCATCTCCCTCACCATCCCACCCCTTTAGATTGATACAGAGCCCCTATCTGAGTTTCCTGAGCCATACAGAAAATTCTCATTGGCCATCTATTTTACATATGGTAATGTTAGTTTCCATGTTACTCTTTCCATACATTTCCCCCTCTCTTCCCCTCTCCCCATGTCCATAAATCTATTTTCTATGTCTGTTTCTCCATTGCTGCCCTGTGAATAAATTCTTCAGTACCATTTTTCTGGATTCCATGTATATGCATTAGTGTATGATATTTATCTTTATCTTTCTGACTCACTTCACTCTGTATGATAGATTCTAGTTCATCCACCTCATTAGAACTGACTCAAAGGCATTCCTTTTTATGACTGAGTAATATTCCATTGTGTACATGTACCACAACTTCTTTATCCATTCATCTGTCAATGGACATGTAGGTTGCTTCCATGTTCTAGCTATTGTAAATAGTGCTGCAATGAACAATGGGATACATGTGTCTTTTTCAATTTTGGTTTCCTCAGGATATACGCCTAGGAGTGGGATTGCTGGGTCATGTGGTGGTTTTATTCCTAGTTTTTTAAGGAATCTCTATACCGTCTTCCATAGTGGCTGTATCAATTTACATTCGCACCAACAGTGCAAGAGTGTTCCCTTTTCTCCACGCCCTCTCCAGCATTTATTGTTTATAGACTTTTTGATAAGGGCCATTCTGACCAGTGTGAGGTGATATCTCAGTGTAGTTTTGATTTGCACTTCTCTAATAATTAGTAATATCGAGCATCTTTTCACATCATAATTAACTTTCTGTAATATGGTTTTTGTTTTAGCTGCTGGAAGACTGTGATTCTTCTTACTTCTTCTGTCTTCCCTCTGATGGCTGAGGCTAAGAGGCTTGTGTAAGCTTCTTGATGGGAGGGGCTGGCAATGGGAAAAGCTGGGTCTTGCTCTGGTGGGCAGGGCCTTGCTCAGTATAGCTTTAACCCAATTATCTGCTGATGGGTGAAATTGCACTCTCTCCCTGGTGGTTGTTAGGCTTGAGGTGACCCAGCCCTGGAGTCTACAGGCTCTATGGTAGGGTTAATGGTGACCTCCAGGAGGGTTTATGCCAAAGGGGACGTTCCAGTGCCCCTGTCCTGTGGTGAGCCCCTGCCAACCCACTCCTCCACAGGAGGCCCTCCAACACTAGCGGGTAGTTTTGGTTCAGTCTTCTGTGGGGCCACTGCTTCTCTGGGGGTCTTGGCGTACACAAAATTTTGTTTGTGCTCTCGAAAACTAGAGTCTCTGTATCCCCCGGTTCTCTGGAAGTCCTATAATCAAATCTCACTGGCACTTAAGGCCAGATTCCCTGAGGATTCCCAGGGAATCCCTTTGTTGGATCCCCAGGCTGGGAAGCCTGATGTTGGGTTCAGAACCTTGACAACAGTGTGAGAACTTCTTTTGTATTACTGTTCTCCTGTCTGTGGGTCACCCACCTGGCAGGTGTAGGATTTGATTTTATTGTAATTGTGTCCCTCCTACCTTTTTGCTGTGGCTTCTTCTTTGTCTTTGGATGTGGGTATTTTTTGTTGGTGGGTTCTAGTATCCTCCTGTCAATGGTTTTCAATAGCTAATTGCAAATTTGGTGCTCTCACAGGAGATGAGCACACATCCTTCTACTCCACCATCTTGGACCAGAGGCCTCCACTCCTCTTTTGACCTAGTTACTCCATTGCTGAGAATTTATTTCAGGGATATAGTTGCACACATGCATAAGTAAACCTGTATAAGGACATTTATTCCTGCTCCAGAAGAATGAGGCAGCTCTATGAGTACTCCTATGGATTTGTAAAATAAGGTCTAAAAACCCCCTGTATGATCACATGATTCTCTTCTAATTAAAACCCAAAGTCCTTTATTTAAATTTTGGTTTTAATATGTCCTTTGGAAAAAGAGATGGGGGTTATAAGTAAACATAATGGGAAATTGTTTCTGCTCAGCTTTTTACTTTTTCTACAAGTATGGAGTTTTGTTTTTTTAATTTTCAGGTAAAATTTTCTGATAGAATTGTTTTCAATGATTGTTTTGTCTACTGTTTTTCTCTGACCTTGAGGAGATGTAGGGTATATATATATATCTGACCCAGAGTGTGTCCGGTGGGCTCTAGGAGCTGTTGGAGGTTTGGTGAGCAGAGGGAGGGGTGTCTTTTGGTGCTTCTTTGCCAAAAGCAAGTGTCAGAAGCTCTACCTGTCCGGACCTCTTCATCTTCTCTCATAAGGTCCTCAGAAACCGTGGGACCCTGTGAGTTGTTATGGCCCCCAAAATCAACCTGGTTGAGTGGAAAGAATACATAGTACTGGGACACCCCTGGCCCAACTCCAACTGCCCCTCCAACATTTAGTACTTGTGAGCTCTGGATGGAGTCCCTTTTTCATGGTGGATCTTAGTTCTCTCTTTAGAAAATGATTCTCATGTTGGATGTGAGTGAGGACCACCTGGGAGAACTTGTTATAAATACAGACTTTGACCCCACTCATCAGTACGCCAAATCGATATGATCTGAGGTGGGTTAAAAAATCTGAGTTGTAACTGGTAGTGAGAGAAATTATTAAGGCTGGAGTGACATCATGAATATAAAGGGTCACCCCAAACCACTATCTCTTCTCCACCCAAGTGTTGTTACACAGCCGTGATGGGAAGAAGGGAATCGTCCGAGTTATATGGTCAGTCAGGTGGAAGAGCAGATTAAGTGCCTCCTCAATCCCTCCTGTCACTGCTTCAGCACTAAGTGCTCTTGACAGCCTCTTACACCCTCTGAGTTTTAGAACAGCTTTTAGAAATGGGCAGAAGTAAGTGAAGTATTTCTCTGAAATTTTTATATGTAATCACAAAACCATTTGAAATTCTTCTGTGAAGTTAAAGGAGGAATAGGGAACACATAGAAAATCTTCCAATTCGTTCTAACCATTGCAAATGGTTGATAGTAAAACCAAAATGTAAGAAGACAGTGTAAATAACTCAGAGTAAACCTCTTGCCAGTGGCTCATTCCCATGAACAAGCATCCTGACAGTCAGGAGATCAGGTCAGTGACGTGTCACATCTGAGGAGTCAGCTTTGTGTGATAGGTGGGTCAAACGTGGGCCTGTCATGCTGCTGACGGATGTCACCTACATAGAGCCCGAGGCCACGGGACCCATGTAATGAAAAGAAAATATTTAGTAAATGAATTATATAGGCTCCTCTGAAAGTTTTTTCCTCTTTGTCCTTTTGTTCAAATTATCCTAAACTTGATGCTATCAAGAATATCTCAATATTTATAATATTTCCGCAAAATTATAAACTAGTAAGCAAATTTTAGAAAATAGGGCAAAAAATCTTTCATAATCCCACTGTCACTTGTGGAGCATTCCAAATCTCCCTCCATTTGCAGATATTTTGTTACCTATTTATAATCAATGTGGCAATAGTTTTCATCTATTATTATATGCATTTTCATGCTTTGGGTATATCTTCAAAAATGACTGAGTACGGGATGGGGATTACGTGTAACTCTATGGCTGATTCATGTCAATGTATGACAAAACCCACTGAAATGTTGTGAAGTAATTAGCCTCCAACTAATAAAAAAAAAAAAATTTTTAAAATGACTGAGTAGATGGACTCTCCTTAATTATTTTTTAATTTTCAGATAATTTACTTCAACTACTAAGATAACTTCCTTTTTGATAATGAAATATTTAAACCTATACATACTATGGAGAATGGTATAGGAAATACCCATGTCCCTACCACCCACAATTAATAATGTTTTCAGGGTAGTTTTAACTATGACCTTAAGAGGATAGATTAAGTAATGTTAGGATGAACATCTGGACTTCAAGGTGTGGTTTCACCTACAGAAATGGCTCATTAAGTTTAATCAATTCTGTTTTCCGTACACAGGATTTTTGAAGGTAAACAGCCCCTCTTGGTTATCACAGATCCAGACGTGATCAAAACAGTACTAGTGAAAGAATGTTATTCTGTCTTCACAAACCGGAGGGTAGGCATCCATTTTTTTAACTTTAAAATGTATTTGTTTATTAGATACACATTTTGAAATATATTATAAATTTACAGGATGTTGTCAAAAGAGAAAAATATGGAGAGGCTCCATGTCATGTACCTTTCATCCTGATTCCTCCAACGGCAATATATTGATTAATTAGAATACAATTTCAAAGCAGAAAATTGACATTTATACTATTCATGGAGCTTATTCTGATTTCATCTGTTTCATGTTCACTCATTTGTGTATGTTTTGCTCTATGAAAATGTGTCCTAGATGTAGATTTGTGTAGTTACCACTACAATCAATGGATAGAACTGTTCCATCCCTCCAAGTCTCCCTTTTACTATTTTTTTTATAGTCATGGCTTGTAGCTTGCTTTTTCCTCTTATCAAGGTCTTTAGCAAACATCGTTCTTTAAATTTTAATGAATATTTATCAATTTTCCTCTTTTATGGATTTTGCCTTTGTTGTCAAGTCCAAAATATCCTGACCTACCCCTAGGCCCTGAAGATTTTCTCCTATTTTTTCCTAAACATTAAATCATTTTATGTTTTACATTTAAGCCTATGATCCATTTTATGTTGGGTTTTTTTTTTATGTTAGGTTTTGTGTAATGTATGAGGTTCTCTCTCTCTCTCTCTCTTTTTTTTTTTTTCTAAATGTCTGATTTGTTCCAGCACCTTTTATGGAAAGACTGTCCATTTAAAATAACTTATTTATTTAGTATTTATTCACTTTACTTTTTGCTGCCCTGGGTCTTCATCGCTGTGCTCGGGCCTGAGCCTGGCAGTGTGCGGGTGTGTGGCTGCAGAGGTTAGCTGTGGACAGGTGTGCCAGTGCAGTCGAGGGACAGTAGTCAGGACTGGCTTTCGGGTCTTAAAGCATCAGCGGTGGCACTAGCTGGGCAGCTCGAGTGGGGTTGGAAGCAGTAGGGTAGGACTCACACAACTGCCTTAACACCATGAATGTTGAATTAAAGGTGGCTGACTGATCAGTTGATTGGGAGAAAGACTACATGCTCTGGTCAGTTTCAGTGGGGTCAGAAGCTGCACATGGCTCTTCCTTTCCCTTTCCTGCCCCTTCCCTCCCCTCTCCTTCCCCTGCCTGCCATCTCTTCCTGGACAATGTAGTCCTAAACCCAAAGGTGGGCCACAGAAGGTGGGCAGCCCCACACATCAGGTGGGGCCAGAGAAGGAGGACTGTGGCTCCAAGTCAGAGACCGAGTAGGGAGGGGAGGGTGTCCACAGGGATGGTAGCCAGGCACGGGTGAGGGAACCCAAAATACTTGTGGGGGTAGCCTGTAGGGTGAGGGGGCATTGTGAGTGGAAACGGATGGATCATGGATTGGGTCCATAAAGGAGGATTGATCAAGTAATACAGAAAGGATGATGGGAACCAGCATTCTCACTGTTGAAGAAGTCATAGGTTCAGAGACTGAGAAACTAGACTAAACCCTGTGAAGTCACCGACTGAATTACCCACGTAAATTCATGCTTTTCTGTGTAGATAGATAACAGGCCAGATGATATAGACAGATGACAGATAGATGCAGATATAGACAGATAGAGGTGTGTGTGTGTGTGTGTGTGTGTGTGTGTGTGTGTGTGTGTGTGTGTAGCTACAAAAGCACATAATACCTACTGCTTTTCACTGATGTAGTATAGACATCTGAGCAGCTGCAGGGGTCTGGGATGGGATTTTGCACATGCCCAGCCAAGAAGATCGGGGCTGGCAGCCGGTGTGGATCCTGGGTCTCAGGGCATCACTGGCTGGTGCAGCTCTAT